>NC_092801.1:15484549-16733743 GCF_918797505.1 Bemisia tabaci | reverse complement strand
AAAACCGCGGACACCGCAAGTTTGTTTGAATAATCGCAACAAACACAGTGCGGCCGGCGCGGAGCTGGCACGGCGCGAGTAGCGCCTTACAAGACCGCAGGATACTTCGTGCATTGCGCTTACAGCACGATACGCGCAACGCACCGTGTCGCACAGTATAGCGCCTTACAAGTCTGCAGGATACTTCATGCATTGCACGTATACTACGTTGCGCTACTACAAGTATCAGAATGCTGAAATTCGTATCTTGTCTAGTGGTCCATCGGCTTAATCCACTGAGTGTCGGCCCGCGGCGGAAACAACAAGGTGTTAATTGTTATGATTTTTTTTCTCAGCATCAATCTCGCTGCTCGCTCGCACCTCTTCAGATCGCGTTGTTACACAACTACGCGCGCGCCGTTCGTCGGTATGCGCCCGGACTGTGCGGAAAACGCGGTTCCTCTCTTGAAAGAACGTAAATACATCCCAATGTTGCCAAATCTCCCCTCGCAAATTCCATTTTCAACAGGAGAGTTTTGGGAATTTTCAACTGAAATTTTCACTGATTTTTCTGCCGATCTCATGCAAAAATCCGAAAAAATTTGGGCCAAAAGCGACAGGTATATTCTTGCAAAGTAATTGAATTGTTTGGGTCAATTTTGCAACCTTGGAATGAAGTCACCTTCCTTCGTCCGGGAAACAACGAAAAGAAAGCAAAACGTAAACACATCCCAATGTTGCCAAATTTTCTCTCGCAAAATCCATTTTCACCAGGAGAATTTTGGGAATTTCCAACTGAAATTTTTACTAATTTTTCTGCCGATCTCATGCAAAAATCAGAAAAAATGTGGACAAAAATTGTACACGTGTATTCTTGCAAAGTAATTGAATTGTTTGAGTCAATTTTGCAACCTTGAAATAAAGTTACGTTCCTTCATCCGGGAAACGACGAAAAGAAAGCAGAAACAATTTATCAGTGACGCAACGCACAATTTTCTGGGCCTCACGAATTTCTTTTCGACCGACCGCGTCACCAGATGCAATTCAAGAGGCTCGAACGTTTAATCTGTTTGAAGCTTTGGCTCTGAACTTTGTCCCTCGGTCATATCCGCACGTGAAAAACTCGGTGACCTTAAAAAAAAGAGTTCAATTTTCGCGAAAAGAATGTTCATTTGTTGAGTCTCGTAGATTCAGTTTGTTTCCCAGCCTAATAGGAAAATCTTGAAATGATTATATAGCAATCCGTATTTTCCCAGAGACAAGAGACATGATTGATTCTTCTGAGTATTGCGTGAGGGCTATCTTCGTTTTTTGGTAAAAAAAGTCAAAGTCAGTACTTACTTCGTTCGGTGGTCCGTTGGGAGCGTCTCTCCGGAGACAGGCGAACACGGAGGCACTCTCCGGCTCCGGAGCTGAGGAAAAACGTCGTATGAACCCCCAGGCGTTGCCAAACTTCCTCTAATAAAACACGAGTTAAATATAAAGGTTGCCAATATATTTCTTCCAATTTTTCGAACGATTTTGTGCGCAAGTTAATCTAAAATATTCATCAATTTCGAAAAAAAAATATTCATAACTTTCCTCCTAAATAATTTTTTTCCGAGAGGAAATTTGGCAACATTCGAATGCTCATACGGCGCTTTTCCTTAGGGCAGGAAGGGGCCGGGGCCCAGGAGGTCTATTTCGGTTCGTGACGGTGACGCGTGCGGGGACATGGGACGCAGGCCGGCGCACAATGGAACACGTCAATTAGAGAAGTCAGACAATTTGGAAACTATGGACGCTTATGTCCTCTGAACTATGAGACTGAGAAGTTTGAAAGTGGTTCCATTGATTTTTTGTGGAATTTCCGTTCAGGAACACCGCTTGAAATCGAACAGGGTGTCTACTAGTCCGGAAATAGTACCGATTTCTTAAGGGGGGTCCGGATGTAGGTACTGGAAAAGTGCGGAAATTCCGCAACAGGTCCGGAATTTTTTTTATTTTTCGAATTTGGCCAAATGGAGGCACTGAAAAAGTACTGAATTTTCCTATTGAGGAGGCACTGAATTTTTTGGGAATGCACTAAATAATAACTGTACATAAAAGTAGGCACTGATTTTTGGCTCGATTTTTAAAGGGGGTCCGGAAATACTGGAAAAGTGCGAAAATTCCGCAAAGGTCCGGAATTTTTTTCATGTTTTGTCATTTTTGTCTCAATTCAAGCGAGGAATTCAAATTTTTGAAACTTTTCGATTTTCGCCAAATGAAGGTACTGAAAAAGTACTGAATTTTTCTATTGAGGAGGCACTGGATTTTTTGGGAATGCACTGAAAAAGAACTGTAGAAGTAGGTACTGATTTTTGGCCCGCCTGTTTTAGCAGACACCCTGTTGAAATTGTACACTGGAAAAAAAACACATTAGATTTGGAGTCCAGACTCTTAAAAACATCGACAAGAAAAAATACTCTTGATTCAATCAGATTTAAGCTTAAAACAAGAACCTAGCCTCTTAATTTGAGCGGATTTCCTTTTGATTTTAGCTTAAATCTGATTTTTTATTTATTTATATATATATATATATATATTATATATATATATATATATATATATATATATATATATATATATATATATTCTTGTCAATGTTTTCATGAGACTGGACTCCAGATTCAATGTGTTTTTTTTTCCAGTGTAACGAAATAAACATCAAAATTTGCAGTTATTTTGGTCAGACATTTCCTGTCCGATATTTTCTAACAGGGCGTTCCATTGTGCGGCGGGGGCGAGGCTGTGCGCTATGCGAAGCGTGTAATGAGAATGGACACGCGGCTGATCCGCGTGACGTCATTCTCTGTGATCCGAGCAATCACGCGTGGGGGCCGGGGGGGGGGGGGTGTCAGGTTGAGTTCAGGTGATCGGAAGGAATCTAAATTTATAATGGATAATTCGCAAACTTTAAAATCAACTTCTGAACAAGATACACGTGTTTTCCATTAACATTAGTTTAATGTTAAAAATAAAAATGACGTCATGAAAAAAAGGATCAGTTTCAATTTGATCTGTATTCAGGGTGTCTTTAAGTCCGGAATTTCCGGAAAGTTCGAAAATAGTACTGATTTTTCAAGGGCGGTCCGGAAGCACTGAAAAAGTGCGGAAATTCCGTTAGAAGGTCTTGAATTATTCATTTTTGTCGCAATTTGAGAGAGAAATTAAAGTTTTTCGAATTTCGTCAAATGGAGGTACTGGAAAAGCACTGAATTTTTCTGTCGAGGAGGTACTGAATTTCTTGGGAATGTTCTGAGAAGCACTATAAAAGTACTGATTTTCGCCCAGCCTGTTTGAGTAGACACCCCGATCTTTGGAGAGGAGTTCCGGCTTCCTTTCCGTGTCGTAGCCGCTTCATAGAGTCCATATTTGGCCTAGTCCCCATAAAGAAGGAACAATTTTTCAACTCAATTGGCTCTTCATTATGACTTCCATCGGGCAACAGCTTTCATCGGGAAATTACGCAAGGAGGTCCAAAATTTGTTTCATATATTTTGTCCATTTGTTTGTCATCTTTGTCGCAATTCGAGCAAGAAATTCAAATTTTTGAAATTTTTCGAATTTCGTCAAATAGAGGTACAGAAAAAGTCCTGAATTTTTCTGTCGAAGAGGTACTGAATTTCTTGGGAATATTCCGAAAAAACACTGTAAAAGTACTGATTTTTTCCCAGCATGTTCGAGTAGACACCCCGATCTTTGGAGAGGAGTTCCGGCTTCCTTTCCGTGTCGTAGCCGCTTCATAGAGTCCATATTTGGCCTAGTCCCCATAAAGAAGGAACAATTTTTCAACTCAATTGGCTCTTCATTATGACTTCCATCGGGCAACAGCTTTCATCGGGAAATTACGCAAGGAGGTCCAAAATTTGTTTCATATATTTTGTCCATTTGTTTGTCATTTTTGTCGCAATTCGAGCAAGAAATTCAAATTTTTGAAATTTTTCGAATTTCGTCAAATAGAGGTACAGAAAAAGTCCTGAATTTTTCTGTCGAAGAGGTACTGAATTTCTTGGGAATATTCCGAAAAAACACTGTAAAAGTACTGATTTTTTCCCAGCATGTTCGAGTAGACACCCCGATCTTTGGAGAGGAGTTCCGGCTTCCTTTCCGTGTCGTAGCCGCTTCATAGAGTCCATATTTGGCCTAGTCCCCATAAAGAAGGAACAATTTTTCAACTCAATTGGCTCTTCATTATGACTTCCATCGGGCAACAGCTTTCATCGGGAAATTACGCAAGGAGGTCCAAAATTTGTTTCATATATTTTGTCCATTTGTTTGTCATTTTTGTCGCAATTCGAGCAAGAAATTCAAATTTTTGAAATTTTTCGAATTTCGTCAAATGGAGGTACAGACAAAGTCCTGAATTTTTCTGTCGAGGAGATACTGAATTTCTTGGGAATATTCTGAAAAAGCACTGTAAAAGTACTGATTTTTTCCCAGCCTGTTCAAGTAGACACCCCGATCCTCGGCGAGGAGTTCCGGCTTCTTTTCCGTGTCGTAGCCGCTTCATAGAGTCCATATTTGGCCTAGTTCCCATAAAGAAGGAACAATTTTTCAACTCAATCGGCTCTTCATTATGACGTCCACCGGGCAACAGCCGGACTGGCGCGGGGGTCGGGTCCGTAAATTGATAATTCTCACCGCTTGGCCGGAGCCGCCAGACGCCTTGGCAACGCTCGCGCGGGTCGTAACTTGCGAAGTTTAGCCTCCGATTTCCGCTCGGGGCGGCTCCATCGAGCTTTGAGAGATCCCGATCCGCCCCGCCGCACAATGGACCGATTTTCGAAAGTTTGAAACAGCACCTCTCTTAGGCCCGCTTTGACAAAAGAACGACCAAAAAAAAAATGAAAAGATTTCCATACCCGACTCTCATTTGGATTGCATTTTGCAAAAAGAAACCACTAGCATCGCAATGATGCTAAGATTGTGCAACTTCATCCTTTGCAACAAAATTGCGGAAATCGTGAACAACAATGAAATATAGATGGTAAGTATTGTCTTCAATTTACAGTTTTTAGCGAGTAAAATAGAAACTATTAAGGATAATCGGGTTTTTCCTCCAAGACAAAAGAAGTTGTACAATCTTAGCAACATTGCAATGCTAGTGGTTCCTTTTTGCAAAATGAAATCCATTTGTTAGGGTGTCTAGCAGCAGGAAAACCGGAAAAAGTGGAAAATATCAGGAATTTTGGCCGATCAGGAAAAAATCAGGAAATATCAAAAAATCGACGTTTTATTAGGAATTTTTCTCACTTTGTCAGAAAATTTAGTTTTACGCATGCACTTATGCAATACATATAGTTTTGAGGAGAAAAATCAGGAAATTATCAGGAATTTTTTATAAAATATCAGGATTTTTCAAAATTATAAAATACTAGACACCCTGTTCGTTCAATCTCCCTCTGGCCGAGAGCGATTGGACCAATAAGAATCAAATAAGAAAACCGCCATTTATTTCAAAATTCAGGCCTAGACTGAAACAAAACGGAACGAACGGAACTGAGCGTTTTGTTACTTTTAGATAGTCTGTAGTAAAGGAGCATACCTTCGATTCACTTACCTTACTATCAGACCAAGGTCCACAATTTCCCCGCTCGGTTCAATTATCTGGAAAATTCGAAATTCCCGCCAATGAAAAATGGCGGGAATTTCAAATTATGCCCCCTTTCTAAGCTACCAGGCATACTCTATTATCAAAAAATATGTGGGTCATATTTTCAAGATCTGATTACAGCAGGCTCACCTAGGGGCTATTACCTACACTCAAAAAACAAGTATGGGAAGAGTGACTTACCGGCCGAGTTATGAATCATGGAGCCATACAATATAGTTCTTGGAGCCATGCTTCTAAGTTCACGACCAATGAAGTGTGGCTCAGAAAGCCATACTGTGGACGGTAAGTCACTTTGGTTAGAAATTATGGATCTCGGAGCCATTTTTGATGGGTCTCAGAGTCGGACCTTTTTTTGAGTGTATTGATAGCCGCAAAAGTCATGGAAATCGGCCCAGTAGAACGCTGGAATGAAGCGTTACCAGATACGCAAATTTACGAGGTCTCGGAGCTTTTATATATGATGATTTTCAGCCTTGTTTCCCGTTTTCCCTAATGTTTTTTTCTTTTTCATGTTACGAGTGTCTCGGGCTGTTTCTTAAAAATTGATATCTATGTTTTCGATATTGTGACCTTTAATTTTTTTTTATTTTTCCATTTAGGTAGTGTATTTTTACAGACTTTTAAACTCAGTTTATTAACCTTTTCGTTTTGACATTGTCTACGGGAGATAGATAATGACATAACCTGAGCGGAAAGTAAAAGTATTGATGTAGTATCAGTAATTTATTATTTTTTGTTTTAGGTAAGTGGATGAACAAGATTCATTTTCTCGCGCCTCCTTTCATGCAGGGTAAAGTACACCACTAATTCTTCTTTATTTGCAACCCTTTTCTATTTCTTTACTCGCATTTGTTTTGACCTTTTCAGCTCCATTTGGTAAAAATCGAATGCTATACTGAGCGCCATGATCCACTGACGCTTGAAATGAACGCGAAAAAACTAAAACCATCAGAATCGTCCAGAAAGAATGGAGATGTTGCATGTGTAAGGGATTTGCGATTTGACTGCCGGTTCTTACGTAAAAGTTCGCGAGAAACACGATGATGCCACTGGTTTTCTCTGAAATCAACTCCCAAGCTCAAAAAAAGCTCTCAAAGTGAGGCCAAAATGGAGGGGATATCCCGCCCTACCCTGAGAGTCCACCTCTACATCAAAACAAACTCTCCATGCAAAGATAGGGAGCAAATACATTGACAGGGCTGCCACTTCATTTGGGGGCTCCAAAACTGAAAACACGGCAACCCTGCTAATGTATTTGCTCCCTATCTTTGCATGGAGAGTTTGTTTTGATGTAGAGGTGGACTCTCAGGGTAGGGCGGGATATCCCATCCATTTTGGCCTCAACTTGAGAGCTTTTTTCGAGCTTGGGAGATGATTTCAGAGAAAACCAGTGGCATCATCGTGTTTCTCGCGAACTTTTACGTAAGAAACAGCAGTCAAATCGCAAATCCCTCACACATGCAACATCTCCATTGTTGAATCACTGAACGTAAAGCGTAAGCTCGCCAAGAGGCCAGTGGAGGGGCTCTAGTCTCAGGTGGTATTCCTGCAAGCATCAAATTTTGCAGTTTAAGTTCAAAGTCTCAAGTTCAACCTCCCTATGATCCCACTGAAAAAAAGATTCTCGGCGTTTTTACCAAGGTCCGTTGGTACCTTTACCATCTCACTTTTTTTACCAATTATCGGTAATTTTACCAAGACAGACTGGTAAGCTTACTAAAAACCGGTATTTTTACTGTTTTTTTCAGGTAAGAATACCACTTTTATTGGTAATCAATTCCCGGTAACTTTGCTATTTTATCTCGGTAATTCTACCACAGTCGATAAAAAATATTGGCGTTTTTACCAAGGTCCAGTAAAATTACCGAGAAAGTTCAATAATTTCACCGAGATTTCTCGGTAAAATTACCAATTCCATAAATGTTAATTTTACCAAGATAAAACTGGGATCAAATAGAACCCTGAATTCTTGGTAATTTTACCCTTTTCTTAGTAAATACAACGAGATTTTTTTTCAGTGCATACGGTACCATTGTGCGGCGTGACGCGACGGTTTCGCGGGCCAAAACAAACGCCTCGAGGCACTCGGGGCGGTAGGCTTGACAGGCAGTAAATAGTAACGGACACAAAGGTGGTTTTGCCGGGCGGTGAGCGTGCGTTATTCTCGACTTTCTTCCACTTTTTATCGAGTCGCCGATGACGATGATGGCTTCAAGAAAGTTATCGAGTGTAGGAGAGACCGTCCGCCGAGCAGCAACGTCTCCACGTATACGCTCACTCCAGAGCCTTGAAAAGCGAATTTTATGCTAAGGTTCGAGATTACCTACATCTCTACAGGGTGGAAAATTCTTGAATTTTCATAGAAACCCTCGAGAAATCTGGGCATTATTCCCGACCCTGAAAAATCAAGGAATTTTGCTGCGGAACCTAGAAATTCTTCCTTTTGGACGAGAAATCTGATTTTTCGAAATTGTAAGAATCGACACTTTCTAGGTATTACCTAAATGGGGGGTACGCTACCTGACTGCTTCGCGATTCGACTTCTTGAAGCGTTTCGCGCTTCAGTCGTTATGAACTCCTATGATTACGTTACTATTGGCTACTCCTGCCTTTAAAGACTCGAATTTTTATTTTATTTTATTTTTTTTTTATTTTTTTTTTCAATTTTAGGAGACCTCGCGCAATTTTTTTTTTTTTTTTTTTTTTTTTTTTTTTTTTTGGTGAAGAACTAACTTACGAGAAGTCATGCCAAATAAACGTCAATAAGCCGCGAAAACGTTAATGAATTTAACGTTAAAAACCCCGGAGCGTCTTGGAAAAGTCCTGTAATTATTTTGAAGTGCAAGGAAACTTGTCACCTTGCAAGATTCCTCCCCGAATTCGTCTCATTCATGCACGAGCTGAGCTCGATTTATCAAATGCCTATTCATTCCGCGATCTAGGAAATTTCGCATCAGCGGAATGTTGAGATCCATGTCTTCGCATAAGCATTATATCGGAATTTTAAATGTTTACGTTCACCGCCAACTCCAATCTGTCAGCAAAGCAGGGTTTTGATGGATCGACGACTCCGAAATTGCGCTTCCTCTTGTTTATAATTTTCATGGGCCGTGGAAGCGATCCGACGAGGTCATGGTGCCGTGCTACGGAAAAACGCCGTATGAACGTTCGAGAGTTGCCAAATTTCCCCGGATAAAACATGAATTTTTGAGGAAAGTTATGCATATTTTTCTTCGAAATGGAGATGTTGCATGTGTGAGGGATTTGCGATTTGACCATTGATTCTTATGTAAAAGTTCGCGAGAAACATGATGGTGCCACTGGTTTTCTCTCAAATCAACTCCCATGCTCAAAAAAATCTCTCAAGTTAAGGCCAAAATGGAGGGGATATCCCACGCTCTCCTAAGAGTCCACCTCTACATCAAAACAAACTCTCCATGCAAAGATAGCGAGCAAATACATTAACAGGGCTGCATCTTTTTTTGGAGACTCTAAAACTGTAAAACACGGCATCACTGCTAATGTATTTGCTCCCTATCTTTGCATGGAGAGTTTATCTTGATGTAGAGGTAGACTCTGAGGATAGAGTGGGATATCCTCCATTTTGGCCGCAAGTTGAGAGCTTTTTTGAGCTTGGAAGATAATTTCAGAGAAAACCATTGGCACCACCGTGTTTTTCGCGAACGTTTACATAAGAATCAACAGTCAAATCGCAAATCCCTCACACATGCAACATCTCCATTTCCAGATATTTTATATCAAATTGCGAACGAAATGGTCTGAAAAATTTGAAGAAAAATATTTACAAGTTTTCCAGTAAATTCATTTTATATCGAAGGAAATATGATAACGCCTGAAGGTTCATACGACGTTCCTCCTAAGCACTGCAGCATGGCGAACAAAAAGCGTACAAGCGCAATTAGCAGAGCGATAAAACAGCCACTCCTCTTACCCGAAGCATGACTAAAGATGATCTATTTTAAGCTATATGCAGTATGCACATAGAAACATTGAATTTCCGTTCCATAAGGGCTGTCCATGAAATAGTTGCGTGATGCTTAGGAGCATCACGCAAAAAGAGAGTTGTGGAGAGTGTCATGCCTTTTTTTATACGTACAGGCCTGTTGTAAACTTCAGCTGGAGCAAAAAGAGGAGTCATTTCCCTAGTGAGAAAGTGGCTCAAAAATCTCGATGGTCGTATTGGGAAAATTTGAAATGTACTCGTAACTTCACAATCTGCGTAAGAAATATGCATATTTTAAGCCTCTCGTCTCAAAAACGATACTACGGTACAAGCACTAGGTTGCTACACATTATAATTAATATGGTCGACGCTTCCGCGCGCAAGTAGTGAGGAAGCACCACGGTTTTAATCAACAAGAGGATAATATCCTTATTTCAACCGGACTTTTGCTCGGATCCAAAGAAAATCCGCATAAACTAAGGGGCTTGGCTCTCGATTCAAGAAAAAGTCCGATTGAATCAAGCGTATTTTTCCGTGTCGGATTTTTTAAGAGTATGGACTCCGGACCCAATAGGCTTTTTTCCAGGGTCCAATTGAAGCTTGCAGAGTGGGAGTAACAAACAATTTGACGGTGTTGAAGTTTTAACATCTAATTTTGACGTCAAAGATTAGAATTGAAGTTCGGGGATGACTTAAGGATTTTATCTACGTATAATTCTTCCAGTCCGACAAGTTTCAGTGATTCCACCCATAGTCTCCTAGCGTCCGCATCGCTGCGGGCCTGGGATGTCGTTTCTTTTCGCTTGCAGTCTCTGTGGAAAGAAAAAAAGGGTAAAGTTCAAAATTTAACTGTGAGATAGCTTTCTTCAGGCTTCAAAGTTTGCAGTTTTAACAAAGGACTTTTAAACTTGATATTTTTTTTCGTCGCACAAGATGGTTTCAGCATTTTTGAGGACACATAACGGTGACTATTTAAAACTCACTTAAGCATAAAAATTTAAATATGTTGCCCGAAGTAGGCTTTCGTACCGTCAGCACCGTAAGAGCATTATGAAGCCTAAAAACTCGTTGACCAATCAAAAAGCGGTACAGTTTTCCTGTAGTAAAAAGATACAAATGACCATATTCTGTCTATAAAGGTACTCTAGTATAAACTCCGGATTCCTCCGCTGGGTTTCTTGACCGTACTTACTCGTAATAAAATCCCGACTCATCAACAAGGGATTCATCCAAAGCACAGTATAATGTGGTTGCAGCACCCTCTTTCGGCGTTTTCATGATAGCTCCAAAGAGGAAGAAAAAGAGCTTTCTTGAAAGACCTGATATGAACGATGTGTCGTATTCTTTCGACATGTCCGTTCCTTTCGTCATCCCAGGATGCGGTGAGTAAGCGGTCACTCCAGTTCCTTTTCAATAAAGAGGGAGGAAAAGTATGAATTAATACGAATGAATCCAGTGGCGAGGCGTCAATAATCTTAAAATCGTCCCCAAGCTTCAATTCCAATCTTTGACGCCAATATTTGTTGTCAAAGCTTCAACGCTGTCAAAAGGTTTGCGCACTCTGAAAGCTTCAATGGAGATGTTGCATGTGTGAGGAATTTGCGATTTGACTGTTGATTCTATTGTAAAAATTCGCGAGAAACACGATGGTGCCTCTGGTTTTCTCTGAAATCAACTCCCAAGCTCAAAAAAACCTCTCAAGTTGAGGCCAAAATGGAGGGGATATCCCACACTATCCTGAGAGTCCACCTCTACATCAAGACAAACCCGCCATGCAAAGATAGGTAGTAAATACATTGACAGGGCTGCCACTTTAATTGGGGACTCTAAAACTGAAAACACGGCAACCCTGCTAATGTATTTGCTCCCTATCTTTGGCATGGAGAGTTCGTCTTGATGTAGAGGTGGACTCTCAGGATAGCGTGGGATATCCCCTCCATTTTGGCCTCAACTTGAGAGCTTTTTTTAAGCTTGGGAGATGATTTCAGAGAAAACCAGTGGCACCATCGTGTTTCTCACGAACTTTTACACAAGAATCAACAATCAAATCGCAAATTCTTAACATATGCAACATCTCCATTGAAAAACGTAAAATAAATCGATTTTAAAAATAAATTAAATTGATGAAACAAATCCATTTGTGCATCGAGAAAGTTTGACAAAATTGGACTTATTTCTGTTAAACGGAACTAAGCGCCAAATTGAGTTCCTTTCGAGGATTTTAGAATCCTGGATAGCGCGTTCTGTCAAACGGAACTAAGCGCCATGGAAAAGCAGTGCGAGTATAGGACGGAACGAGCATCGCATTCCGCAACACCCGCCAATCTAAGCCCCCCCCCCCTCTCCCTTCCTCCCCTTACGGCGCTTAGTTCCGTCTGATAGAAATACGACCAATTAATACTTAGTTTTATTGTAAAATGGCTATAACATTTACTTTTTCGAATTATTTTTGACTCACCCTTCAACCGAGACGCCAGTTCTCGTGTGAATAGAATCAAGGCCAACTTGCTCTGTGCGTAAGCCGCCATTGGACTGAAATCTCCTCCAAGCGTTCGGTCGTGCCAGCGTATACGGCCAACTGAAACAGCGCAGATGTGCGAGCCAAAAATGTACCCAATGGGTCGCTAAACCTTATGTAGAATGTAGTTTATCTAATATTCTGAGAGCACCAGCGCTATGATTTTTGAAATTGATAGACAAAGCTATAGACAAGGAGACACAAGGGATAAGGTGGGATCCTATTGGTGGAGGCGGGTGGTTGCAACGGACAAAGAGGGTAGATAATAGACTAATTAACGGCAACCCACGAGAGACCCTTTAGTCAGTCCATCGTTTTCTCCCTTAATCGATAGGATCGCTCCCGCAATCCTTACGGCCTTGTCTCCACGGGACGTTTTCATGGGATTTGTCCCAAGTTCGAATCGCAGGAATGAAACTTATCTGGGATTTTTCCCTGTTACCGTCTCCACGGGACGAGGCTCATACGGTCCTGCGACGAGTTTGCGCGGGAAGATAAATTAGTTAAAGTCGAATTTTTAACCGGGATTAAAATAATAATTGCACTCAATTGACAATAATACACATTCTTTTAACTAAACTAACATTAAAAATGGAGTAATCAATAAAATATCGCACAATTCGTTTTCACTTCTTCTTTCTCTCTCAGTGGGTCCTAGGGGTACAAGGATCATTTTTGATACTGGGAAAAATATTGATCAACTCAATATTTTTCCCAACTTCGTAAGTGGGATTTTTCCCAGAGACACATCCCGTGAAACAGCCCGTGGAGACAAGGCCTCAGTCTTCTTTGTCTATAGCTTTTTTCGTTCAATTTCAACAAAGAGCCCGCAGGTGAGCAGATTACGTGGTGATTTACTGAGTATTTTCGGAGCCGGAACTCCGAAAAAGCCCGCTTTTAAAAAGTCGAAAAACTCGGAGGAACATCAAATGTGCCAGACGGGCGGAAAATTGGTGAAAATGATGTACTGGTTGAAGCACTATCCTTTCTCATTTTCCATTAAAATTTGTTAAAATAAAACTTATTTCGATGTGGAATTGTTGCTTGTTAACTACTGACAACATGAATAAGATTCGATTATCTGGCTCTAGATATATAGTTTCGACTTTCCTATTGTTTTCATTAATCTACGAGGAGTAGAAAGACATATCGACGGCGTAAGTCCGCAATCACATATCTCGCTTGCGGTGTCCGAAAATCTCCGCCTCTATGTTATTTTTTAACGGAGAGCAAATTGACATCATTCCTTGGAGTTTTTGCAGAATTTTTTTCTCCCAGAGAAGAAAAATCACGGCCGTTTAAAAGAATAGCCATTGAGTAGTTTTCCGTTTAAAAAATGAAGTATGACAGGAAGGCTGCGACGTCGCAAACCGAGTTATGTGATTGCCGACTTAAACCGTCGATATGACAGAAGTCGAAGAAACCCGTGCTCGCTTTTGATTGGCACCGGACGACATCATTCGATTCGAATGAAAATCGGGGCGTTTTAAATTTGCGAAGAAGTTGCGCTTTTTTGAACCCCGTATTTTCGGTTTTCTCCTTACTTTTTCGCGTTCCTAATGTCTGCATCGTGTTTTAGGCGTCATTTAAAGGAAAAATGTATTCGCGAGTCAAAATTCTTTTCCGGTTTAGTGAATCGTTGTTATCCTCTCACCGGTGCCTCTCGTAGTGCCAGGCGTGCAGAATGGGTTCGAAGTTCGAACATCGATCGCCCGATCCGTGGATCTCGGGTTCACACTTCGGCAGGCGCTGTATAGGCAATTTGCACATCGCCCCGGCACGCCGGGCACGTTTGGTGCATCGTTTGAAGTATTCCCTTGATGTTGAAGGCGCTAAATACGGTGAGCGCGGGTGCGCCGCGCCGAGCGTCTTTATTACTCCTGATAATTCGAACTAGCGTTAGCGAATTACAATTACTAGAAGTGCATCCTCCTCACTGGAAATTCTGCGAGTGCTTCGCGTTTTTAAAAGATCACTGTGTTCTACACATCATGTACCTTTGGAAAAATGTATCCGCAATTCAAAATTCTTCCATGGTGTAGTGATCCACTAATATAGAAACCATGGGTATCCTCATTCTCAGTTTTTTTCGTGGTTTCATTTGAAACGTAAAAAAAATTGCAACCATCTGAAAATTCTCCATCAGCCAAAATAGCTTCGGCGTCAGCGAATAGAAGCTACTAGGAGTGCATCCTTTTCGCTGAAAATTCTGCAAGTGCTTTGATTTTGATATTTATGTCTAAACCACCGCTCGAGCGTTGATTTGTTTCTGTGAAATATGCAACTACGTTAATGTTTTGTTGACATAACCTAGTCTGCGCTTATTTTTTCGTCACACTTACCTCAGAAAACTGCAGAAAAATTGTTATCTCTAGCTACTGCGAAGCAAACAATTTCCTTGACCGCAGAAATTTTTCTGCTGAAATTACTCCAACCGCCATGTGTAATAGTGCGTAGGAAAAATGTTATGAACAGTGAAACACACTTAACGTGGGTACACTGAATAAACTCCTGTACTCCATTGTGGTCAAATCAAAAAGTTAAACTAGATACAGCGTGCATTTTTGCACCGATCCTTTAGCTTCCAAAGAGATATCAATTTTTCTCGTATGTGACCAGGTAGCCTCTGTCATTTTAAGGCATTTAATTATTTTCATTATCGAAGGAAAAGAAATCAAAACTCAATGATTTAAATTGCCTGAAATCATGTGCGTCTAAGAAACAGTTTGAGAGATTGTTCGTGTGTATTTTAATTTAGGTTAGGCCTTTTTAATTTCTCTATGGGTACACCTGGTTGCCGACGACGAAGAAAATCGAAATCGAATCGAAACGAAATGAAGCGGGAAATTTGAAAATACGTGATACCGCCTACGCAAAATGTACGTTACAGAGTGAATTTTAAAAATGTTTTTCAAGAAATCTATATTAATTTATCTTTATAATATATATAATACCTATATATTTTGTGTGCAATCTACCCTTTTCATCTTCAATGAGAAAAATCTCGATTTCCCGGAAAATTGGTGAATAGTCCGGGTCTCTACTAACTGGAAAACCCAGAATAATTCAGGAAATATTAGAATTTTGTCGCGTCAGGTATCAGAACCTCGGGAGAGTAATTGTCCACCACACTTCTGTGACGAATTAGTTGTAAAGAGGTATTATATGCAATCAATCAGGGAAAATACAGAGAAAACACAGGGAATTAGAAGTCAAAATAAAGTAGAAATCCTTGACAGGAACTCGAGGTCGATCTCTCGACTCAGTGCTAAAAGTTTCCAAAAATTCCGTAATAGAGCCTCTGCTGTGTTTTCTTAAATCAGACTCGTCTTATTTTACGAGAATGGAGATGTTGCATGTGTGAGGGATTTGCGATCTGACCGTTGATTCTTTTGTAAAAGTTCGCGAGAAACACGATGGTGCCACTGGTTTTCTCCGCAATCAACTCCCAAGCTCAAAAAAAGCTCTCAAGTTGAGGCCAAAATGGAGGGGATATCCCACGCTATATCCTGAGAGTCCACCTCTACATCAAGACAAACTTTCCTCGCAAAGATAGGGAGCAAATTCATTGACAGAATTGCTGTGTTTTCAGTTTTAGAGTCCCCAAATAAAGTGGCAGCCCTGTCAATGTAATGTATTTGCTCCCTATCTTCGCATGGAGAGTTTGTCTTGATGTAGAGGTGGACTCTCAGGATAGCGTGGGATATCCCCGGTCATTTTGGCTTCAACTTGAGAGCTTTTTTTGAGCTTGGGAGGTGATTTCAGAGTAAACCAGTGGCACTATCGTGTTTCTCGCAAACTTTTACAAAAGAATGAACAGTCAAATCGCAAATTCCTCACACATGCAACATCTCCAGTACGGTATTGACAGAATACTTACATTCGTATACTTTCGACGCGACATTTACTATCCTGGCAGGAGTCGAAGCGAGTATCTTCGGAAGAAGTAGACATGTCAAATAAAAATGGCCGAGATAGTTCGTGACGTAGGCATGTTCAAAACCATCTTCCGTCAATCGACGTGTTCCAGGTAAGATGCCTGCCGGTAAAAAAAAGATTGAAAGGATCACTGCCGTGCTAAGGAAGAACGCCGTATGAACATTCGAGAGTTGCCACATTTTCTGTGATGAAATGTTTATTCTTGAGGGAAATTATTATTTTTTCTCCTTTAAATTTTCAGGAACTTTAGATCAAAATACGAACGAAATTCTCCGAAAAAATGGAAGAAAACTATTCGTGAGTTTACCAGGGAATTTTTTATCAACGGAAATTTGGCAACGCCTGAAGGATCATACGGTGTTTTTCTTTAGTACGGCAGATCACATGACAGCAGCGACGATTCTTGTAAGTTGGCAACACTGCTTTCCAGTGGCGTGGCGTGCTTTGCGATGTATCGATTGATCGGCCATTTAAACCTTTGAAAAAGTATCGATAAATAGGGTGTTTGCACCGAACACCTCAATTATCGATTATTTACCACAGCTTCAAATAGGGAAATATCGATAGATCGTAAAGCACGCACGCCGCGCCACTGCTGCTTTCCTTCCATTTAAATCCGTTGAAAATTTGATTTTAGGTAAAAGAAACCGTCTCACCAAGAATCGATCGTTTTACATACATTTAAATGGAGGAAAAACAGTGTTGCTAACTTTCAAGTATCGCCAATAATCACAAGACAGGGTAAACAATTAAGCACCATAATACAGGGTTTCCTAGGGAGTGATGATTCTAGAAATTTGGCAATACTCTTTTTTTCTCCTTTTAAATCTGTTAAAAACATCGCAGGTCCCGAATCAATTTATCGTAAACGCAACACAAGCATACCTCGAGCAAGTTGCATCTAGGCGTTGGCATTAAGAAATCCAGAATGCCTTCAATTTTTTGCACGCAACACGGGCATCATTCGAGTACGAATAGTTGTATCCCGGCGTTGAAATTAAGAAATCCAGAACGCCTTCAATTTTTCGCACGCTACACGGGCATCATTCGAGTGCGAATAGTTGTATCTAGGCGTTGACATTAAGAACGGCATTTAAGAATGGAATCATAGGTTATCTGATCGTGGGCGAGGCAGGCAGCCTCACCGTTAATCGATTGTTCTACACAAATTGATTCGGTGGAAATCCGTTCTGCCGCGTTAATAGAATTGCCACTGGTTCTAGGATTAAATCATCAGACTACAGGAGCCTCCTCTTTGTGTTAAAATATTAATTGTTTCCTCCATAAAGTTTAATCTCACGCTCCCCGCCCCCGGCCACGACAATTTTTCTTAAAATCATCTCTCTCTCTCTCTCAATTTTGACGATTGTATATGGTTCAAAACACATGAAATGGACGTTTCCCATTAATTTTAGCGGGGCATTCATCCATGACCTTAAAAATATAGACATTTTCCAAATCCGGAATCCGAATATAGCTCCGGAATTTCCACCAGTGCACTTGCATACTTCGTGCCTCTATAAAAACAAATTAATACCTAAATAACTTTACCAGCATTTTTGATCAGGATATGGATTTGCTGCTCGGTCCTTTTAATTTCATTGGCGCAGCTCCGAAATTGTAAGGATACAAAATCGATTCCGAAACGACACACTCCGGAATTAATTACACGCCGGAATCCGGATATAGCTCCGGAATTTTTACAAGTGCACGTGCATTTCTCGCGCCTCTCAAAAATCAAATTATTACTAAAATAACTTTACTAGCATTTTTGATCAGGATGTGGATTTGCCGCTCGGTCCTTTCAATATTCTCAGCACAGCCCCGGAATTGTTAGGATACAAAATCGATCCCGGAATGAAATATCCGGCGGAATCCGGATATAGCTCCGGAATTTTTGCTAGTGCACGTGCATACTTTGCGCCTCTCCAAAAACCAATAAATACTTAAATACCTTTACCAGCATTGTTAATGAGGATGTGGATTTGCCGCTCGGTCCTTTTAATATCCTCAGCACAGCTCCGGATTGATTCCAAGGAAGTCAGATCAAGTTTTTTCACGACTAAGTCTCCTGTTTTTCCGGAAGGGTGAGAGACTCTAATTTCTTCCCGGATCTCCTCCGCGGTGAAAATCGATTCCGAAAAGATACACACTCCGGAATGAATTACACGCCGAAATCCGGATATAGCTCCGGAATTTTACTAGTACACGTGCACACCTCGTGCCTCTCAAAAATCAAATTAATACTTAAATAACTTTACCAGCATTTTTGATTAGGTTATGGATTTGCCGCTCGGTCCTTTTTAATTTCATTGCCGCAACTTCGGAATTGTTAGGATACAAAATCGATTCCGGAATAAAATATCCGGTGGAATCCGGATACAGCTCCGGATTTTTTACTAGTGCACGTGCATACTTTGCGCCCCTCAAAAAACAAATAAATATTCGAATAACTTTACCAGCATTGTTAATGAGGATGTGGATTTGCCGCTCGGTCCTTTCAATATCCTCAGCACAGCTCCGGATTGATTCCAAGGAAGTCAGATCAAGTTTTTTCACGACCAACTCTCCAGTTTTTCCGGAAGGGTGAGAGACTCTAATTTCTTCTCGGATCTCAACCGCGGTCCGCTCTGCTTCGGCGATGTCAATACAGGCCATGATAACTCGTCCACCTCGAGTAAGTAAGTGCGGGTTATTGGAACGGAAATCGGCATTATTTTTTTCGCAAAGAGAGGGTAAATCACGGCAGTTTTTAGGAATCGCCGTCGAAAAGTTTGCCATTCAAAAAAAAATTTGACAAGAAGTCTGCTTCATCACGAACCCAGACACATTGTTATGGACTCACACCGTCGACAGGTATATGAAAATAAATTGAAAGTATGTATTTATAGTAAAAGGAACTACGGGCATACTGAGTTTGCGCGCAACATAGTTCCTTTCTGCATAAATACTTCTAATTCAACCAACAGAAATTATGGATCACGCAAATCTTGAGGACGTTGTTACTTTAATTTAATTCATTTTCACACCGGCCCTTTCAGAGTAAAATCGTGAAACTGGAAAAAGGAAGAAATTGAGTTTCCATACAAAAGGGAAAAAAATCTATTAGAATTTTTCTTTGCCAGTTGACGTTTCTCTTCACAAAAAAGAGGGAAATAAGAAATTGAAGCGGTCATGAAGGTTTTGCAGTCTTACCAGCTTTGTAGAGTTCTTTCGCAGTGGCTCTTCCGATCCCAGAACTACATCCAGTTACAACCACGGTTTTCCCATCGATACGCTCCTTAACCTCGTAATGCTGTTTTCTTTGTATTAGGTGAGCAAATGGGTTTATGCTTGAGACATCCTTTCAATGCAAGCATATTCCAAAAATAACTCTTATTATTTGGTCTGAAGTATAGTACTCTTTAAAATATTATAAATCTATTCCCACTTTGAAGATTAGGAGCGTGGCGTACTTTGCGATTTATTGATTGATCTGCTATTTAAACCTTTATTGGAAATGGATCGATGAACAGGGTTTTCGTAGAGTCCCTTTATAGTGAGAGTCGAGACAACACCCCCTCATGGAGTCACAAACGGGATTAAAGAGTACAGAAATTGAACGTTTTTTGTAATCTTTGATCGGCCCATTCCCAAATTCCTTTCTCCGTTCCATTTCTCATTCCGTTTGTTCCTTGCCAAACCCGTAAATCCCTGGTCCATTCCAGATTATAATATTTGCAATCGGTGAAAATGTAATCTTTATTCCCGTTTGCGACACTGTGAAGGCCTAAAATACGGGAACCAATCAGAAATGGATTCACATTGTCTTGACTCTCAGTATAAAGGGACTCTAGGTTTTCGCAACGAACACCTTAATAATCGATTCTCTACCGCAGCTCCAGATGGGCGATATCGATATCGATCATTCACGCCTCGCTACTGGTCAACATGATGAGATCGAGTTGACTTAGAATTCCTTCGAGTCAAATTCAATTAGGTATATTTCAATTCATTCGACTCCAATCGTCTATGGCTTAATTTAATAATGAAATCCACAAAAAAAAAAAAAAATCAATCCTGAGTAATGAGGAATATTTATATCACCATCACTCGTACAACAAGGAAACATCTCGGGAATATTGGCGATGTGAACGGAGATCGGTCTGCAATGCTAGATGCATAACAAGCGTTGGGTGTCTTGAAAATGTTGCCGAACTGGTCTATTGCCCTATTATTTTCCCCTTTTCTAACATTTACCTACGTTATAAATTGGAAAAATATAAAATCTGATCATTGGACACATAAGTATGGGTCAAAGTAATAAAGAGAACTAAAAAAGGTAGGACAAATTTTCTTTTGGACCAAACTAACTTCTGGACAAAAATTTAAATTGGACCAAAAGAAATTGGACACAAAAACATTGGACAAAGATGGTTTTATGATTTTACTTATATTTTGTTTTCCTGTTGAGGAGGTACTGGATTCCTTAGAAATGTAGTGAAAAAGCACAGTAAAAGTACTTATTTTTGATCTGCCTGTTTTTAGTTGACAATCTGTCCCTCTCGCATTGTTCATTGAGCTCGAAGGAAAATGCACTTTTGGTACAAAAAATATACTGGGATAGAAGCGACCCTACCTTTATGTTGGACAACATATCGGAGCAAACTCGTAAGAAGTCTCGCATACCAAACTTAATAAAATCGAACTTTGATTGCAACTGTCGTTGAAAAAAACTAGAAATTTCCATGGCACTTTAAATTTATTGTATGTACAGCAATACTTTTATAAAACACAATTTGAAAAATAGTGTATTTTTCCTTCGGAAAGTACACTAACAGGTGGGAATTCACTTGGAAAGAAAACAAACGAACAGATTCGTCGATGAATTTGAATGCACTGTTTTTCGTTTAAAACATACATGCGTGTCGCGAGAGTTTCTTAAACCCGCACATTTCCCGGTGTCCTTGCAAGTCGCCAAATATTCTCAGCTCCACGTCAGATGGGAAGATTAGCCGCTATCATATCGAAATCAGCCGTTGATTTTGTGGTCTTTCTTGATGTGAAAGTCATGCAATCCGACCATTTTCAAGGATTCATCCCACAATTTTTTTGCGTCCCTCTCGCTGCGAGCTTGCAATGCCACTTCTTCTCGGGCACAGTCCCTGCAAGAAAATAAGTGATGAATCAAAAGATTTCTCGTCGTTCTTTGCTAGAAGATTCTTTTTCTCTTTGATCTTTTTCAATCCTTCGGAAAGTTGAAGAACTGTACGAAGACGTACAGTTTAAGACTGACTTTTATAGACTTTTTAAGTTAGTATGTACCTATTGACCTTTGAACAACGAACAATATTTACAATCCAATATTATTTACGTGTTCTTAAAATAGAAGTGTCCCCTGGTCAAAGGGGAAAACTTCATAAAAAGGGACATTTTGTAAACATTGTGTGTACAAAATTTACAATGACAAGACCTTTGAGTCTTTGTCTTCTCATTCTTGTAATCCCACCTGTCATAGACACTGTTTGCATCGCTTCACTTTCAAGGCACTTTCTTCTAACCTGCAGTTTGATTCTGTATGTCCTTGCACTTTGGTGTTGTACATACATCGAACAGAAAAATAAAACCCCAAGCGTGTAAAGGCAAGAATTCTCTCTATTAATCCTCCCTGAAAATAATAGTTTCAGAGCTCTTACTTGTAGTAAAACCCTGATTCCTCAGCGACGGATGCATCCAAGGCGCAGAATAAGGTGGTTGCAGCCCCTTGTTCTTGCGTTTTCGAGAGTGGTATCATAAAAATGCTTAAAAAATTGAGAACATAACGCCAGCTTCGACTTGATTCCTTAATTTGGTTCGAAATGTTTGTTGTTGGTAGTATTCCAGGGTGCAATGAGTAAGTTTTCACCCCCGTTCCTAGAACGTAAAACATACCTACGATTAGTCAAGCAATCAATGCGATCGGAGCAGCATTTTCTGAAACATATCCTTCAATTTCACGGTGTCTACTAGTCCGGAAAGTCCGGAAACAGTACTGATTTTTTAAGCGCGGTTTGGAAGTGCCGAAAAATTATGCGGAAATGGAGATGTTGCATGTGTAAGGAATTTACGATTTGACTGTTGATTCTTACGTAAAAGTTCGCGAGAAACACGATGGTGCCACTGGTGCTCTCTGAAATCATCTCCCAAGCTCAAAAAAAGCTCTCAAGTTGAGGCCAAAATGAAGGGGATATCCCACCCAACCCTGAGAGTCCACCTCTACATCAAGACAAACTATCTATGCAAAGATAGGGAGCATGTACATTGGCAGGATTGCCGTCTTTTCAGTGTTTGAGTCTCCCAATAAAGTGGCAGCCCTGTCAATGTATTTGCTTTCTATCTTTGCAAGGAGAGTTCGTCTTGATGTAGACGTGGACTCTCAAGATAGCTTGGGATTTTTCCATTTTGGCCTCAACTTGAGAGCTTTTTTTGAGCTTGGGAGTTGATTTCAGAGAAAACCAGTGGCACCGTCGTGTTTCTCGCAAACTTTTACGTAAGAATCAACAGTCAAATCGCAAATTCCTCACACATGCAACATCTCAATTGATATCTAAGTTTTCGATATTGTGACCTTTAATTGTTTGATTTTTCCATTTAGATATTGTATTTTTACAGACTTTTAGACTCAGTTTATTAACCTTTTTGTTTTGTCATTGTCTACGGGAGATACATAATGACATAACCTGAGCGAAAAGTAAAAGTATTGATGTAGTATCAGTAATTTATTATTTTTTGTTTGAGGTAAGTGGATTAAAAATATTCATTTTCTCGCGCCTTCTTTCGTGCAGGGTAAAGTACACCACTAATTCTTCTTTATTTGCAACCCTTTTCTATTTCTTTATTCGCATTTGTTTTGACCTATTAAGCTCCATTGGTAAAAATCGAATGCTATACTGAGCGCCATGATCTACTGACGCTTGAAATGAACGCGAAAAAACTAAAACCATCAGCTTGTTACTTTTTATACTGTAGGATGCTGCAAAGCCTCAAACTCATTTTCGCTAAAATTGTCACTTAGGTGGTATTTTTTCCTTAGCCATCGGAATGCCAACTTTAAATTTAATGAAAAGTGACTTCATTTTGCAGGGTTCCTACAGTCAGGGAATACCAGAAAAAGCGGGAGATGTCAGGGAATTTTGAAGTCAGGTAAATCCCTGAAATTTCAGGGAAAATGACGAAAATGTCAGGGAAAAATCGATAAGTCACCTTTTTTGCCCTCTATTCGAATGGGTCTGACGTTTCGAACAACAAATTTTGCCTGACATTATTCTTAACTATTTCTTTTTAACAATCTGGCATTTGCTCAATTGTCAGGGAATTTATTCATCGAAATGTGTCAGGGAAACCAGGAAATTTAATCGTCTAAATTCTGCGGCAACCCTGATTTTTATCCACTCACCCTCTAGCCGAGACGCCAGTTCACGCGTGATTAAAACTACCGCTAGCTTACTTTGTGCGTAAGCCCCGAACATGCTGAAGTTCTTCTCCAGGGTGAGATCGTCCCAGTGCATACGTCCGCCTGAAAGAATTTCGGGAAACGTTAGTGAAGTGGAAGTCAATCGACAGCATTTTGACGCGCTCTGGCTTTCTGGCCCCTAAACGACATCCAACTCGAAAAAAATAATGAAAAAAGTTCGCTTTCAGACTCATGTTTACAGCAATACGAGTGTATTCCAATACAAGGATCCATGATGGGTCGAAACCAATTATTTCCGTCATCTACGGATCTTATATCACCAAGAATACGTCGAACTGACAAAAACAATTGGATTACATTTTGCTGAAGGGAACCAAGAGCATACCAATGTCGCTGAGATTTTGTAACCA
Source organism: Bemisia tabaci (assembly GCF_918797505.1). NCBI lineage: Eukaryota > Metazoa > Arthropoda > Insecta > Hemiptera > Aleyrodidae > Bemisia > Bemisia tabaci. The sequence goes on along the minus strand of NC_092801.1, from coordinate 16,709,863 downwards.
TTTTTGTATTTGTATATAAGCCGCTCTTACGGCGCGCTAGGGCGCTCTGCGACGCCTACTCGCCACAGGAATCTGTCATGGTAGAGATCCTCCGGAAGTTGGCATCCCTCCATCTCTTCACAGATACCTTCTACCCACCGTTTGGCTGGACGCGCGCACTCTTTAAAAATTTGAATCCGCATTGGACTGAATTTTGCAATTAGAAACTACAATTTTAGGCTCGCATTCGTACAATCACCTACCTACTAGGGAAAATTATTGCACATAAGCTATTTATAAACCGAGCCAGAAATTGTAGTCCCTAATTGTAAAATGAAATCCAATGTGTTCCATTTTACGTGGCCGTAGCAATTTTTACTAAGAAACTTACTTGTATGTGCGATCGACGCAACGTTGACAATTCTGGCTGGAGTCGAACCCAGCATTTTGGGGAGGAGGAGGCAAGTGAGGTAGAAATGACCTAGATAATTCGTGACGTATGTGAGCTCGAAGCCATCCTTCGTCACTCGACGCTCTCGTGTCAAAATACCTGAAGGTTTCAACATAAGAGATGTTAAACTACAGCGCTAATATGGAAAAGATGGTGCGGAAAATGTTAGCTCTTTTGGATCATGCGAAAATTGGAACAGTTGCGGAAACTCAGGGAACCATTGGCGGGTCCAGCAATTCGTCAACGTTGTTTTCTCCCCCCATTTGAACCTATGAAAATGTATCGATTCTTGGAGGGGTCAGGTGCTCCGACAAGAATCGATTATTCAACATAGGTTTTAATGGAGGAAATCTGGTGTTGCAAAATTGTTGGATCCGCCTCCGCGGGGAACTTGGCGAAGATCCTGTTCAGAATGGTATCGCCCCTTTCTCTGGTTCCCGCGAAATTGGTTCACACCAACGAACTATACACCTCTAGAATGGCTGAATTTCTGCGATTCTCCTCGTTAGAATGCGATTTGCGGGGGAAATCTAGCAACATCGAAATGTAGTTACATTATTTCGTGAGGGAAACGACGAATAAACGGGGACAAACTGACTTTACTCCTGTGCCCACCAGTTTGTCTGAATACCACATTTTCTTTCTCGGGAATACCTAATCTTACAATTAGAACAAGACGAAATCGAAACTCGTATTTAAAGTAAATGCTGCTTTGCAGTTATTTGGATTCATTACCCAGAGTCAGCAACACTGCATCTTCAGCTTTCATCTAACATCTTCTCATGCTTTACTTTTTACAAGGAAACAAAACAAGTGTTTGCCTTGGAATTTTGCAAGACTATTCCTGATACTGTAGGAAATGCATACTGCATACTAGTACATAATACATACTGTTTGAATGCATTTTCTTGCTTAGTTTTCCTGTTTAAAAAAAATGAATAAATAAAATAACAGGGGATCATAACTATCGGGTTACATAAGTCCAGTTGGACGTATTCATGCACTGAAAAAGAGAGAAAAAAAAAAAAAAAAAAAAAAAAAAAAAAAAAAAAAAAAAAAAAAAAAAAAAAAAAAAAAAACAAGCAGTGAACTCCAACACAATGTGTTGATAAGGCGCGTCATTAACTCGCACATATCAACCCCTTTAGTTTTCATTTACAGAGATTTCAAAATAGGCAACTAGCACAACAAGAGAATTCATACGATCCAACACTGAGAGGTCAACCACGCACCTTGACGAGACCGTGTATTGTGAATGTAAAAAGCCATTCGAACGAGTTTAAGTTTTTTGATCTGCCCCAAGCAAGACCTTATCAGATTCTTAAAGAAAAGTGCTAAGTAATAATTTAAGCGAAGAAAGAAAAAATTTTGTCGAACTCCTGAAAGATAAAGTCGATTTAAAGGTATTTTGGGGCTAAAATACCTAAATCACCGGTATTATAAATCCCGTTATATTATTGAAAAGAAATTGACTCGATATAAATGCAATTGCATTAGATATGTTTTGATTTTGTTATTTTAAACGTATTTCCATGCAAAGAAGTTCAACCATGACCATGCTTTATTCATTCATGAATTGAAAGTAAGCAATCTACATCCCGAAAATCTACCAATTTGCCGTAAAAAATTGCAGAAACTTGATGTACCAAGTCGATGCACCCACTCGTTGAATTTACCAACCAATTTCGTGAGTGCAAATATGTAAAAATCAATATGCTATAGTCATTTTGGGTGCATTTACTTTTCATGAAACAATAATTTCAATCCCGAAAAACCATCAATTTTCCGTATAAAATCGAAAAAATCGAAATGTGTCGACTCCCTGACGTGAACATTGGATTCTACGTGTAAAAATACTCACGTATCGATATGCATATCAGAAAACCAGAACCAGAACAGAAACCATGTGTGGACACAGTTAGCAGTCCGCGGCAACATTCATTCAACAGAATAATGGTAAAAATTAGATAGGATTTTAGCCGCTTTGCCCGCCTCTCCTCGTTATTTACAAACCGTTCCTATACTCATCTCAAAATTTTCCTCAGAGCTTTGTGTTATTATCAGCTTCCATTTAAATCCCGGTTCGATGACCGAATCGGCTGCCCAAAAAGCAAGCCATTTTTGAAAGGTTCTAAGAGAAATTCGTGATATTATCGGCTCTCAGGAAATCACCCCATGCCTATAATTGGTGGTATAAATGTTTGAGTGCTTAAAATAATCGTATTCAAGAAACTAAGGCATTAAACTATGGAGTCAGTTTCTTTTTAATAATATAACGGAATTTACTCCCGGTGACTTAGCTATTATAGCCCCAGAATACTTTTAAAGCGCCTTTACTTTCCAGAATCTTGACGGAATTTTTTTTTAGCTTAAACGACTTAAGAGACACTGTAGTTAAAAAATATAAAGAATTTTCGATTTTGACAAAAAAAAAATGTTCGTTCAGGCACACCGTGTATTGTACAGAGTACTGCTGCTATTCAAACCTTATCTTCAGGTCAAAATTCTTACAAGGAAGCCCCTTGCAAGAGGCGAATTTTTTGTAATTTCTCCCAATTTTTTCTCCGTTATATAATTGAATTGCTTGTCAAATTCTGAGGTCAATTATACTTAATTGTAATTTATACATTTCTTTTTTTCCCTTCATTTTATTTTTTTTGTCTGGAGAAGTTTCGTCGATTTCTTCGGATTTCGAATACTGTAACTTCTCTTCTATTCGGCCGATTTTTATGAATGAGACCTCTCTTAATTCGTCTTTTAACGGAGAGTAAGAAAAAAATTGCTAAGTACACGCGAAACAATTTTTTTTGAAAATTGGACGAATCCTAGCGTGACGGTGAAATGGTTAATCAAGCGTAAAATCAAGGGTGAGGGTCCGGGTCGGGTCGCTCGGGAGGACAAAAGACACTGCCTCGGTGTCGGGACAGAGGTCCGGTGTGCGGGGAGGAAAAGGGTAAGTGGTTTTCTGTAAAAGCAAACTGATTTCTGTATGTGTTATGGTTAGCACATGGTCTAATGAGTTTTGAGGCTCATCACAGATTGCACTTACGTCTATCCTGGGTGGCCTTCGCTATCAGAGGAAAGGTACCAACTTTTGAAAAGCCTAACAGTGGTGTGGAGATCTGTCAAAGCAACGTTATGAACGAAACGGAGGAGTAAAATTCTCATTCCTAGAGTGCCGGCCTGGTCAGCCATCCTCGAATCAGTTAGCTTGTTTCTGCTTATATATGCATATTTTAAATCAGCGCGCCCCATTCTAAGGTTTTTTTAAAAAAAACCAAGAAACGTAGACTCTTGGTATTCATTACACATAAACTAGCGAGCCCCAGAATGAGAAACAAATTTTAATCATTATTATTGACGGATTAGTAAACTTTTTACACGCTTTGGAAAATCTCAAAAGTTTGCGCCAGTCACTTTTCGGTAAGGCACTAGGGGACTCGGTTATTGTATCGAGGGGGGGGTCGAAACGATCGCAAAGGCGGTATACTACGTATACGCGCCAAAAAAAAAAAAAAACACACATTGGATCTAGAGTCCAGACTCAAGAACCAAGCCTCTTAATTTGAGCGGATTTCCTTTTGATTTAAGCTTAAATCTAATTGAATAAAGAGTCCTTTTTCTTGTCAATGTTTTCAAGAGTCTGGACTCTAGATCCAATGGGTTTTTTTCCTGTGTGCTAAAAGGTACTATGTTACACGCAAACCCTACGCACATAGTTCCTTTTAGTATAACTACGTCCAGTTATGATGGATGATTTTTCAAAGTTTTGGCTTCTTGAATGATTTCAGAGCTGCGTTATGTTTTTCTTGTCCACTTTCAAACACAGAGAAAACAGAAATTTTGATAGTTCGACAAATTTAGTAAATTTTAAGCGACCCTACCTGCATTATTAATGAGGATGTTGATTTTCTCCTCGGATTCGTTGAGATCATCAGCAAATTTTCGGATGGATTCCAACGAGGACAGATCGAGTTTTTTCACAACCAACGCTCCGACTTTTAATTCAGGGTGGGAAGCTTCGACTTCTTTTCGGATACCTTCAGCCACCCTCTCTGCCGCCGAAGATTCTTCTATGCAGGCCATGATTACACGAGCGCCTAGATGATTGAGAGAGAGAGAAATGGAGATGTTGCATGTGTGAGGAATTTGTGATTTGACTATCGATTCATATGTAAAAGTTCGCGAAAAACACGATGGTGCACCTGGTTTTCTCTGAAATCAACTCCCAAGCTCAAAAAAAGCTCTCAAGTTGAGGCCAAAATGGAGGGAATATCCCACGCTATCCTGAGAGTCCATCTCTACATCAAAACAAACTCTCCATGCATAGATAGGGAGAAAATACATTAGCAGGATTGCCGTGTTTTCAGTTTTGGAGTCCCCAAATAAAGTGGCAAGCCTGCTGAATGTATTTGCTCTTTATCTATGCATGGATAGTTTGTTTTGATGTAGAGGTGGACTCTCAGGGTAGGGTAAGATATCCCCTCCATTTTGGCCTCACTTTAAGAGCTTTTTTTGAACTTGGGAGATGATTTCAGAGAAAACCAGTGGCACCATCGTGTTTCTCGCGAACTTTTACATAAGAATCAATGGTCAAATCGCAAATCCCTCACACATGCAACATCTCCATCACGGAAGATTCGGGAGGACGTGTGAAGAATACAGAAAAAATTTGAGTTCTTATAAAATTCCGGACCAGGGTGTCTGCTGGTCCGGAAAGTTCAGAAGTAGCACTGATGACTCAGAGACGGTCCGAAAGTACCGAAAAAACACGGAAATTGCGCAAGAAGGTCCGGAAGTTTTCGCTAAATACCACGCGTGTCTTTTAAGACAGCCTGAAAGGTATGCAAACCCTCGCACTCTGATTTTTTGTGCAGTATTCTGCCACTTAAAGGAAAAACGCCGTACCTATGAACATTCGAGAGGCGCCGAATTTCCTCCGATAAAATGCTGATTTTTGAGAAAAGTTGCACATGCTTGTATCAAATTTTATTAATACGGTAAACATTTCTGAGAAATGCGCACCGACCTGCAAATTCAAGCAGCGACCAACATGTTGATCAACGAAAATATTAAATAATATCACACGGTGAAATATCGGAGTCCAACGGAGTTTCCGCTTACCGGCTTTGTAGAGTTCTTTCGCGGTGACTCTTCCGATGCCACTGCTCGAACCGGTTACCACCCACGGTCGTGCCATCGATCCGGTCCTCGATCTCGTAATGCCGACTGCATCTACCACCCATCTTGCTTCCGTCGAATTCGTACCTCTGGCAAAAGGAAAGTTAATTTTATACACTGGAAAAAAAAACACATTGGATCTAGAGTTCAGACTCTTAAAAACATCGACAAGAAAAAATACTCTTCATTCAATCAGATTTTTGCTTGAATCAACAGGAAATCTGCTCAAATTAAGAGGCTTGGTTCTTGATTTAAGCAAAAATCCGATTGAATCAAGAGCATTTTTTCTTGTCGATGTTTTTAAGAGTCTGGACTCTAGATCCAATGTGTTTTTTTCCAGTGTGGGAGTAAATTAATATATACTGAAAAAATTCTCTTGAGATATTATTTTCACTTATAGCGTCCTTTCTAGTCGGCAAAATCCGGGTTTTTTGCACTGAATTAAAAGCTCCGGGCTGTATAGACATACCGTCCGCTCCGGGCTGTATAGACATACCGTTCGCTCCGGGCTTATAAAGGCCAAAAGTTCCGGGTGCTGGAGTCGTAGCTTCTATTACTCCGGGTGCTACACCCGTAACTTTCGGCGTCTAAGCCCAGAACGCGGACGGTATATCTGTATAGCCCGTATGTACGGCTTCCCTGGCCGGAGCTTTTTTTTCAGTGTGCGTTAGAGAAACGTTGTTTTGTTATCGTTAAGTTTAAGTTAAAAAAAACAACAACAATATAGCGTCGTTTTTTTTTTAACCAAAAAAAAAAAAAATCGAAAAGAAATGACGCTTTTAAGTCGTAATATTATCTCAGGAATTATCATTTTCTGTGTAAAATTACGGCGTGAATACTGTTAGTAACACCCAGGGACGATTCTTTCAGGTTGGCAACATTTCAAGAGTTTATTTCTTTCTTTTTATGTCATTTCAACATTTTACATATTTTTCTCACCCGGTTGAACGCTAGAAGTAAGCGTTACTAGAAATGAAAATTTAGGAGGCTTAAGAGCCTATAATATACATGATAGAAAGATAAACAATGAACACGCGCTCCTAGACGGATTTGTAAGAGCAGTTGCCAATCGAAATTTACTTATTGTCAGTAATGGGCCTGTTGCATGCAAGAGATATAGCCGTGCGAATAGATTTTTTAGAGGTTAAATGACACGAAAATTACGATGGTCACATTAAAAAAGTCTGAAATACATCCTTACTGCGCAATTTGTGTTGTTAGGAACGCGCTTTTTCAAATTTCCCGCGTCTGGGGGCAGTTTTCTAACGGAAACAATTAACGGCAACTCGCGGCTATTTCCGGTCAACTAAAACTGACAACATAACCTAAAAATCGGAGCTCGTGACATCGTGAAATGAAATGTAGAAGGATTGCGTTGGATATTTAAAAGTTGATCGATTTGGTTACCGCATAAAGCGTATATGGACCACTGTAGGAGATCACGTTGGGTTTGTAAACAAACTGAAGGAAAAAATAACAACAACAACAACGACTCGGCATCTTCCGGAAATCACCGAGCCCGCCGTTTGCTCGTTTCCGGTGATTAGAAAACTGCCCCCAGACGCGGGAAATTTGAAAAAGCGCGTTCCTAACAACGCAAATTGCGCAGTAAGGAGTGTATTTCAGACTTTTTTAATGTGACCATCGTAATTTTCGTGTCATTTAACCTCTAAAAAGTCTATTCGCGCGGCTGTATCTCTTGCATGCAACAGGCCCATTGCAAACGAAAGGAAGATGAAATTAACTTACCTATTTCATTGAATCCTCAATGTTCTGCCAATTAAAATAAAACTTATTTCGAAATCAAAACTCGCATTGGCACACAAAATAACATTAAATTAACACTCACTCAATATTCTGACGCCCAGTAGTCTGAAAGGATGATCCTGATGAATCTTCCAGATCAAATGGGAAAGACTCACGTGATAAAAATTAAAATGAAACAAAGGAATTTGTTGTGCGGCGTTCTTTTGAATTTTGTATTCTAAATTTTGTCGCAATTGCTATCGAAGCGCAAAATATATACACACTAAACTTGATACTAGGCCACATGACCTAAATAAATCACCATATTTTTGCAGAAGCAGCAGTTATTCGACCGCTCGGTGGCGAATCCCCATGACCGACTGAAATGAGCTTTCAGCTTTTCATCGTCATAAAGGTTCGCTTAATCGTCAGTAATTGTCAGTCAGTCATCATAAGGTATTCCTTATGAGGAAATCATTGCACGAATACTGTCGTAAGGAAAAAGTCTCCCAAACTTTTAGGCGTTGCCAAATGTCAACTGATCAAACATGAGTTTGTTTTAGAAAACTTACAGCACACTGGGGGAAAAATACATATTGGATCTAGAGTCCAGACTCTTAAAAACATCGACAAGAAAAAATACGCTTGATTCAATCAGATTTAAGCTTAAATCAAGAACCAAGCTCTTAATTTGAGCGGATTTCCTTTTGATTTAAGCTTAAATCTGATTGAATCAAGAGCACTTTTTCTTGTCAATGTTTTCAAGAGTCTGGATTCTAGATCCAATGTGTTTTTTTTCCCCCAGTGTACCGAATTGATCGTCACTGTGACATTAATTTATCATACGCCGTGTGTTTTAAGTGTTTGACGTGGAAACTTTGTGTTGTGGAGCGATCTTATTATTTTCTGCTTATCTATAATCTTAAAACACCAAACTAAGATCCTGTAATAAGCGTAAGCGCCCCCTAGTAATTTTGTTTATCCGTCGAAAGGCAAATTTTTCGACAGTGGATTGGTCGCCGCGACTTTTTCAACTAGATTCGGCAGGGTTGCAAACTAATTGATAAAAACGCTCTGCTGCAGTCGAGAACTAAACTCAGCTGCTTGATGAATTTCGGTCAACATTTGCATCAATCCTTTTTTCAACCCGCCCCGGGAGGTGGATCGAAAATCTTGGATGTGGTCGCCATTCCTGCCAGTATGAAAACCAAATGTTGTAAGCGCACCGTCACCGGGAGGGAATTTCATTTTGTTGTAACGGAGGTTGGCAGTAAGTGGAACACCTCGAGCAAATCCACTCGCGAAAATTCGCCTGAAAGCTGACAACATCTGAAGACTTACGAGGAGGTAAAACGCATTCTATTTTCCTGTTCGCGCTTCCTCTACACATTGTATCGTATTATTACAATGTTGCCTCCTTTTAATAGCGCAATATTTTAGTTCCTCGATTTTTCGCGATGGCTTGCATTTTATCAGCGCTCCGAGACTTGTTGAATCATGTTGTTACAAAGTAATCGCCCCTCAGCAATTATCAGCGTTCATCGATTGATGTGTCAGTATCCAGCGCGACAACTGCACTCCAGGCAGCATGTTGTAGCGCACCACAGATAATTTACTCCCATCTAAACTTTAATATCAGTGAGGACAGGCTTAGTTAAGAAGTTTGGTAAAGGTGCAGCAACGGATGAGGGCTTTTTTCAAATGCTCCTAGTGTGGTTGTTGACAATTAAATTGCATGTAATCGACGGTATCTTTATAGTCTTTCGACTGTTTTCTATAATAGACCATTAGACCACTAAAGCTCTGAGAATCGAAAACTGCAAGCTCCGATGTGTAAAAATATGGCAGATGTACTAATTTAAAAAAATGAGTAATTAATGAGTCTTCGCGCGTAACATAGGCACTGTCACAATTCTCTTGCTAACATACCCTGGTAAAAATTGGCAGTAGAATGTGTGTTCCAAAATACTATAGACCTAAAGCCGGCTGTAAGATTTTCAATAGCTTCTGTAGCCGGCTGTACAATTTCTTATAGCCTTTTATAGCCGATGGCGACTAAGCAACAGCCAGACGATAAAGTTTATGCTAAACGTTACTAAATACGGATACTAGGACTTAGTTAGTTTTTGGACTACCGCTCTCTTTTTGTGCCGTAGTATCTTGATTTATTTTGCGAGGAAAGCTCCGTACTTTTGAAGGATGCCTGTCATTCTTAATATGTTGGAGCGCCTTCAATTTCTTATGATACTGTGCAATACATCTGGTGTGAAATAGTTGCTTCAGACGCCGTGGCACGCTGCGGCGCGGCGGGCGGGCAGAGAGCGCATTGGCGCCTTCAAACCTAACAGGGATACGTCACGCATTGCGCAATGCGTGAAGTATCCCTGTTAGGTTTGTAGGCGCCAGTGCGTCGCTGCTCCGCTTTGTGTTAGGCTCTAATATTTAATCTCGCGGAGGCAGCGTTTTTCAACTCATGATTTTGAAATGTTTCCACACTCTGTATGGATTATTCTCATTTTAATTGATGAATAAAAAAAACTTTTAAAGGAAAATATACTGTGTGTTTTGTAAATATTAAGGTAGTTCCGTATCAAACTTAATGATTTCCAAAGCACACGAATTTCTACACAATTTCTTATAGCCTTTTATAGCCAATGGCGATAAAGTGTAAAGCCCGGCGATAGGAACTATAGCCCGACTGTATACTTTTTTATAGCTTCGTATAGCCTGGCTATATGATTTGCTCCGCTTTCTACAGCCAGCTATATGATTTTCAATAGCCTTCTTTAGTCGGCTATAAGAACTCCTATGGTATTTTGAAACGCAGCTCCTATCGCCAATTTTTACCAGGGTATAGAAAATTCTTGAAAAATCACGCAAATAGAAACTCTTTATAATTATGATTGTAAGAAGATATTAGCCAAGGTGTTATGCGTTTTCACTGATGATCAAAATGGTGTTACTAATGAACGATTTCATAAATACTCTTTATAATTATTTAAACGATTTCAAATTTTGTAGACCGTAATGGAGGTCTCAGGTTTTGATTCTAGACACCTCAATTCTGTGTTTCGTCTTGTGAGAAGCAAATATTTCTTTAAATCCACGTATTTTTGCCGAACGGAACTATGTGGGTTATGACGTGAGCCCTGTTATACACATTTCCTAATGGGTCTCAGGGCTCATGTCTTTACGCACGTAGTTCCGTTTGGCAGAAATACGTCCAAATAAGTTTCTTAGAATAATTAAAATACATAGGTCCATTAGTAGACTTCAAAATCACCGTTCAACCATGAGCGCCTTCGAATGCCCGCGATACTTCACGCTTTGTCCAGAAGTTAGTTTAGTTGCTTGCATGGCCGACCTGAACATACTAGACACTACTGAAATAATGAATTCTTTCCTCGTGGCAGAAATGCCTTCTGTTTCGAGCACCCGCATTTTTGTCAAGATATCCTTTTCCGTTTACTTTCTTTCGGTCCGTTGGGTTTTTGGATCTGTGGGAAAGAAATTTTCCTGTACTCTAAGTATAAAAAACTGCCGCATTTGTGTAGAAGTTTATTCGGTCGTAAATTAATTGTGTGACAAAATGGGTTAGCTAATGGCATACGTCCTGAAAGCACTGGACTGTAATGAGCGTGGAGTGTGGACTAAACAGAGCTCCAGAGGAAAATAACTAATCTGTACATTTGAACCTGAAATAAACAAGTTCGAAGACTTGTTCTCCCTCGAGATTCATTATGATGAGTAAATGGGTCTGTTGCACGCAAGTACTGGAAAAAAACATCGGATCTAGAGTCCAGACTCTTGAAAACATTGACAAGAAAAAACAGTCTTGATTCAATCGGATTTAAGCTTAAATCAAAAGGAAATCCGCTCAAATTAAGAGGCTTGGTTCTTGATTTAAGGTGAAATCTGATTGAATCAAGAGTATTTTTTCTTGTCGATGTTTTTAAGAGTCTGGACTCAAGATCCAATTTTTTTTTTTTTTTTTTTTTTTTTTTTTTTCAGTGAGAGATACAGCCAACTGAATACACTTTCTAAGCGTAAATTTTTAAAATCAGGGAATTTGCGACGACCAGTAAAAATCAAGGGAAAGTCAGGGAATTTGAGAAGACCGGGAAAGGCACACTGGAAATATGAAACAAATTCGATCTAGAGTCCAAACTCTTGAAAACATTGACAAGAAAAAAGATTCATGATTCAATCAGATTTAAGCTTAAATCAAACGGAAATCCGCTCAAATTAGGAGGCTTGGTTCTTGATTTAAGGTGAAATCTGATTGAATCAAGAGTATTTTTTCTTGTCGATGTTTTTAAGAGTCTGGACTCAAGATCCAATTTTTTTTTTTTTTTTTTTTTTTTTTTTCTTCAGTGAGAGATACAGCCAACTGAATACACTTTCTAAGCGTAAATTTTTAAAATCAGGGAATTTGCGACGACCAGTAAAAATCAAGGGAAAGTCAGGGAATTTGAGAAGACCGGGAAAGGCCCACTGGAAATATAAAACAAATTCGATCTAGAGTCCAAACTCTTGAAAACATTGACAAGAAAAAATAGTCTTGATTCAATCAGATTTAAGCTTAAATCAAAAGGAAATCCGCTCAAATTAAGAGGCTTGGTTCTTGATTTAAGGTTAAATCTAAATGAATCAATAGTATTTTTTCTTGTCGATGTTTTTAAGAGTCCGGACGCAAGATCCAAGGTTTTTTTTTTTTTTTTTTTTTTTTTTTTTTTTTTCAGTGAGAGATACAGCCAACTGAATACACTTTCTAAGCGTAAATTTTCTCGGAAGTCACGTTGCGAAGAAGAAGAAGAAGAAGAAGAAAAAGAAGAAGATCGAAGAAGATCGAAGAAGATCACATCGAAGAAGTCTGAAATCTACCCCTTAGCGCGCAATCTGTATTTGTAACACGCGTTTTCAAATTTACCGCGTATACGGTGGTGGCCGGCAGTCAGGTTTGCCCGGAGAGAGACCTTACCTTAATGAACAAAAAATCGCGCGAAATATTATAAATCTCCTTGCGTCAGATTTCCAAAGTTTTTGTTTTTGCAAAATAAAGAAAGAAAAAAGAAACAAACGCTTGAAAACGATTGAAAGCATACAGTATGAAAAGTTAGTGAAATCGTTGGTTTACTCAGATTAGTTTTTTTAACTCCTCTGTGCAAACCTGGCCGGCGGTGATCGTGATAAACTGCCCGCAGAAGTGGGCAACTTGAAGAAGCGTGTTACAAACTATGCAGATTGCGCAGTAAGGAATGGAAGACTCTTTTGACGTCCCCAACGTGATTTTCATGCGATTTTACCTGTAAAGAGAGTATATTTTTGGCTGTATCTCTAGCATCCAACGGTCTGTTGGATAACAGACCCTTACAGCCTCAGAAACTTGACTTTCCGACGGCAGACAACATAATTATTATGACTAGTTTAAGTTGAAGCTACTCTTGCTTCACTTTTCCTCAAAATTAGACTCGATCTCTTTCCGTCCAATTCGGTCTAGATAGTCAACAGCTGAGCTCCAGAAACAGCCTACAAATTTCATCCACATAAATTGCCAATCAATAGTTTTGTGTTCCTTGACTTTCGAAAAGCTGCCTCCCGTTTTGAAAAGAACTCATCATTCGTGTAGCTGGGTTCTCCATCTTGGCCTTTGACGAAGTTTTGATGATGAAAGATTGTGAAATGTGGTAAATTTTGACTTTAAGCAACCATCAAACGAGAGGATACAGCGACTGACTATGCTGCAACTATTCGGAGACCATCGGCTTTGTTGTCCTTTACGGGGAACTCTTCTAGTCCCACCAATGTCAGAGATAAGTCCCATAGTTTTTTTGCGTCTTCTTCACTGAGAGCGTGTGGCGCTAACTCTTTCCGCGCGCAGTCACTAGAACAGAAGAATTGCGGATGAACGGATAGGAAAAGAAACGTTACATGTTTCGACTTGTTCATTTATTTATTTTTTCCTAAAACAAACAAATAGTTTACGAATTATATATCAATGAGTGTACTTATTATTCAATGAAGTTTTCGAAGAAAATACACTGTTTAAAACACCACCTTGATAAATTTTAGATATTGTTCCAAAGACCTGGATTCCTAATGCCTGTCTAAATCCTCTCGGTACTTTACGCCAAAAACTTGATATTTACACTTGTTACGTAAACCGAGTTTTATTAAACAACTTTTAATCGTGTATTATGCTAATCGTGTATAATGTTATCATATACTTCAAATAAAAACCGAACCGTGTGATTATGCTAATTGTGAAACATGGTGCACCGGACTCCATTCTACCAAAGTTAATATAACTTGTATATGTGTACAACGTATAGTATTTTTTAGGATGCCAAAGCGTAGTTTCCAAGTGATTTTATCAGTGGATAAAATCTGCTTTGTTGGCTGCATACGTGCAAAAGGCTAAGTTTACAGAGCTGTAAAACGCCGTATGAACATTTGAGTGTTGCTAGATTCCCTCCAAAAGTCTCATTTACCTATTTTTATGGAACTTTAAGTTGTGAAGATGTTTTTTTTTTTAGAATTTTCGAATTCTTCAGATTTTTATATTGCGAGTAAATTTTTCTGAACAATACTTAGGAAGAAAAATATCAGAAAATTGTATAGAATTTTTTTTTTCACTAAATAAGACTTGGCAACGTCCAGAAGCTCATAAGCGGTTCTTCCCTGGTAGGGCAGCATTCTTCGCCTACCTGTAATAAAATCCAGAATCCGCATCAAGTGACTTGTCCAGCGCACAAAATAGAATGGTAGTGATTGCCTCTGGAATCGTTTTTTGGACGAGGGGGCAGAGGTAGCCCCAAATTTTTCTGATAACCCCTCCGTAGAAACGTGTAATATCAGTCGCTGACACACCTGGGCACAGTGAGTTGACCGTCACACCCATACCTGCGTGACGGGAAAGCCACGTGCCACGTAACGTAAAACGTAACAGAAAGTAACACGAAAGTAACGTTAAAATCAGGCTAAACCTCGACAAAGTTAACCTCAAAACTTTAAATGCAGATTTTTGGGAGTTTCCGAGCCTACGTATTCTAAAGACGATGACGCTTGAGTCCATGTTTGAGGAACAATGATTCTAGAGGGTCTTTGTATACTTTGTTACTAGAACTAACTAAAAAAATCACTCATTCCTTAAGTATTTGGGAAGTGTGATTTGGTTTCTTTCTGTCAAACTTCCTTTAAGTGTGATGCAATCTACGAAAACAGATCGAAGTCAAAATGTTGAAAAGCATGATTTTCGGCATATTTGAACATGGAATAGATTCTGACAGGTAATACTAAACTAGGTTAAATGGAGAGTTATACAAATTTTTTTCACAAATCGCTCGGCTCTATTTGAACCCTGAGTAACTCGGTACCTGGTACCGATATTTTTAGTCGTAGCTACTGAACTTCGGCAAAAATGCCAAAAGCTCTGCATATAGTGCACCGAGGTTTTGGAACGTGTACCGAACTTCTTTAGCCACTAGAAATTGATCAAGTCATGACGTTTTGAGATTCGGTCGTCTTGAGTTTTCAACAAAAAAATTGAAATGTCATGACAATCTCGTTGAAAGTTCTTACACAGAAAGGTTCCCTTTTTTAATAAAACAAATTGTTATTATTTAAACATGCATTCATGCGTGTTATGTACATAGGTAATGTTGTTTTTCCTCAAGGTCAATAGAAAGGTCTGCAAGAACGTGTTTTTGCACCGTGCAGCTGTATTTGTGACCGTCCAAAGAGAGGATTTGACCCGAGGCACGATATTATTTTTGAGGAAAGCTATTTCCCTGCTAAAAATGTTCCGTGTGGATGATTTCCATGAAGTTGATTTCCATGAAAAAATGACACGGAAAAATGGAACAGGAAATATTTCCATGTGGCTGATTTCCGTGTGACTGATTTCCATGTGGCTTATTTCCATGAAAATTTTTCATGGAAACGAAATCATTTCCGTGAAAATTTTTCATGGAAACGAAATCATTTCCGTGACAATTTTTCATGGAAAGAAAACCATTTGCATAAAAATGATCACAAGAAGGTTTCAGTACCATCCAAATTGCTCACAGAAATTAAATAAATCTTAGAATCAAGACAAAGGAGACAAGCGTCCCAATGGGAGCACATGATATTTGGACCATGCAGACATGCTCAGTAAAATAGAAAATGAACAAACAACACTCACCAACTCGCTCAAATCTGTAATCCACTGGGTCAGAAAAATCCACTTGAAGACAATGAATCCAAACTTCCGATTAGAACTGGTGCAGGTACGAAGGAACTTTTGAAAACACGATGAGTGCATTGTAAAAATATCTAAAGCACTCTTTAACGTAAGAGAAAAATTAGCACCATGATTTACTAGCTGATCAATACAGAACACCACTCTCAGAAAAGCACTAACACAACACGATTTTTCAGTTTAGTTTTAGAGGAGAAAGCATTTTTCAAAAGCGACATCATAGATCCACAGCTTAAATAATTTCACGATTTACTACGATCATTGATGATATTAAGGTAGCCATCGATTCTCTACCCGACGTTCCTTCCACACATGACAGGAAACATCTACAGGCATAGAGCAAATGGCACTGAGCAGCAATGTACATCTGATAAGGCAAGCTCTTGGAAGTGTCGATCTGCAAAAATACAAAGCGGGAGACAGATCATCAAATTGATCTACCTATGGTTAATGGCCGTCCTTGGAGACAGACAATAAACTACGTAACAATATATCAACCACCTTTTGATAACAGAACGAATTTAAAATGAGAGCAAGACCCTTCCTTATGGAGGGAGGGCCAAGAAACATTTAAAAACGGAACATTTTACTACTGACAGGTCTGAGCCACTGAATAAAATACATTCCACCAGTCTATAAAATTTTAAATTTTGAATGTTGATGGATAACCTGATTGCCAGTATACATTGAGTTGAAACATCTGATACGTAGAGCGGTTCATTCTCATAGAAGCTTTCGTAAGTAGTTCCAGATAGGTACTTTAAAATTAGACACCGGTCAAATGTAGTACAAGAGAGGAAATGGGTGCAACAAAACTTTAATTGTCCTTGATTCTTTTGAAGACACAAGGAAAATGCAGGCAGTATGAGGATGTTCCAACAGACTACCTATAGCACTCGCCTGCAAGAGTTGGGAAGTTTCTACTTGTGATGAAGTCCGCGGATAATAAGATTTGCACTTAGAGAGTGCAACAGAAGATCCACCATCTTGATTCTGGTCTTTCCCTTCAATGCTAAATAGATGAAAGATTATCTCCCTTCCCACGGAAGGAGTGGATAGATTTATTAGACGTAGACTCTTCGATCAACTTCGTAACCACGGTTAGGAATAGCACATGGTAGTAAATGCATTCGCAAACCAAGAGAATAGAATTCACAATTACCTCGCTCGTTAGAACATATCGACTGAATCGTAAATCGGCAAAGAAAATTAAACTCGAGTTACTTGATCAGTATAGCTTGACATGACAAATGTGTAATGTAAGTACAAGGTGACAGGCTCATACTTAGGTGTGTCCGTCGTGAAGAAGTGAAAGAGAGATAATTTACCTGTGTTCGATGAAACTGAGTATAGTCAAGTAGACGCCGATAATACAATCGATTCTTCGTTAAGAATCATGAAAAGTAGATCAAATTAAGTTTTCATTTTGAAATTCACGGCATGGCATGGCTATTGGCTTGGCTGGCTAGTGGCTGGGTGGATTGAATTGAACAATGGTCCGGTCCGGAGTTCCGAGTGCGAGTTGGACATCGAACAGTTGGACGAGGGACCATTCCGCGGTTCCGCCTTTTGCCTTTTTATCGAGGTTGCGTATGAAAATGAGTGAAAATCAGCCGCTATAATGATTATAGAAAGCCAGTTTTTGTATTTTAATCCTTTTGAAAACATTTGCCTGATAATTATTTAGATAATAAATACAACCCTGGAAGTATCGGCAAGGAACGATTATTCCAGGAACTAGGAACATCTTCACAAAAGTTAGGTTATATTTATCTCATATCTCTCACATCACATCACCTCAAGTAAGTAATTTAATGAATAATTTTTCACTTTCACACCTTTCACAAAAGAATCAAGGACAATTAAAGTTTTGTTGCACCCATTTCCTCTCTTGTACTACATTTGACCGGTGTCTAATTTTAAAGTACCTATCTGGAACTACTTCGGAAGCTTCTATAAGAATGAACCGCTCTACGTATCAGATGTTTCAACTGGTTTCAACTCAATGTATACTGGCAATCAGGTTATCCATCAACATTCAAAATTTAAAATTTTATTGACTGGTGGAATGTATTATATTCAGTGGCTCAGAGCTGTAAGTAGTAAAATGTTCCGTTTTTAAATGTTTCTTGGCCCTCCCTCCATAAGGAAGGGTCTTGCTCTCATTTTAAATTCGTTCTGTTATCAAAAGGTGGTTGATATATTGTTACGTAGTTTATTGTCTGTCTCCAAGGACGGCCATTAACCATAGGTAGATCAATTTGATGATCTGTCTCCCGCTTTGTATTTTTGCAGATCGACACTTCCAGGAGCTTGCCTTATCAGATGTACATTGCTGCTCAGTGCCATTTGCTCTATGCCTGTAGATGTTTCCTGTCATGTGTGGAAGGAACGTCGGGTAGAGAATCGATGGCTACCTTAATATCATCAATGATCGTAGTAAATCGTGAAATTATTTAAGCTGTGGATCTATGATGTCGCATCTTTTGAAAAATGCTTTCTCCTCTAAAACTAAACTGAAAAATCGTGTTGTGTCAGTGCTTTTCTGAGAGTGGTGTTCTGTATTGATCAGCTAGTAAATCATGGTGCTAATTTTTCTCTTACGTTAAAGAGTGCTTTAGATATTTTTACAATGCACTCATCGTGTTTTCAAAAGTTCCTTCGTACCTGCACCAGTTCTAATCGGAAATTTGGATTCATTGTCTTCAAGTGGATTTTTCTGACCCAGTGGATTACAGACTTGAGCGAGTTGGTGAGTGTTGTTTGTTCATTTTCTATTTTATTGAGTATGTCTGCATGACAGATGTCATCCATTATTACTTTTCATGATGCATATTTAGCTGAAAGATTCTCTTTACACATGCCTAGTGGAAGATACATGTGGGTTTGGAACTGCTAACATGCGAACTTTGAAAAACTACGCTGCTATGATATAGAAAATCCTACAAGTCCAAGAAGGTCTATGCGCTGATATCAATTACATACTGACATATACCCGTCAAACAAGTTCCCATGGCTGTCATAGATGGCCTGCCCACAAAGTATGTCTGAAAGGGTGGCCCTAATTTTCATCAGGGAGCTTTGAGTACACCATGTACTTTTTAAGATTATTGTGCTTATTATTGCTTTCACTTGAGTGTAGATGTAAGTACATACTAAGCTTTTATCCATCATACATTTTGGCACATTTCTTTAATTATTGAGCTTCATAAAATTTCAGGTACTTGATTTTCAGGGGCTGAGATCGAAATCATATCATTAAAAAAAATTGGTTCCAGCAATTCTTTTCAAATTCTTTACAAAAAAATTTAGAGGATTTAATAACTGAAGAAAAAAACATAACATGCTAAACACTACCTTCTGATGAAAAAGTACTTGAGTGATGACCAAAATTGAGACTTTTTTCGATCACCCTGATATGGGGATCTTCTTCACCTCCTTTCTAAACATACGCCTGAGAAGAAAAAATTTGACTGCTAATGCAACCCGCAACAATGATCGTATAGCTCTTCTTTCGGTTTTTTCCTTTTTCCCTTCATTTCCCCCCCCCCCTTCCAAAACTTAAGATTTTTCCTTTTCATGTCATAATGAGCCCATAGCACAGAAGTTTTCAAAAATGATTGGAATTCACGAAATTTCATTTTATGAAGTTACATATAAAATCTTGCATCTCTGGTTTGAACCGTATACCGAGTATAATTCCTTGGCGCGCACCTTGCGGAGCGCCTTCAACATCGTAGTTATGCTTCAAACGCGACACTCACGCTCCGATGTGTAATTTTCGCATGTTGCGCATGTCGGAGCGTATGTCCAGTTTAGAATTGCCCAAAAATTGAAAGATTTTAAAGCCGCGAAATTCATGTTTAAATCCGCAATTTTTATTTCCACGCCGAACTGAGAAGGGGATTTTCAATTCCATGAAGGCTTGATGGAAATGACTTGGTTTCCGTGTGAGTTGCATGGAAGTGTTATGAGTTCCATGTCGAGCTCACAAGGAAATATTTTCATTTCCATGAAGACTTGATGGAAATGACTTGGTTTCCGTGTGAGTTGCATGGAAACGTTATGATTTCCATGTCGAGCTCACAAGGAAATGTTTTCATTTCCATGACGGCTTGATGGAAATGACTTGGTTTCCATGTGAGTTTCATGGAAACGTTATGATTTCCATGTCGAAGGACATGGAAGTCAGACGATTTCCATGAAATCACATGGAAATCGGGTCATTTCCACGTGAATCCACATGGAACATTTTTAGCAGGGTTTGGCCAACGGAGAATTTTCAGATGTTTGCAATTTTGTAAATTTCGCGTTTCAAATGAAACTACGAAGATAACTGAAAACGAGGACAGGGTGTCTATTTCGGAATTTCCGGA
This sequence comes from Bemisia tabaci, assembly GCF_918797505.1. Taxonomy (NCBI): domain Eukaryota; kingdom Metazoa; phylum Arthropoda; class Insecta; order Hemiptera; family Aleyrodidae; genus Bemisia; species Bemisia tabaci. Next base: position 16,689,888 of record NC_092801.1, on the reverse strand, counting down.
AATAGTACTGATTTTTTAAGGGCGATCCGGAAGCACTGAAAAAGTGCGGAAATTCCGTTAGAAGGTCCGGAATTTTCCATTTTTGTCGCAATTTGAGAGAGAAATTCAAATTTTTGAGATTTTTCGAATGTTCGTCAAATGGAGGTACTGAAAAAGTACTGAATTTTCCCGTTGAGGAGGTACTGAATTTCTTGGGAATGTGCTGAAAAAGTACTCTAAAAGTACTGATTTTTGCCCGGCCTGTTTGAGTAGACACCCTGGAGGATATCCATGGTTTCTCTCTGGAGCAATGGGTCACTAAACCATTTTTGACTTATTGTGAATTGATCAAGTAAAGTGACGCGTAAAACACGATGCGCACTTAAAAACGCGAAAATGTTACTTAAGAACCCAGCAATAAAAGCAAACCCACGCGCACCGTAAGTAGCGCCTTCAACATCAAGGGGATACTTCAAACGTTGCACCAACTCGGCACCAAGATCTATTTTCCCGTGGACGTTCATATTTTACATGCGATGATTATTATACATGTAAATCCATGCTTTCCGGAGATCACGTGGAAATTGTGATATGCCGTTACGTCAAAGGACCGACGATTTTACATGCGATCCCTAATTCACATATAAATCCATGCTTTCTGGGGGGTCACGTGAAAATTGAGATACGCCGTAACGTCATAAGGGCGACGATTTTACATACCATCCTTATTCTACATATAAATCCATGCTTTCTGGGGATCACGTAGAAATCGGGATACGCACCTAACTCAAAGGGGCGACGATTTTACATGCGATCCCTATTTTACCAGGGAGTCTAGCATCAGGATTTTCCCGATTCTATCAGAATTTGAGGTAAATCTGGATTGAATCCCGATTTCATTAGGATTAGAAGAAAAATCGGTCGTAAAATCAGGTTTTGAGAAAAGTCGGCCGTCCGCTTATTTTCCGTTAATTATACGTTATCCGTCCGTTAATTTTTCTCCGCGAAAAATCAAGATTTGATCAGGATTCGGGAAAATTATGAAATCAAGAATTAGCAGTCAAAAATCAGGAAAAAGCAGGATTTCATCAGGATTTCCCAAAATGAAAGAAATTAAATGCGATCCCTATTTTACATATAAATCCATGCACTGAAAAAAAAATTCTCGGCGTTTTTACCGAGGTCCGTTGGTACCTTTACCATCTCACTTTTTTTACCAATTATTGGTAATTTTACCAAGACAGACTGGTAAGCTTACCTAAAAACCGGTATTTTTACTGTTTTTTTTTCAGGTAAGAATACCACTTTTATTGGTAATCAGTTCCCGGTAACTTTACCATTTTATCTCGGTAATTCTACCACGGTCGATAAAAAATATTGGCGTTTTTACCGGGGTCCAGTAAAATTACCGAGAAAGTCAATAATTTTACCGAGATTTCTCGGTCAAATTACCAATTCCATAAGTGGTAATTTTACCAAGATAAAACTGGGATCAAATAGAACCCTGAATTCTTGGTAATTATACCCTTTTCTTAGTAAAAACACCGATATTTTTTTTTTTCAGTGTGCTTTCTAGGCCTCATGCGTAAATCGGCATACGCCCTTACGTCAAAGGGGTGACGATTTTGCATGCGAACTGAGAATCTTGGGTCAAACTCATACCCACCGGTAATAAAATCCGGACTCTGCGGCGACAGATTCATCCAGAGCGCAATAAAGGGAGGTTGACGCTCCTTCCAAGACGTTCGTATGCACTCGGGACCACAATTGGCTCAGAGATTTTTTCACAGTAGTCAATATATAATATTTGTCCGTAAATCGGGTCAACTCCGTCGGTATCATCCCAGGGTGAACTGCATAGGCGGTTACGCCCGAACCTTCGTAACGGAAAACACGTGACGCAATGAAATGTAACGTACTGGTGTGCTGCCGTGATAAGGAAGAACGCCGTATGAACCTTCAGGTGTTGCCAAATTTCCATTTATAAAACTCGAATTTCCTGGTAAACTTATGAATATTTTTCCTTTAATTTTTTGAGTATTATTGTTTGCAATTTCACCTGAAGTTCCTGAAAATTTCAAGGAAAAATATTATTCATAACTTTCCTCAAAAATAAAAATTTTACTGAAGGACATTTGGCGACTCTCGAATGTTCATACGGCGTTTTCCCTAAGCACGGCATGGCAGCATGTAAGAGGAGGTGCGGTCCGGGAATAGGGACCGCATGTCGAAGTTTCAAAAATCGATTTTTGGTGCATCCACGCAGCGGACATGTGTACGGGCATTATCGCTGTTTCTCTTACGAAAGAACGTAACTATATTTCAATGTTGCCAGATTTCCTTTCGCAAATTGCATTTTTATGAGGAAAAACTTGTGAATTTCCTCCTGAAAATTGCCGTGATTTTTCCGTTAATCTCATGAAAAATTCAGTCAAATTTTGGACAAAAATTGCACTGGTACATTTAGGTGGAAAATTGCTCTGGTACATTCTTGTGAAAAATTGAATTTTTGGGCGAATTTTGCAACTTTAAAAATGGAGTTACGTTCCTTCGTGTGAAAAACGACACCATGCGCCCGGTTTTTTTTTAAAAAAATTGATCGACTTTTGGAAATTGCTCATCGAAGGCTCACGCATCAATGACAAGCCGAAAAGATGAGGGCACCAGAGCGAAATTTTGCACTTTTTGATGCGTTTATTTATATCACAGCAGAAGCTTTCATTTTTTTGTTTGCCATTTCCTTCAAATATTTTAACTCTATGAACAAAAGATACTTATTCCTGAAGATTCTAGGCATAGTGTGCAATGTTAACTGACCTTATAAGGTAGTTAAATAAGTCGCAAAGTCTTAGCAACACTATGTGTGCCCTTTTTTCAAACGGTCCTTCACATGTGCATTGGACACCCGAAAATGAAACTCAATAATTCGACGCAGAATTTGATTTTATAATCTTCCCGCACTAATTGCGTTAGATCACTCTTCGTAGATCGCATCACTTAGAAAAACCATAGTCTGTGCGTTTTTCGATGCCTCTTGTATTCAAACAGAAGTATCCATAAACGAATCCCATTTAAAATCTATATTTTTTCTGATCAACAAAACTGGCTTTGCGGCTGATTTTTCCTCTTCGTTTCTCTCTCTTGCAAAGTTGTGTGTAATCTATTCCAATCGCATCCTTAAAACTTTTTATTTGTTCTTTGTTCCAGGTAAGTGAAGGCGAAGTGATCTTTCTCTCCTCCATCGAGTGTTCCATCCAACCTAACGCAAGGTAGAGTTCTACCAACGTCTTCAAAAATGTAGAAAAAAAGGGAATTCTATTGCACTCGGAAAAAAAACACATTGGATCTAGAGTTCAGACTATTAAAAACATCGACAAGAAAAAGTACTCTTGATTCAATCAGAATCTAGCTCAAATCAAGAACCAAGCCTCTTAATTTAAGCGAATTTCGTTTTGATTCAAGCAAAAATCCGATTGAATCTAGAGTATTTTTTTGTCCGTGTTTTCAAGAGTCTGGACTCTAGATCCAATGTGTTTTTTTTTTTTTTTTCCCAGTGTGGTAGATAAGTTCCACAGGGTGTCTAGTATCAGAATTTTCCCGATTCTATCAGGATTTGAGGTCAATCAGGATTTAAGGAAAAATCGGTCGTTAAATCAGGATTCTAGAAAAGTCGGCCGTCCGATCGGATTTTTTTATCGAGCTATTTTTGTGAAGTTACGTTCGTCTCTTTTTTTTCCGCAAAAAATCATTATTTGATCAGGATTTGGAAAAATAATAAAATCAGGATTTCCCAAAATGAAACAAAAACTAGACACCCTGTTCAAGCCTCTCTTTTCAGCCTTTCCTTTACCTTCGATGAAACTTGAAAATGAATGCTATCACTTACCATCCAGTCGAGATGCTAGTTCTCGAGTAAAGAGAATATTGGCAAGCTTGCTTTGAGAGTAAGCTGTGAACATACCATAATTCCTCTCCAGACTTAAATTGTCCCAGTGTATGCGTCCGTCTGTAAGAATTTCACCGGAACAAAGAACTAATTATATCTTCTTTTAAAAATGCATGAGAAAAAGAAGTCGTATTGCAAAATACAACTATCAAGGTTCCTATCTACAGCTCCAAGAAGTATGAAATTTTCCGCGCACAGGGCGCCACCACTGTTTTGATTTTAAGGATCACTTCATATAGTTTGTTCGGCTTGACGTGAGTCCTGGAGCTTTTAAGTATGCAAATTAAAGGAATTTCGGTTAATTTCTGTTAAAATCGAAGAGCCTTACTTCAAGCTATGACTTTCTCTTTTCTTTTGGAACTAAAAAAGATATGAAAAGTAATATCTGAAAGTTTGTTACTTGATTTCAGTAAAAAGTTGGGTTTCATCCTTTAACCCGCTACTGAATGCCTTTATCCATAATTTGATCTCCAAACTAGAAAATGTTGTCCAAAATTTAGCGAAAGTCAGCGTATTTTAAAAAGAATGGGAATTTCTTTCGACGGTCATAGGGAATTAGAAAATTTTGGAGTCAGGGAAAAGCAAAAATAGTCAGGGAAAATTCAGGGGAAGCCAGGGAATTTGAAGATGAAGAAATTATGGCAACCCTGGTGGACCCGAACCAAGCAAATTTTGCGTTAAGAAGTAGAATTCAGAAGTTCGGACGACGTGCTCTCTCTTATGTTTTAGCGGTTCAACTATCAAAAAACCTATATTCACTTAGGTCTTTAGTTCAATAGACCCATTCTGATGTTATCGGTAATCAGGTCTCTTTTTCCATGGATAATAAATACTGCCGTGCCAAGAAAGAACGCCGTAAGATTCTTTCGATGTTGCCATTTTTCCTTCCATAAAAAACGAATTTACTGTGGAAAATTGTCTTTATTTTTTTTAAAATTTCAGGCAATTTTGTTCTCAATTTCATCTAAAATATCTGAAAATTTCAAGAAAAATTAAGCACAACTCTCCTCAAAAATATGTTTTATCCGGAGATATTTGGCAACTCCCGAATGTTCATACGGCGTTTTTCCTCAGCACGGCAGTATACACATTGAGGATTTGACTTGTTATAGTATTACAATTCCCCAACTCACATTCGTAGGCGAGCGACGAGACATTGACTATCCTGGCAGGAGCCGAAGCTAGGATCCTCGGTAGAAGTAGCAAGGTGAGGTAAAAATGACCGAGGTAATTAGTACCAAATGTCAGCTCGAAGCCGTCCGCAGTCGTTTTGCGGGTCGGGCTCATCACACCTGAAACAAGTGTAACTTAAATTAGATTACGTTTTGCGATGAGAAATTACTATATTATGCTAGTTTTGGAAATAACATGAGGCATTAGTATCTCTAAGCGGATATGCACTGGAAAAAAACACATTGGATCCAGAGCCCAGGCTCTTGAAAACTTTGATAAGAAAAAATACTCTTGATTCAATCGGTTATTTTCTTGAATCAAAACGAAATCCGCTTAAATTAAGAGGCTTGGTTCTTGATTTAAGCTAGATTCTTATTGAATCAAGAGTACTCTTTCTTGTCAATGTTTTTAAGAGTCTGGACTCTAGATTCAATGTGTTTTTTTTTTCCAGTGTGTGTGTTTTAACGACAGAACACATGGACAACCGACAGAAACTGCAAAAATGAATAAAAGAGGGGGAAAAAACCAAGAAGCACGCTATCTTTAGTTTTAACCCTTTTGTGCATCGATCTTTTAGAGTCAAATAATACGTCAAATTTTGAGCGTTTTGTTGCGCGTACACCTCGCTGCAGCACAATAAAAGCACAAAATGTAAAATAAAAAATTAAAGTGCTTTGAAAATCATTAAATTTGACACGGACCCACCAACTTTTAAAAAAACACACATTATGTTATTATTCTTCTTTGATGAATTGATACATATTTTTCCCCCATCAATTTAAATGCGAATACTCAATGCAGAGTGTGCTAACATTTCAAAATCTTCAGTTAAAAAACGCTGACTTTACGAGTATAAATATTAAAGCGTAAGAGAGCGGAGTGGCTTGCTGCCAGCGCGAGAGGCTCACTGGCGCCTACAAACCTAAGTGGATACTTCACGCATTGCACAATGCTTGAAGTATCCACTTAGGTTTGTAGGCGCCAATGCGCGTTTTGTGCTGGCCGCCCGCCCGCCGTGCGGCGGCGCCTGAAGCATCTATTTCACAACAGAGGTGTTGCACAGTATTATACGAAATTGAACGTATTAAGAATGACAGGCATCCTTTAAAAGTACAGATCTTTCCTCGCAAAATATATCAAGATAATTATCCTACACTGGAAAAATCTAAGAGCCTTTAGCTGAGGCAAATATAGAGGTTTATCGGGTTCAGGTATAACAAGGTGGGAAAATCTTGATAGATAATTAAGTCCTGTTACACCAAAAAGGTGTAGAGAGTTTTAGTGAATTTTGTCTCATGGAATTGACGCTCCCCCATTTTTACCAAAACTCTCAACTATATATTATTCTTCTTTGGACCAAACAGACAAAACAAAAAAAAAAAACAAGCAAACCCTCATTCTTCCAAGACATTTTACATTTTCATCCAAAAAATCGTGAGCAATTGTCGTTTGTATTTATATGTGGGCCAATTAACTTCGGGTCTCAACTGGCACGCGAACCAAAACTCCCGTGCCGAAAAAACGTGTGGACGTAAATTACTGGAAAAAACGGGTGCGCGGACAAAAAAATCGTTAAGGTAATTCGATGGACGCCATATTTTGTGTCAGAACGGCATGCGATATATCGCATCAATTTGTTCCATATTTTCAGCTACTCGTCATTTTTCTCCTATTTTGAGATCGCACTTCTGTTGTCAGGAGACTAAAGCACTCACTTACCAATTTTAACAAAGAAATTCAACGTAATAAAGGCGTGGTTTTTTCAGAGAGAAAATATCGCATTCGAGTGCAGTTTCGATCAGTATCGAATGCGATGTTTTCTCTCTGAAAAAACCACGCCTTTATTACGTTGAATTTCTTTGTTAAAATTGGTAAGTGAGTGCTTTAGTCTCCTGACAACAGAAGTGCGATCTCAAAATAGGAGAAAAATGACGAGTAGCTGAAAATATGGAACAAATTGATGCGATATATCGCATGCCGTTCTGACACAAAATATGGCGTCCATCGAATCACCTTAACGAAATGTCCTATAACCCCTATAACGTGCGAGTCGCGTTGACATACCTGCGTTATTGACGAGAATGTTGATTTGATCCTCCGAATCATTGAGATCATCGACGAAGTTGCGGATTGATTCCAAGGACGATAGGTCCAGCTTTTTGATGATCAGTTTTCCGGCCTTGTCGTGAGGGAAGGAGAGCTCTACTTCTTTTCGAATTTCGTCCGCTGCTTTCTCTGCCTTGGATACGTCCCTGCACGCCATTATCACACGTCCGCCTGGAAAGTGTCGGAGACGCTTTGAAACGTAAGGGAAATATTTGTCTCAGCAGGGTGTCTACAAGTCCGCACTGGAGAAAAAACACATTGGATCTAGAGTCCAGACTCTTAAAAACACCGACAAGAAAAAATACTCTTGATTCAATCAGATTTTAGCTTATATTAAGAACCAAGCCTCCTAATTTGAGCGGATTTCATTTTGATTTAAGCTTAAATCTGATTGAATCAATAGTCCTTTTTCTTGCCAATGTTTTCAAGAGTCTGGGCTCTTGTCATGTGTCTCATGCGTCTCATGTGTGTGTGTGTTTTTTTTTTTTTTTTGTCCAGTGCGGAAAGTCCGGAAATAATACGGATTTTTCAAGGGCGGTCCGGAAGTACCGAAAAAGTGCGAAAATTCTGCAAGAAGGTCCGGAATTTTTTGCCATTTTGGTCGCAATTTGAGCTAGAAATTCAAATTGGTAAAATTTTTCGAATTTCGTCAATCGGAGATGCTGAAAAAGTACTGAATTTGTCTGTTGAGGAGGTACTGAATTTCTCGGGAATGTACTGGAAAAGTACTGTTAAAGTACTGATTTTAAGCTAGCCTGTTTTAGTAGACATTCTGCGCAAGGGAAATGTTTGTCTCCCACCTGCTAATCGTCACCCTCCGGCCAAATTATCACAAGCGCCATGCGACGTCTGAAAATTTCCGCCGCCATTTTATTATTTTACAGAGGAATTGTTCCACGAAGCTGTCAGAAAACTTCACTGAACTTTCTTTGCGCTGCTGATAAAATTCAGTGAAATTTTCAAACGGATTCAACCAAAAATTTCTCTGTAAATAAATAAAATGACGGCGAAAATTTTTAAACGTCGCGTGGAACTTGTGATACTTTGGCCGGAAAGTGCCGCAACTTCGATTTACCACTGAATCAGATCCGCTGTTTTTTTGCCAGTTACGATCTTTTTTTTTTTTTTTTTTATCAATATTTTTACTTTACTCGACTTTTCCGAAAAAGAGGCATCTGCTCAACTCCATCGGATTATACTGCGAAGGAAAGCCGTCAATCATCATCAAATATCTTACAATTAGTTAGAAATTAATTTCAGTATTTTCGTTGCGAGAATTATGTTCTGCGTGAAATTAATGTTCAAAAACTCGTATCAAAATTCTCAAATTTGTTCCTTGTGTGTCTATACCGACCCATTTCTCACTATTTAAGTATTACAGTGAACACGAGGTCATCGTCTCTCGGTGTTAAGGTGATTCGATGGACGTCATATTTTGTGTCAGAACGACATGCGATTTATCGCATCGATTGGTTCCATTTTTTCAGCTACTCGTCATTTTTCTCCAATTTTGAGATCGCAATTCTGTTGTCAGGAGACCAAAGCACTCACTTACCAATTTTAACAAAGAAATTGTACGTAATAAAGGCGTGGTTTTTTTTGAGAGAAAATATCGCATTCGAGTGCAGTTTCGATATCAGTATCGAATGCGATGTTTTCTCCCTAAAAAAACCACGCCTTTATTACGTTGAATTACTTTGTTAGAATTGGTAAGTGAGTAATTTAGTCTCCTGATAACAGAATTGCGATCTCAAAATTTGAGAAACAAGACGAGTAGCTGAAAAAATGGAACCAATTGATGCGGTATATCGCATGCCGTTCTTACACAAAATATGGCGTCCATTGAATCACCTTAAGTATTACAGTGAACATAAGGTCATCGTCTCTCGATGTTAAACTTAAAATCAGGTTAATTTAAGCCTTATTAAGCCTTATTAAGCCCAATATTAAGTTACTTTAAATCAAGCCCACAATCAGCTGTGCGTTCTTGTAACCTTGACCGTGAAGGCAAGTGAACTCTGAGTGGTTTCATTATAATTTTCGCACACGCTATGCTAATCGAAAAACTCTCGTCGTGTAACTCGCACGACTTCACTGATAAGCGCAAACGAGATAACCAAATTATCGTTTCATTTCGCACCACGCATTTTTTCCAAAGTTTTCTCAATATTTTCTTAATCAAAGAATAAACGATGAACTATGACATGGGGAGTCTCGCAAATGTAGCTTCTTTATGTGTCAGGAAGTGACAATTTCAGTACTGATTCCTATGTAAAATGTCACGAGAAACACGATGATGCCACTGGTTTTCTCTAAAATCAACTCAGAAGCTCAAAAAAAGCTCTCTAAGTTGAGCTCGTAGGTGCAAGCACTACCTGCTCGTATGTGCATCATAACAAAACTCACCGCTAGTCGTGAACGAATGCTCGTCATCACTATCTAAAAGTTCATGTACATTAATCAAACCAGTCATGCTGGTGTGTGTCACATAGGCAAACAGTAAAATTAGGATTTCGTCAAATGCTTAGGCAAACAGTCTAAGATTCTTACCTAGAATGCATTTCTGATTCTTTTCCTAATTTCAGACAAAATAATTCAGTGCGTCTGATTGAAACAATTTCCTGTAAAAATTTGCATCATACAACAGTATTTACAACGATTTTTGGCTCCTGAATGAATATCTATCTTGAAGGTTTCAGCATGCCATGAAATACAGTTTTTTTTTGAAAAAAAATTTAACTCTGAACTATATGAGAAGCATTATTTTGAAAAGCAAGGAATAAGGACAGTCGTAGACATGATGAGTTATTTTTCCTAGAACATTGAAAACATTGGCGGATCCAACAAATTGGCAACATTGTATTTTCTCCATTTAAACCTATGGAAATGTATCGATCCTTGGAGGGGCCAAGTGCTCCTGGAAGAATCGATTATTTAGCATAAGTTTAAATGAAAGAAATCCGACGTTGCCAAATTGCTGGATCCGCCTCCGAAACTCGTGTCGTGAGCTCTTCCCAATTTGAAAAAGTTTCGCGAACTGTCTTTTGACGATCCGTCTACGCACTCAATAACATTCGTCATAGCACAGTTCACTCTTAGAAATTAAAATACTTTTTACTTGCATATAGTAGTTAATGATATACTGGTTCATTTTCTCACCAACTCGGTAGAATTCCTGGGCAGTAGGTTTACCAATTCCAGTATTGCACCCCGTCACGATGACAGTTTTTCCGTCAATCCTCTCCTTGATCTCGTATGGTTGACTCGCTCGAGCACCCATCGCAACGCTCAACCCGGTTTCAATCAGGAGATAGAAGTGGAATCAGAACAATCAATCAGTAGAAATCAGTAGAAAGTTATCCCTTTTTGTAAATGCACTACATTTATAGGTTTCTTCAAAAACGCAAGGGTGTACAAATACAACGATCGAAATTTTTAGGATTTTTTTCACAATTTATCTCACGTCACATTGGTTTTAATCAGGAGATAGAAGTGCAATCAGAAAAATCAATTAGTAGAAATCAGTACAATCAGTAGAAAGTTATCCCTATATGTAAATGCACCACACTAATAGGTTCCTTAAAAGACACAAGGAATTTACAAACGCAACGATCGAAATTTCCGGGAATTTTTCCAAAATTGGCCTCGCGCCACGTTTGTAAGGCCTGACGGTTTTTTGTTTTCCGAAAAAAAAAGCTACCCACGAAAAGTACTCACGATCGCGTTATGCTAAATTTTAAAGAAAGTATAGGGGACTCATCCGTCGGCTAGCGGCAAAAACTACAATGTTCGATGCCCTCACGACACAGACGCACTTTTCTGTTGACTTGCGCGGCCGAACACGCCTAAGCAAACACAAAATATAAGAACTTTGAAGTGAGATAAGTTATGTTTTGCGGTTCGTGAGGCTCAGAGAAGGAGGGTTAATTATCGTTTTCGAATCATTTCCACGACGAGTTAATCAACGCTCCTGTTGTTTTCTCATCGGCGTAGAAATTATAATGCGAATAGGTATCGCCAAATTTCGCATGAAATGGAGAATTTGCTCGCAAATTTTGAATAACTTTATCTAAAAATAGATGATTTCGCAGTGTTTGTCATAATTTTTTCTGGTTTGGGAAATTTTATGATAATGGATTTATAAGTGAGAAAATTCACTGCCTAGTGAAGTCATCTGACGGCATTTCACTTTTAAACAAATGTATATTAGCAAATTAAATCATTTTGTCATATCTCCTCTTATAATTGTTTACTGTGTGAACAAAGAGTATCCAGTTCGTGTCCAGTTCACTCAGTAGTTTTCGCTTCAACGCAAAATTCATCACATTTTAGACGATCGCAAATTCTTCACTCACGTAATTTGGGTCGTGTTTCTAAACGCACTTCAAACAGCTCCTTTCCGGAAAGAGGCTCCATATAGTTTATATTCTGATTAAAAAAGGTTTCACGAAATAAAAGGGTTGAAAAAAATTTTTTATTCCAAAGGCTACCAATTTTTTAAGGTAAAGAAAAAAAAATTGTATCTATTAGAAGAACATTATGTTTCGGTGGACGAATTTTCTATTAATCCAATTGAGTTATTGTAATTCTAAGAAATGTAACTTTGTCATCGATAACAAATTCATTTTTCATTAAAATTGAAAAAAAAAGGAAAAAAAAAACTTGTCACACTTGAAAAACATTTTCTTTATAAAAGAAGAATCTTTTTTCAGAAAAATACTCTCTGAAGCAAAGATAATTTTTCTTTACTTTAAAACGTGTTTTCAACTGGTTTTTTTCTTTTTTTTTCAATTTTACATAGCATCATAAGATGGACAATTTTTACAAACTTCAAGTGAAATTCTGCAGTAAACATTTATAACGGAATATTGGAGTTACGGCGGTTTTGGAAGCAGCGAGCCAATATCGCGCCGCGAGATCGGTGGATCCGCGAGTTTTTCATGACACAGCTTGTCACATCCGTCAGTGACATCGCTCGGTGACATCACCAGACACAGCCTTGTCAGATAGCCCGAGGAATCCCCCAATTGCGTATACCCCAGTCTCGGGCGCCGGGCGACCAAGGTCCACGGGATGGCAACCTAACCTGTTGCTTTCCGAGGATTTCGGAGTCCTGACGGATATGACATGCTTGGTCAGGGGATTTTGGCGAGCTAACCGTGGGAAACGACGCCAAGTTAGCAGGCCTGGAGACTCACGAGGAGCCCTCTGAAATCCCCTGAAGTCAGTCGTCTCGCCACCTGTGCCTACGCCTCCTCGCGGACCCCCGACGCGCGTCTCACCCCGTAGTCAAGTCCCCGAGTAACCCTCGGTCGAAAGTTTGGTCCTACGGTCCGTCCCCGACCCTTCTTTTGCCCCAGCGGCCTTTCACCCCCTTCCCGAGTCCTTGACTCCTCAAGTTGCCCCGTCCCGCGTCTCACCCCGGTGATTGAGCTTTTGAGTATCCCTCCCCTCGCCGAAAGTCCCGTCCAGCGGCAGTATCCCCGACGGCTCTTCCTGCTTGGAGACCCCTCCCCCCCCCCTTTGTAGTAGTTGTGTATCTGTGTGATAGTTGTTTGAGGTCTGTGTGACCTAGTTGTAGTTTTATCGTTATATACCATCATTATCGTTGTTACCATACGAGTACCCAATACACGAGCGGCCACCCCTAGATTGTGAGTCTTATTCTTTCCTTAGGATACCACTCTCGAGGTAGGTGACCATCTATTTAGAGTGATAGGGCTCTTACACCCTCTCTAGACCATTTCCCCTTTCTCTAGGACTACCCTATCTAGTGGATACGCCCCCTTATCTGCGATCATCCCCCTACGTGTTCAGCTGCTTGGCTCGAGAGCTGAGCACGTTATAACATTTGGAAATGGATCTTCGCAAAGAATCATAATGATTTTTTGCTACAATAAATGAAATTTTGCACAAATTTTCAAATACAAAAGAAAATACACAATGAGCAAAGTTGTTAGTATAGATCCGCATCAGCTTTGTAAAAGTAAAAACAGCTGATATTAAGACTTCTAGGTTAGATGAATATATTTCAGTTTTCAGTCTGCTCTACACTGTCGACTTGTGCTGATCATAAAAAATAATAATCCAATTTATTCCTGGTGAGTTTCAATGTTGTTATTTAATTCAACATTTTGGTGACCCCGACGTGATTATAAAAGAGATGCAGTGAGCTTTTGCTCTCCGTCTCGAAAAGTAATGCAGTAGGCTTTTGCCTTCCGTTACTTCTAACATATATTATAAAGGTTAGAGATGCAGTGAGCTTTTGCTCTCCGTCTCAAGAAGAGATGCAGTGAGCTTTTGCTCTCCATCTCAAGAAGAGATGCAGTGAGCTTTTGCTCTCCATCTCAAAAAGGGATGCAGTGAGCTTTTGCTCTCCCTCTCTTGTACCAATGCAGAAGCCTCGCCTTCCATTGGTACGGGTGTGCCATGAGATCTAACATTGCTCTTCACACCCGCCCTTCAGCTGAATAAAAATAAAAATAAAAATGATATAAAAATCCAGGCCTGGTGACGGCTTTTAGCCAAGTAAATTAAAAGCATAAAAATGCAGTGAGCTTTCGCTCTCCGTTTCCCATTGTTTTTTGACATGCAGTGAGCTTTTGCTCTCCGTGTCTCTAATATATGAATGAGCTTTTGCCGTACTAATCTTAACTCCAATCTAACAATAAAATGAGACCTAAGTGAGAAGAAAAAGTATGACCTAAGTGAGCAAACATTTTAATGAAATATGATCCGAGAAGTATGAAGAGTATGAGTTACAAGATAGAGGTTAAACGACAGAACATATGCAGAGACAAGCTAAAATAAATATTGATGGAGTTAATATGCGGAACGGCAAGAGCGAACGCGAAATTTAATTTGGAATCATATGTTGATTCAGAAACTCGAGGAGCTCCTGCGCAACAAAAAACAGCTGACTAACAGTACTGCCAAGGTGACGACAGTTGAATTTGCTGAAAAGGAATGAAGCGCAGACGACAGAGTGCGAAAGTTGATGCTCAAGTTGGTGTACCTGCAACCAGTCGTTTTGAACCCATGAGCTTTGGTGCGGAACGAGATGATTTGACAATTGCAAAAAGACAAATAGAGCATCAATTAGATGGGCTGTCGCAATCCGTCACAGCAAGTGAACAGAATGTTGCTGAAATAAAAATCCGGTATGAAGACTCTAAGCAAATGTTGCCAACATACATTCGAACTTTCTATAAATTGTATGGTCATAGTAGAGATGACAGTGAACTTTTGAACTTTGAGAAAAAGTATTACAGTGTAATGGCAGAAGCCAAGAGATTGATACAATGCAATGATTCCACTGAATCGAAGCAAACCAGAGATAAAACTCACCTTAAATTACCTCAACTACCGAGATTCTATGGGGACAGCAAGGAGTGGACTTCTTTTCGTCAGACTTTCGAATCATTGGTGCATCAAGATAACAATTTCTCTAATGTCATAAAATTCCATCTTTTGACATCGGCATTGCGTGGAAAGGCTGCTGAAGTCATTAAGGGTGTCGAATTTTTCTCGGAAAATTATTCAGTGGCACTAGAGTTATTAAGTGACAAATTTGAAAACAAGAAAATTTTATTAAATAATTATATGCGAAAGCTGTTCGGGAAAATTGAAAGGAAAACTCAGAAAATGACCGCTCAAGATCTTGAAAAATTGTACAACAATGTCCATCAAACTTTGCAAGCGCTGGCTGCAATGAATGTAAACACTGAATCGTGGGACCCGATGATCGCATATGTGATAACGTCCAAGTTCGACACAGCTACCCTGACAGAATGGGAAAGAACTACATCGTCCACAGAGCCAACAACCAAGAAAGAGCTCCTTGATTTTCTTAAAAAGAGAATCAATGTTTTGGAGTCGGTAGAAGATCGTCGCATCGACACAAGCAAGGACGAGAACAAAAAGACGAAAACTGTGGTTGCATCTCCAATGAAAAGACGGACACAGTTTCACAGTTTTGTACAGCACGAACACAAAAAAAGCAAGAAATCCTCATTTATACATAAGAAATGTGAGTATTGCTCCGGCCTGCACCCTTTACATTCATGTGCTATGTATGGAAAAATTTCAGTACCAGATCGTATGGTAATTGTAAACACACAATCACTGTGCAAAGTATGTTTAAAAAAACATACAGGAGAATGTTACCGACAAGGATGTACTATCTGCGGGAGGAAACATCATAATCTGTTGCATCAAGAAAGCGCAGTTGATAAAAATAAAACGCCAACGTCAACTTCTCAAACCTCGTCTTCAAATTCAATACCACAACACGGTAAAGCGTGACTAGCAACAGTGCAAGTACAAGTAAATGACAACTCTGGTGGATATCAAACATACAAAGGAATCTTGGACTCAGCAGCTCAATTGAATTTCATATCCACGGTTGCCGCGTCGAAATTAAAATTACCAAGACAAGAAGCGAAATATGAAATAACTGGAATAGGATCTGCACATGTGTTTGAAAAAGTACAAATTAAACTTCACACCTTACACACGAACCAACCAATGACTTTATCGTGTGTATTGTTACCAACCTTGCCAGCCTTACTAAACAATGATGTTCTCAGTCTCAACGTTTTAGAAACAGTAAAATCAAAAATCGGTCAAGAACCTTTAGCCGATCCAACATTTTTCAAGCAGGCGGAAGTACATTTAATTTTAGGAGCAAATGTATTTTGGTCTACATTGTTGCAAGATAAAATTCCAGCATGTGATAAGGTTCCAACGTTGCAGAATACCCAATTTGGATGGGTAGTAGGAGGAGTTTGTAATAGCAACTTTCAGTCCTCATCAAAGGATTCAGATTCGCAGTGTTTTGCTAACTTCACAAAAATTTCAACTATTAATGACACACTAGAGAAATTTTGGAAAATTGAAGATTGTTCAACAACACACAAAAACGAATTAAATGAGTGTGAAATCTTATTCACAAGCACAACGGAACGAGCTAAAGATGGACGATTCGTGGTAGAACTGCCGTTCAAGAACGATCCCAAATGCTTAGGTGACTCAAAAAAGGTGGCACTAAAACGTCTGTACTTAATGGAAAGAAAATTACAACAAAATGAAACACTAAGAAAAATGTACACGGAGTTTCTATCAGAGTATCTGAAACTAGGACACATGAGTTTAGTCCCATCAGATCAAGTAAATTCAAAAATATGTTATTATATTCCTCATTTAGGAGTGCTTCGTGAATCAAGTTTAACAACAAAATTAAGAGTCGTATTTGACGCGTCAGCTAAAACTTCGTCCGGCAAGTCTTTAAATAACATTCTGCTAGCTGGCCCGACAATTCAAGACGAATTATTCGATGTTCTGCTGCGATTTCGTGAATATCCCATAGTATTAACTGCAGACGTTACAAAGATGTACCGGCAAGTGTGGATTAAAGAAGAGCATAGATCGCTTCAGCGCATTCTATGGCGTGACTCACCTAACATGAAAATACAAGTGTACGAACTGAATACGGTTACATATGGAACAACTAGCGCTCCCTTCCTTGCTATAAGATCACTACGAGAAGCAGCTACACGTGAAAGATCAAAACATCCGCAAGCGGCAGAAAGTATTTTATCATCATTCTATGTTGACGATTTTTTGGGGGAGGGGAGACAGTCAATGAAGTTAAAATGTTAAAAATAGACGTGGAAAAAATCTTAACACCATATGGATTTGATCTAAGAAAATGGGCGTCAAACAACTCAAGTGTTCTTCAAGAATGTCAAAATCACCAAGAAGCGTTGTACTTCAACACAGAGGAAGAAGTGAAAGTTCTCGGTATAGAGTGGAACCCAAATTGCGACACATTCTGCTTCAATTCAGTTCCTCCAAGCACTCTACATACAAAATTAACAAAAAGAATAATCTTAGCAGAATCCTCGAAACTCTACGATCCACTGGGTTTCGCATCTCCTATCGTAATTAGGGCGAAGTTTCTGTTGCAAAAGCTGTGGCAGCTGAAGTTAGATTGGGATGTAATCGCACCAAGTGAGTTAGCAAGGCAATGGTTACAGTTACGAGAGGAAATGATATATCTTAAGGGTATAAAAATCTCCAGGCATCTACAAATATCAAGAAGATGTACATCATTCGTCGTTCACGGATTTTCAGACGCATCTCTTCAAGGGTACGGAGCGTGTTTATATGCAGTGTGCAAGAATGACGAAGGTGTAACGTCTAGCTTAATCTGTTCAAAGTCCAGGGTAGCGCCGCTAAAGCCATGCTCATTGCCGCACTTAGAACTGGCTGCTGCTTTGTTACTCATCAGGCTGACCAGGAAGGTTGTAGCAGCTCTGAAAACTAAACCAGCAAAACTTTACTTCTGGTCTGACTCAACAATCACCCTGCACTGGATCAATAGCACAGCAAATAGATGGAATATGTTTGTGTGCAATAGAGTTTCAGAAATACAAAATGTCAATGTTGAACTCCAAATATTTGATCCTGAATTTCGTCATGTGAAATCGTCAGACAATCCTGCGGATCTCATTACAAGAGGCTTATCAGCTACTGAGCTGAAAACATCGAATTTCTGGTGGCACGGCCCAGCATGGTTAATTTTGAACCATGCGGAATGGCCAACACCAGCATTTGTGATTCCGTCAACCATTCCTGAGGCTCGACCTCCAAAAATCATTGCGATGTTCCAGACTACACTGCCAGCTGTATTATGGACAAAATTTTCAAATTTGACTAAAATAATTCGAGTACTAGCATACTGCTACAGATTTATTAATAATCTGAAATTTAAAGTGAACAGAAGATCAAACACAGTCAGGTACCCCCTCGCGTGCCAGTGTTTAAGTGGGAATCTGACTACAAGCGAAGTTGATCATTCTTTTACAAAATGCGTAAAGGCTGCACAACAGGAATGTTTTGGTGCAGAAATCACACAACTGTCCAAAAGAAAAGGAGAGGTGTCAAAGTCAAGCTCAGTCCGAACACTTCATCCATTTTTGGACAACAAGCATATTATCAGGATTAAAGGAAGACTAGCAAATTCTGACATTTCATCTGAAGAAAAACAACCTATCCTTCTAGCATCGACACATAGGTTGACAGAATTACTTGTAACTGAAGAGCACAAAAGACTGTTGCACGCAGCACCCTTATCAGTATTATCAACACTAAGACAACGATTTTGGATCCTAAAAGGTCCAACAACGGTAAAAAAAATATTGAAAAAAATGTGTAACGTGCTTAAAAAATGCGCCAAAAGCAATAATTCCTATCATGGGTCAGTTACCTAAAGAAAGAACAATAATAGCCCCACCATTTTCGAACGTTGGAGTAGATTATGCCGGCCCAATCCAACTGAAAGCTACATCAAGAGCTAATTCTGCAAATGTAACAGCTTATATAATCATTTTCGCATGTTTTGTAACGAAAGCTGTGCATTTCGAATTAGTCAAAAACTGTACACTGCACTCATTTTTGGAAGCATTTCAGAATTTCATTTCACGAAGAGGTGTTCCTTCATACGTTTTTTCGGATAATGCAAAGACATTTATCGGAGCGCGGAACAAAATAGATACTTGGTTTCAAGAATTATTACAGCATGAAAAACTAAACAGATTTTTTCTAAGTAATAAAATACAGTGGAAATTTAATCCACCAGGAGCACCCAACTTCGGCGGAATATATGAAGCTGCAATCAAAAGTTTAAAGAAGCATTTTCGTTGTATAGTTGGGTCCCGGAAGTTGGAAGTGGACCAAGCAAGATCAATCATCACTAGGATAGAAGCAGTAATGAATTCAAGGCCAATTACTCCAGTTTCTAGCTCTCCGCTGGATTTTGCTGCATTAACTCCAGGACATTTCTTAATAGGAAGACCGTTGACTTCCTTGCCACTTTCATCTGCTCAACTCACTGTACAACCATTATTACAACATTGGCAACATCTAAACAAGGTCATGGACGAATTTTGGCAACGATGGAGGAACGAATATCTTCAAATTCTTCAAACATTCAATAAATGGCATGTGAAACATGAAAATATTCAGATTGGAACATTAGTGCTTGTGAAAGACGATAATCTACCCCCATTATGCTGGAATTTGGCCCGTGTAACAAAGGTCCATCCCGGAACAGATGGTGTGGTCCGCGTAGTGACATTAAAAACTGAATTCCGTGACAACATTGTGCGCCCCGTTTCAAAAATATGTCCAATCCTCGCTGCCAAAGATTAGGGTAAATGAGAATGAAAATTAATACAGTTGATTTTATAATTTTACAGTTAAAATTATTACAGTATTACACAGTTAATGAAAATTTATAGTACTTTAAAAAAAAAAAAAATTGATGTTCTAATTACAATATTTCGATGTTAATAACAACCCTTTTGAGCAAAGCTCAAGGGGGGAGAATGTAAAAGTAAAAACAGCTGATATTAAGACTTCTAGGTTAGATGAATATATTTCAGTTTTCAGTCTGCTCTACACTGTCGACTTGTGCTGATCATAAAAAATAATAATCCAATTTATTCCTGGTGAGTTTCAATGTTGTTATTTAATTCAACAAGCTTCAAAGTTCGTCAAAATCATAGGATTTCCTCCGTTATATTTTTTATTTATCCCAGTTCAAAATCATTTTTATCCCTACACGGGTTCATTTTCCAAATTATATCGCTACATTTTGCTCGAGGTTCGCAAACTTTGTCCTATTTACGATGCATGTCCAACTCAAGTTCTCTATAAATCCCCTTTAAATACAATTGCAATTATATCGTCGCTCCTCTGGCATAAGGGCGTATCTCCACTTCTGTATGAGGCCCAGAAAGCATGGCTATATATGTGAAACAGGACTCACGTGGAAATTGATGTATGCCTTTACGTCAGAGGAGCGACGATATGGGGCCTTTTCAAGGTTAGGGGTCGTTTAATGATTAGCTGTGAATACTGCATTTCGCGTCACGCTATACTGGACAGCGGAGCATCTGACAGGGCACAAACTAAGACTTAGATATCTTGTTTAAAGTGTTTACACACTGAAAAAAAAATCTCGGTGTATTTACTAAGAAAAGGGTCAAATTACCAAGAATTCGGGGTTCTATTTGATCCCAGTTTTTTTTTGGTAAAATTACCACTTATGGAATTGGTAATTCTACCGAGAAATCTCGGTAAAATTATTGAACTTTCTCGGTAATTTTACTGGACCTTGGTAAAAACGCCAGTATTTTTTATCGACTGTGGTAGAATTACCGAGATATAATGGCAAAGTCACCGGGAATTGATTACCAATAAAAGTGGTATTCTTACCTGAAAAATAGAGTAAAAATACCGGTTTCTAGGTAAGCTTACCAGTCTGTCTTGGTAAAATTACCAATAATTGGTAAAAAAAAGTGAGATGGTAAAGGTACCAACGGACCTTGGTAAAAACGCCGAGAATTTTTTTTCAGTGCGCACACGTGTGCATGGGTTAGTTGCGCTGATCACTGAATCGTGTTTGGATGCTCGATTCTTGTGGCTCAGCTAAGAATAATAAGATCGATCCAAATAGAAACTCTCTGCATCCAGTATTAACCGAGATAACACGCTTTGAAAAACGCTGTTTGCGACGTCATCCACCGCTTTAGTAACATCCTTGGTTCCTTCCGCCTTGCTTTCATCAATCAGAGAGACACACATTTGCTAGAACTCGGATGAAAGCAAGATGGAAGGAACGAAGGGTGAGTATCACAACCGCGGTGGATGACGTCCTAAACAGAATTTTTCAAAGCGCGATATCTCCGTTGATACAGAACGTAGGGAGTTGCTGTTAGAACAGTATA
This sequence comes from Bemisia tabaci, assembly GCF_918797505.1. Classification (NCBI taxonomy): domain Eukaryota; kingdom Metazoa; phylum Arthropoda; class Insecta; order Hemiptera; family Aleyrodidae; genus Bemisia; species Bemisia tabaci. The sequence continues at coordinate 16,668,891 of NC_092801.1, read as the reverse complement.
TTTTTAGCTGAAGTACAAGAATCAAGCGTCAAAACACGCTTCTGAGACCAGCGCAACTGGCTCATATTCACACCGAAAAATTCAGAAACCAACCCTTGAAGAATAAGATAAAAGCATTTATCATTGAAATTAGTTCAGTGGCGAATATTAAAATGACCTGCGTTTAAGCTGTCCTTTCAACGATTTAATTATGTGCATGTATCTATTTTGATCTAATCTTTAAAGCTTTTACTAGATTTAATGGTTATATAACTTTGCCATTAATTTTTTTAAAAAAAACTCAAGCTAATACAATTTAAAAATGCCATGCTACTTACTCATAAAATCTTTATTTGATAATTTAACGTCTCTCTCCGAAATTGGAAAGGTCTTCCGCAGTTAAAACCGCACGCTAAATTCACCAAACAAGCACTTAAACGCATGATTTCCAATTCACTGATTCAGCTTTTAATAGCTGGACTAGATGTGCTTACTCTGTTGGCAGCGATATCCCTAATGGCGCTTGCCAACGTGCAAATATGTACTAGTTGTAATCAGTCGGCTTCCAATTACGGATGGAATAAACCTTCTCAAGAAAATAAGCTCCGATCTCATGACGTCATCTTGAATAATATAGTGCTTGTATAAGTTCTGAAAAGCTCTGAGTTTTTCGAGTCTTGTCATTTCTTGCTTTTCAAGATCAGTTTTTTTCTGGCGTCACTCTCTTCCGAACCCACTCATGGAGCTAGGGCGCGCCTCGCACCTTGTCTTGGGTTTGTTCGTGTTACAGTGGTACGTGAGATGTTCCCTCTTTCAGTGTTGTAAATTTTATCAACAGTAACAGACATTTCTCCCAAAGATCCAGATAAAAATACAGTATTTTATGTCGGAAACTTGGCAATCTCCTCGTATCCTAGACGCCAGTAGTGGATAATCCAATTAGGCGTGGGAAACTTTCGCACGTGACCTTCGAGTTCTCTGTTGTTAAGTTAAATCCTTCCGCCTCGTGCTTTTATTTTACGCCCCTAATTATCGTCAGAGGCGGATTCAGCAATTCGGCAACATCGGATCTCCATTTAAACCTATGCTAAATAATCGATTCTTGCCGGAGCACTTGACCCCTCCAAGAATCGATACGTCGCAGGCAAATAGTAAAATCAGGAATTTTGTCAAATAGTTACGTATTCGCGTTAATAGTTGAATACGCGTTTATCATCTCAATATCGCGGCGAATGCGCGATTTTTCAAGCGGTTTTGTACACAAATAAAATGTTGCGCGTAACTCACCCCGAAATCGCGATAAATACGCAATTTTTGAATCGCGAATTACTCCACTGAAGAAAAAAAAAACTCCGGCCGTGGAGACCGTACTTACGGGCTATACGGACATACCGTTCGCTTTCTGGGCTCAGAGGCCTAAAGTTCCGGGCGTAGCATCCGTAGCAATCGAAGCTACAGCTTCAGCACCCGGAAGTTTCGGTCTCCGAGCCTGGACTGGACGGTAAGTCTATATGTCGCAGGCAATTAGCAATCGCCGGCAGTTTGCAAGCGTTTACATTTGTTTCGATGCGAATCAGCGTAATGAAGGCCTGATGGTCTAAGGCCTTCAAAAGCGTGATCTCGTATTGGAGCGCCTTCATTTTTTGTGATACTCAACGCTTTGTCACGGTGTTAGTTTAGTTGCGTGACTCAACTGAACCCAACTAAGGTCATGGCTTCCACCCCGCGCTCTCATGAGTTTACCTATTACTACCATGTTTTTAAGGAGGGAATATTGTCCACTCTCATTAAAGGGTAAATATTCAGTAATTTAATATTGTTCCTATATTTCTAGAATATATTCTTTTCTATTTACTCACTTATGGCTTGCAAATTGCCGGCGATTGCTTATTGCCTGCGACATATGGATTGCATTTTGCAAAAAGGAACCACTAGCATTGCAATGATGCTAAGATTGTGCAACTTCATCTTTTGCAATAAAATTGCGGAAATCGTGAAAAACTATGAAATTTAGATGGTAATTTTTGTCTTAAATTTACAGTTTTTAGCGAGTAAAATAGAAACTATTAATGGATAATCGGGGTTTTCCTCCAAGACAAAAGGAGTTGCACAATCTTAGCAACATTGCAATGCTAGTGGTTGCAAAATGCAATCCACATATAGCCCGTAACTTTTTTTCCCAGTGTCACTTGGTACTCTCAGAATATGAAAAAAAACCACAAAGTTTAGTGACCCATCGTGGGCAGTGTGATCGACACGGCCCACTCTCCGGGCGGCTCTGTCACCCGGCTCATGACACGGCTACCGGGCTCTAATCCGGTGGAAACGGCAGTTCGTCAGGGGGATTAATACCCACGATTACCGAGCGGGGCCGCGGAGGCACGGATGGACCCGCGCCGAGGCAACCGGTCCGGCCGACTGAGGGCAGATCCAGGATAGCCGGTCCCTCAGCTGCTCTCGAGGACCGGACCGGACCTGACCGGCCGGCTCCCATCTCCGGCCGTCGCGCTAATTGCTCGACCGCCGAGCCGCCACGCGAAGGAGGCGCCCTCGCCCGCGTCCCGCGTCGACTTGCAGTGGGCTCCACAGGTCGCTTAACGAATTTCCACTTGTTTGAAAGTTGCTACACTTAGAGTCGCCAGTCAGGGAATACCGGGAAATGTCAGGGAAAATGACGAAATGGACCACTAGATTAGGTACGAATTTCAGCATTCTGATACATGTTTCTAAACCAAAATTTCACGTAAAACATGATGTACACAACGAAAATCACCGAAATTAACTCCTTGCGTAGATATTTAATGATTCTTGATGCGTGAATTCAAACCACCCGCTCATAAAAACTCAATGCTCTACTTAATTCACATCGCGCGCTAAACGTTATCATGACAGTCTCTACGAAATCCGAATCTGGAAACTTCAATCTTGACGCTTTGGCTCAGCTATAGCAAATTGCTTATGGTTTGAACAACACATGGTGGGACATGAACATTGGTCGACCGATAAGCTTGCTGAAACCGTTGTAGTGCGCGATTTGACTTCCGTAGAGCTTTGAGTTTCTTGTGAGCGGGCAGTTCAAATTCCTTGTAACCAATGTGAAATAAAAAGTTAATATCTTTGCTAGGAGTTGATTTCGATTATTTTCGTTGCGCGAATCGTGTTGAAAGTGAAATTCTGGTTAAGAAACATGTATTAGAGTGCTTGAATTCGTATCTTGTCTAGTGGTCCATTGTCAGAAAAAATCGGGTAAATCACCTTTATTTGCTCTCTAGATTAGGTTTGAGGTTTCGAACAACGCATTTTGCCTGGGAACTATTTTCAGTTCTGTCTTTTTAACCATATAACAAAGCTTTTTTCAATTTCAATAATCAAAGGGTTGCCAGTCAGAGAATACCGGGAAAAGTCAGGGAATACCGGGAAAAGTCAGGGATAACCGGGAAAAGCCAGGGAAAACCTGAAAATGTTAGGGAAAATGTCGAAAATGTCAAGAAAAAACCACCTTCAAGGTGTCAAATTACTTTCATTTGCTGTCTCGAATGGGTATGCTGTTTTGAACAACAAATTTTGCCTGAAAACCATTTCAAATCATGTCTTTTTAAGCATCTGGCATATCCTTAATTGTCAGGGAATTCTACCAAAATGTGACCGAGAAATAAGGGAATTCCATTTTCTAAATTCTGTGGCAACCCTGCTTCTTCTTTGTCTGTAGCTGTGTCAATCAATTCCAATAATCAGCCCGTTGGCGCTTCCGAGATATTAAGTAAGAAAATACCAGGTTTAGTGACCCATTGCAAAGTAAGGCGCTTTTTTTTCTCTCGGCACGAAAAATGAAGCTCATTTGGAATTCACGAGGCCTCCGCCGACCCACCGTGCGCGGCGGTGGTCAAGCTCCCCTCGCAGGGGGTGCGCCCCCCGAGGCCCCGACCGACCGGCTGCTGGAGTCCCCACAGCGGGTCCCGTTGCGGCCGACCACTCGCTTCCGACCGACAGACCGACCGACCTACCTCAACCCGGCCGCGCGTAGCTTTGCGTGCTGCCCCTTTGCGCCCCCCCCCCCCCGGTCTCGACAGGGCGCCCTGGACCATTAGTCCCCGCGATTATGTTACTCGGTTCGGAGCGAGTGGGGGGAGGGAGGGAGGGGTGCCGTTATGATTTGCGGTGCGTTTCAGCTTCAGCGCGAGGATTCTTCGGCAACAGTGTTGTCGGTGAGACGGAATTTAGCCAAAATGAACGTGATTTTACTTTTTTTTTTTAGCGATAAGTACACTAAAAAAAATTCGGCCGTAGAAGCCGTACTTACGGGCGGAGATGGAAAGTGAAATTTAACGTTTTGAAATTTCATGAATTTCCAAAGGGCTCGAACGGATTTCACAAAATTTGAAACGTTTTTATTTTTATTGGAATTCTCTATCGATGAAACCTTCGAAAGTCTGGAGAGTGTTTCAGATGGTCTTCCTGTTAATACGGCAGTATTATGCTACTCTTTACTGGGATGCTATGCACGAAGGACACAAAGGGGGGTTTAGAAAGAAATTTAACCCCAACCTATCCTCAGTTTCTTCTTTTTCTTCTTTTGTTGATTTAATGACTTATATTCGAATTTAGGAACCTACAGCCAGCCAACTACAGACCAAAATTCAAATGTATTTTATTATGACTTCTGGGAAGTGTAGGAATAGATTATTATTGGGTATAGATTTATAGATATGACCATTTTCACGCCTTGAGACCGTAACCTAAGTTTCAATAATCAGCCCGCTCAGTGGATTGGCGTGCGTTGCGATATATCGATCGATATGCTATTGAAACCAATGGAAAAGGATCGATACACAGGGTGTTTGCAACGAACCCCTTAATAATAGATTCTTTACCATAGCTTCAAATGGGGAAATATCGATAATGGATTGTTCACGCCTCGCCACTGAGCCCGCTAATCAGTGGCGTGGCGCAAATTGCGATTTGTCGATTGTTATGTCATTTAAATCTAAGGTAAAGAATCGATTATTAAGGTGTTCGCATGCGAACACCCTATTTATCGATCCTTTCCAAAAGGTTTAAATGACCTAAAAATCGATGTATCGCAAGTCACGCCACGCCACTGCCGCTGATTGTTCGTTGCTCGCCAATATCGTTTGAACTATTCGATTTTTCTAAGTGTAATTCCGGTTCCTATGATCAAATGTTCGGTTCTGGAGGCCGAACTCTGCGATTGAACAAAACTGATGAGAGAGAGGTTGATCACACTCGAAAGTTTCATCTTACACCAACTGAACTTTCGCTCAGGAAACTCGAATAGTTTGATCGATATGGAGCACTGAACCAACTTTTTTCATCGCAGAAAACCTTATCCGTGATAGCAACCCGTTTCAAGAAGCTTCCAACCTCTGACCTCTGACGTCAACCCTACCTAGAGGCACTGAGAGGCTTTCTAGACTGCGTTCCGGCGACTGTGACTCATGACAAAACTAGTGAACTTTCCTTTGAAAGACTTTGCAAAAGCTGCACCGAAACCAGTATCGTTTCTCTTTTCTCTCGGTGTTTTCAGACGATGCATTTCCCTTTGATCGGACCCTATTCCTTGCTAAAATGCTAGCTTGAAAAAAAAAAGATGATTGGCTCAAACATGATGATTCTTGAATTTGCCGCCAAGAATGTCTTGATTTAACAAAAAATACTTGTTGGCGGCAAATTTAAGATTCTTTTTTTGTCAGTGAGGCTCTGTTTTCATCTCCGCTGAAAAATGAGTTCCTGTGTCCAGCAAAAACTAAAAATTTTGTGAGGCGAAAGTGAAACTTTCAACAAGCAACAAAGTATTCAGTCGAATCCAATCCACGGAACCACGCGTAGAATCCATCACAACCTCTCCGGCTCAACGCGCGTAAAATCGTCGCCCCCCTGACGTAAGAGCGAACCTCTAATTTCACATGAGTCCCGGGAAGCATAGAGTTATACGGAGAGTAGGGCTCATGTTGAAACCGAGATACGCCCTTACGTCAAAGGGACGACGAAATGCGAATAAGCAAATCTGTAGAGATAAAACAACAATTATCGTAGGCGATTGCGAGTCCATCAACGATTCGAACGACGCACGCGTGTGTGTCGAACGCAAATAACCGAGCCGATAGAGCAATTAGATTGGAAATTGAGTTCCCCCCCGTGCGGGAAGGGGCCAAGGGGGGATGTTCGGTCGCCGGGGAGATGGCGCTGGAAGACGACTGATAAAAGCTTTTAAAATTGTCCTGTTAGAAAGTTGTCCCGCGCGGCGACCACATTGTTGCTCGCTCGTTGCGTTCCCCGCGGGAGGAAGATGAGCGGAAGGTCCAGTGAGCTCTTGACCGATATTCATGGCGCGTCCAGCGATGCGGATGACCTTCACTATAAGATGGCCTATACTTTTTACAGAGGATCTATATACATGGTGTCCCAGGATTCAATACGAATATTGAAGGAGCCGATTCTTTGGGTCAAAAAAAGACGTTTTTGTGGTATAATGGTTTTTCCAAAAACGCTTTCCCTGGGCGCCAGGACTTCCCAAAATTGGTGGAAAAAAACAGTCTTTTTAACACTGCGGCAACGTTTATCAACCAATATTAATGAGGGGGGCTCAGGGGGGGTACCCCGGTACCCCCCCCCCCCTAAGCCCTTTGATTGAAGACTCGGGTTATCGCCTCTATACATCACATCAAAAAGGAATTTTAAAGTTTTCATTGAGTAGGCCTTACCTTACTTTCTGACGTTGTCCCACATCTTTTTTGACGTTTTTGGTATCATCATAGCAGCTTCTTGATGCCTTCCGCGTAGAAGCTTTCGCCATGACTCTGAAACCAGTCATTGACAGCGATCTGTACCTCTGAATTAATTGAAAATCGCTTCCATCGTGGAAGTTTTTCTGCTCGGGAACAAATGAAAGTCACGTGAAGCTGAAGTACGAGAGTTTGAAGGATTGGGGGAAAATTTCCCTACGCAAAGCAACTGATCTGGAAGTGCAGATCGCTGTCAATGACTGGTTTTGGAGCCGAGGCGAGAACTTCTACGCGGAGGGCGTCAAGAAGCTGCTGTAATGATACCAGAAATGTCAAAGAAGATGTGGAGACTACGTCAGCAAGTAAGGTAACTACTACCAACTACTGCTAGGGTAACAACTCAATGAGAACTTTAAAATTCCTTGTTGATGTGATGTATAGATGCGATAACCCGAGTCTTCAATAATCGACTCTCCGCGTATCCTGACCCCGGAGGTGGGCACGCGGCGACAGGAGGTTGTCTCAGTAAAATTAAGTTTACTCGCGAATCCCTTGACCGATTTTCAAAAACTTGAGCTTGTGTTAAAGCTTAGAGTATGTCTAATATGCGATTTTTTACCGATTTGATTTATCTATTTTCGTTCGGAAGATACAAGGTAGGGAACCTTACTTTTTGGATGACCCTCGTAAGATGGACTTTAGCTATTGCAGTGATTTCATCTAAAAGAGTTTCGACGAATTTTGAAGGAAACTCGATTTCGAGAATTTGACACTGCTCTCCCCGCTATCACGGCAGAGTAGTGAGTGTAATTTAAAGGGGGGGGGGGGGTCGAAGATAGATTGAGACCCAGTCTTTTTACATCCTCGCGCCCTAACCTCAAAGACAAGGGAGGAAGTCCCGAGAACAGACCTTAAGGACCTTGACGCGGGCTCCGAAGACCTCCGCGCTAGGCGACAAATCCGCGCAAATCGTTCCTCTCTCTCTATCTTTCTTCTTGCGCTCGAAAATAATTGCGTCCCTTCCCTAATAAAGCCTCTCATTACAGATGCACCCCCTCCCTCTCCCATCCGCGCGCACGCATGAAATCCACGAATACCTCCACACGCGAGCTTGAACCAGACCCAGAACCAGATCCCGGCTCGCAGCGGTCAACGCAGCGGTCCGCCAACCAGTTTCGATCTATCGATCCGCTTGCGATTTTTCGTGCGGCGGCGAATACTGCCGTGCTGATCAAAGCAAAAGCGCCGTATGAGCCTTCAGACATTGCCCAATTTCCTTTAGCAAAACCCGAATTTTCTGGGAAATTATCAATTTTTCTCCGAATTTTTAAGAGAATTTTGTTCGCAGTTTGATCTTAAATATCAGAAAATTTCCAAGAAAAGTACTCATGACTATTTGCAAAATTTGATGTTTTATCGGAGGAAATTTGGCAACTATCGAATGTTCATAGGGCGCTTTTCCTTAGCACGGCAGAGTAAGTGCGATGGGTCGAAGTGGGCTCGCTGGATCGGGGTTAGCGAACCGCTGCATGCGGCGAAAAGCTCGCGAAACTTGACTCCTGGGTTGTTCTCAAGTTGCCCGATGGAGGTTTCGCTCATAACTGGATTTTGCGATGGATTTGAGTGTAGTTGTGTGGGTTTTTATGTGTTGCGGTAGGCTTTGCATCTTCTTTAATCGTGTTTTGATGTTTCAAATCCTTGCTGAGGAAAAACGCCGTATCTTTGCATGGAGAGTTATTGCCTTGATGTAAACGTGGACTCTCAGGGTAGGGTGGGATATCCCCTCCATTTTGGCCTCAACTTGAGAGCTTTTTTTGAGCTTGGGAGTGGATTTCAGAGAAAACCAGTGGCACCATCGTATTTCTCGCAAACTTTTACATAAGAATCAACAGTCAAATCGCATATCCCTCACACATGCAACAACTCCATTGCGACCACTCGCTTCCACCAATAGGATCGCTCCATTTCCCTTTGTCTTCTATTTCTATAGCTTTGTCCATCAGTATCAAAAATAAGCCCGCGGCTGATTTTCCAGTTTCTTTCTTCGGGTCTTCCTATCGTTCTGTTTCCGTTCAAGGAAACGTGTCGACAAAATATCAACGACAGCTTGGAGCGATTTTCAATTTGGCACCTCAGTGGCAGGCGGAGCCGATAATGAGGTGGTCGGGATGCGAAGATGCGAAGGCGCGAAGGCGCTCCGACCGGGCTCAGCGTTGCCGGACCGCTCGAAATACAACGGAAAACCTCTGGTTAGAGCCTGAAAATCCCCCGATTTTCGGCCTGAGCTGGGGGCCCCGGCCCGGATGAGCGATTTCATAAGCCGATCGTTCGGTCTTCCTCCCATCCGGCCCGGAGGACCACTCGAGCCAACGGTAAGCGGAAATCGATTCCGCCGAGCGGTCATCCCGCGAACCGCTAGTCATCATCGCTCATCAGCTCCTCAACGGTCTTCGTGACGTCACACGAACTTTTCCAAGTTCAGAGCCGGCGAGACACAGCGCGGCATAGCGCCGTGCCTTGCTGTAAATGTGGGAAAAATCCGTGCATGTGAGCTGTGCACTGAAAAAAAAAAAAATATACTAAAAGTTCCGTCGGTAAGTACCGGAGTTCGGTGTTCCATAATTATCATTCCAACTAATTCAGTTTGTAAAACTGAATTTTCGGTTTGTCAAACCGAATTTACGGTTCGTGTAACCGAAATGGAGATGTTGCATGTGTGAGGGATTTGCGATTTGACCATTGATTTTTAAGTAAAAGTTCGCGAGAAACACGATGGTGCCACTGGTTTTCTCAGAAACCAGAATCAGAATCATCTCCCAAGCTCAAAAAAAGCTCTCCAAGTGAGGTCAAAATGGAGGAAATATCCCACCCTACCCTGAGAGTCCACCTCTACATCGAAACAAACTCTCCATGCAAAGATAGGGAGCAAATACATTGACAGGGCTGCCACTTTATTTGGGGACTCCAAAACTGAAAACACGGCAACCCTGCTAATGTATTTGCTCCCTATCTTTGCATGGTGGGTTTGTTTCGATGTAGAGGTGGACTCTCAGGATAGCGTGGGATATCCCCTTAGTGATAGTGATCAGTGGAGTCAAATTAAAATTTCTTTTGCATAGGTCGATAGAACGTAAGTTTCTGCGTTTTCTGGTATAAATACGAGCTCTGTAACTGCATATTTGCGAAAGTTATGGGTGTGACTCTATGGATGACTCTACAACAAACCCATTCCAATAGAGTTTTGTGGATGAGCAACTCAGAGGAACATTGAGATCATACGTTTTCAGCAGGGGATAATGCCATTTCCAGATTAGCGCTCAAAATGTCAAAAATCTAGTCAATGAACATATCCTTCTGGATTCTCTCCCCCCAACTCCCCCCACCCTCGTGGATTTTGCTCCGTTTCCGAGCGAGCTCACTGAAAAAAAAATCTTTGTGTATTTTCTAAGAAGAGGGTAAAATTACCAAGAATTCAGGGTTCTATTTGATCCCAGTTTTTTCTTGGTAAAATTACCGTTTATGGAATTGTAATTTTATTATTATTGAATTGGTAAAATTATTGAACTTTCTCGGTAATTTTACTGGACCTTGGTAAAAACGCCAATATTTTGTATCGACTGTGGTAGAATTACCGAGATAAAATTGCAAAGTTACCGGGAATTGATTACCAATAAAAGTGGTATTCTTACCTGAAAAAAAAAAAAACAGTAAAAATGTCGGTTTTTAGGTAAGCCTACCAGTCTGTCTTGGTAAAATTACCAATAATTGGTAAAAAAAAGTGAGATGGTAAAGGTACCAACGGACCTTGGTAAAATCGCCGAGAATATTTTTTCAGTGGATCAGTACGATTTCAGCATGGGATAATGCCATTTCCAGATTAGCGCTCAAAATGTCAAAAATCTAGTCAATGAGCATATCCTTCTGGATTCTCCCTCCCCCCTCCCCGTTCCCCCCTCCCCCCTCCCCCTCCCCCTCCCCCCTCCCCCTCCCCCCCCCTCCCCCCGCGGATTTTGCTCCCTTTCCGAGCGAGCTTCTCTTCCGCGATCCTCGGATTCCGCGGCCGTCTCGTCGGATCCAGTGCTTTCTCACGGCCCCCTTCCCAGCCTCACTCCAGATCGGAGTGAAAGTGCCGGGTATTTCGGGGAATGCCGAGAATGAGATATTATTTCGGTGGCGCTCCCGGCACGACGGCATGCATGCGTACCTCCCGGCTCCCAGGATTCGGCAGTGATACGACAGCTGTCGAGGAATGGATTATTCGGTCGGTGAGCTTGCAAGCTCGCGTTCAGAAGCGTGACCCTGGCGTGTCTACGCGTCAGGGTTGTCACAGTCGGAGAATGCCGGGAAAACCGAGAAATGTCGAGGAATGGACCACTAGACAAGGTACGAATTTCAGCATTCTGATACATGTTTCTTAACCAGAATTTCACGTAGAACACGATTCGCGTAGCGAAAATTACTAAAACCAACTCTTAACGAAGATATTAACGTTTTTATTTCACACTGGTTACGAGGAATTTGAACTGCCCGCTCACAAGAAACTCAAAGCTCTACGTGAGTCAAATCGCGCACTACAACGGTTTCAGCAAGCTTCTCAATCGAGCAATGTTCATTTCCCACCATTTGTTGCTCAAACTATAAGCAATTTGCTATAGCTGAGCCAAAGCGTCAAGATCGACGTTGCCAGATTTGTACATCGCAAAGACTGTCATGATAACGTCTAGCGCGCGATGTGAATCACGTAGAGCATTGAGTTTTCATGAGCGGGTGGTTTGAATTCGCGCGCATCAAGAATCATTAAATATCTTCGTAAGGAGTTGATTTCGGTAATTTTCGTTGTGCGCGTCGTGCTTTACGTAAAATTTTAGTTAAGAAACATGTATCAGAATGTTGAAATCCGTACCTTGTCTAGTGGTCCATTTTGAAAATTCAGGAAAAATCTGGAAATGTCTCGGGAAATGACGAAAATGAAATGGACCGCGTCAAGCAGAAAGGAACCAAGTCACATCAGCTATTGCCAAATGTAACCGGGCAATTTAATTTATTGCATGAAAACGGTGAAGCGGATTTGTTTGAAAATTTCAGTGAATTTTCCGCATGTTACAAGGCAGATCCCCTAAAATTTTCAAAAAAATTCGCACATACGTTCTCCTGCAGAAAATTAAATACCTCAAGAAAATGTGGCAACAGCCGATGTGGCTTGGTTCCTCTCTGTTAAACGCGGTCCAAATGGACTGCATTTTGCAATTTGGACATATAAATTCCGGCCCGGTTTAAAAACAACGTATCTGCCATTAGTTTCCCTATGCATGATGGGTTTTAATCAACTTATTTATGCTATTTTAAGTTTTTATCTACCTACAGACATGTACAATTTTATTCATTGATCATAAGATATTAATTTAGTTTAATTTTTGTATGTTCACCACTCTGCGGTGCTATTTGACTTATTTCTATGTAGACCCCCTCGCCCCCCGTCTCCTGACGGCTCCTTGGCCAGGGCCACCCCTCGAAGCATCATCCCCACTCCAGCGCCCCAGATGCGCGCGCATCCTCCGCCGAGTGGAGGACCCCGTCTTCCCAGCGGCCGCTCTTGCCGCTGCAATTCAGTCCCGTTTTCAGAGCCCCCTGCGCTTCACTTGAATTCGAGGCTCCTGGCCTGTCCAGTAGACAAATCCTATTTATTTGCCGCAGAGTGGGTACACCTTGTACGTCACTTCGACAAATAAATCTAAAGTGTGAAACATTACCCCGTGTTACATCACTTACCCTGACTCCTGACTCCACTGAGTCAATTGAGCAGCTACCGGCACGAACTTGGCACATCTTTTATTAGGTGCGCTGAAAAGTTCGCGCTGACTCTCAACTTGGCTCACGGCACGGACTGGGCACGTCGCTGACGCGCTTAACAGTTCGCGCTGATTGACACTTTTTTCTCTATTTTTTATTATTTTATTTATTTAGTTGAGGGACGTCGAAACCCCCCCCAAGGGAAAGCCATACTTTATTTTTTATTATTTATTTATTTGTTTTGTGGTTTTGGTTTTGACGGTTCCCGTTCATGGTCCCTCGGGCCGGATTTCAGAAATTGAGCCGGCAATTGAAACTTAACTTTCCGTTCAAGCATCGACAGGATCACGGAATTGTTCTCGACAAAGTTTCTTTGATTGATTGATTGATTTTTTGACATTCACTCCTACAATGAGTGAAGAAGAAATGACAAGAAAACTCAAAACATTGCGCCGCCAAAGAGGCAATGTTCAGGGTGCTATCACCCAATGGAGAATTTGCACGCAATTTTTTTATTGCTTCATCTGAAAGTGCCTAATGAGCTGAGTTCGCAACATTTTTCATAATTTTTTTCTGACATGGGAAATTGGAGAAAAATTGATTTAAAAGTGAGAAAATGCGCCGCCTTGTGACGTCATCTGGCGGCATTCCCATTTAAACGCATGTATTTTAGCAGAATCGGTTATTTTGTCATATCTCCTCTAATAATTGCTCAATTTATGAATCAAGGGTATCCTCGTGTTCAGTTCACTCAGAGGATTCCACTTAAACAGGAAATTCATCAAATTTCAGACCCTTGCAAATTCTCCATTCTTTAAGAAACTAGACGGTTGGAAGGAGAACCCCGAATGTCGGGATTCTGATTTTTTGGAGCAGAGCCTGGAATCTCTCCAAAAAACATTTCTCAAATTTGATGGAATTCAGGATGATATCGAAGAGCTCGACGAAACAGAGATCGAGCAACGAGAAGTTTTCACTGACCTTTTTGACAAAGCCGTCGCGCGCGCACGTAGGTACTTGCGCGATGCTGCCAAATCTCCGGATAACGGAACAAAATCCGATAGTTCCACATCCACGGAAAATGAATCAACTTCCTCGATTTCAGTTAAACTGCCAACCATAGCACTACCTAGCTATGATGGGTCCCTGGAAGGATGGGCTTCATTCTTCGACCTATTCACCAGTTTAATTGATCAGAACCCAAAACTTACAGCCGTAAAAAAGCTGTACTATTTGAAGACTGCGATGACTGGTAAAGCTGCTGATTTGCTTACCAATTTTAAAACAACTGATGACAACTACCGATTGGCCCTGGATCTTTTAAAGGACAAATTTAATCGTCCACGACGCACCTTGCGTCAACACTATGCTAATTTACGTGATTATCCAAAACTTCAAAAGGATACACCAACGGCATTGGGAAACTTAGTTGATTTTTTCAAAGTCAACTTAAGAGCAATGAAAAACTTAGACGCTCCGATTGATCAATGGAGTGTTCCCTTGATCGACTTGATTTTGACTAAAATTGACGAGAAAACAGCTTATGAGTGGGAACTAAAATTGACTGATGATAAAATGCCAAGCTACGAACATTTGCTTGCTTATTTGGAGAAAAGAGCAAATTCTATTCACTTGTCCGGTAAGCCAGAAACGAGTGAAAGTAACAAGTCCAAATCAAGTAATTTTCGGAAGGACACCAGCTCCAATTATCCGAAAAGAGGCGCTCTTGTCGTTACTAATGAGAAGCGGCACCACTGTAAATGCTGCAACGACGGAATGCATCCCCTCTATAGCTGCCCTCGCTTTAAAACTATAAGCGTCCATGAGCGCAGAGACCTAGCGAAAAGGATTGGTGCCTGTAATAATTGTCTCAAATACAGACTTGGGGAAGAAGAAGGCCATCTGGTAACTAACTGCACGAAGAAAGATAAAAAGTGTCGAAAATGCGGTTCTCTGCATCATACGTTTTTATGTTCATCTGCAAGCAACTCGCCCACTATGAAAACTACTCATAGCCCCTCGGATTCAACAGGGGAACAACGACGGGAGGAATCGTCTCACGCATCCTCCTCCACCCCCCACGTTTCATTGCTGACAACCGATAGTGAACACTCACCAGGAAATAATTTGGATTCTGTTGTTTTATTAGGGACTGCCCTAATCAACGTTTTGGGGAGGGATGGTGTTTATTACACTCTTAACGCGGTGGTTGACAGTGCCGCCTCGTCATCCTTCATATCGCTCGCAGCAGCTCAAAAAATTGGTCTAAAGTACTTCCGCACCTCTGAGGCAGTCTCAGGAATCGGAGGGGGCCAAGCAGGGGTAAAGGGTCAAACAACCTGTTACGTTCGCCCTAGACACCAAGACTCACCAGTGTTGCCAACTGACACAGTTGTAATAAAGAAAATCGTTAATTTGCCTAAGTCATTCATTCCGAAAAATGTTAGAGCTCACTTTTCAGATTTACCATTGGCTGACCCTCACTTCGGCACTGCTCGCGAAGTTGAGTTTCTGATTGGAGCTGACATTTTTCCACTGATATTCACGGGAGAAAAGAAATTTGGCCCATCCGGTACGCTGACAGCTTTGAACAGTGTATTTGGATACATAATAATGGGTAAAATTGACAACCATGGTAACCAATTTCCGGGGCATGTAGCACTCATTGCTGCACCCTCAAATGGTTCCTCTACAGATGCTTTATTAAGAAAATTCTGGGAGATTGAAGAAATACCCAAACCAGTGCCATCACATCCAGATGATGTCATTGCCGAAAGAATTTTTAAGAACAACCACTATAGACTAGGAACTGGTCGTTATGTAGTTCCTCTTTTGATACGTAACGATGCGTCACCACTGGGTGACTCGAAAAGCCTTGCTCTTCAGCGTTTAAACGGAACTGAGCGCCGTTTCAACAAACAACCTGAATTGAAGGAAAAGTACTCGGAATTTTTGAAAGAATACGAGTCTCTAGGTCACATGGGCTTAGTGAACTCGGAAAATTTTGGACTCGCTAGATATTATATTCCTCATCACGCTGTTTTCCGTGAAGATAGCGCAACTACAAAGGTTCGCGTGGTTTTCGATGGATCACAAAGGTCAAGTTCTGGCATTGCCTTAAATGAAATTTTGTACTCCGGTCCTAAACTTCAAAAGGACGTTTTTGATGTCATTGCGAGATTTCGAATTCATCAAAAAGTGTTTACATGTGACATATCCAAGATGTACCGGCAGATTTTACTGAGACCTGATGAGCGGAAATATCAACATATATTTTGGCGTCATGATGGGGAATTGAAGGAATTTGAACTTAATACAGTGACTTATGGTCTTTCTTCATCGCCTTTTCTCGCACTGCGTGTCATAAAACAACTTACGGAAGATGAAGGACATAAATATCCTGCAGCAGCCACTGCGCTCTGCCGGGACATGTTTGTTGACGACTTGGCAACTGGGGCTCCAGATACGCAACGTTTTGTTGGAGCTGCAGCATCAAACAATTGGACTTCTGAAGGAAGGATGTTTTGAAACTCAAAAATGGGCTAGTAATTGCCCGGAAATTTTGCTCGAGGTACCACCTGAGCACCGCACCACTTCATTAGATTTAACTGATGAATGCGCGGCAAATTCAAAAATTTTAGGAATACACTGGAACGCCCAATCGGACTACTTTTATTACGTGGCTAAAACAGGACCTCATGAAATGTCGAAACGGAATATTTTGTCTCAGGTAGCTCGAATTTTTGACTCGAATGGTTTAATATCGCCCATAGTTTTTAAGGCAAAAACTATAATCCAAAAATTGTGGATTGAAGGACTTGATTGGGATGACCAGCTACCTGACGAATTGGAATTGGAATGGACTAAATTTTACGAAAAATTGCCTTCGATTAGCCTCTTGAAAATAGACCGATACGCTACGGCGCCGAACGCAACGTCTCATAGCCTAGTCGGCTTTTCAGACGCTTCACAACTTGGATACGCTGCAGCCGTGTATGTACGGTCTGAAGCCGAAAATGCAGTAAAAGTTTCTTTACTGGCATCTAAATCACGAATTGCACCTTGCAAAACAATTTCTATACCTAGACTTGAATTATGTGGAGCACAATTATTGTCTACTCTCCTAATCCACTTGAAGGAGCAACTAAGTGACGTCATGGAAATTCATAATATTGTTGCTTTCACTGATTCTCAGGTAGTTCTAGACTGGATCAAAACTTTGCCTTGCAAATTGAAGACTTTCGAAGCTAACAGAGTTACCTACATACTCGAGAGGCTCGAACCATCCGCATGGAAATATGTTCCTTCGGAGTTGAATCCCAGTGACTTAGGGTCACGTGGGTGTTTTCCCGACGAATTAATAAACCATCCGATGTGGTTTACGGGACCGCCATTTTTATCTGACCCCATAGATGAATGGCCGAATTTTGCTGAGACCACTAGAAAAAATTCTAGCGTGGTTTTGATAGTGATTAATCCCACTTTTTGGGATCAGTTGATACCGCAATATTCGAACTTGAATAAATTGCAGCGTGTCACTGCATGGATTTTGCGTGTTGCTCAGAACTGGAAACGAACTCCTGACAACCGGGTAAAATCACCGACCTTATCCGTATCAGAACTTAGAGACAGCCTTACATGCCTCATCAAAGCAGTGCAGAGCAAACACTTTGCTGCCGAATTTAAGCTTTTGAGGCAAGGCCAAATTCCGAAAAATTGGGGACACCTGCAACCTTTTGTTGACACTGATGGATTGCTCAGGGTCGGGGGCAGGTTGCGCAACACGAAGTTACCAGAAAGCACTAAATATCCGATTTTATTACCAAAAAGTGATCAATCTTTGACATTTGAACAATTGACTACAGTTTTCGCAAAAATTGAAGCCATCTTAAATTGCAGACCTCTATGTCATCTATCAACTGACCCTACTGAAGTTGACATCCTGACTCCAGGACATTTTTTAGTAGGTGGACCGTTAGTTGCGGTACCCGAATACGATTTTGCTGAAGTGGCTACTAACCGGCTGTCCCGCTGGCAGCTACTCCAGAAAATCACTCAGCAATTTTGGAAAATATGGAGTAGAGATTATCTTCACACCTTGATTCAACGGACAAAATGGCAACAACGCCAAGAAGATTTGAAAATTGGGGCAGTGGTCCTCATGGCAGACAACGATACCGCCCCAACTCACTGGAAAAAAGGAATCATCGATGCCGTTCACCCCGGAAAGGATGGTATGGTGAGAGTGGTGACAGTCCGCACGGCTCGAGGAACATACAAGCGTCCGGCCGTAAAAATTTACCCTCTTCCCAGGCATTAAATCTGCACCCTCCGCTCCGACCTCTTGACACCCTCACCTTGACGGGCCCACATGTGCCCTCAAGGCTTCATCATTCAACGACACTCATAAGTTGAGAGGCTCATTTGCAGCTCAAGAAACCGCAATATGGAACACGGCTCTGAACAATTTAATTTTATGTTTTTCTCCTCTTTTTGATTTTATTACTTGCTTTTTTCCCTAAAATTTTGAGCAGCTCTTCTGAAGCCTCAGTTCTCGCTCATCGTCTATGAAAGTAAATCTCACTTCATGTGTCCATCGAAATGGAAGATTCAGATTGGTATCAAAATTACACATTGCGCAACATGCGTGGTGATTTTGACATAGATTGGGATTCATTCAGTGAAACGCCTCAACCGAAACGCAGCTTTTATTGCGAACCCTCGAGTAGTTCGCGGTCGGGGGTATGTTGGGTTTTAATCAACTTATTTATGCTATTTTAAGTTTTTATCTACCTACAGACATGTACAATTTTATTCATTGATCATAAGATATTAATTTAGTTTAATTTTTGTATGTTCACCACTCTGCGGTGCTATTTGACTTATTTCTATGTAGACCCCCCCCCCTCGCCCCCCGTCTCCTGACGGCTCCTTGGCCAGGGCCACCCCTCGAAGCATCATCCCCACTCCAGCGCCCCAGATGCGCGCGCATCCTCCGCCGAGTGGAGGACCCCGTCTTCCCAGCGGCCGCTCTTGCCGCTGCAATTCAGTCCCGTTTTCAGAGCCCCCTGCGCTTCACTTGAATTCGAGGCTCCTGGCCTGTCCAGTAGACAAATCCTATTTATTTGCCGCAGAGTGGGTACACCTTGTACGTCACTTCGACAAATAAATCTAAAGTGTGAAACATTACCCCGTGTTACATCACTTACCCTGACTCCTGACTCCACTGAGTCAATTGAGCAGCTACCGGCACGAACTTGGCACATCTTTTATTAGGTGCGCTGAAAAGTTCGCGCTGACTCTCAACTTGGCTCACGGCACGGACTGGGCACGTCGCTGACGCGCTTAACAGTTCGCGCTGATTGACACTTTTTTCTCTATTTTTTATTATTTTATTTATTTAGTTGAGGGACGTCGAAACCCCCCCAAGGGAAAGCCATACTTTATTTTTTATTATTTATTTATTTGTTTTGTGGTTTTGGTTTTGACGGTTCCCGTTCAATGCACATAAGTGTTTTTTCAGATGAGCCAGAATTTATAGGTCCAAATTGCAAAATGCAGTCCAAATGAAGCTTTTAAAGATTTTTGACGACTTGCTTTCCTTGTCTAAAAGAAAGTTCCTCCGCTTTTGTCTTATATTTTCCGTTGTCATCATTTTAACGATTTTCTTTCCGTTTGTTTTAGGTGAGTATCGTATAAAGCAACGATCTTCCAATTCTCTACCCTGTTTAAACCGTAAGTTATTGAAACAGCCTCCCTTCATTTTATCCTATTTTTCTACAAATACTGAGTACTCCCGGAAATTCAACATTTCCTCTTTTGCACAAGCAGCGACAGTCGCGTTTTACTTTCTTGTTGGCTGTCAAGCTACGTGTCAAGCACAGTGTGCCTGAACATCGGCTTTTTCGCCGAAAGAATTGCTCAACATGTCACTCATCAGTTTATACAAGAAAGTAACTTCAATGGTTGATTGATAAAGCTTGAGAAAAAGAAGTTTTTGCTCACGTCGCAAAAGATTAGTGGAGGCTCTGTATTTGAGGATCTTTCCGACAAAACAGCATATAGTCAACAGAAATTTGGCAAGATTCCAATGCTCATACGGCGTTTTTCCTTAGCACGGCGGAATAGTCATGCGACGTTTTTCCCTAGCACGACGGTATTAATTAACTCATTTTATCTATCGATCGGCGTAATTTTCTGCACGAGTCAGGACATTTTGACAATAAAAGTAAACTTTGACTATCCGTGGGAGAACATCTTTAGTCAGCGGAAGCAAAAGTTTGAATTGAATGCGAGTTTCGTTGAGTTCAGTCGCGGGTTCCAGCGGATTGGCAACACTGTCTTTTCTCCATTTAAACGTATGGAAATGTATCGATTCTTGGAGGATTCCAGGTGCTCTGACAAGAATCGATTGTTTAGCATAGGTTTAAATGTAGAGAATCCGATGTTGCCAAATTGCTGGAGCCGCCTCCGTTCCTCGCGGATGGTAACAAATGAGCGCACTGTTAAATTACGAATTCATTAAGTACCTCTGGTACGACGCCAGTTATATTGTTCTGTTCATCGATTGACACTTGCAGCAGATACACAGAACATACATCAACATCTTAATTTGTGGTTCAGCCACTTTTGCGACTTGTCTGTGAGCAGTGCAGTCGCAAGAATGTCGTCTGACAGTGACATCAGTCAGCGCTCTCTTACAATGCAGTTGGCACCATGCCTCAACTTCCTGCAGATTATTTGTAACCCCACTTGACGCCGCTCTTTGAACCGAATTCGGATCATCGGAGGCTAATTTCGTCCAAGATCGTTAAATGGGAAACTTTGGGTATTGAACAATCGAAAGAATACTAATGCTAAAAGGAACTATGTTACACGCAAACCCTATGCACATAGCTCCTTTTAGCATAAATACGTCCATAAAGAGCCGTTGTACCACGTCAGCGCGCATCGCATCATAGATGGGAGGCGGAAAAACCAAAACGCCTTCAAACGCCGAAGTATGCAACCCGGACATCCGTCGAGCACGTATAGTTGCATCCAGGCGCTAACCTAACAATAGCTGTATTTTTGTTCCGCCGTATGTAATATTTTTTTCAACGAGGAAATTAAATGTCTATCTCTTCCACCTCTCCTCCCCCTCTCCTCCCCCTCCCCCTCCTCCTCCTTCCTCTTCTTCTTCTTTTTGCTAGGATAATTTGAGGATCAGTAGTGAAATATACAGGATTCATCGAGCGTATTTATGCGGAAAGGAACTTTGTGAAAATGAATTGAATTCGAAGGAACTGTGTGCACAAGGTTTGCATTTTTTGTGCTTAATAGTACCGTTTGATTTTAGTAATTTGCATTTAGCTTCATACAGCACTAATACGTCAAAATCAGCGATAATTACAAGAAACACGCAAAATCACGTAAATTTATGTTTATTTCATCACATTTTGAATTTTAAGGGGTACCTCTAGAAGAACATTTTACGAGGAAACCAATGGAACCACTTTTAAAACCTCAAAGTTTTTTATAAACGAAAATAAGCTTTTAAAGTTTCCAAATTTTGTCCGACCCCTTTGACTGACTCGATCTACTGTACACCAGAGGAGCGAAAAAATTAGACAATAGATGAAAACATTTATTCTTCTCTCGAACCTCTGAAAAAAATCTCATTTTTTCCAAGATAATCTATCTGAAGATTCTGTAGGAAATCTCGGGTTCTTATGAAGGGATTTTTCCATGTAGGAAAAATCAAGAATTCCAGAAACCATGATCGAAAGGCCCGGAAATAGCTTTCGCAGCCGTCATCAGTGCTGTGTCGGTAGGAATTTTTTACGTCACTATGAAAAGCCTTAAATGGACGGAGTTAAACAGAAAGGAACCAAGCCACATCGGGATCGAACCGAGAAAAAGGGGTTTAAAGTTTGGCTCCTGCATAAGACTCAATGTATAAGATAAACTTCAAGTTCAATTTCTGCAAAATTTGCTCCAACAAAAACTTTGAATTTTTGGCGATAGATAGTAGAACAGTGGTTGAGTTTAAAACCACTCATAACTCAATTTTTTCCAAAATGTGGGTTGGTTCCTTTCTGCTTAACTCGGTCCAAATGGAGTAGGCAATCAGAAACGAATTCCGCATGTCTAGCTACCGTGTCTCCGAAGGGACGTAGAAACCCGTCCTCTCGAACCATTTGTATCTGAAAGGGACTAAGTCTATCTCCGAACAAGTTCTACGATGCAGGTGGCTTCATACTTAGCTCAGGGTTCATGAGGGAAAACGGACCCCCCTCCCCCCTCCAGAAACCCCCCCCCCCAGAACGACCCGTTCTTTTGATGTAGCGTGTCACGAGGATTATCGCTTGTTATATTCTGCCGTGCTAAGGAAGAACGCCGTATAAACATTCGGTAGTTGCCAAATTTCCCTTGATAAAACCTATATTTTTGACAAAATGCATGCGTATTTTTCCTTAAAATTTTCAGATATTTCAGATTAAATTGCGTAAAAAATGGAGATGTTGCATGTGTGAGGAATTTGCGATTTGACTGTTGATTCTTGTGTAAAAGTTCGCGAGAAACACGATGGTCCCACTGGTTCTCTCTGAAATCAACTTCCAAGCTCAAAAAAAGCTCTCGAGTTGAGGCCAAAATGGAGGGGATATCCCACGCTATCCTGAGAGTCCACGTCTACATCAAGACAAACTCTCCATGCACAGATAGGGAGCGAATACATTAGCAGTGATGCCGTGTTTTCAGTTTTGGAGTCCCCAAATAAAGTGGCAACCCTGCCAATGTACTTACTCCCTATCTTTGCATGGAGAGTTTGTCTTGATGTAGAGGTGGACTCTCAGAATAGCGTGGGATATCCCCTCCATTTTGGCCTCAATTTGAGAGCTTTTTTTGAGCTTGGGAGTTGATTTCAGAGAAAACCGGTGGCGCCCATCGTGTTTCTGGCAAACTTTTACATAGGAATCAATAGTCAAATCGTAAATTCCTCACACATGCAACATCTCCATTGTCAGAAAATTAGAGAAAATAATATTCTCAATTTTCCCAGTAATTTCGGTTTTCATCGAAGGAAACTTGGCAACGTCTGAAGGCTCATACGGCGTTTTTCCTCAGCACGGCAGAATTACTCGCGCTTGTTTCTCGCTACTCGCTACATCCGGCAAATGTGGAGCCGATTGTGAGTTTACGAGCTGGGAAAGCAATTGGACGGATTTCTGCTAAAAGGAACTATGAGCATAGGATTTGCGTGCAACATAGTTCTTTTTAGCATAACTATGTCCAATTGGAGCAATAGACATAGCGACTGATTGACAAGATGTTCGCGAGCGAATGGCGCGCAGCGGTGAGCAAGGCTCAGCTATTTTAATTGCCGTCCACCGTTGGATGGTGGATCGCATCGTTGCATGATGAACCCCGTTCGATGACCGACCGGTTGGGTTCGAGGTTCGAAACCTAATGGGAAATGTCAGAGGGGTTTTTTTTCTTTCTTTCTTTCTTTCTTTTTCTTTTTTTTAAAAAGGGAAATCAGGGAAAACATCAGGAAATCCGCGGAAATTCGGCACGTCAGGGAGTAGTCATGTCATGTGAAGAAATTCGCGAGAAACACGATTGTCCCACTGGTTTTCTCTGAAATCAACTCCCAAGCTCAAAAAACGCTCTCAAAGTTGAGGCTGTAATGGAGGGGATATCCCACGCTATCCTGAGAGTCCATGTATACACCAAGACAAACTATCCATGCGAAGATAGGGAGCAAATACATTAGCAGGGTTGCCCTGTTTTCAGTTTTAGAGTCGCCAAATAAAGTGGCAGCCCTTGATAGGATTGCTCCCCATTTTTGCATGGAGAGTTTGTCTTGATGTAGATGTGGACTCTCAGGATAGCGTGGGGTATCCCCTCCATTTTGGCTCAATTTCGAGAGCTTTTTTTGAGCTTGAGAGTTGATTTCAGAGAAAATCAGTGGGACCGGGTGACAGCAAACTATACGAGGGATCCGATAGTCAGTCCATCATTTTCATAGGAACCACCCAATTCAACCAATAGCATAGCTCCATACTCCCTATGTCTTCTCAGTCTGTCGCCTTGTCTATCAACTTCAATAATCGGCCAGCTGGACGATTGCAGTGGCGTGGCGTGCTTTGCTATGTTTCGATTGTTCTGCCATTTAAACCTATGGCAAATAATCGATTATTAAGGTGTTCGCTGCGAACACCCTGATTATTATCGATCCTTTTCCATAGGTTAAAATGGCATAACAATCGATACATCGCAAAAGCACGCCACGCCACTGACGATTAGATTTTTGGGATCGTCCCCTTTTAGAAACGACGCGTCCAAATAGGTATGTTCTTCATCGCAGTTGTCGCGGTGAATCGGCAGTCACTGGCAAAAAAAAGAATCTTTTTGCCGCCAATAAGAATTATTTCTTCTTGAATCAAGAATTTTTGTGGTTAATATAAGCTACTTTTTTTGCTTAACCCAAGCCTTATTTGTCTTGTATCAAGAAGAAGTCAGCTTAAAGCAAGATAAAAAAAATTCTTGGCGGCAAATTCTAGAATCATCATGCTTGATCCAACACTGAAGATTTCTCGTCTAACAAGAAAAACATATTTATGTCTCTTCTTCTTAGTGATATTATTTTTCACTCAATTATAATAGTTTTACTTTTTCTAAAAATCATTATAGTTGCTAACACAAGGATAAAAATAAATAAATATATTGTAATGTAATGTAAATGTAGTAAATGTAAATGTTTTTCTCATTTAGTTCCTCTGGGTACTCCCTTAATCTTGATTTCTTTCATAGTATTAATCGAGACTGTGAGAAGGTTAATCCGGCCCTGGTCACTGAGAATTCGATTAATGTCTAATATAATTTCAGGACATTTATTAATAGTTCTCTTAGGAAACTGTGGGTTTTATATGTTTCTGGTTCAGCTACTTTTTTTCCAGTGTAGGTATATGTTCTTTTATTGCAGTTTTCGCGGTGAATCGGCAGTGGTGGCGTTGGGTTTTAACCGGACTTTACAGAACCCGAACGATAGGCCTCCGGGGCGCTCGGTTTCTCGTCCGGGGGCCGCGGCCAGCGCAGGGCCGAAGGGGCAAGCGGGGGGGGGGGGGGGGGTGCTGTACCTCCGAGTGCGCGAAATGACACGACCTTTCGACTCGGCTGCGACGCCGCGCGCGCGTTCACGGCGAAAGTTCACGGGCCGCGCACCAAGCCGTAAGTAGCGCCCATTGTTGCCGCGTCGCGACGGAACGACGACGTGACGTCAAGAGCGGGCCACTGGACGAAAGCTGACGTAGGAAAATAATCGTCGCGTGCACTGAAAAAAATATTGTTGCATTTACTAAGAATAGGGTAAAATTACCAAGAATTCAAGGTTCTATTTGATCCCAGTTTTTTCTTGGTAAAATTACCATTTATGGAATCGGTAATTTTACCGAGAAATCTTGGTAAAATTGCCTACTGAACTTTCTCAGTAATTTTACTGGACCTTGGTAAAAACGCCAATATTTTTTATCGACTGTGGCAGAATTACCGAGATAAAATGGCAAAGTTACCGGGAATTGATTACCAATAAAATGGTATTCTTACCTGAAAAAAAAAAAAAAACAGTAAAAATACCGGTTTTTAGGTAAGCTTATCAGTCTGTCTTACCAATTATTGGTAAAATTACCAATAATTGGTTAAAAAAAAGTGAGATGGTACAGGTACCAACGGACCTTGGTAAAAACGCCGAGAATTTTTTTTCAGTGTGTCTTCTCTTCAAAAGCTTGTGCAGGGAACGCTTAAGACAGTACGGAGAGTTCGGAAATCATCTCATGAACGAGGTACCAACTCGAGTTAAACGGAAGTTAGATTATGCTTGATTCTTGTATAAGTTAGCTAAAAATAATAAGAATCGTCCAAACAGCAACTTTTTACGTTCAATATTAACCGAGATATCGCGCTTTACTTTGTAATTTTCGTTTTATGACGTCATCCACCGCGGTAGTGACACCCTTCGTTTCTTCCACCTCGCTTTCATCCAAGTTCGACGTCGAGTGCCCAGTTCAAATGTGTGTCTCACTGATTGATGAAAGATAGACGGAGGAAACCAAGTATGTCACTACCGCGGTGGATGATTTCACCACCCTAATTTTTCGGAGAGCATTATCTCGGTTAATATTGACAGCAGAAAGTTGTTGTTTGCACAGAGCTTATTATTCTCAGCTAATCTACAAGGACCAGGCATCAAAATACGATTCTGTGACCTGCAATGGAGATGTTGCATGTGTGAGGAATCAGCGATTTGACTGTTGATTCTTATGTAAAAGTTCGCGAGAAACACGATGGTCCCACTGGTTTTCTCTGAAATCATCTCCCAAGCTCAAAAAAAGCTCTCAAAGTGAGGCCAAAATGGAGGGGATATCCCACCCTACCCTGAGAGTCCACCTCTATATCAAAACAAACTCTCCATGCAAAGATAGGGAGCAAATACATTAGCAGGGTTGCCGTGTTTTCAGTTTTGGAGTCCCCATATAAAGTGGCAACCCTGCTAATGTATTTGCACCCTATCTTTGCATGGAGAATTTGTTTTGATGTAGAGGTGGACTCTTAGGGTAGGGTGGGATATCATATCCCCTCCATTTTGGCCTATATTTTGGTGGTAGGGGGGTTGTTTTTTTCTTTGTATTCTCTGGTATAATCAACCACGTCTGATTTCAAAATAGTGTTTTGGAAGGACATACATTTTTTGGAATTCGAAGATTGTCAACTAAGCGAATAAAACGGGTTTTCTTATTTTCCTCGCATTCGCAATTTTGGCGCTTACGTGATTTGGAAAATAATCGGTTCAATCGACACATTGTTTAAGGATCGACCCAGAAAGTACAACCTTTTACGTCCCTTGTTGTCCATTAGGGGCCCTGAAAAATACTTGTGTTTGATTGAAAAAGCTCTCAAGCTTAAGCCCTAATGAACCCATGGGATTTCCAGCTGTGACAACGGCAACAGAGGTATGCGTGATGCCGTCAGACATAGAACAATTACAGGCATCATTTGCACCAGCGAAATTCCTCTGCCCTGCCTCCCCGTATGCGTTGCCCCCCCCCCCCCCCCCCCCCCCCGCGACCGCAGCTTCAAGCGGACCTAATAAAAAGCAACTTTATTCCAATTAAAACTCAGCCCATCAACATATAACCGCGGTGTCGAATCGACGCAATTTATCATCTTTTCACTTTCAAAAATCGTCGAAACACGTCTCTTCAAACTGAAACATGATTCCATTGTTTAAAGGAAACTTTGTTGAGCTCAAAAAAATTTTTCATTCATTCAAAGAACACTTTTTCTTTTGAAATTGAAATAATTTCGTTGTTAGTCAAATGAGTTTTTTAAGTAATCGATTTCTAATCGCTCTTTGTCTCTCCTCTGTTTCAGGTAAGGAAAAAATAATAACATTTTCAATCTTTCCTATGTAAAATTACTCTGAAATCGTGGTGAGTCAAATTATAAATCGATTTTTATTCCACCGGTGAACTACTGGTGGTTTTTTGCGATTATTTGTGCCGGTTGCTATTACTGTTTATTTCTCCGCAAGAAAAGCACAAATTTGTGTGTTTTCTGCAGTTATTTTCACTCCTATACATTTCAGAACTTAGCCTGGAAGTATCGCCTGTAAAAGAACATTTAGTTTCCTTCTCTGAGAAAACGTTGTACACGACGAACGAAAACACGGTTATTTTTTGGTCAACGCCCGAATGCAACTATACGTGCTTAATGGATGCCCGTGTTGCATACGTGGGCATTTGAAGGCGTTTAGAGCTGACTTCCCATTTTAAAGGCGCCATGCTCGATGACCTCCAATGATTATCATTACTATCCAAATTACTGAAGCGCTACACTCACGAATTAGCATTGATTGTGAGTCGGGCCTCTAACCTTCCATACTCTCTGGCAGAGAGTAGAGAAGGTTAGAAGCGCCATCTTAGAGAGTAGTGACGGAGAAGGGGTACATTGGTTTGCCTGCTGAGTGATATGAACCCGTCAATGGCCGATGGGTATGACGTCATTGGAAACTCGACATGCAGCCAACTTTGGTTTAACCGCTTTTGAAAAGACGCTGATTCGCTAAATAGTTATGGCGGCATTTAAACTTCTAAAGTAAGTCCTCCGAGCGTAGAAAAGCTTATTTGACGTACCTATGAAAGAAAATAATACGGTGTCCACGGGAAAATGTTCTCAAGGGTTTCCAGTAACAGGATAATTCGGTTTCTCGATGAATGACCTTCAGGGCTTGACACTATAACGGTTCAAAAACGAAAGAACGGATCCGACGGAAAAAAAATCCGGACCGCCCCTTGAAAAGCATTGGTCGATCGGTGTGCTGCACTACAGTACATCCAAGTGATTTCAAACAGCGAGCCCTATAGGCACGCTTAAAATCCGTCAAGATTCTGGAAAGTAAAGGCGCTTTAAAAGTATTCTGGGGCTATAATAGCTAAATCACCGGGAGTAAATCCCGTTATATTATTAAAAAGAAACTGACTCCATAGTTTAATGCCTTAGTTTCTTGAATACGATTATTTTAAGCACTCAAACATTTATACCATCAATTATAGCCATGGGGTGATTTCCTGAGAGCCGATATAATCACGAATTTCTCATAGAACCTTTCAAAAATGGCTTGCTTTTTGGGCAGCCGATTCGGTGACCGGTGATTCGGATTTAAATGGAAGCTGATAATAACACAAAGCTCTGAGAAAAATTTTGAGATGAGTATAGGAACGGTTTGTAAATAACGAGGAGAGGCGGACACAGCGGCTAAAATCCTATCCAATTTTTGCCATCATTCGGTTGAATGGATGTTGCCGCGGACTGCTAACTGTGTCCACACATGGTTTCTGTTCTGGTTCTGGTTTTCTGATATGCATATCGATACGTGAGTATTTTTACACGTAGAATCCAATGTTCACGTCAGGGAGTCGACACATTTCGATTTTTTTGATTTTATACGGAAAATTGATGGTTTTTCGGGATTGAAATTATTATTGTTTCATGAAAAGTAAATGCACCCAAAATGACTATAGCATATTGATTTTTACATATTTGCACTCACGAAATTGGTTGGTAAATTCAACGAGTGGGTGCATCGACTTGGTATATCAAGTTTCTGCAATTTTTTTACAGCAAATCGGTAGATTTTCGGGATGTAGATTGCTTACTTTCAATTCATGAATGAATAAAGCATGGACATGGTTGAACTTCTTTGCATGGAAATACGTTTAAAATAACAAAATCAAGACATATCTAATGCAATTGCATTTATATCGAGTCAGTTTCTTTTCAATAATATAACGGGATTTATAATGCCGGTGATTTAGGTATTTTAGCCCCAAAATACCTTTAAATCGACTTTATCTTTCAGGAGTTCGACAAAATTTTTTCTTTCTTTGCTTAAATTATTACGTAGCACTTTTCTTTAAGAATCTGATAAGGTTTTGCTTGAGGCAGATCAAAAAACTTAAACTCGTTCGAATGGCTTTTTACATTCACAATACACGGTCTCGTCAAAATGCGTCGTTGACCTCTCAGTGTTGGATCGTATGAATTTTCTTGTTGTGCTACTTGCCTATTTTGAAATTTCTGTAAATGAAAACTAAAGGGGTTGATATGTGCGAGTTAATGACGCGCCTTATCAACACATTGTGTTGGAGTTCACTGCTTGTTTTATCTATTAACAACTGGTTTCTAAGAATTTTGAACTCCCTGCCGTCGTGACTTCGTGCCGGATAGCTAGTTGACGTCACAGTCAAGTCAATTCAATCAATGTTTGTCTTTTCGCTTTTAGTTTATTGCGAGATGTAAACATACCTACACAAACTAAACTAATAAATAATTTAATGTTGTTATTTCGAAATGCAAACTAAATCATACAAATGAAACTTCCCTCTATTGTTCACTGCTATCTCTAAACTTTGTCTCTACCTTTATTACCGTGCTACAAGTTCTGTGTACCTTCCTCCATCTGTGGTTCATTTGTTCGCAAGCAAAACTGTAAGTACCTATGACAGGTGAATTTTAGTACCCTTATCCCTCGGAAATCTGTTCGATGTCAAAAAATCCTAGTAATCTGGTTTTGAGTGAGACCCATATCAAGGATTTAAAGGCAGCGTCAGTAGTTTTAGCAACAAATCCATGCCGAGTCGGATGCCAAAATTCTACTTAAGGTATGTGCTGAACTATTTCAATGTGTGTTACCTAATATCAGAAGCAATATTTGCTGAACCATGCCAAACCACAGTGACCATGCAAAATCTATCAGGAGCCTGAATGTTGAATTTTTTTGTTTGTCAGGACGACATAGATGACAAAGGTTAAAAGGCGGAGCGAGATTAGTCGGATATGTCTTATCGTTGCTTTGTCGTGCCTTTGTCAGGTGGAATGGATAGGCATACTGTCGGAAACTTGAGAGGTGCCGGTAGCTTGTCGTTAGTTCAACCCGACATAGGCACGACAAAGCAGCGATAAGACATAGCCAACCAATCCCGCTCTGCCTTTTAACCTATGTCATCTATGTTGTCCCGACAAACAAAAAATGTCAACAATCAGGCTGCTGACTACTCTATCTTCAAACCCTTTAGAACACTCTAATTGTGTGTTGTGATTGTAACGCAAATTATCACGATAGTGCTCGAACCATAGTATAGTTTCAGAGAATGTGTATGTTGATAAATACATGCTAGTTATAAAGGTTCATTCAAGAAATTTGCATTGCAATTTTCAAGTTTCTTTGCCTTTCCTTGCTGCCGTAGGATATTATAAGCAAAGGCGATCTCCGCGGACATTGCTACTATAGCTATTGAGTCTCGAAGCAACTAGCGGATGGGGCAATGTATTTGTACTGAACGGAAGGAATTTAAGTGATACTCTATACTATACACTGCTAAGATCTCTATTCTTACTCACTTTGATTTAATATGCTGCTGAGTGAGTAATTGAAATGTAAACACATCAGAGCTCAGCGCGAGAATGGTACATATGTTACGGGCAACGTAGGGATGTCAAGCATCGTCGATGGTGCCCATACATACTATGCATGGAAACGCATACCTATCTCCAGATTTTCTCTTGGTAGCTACATTCTATAGGTGGGACCAAGGAGGTTTATTAGCATAAAGTTTATTTTGAACTGCCCAAGGCGGTATTACTTAAGGATGCACTTCAAATTTAAGAGTTCAGCGAATGAAATTGCTCGCTTCTTTTTCTGTAGGTATCTTTATGGATTGGAGGGGGAATTTCCCTATGGGCCTTTCAGCTTAGTTGCTCATAAGAGTATTTTGGTAGTTTTTACTTCACTTGCCTAACTTTACGATCAAAGATTTTTGTGCTCACAATACTGTGGGTAATCTGATGTTCGCAATAAAAATGTGTTAACTTACTCATTACACATTACCTGCTCTCCAAATTTTTAACAATAAAATTTTTGTGGCCAGATTCTTCAGGAATGTTTCCAATTTCAAAATACCTAAGGGCTCTCTGTTTCTCATTAGAAAAGTAGATCAGTCAGTGGAAGTAGTTCATAAGGATCATCATAGCAATGTGTCTTTTCAGAAATTTTAAGTACATTGTTTAAGTAAACTATTTCACTTTGAATAAATAAGGACTCTGACATTAGAATTTTCTTATGCTCATCTTTGAAGTATTTTTTAGCCTTTCAAAGCTTACTGATATCATTGACTTTCAATGACTTCATTTGTCAATATGTACATCCAAGAATTCACATGACTGCTAGCCTTTGACATAAATAACAACCTACGATTAAAATTAGGTAACTGCTCCAACACTTATAATGTGCAGGAAAAAAAATTTCTTGCAAATTATTTGCTAAGGCTATTTTATTTTATTCTGTTTGAGAGATTTACCTCCTCTAAATTTTTTGAGAAAATCAGTTTGATTTCAAAAGGAATTTTTTTAATTTGAAAATAAATAGGAGCACATCTTTCAAAATATACAAACTGATCCCTGTTGGAATTATTCTGTGCGGAATCAAGCAGAGGTTATTCAAAGGTAACCAGCTGTAAAATTTTGGATACTTAGGCTGATTTTTTTTTTCACCTAACATAGTTTTTCAAGTCATTTCCTTAGTTTAAGCTTCACCTCATAACTCCATTTAAAGAGGATTAGTGCAGGCAGCATAAATGCTAGCAGTATTTTATTGTGAGTGCCTGTATGCAATTTTGTTCTCCCTGTCTTTAAAATTTGGATAGAAATATTTTTCATCTCCAGGGGAAGCATAGCATCAAGAAGGAACTTTGTTTGGAATGAATCCTTATCCACCAATATTCATAGCTTAACATTTTCCTCCCTTTTATTAAGCGTCTAATGGTCTCAGCATGTGCAGAAAAACCAAAAATAACTGATATAACCACAAAAAACCCTCAAAAAGGGTAAAAATTCCGCCAAGCCTATGAGATCTTATCACAAAATTAGTAGGTATTTATCTTAACAAATTTTAAAAAAGGAGAGGGGGGGGGATAGTAATCTCTTGAAAATTACAGAAGGAGAAAAGTAAAGCAACTCAAATTATGTTTTCCATTTCAAACCTCAAAATGTCTGATATCATTTGAGGTCAAGATTTTTTAAGTATAGGTACGCCCCAGAACTAGAACGAGCAAACGGGAAATTAATTCTGCTTGGAGTCCCCTTCAGTTAGTCTCGGACGCAACCAGCTTACCTTTGAAGCTAGTTTGGTTGCCTGGGTCACTAATACAAGGAAAGATAATTGGATTTGCTTCCTTCGAGAAGATGGCGAGGGATAAAATAAGCAGTTCTTTTTTCAGTCTCAAACCTCAAAATATTTGAGATCTTTTGAAGCCAAGATTTTTTACCATCTCCTCATCTCACTTTCATTTTCGTTTTGCATTTTAGGAAACTAATTCCACTCCTATACATCATTGAACTTTCTTTAGTGAATCAGATGATCTCAGATTTTTCCGATCACCCATCATTTTTCCGCAAAAATACCCGAAAAGAGCGTTTTCTTAGGAAAAGCGACTTTTCCGGAAAAATGATGGGTGATCGGAAAAATCTGAGATCATTTTTGAATTCAACAGTTCAATGCACAAAGGAATTGATGTATTACACATCGGAGACATTTTTAAAATGAATTTCGAACACACTTAGAGTCCGGCGAAGCTTTTACGATACACAATTCTATAGGCTCGGAAAAATCGGCTTTACCGGAAATCTGAAGTGTGATAGAAAGAAACCGAGGTCATATTCGGATTCAGCAGCTCAAAATACAGAGGCATTATACTATCACGGGTCCAGGAAAATTTATAAAAATAAATTTCATGCACGACAGATATACGTCGAATTTGCTCATTTTCCCGGGAAAAAGTTGCTTTCCCGGAAAACTGAGAGGTGGACGGGAAAAATTAAGGTCATTTCCGGATTTGTCAGTCAAAAAGACATCGGCAAACGTGAATCTCGTAGCCACGAAAAGTTTTACCTACATTCTGCAGGGGATAACAGTAGGAAATACACTGAAAATGCCCAAAAATGGTCACTTTTCCGAGTAAAATCGGTTTTTCCGGAAAATCGGAGGGTGATGGAATAAAACGGAGGTCATATTCGGATTCAGCGCCTCAAAATACATTAGGATCACCTTATGTAGTCCAGGAGACACTTTTCTCTTTTGGTGTGTTGTACTGTTTTATGAGGCATATATCGAAGGATGGACATTAGCGGTTTTCGCATTATTCGGACCACGGCCCCCCCCTGAAAAGGGGTTCGAACCCAAGGAACAAACATTTTCACCACATTAATGAGTGTGTCTGACCTCCGAGAGTATTTTAACCCAAAAATCTCAAAATTGAAAAAATGGACATTAGCGGTTTTCGCACGAGCCGATTCAAATGATATCAGACATTTTGAGGTTTGAAATGGAAAACAGAATTTGAGTTGCTTTTCTTTTCTCCTTCTGTAATTTTCAAGAGATTACTATCCCCCCCCCCCTCTCCTTTTTTAAAATTTGTTAAGATAAATACCTACTAATTTTGTGATAAGATCTCATAGGCTAGGCTTGGCGGAATTTTTACCCTTTTTGAGGGTTTTTTGTGGTTTAGCTTTTAAGCGAATCCCTCACCAGCGGAACTGGCCCATTGTTCGTTTAAATTTGGCAATGGCTGATGTGGCTTGGTTCCTTTCTTCTAAACGCGGTCCAAATATACTGTCAGACTGTCTGTGTTCCTGACCAACATCACTGATGTTGATCGTACTCCCGGATCCAAGCGTCGGGGTCGAAGTGTTCCAATTGCGGACATTTGAGAGTGTTGCTGATATTGGCGGCGTGGGTGGTCAATGCCACAGCGTCTAGCGTCCTGCCGGTGAGTAAGACCATCATCTCCTGAGCGGAACTCGGAAGAGCCTGCAACGTCCGGAAGAAGAAACACGCGGCGTTGTTGTCCTCCGTAAGGGTTCGGGCGTTGAGGACTCCGCCAGCGAGGTCCTCGAAGTTGAGGCCTACGAAGGAGCAGGGGGTCCCGGTGTTGCTCCCGACGTTCAAGAAACCGAGGTACCGCGAGTTGGCTCTGTGAGAATCCATAAAGAAACGAGAGAAATCGTATTCGTCGAGACGGCTGCGTCTATACCAGTTGTCCGGGATTCGCTCGTAGCCTAGAAGAGAACAAGGAAGGAAGTTTAAACAAGCAGTGAACTCCAACACAATGTGTTGATAAGGCGCGTCATTAACTCGCACATATCAACCCCTTTAGTTTTCATTTACAGAGATTTCAAAATAGGCAAGTAGCACAACAAGAGAATTCATACAATCCAACACTTCAACGTCGCACTTTGACGAGACCGTGTATTGTGAAAGTAGAAAGCTATTCGAACGAATTTAAGTTTTTTGATCTGCCTGAAGCAAAATCTTATCAGATTCTTGAAGAAAAGTGCTACGTAGTAATTTAAGCGAAGAAAGGAAAAATTCTGTTGAACTCCTATAGAAGATAAAGTCGATTTAAAGGTATTTTGGGGCTAAAATACCCAAATCACCGGTAATATAAATCCCGTTATATTATTGAAAAGAAATTGACTGGATATATAATGCAATTGCTTTAAATATGTCTTGATTTTGTTACTTAAAACGTCTTTCCATGGAAAGAAGTTCAACCACGTTTATGCTTTATTCATTCATGAATTAAAAGTAAGAAATCTACATCCCATTTCAATTTTCGAGCCTCGATAAGTGCTATCCTCTGCATGTATTCGTGGTTGCGGTTTGGACACACAATAAACACATTTTCAGGTTAGAAATTGGCAGAAGGGCACTTCTCTTGAAAGCACTGTTTTTATTGGCTCTTTGGACTCTGGAGGAATATTGTCAGTTACGGCTGTCTTAAACCTGAAACTACGTCATTTTTGCGCACTCGTGGCTTTCTCATACAGTCTTGTTTTTATACAATTAAGATGAATTTTGCTGTTTTAGCTATTTCAGTGATTTCATCTTAAAGAAGATAGGCGAGTTTTGAAGGAAACTCGGTTTCGAAAAGTTGGCACTTACTGCTCTCTTCGCTATCACGGCGGATTAGACAACCTGAAAAATTCAGGGGATTTTGTCAGAGACAAGAGATCCTTCACTTGCCTCTTGGCGACAGGTGGGAGCTTTTAATTTTAGAGACTCAACACTTCCTTACGGACAATATAAGGCAAGGGAGCAACATTCATCCCTCTTTTTGCGGCTGTTGACCTACCTACATGTTGGATGATGAACTGAGCTTCAGGAGACGTCATAAGCCAAACAAGTCTCCCAAACTTTGGTTTATTTGCAAAACAAAACTGTCAACGCGTTGTTAACCATCAACCATGTAGGTAGGTCAACAGTTGAATGTTGAGGTCCTGAAATTAAAATCTTCTACCATTGCCAAGATACTAAGCCCGTATCATACGATCAAAATAGAGCTCTCAAAGTGACGTCACGTGGGGTCAAGTGACCCTCCATTGCCCTCAAAGATTGTCGGGATGTCGGGCCATTAATCTTTGAGGGTTACGTGACGTCACTTTGAGAGCTCTACTTTGATCGTATGAAACGGGCTCTAATCTGGATTTTGTCCAACCTTTCAAATTTAAGGAATTTTGTAGCCGTCAGGGATCCGCTCGTAGCCTAGAAGAGGAACAAGGAGAAAAGTTTAGAAAAAGATGAGAATGAGATAACCCGAAAAATTCGGGGGATTTTATTCAACCCTGCAAATTGAGGAATTCCGCAGTCGGAACCCGGACTTCTTTCGCCTAGCCAAAACGTTGCATTTGCTTAAGCTTAAGAGACTTCGGGCTCAGGGTTTTTTGTGAAATGGTTTTCTTTTGAGAAATTAGACTACATCTTTCCGTTGGGAAGTACCATAATCGATACACGATTAAAATTCCTATCAAAAGGTTGTAGGTCAGGCGGTTCCCTCTGATCCTCCTCTCCCCCCCCCCCTCTAGGACCTTGACGTCATTTCGTCACCTTCCGGCCAAAGTATCACAAGCGCCATGCGACGTTTCATTTCCGCCACCATTTTATTGGTTTATAGAGGCATTGTGCAATGAATCTGCCCGATAATTTCGCTGCATATTCTTTGTGCTGCCGATAAAATTCAGTGAAATTTTCAAGCAGATTCAATCAACAATTTCTATACATATAAAAAAATAAAAAGGCGGTGGAAATTTTGAAACCTCATATGGAGCTTGTGCTACTTTGGCCGGAAGGTGACGATTTATGGACCGCTCGGCCCGAAGAAAGATGAAAGAGGTAAGGAAGAAACCTTCGGTATAGGTGAAATTGCCCCTCTCTCCTTCCACGCCGAAGAACGTCTTGAGGTTATACCCGTCGAGCCAGCCATCGGGGTACTCCTCGGAGTGGTTGCCGAACAACTGTATGAAACTGAAAGCCCCAGTCGCGGCGATAGGCGCAATGACAGCGGCCGTGAAGTACCCGTTGGTATTCTCGCTGTCCTTACGCCGCGCTATCCTGTGCGTAACGATATCATCGTAGGTGAGATACCCTTTGTACCCTCTCAAGTCGTACAGCGCCGTGAAGAGGTCCACGTGGAGGCGGTGGGCCTCCCCGCATTTGTACAAGTCGCAGCGACACGGCGAGGCGTCCCCTTCGTAGTTGTTGTGGCTCCCGGTGAGGCCCCCCGGCGGGAGACCGAGGGGCCCCAGAATGGAGGTGTCGATGAGAGGGGTGGCCCCGCCGATGCTGCAGTGCGTCCCGTTGCCGGCCACGAAGACGCCATAGACGGCTAGGAAGAAGGCGAGTTCCCGGCCGAGGCCGTAGACCTCATTGGTGGCCCGGGCCCACTCGGCCCAGTGGACAACCCCGTCGCGGGACATGTGGCCGTGGTTGCTGAGGGCGTTCAAAGCTGGGCAGGGGCCCCGCACGTGGCCCGCCGACCAGTCGGGCGGCATGAACTTGTGGACCCCCGAGGTGCTGATCCGCTGGGTTTTCGCGTCGAAGGGGATGGCCGTCGCAAGGGTGGCGAGAGTTACGAGGGATGCACAGCTCATGGGTCTCATTCTGATTGTGAGTTGCTCTTGATTGAGTGAGGGGTGCTGAGAACATACATTGAGACTTGCGGGGTCAGCTCAGATGGAAAATTTCATGAAAAATGAGAATTTGAGATTTCAGGCTGCTTTTCGTGAAGTTTCAGAAACTTTTTGAAGTTTCATCAAAAGTAAACGTGAAGCATCAAATGAAAATTTCCGTGAAATTTTAAGGGCTATCTTAGGCTGGGGAGGACAGGGTGCCTACAGGTCTGGAAAACCGGGAAAAGTCAGAGTAGTATAGAAATGAGGATATGGGGACAACACTTTGGTTGCATACCCAGGAAGGGGCAACTTGTTGCGTGTTGCGTGACAAGCAAGGGGCAAGTTTTTTGGGTACCAAGTACCCCTTTACCAATGACCCCTATATTTTACTCTATGAAGACATTTCTTGTATATACAGGGTGTTTCAGACCACCCGTACCAGGCCTTTTTCTCGGTTGGTATAGGTCGTACGAAGTCGGAGACCGCGGGGTTGAATAGGGAATTGACCCCAAGGAATCCGAATTTCGTAGTCCCGAAACCCTTCCACCTCCCCTTGGGGGGTAAAGGGGGGGTCACGATGCTGAAAGTCACGGTTCCTGACCGAATTGCGGATAGATCGCATCAGAATTGAAAAGCACGGAAAACTTCACTTGGAATTGACCCCTAAAAATCCAAAATCGGACCATCCAAGGCCCAAAAATGACCCCCTAAAGAGGGGGACAGTACCCCCTCCATAATTTCTCTTTGGTCTCAAAATTGACGTAAATTCTCCAGAAAAAGACGGTTTCCCAGGTAATCGACCTCGAGAAATCCAAATTTCATGGTCCCGAAGCTCCTCTAGCCCCCCTTGGGGGGTAAACGGGGGGGGCCCAATTTTAAAAATCGGGGCTCCTTTCCGAATCGCAAATTGATTGCATCCAAATTGAGGAGCAGAACACATTTACATCTTAAGTGACTCCTAAGAGTTCTAATTGACCCCCCTGAACGGCAGAAAGTAACCCTTTGAGAAAGGGGGCCTCGCCCCCGCCAAAAATTTCTCAGGATTCCTCTTTGGTCGCAAAATTGACGTCGATTCTCCAGAAAAAGACGGTTTCCCATGTAATCGACCCCGAGTACTCTAAATTTCATGTTTCCTGAGCTCCTCGGGGTCGACTGAAAACCAAATTTGAGTTAATACTCATCGTCAAAGATCTCTGATTTAGGGACATAAAGTTGACTTAGTGATTGAATTATACCTCGCATCCCCGCATATTCCCATGATGTAAACAAGCAACGGTAAGAGGCGAAGCTTTCCAAGATTAGTCATGAAGAACACAAGATCTTAATTTCAATAACACACACTTAGGAAAAGCACAAGCACTCCAGAGCCGCAGGTTGAAAGCAAAATTTAATGCGAATAAATTTTGGTCAGAGTATAGTGACCGTGTCGCAAGTAGTGTGATGGGCAAAGGCTCGTATTACAGTAATTTTTAGATCTTTTCTTGAGACTGATAGGGTCCACTGAAAACAACTACATCTCTTCAAGATATAGAAACTAGCATTCGTGACTTGAGGAGAACAATAATGTAATTAAAAACTGAGAGTAATGGGCTCTCCCTTCGATCCATCGGTGTGCATGGTAGGAAAATATTTGGATGCTGTTAGTCACGAGAATGCAAACTATGGTGTAAATACTGCTTCCTTTTGATAGTTTGGCACAACTTTGGTGTCCTTTTATCGACGTAATTTACCTGAATTACATTTATTGGTGGTTAGGTCAGACAGATACACGGACTGATAACCTCACTTCTGAACAAAGACATCACTTGAACATTTTAAGAGAAACTAATGAAATAGTGTATCGGGCTCTGGCAGAAGACGTGCGACGTAATAATATAAGTGTGCAAGAATATTGGTTAGCTTCTATAGAGAATTGAACTCTTATATTGTAATTAAATCATAAATCTGCTCTCAACTATAGTTAGAGTTGGAAGTCGGTAACGAGCGAAATTTCGTTCCCGAAACACGGGCTAGACTGGCTGAACTGAACGGAATCGACCAATGGCATTGAACCACTACCGGATTTTTTCTAAAATTCAAAATTAAATGGTTGCGTACAACTCTCAACGAATATGTGGGAAAACACCAGTCGTACCGTGAATGATTGCTGATAGAGCAGGTGACGTCGCGGTAAAGGACCTGTGACACATGAAAAACCCTGTGAAGATAAGTTCTTGTTAATCAGATTTTTTTTTGCAACGTCTGCTCCCTCAAATTTTCCTACATTCAAATTTCCCGCCTAATTTGCAGGCAAATTGTTGGAAATTTAACAACACTACGGCAAATTTGTCGGCTCTAACGTATCATGCTTCACCCGGGTGGGTAGGCAACCCATAATGATTAAACGGTTGTGGTTTAAAAAAAGCTCGTCAAACGTCAAACACGTAAAGGTAGCCCCTTCACGTTTAGGCAACCCGCAACAGTAACTACGGTTGCCATACACCGTACCCTGATCCACACTCGACCCCGGGTCAAATCATATTTTCCCGCTCAATTTTACAACCTTGGTAACGTCACAACATTGAAACATTGTTGGCAAATGATACACTATAACCACACCCACACCCATCATTATTTCAAATTTTCCCGCTCAATTTTACAACGTTGGTGACGTCACTGCATGAAAAGGCGGTTTCCATTTTATACACTAAAACACCTTTAACACTACACATTAATCACGATAGTCCACCCAATTTTACAACATTGGTGACGTCACATCATGAATACATTGATGACATATCATACACTGAAACACCCATCACCCGTAAT
Organism: Bemisia tabaci; assembly: GCF_918797505.1. Classification (NCBI taxonomy): domain Eukaryota; kingdom Metazoa; phylum Arthropoda; class Insecta; order Hemiptera; family Aleyrodidae; genus Bemisia; species Bemisia tabaci. Next base: position 16,629,028 of record NC_092801.1, on the reverse strand, counting down.
TAATTCAAATGTTCCCGCTCAATTTTCATCAGTGGTATCGATTAAACTTGTCCCCTGATAGTCACGCAACACGCACGAGTTGCGCCTTGCTGGGTTTGCAACCAAAGTGTTGTCCTCATATCCTCATTTCTATATTACTAGTCAGAGAATTTCACCAGGTTAGGGAAAACCGGGAAAAGTCAGGGAATTTTATGAAAAAGATCGGGAATTTTTTCAAAAGGCGCTCCCTTTTAGGGCTTAACAGAACGCTCAGAATAGTGAACAGAGTATAAGTTTCAATTAGGAATTGTAATTTTAGATTCTTGAATGATAAATACGTGGGGAAAAAAGGTTTACCTGTTAATACAATTTACAATTAAATTAATGTAAATAATTGTTCATTTTCAGTTCTACGCCTCGAATCGTCGACGTAAAAACTCTGGGAATTTTGATCATTTTGGTCAGGGAAAATCTGGAAAAGTCAGGAAATTTTTTCCCGAAGCCTGCAGACACCCTGAAGGAGCTTTGAGAAGGAGTTTATTGACTTCTGAGTGAATAGGGGAACATTCGTTAGACTGGGTTTCAGTGAGGGAGACTCTGATCTCTCCTTGAAAGCTTCGTTTGTCCGACGTTTTAACCACGAAAAAGACCAATTTTTTGGAGGGAAAGATTTTTTTTTTTTTTTTTTTGTTTTTTTGCAAGGAGAGCTGATAATGAATTTTGATCAAAACCATGGTGCTGAAGATCGAGAAAACCCCGAATTCATCAGGGAATGAAACATTTTAGGGAAAATCAGGATGACTCTAAAATGCTCTACCAAAAGTTTTACTATTGGCGGATCAAGCAATTTGGCAACGTTGTTTTTCCATTTTAACCCATAGAAATGTATCGATTCTTGTAGAAGCCATAGGTGCTCCGACAAGAATGATTACTTAATATCATGGGTGTAGCTAGGGGGCTCCTGGGGGGGGGGGGGGCTGCCCCCCCAGAAATCTCGTGCCTCCCCCCCCCCCAGAAAAACGGGATCCTCCGTTCCTCACCCCCCCCGCTCTCTTCACCAAGAGAGGTGGTCCCATGCCCCCCCCCCCCCCCCAGAGAAATTTCCTAGCTACGCCCCTGCTTAATATGGATTTAAATGGAGGTAATCCGAAGTTGCCAAATTGCAAGATCCGCCTCTAATAATAAGGAATAAGGTTCATTTATACGTGGACTGTCACATTAAAACATATCGAAAAGCACAAATAAATTCGTCATTTTCCAAACGAAGAAAAACGTAACTAAATTTCAACGTAGTAAACTTTTCAATCGGAAATGTCATTTTTACTTGAAAACCATCAAGCGTTTCCAACTGGTAGGATCTCTTGGTTTTTCTTGATTATTTCGCCGAAATTGAGTTTTTGAACGGATATTGCATTGTCAAATTTTGGTGAAAAATTGATTTGTTTGAGTCAATTCTGTAATGAAGGAATGGAGTTATATTCTTTCCTCTAGGAAACGACTCTATAGCATTACTCAGATCTTCGAGTTCAATTCAGGAAAAAAAAATTGAAAAATTCACTGATACTCACCGATTCCACTAAAGGAAACCGTATAACGGAGAACGCCAAGACTACCTACTGTCGGTTAAGCACAATAGTTTTTCAGTATTTGGTACCTCCTTATTCGTCCGTGAGATCAAGCCTTTCCAGTAACCTTCGAGTTTATTAGTTTCTCAGACGTTTTCCCCGTATGTAATAAGACTATGTCAATGTTATCTTGGAGGAGATAGTATTATAACAAGGTGGAGAAATGGTGCTGGGTCCACACCATTTCGCGGGGAAACAAAGCCAAGAAATACCAAAAATTAAAATTAGAGTCAAAAGAATTTTTAGAACTCTAATGCGCACCAGTGCGTAACTGAGATCAAGCCTTTCCAGTAACCTTCGAGTTTATTAGTTTCTCAGACGTTTTCCCCGTATGTAATAAGACTATGTCAATGTTATCTTGGAGGAGATAGTATTATATGCACAGTGGACCCATTCAAAATTTGAAAAATTAAATAAGACCTCGGTTTTGAGTTAAAATCGAGCTCTCGTGGAATCGATAGATCGCTGTGTTGAAAATTTTAGCTTAGCAATTTATCTGTCTCTTTTCAATGTATTTCTATTGGCCCCCAAAATTTTAAGGTTTCTGCAGTCGTAAATGAAGTAAGGACAGGGTGTCTACATTCTACAAGTCCAGAATTTCCGGAAAGTCCGGAAATAGTACTGACTTTTTAAGGGCGGCCCGGAAGTACTGAAAAAGTGCGGAAATTCCGCAAGAAGTTCCGGAATTTTTGTTATTTTTGTCGGAAATAAGGGAGAAATTCAAATTGTTGAAACTTTTCGAATTTCGTCAAATTAAGGTACCGTAAAAAAACTGATTTTTGGACAGCCTCCTTTAGTAGACACCCTGAAGGAATCCTTAGTTAGTAGATAAGTGTTTTGTTAAAATAGACCTTCAGCTTTGTATGCAGGACACGGTGCATATGACATTTTCGTAATTTTGATGGTAAGATGCATTATTTGTGGAAACATCTAAATGTTACTAAGAATCGAGGATGTACAATCTAATGAACTTATTTTCTGTAAAATTTAAAAGAAGGACGGCGGTGTACATTGAAAAGCACCGAATGGCTAATAAACAATCTTCAAATTGGCTACACAGCAAAAACTGCGGAAACCAAAATTGAAGATCAGAATCCAGCAGGAGAGAAGAATTTTTAATCTCATGAGTTTTTACCTCCGTAAAACTACTGGAAAGTACTTAATGTATACGGAGCTGTAAATAACTTTCCTTGGTTTACGTCAAAAATTACTATAATACTCTGTATTGCAGGCAAATCAGCTGTGTTGGTGCTGTGTGTGTGTGCTTCGTAAAAGTGCGAAGGAATGCAGCTAGAGCTCAGTTGTGATTTCATTTTATTTTAAACCCTTGATAATCATGTTTTGAAATCTACTAAATGGACCGCCTTTAGTAGAATGGAACCAAGCCACATCTGCTATTGCCAAAATATTTCAAATTTAATTTTTTACAAGAGAACGTATGTACGGATTCGTCTGAGCATTTAAAGGAATTTGCTTCGCACCGTGCAGTCAATTCTCTGAAATGTTCACAAAAATCTGCACGATTTTTTTCAAGTAAAAAAATTACATTGTCCAATCTTTGGCAGTAGCTGATGTGGCTCGGTTCCTTTCTGCTTATAACGCGGTCCAAGCCTCTAACAATTTTTCCCCACCGTGAGCTGTCTTTTCTTACCTCAAGTTTGAGTGAAATTTAAAACAAATCTTTGAAAAATTGAGGTTCTTTGTAAAAAGCCAGGGCTGCGCTGGCTGCCGGCCATTCAAACGCCAGCCTATCGTGTGCTTATCAATAATTCTAACTTCTCTGTAAGTCTTGCAAAATTGTGTAGGGTCCAAAGAGCCGTATGCCAAAACGACATTTTTCGCCCCCCCCCCCACTTAAACTTATTCAAACTTCCTCTATCAGTTACTAATACTGGAGCGCTTCTTTCCCCAAATTTTCAGACCCCCAAAAAATTTTGGGAAAGTCAAAACCTGTGACCCTCGATATCTTTCGAACGAAACAAGATATTGAGGCCCGGTTTGGACGAAAAATCGTCTAAAATTGCATACTTTAAGATTCTAAAGGTCAAAATACCAAAATTAAATTTTTAACTTAACTTATGTGCTTTTTTTCAGTTTTTGAGGAAAAACAATTTCTTTTAAACAGATTAAACTGAAATTTCACATTTTTTGATTTGAACCAAAACCAGTTTTTTAAATTGTTCGCCTTTTTCCGCATCCAACGAGTGGTCGTATAAGCTGGGGAACCGAACGGTTCCGGAGTTATGATCGATTGAAGTTTCCGGTCAACGCGCGCCGACCGATTTTCGCGCGCAAAAAAGTCGGATTTGACTGTTATTAAATCAGATTTAATGTTCAAACTGAGCAAAATGCATTATTAGGGACTCTTGAGGGTCGCTGAGTCCAGAAATTACAGATACTTCCAAAAAATTCACGTTTTTAAAATTACAGCTCCGTACAGGACCACTGAGCGGCCGGCCGGCGCTCAGTGGCCCTCTAAAAAAGCGCTACGGAGCTGTAATTTTAAAAACGTGAATTTTTTGGAAGTATCTGTAATTTCTGGACTCAGCGACCCTCAAGAGTCCCTAATAATGCATTTTGCTCAGTTTGAACATTAAATCTGATTTAATAACAGTCAAATCCGACTTTTTTGCGCGCGAAAATCGGTCGGCGCGCGTTGACCGGAAACTTCAATCGATCATAACTCCGGAACCGTTCGGTTCCCCAGCTTATACGACCACTCGTTGGATGCGGAAAAAGGCGAACAATTTAAAAAACTGGTTTTGGTTCAAATCAAAAAATGTGAAATTTCAGTTTAATCTGTTTAAAAGAAATTGTTTTTCCTCAAAAACTGAAAAAAAGCACATAAGTTAAGTTAAAAATTTAATTTTGGTATTTTGACCTTTAGAATCTTAAAGTATGCAATTTTAGACGATTTTTCGTCCAAACCGGGCCTCAATATCTTGTTTCGTTCGAAAGATATCGAGGGTCACAGGTTTTGACTTCCACCCCCCCCCCCCTAGCGATCCCCCAAAATTTGTTGGGGGTCTGAAAATTTGGGGAAAGAAGCGCTCCAGTATTAGTAACTGATAGACGAAGTTAGAATAAGTTTTAGTGGGGGGGGGGGCGAAAAATGTCGTTTTTGCATACGGCTCTTTTTTTTCGGCCAGTTTTCACGCACGGCTGGAAGGGCATGAGCCTGCTGTAGAGGAAGTTCAACTTGCGTACAGCTTGTGTTTCAAGTTTAATTTTTCCAACCTAGAGTCGAATTGCAAGATTGTAGCTAAAACCTGCTGTAAAAAAGCTCAACTTGGGTACAGCTTGAGTCTCGAACAGAATATTCCCGACCGATAGTCGAATTTAGAGGTTAAGTTCCGCAACTCGCGGTCGACCTTACACAACAAAATTAGACCCAGGACGTTTTCACGTTTTCTCAACTTATTGTTATTTGTATAATCTTAATGGATTAGTCGCGTAACACCACTGAGGAAAACTTTCTGATAGTCCGGTTTTACACAATCGTTTCGTCTAACAGACTGTCTTGTCCCATTCATACTTATCGTGTGAATGTCCTTCTCCTCATAAGGAAAGTATGAAGTACTGGGGGGCCCTGCCCCCTGACCGCTACGCGGCCCAACCCCCGGGAGGGATCCTCGCGCCCTAAGGCCCGCTTCGCGGGCCCTATACGCGTATGTATAGGCAAAAATGTTCTTCCATTTTAATACACCATTTGTGTTCGAGCTGCACCGATTTCAAAATTTTTGACGTAACACTCAGATTTGTAAATGATGAGGAATAGCTGGATGCACATAATTTCACAGTCCACTTACTGGAGAAATTTCCATTTATTATGTTATTTTTAAATACTTAATTTCAAAAAAAAAATCGAATTTCGACTTTTAAGAGTTAATAATATTTGGTCCGACGCGACGCAGCGCCTGCCTTCTCACTTTTTATCTGCTGTTTATCTGCGGTAAATATTAATAGAAATTCTGCAATCAAGTAAATTGACCAATGCCACAAATCGAAGCCGGAAGAATGCAGGAAAAATTGAGTTAAACCTTATACCTTGGACCTTGAACCTTGAACCCTGAGCGATGCACCGTTCCTCAACTCTTCGAATGAGGAGCCCTTCAGCCCTTCACGAGCTTTTCCATTGTTTTATTGTTTATTCGAGTCACTCAGGTAGAATCCCACACCTTGACGTTTCTAGCGGAAACGACATATCTCTCACGCTATTAACATTGGACTTAAGTGACATGAGCTTTAAAAGCTCTACAACATTAAAAGTTCGGGGTTTCATAATTGTTTGCACATCTACATCTACTACAGATGACATACATGTAAAGATCATCCTTATCGGTTCGGCAGTTCGTCAGAAATAGTGCTTCCAAGATTTGGCTTGTAATTGTATAATGTAGAGATTTCTCATATCAGAAAAAAATTGTAAAAAATACTGTGAAATCAGCTCTTTAAGCACTTTCAGGTGAAGCAATAAAAAATTTGCATACAAATTCTCCGCATTCTTAAATTTGTTTAGTGATGACCGTTTTTTAACAGGGTGTCTACAAGTTTGGAATTTCAGAAAATTTTGGGAACTAATTTTTTAAGAGCGATCCGGAAGTATTGAAATAGTGCGGAAATTCTACAATAGAAGGTCCGGAATTTGTTTCCTTTTTTGTCATTTTTGTCGCAATTTGAAGGAGAAATTCAAATTTTGCGAATTTCGTCAACTTAAGATACTGGAAAAGTACTGAATTTTTGTGTTGAGGAGGTACTGGATTTTTTGGGAATGTACTGAAAAAGTACTGTAAAAGTACTGGTTTTTGGCCAGCCTTTTTTAGTAGACACCCTGGTAAAGTAAAAACCACCGATTTTGGACGGTATTACTTCCAGACATAAAATGTCGGCGCTCGCGCGAATCAGATAACATAATCATTCAATTTCGTCTACTCGGTGAACTGAAGCACACTTTTTATTACACCGCATATTCATATACCCACTCATCACACCGCACCGGTGGCAGCTCTACAATGTTGTTGGGGGGGGGGGGGGGGGGAGGTTCGCGTCCCCATAAAAATTTCCTAGACCGGGGCCGGGCCCTGTTATCAGGCGGCGCGTGCGAGTGTGCGTCCGGCCGGCCGGTTACTACGGGGCCCCGAACCGAACCTTGCAATCAGCCGTCATTACGCTAACTGTTTTTCTCCCAGCCCCCTCCCCCTCCCCGCCCTAGCGCGGTGCATAATTAACGGGTAAACGGTGCGCGGTTAATTTTAATTACCACTAATTCCCGTGCACGCGTCACTCTGGTACCCGGCGCCCTAGGTCACGGTCCCCGTTCTGCTGCGCCGAGGAAAAACGTCGTATGAGCCTTCAGGCGTTGCCGAATTTCCTCCGGCAAAACAAGCATTTTCAGGAAAATTTTTGAATATTTTTCTGCCGATTTCTCAGATAATTTTGTTGGTAATTTAGCTAACGTGTCTGAAAATTTCAAGGGAAAATATTCATAATTTTTTTCAAAAATAAACATTTTATCGAGGGAAATTTGGCAACTTTCGAATGTTCATACGGCGTTCTTCCTTAGCGTTCTACGCGCCTTTAGCTTGACACGGGCCGAGAAAACGGCGATCGGTCCTAGTTTTCGAGTGATGAGCGGTAGAAGAAGAGAGTCCCGGTTTCTGGAACAGATTCTCAGATTTTGCTGATTCTTTGATTCCCTGATTTTTTTTTGATAAAATGTTTCACTCCTTGCGGTGAGCGATAGACAAAAAAGATGTAAGGAGTATGGAGCGATCCTATTGGTTAATTTGGGTGGTTCATGTACTGCCGTGCTGAGGAAAAACGCCGTATGAGCCCTGAGGCGTTGCCAAATTTCCTCTGGCAATACACTGATTTTCAGGAGAATTTTTGAATATTTTTCTGCCGATTTCTCATATAGTTTAGTTTGTAATTTTATCTAACGTGTCTGAAAATTTCAAGGGAAAATATTCATAATTTTTTTCAAAAATAAACATTTTATCGAGGGAAATTTGGCAACAACAAAACAAACAAACAATGAATTTTAACCATGGAATTTAAAAGCTACGTAAGCTTTTAAGAAATAAACTTGTAATTTACAAAAGCTTATGACAGCTTGGCAACTGAGACGCTAATCTAAATAGGACCATTGAACCTCGCATTTTCGCAGAATCAGTCTCATTCCAGTCTCACGCCAATTTCGTTGAGTGATGAGGCAAATAAATATTTAAGAAAAAATCTGATTTGTATTTCAAACCTGCAGCTGTAGGAATTTGCATCACAACAGGATTAACTCAATTAAGAGCGACGCGTTGAAAAACTGAATTGAAACTCAAGCCATAGTTGCTAGAGAGTGCTGAAAAATCAGCTTTTTCCCGATTTAAACCCATGTAAAATATCCACATTTAATTTCACAATCTGGCAACTTGGACTCAGACGCATTTCCAAGCCTCTGAATCTCTACCAGCATTATCATTCGATGAAGTTGTAATCCATCTCAACTGTTGCCGATGACCGTTACTGTTGACTATTGTTGCACTATTAATAATGCACTTGAAAAAAAAAACACGTTGGATCTAGAGTCCAGACTCCTAAAAGCATCGACAAGAAAAAGTACACTTGATTCAAACAGAATCTAGCTTAAATCAAAAACCAAGGCTCTTAATTTGAGCGGATTTCGTTCTGATTCAAGCAAAAATCCGATTGAATCAAGAGTCATTTTTCTTGTCAATGTTTTCAAGAGTCTGGACTCTAGATCCAATGTGTTTTGTTTTGTTTTTTTTTTTTTCCAGTGTGGGTCAGTAGCTATGCCTTTTGGCAGGGTCGTAGTGTAGTTTTGTTTTTCTTACGTGAAATTCAATTAAAGGACTAAAAATTCCATGGAAAGGTTCGAAAAGTCATTACGAAGCGGGGGAAAGGCTAATCAAAGTCCGTCCCATCAAAAGCCGATAGTCGAGTTAACGTTGCTAGGCGATGCCTATAGGTATGAGTTTAGCCAATCAGCAAACGTCGTTTTCTCAGCCTGGCCACGCCGTCAGTACCCGACAAAAATGTCGTTTCAAACAGGCCCCATTTTTGGCATTTTCAAAACGGGGTTTCTTTACCATTCAGAGTATAAGAAAATCTGCAAAAATTCCCAAGAGCTTTGTCCACTCCGCACTCTCAGGAAAGGAATTAAAAATGGGTGCCATTGACCTTTTGTTGAAACGAAGCCAACGTGTTGATATTTTATTTTCCGTAAGATAAGTTTAGCAACAATTTTTTTGAATGTTAAAACTTTACTACCTGCTTTTTGAAACGTCATTAATGTTGTATCTCGAAATTTGCTGTTTTTTTATATATATAAAATATCTTTTTTTAGAAGTTAATTTTAAAACTTTCCGTTGCGGAAAACGTTTTCACGTTAAATTGTATAAGGACATTAAGGACAAACATGTGATGAAATGTCTTAGCTCCTACTTTGTCTAGTGGCTTATTCTATGGCAAAACGTTGTAGGTATGTACGAAGGTTTCAGGTGTGGTTAAAATTAACACTCTTTTTTCGAGCGGCACATGAACCTTCGCAGAAAAAGAGCTTTTAAGATCCCATAAAACGGTAGACTTTTTACCGTATTTTGCGAGGCATTGTTCAGTGTTCAGTGCCCATTCAGTTTAAACTGTTAGCCATAACCCGCTTATCTCGCCGACGCCGTGGGAATCAGCATGACCATCTTGTTTTTCGCCCAACTTAAAACGCAAGTCCGACCTGTGCTGCTGCGCAAATGAAGAACGCCGCATGAGCATTCGGTTGTTGCCAAATTTCTCACGACGAAACATGAAATCGTAAGGAAAGGTGCGGATGTATTCATTACATTTCCATCAGTGGCGTGGCGTGCTTTGCGATGTATAGATTGATGTACCATTTTAAACCATGGTGTCTAGTTTTTTATAAACCGGAAAAAACCGGGATTTATCAGGGAATGAAAATTTAACGGGAAAGTCAGGGAAAAATCAGAGAATCTGCTCCAGAAAGCGGGAATCTCTTCTGCAACCACCCGGGGATCATTTCGTTTTCATATTTGACGGTCTAATCCGACCGATTTTTTTATACTTCCTTGCATAGTTTGGCTGTAAGATTACTCCCAGTCTTAATTCATATCCGAAATTCTGGAAACTTATATTCTTTTCCCCAAGAAAATCCCGGGAAAGTGGGAGAAAACTTCGGTTTCTCATCAGGGAATAAATTTCTGAAAATCGGGGAAAATCAGGAAAAAATCTGGAAAAGATGCACGTGCATTCTTCAGGACTCCGGACTTATGTCTGAAAGAAATGTATCCGAAGTATGAAGGAGGAGATGGACGACAAGAGGATGAGAGAAATGAGTGAAAGACGAAGAGGAGTAGAAAGCAGAAAAAGTCGAAGAAAAAAAGGAGGAAGAATGAAGATACAGAAAAAGCACCTGTCCGCACAGGAACATTAAGATCACATATGATGTTCATGAAATGAGCCTGAAATATTTATTAAAATGTAGTCTTTTCGTTATCAAAATAATGACATCATAAGTACGACTAGAAAAGTAGGTGAGACGTGGAATTCACGATGAGATTCTCAAGAGCAACTATTCTTCTCTCTTCGTGGAAGTTGTACAATGCAGCACTGGAAAAAAAAGAAGAAAAAAAAGAAGAAGAAGAAGAAGAAGAAAAAAAAAAGAAAAAAACACATTGGATCTAGAGTCCAGATACTTAAAAACATCGACAAAAAAAATACTCTTGATTCAATCAGATTTAAGCTTAAATCAAAAGGAAATCCGCTCAAATTAAGAGGCTTGGTTCTTGTCGGTGTTTTTAAGAGTCTGTACTCTAGATCCAATGTGTTTTTTTCCAGTGAGGGGGAAAGTATAATTTAAAAATAAAAAAGAAACAATTCTACCTAGAAAATCCGTTCCTCACAGCAGAAAAAAGACATTGGATCTAAAGTCCAGACTCTAAAAAACATCGACAAGAAAAAGTACTCTTGATTCAATCAGAATCTAGCTTAAATTAGAACCAAGCCTCTTAATTTAAGCGGATTTCGTTTTAATTCAAGCAAAAATCCGATTGAATCAAGAGTATTTTTTCTTGTCAATGTTTTTAAGAGTCTGGACTCTAGATCCAATGTGTTTTTTCCGGTGCATGAGAAGAAATTTGACAACACGCATCTGTCGATCCGGCGCTTTTTCCAGAGCGCGGTTTTAACGAGTGCTTTTCCGCGGTCGAGAGCGCCGGCTGGCCTGAGTCCTGGAGGCTGCCCAAAGGCCGAGAGAGGTTTGCAGTGGGCAGCGGGCAGGCCTGTCGCGATTCAAGCTTCGGCTTTTACAAGTTACGAACCGTTAAGAGCCGGGTCTCCTAGATGGAGCCGCGCGCAGGCGCAGTATGCAAACGGTACGGGACGGACCCCAAGCCTCCCCGGTTGTCGGATCCACGATGAAGTCTTCGAGGAGGAGAAAGTGATCCTCAAAATCGGAGGCTATGGATTCGATCCACGGGAACCGATCGACCAATGATTAAAGAACCGGTGCACATTAGAGTCCCTTTTTACTGATAATAAAGACAATACAAATGCATTTTGATTGGTTTCCGTATTTTAGGCCTTCACAGTGTCGCAAACGGTAATAAATGTTACATTTTCGCCAATGGACCACTAGACAAGGTACGAATTTCAGCATTCTGATTTATGTATCTCAACCAAAATTTCACGTAAAACACGATGCGCTTAACAAAAATCACCGGAATCAACTCTTTACGAAGATATTTAATGATTCTTGATGCGCGCGAATTCAAACCACCCGCTCATGAAAACTCAATGCTCTACGTGATTCACATCGCGCGCTAGACGTTATCATGACAGTCTTCGCGATGTACAAATCTGGCAACGTCGACCTTGACGCTTTGGCTCAGCTATAGCAAATTGCTTATAGTTTGAACAACAAATGGTGGGAAATGAACATTGCTCGATTGAGAAGCTTGCTGAAACCGTTGTAGTGCGCGATTTGACTCACGTAGAGCTTTGAGTTTCTTGTGAGCGGGCAGTTCAAATTCCTCGTAACCAGTGTGAAATAAAAACGTTAATATCTTCGTTAAGAGTTGGTTTTAGTAATTTTCGTTACGCGAATCGTGTTCTACGTGAAATTCTGACCAAGGAACATGTATCAGATTGCTTAAATTCGTACCTTCTCTAGTGGTCCACTGCAAAGATTATAAACCGGAACGTACCGGAGAATTATTGGCGGCACAGTAAGGAACAAATGGAATGAGAGAGGGAACGGAGATAGGAATTCGGGAATGGGTTGATCGAAGATTACAAAAAACGTCCGATTTTTGTAATCTTTATACCCGTTTGTGACATCCATAAGCCGCGTTGTCTCAACTCTCTCTATAAAGGGACTGTAGGTACATTCGACCGACAAGCAGGGCCGGATTCACCTACTTGCCGCCCATGGGCCGCCTGTATTTTACCGCCCTTTTCTCATTCGTTTTGAAACATCAATAAAAACCAGCAAGTAAACGTGCGTGAAAGAAAGGGGTGCATAAGATGTGTATACTCGAGTTGGACATATTTTTTGCGAAAGCCCTGTCAACACTACTAGCAAAAGTTCACGGAACTTTGCGCGAAAGTCAAGTTCCGTAAACCTTTCTCTGTGGGGACAAGGCCTTCCATTTATAAAAAATGAACGAGAAAATTATGAAAGAACAAACATAAATGAGGTATAATAATTTTAGCTTCCGCCCCGCGCCGCCGCGCCGCGCTGACTGCTTTGTGTTTGACGCAATGCGTGAATTATTCCTACTGTCTTGTAGACGCTATGGGTCTCACGCCGACCGCGGCTGCTGCTGAGCACACTGTTTTGACGCAATGCGTGAAGTATTCCTACAGTCTTGTAGGCGCTATGCGTCTCACGCCGATCGCGGCTGCTGCTGAGCACACTGTTTTGACGCAATGCGTGAAGTATTCATGGATTCTTGTAGGCGCTAATTTGTGTTACATGCCGACCGCCGCCGCGCCGCGCCGAGGGTTTCTTTTTTTTATCTGAAGTCCGCGTCATCAATTGAATGCTATCTGCGCCGCGCCGCTCCAGGCCAAATTGTGTGTTTGGTTTCTCTCTTAACTCGACTAATTGAAGGTGCTGTCTCTTGTATCACCGAAAGACGACAAAATTAGAAACTACTGTACTCTTAGGAAATGAGAGATTTTGTCGCCTTCTCTCGTTGGTAATTTTTTTCTAAATCCGATTTTTTTATACCTACATTTAAAAAATTGCAAAATTTGCCGCCCCCTAAATTTGACGCCATGGGCCAAGGCCCATGTGACCACCCCGTGAATCCGGCCCTGCCGACAAGAACCGATAGAAGAATAAAAACGTCAATCGATCGACACACCCTTAAATCAAATCAAAATCAGACAAATCCATTAATCGATCGACACATTCGTGATGAATTGATCGACAAATCCACGAATCGATCGACAAATCCATGAATCGATCGACAAATCCGTTCTATTTTTCACTCAAAAAAAAAAAAAAAAAAAAAAAAACAAAAAAAAAAAAAAAACGAAATTTTGTCGACAAGAAACAGCATTTCAAGTCAAAATAATATCTCAAGAAAAATGTTTTTCAGCGCGGCTGAAAAGCAGACGAGAGCGGCAACTCGGGTGAAGTAATCGTTGAGACGACCATCGCACCGGTTCTCGACCAGTTCGGCGTAAGCCGTTCTGATTGGTTTTTTCCCCGGGTAATATGTTTTTTTCTTTCTTTCTCCGTTTGTTTTCCGTCTCTCTCCCTCGCGCGGTCCCGAAGCGCGCCCGTCTCCGTCGGACACCGGTTTCTCCCGTGGCCGGCGTCGTGAGTAGTGACCGGTTCCGCGCCTCCGCTCCGGCCGCAGAAATCATCTCGGACGACTTCGCACTTGAATTTCGTTTCGACGACCTTGCAATTGCAATAACCGCCCCGACGCACAGTGGATCGAGTCAATAGGAGAGGTCGGACCAAATTTGGGAACTTTAAACGCTTATAACTCCGTTTATACAAAACGTTGAGGTTCTTAAAGTGGTTCCATTGGTTTCCTCGTGAAATTTGCTTCAAGAAGCACCCGTTAAAATCTAAAATGTGACCAAATAAACATCAAAATTTACAGTTTTGGTCAAAAATTTCATGTCCGACCTCTCGGATTGACTCGATCCATTGTGCGACGTCCCGGCTCCGTCCGCGGATGTCCTCTCGGAGGAGGAACATTGCCATGTGGATTGCATTTTGCAAAAAGGAACCACTAGCATCGCAATGTTGCTAAGATTGTGCAACTTCTTTTGTCCTGGAGGAAAAACCCGATTATCCATTCATAGTTTCTATTTTACTCGCTAAAAACTGTAAATTTAAGACAAAAATTGCCATATAAATCTCATAGTTTTCCACGATTTCCGCAATTTTATTGCATTAGATGAAGTTGCACAATCTTAGCACCATTGCAATGCTAGTGGTTCCTTTTTGCAAGATGCAATCCATGTAATCTTCTGTGCTGAGGAAGAACGCCGTATGAACATTCGAGAGTTGCCTGATTTCCTTCGATGAAACGATTATCATTGGGATTTATGAATATTTTTCCTTGTAATTTTCAGAGACTTCAGTTAAAATTGCGAGCAAAATTATCTGAAAAATTAGAAGAAAAAAATTCATAAATTTAGCAGAAATAGCGTAAGAGTCGAATCTATGGCTCATTCGGCTTACACGATCAAACCCTTTTGTTTAGTGTTTCGTCAACAAATTTCCAGGGGTGCAGAAAATGCCCTCCCGGGCGTGTGAAAATGTGGAATAGCCCCAAAAATGAGCGAAAGGAGGGGGCCGAAAGTCGAAAATCAAAGGAATACGGAAGAAAAACGTCACTTTTTTCCGATTGGTGGGATATTTTGTGGGAAACCAATGGGAAAAACGTGGAAAGCCGGCTGGCGGTCGCATGACAATGTGGACGCTTGGAAGATTCTCAACCCCTGCAAATTTCAATGCAGAAAGCACTGGAAAAAAACACATTGGATCTAGAGTCCAGACTCTTAAAAATATCGACAAGAAAAAATACTCTTGATTCAATCAGGTTTAAGCTTAAATCAAGAACCAAGCCTTTTAATTTGAGCGGATTTCCTTTTGATTTAAGCTTGAATCTAATTGAATCAAGAGTCCTTTTGCTTGTCAATGTTTTCAAGAGTCTGGACTCTAGATCCAATGTGTGTTAATTTTCCCAGTGAGCTATTGAATAAAATAAAATATGAAAGGAAAATAGTCAACGTTTGATGTATATACATAGGTTGATCCGGGTTAAATCCATTCATTCAAAAATTAAATTCTCGGGTTACTTTAAGAGATTATGTACCTGTCGTGGACTTCGCCGAACAGATGAGTACTTTTACAAATATGCACATGCTGCGATTGATAAACGTTGTCTACTTCCCGTAGTTCATTCTGAAACCGGCTTTTCTAAACGGTAGTTATTTTGAATGAGACAACTGTAATTGAATTTATCTACCTCGACATTACTTTGATCTGGCTTCGCAATAAAAGTCTTAATGTATTTCTTCAAAATTCTACATTGTATAGGGTTGTTTGCCGGGTTTCTTATCATTATTTTGTATTTTATTTATTTATTTATCTTTTATTCTTTGCTGATTGAATCTACGCCCAATTGCCCAACTGCGAACTCTGTATTCGGTTGGATTAATTGAATGATACGGCGATATTAAACATAGATTATTGTTTGCCCCCTTAATTCAAAAGTTGTTTCATTACTAAGTTACATTCCAGGAGATTTTAGCAGCGAATCTTAGTTAGGTTAGCATCTTGAACTAGGTATCTTATTAATGCAGTCCAATAATTTCCATAGCTAGTATTTCATATCGCAAAAGTGGAATAATTGACCTACATGATTTTGCGCAGAGATTTTCTGGCCAATCATGTAAAGTTGAAGTACAATCAGCGTTTTCTGTAAAGTTCCTCGATCTCCCCTCAAAGCAGCATTGTAAATCTACTTACAATTAGCTGAATAAGTGAAAATAATGAACTGAAGAAAGTGATGTAACTTTGTAACGAAAGCTGTATCTTTCAACCACATATCTGCTCCTTTCAATATGCATTCGTTAGGTTGATATTGTGATTTGTGTGTTGAGGTGTCTTTGACTTCTGGTTCTAAATGTTTTAATTCTTGATTTAACAGTTTTGTCTTCACGAAATCAATTGTCAGATATTTGCCCCACTCGTGAACATTCGTGATATTGCCCCACTCGAACGGGAAAGCATCATTCCTTTATTTTGCACTGATCTTTGTAACACTCTTTCCATTTTACAGTTCTAGTGTATTCTAACCGCAGTTCTAAACGCAGTGTATTCTAACCGCAGTTCTAAACGCAGTGTATTCTAACCGCAGTATGCTTGTTTTTTTGGTATTCTTAGAAAGGCAAAATACCGTTTCTTGTTCTTCTTTATATTATCTTTGTTTCCCTTCTTTTTTGTCTAGCTTTTGGAGGAGGTGGCGAAGAAGAAGGCTGATTACAACAAACATTTGGAATTTTATAAACTAATGCGGTCGAGATTTGAAGAGCACTACGTCAAATGTAAGTACTTCCTTTTCATTTTATCCAAAGTTTATCGTATATCGCGGAATGTTGAAAGAAAGTGAGCCAAGTCGCAAAAACTTTTCGTTCTAGAACTACAAAATTCTTTCACCTTCAAATAAAACACAATAATACATGAATACTTGTGTCCCCATAAAATGTTGAAAATTCGCTTGCATTAGTTAATTTAAGCACAAAATGAGCATGAGGCTGGTTTTTTTTCGTTCTACCTATGCAGAAAACTCCTAACTCAGCTCACGATTTCGCGACAAGTGTGGACTTATTGACTTTGCAGTAGTAATTCACAAACTTGAGTTGTTAGAGTGTATTTATGTGCAATCTTCTTTTTTAGTGTTCAGATTTGTCAGTTTTTGTCAACCGCAAGTTGCCGTTGTTTGTTCCCAGCTACGGTGACCGGAAACCACCCCTAGATGCGAGATTTTTGAAAAAGCGTTTTCCAAACTTTACGCAAATTGCGCCGAAATGAGTAGATTTCAGACTAATTTGGATTACATTTTGCAATAAGGAACCACTATCTATGGCTCTCCTATAGAAGCTTATATCTGGATAAGGTTATCAACGGCATGTATGCTGTTTCAAAAATGGGCCAGAAATAGTGGTTCCTCATCGCAAAATGTAATCCATCTAATGCTTCCATCGCGATTTTCGTGTCATTTTACCCCTTACAAGTCTTCTCACACGCCTGTATCTTTTGCGTGCATCAGACCCATTATCTCTTTTTACCTCAACATTCCTTAATTTTTTATCGGAGGATTCCGTTTCGATCTGTCGCCTCGACAAAAATTGGCAGGGAACTCGTCATGAAATTTAATATCGTGATGTTGCGAGGCGCATTTTTCAGCGGGAAGGATTCTAGCCTTGCTCCGGGAGGCGAGCTCGGGGAACATACCGGAAGCGGCCCGTGGGGCGCCACTTTTAGGTCGTTTCAGCACTGCTGTTTTTACGACGCGACAACTGAGTTTATGAATTACATTCCTAGCCAGCTCCATTAACCTAGATGCACAGGCCCGTTGTCAAATGAAAGCTTATGATCATTAAAGGGGAGGAAGTATCGATGTCCGTTGCCAGATAAATGCACTAAAAAAAAATCCAGCCGTGGAAGGCGCACTTACGGGCTATATAGACATACCGTCTGCGTTCCGGACTCTGAGGTCGAAAGTTCCGGGCGTAGCACCCGAAGCAATCGAAGCTACGGCTCCAGCACCCGAACTTTCGGTCTCTGAGCCCATAATGCGGACAAGATTAGTGGCAATTTCACGAAGAACGGAGGCTTTCTGCCAATACAATTTTCCGGTCAGCCTGGTGATTTTTTGAGCCCGTTTTCTCAAAACTTTATTTGCACTTACCGCTCTCCTGCAGGGTGTCTAGCATCAGGATTTTCCCGATTTCATCAGGATTTGAGGTCAATCAGGATTTGAGGTCAATCAGGATTTAATCCCGATTTCATCAGGATTTGAGGAAAAATCGGCCGTAAAATCAGGATTTGAGAAAAGTCGGCCGTCCGATCGGTTCGATCTGGTTCATTAGCGTGTATTTACATTGTCATTGATTCACACTAGCTTTTAATCTTTGGAACTTAATTTTAGAGTTCTGCTTTCGCATACGCTTATGCAGAAATTTTAATTTTTCCTCGCAAAAAATCAGGATTTGATCAGGATTTGGAAAAATTATGAAATCAGGGTTTATCAGTCAAAAATCAGGATTTATTCAGGATTTCCCAAAAAAAAAACAACTAGACAGACACCCTGTCTTGGCTATCACGGCACAGCACACTGGAAGAAAAAACACATTGGATCTAGAGTCCAGACTCTTGAAAACATTGACAAGAAAAGGAACTCTTGATTCAATCAGATTTTTGCTTAGATCAAAAGGAAATCCTCTCAAATTAAGAGGCTTGGTTCTTAATTTAAGCTTAAATCTGATTGAATCAAGAGTATTTTTTCTTGTTGATGTTTTTAAGAGTCTGGACTCTTGATCCAATGTGTTTTTTTTTTTTTTTTTCCAGTGCAGTGCGGGGTTTCTAAAAGATGCATGTGCTCCTGGTCAGGACATGGAAGTGAGGTGAGATGCCGTGCCTCTGAACTTGATTATGACGAGATGAGGTCCAGGCCGCCATGTTGCGGAGCGAAGCCGAAGTATTAAGCCGGTGGACGGAAAAATTTTTGAAGTGAGCGCTTCAAAGCCGTCAATTAACCGTATCGTAAATCTGCATCCAAACGAGATTCTGCCACTTGGATATTTTGCCTCGCTCACTGCCTCCGCGTTGCCGAACCAGGCTGAGGCCCGGATTTCTAGTCCCACAACAGCCCGAGGATTAATTTCCAGTCATCATTTTACATCGTGATTTAGTGAGGTTCAAGACAGCCGTCAAAATCGCTACATTAAAAGGATCATTTTTGCATATACCTCGAGGAAAATTCAGCAGGATAACTTTGAAAATGCACGGAGAAAAAAACTTCGTGCGTGGGACCCGAAGTTTAGTTCATATGAATCTCTGAAGTTTTCGGATTGAGCATCTGAACACTTTAGGTCCACAGCTGCTGAGGTTTGGATCACACATCTGAAATTTCAGTTCTTCCATCTGAAGAACTTCGGTTTTCACATCCGAAAAACTTCGGTTCTCACATCTGAAATACTTCAGATGTAAGAACTGAAGTTTCAGATGTGTGATCCGAACCTCGACAGCTGGACCTAAAGTGTTCAGATGCTCAATCCGAAAACTTCAGAGATTCATATGACCTAAACTTCGGGTCCCACGCATGAGTTTTTTTTCTCCGTGTGAGTCTCTGAAAAGGAATACAATGATTTACCACCACTAAAAATACAGAAAACCAAAGAATCTATTACAAAAACCTTTTAACAGGCAAACTTGTATGAATTGAAAATGAAGGAGAAGTTGGTCTCTTTTCCGCTGACTCAGAGACGCGGAATGGAAAATTTAGATGGAACGAAACAAGTGATACGACTATTTCAACTTCCAAATAGGTAAAATTGCATGTCCAAAAAATTGAAGGAAAACCTGACTTTCTTCTGCTTACTTGGAGACTCTCACGCATGAGTAGAAAAGTTAGATAGGGCGATATACACGTGATACAATATAGTTGTATCCCAAGTTTTGTAAATCTTAAGTTAGGAAATAATAAAACGCACAAATAGCTCGTATGATTCAACTAAAAAACACACAAAAATGGGTAACCAAGGCTAAAAAACAACAAACACAAAATCCGGGACGTTCTCTGCGTTCTAAGGTAGATTGGCACCTACCTTATAGTCTGTCAAAATCAATGAATATTTTTTTCCGTATTTTGTACTTTTTGCAATGGTATATCGTTGGAATTTCCTGCAAGGATACATCTCCAACGTTACACGTAAAAAAAGTGACGGCAGTGTTTCGATGTAGATTTTACAACACACAAATGCTATACTTTGAACACCCCCGTGGTTAAATTAGCTTTGCACTATCGTAAAGTGTACTTTTGAAACACTGCAGTCACTCTTCTTAACAATTGCATTTTTAAATCAGCAATCCATTTTTTCGGTGAAGCAATATTCTTAACTGACAGCAGGAAGCAGAACCAGCGAAATTACCATATACTGTGCCCCTTCCAAGCGATCAGTGGTGCCCACCCCGGGTTTTTCATACGAGCAACTATTCACTTTTGAAATAGGGGGGGACTCTGGTTTTTTTCCTCCCAGAATTGTGACTTCCCCCTAGAATTTTGAATCCCCCCTCAATTTTTGACTTCCCCCCTAGAGGTGTGACTTGGCCCCCTAGAATTTTCACTTCCCCTCCCGAATTTGCACCCCCCCGCCTAGAATTTTCACTTCTCTCCCTAGAATTTTGACTGTCCCCCTAGAATTTCATGCAAAAGAAACTGAATTGAAAATAAGCAGAATTTACATGAAAACCCGTAAGGAATGCCTCAAATTGCCGAATTGCCCCCAAATAACATCAAAACTGTCAACATTTTCTGGGGGAGCCCCCCTGATCCCCCCTCAGATACCCCGGTGGGGGGGCAAAGAAATTCAGATGGGGGGGGGGAACTCGTATGAATTCAAAATTTTTCAGGGGGGGATGGGCACCACTGCAAGCGATCATTAACAACGCAACCAGACCTGTCACAGCTTTTCACGGCGATAAATCCCCTTCGAAACGACTTCGCTGCAACCCGCGCAACACGAGATCCATCCAAAGCAATGCCGCGCATCAGCCATCACTCATAGCATATCCCGACGAGGAATCCGACCGAATCCGGCCGGTGCTTTTTTCCTGGTGCCGTGCGTTCAACCGAGTTTGCATTTTTATTGGCCGCGGTCCTCTTACCGGCCCGGGCAACTGGAAATTACAGCCGATCCGAGCAACGGCATGACGTCACCCGCTATGCACTCTGCCGTGCTGAGAAAGAACGCCGTATGAACATGCGAGAGTTGCCAAATTTCCTTCGATAAAATGTTTATTTTTTAGGAAATGTATGAATGTTTTCCCTTGAAATTTTCAGAATCTTTAAGTGCGATTGCGAACAAAATGGACATGTTGCATTGTGAGGAATATGCAATTTGACTATTGATTCTCATTTAAAAGTTTGCGAGAAACACGATGGTGCCACTGGTTTTCTCTGAAATCAACTCCCAAGCTCAAAAAAAAGCTCTCAAGTTGAGGTCAAAATTTAGGGAATATCCCACGCTATCCTGAGAGTCCACCTCTACACCAAGACAAACTCTCCATGCAAAGATAGGGAGCAAATACATTAGCAGTGATGCCGTTTTTTCCAGTTTTAGAGTCCCCAAATAAAGTGGCAGCCCTGTCAATGTATTTGCTCCCTATCTTTGCATGGAGAGTTTGTTTTGATGCAGAGGTGGGCTCTCAGAACAGCGTGGGATATCCCCTCCATTTTGGCCTCAACTTGAGAGCTTTTTTCGAGCTTGGGAGTTAATTTCAGAGAAATCCAGTGGCACCGTCGTGTTTCTCGCGAACTTTTTCGTAAGAATCAACAGACAAATCGCAAATTCCTCAGACATGCAACATCTCCATTGATATCTACGTTTTCGATATTGTGACCTTTAATTGTTTGATTTTTCCATTTAGATATTGTATTTTTACAGACTTATAGACTCAGTTTATTAACCTTTTTGTTTTGTCATTGTCTACGGAGAGTTTGTTATGATGCAGAGGTGGACTCTCAGGACAGCGTGGGATATCCCCTCCATTTTGGCCTCAACTTGAGAGCTTTTTTTGAGCTTGAAAGATGATTTCAGAGAAAACCAGTAGCACCATCGTGTTTCTCGCGAACTTTTACATAGAAATCAACAGTCAAATCGAGAAGTCCTCACACATGCAACATCTCCATTATCTGAAAAATCGGAAGGAAAACATTCATAATTTTCCTCAAAAATGAACATTTTAGTGAAGGAAATTTGGCAACTCTCAAATGTTCATACGGCGTTTTTCCTTAGCACGGCAGAACTCCTCGCGTCCGTTTAATAATCGGTCCCGCTGAAGCATCTGGATCTCCTTGCAATTGAACTTGAACTCGGAGGCGTGTTTTAGTGTTTACTCCGGGCCAGGAGCGCACGGAGCCTGGAATCTCGGTCATGTGATGATGCTGGGGACTAATTATTTCGGACTACCGGATAATAAATGCTAGTCCTCCGTCGAACACCCCCCCCCCCCTTCCTAGGTTGACCGTTAATCTTCACGAATAGTAGCGGTGGTCACAGTTAGAGTCCCTTTGTACTGAGAGTCAAGACAACACCCTTCATGGAGTCACAAACGAGAATAAAGATTACACAAATTGAACGTTTTTCGTAATCTTTGATCGGCCCATTCTCGAAGTCCTTTCTCCGTTCCTTCTCTCATTCCGTTTGTTCCTTGTCGAACCCGAAATTCCTCGGTCCATTCCAGATTATAATCTTTGCAATCGGTGAAAATGTAATCTTTATTCCCGTTTGTGACACTGTGAAGGCCTAAAATCCGGTTAACCAATCAGAAATGGATTCTCATTGTCTTGACTCTCAGTATAAAGGGACTCTAATCTTCACGAATAGTAGCGGTGGTCACAGTGTACAGTGTAAGTCCTTGAATCTATAGGAACTTGAATGTTGAGGAATCGTCAACGTGTACTTGAAAGGTTTTGAATGAGTTCTCCTGCGGACCGATTATTGAAATTGAGAGACCAAGCTATAGACAAAGAGGACGTAAGGAGTATAGTGCGATCCTCTTTGTTGAAATGGATGATTCTTATAGACTAAGGGGGTAAATGATGGGTAACAGTCGGGTCTCTCGTGGGTTGCCGTTACTTAGTCTATTACCTACATCCTTTGTCCATTGCAACCATCCGCCTCCGCCAACAGGATCCCTCCATAACTCTTTTGTCATCTTTGTCTATAGCTTTGTCTATCAATTTCAATAATCGGCCCGCAGGGGGAGACAGGGTGACACATTTTTGAAAAGCCATGGATCGCACTCGATAAAGATTCGCTGTATCGTTTGGCTCAAAACAATAGAACATGACCTCAGACAAAAATTTTGGGGTTTTATTTGGAAAAGCTGAAAATGAGAAAATTCCTAACAATTTAACTTTTTCCTTCCATTTGGTACTCAAAAACAATAGAAAATCTATCACAAAAGACCCTTTCCCTCAGATTTCATAATTGACTTTTAAGGCTATGTTTACATTTTGAATCAGTCGATATCGACACAATCCATTATAACGATAAACAACGCGGGCTCTGCAGTATTTTGACCCTGATGCGCCTCCTTACTAAAAACGATCATGTTGGTGAGTGGATCATGGTACCATGTTGACGCCGACATGATATCGACATGAGGCAAGTGAGAAAAATAATTGCTCTGTTAATTTGGAATATTCTTGTGTTGCCACCGTGGCAAAATTTCAGTACCAAAATGGTAACACCTTGGTCATAGCACCATGACCAATAGTGACCATTTTGTTATTAAAATGGGAGCAATGTTGAGACCAGGTTGGTATTAACTTGATATCATGACATTTGACTTGATATTTTTGACTCTAGTTATAATTTTTGGAACTTCTGGGCTTTGTTTTCCCCGCGAAATGGTGTGGACCCAGGACCATTCCTAGCGTCCTAGCGTTCCTACCATGTTGGCCGTTAAGGCGGTGCCATGTTTCACTCACCAATTCAGTACCATGTTGCGTTGCGGTATCAACATGATATCAACATGATAGCTTTTAGTAGGGATTGGATTACTGAATCACTATCGAACGACCTTGACCGATAGTTAACACTGGTAAGATAGGGATGTGTCGACCAGCGGGTTGATTGTTGAAATTGATAGACAAAGAGGACAGAATGCGTATAGAGCAATCCTATTGGTTAATTTGGGTGGTTCTTATGGACTAAGGGAGTAAATGATGGACTAACTGAAGGCTCTCTCGTGAGTTGCCGTTAGTTAGCCCATTACCTACCTTCTTTGTCTTTTTCAACTACCCGATTCCACCAATAGGATTCCTTAATATCTCTTTTGTCTTCTTTGTCCATAGCTTTGTCTACCAATTTCAACAATCGACCCGCTGGATCATTCGATAGCGATTCAGTAATCGACCCGCTGTTTTGGGCCTCAAGCCCTTATTAACCCGCCGTGCGAATTGCATAACCCGCGGATGACAGGCGAAAAATATACCACGGACAAGTCCTGCAATCCTCGGCCCGTTTCTCACCGACGGACGCGACGCTCGCATTCCCCGCGCGGAGGAAGTGCGAAACGACCGTTCTCAACAATCGCGGTAAAAATAACCTTCGCCGAGGCGGGGGCTCCGAAAAAGGGCGGCCCTCGCATTTCTCGACAACGGTTACACGACGGCGTTACACGGGCAGACAATGGTCGGTACACGGGCAAGGGCAGACGGACTCATCAATAAGAGGAAAAAGTGAAGTAATATCTGCCCGACGACGGAGAGGACGGCTCGCGAGCAGCGCCAAAAGCGTCGAGTTTATTGCGAGCGCCGGAAACTAACCGGGCATGCAGCGACCGACGGAGCTGGAAGTCTGCCTTTCGTCAAACTCGGAATCGGAGCTGGTGTAATAATGGAGACAGTCGGAAAGTATATAGATGAAAGGATCGTACTTTCTTGAAAACTGCCTGGATTTGTCTTCTCTGTTAGCAAAATATTCAGCATAAATTTCAAAATTGGCTTGTTTCTCTTCGTAACACATGATGAGAGCGGACATTTTGAAACATTGCAATACAGATACCGCGGTCTCACACTATGGCCATCGATGGACAGTAATGATTTGGTGGGGTAGCTTGTTGATTTTGAAATTCATCAGTCAGATTTATCGACAATTTTACGGGAAGCGGAGGAATTTTCAATGAAATTTTCCGCTTGAATATACCTAGGTCTATTTATACAAATTCTCAAACCCTCATTTCGGAGTTCCTGCTCTCTTCGATTTCGTCTAATCGTCTTCAACAGGCTGATTGTTGAAATTGATAGACAAAGCGTTATTGACAGAAAAGGCATAAGGAGTATCGAGCTATCCTATCGGTTGAAATAGGTGGTTCTTTCATAGACTAAGGGAGAAAATGATGAACTAACTAAAGGGTCTCTCGTGGGTTGTCGTCAGTGCGTCTGTTACCTACCTTCTCTGTCAATTGCAACCACCCGATTCACCGATAGAATCCCTCCTTATCCTTTTGGCCATCTTTCTCTATTGCTTTGTCTACCAATTTCAACGATCAGCCCGCTGCTGCTCATGCCGAACGTATCTTTCAGCTGGAGCGGGCTGCAGTAAAAAAAATTGGCGAAATTTCTTCTATACTCGAAGTCGACAATGGAGGGACTGGCTGGTCGTCGGTCGTGAAGAGATGACGAGATTATTGCGTAGTAGTTGTGTTGTGAGTACTGCGTATACATCTTCCCCGAATGGCGCGTGCGTTTACTAGAAAAAGGATCGCCGTTCCAATGAACACGGTTGCCGGTGCCAATGGAGATGTTGCATTTGTGAGGAATTTGCGATTTGGCTGTTGATTCTTATGCCAAAGTTCGCGAGAAACACGATGGTGTCACCGGTTTTCTCTGAAATCAACTCCCAAGCTCAAAAAAGCTCTCGAGTTGAGGCCAAAATTGAGGGGATATCCCACGCTACCCTGAGAGTCCATCTCTACATCAAGACGAACTCTCCATGCAAAGATAGGGAGCAAATACATTAGCAGTGATGCCGTGTTTTCAGTTTTAGAGTCCCCGAATAAAGTGGTAGCTCTGTCGATGTATTTGCTCCCTATCTTTGCATGGAGAGTTTGTCTCGATGTAGACGTGAACTCTCATGGTAGGGTGGGATATCCCCTCCATTTTGGCCTCAACTCAAGAGCTCTTTCTGAGCTTGGGAGTTGATTTCAGAGAAAACCAGTAGCACCATCGTGTTTCTCGCCAACTTTTACATTAGAATCAACAGCCAAATCGCAAATACCTCACACATGCAATATCTCCATAGTCGCCTCTCTCCATTTCCAGCGGGAATCGAACGGCAACCAACGTGACACCATATAGTTAGTCCATCATTTACCTACCCCCTTGGTCTGTAACAACCACCTATTTCAACCAATAGAATCGCTTCACGCTCCCCATATGTCTCCTTTGTCTAAGTATCGCTTTGTCTACTTATTTCAACAATCAGCCCGCAGGACCCCGCTATCGGTTTTTTGCTTGATTTTGACTTGGCAACGGAGTGGAAAACGGGAAGCTCCGAGCCGCAAGCCGAAGTTCTCTTCGAAACGCGAGAATTTGTCACGTATACAGCTGCGCCGATGCGCTCCTTATGGGTTGATTCAGCGATTCAGACCTTTTTCTCTCCGTGACCCGTTTCGCGATCTTTCGCGTCATCGCCGGCCGCGTCCGTCCTCCGTCGTGTCGCGTCCGCATTTTCATCGCTTTTCCTCCTTCGCAATTGGACTGCATTTTGCAATTTGGAACTATAAATTCTGGCCCGGTATAAAAACAACGTATGTGCCATTAGTTTCCCTATGCACATAAGTGTTTTCTCAGATGAACCAGAGTTTATAGTTCCAAATTGCAAAATGCAGTCCAATTTTTAGTCAGGAGCCACTTAGCCGTGCTAGGGAAGAACGCCGTATGAGCCTTCAGACGTTGCCAAATTTCCTTTGATAAAATACAACATTTTCTGGCAAATCTGTAAATATTTTTCCTCCAATTTTTCGGAGAATTTTATTCGCAATCAGATCTAAATTATCTGAACATTTCGAGAGGAAATATTCATAATTCTCCTAAAAAAATGAACGTTTTGTTGGAGGAAATCTGGCAACTCTCGGATGTTCATACGGCGTTTTTCCTTAGCACGGCAGCGCTGTTCGCGAGAAGGACATTTTTTAATGTATCTCTCGATTATCACACACGGAGAGTAAAACTTCGGTTATACAACCACCAACAGGGTGTCTACAAGTCCGAATTATCCGGGAAGTCCGGAAATAATACCGATTTTTTTAAGGGCGGTTCGGCAGTACTGAAGAAGTGCGGAAATTCCGCAAGAAGGTCCGGAATTTTTTTGATTTTTTGTCATTTTCGTCGCATTTTGAGCGAGAAATTCAAATTTTTGAAATTTTTCGAATTTCCTCAACTGAAGGTACTGAAAAAGTACGGAATTTTTCTGTTCAGGAGGTACTGAATATTTTGGAAATATACTGAAAAAGTACTATAAAAGTACTGATTTTTAGCCAGCCTGTTTTAGTAGACACCCTGACCAAACTTAGATCAGGATTGCCGCAGTCAGGGATTACCGGGAAATGCCAGGGGATTTTAAGAAGTCAGGGAAACTGGGAAAGGCCAGGGAAAATGATGAAACGCCGGGGAAAAATTGAACCACATTTTGCAATAAGGAACCGCTATTTCTGGCTCATTTTAGAAACAACATATCGACGGTGAAACTACCAAACCACGTATCTCGGTTTGCGACGTTGCAGACTTCCTGTCATACTTTATTTTTTAAATAGAAAACTACTCAACGTCAATTCGTGAAAACTTCCGCGATTTTTCCTCTTTGTACGGAGAAAAATCTGTGAAAATTGTAAGGAATGCTATTGATTTGATTTCCTCCAAAAAAATAAAATGTGAGTGGAGATTTTTAAACACCGCAAACGAGATACGTGGTCTGGTAGTTTCACCGTCGATATGAGCCATTGGTTTCCCTATGCAGGAAGGTGCTTTTGTGGAAGAGCTGGAGATAGTGGTTCCTTATTGCAAAATGTAATCAAATTGATAAGCTGTTTTCTAGAA
Source organism: Bemisia tabaci (assembly GCF_918797505.1). NCBI lineage: Eukaryota > Metazoa > Arthropoda > Insecta > Hemiptera > Aleyrodidae > Bemisia > Bemisia tabaci. The sequence continues at coordinate 16,601,535 of NC_092801.1, read as the reverse complement.
TAGGTTTGACGTTTCGAAAAACAAATTTTTCTCTAACAAAAGAAAAGAATGACTGATCTTTCATATGGAGAGTAATATGAACCTCAGTTCAAGAGTGAATAATTAAGAGTCTCGTCAAGTAATCTAAAGGATGAAATGTCTCGCTTACGCTGCGCCGCACCGTGGACCGAGTCAACGGGAGAGGTCGGACAAAAGGGAACTATAAAAGCTTCTAACTTGCGCTGGAAAAAAAAACACATTGAATCTAGAGTCCAGACTCTTGAAAACATTGACAAGAAAAAATACTCTTGATTCAATTGGATTTTTGCTCGAATCAAAACGAAATCCGCTCAAATTAAGATGCTTGGTTCTTGATTTAAGCTAGATTCTGATTGAATCAAGAGTACTTTTTCATGTCGATGTCTTTAAGAGTCTGAACTCTAGATCCAATTTGTTTTTTTCCAGTGTGTATACAAAACTTTGAGTTTTAAAAAGTGGCTCCATTGGTTTCCTCGTACAATTTTCTTCCAGAGACATCCCTCTAAATTTAAAATATGACGAATTAAACATCAAAATTTGCAGTTTTAGTCAAAAATTTCATGTCCGATCACTCATTGACTCGATCCTTTGTGCACCGGCCTCCGGCAACCAACAGCCAACACACATCATCGCATCGTTATTCTGGGAGGGCACACGAAAGCCAAAACGCCTTCAAATGCGCAAGTATGCAACACAGACATCCATCGAGCTCGAATAGTTGCATCCAGGCGCTAACCTAACTTGAGCGAGCGTACGGTTCTAAATGTTGCCGATTGTTTTCCATAATTTTTTGGGAGCCGTCCGATAATGTTTATTATTAAAAAAAACATGATAAGGTATTTTTGTGTTAAAAAATATGAGACTTTAAAGGCCGAACATTTCCTGTCACTTACGTATCGCCAATTCCGTAGAAGAAGAAAAAAAGAGGAAGAGCAGATAGCTTCCCGTAAAATATATTTTCTTCCTCGCATCTCCGCACTTCTCTACTTTCATTACTCCCGAGACATAGTTCGTGTGCCGAGAAAGGCAGCTGATCCTGAAAGTAATGTTGCAATCGTTTCAAATGCGCAGTTTGACTCAAATGGACAATGGTTTTCTGGTTCGTAAGAAATTTGATTTGAACGGCAAGAAAAACGACGAATTTCTCTTTCGTGAGGTTTTGAACATTTGGAGGAACATCGCCGTAATACTTGAATTTAAATTAGGAAAATTGTGCCACTGCATTCTTTCAGCACTATCGCATTTTTGAACGTGCATAATGCATATGTTTGGAGACTTAAACGCCGAAGTAGAAAAGTGCGTAAAAATATGGTCGCCGACCAATAAGCACAAAAAAATTCAAGGAAGTTTCTCTCCTTCATCCTCCAAGTGCAGTTTCGATAGCAGTATCGAATGCGATCTATTGCCTCTGAAAATGCCACGCCTTTTTTTCGTTGCATTTCTTTGTCAAACTTGGTACATGAATTCTTCAGTCTCATGACAACAGAAGTTGAATGCCGTCTCAAAATTCGAAAAAAATTACAAGTAGCTGAAATTATCGTGCGAATCGATGCGATACATCGCACGTCGTTCCGACTCAAAAAAAATGGCGACCGTCAAATCACCTTAAAAGACCGTTTGCAGGGTGTCTAGCATCAGGGAAAACCGAAAAATGTCAGGAATTCTGGCCGATCAGGAAAATATCAGGAAATTCGGAGAATCGGAGGTTTTGTCAGGAATTTTTCTCACGCAGATCTCCTCAGCGGAGAAACTCTTACTGATATTTGCCTACCGTGCCAGGAGTCGAGAAAAATCAGGAAAATATCAGGAATTTTCAAAATGAAAAAATCAGGATTTTTTTATAAAATATCAGGAAAATATCAGGATTTTTCAAAATTAAAAAATACTAGACACCCTGGTTTGTTTAAACTTTAATGATTTCATTGATGATTGATGAGAATCGGAGGTTTTGTCAGGAATTTTTCTCACGCAGATTCCCTCAGCGGAGAAAGTCTTACTGATATTTGCCTACCGTGCCAGGAGTCGAGAAAAATCAGGAAAATATCAGGGATTTTCGAAATGAAAAAATCAGGATTTTTTTATAAAATATCAGGAAAATATCAGGATGTTTCAAAATTAAACAAGTTGGTTTTTGCAATCGCTAGCGATAGCAATATTCGTCATGGGAACTTTTGCCTCTGGGATATGAAAATTTTAAGGTACAGTTCGTTTGTAGTATCTTCAGAATTGAAGGGGCTATGTAATTTTGTGTCGACATCTCTTTTTTAACATTTTTAATTTTTTTTCTTTGCATACAAGAAAGCTGTTATTTACCAATTATTTATTTTCGTTGGATTATGTATGGTTTTTGGAAGTTAACTTAACTTTCAGTTTCGTTTTTTCGGCGTAAAGTATGATATTTTTATTCTACGCATATGCCCGAATACGCATCATAACGACGGTGAAACTACCAAACCACGTATCTCGTTTGCGGTGTTTAAAAATCTCCGCTCACATTTTATTTTTTTGAAGTAGACCAAAGGAATATCATTCCTTGAAATTTTCACAGAATTTTCTCCGCACGAAGAGGAAAAATCACGGAAATTTTCAAGACTGGACGTTAAGTAGCTTTTCATTTAAAAAATAAATTATGACGGGAAGTCTGCGACGTCGCAAACCGAGATACGTGGTTTGGTAGTTTCACCGTCGATAAGTGACCTATGTGCTTCCTAAGTTGCCATTTTTTTCATTCAAATAGATGTAACCGAAATGTTAGATGTGTACTACCTATACTACTTTCATGTCATTGCTTTATTTATTTATTTACTTTTTGCGTAGGTATATGTTGTTATTTTTTGCTGAATTTTGGAGAAAATATTGCTTTAAGAACGTGGAATGTAAATTAATTTTATTGAAAAAAGAAAATACCATCATGAATTTGGGCGAACAGAGAAAATATACATCAATATTTGGGTCAACATCTCCCTGATTATATATAGGATGAATATATTAGTATTTCTGTATCAAAAAACTTACAATTAGCTTTTGTCTTCAGAGATACGATGATTCTAGTCCCAGTCAATTTGTTTTATTGAAAAAACAAAAAAACAAAAAATAAATAATAAAAAAAAAACAACTGAAATGTTAGACATACTATTTTCATGTCTTTCTATTTGTATCAATAGGTACTTTTTGCTTAACTTACGAACGTTGAATGCAAATTAACTTTATTGAAAAAAGAAAATAACGTCATTAATTTGGGGGAACATGTGGCTGATTATATGAAGAAGGTATATTCCAGTATTTTTGTTTAACATATTAACTCACGAGAAAATGTTCGTACATTTATCATCTACTATTAATAATTTTTTGATGATTAGTCTAAAACATTCAATACAACCATTAAAAAGTAGTTCCCATCGTCGGGTATCGAACTCCCGATCGCCGGGTGCCCGCACCGAATCAAAAATACGAGGCGGTCTAGTCAACTAGGCTATAATGGATCCACGAGGGCGAGAGTAAAAATAGCATTCAAAAGACTCGGGCAATGGGCGGGACTTATCACAAGAGACCTTGACTGCTTTTGGGATGATATGAAGCGCATTGCTGTATTGCTGTAGGAGCCATGGTTCGCACTGTTTTAATGCGTCTCGAGGTTCATCCCACAGGCATTCCGATCGCGGCAGTTGAGCTAAGGCAATATTTGCGTATCCATGAATTAAATCAATCAATCGAGCTCTGATTTTGACTTCTTTATCCGTAACGAGTCCTCCAGAACAATTTTCCACCTTGTACGATGGTTATTATTTCTTTACTTCTATTTTTCAAATTTGAGGTGGGATAATGGCGGCTTCTCAAGAACACCGAGGTAGGCGATCTTTTGCACCAACGAACAGAAAACTGATGGCGAAAAATAACCAATCAGAACCTCCCAAAAAAAAGAATTTGCCTAAAAACGGAACTTCGTGGTTCTGCGCAGATTTACCAGTCAGACACGACATCTCGAGGTGGAAAAAAACTCGCTGAAAGCGAATTTTAGCAATCAACACAACTTGACGTAGAGACATGATTGGCTAAAAAATACAACGGTTTTTGATACATCGGAAAATCAACCAAAAATCGGAGACTGGGCGAAACGCTCAAAGGTCGCAGAGGTATAGGGAATCCCATAGCGAAAGCAACGGAACGATTGTAATATCATGGGGAACTCCGTTCCCATGACAAAAATACTTGACACCCTGGTTTGTTTAAACTTTAATGATTTCATTGATGATTGATGAGTGCGGAATGTGTTTTGTTTCAGCGGGACGAGGCGGGCGGAAACTGGACGATGTGCGGGAGAAGTACCAGCGGGCTTGTCGGCGCCTCCACCTCGTCCACAACGAGTACGTGCTCCTCGTCGCGGAGGCGGCCGAATCCGAGAAGGATTTCCGAACGGTCCTCCTCCCCGGTCTCCTCGAGAAGGAACAGAAGATGCTCCAAAATTTCGTCGCCACCTGGTCAGTAAACTAAATTTTTATTTGCAAGGGTACTCTACATTTTCCAATAATTTCATAAATAAGTACCAAATAAAGCAAAAGATAAAAAATAATAAAACATGAAAATAGACGAAAAGGAGATATTTAATAGTTATTAGCAATAGAGAAGGAGAGGTAGAATAATATATATATTAATCATTAGCAATAGAGAAGGAGAGGTAGAATAATATATATATTGATCATTAACAATAGAGAAGTAGAGGTAGAATAATATGGAAATAAAGTAATATAGTTAGTAAGCAGCCAGAGGCAAAGAGAGATTCTAGACTCTCAAATGGTGTCATGCAGGGTTGCGGTTGCCACAGCAGGGTGTCTACAAGTCCGGAATTTCCGGAAAGTCCGGAAATAGTATTGATTTTTTAAGGGCGGTCCGGAAGTACTGAAAAGTGCGGAAATTCCGCAAAAAGGCTCGGAATTTTTGTAATTTTTGTCGCAATTTGAGCGAGAAATTCAAATTTTTGAAATTTTTCGACTTTTGTCAAATGAAGGTACTGAAGAAGTACTAAATTTCTCTGTTAAGAAGGTACTGAATTTCTTGGGTATTTACCGAAAAAGTACCGTAAAAGTACTGACTTTTGGCTTGCCTGTTTTAGTAGACACCCTGCCACGGTCAGGGAATACCTGCAGGAAAACCGGGAAATGTCAATGAATTTTCAAATTATGGAAAACCTGGAAATGTCAGGGGAAATGATTTTTTTAAAAATATTTTATTCGATTTAGACAGCCACAGGAGCTTTTTATACAATTTTCATAAAGTATAAAAATAAGAAAGTGTTATAGAGTAATACTTCATGAGTTTAAATGGAAAAATCGCTAAGTCACCTTCAATCGCATTTTGGCGTTTCGCACACAAATGTTTCTGAAAAACTCTTTAAAATTATGTATTTTTAACCATCTAGCATACCTAACTTCAATTGTCAGGGAATTTCACCTAAACGTGTCTGTAAAAAATTCGAGGAATTGTTAAGGAAATTAATTTGATTTGATTCATTGATTTCAAAGTATCTGTTTTGAAAAGAGGACTTTCCTTAACCTTTAGCCAAGATGCATTTCACATGTTTCAGATCTTTCCAATTAATCTATTTTCAAGAAAAAATGCTGTATGAGTTACCTTTTTTTCTCTCCTGTTTCACAGGAAAAGTGTCTTCAGCGAACTGATAGAACATTGGTCCACGAGTGCGCACCATTTAGTCAGTATGACGTCCAAATCCCAGAAGTTTATTGAGGATATCCAGCCAAGCATCGAGTACAAAGATTTTAGTGAACAGTACAAGTAAGTAGAGTCTATTTAAGTAATAATAGAAGCCCCAAGAAAGAAGGGCCACTCTGCAAATATTCCCTGTCTAAGTACAGATGTAAGGCTTAGAGCCTTTGTACATATTTTTTGTCTTTTACATGGAGTTTAACAAAGTTTATGGTACAGGAGAAGATACCAAGAATCGTCTCTCAGGAACAATCGAGCCCCTTAATCCGTCTTGGCAGTTTTCCTTACGTATTTTGTAGCAGCTTGTGCCCAATGGAACTCTGAAATTTCCGCCTGACTAATAGCCATCGTTTTTAAAATTGAACTTACTCAATAAATAGGTAACCCACTAAAGGAAAAGACACGCCTGCAAAATGTGCACAGATCATCTCAAAATTGAGTTCAATTTCAAGTAATCATTTTATAACAAAGTTGCCCACCTAATATTTTCTTTTGTTTGTCTCAGAAACTTTCTGTCTTGTGTAATTTGAAGTAAATTCAAGTTCTTTGGTGAAATTGTTCCCTAAATGTTGCAAAAATTAATGGTCAACTCAGAAATAAGTGATATTGTGAAGTGTTCATAATTGTTTTCCTTTGCCCACGAGTGTAAAGGTTGGAGTTTTCTACTTTTTCATGTATCCATGTTATGGTGGTGGTTTTCCAATTACATTTGATTGCATTTTCTGTCTTCTCCTCTGTTTTTTCAGAAATGTTTTACCTGAACCTGCAGATTTTTCCTTTGACTTGAGTCTAGTTGAAGAATCATCGGGTCGTCTCCAAGCGAATCAACTAGCCGTCGATAATCTAACAATAGAATGGGTCAAAAACAAATTATCTGCCCTAGAAACTAAGCATAAGGAATGCTTAGACAATTTAGCTTCTAATAAAACTAATGGGAACAAAGACTCTAGGTAAGTTATGGAATTAAAGGCTTATCTTGTAACGTTTTCGAAGGGGAATCAGAAGAGGGAACGTTGTTTCCGAAAAAACGGTAGCCATTTCGAAAAATAATGTAACGAAAAACAACCGACCAGGACTTCAAAAAATGAACGTTGTTTCTGGACACACTTCATTTTGAGAAACTTTATGACGAGATAAGACTGGAGCTTATTCAGTTGTTTTCACCAGCCACTTTTATCTGCAGTCCTCATTGAAGGTTAAATAAGTCATTTTTGATGTTTCAAGTGGGCTGATTTTCCCCTCATTCTTTCATAGTTTTAATTTAACAGACACATGATTCGATAATTTTTGCTGGTCTCGGCTCCTTTTCTATGTCAACAGAAAAAAGTTAAGTACAAAATAATGAAAACCTTAATAAATGCTTGATTCATTTTACTCTATCATCAGGTTCAATTTGACTAAGTCAATGATATTAATCGTACTTGAAGAATTTAGTGGTCAACTATAACAAAGCTTTTAGGTCCGTCAATCTTGTTTTTTTCTTTTTGTTTTTTTTATGTTGACTTTTTTTCTCTAATAATCAATACTGCTATTTTCTCTGTTTCAGTAAACTGCCTTACAACGAATTACAATGTGAGGAACGTAAACTTAGTTGTCAAATGGAAACTATAAAAAAAGCTCTCTCTGATTTAGGATGCGAAGAATTACCTTCTGGCTGTGATTTGCCTGGCAGCAATTTGTTTGATGAATCTATGGTAAGAAGTAAATAATGCAGCAAAGCGATGAACATTCTTTAGAAAAAAATTTCATTATCACTCATTTTCATGAACAAAACATTGCTAATGCCTTTGACCCCATCGTGACTCTTTTTGAAGAACATGCTCTACCTAAGTTTCTCTTTTTCATTTTTGTTAGAAGTTTTGCAAGGTGTGTTAAATATTGAAACATTTTAATCTGTGTGATATTTGGTTTTAATGAACAAAATAACTAGCAAATTCCAAGCAAAAGTAGAATTCTGTATTTCTTGGTCTGCTAGGCTGCAAATTTCCGTCCTTCAAATGATAATTTGAATAAGGACTGGTCATTATTTTCTCTAGAAATTTTATGTCATGCTTTTTTACAGTTTCAAAAATATTCTTTAATAAATTCGAGTAAATTTTTTTAATAATATCCACTTCAAAAACTGAAACGTTTGGACCCTCAGAGATCAAAATTAGATCAAGATATGCATGCACACAGATTGTCCAGAGAGTGAATTTATTGATTTTATTGATTTGATTCCTCTTGAACTAAAGGAAATAAGACGAATCAGTTAAAGTCATCATAAAGTGAAAAATGATAAGGTTTCAATGTAATGCAGAAGTTGCCTGCAAATTTTTTATTGCTTCATCCAAGAGTGTATAAAGAGCTGGTTCCCAGTATTTTTTTATTATTTTTCTCTGACATGGGAAATAGTGTAAAAATGGACTTAAAAGTGACTAACTGCACTGCCTACTGAAATTATGTCCAGTATTAAAATTCACACGATTATTTTCCTATAATTTTACAATTTTTTGGTGGGAAGCAAAAAATATTTGCTATTCTAAGAGATTTTTTAGATAATTATGAAGAAGCAACATTTTTACAACACAGTAATGGACCACTAGACAAGGTACGAATTTCAGCATTCTGATACATGTTTCTCAATCAAAATTTCACGTAGAACACGATACGCACAACGAAAATTACCAAAATCAACTCCTGACGAAGATATTTAATGATTCTTGACGCGTGAATTCAAACCACCCGCTCATGAAAACTCAATGCTCTACGTGATTCACATCGTGCGCTAAATGTTTATCATGACAGTCTCTGCGATGTAAAAATCTTCAACTTCAATCTTGACACTTTGGCTCAGCTATAGCAAATTACCAATAGTTTGAACAACACATGGTGGAAAATGAACATTGCTTGATTGAGAAGCTTGCTGAAACCGTTGTAGTGGGCGATTTGACTCACGTAGAGCTTTGAGTTTCTTGTGAGCGGGCAGTTCAAATTCCTCGTAATCAGTGCGAAATAAAAACGTTAATATCTTCGTTAGAAATTGATTTCGGTAATTTTCATAATGTGAATCGTGTTCTACGTGAAATTCTGGTTAAGAAACATGTATCAGATTGCTTAAATTCGTACCTTGTCTAGTGGTCCATTGTGTAAGTTCCTTTTTTCTGGATGCGATCCAATTCTCCATCAAGCGTAACTTCTTTTTGTCCACTGACCTAGCTCTCAACTTTTTCAGAACACAACCTCTCGTCCGTCCCTATTGTCGACAACGAATCTGTCACTCATCTCATCAACGCAAAACACGATTATGGATGTTCTCAAGAAGCCATTCCGACGAAAATCGGTTCCGAGTTCTCCCCTTGTAGGATTTCGCTCGTTGACGAGCGCCCAGGAAAACTCAAGCGCCAAGACTGCCCCTCCTCAGCTGAACGGCCAAGCTGTGAGTTGCGAAATGACCGGCAATGATGACCGGATGAACTCCATCGTAATCGTGAACGTAGAATCGCCAACACCTGTTCAGCCTGCGGTTCCTAGCTCTAACCCTGTCCCCTACAAGACTTCCAATTCTAATGCTATCAGTTTTAGTGTGTCGTGTGATCTGCCTGTTACTAACAATAATAACCACTCGGTAAGTTTGATTACCTCATCTTCAAGGAAAGAGGAAAAAGGAATTGCTCTTCATGAAAAGATGAACACAGAAAAAGATTACTCGAATGGGCTTTGCAGGGTTGCCACAGTCAGGGGATACTGAGAAAACGGGGGAATGTTGGGGAATTTTAAAAAGTCAGGGAAAACTTGGAAATGTTAGGAAAAAACCGGCAAGTCCGCTTTATTTGCTTTCTCGAGTGGGTTCGGCGTATCGAACAACAAATTTTGCCTGAAAGTTATTTCTAACTACAACTCTTTTTAACAATCTGGCATCTGCTCATTGTCAGGGAATCTCACCAAAATGTGTCAGAGAAATCAGAGAAATGTCAACGAATTGAATTTTCCAAATTCTGTGGCAACCTTGGTTTTGCTGTGTCCATTGTTTTACACTATTTTCAGGGTTTCTACTATTTGGAAAACTGCAGGGAATGAAATTTTGCAGGAAAACCCAGAGAAATTAAGGTTGACCCTGGAATTTTTACTTTTTCAAGGAGAAGTTTAGCCCTTTGAACATTTTTAAGCCGCATGATTTTTTAGAAGAGGATTGTATGATAGTGAAGTTGGATGAAAAGGTATTTATGCAATCAATCATGGAAAATACAGGGGAAACACAGGGAATTTGAAAGTTGAAAATAAGGAGAAACCCTGGTTAGACTGCTTTATCTCCAGGGAATTTCTCCCCACAGGTATACCTTGACTATCTGCTCATCTCTTATCGATCCAATATGAGGCATGTCAAAGCGTTTTTTTCTTGTTTTTTTTTTCTTATGTTCTTTGTGTGGTTTTATGTTTCTTATGCATTTTCTATTTTCCCGCATTTTCAGTATCAGCCTCAGGCCTTTGCCACAATTGGCTGCACTTCTGACATAAGGGCATAACTGCACTCTGCAATCAATTCTTTTGTCCATAATATTCAATGTTTTTCCAAGCTCATCTCAACATGTAGCAACCCCCTTTTGTCAGGCGTGTGACAAATTCGGCGGATAATCTGTATTATTGTGTTAGTAATTTGAGCATGGTAGCTTTTTCAGAATTTCGCCATCAACATTTTTTAGATTTGATTTACATCAATCAATTTTTAGAAGATGTATTCTCCTTCCGATTTTTCCAGATAATTTTGTTTGTATTTTGATCTAAAGTCTCTGGAAATTTAAAAGAGAAATATTCATAACTTTTCTCAAGAATAAATTTTTTCTGAGAGGAAATCCGGCAACATCCAAATGTTCTTATGACGTTTTTTCTTAGCACGAAAGTATCAGAAAACTGATCACCACCAAAAGTGGTCTCTTCCTCTTGCAATGAAAATATCACTGGCACCGCTAACAGTTGAAGTGTAAAATAGAATGGCGCTAGAATTATTTTATCTCTGCTTATTCAAATTAGCCTATCATAGTAATTAATTTGCGCTCTGCTATTATTTTAGAGTATATCGTCAACACGATCGCTAGTGGAGGAAGAATGGTTTCATGGTGTTCTACCTCGAGAAGAAGTAGTCCGTCTCTTGACAAAAGAAGGTGACTTCCTTGTGAGGGAAACATGCCGTAATGATGAAAATCAAACCGTTCTCTCTGTCTGCTGGGGCGGCCATAAACACTTTATCGTTCAAACCACAGCAGAGGTAAGCTGATAGATTTTGAAATACGTTTGAAAATGATGTTTTCAACAAAACTTCACACTGGACTTTTTACCATGAGCTCAAGATCAAACTTCATTATCAGTTGAGGAAGTCTGAGCACTCATCAAGAATATCATAATAAACCAATTTTTTCATAATCCTCAGTCAAACTCTTCTGAATATTGCAAGATGACTTTGGTTTCAAAATGTTTCAGAAGATCCAATTGAGAGTAGAAATTTCAAAGTAGGTTGGTTAGAAGTACTGACAAATGACGGAAATTATGCAAATAGCCTGAAATTTTATGTACTATTCCATCTTCTTCTGAGTTACAAATGGCAAATCAGCCATGTGCCGGTCCTCTTTCCATCACAACTGGTCCATTGTTTTGCTACAGCCGCATATTCTCATTAAAGAGGAACTTTTCCAAGGAACTGTGCTGGAGTATACTTACATCCGTGACAGTTCAAGTTTCCCGTTATAGTACTTGGTGTAAAATTCAAATGAAGTCACGAACGCAAGTATATTCGGCTATAGTGCCTAGAGGTCGTATCTCTGCAGGCAGAGACTTATACATCAGTTCCGAAAAGTGTTTTGGCATATGCCTAGTGAAAAGGGGCAGGAGAGAATATTGCTGGGGCAGCTATTTTGTAATTGTCACTTTAAGTTGCGCAGAAATTTGTCACAGAAGAATTAGAGATTTGTATACTTTTTTTATAAGAAGAGGTGCTTAATTTTTTCAGTGATGAAGGAAAAGAACTGTGAAAACCTTGAATTTTTTTAGGATCTCATTGGACATCTTTCGCACCAAAGTAGTAATGTCTCTTGCTTTCAAGAGGAGGCTCATTCCGTTTCGGAGAAATTTAATTACTTCTTTTGTTCCCCTAGGGTGAATTTAGGTTTGAGGGTCCGGCATTTCCAACCATCCAAGAACTAATTCAATACCAGTATCAAAGCGGACTTCCAGTAACAAGCAGGTCGGGTGCCATTCTCCGTTCTCCTATCCCTCGGGAGACATGGGAACTCAACAACGATGATGTCATTCTCATGGATAAATTAGGAAGAGTAAGTTTGCTGCAGAAACTTTCATCAGTTCTAAGGGAAAGAAAGAGGGAAAATTGTTTTCAAGAGGAAGGAAATGAGTACATAAACGTTTTCTGAGATTTTTTTCTCTTTTGAATACTTTTGATTGTTAAAGCGCTAGAAAATAATTTTAATTCTGTTTTTCCTGCCATTTTTTTCTCCTTATTTTCCAGGCGTCTTCTGGCAATAATGTTTGAATTTAAGTTTCTCAGTTGTGGAATTGTAAAACTTTTTTTTGCTGTTTAAGTTGTTCATCCTAGGTACTTTTTGATCAATTCGTTGAGTGGTCTGAGTTTCAAATAACAAGAAGAGAGTATTGCTTAGTGCTTGAACATTTTCTCCTATGGAGTGGAAACGAATTTTTCTGCTCAAATAGTCAAGTGATCAAATGCAAAGCCATTAAATAAAGCTTTGTTCCACTGAAATTTTATTTTTAAACATTTTTCTCACGACTGGATTATTACAAATTATACCAAAATGCCCTAATTTTTTTTTAACATTTTTGCTGGAATATCCTCTTTTTCAAATTCACCAAGATTTCCTTAGTTTCTGAAATAAGGGTCATCAACTTTTCCCCAAATTTTTACGTACCGATTGCTATGCTTTTCGTCAGCCAAGTTTCACGGATCACCACTCGGGCGGTCCCTGCATCCCTAGCTCTCAGCTTCATGTATGGAAGAAGAATTAGGAAAGTGCTTTTATCCAACGACTGAATGTTTTCTTTCCATTGGAACTGCATGTCTGTTCAGCACACTCATAGCACAACTTCTTTTATAGGGTAACTTCGGAGACGTGTATAAAGCACGCCTAAGGAATACCAACCAAGAAGTTGCTGTTAAAACATGTCGGGTCACTGTTGCGGAGGAGCATAAGCGGAAATTCCTGCAAGAAGGACGAATTCTGAAACAGTACGATCATGCAAACATTGTCAAATTGATCGGGATTTGCGTTCAGAAACAACCCATTATGATAGTAATGGAATTAGTCCATGGTAAATTTTATTCAGTTATTTCATAACCAACTTTTCAGGTGATCCGATGAATGCTTCATTTTGTGTCAGAACAAAATGTGATGTATCGCATCAATTAGCTCCATTTTTTCAGCTACTTGTCATTTTTCTCGAATTTTGAGATTGCAATTCTGTTGTCAGGAGACTAAAAAATTCACTTTAACAGACAAATTCAACGTAATATAAGTGTGGTTTTTGTAGAGGAAAAATATCGCATTCGATACTGATATCAAAACTGCACTCGAATGTGATATTATCTCTCTCAAAAACCACGCCTATATTACGTTGAATTGGTCTGTCAGAATTGGCAAGTGAATTCTTCAGTCTCCTGACAACAGAATTGCGATCTCAAAATTCGAGAAAAATGATGAGTAGCTGAAAAAATGGAACCAATCGATACGATATTTTGCTTGTCGTTTTGACACAAAATATGGTGTACATCAAATCACTTTAACTTTTTTCAGGAAAAGTCTGTCTTTGAGGGCTGTGTTCTTATTGAAAGGCCATTATTTGGATGTATTTCTGTCAAACGGAACTAAGCGCCATCAGGGTAGGAAGGTAGTGGGGGGCTTGGATTGGCGGCGGAACCGGACGTCGAGCTCATTTGTTCCTATACTCGCAATGCTTTGCGATGGCGCTTAGTTCCGTTTGACAGAACGCGCTATCCGGGATTCTAAATTCCTCAAAAGGAACTCAAATTGGGGCTTAGTTCCGTTCAACAGAAATACATCCATTTGTCCTATAATAATGGCAGCAGGCTTATACAGAAAGAATAACAGAGCTATACCTAAACAGCCGCACTCTAATGAGTTGTCTTGGTTTGTGGTCGTCGGGAGCTTGAATTTTGCCACAGCCGTCTTTCTATAGTATTTCCATGAATTCGTTGTAATAAATTGCATTACCCTCTTGAATATTTAAGAAACATAATGCTATAAGGACTTTAATCCGTGAGTATGCTGTTGGTTCTGATCATTTTCGTTTTTTGGTTTTAATGAACAAGTTGTATGAATGTATACATTAATTAAAAAAAGAGAAAAAATTATTTGTGTTCTCTAACCCTGCAGCATTTCACTCAAGAAAGAGATCGTATTGGCTCCACATGTATTTTAACTTCTTTTTAGTGAAACGTTTCAACTTTATCTTTGATTCAAAAGTTTTTATCAGAGCATTGTTTGTTTAATTTTTTAAAGAATCCTGCAATCCAAGTGAAGGTGCGATTGGCATTCCCGTGGCAGGAGAATTTTATCCTTAAAAAAATTTCTGATATTTTAAATTTCATAACTAATTTTGAAATATTAATTTTGATTCTCAGGAGGCTCTTTACTAATGTTCCTGAGAAACAACGCATCAAGTCTAGTACAAAAACAACTTCTTCAAATGTGCCGTGATGCAGCTGCTGGTATGCGATATTTAGAAAGCAAGAATTGTATCCATCGAGACTTGGCAGCCAGAAACTGTCTAGTCGGTGAGTCAACGTTTTACCCTTAACTGATTATGGTAACCATTCTCACATCATTTAATTTGAAATGTTCTGGTTTTTTTTTTTTACACTTTACTACCCCACAAAGTTCCATTATGCAGTGCTGAACCATCCCTAAACAATTATGTACTTATGATCCAAACTTACCCGGGACAAGCCCGGAATTTCTGGAAAGTCTGGAAATAGTACTGATTTTATAAGGGTGGTCCGGCAGTACTGAAAAAATGCGGAAATTTTGCAAGAAAGTTGGGAATTTTTGTCATTTTTGTGGCAATTTGAGCAAGAAATTCACATTTTTTAAATTTTGCGAATTTCGTCAAATGATGGTACTGAAAAAGTACTGAATTTCTCTGTTGAGGAGGTACTGAATTTCTTGGGAATGTACTAAAAAAGTACTGTAGAAGTACTGATTTTTGGACTGCCTGTTTTAGTAGACACCCTGTGAGACTATGAAATGATAATATTTCAATTACTTTATTAACAACTGAGGCACCATTTTCTGCTGAAACCTGTTTTCCTCAAGTGCTAATTTATCAGTTTTGCTGAAGGCAGCATACTATAAATTCTTCCAAAACTCTCAAAGAATTACTTTAAATTATTTTAGAATGCTTTGCTCAATACACTTCCAACCTGTTTCAACATTGGCAAAAACTCTTAATACCTCTGAAAAAGTTAACCTTTTGGAAGAGCAGAGTTTTGCAAAAAAAAAAAACCAAAAAAAAAAAAAAAAATGAATCAATTTATATGATTGAGCTATCAGTCACATTTGACAAGTTGGACGAAATTCATAGCTAGTCTGCAACTTGATTACTCATAGTAACTTACTGAGCTTTATGAACTTGTTTAAATATGGCATCCAAAAGATTTTAAAAGCAGTATACAATGTTTATGTGCACTCACAAAGTAAATCTTGAATCTAGTATTTTCTCTCCGTAACGACCATTGTTATAACGAGAATCTCTCTATAATGAGGAAATCGGTCAGTCCCTTGAACTTTCTATATTAAATATTAACCATCATTATAACAAGAACCTCTCTATATTGAGAAAATCAGCCGGTCCCTTGAGTTCTTGTTACTGAGAGAAAGTACTGTATTTAGGATTTGGAAATATCCGCCCATCTAAAAAATGAGTGAGAACAAAGTAATTTTAAATTAATCGTAGAAAATAACAGATGAACTTTTGTTTTCAGGTAAAGATGATATCGTCAAAATATCAGACTTCGGTATGTCTCGAGAAGAGGAAGAATACATAGTTTCAGATGGCATGAAACAGATCCCAATCAAATGGACAGCACCAGAAGCACTGAATTTTGGTAAGTTATATTTTGCTGTATTGAATCAAATGTATCAAGATAATTGATGTAACAAATGGAGGAAAAAATTGGCTCTCCAATTTGTGTATTCAGTGAAAAGTGACTGTCTTTGAGAAAAAAACGTTTACGTTATTTTTAAAAGTCGAATTCATGAACTCGTGTCCAGGGGGTGTTTTACTAAAATTTTGCCCAAAAAATCCATGAAAATATTACACCAAGCCAAGATTTTTATGGCCTTGAATTTTTGTAGTATATCCTTCTTATAGAGAACAAAGTTTCATGTAGTACCACTCACAGTTTTCTGTTTATACGTTATCACAGGATATTCAGTATTCACATGGCAAATTAATGTATTGATTTTTCTAATATCTCCATAATATTGTATTGTCGTCGACTGATTGATTAAGTTTTGAAATCTGGAACATTTTTCCAGGAAAATACACATCTTTATGTGATGTCTGGAGCTATGGAGTATTATGTTGGGAAATCTTTTCCAGAGGTGGCACCCCATACAACGGCCTCAGCAATACAAAAGCTAGGGAAAAAATTGATGCTGGTACGTATATTTTTGACACAATCTAAACCTTCACTCTTTTTGAAAATCACCTCAGTGAGAAGATGAATCAAACCTATCACTATTCTGTTTCTTGACCTCTTTGTTTGACATTTACTCCACAGGGATTCCTTGTACTTCACTTTTAGCCTCCGTAGATCACTCTTTTTTTTCTCTCTCAAAGTTATATGTTTCTCATTTTCCAGGCTACCGGATGCCAGCACCCGAAAGCACCCCAGATGAAATGTATCGACTGATGCTGCGTTGCTGGGAGTACGAACCAGAAAAACGTCCGCACTTTGATCAGATCTTTACTGTTGTTGACACGCTGTATGATGCCTATTCTTGAATCCTTAAAAATTCAACCTAATTCTCCTGTTTTACCAAAATTGTATCCTTCCCTAAGAGGAAATATTCGTATTAAAATGAATTAGCGCTTAATGAAAAGAAAAATGAATCCCGGTATGTTCATTTTCATTTAGTATTGACCTTAATTGATCTATGCGTACCTGACCAGGGGTTAAAGTAGCAAGAATGAAAAAACTCTCTCTTGCCAAGCAAATTTTCATTTAATTTTTTAGGTGTATTTGAGTTTTTTTTTTTTAAAAAGAAATAATCGTCCAAAAATTTTCTTACAGTATCGTTTATTTTACCGTAACTTAATATACCTTACTTTTGCGGAATTGAGACCTTCTGCATTCAATATCAAACAACTATGTCAATATCTTGCCCTGTGAACTGTGATTAAATCTTTATTCTACTCCATTTTGAAAAATAACTCTAGTATCCCTGTTTCAGGGCATATGCCAAGCTAAGAAAAATTAGGGAAAGTTGTAGCAATTTTCTCTATTTAAAATTCAGGGAACTTTATCCAAAGACTGTAATTTTGTCCTCTATTTCTCTACCTTTTATATTTTCACAATGGTTAGAAAAGACTTCAAAAAGTTGTCACTGTGATTAACAAAAAAAAAAATGCCAAGGTTTAAGGTCTATTTAAATTTATCAGCAGAAATGCCATGTTTTTAATGCATGTTGGTACTATTAAATGAAAATTCCAGGCAGATTTTTCATTTTAGTCAGGAAATTTTTTATTGAATTTTATGGACTTTACCATGACTCAAGATTCACTTGGTGATATATTGCGGTTGTATTTTACCAGAAAATACTTCAGTCCCTCAAAAGTGTTCAAAAAATGTTCTTAGAAAATTGAGATCATGCTACACACATGGTCCCAAAATTCTGTTCAATTAAATCAAAGATTAGTTAGCATGAAACACTAAATTATTTTTAAGTGAAAATAGGTTTTTTTTTTTTAACCCCTAAAAGCCAATTATTTGTTCAGCGTTTTTAAGTGTATTGGAATATTATAAATCAAAACATAAGATTCCGCGGCAGTATCATGGATTCAATGTTTTCTACTTGCATTGTTCATCAGATTTAAATGTTTGAATTTTCTAAACTAAAAATAAAAAAAAGTTGATGAAAAAAGTTAAAAACTTACAATCATCAACATTGAAATAAGTAGATTCACATTTTTCTTAAAAAGGTTGGGACTCCTATGGACGTGGAAGTTATGATACGAAAATTTACAATACCTGTTTTCCTTTTACTGTGCCCTTCACTCATAAAAATGTTTTCCTTAGATTCAAACATTTTGAAACGTCTGTACGGATGGAATTTTATCAAACTTAAATTTTCAACAAAATTGTCCTTACTTAACTAAGTTGGTGCTGTTAATTTTAGGCATATGGTGTTGAGTTTTTGAAATTACCTTTTTTGCTCCTTTCCTTTCGATCTTTTTTTTATAACTTGCGTTTTGAAAAACCATGATCCATGGTTGCACAGTTTTTTAATGTTTTCAGTTCAGTTTAAAATTTAAAATTTAATCCTATTTTTTTTTTTTTTTTTTTCAATTTACCCTCTTTTGTCCTCTTTAATTGGCGTTCGCTCTCCCTTTTATTAGTGGACGAACCTGCGAATTTTTTTACGATTTTTATCAATATGAAAATACTGGTGAGAGGAGGGTTTAAGTCAGTTCTCAGCGGAGCCTCAAAGATTAGCTAGCTCATAGCTTTAGCTCAGCTGTAATTATTTAATTTTTTTTTTTTTTTTTTTTTTTTTTAAGATAAGTATCATACCTATTTGTAAGTATCTCAGTGTATATATTAATACAGTCTTTCGTTTTTGTTATTTTCTTAGCCATATATCGAATTTTCCCCTTTCTCGTTTGCCTTTTACAAGAGTCTAAGGGAAGGTTTCCTAAAAATTCCAGAAGTCAAAAGCCCTTTTGCAAAGGACCCTTAAAAATTTTGTTCGTTTTTCTATTTTATTAATTTTATTTGCTCATTCTTCAAGTTTGTACCAATGTATTAATTTATTTGTTTACTATACTAAGTAATCATCCTGTATCGGTTAATCTGTGAATTTTAACGATTTTGGCTTTTATGTTTGAATGATCGAGTTTACAAACAAACCAAATTTTTTAACAATGTATTCTAAGTATGTCCAAGTTAACCCTTTTTGGTCGACTGTCGGGCGTAATCCGACAAAATTTTTGACATGTTCTGGTCGGAAGTCGGGCCTGACCCGAAATAAATTTTAGCAAGCTTGCAGTCGTATACTAAGCCTCAGTCGACCCACTTAACAAAACACAACCTCCCAATAAATAAGCCAAAATTAATTACGAACGGGGGGGGGGGGGGGGGGGGGGCGAGGCGGGCAACAGGGGCAATCAATTGTAACCACAAAGGGTTAATTTTGTAGCAATACCAATGGTATTTTTGTGCAATGCTTTTTTGTAGTACTTTACTTATTCGAATTCTTCCAACATCTATTTCTCTGTGAAACCTTCAATATAGTGTGAAGGTTATTTATTATTACTTATTATGAAGAAATGATTTCTTTTTAAAATCAAATGTGCCTCTGCTCTTTAGAGCCCTTTTAAATTATTTTATACTCTTTTCTTTTTTTGTAAGCCCAATTTTGAAAAGAATGTTGCTGGTCTGATATTTACAACTGCTTTGTCTAGTTTTTTGTTCTCGTAGCTGTATTATTGAAAGAACTGATATTTTTGCTGACTTAGTATTTTATGAAAATGAATAAAGTTGTATTTTTATTGTATCTTTCGATGTTTTGATTTTTCTCATTCTGAAGACTCAGGAAAATTGTTTCATTCTCAAAGGATTCTTGTTGATAAAAATCTGTAAAAGTCCACGTATAAAATTCCAACAAAAATTCTCCAACCTGCAGGAGGCTAATGAAGCATGGATTTTTGTACCATTTTACTGTTTGTGACCTCCCCCTCTTCTATCGTTTATATGCGTATAATTTAATGAAAAAATGGTGTTGGAACAATTTGGTATTGTTTTAAACATTACTAATTGCTGGTAGGAGATCATGAAGAATAACAGTTGTATCGAAAAAATAACCAGTTTTTAAATTCAAAAAGTTCAGAACAAATTACATTTCAACAAAAAAACATCAAGCGTCTAAAAAAAACGATATTTGGACTAGTCAATTAATCTCCACGAGCCGTATTAGTGTTGAAAGGAACTTCACAAAAATTAATAAAAGAGGAGAAAAAAACCACCCTGTAGCGCAGTAAAAGCACATAATATAAAAGAAAAATTTAAAGTGCTATGGAAATCATTAATTTGACACGGAACCACCGAAATATTTACAAAACACACATTGGGGTTTCCTTTAATACATATTTTTCTTTAATCAATTTCGATGAGAATTATCCATGCAGAGTGTGCAAACATTTCAAAATCATGAGTTGAAAAACTCTGACCCTGCGAGTTTCAATATTAGAGCCAAACACAGCGGAGCGGCGCGGCGTGCTGACAGCGCGAAACGCGCATCGGCGCCTACAAACCTAACATGGATACTTCACGCATTGCGCAATGCGTGAAGTATCCCTGTTAGGTTTGTAGGCGCCGATGCGCGTGTCGCGCTGGCTGGCCGGCCGCCCCGCCGCGCCGCGGCGGGTTGCTTGAGGCGCTCAACTATTCCACGACAGAGGTGTTGTGCAGTATCATAGGAAGTTGAAGGCACTCAACATATCAAGAAAGAAAGGCATCCTTTAACTTTAAGAGTACGGAGCTTTCCT
This sequence comes from Bemisia tabaci, assembly GCF_918797505.1. Taxonomy (NCBI): domain Eukaryota; kingdom Metazoa; phylum Arthropoda; class Insecta; order Hemiptera; family Aleyrodidae; genus Bemisia; species Bemisia tabaci. Next base: position 16,581,006 of record NC_092801.1, on the reverse strand, counting down.
CATAAAATTAAGCAAGATACTACTGCACAAAAAGAGAGGGGTAGTTCAAAAACTCAGTAGTAAGTCCTAGCATCCGTATTCAATAACGTTCAGCATGATTTTTAAATTTTATTAGATAAAAAAAAAAGACTCGATTTAGGCAGAAACATTCTTGAGTATGCCGTCAAGAAGATTTTATTTTGAATCAAGAATAAAATCGCTGAATGATAGCGGATTTCTGCTTGATGTACTTAAATGACTTTTCTTTTTATAAAAGCATCTTCTCTGGTATAAATTTTACCAGCAGGCTAGTCATCAAAAGTTAAAAGATCATGATAAGACAACGAAATGCAATTTATTGCATGGATAAGACTGGACTGTCTCTTCCAATGTCGTCTCAACTAAGATGCAGTCGTAGGCCCCTGACGTTTTCTTTTGAAAGATGTCCCAAAAAGGCTTCTTAAACATTTAAAACCGTTTTTACATGATTTTCTGGATGGTACTATTAGGTGTAATTAAAAAATATTGATTGACATTATTAATTAATGTGAATTAATTATTTAACTTATTAAACTTATTAATTTGAATAGAGAATGACTGACATAAATAAACACAAAAACAGCAGCCCGCGGAACCCGGGCTGAGCGGCTAGCGGTCAAGGATTATCGGTCAGCCAATCAGAAGCTCGCTATCCTGTGTTTACTAACAAGACGGCTAACCTCACTTTTGTCTTTCACGTTTTGCGGCTTCTCGACCGAGTTCATGTTCGCACATATTCGTTTTCAAAAAAGTGTTTTTTTTTTTACCTGAATCATCTCTCGAATTTGCATAATATATTTTTAACGATTTACTGATCCGTGCATTTTAGATTTCGTTCAATGTAAATGTTTTTTTACCCAGAGTTTCACTATTTTACAACGCTCTCTCCGCATGGTGTCACAAAACTCATTTAAAGAAACTTGTTTGAGCGTTGAATTGTACTTGAACTGCTATTTTAAATGTCGGGTGTTAGAATAATTTAATCAGAACGTTGATATTGTGTGAATTAATAGTACGGAATCATGCAAGAAATTGAAGTCACGCCGCTTGGGGCAGGCCAGGATGTCGGCCGAAGCTGCATTCTCCTATCAATTGGAGGTAAGAATGTCATGTTGGACTGTGGAATGCACATGGGGTATAATGATGACAGGAGGTTTCCAGACTTCTCCTACATTACGCAAGATGGTCCTATCACAAACTTCATCGATTGCGTTATAATCTCTCACTTTCACCTCGACCATTGTGGTGCGCTTCCTTACATGACAGAAATGGTTGGATACAGTGGCCCCATTTACATGACACAGCCTACCAAAGCGATTGCACCAATTCTGCTGGAAGACATGCGCAAAGTCGCCGTTGAGAGGAAGGGTGAATCGAATTTCTTCACCTCGCAAAATATCAAAGACTGCATGAAGAAAGTCATTACTGTAGGGTTACATGAATCTGTGATGGTTGATAGTCAATTGGAAATCAAGGCATATTATGCTGGTCACGTCCTTGGGGCTGCCATGTTTTGGATCCGAGTTGGAAGCCAATCTGTGGTGTATACGGGTGACTACAATATGACACCAGATCGTCATTTAGGCGCTGCATGGATTGATAAGTGTCGACCGGATATCCTGATAACGGAGTCAACCTATGCTACCACTATTCGAGACTCAAAACGATGCAGAGAACGCGACTTTCTGAAAAAGGTTCACGAGTGCGTCGACAGAGGTGGTAAAGTTTTAATTCCTGTGTTTGCCCTTGGAAGAGCGCAAGAACTCTGTATTCTATTGGAAACATATTGGGAACGAATGAATCTGAAAGTACCTGTATATTTTGCTGTAGGATTAACAGAAAAGGCTAACAATTATTACAAAATGTTTATCACATGGACAAATCAAAAGATTAGAAAAACATTTGTACAGCGCAATATGTTTGATTTTAAGCATATAAAACCATTCGATAAACAATATATTGATAATCCTGGTGCGATGGTTGTTTTTGCAACTCCAGGTATGCTTCACGCCGGTTTATCTTTACAGATTTTTAAAAAATGGGCTCCCAATGAGAATAATATGGTCATCATGCCTGGATTCTGTGTTGTCGGAACTGTTGGTCACAAGATTTTGAACGGAGCTACAAAAGTAGAGTTTGAAAACCGGCAAGTGGTGGACGTTAAAATGTCTGTTCAATACATGTCTTTCTCTGCTCATGCGGATGCCAAAGGCATCATGCAACTGATTCAGTATTGCGAGCCAAAAAATGTTTTGTTGGTTCATGGAGAAGCATCGAAGATGGCGTTCCTGAAAGAGAAGATACAATCAGAGTTCAAGATTGATTGCTTCATGCCTGCCAATGGGGAGACAGCAGTCATTAAAGCAACGCACCCAATTTCCATTGATATGTCGGCGAAGCTCTTCAAGTCAGAGATGGATCATCAGAACAGTCAGCCTCCGGATCCGAAACGCAGACGTATTTTGAATGCTGTTCTTGTCGTCAAAGACTCATCGATGACTGTGATGGATGCTGACGAAGCTTGCGAAGAAGCAGGAATTTCTAGGCATACTGTTCGGTAAGTCAGATTAGCTGTTTATTTTCTATATTCATCTGAGCGTTTTTTTTTTTTTTTTTTTTTTTTTTTTTTTTTTTTTATAAAGAGGAGTGAATTTAATCCCATTGCTGGACAAGCGGATCCAAACACTTCAAATGAGGGGGAAAAGGAGGGGGATTTTTTCTTGATCCTATCCATCAGGGAGGGGGTATTGAATATCCCTCTGGTCCAGGGGAGGCTTGAGGCTTGGGGGGCCTCCCCAAGGGAATTTTCGACATTTTTAAGTATCTAATATGCAGTTTAAGTCAATTTTGTTTTGTCATTATGAAGTACTAAATATAGGTAAGCATCCTTCCTTCTTCTTTCCTCCGTTCCTTCCCTTTCTCTTCGTCCTTTTTTGGGCGAACAGGGGGTTCTATGCGTACGCCCCGCACCTCTTGGATGTGCTGAGGTATGTCCAACCTGTGCCTCTAATTTGACTACTCCCTTCCCTCTCAAGGGCTGTAGATTCACCATCGTGACGAAAAATCCAATGCGGTATACCGTAAAAATCCCTTATCCTATCTCATAATAGAAATACCTCATAGTCTTTACTTCACCTGCAGCATCACATATGGACCCTTACTTATTTCACTTACTTACTTACTTACTTACTTCAGTTTACAAAGGTGGTTCCTCAGAGTTTTAATTTGCCAAATTTGAAACTCAAAATTGTTAAATGAAAATGTAAGTTTACAACTGCCATCAGTACCTACTGAAATGAACTTGACAGCTTACAAGAAGACCATGCAATAATGGAAAGCATTTTTCACAATAAATACAGGAATAGAATTTTTAATCTGACTTAACTGAAATTGAACTTAATTCTAGAGTTTTGCTTTCGCATATGCTTTTGCAGAAATTTTAATTTTTCTCTGCAAAAAATCAAAATTTGATCAGGATTTCAAAAAATTATGAAGTCAGGATTCAGCAGTCAGAAATCAGGAAAAATCAGTATTTCCCTAAATGAAAAAAAACTAGACACCCTGAAATTGTACAACCTATTTGCCTCTAGCCACCAGGAAGACGTCTCTAAATTATTACTTGATTTGTTTTAGGTTTACCTCCATTGTGCGTTTGCAAGATCCGGGGCCAGTCGCTAAAACAGCCGAACACCTTTTTGGACTGATCTCAAGTCGGTTAGTGGATTGGAATGTGCAGCTTAATGACCTAGCTATCTCGGTTGAATCTGTATTGGTGAAAGTCGAGGGCACCGAAGAGGAGAAGAACGTTCTTGTTTCATGGGCCAATCAAGATGAAGAGCTAGGCAGCAGTATTTTAACATTAATCCAAACAATTGATGACGGTGAAGTACCCTGAAGAACTGTGAGATTTTTTTTTTTTTTTTTTGAATCTTTTATCTCTCATCTAAAATGATTTAAATCATTCATTGATGTAAGAAAGTCAAAAATTTTGCCAAAACTCTCCTCAGATCCGGAGGTAATGATTCTAGGTTGTTTATAAGGTGTTCCAACTGTGTTGTCTTTAAGTTTGTCGAGGTGTATAACACAAAAATGAAAGGATCATCCAATTTATTAATGAATGTAACTACAGGGTGATCAAAAAGTCCCAGACTACGTACACCAGGCATCACTCTTGTAATTTCTAAACAAATTAAGATGAGACTTGAAATTTTGTGATTGCTCCTAGGTCAAAGGAGACGTCTTTTGAGAACAACCAAAATTTTAAAGGGACCCCCCTAAAAAGGGACAAGAATCTTGAGGGTTGTGGAGGTGGTGGGGAACTTTTGGATCATCCTGTATGTACCTGTCATCTTTTAGTTGTCATGAGTATACGAGAATTTCCGGTGCACATATTAGTTTTAGCTTTTCAAACTTGAAAGTGTGCTAAGATATTTTAAAATACTAAACTGAATTTCGGTGCACAAAAAGGAATCACAATGGGTCTGTTGTGTGTCACAAAGTGTGTTGCAGTATTATGTTTTCATCATTGCAGATTTCAGAGTAGCAATTTCCATTTGGTATATAAATCAAAAGTGAACCATATCAAATATTGTGCCATGGGCCCCGTTATGTTTTTATTTTTATGAGTCTTAGGGCTCAGGTCACAATTAAGATACGTCTCTTTTGATGGAAGGACATAACTCAGAGGTTAGATACCTATCAAGGTTTAAATGGATTGCATTTTAAACCGTGACTGTGATTTGTTTGAAATGAACTTAAAATTTATGTATTTTTGGAAAATAAAAACAATTTTGCTCATGAGTAAGTGATTATTTTAGCTCTTCAGCTGCAGAAAACCTAAAGTATTGCAGACAAAAATTACTTTGATCAGAATATTCAAATTTATCTGCAGGACTTTTGTATCTACCCTAGAAACGGATTAGGAATTGAGGACCTTTCATAGTGTCTAGACCGACAAAAAACCCTGAAAATTCGGTATTCATCAGGGAATTAAAAATTTCAGGGAAAAATAAGGAAATCTGTCCCAGAAACGCGGAGTCTACTCGTCTAACGTTTAGAGCCTAATAATCTCTCCTCTGCACTTCTGTGATATTTTTTCCACCCTCCGTAGGCCCTTTCCTTGGGGTCAGGGGCCCCCTAGAGTCAATTTTAATTTTCAAAATTTTGGTGCTGGTCGATTTTTTTTTTTCATAATGAAAAGTGGATGTTTTTTTCAACAAGGAAAATGAGAATATCTTGTAAACCGTCGGTCGTAGAGCAGGAGAGGATGAAATTATTCAGTTCTCCCTTGGGAGAGGGCCACCGAAATTACTTTATTACTTTGGCACTCTCCATAAGCCCATGGGGTCGGGGGCCCCCCAGGGCCAATTATAATTTTCAAAACTTTAAGATGAAAGAAAAAATCTAAATTGAATTCATATCTGAAACTCCGAAGAGTTGTACATTTTCCCCCAGGAAAATCTCGGCGAAGTGGGAAAAAAATTTGAGTCCTCATCAAGGAATGAGCCCCTGACAATCAGGGAAATAGTATGGTCTAGAACTCAAAACACAATGCCTCAGATTCAGGTTGAAATGGACTGCAGGAAAATAACACACGAACAACTAACGGTTTTATGCTTCAGCATGGGTTCCTCTTTACTAATAGTAAACAAGTGGACAGCTACAGTTCAAACTTAAAAGTTACAGAATAATTACAAATACTACATTTATTATGAACAAGATCTTAGTTGTGAGTAGCGGTACAAATCCCGACATGTTGCGGTGGTACAGTGTCTCACTCTGTGATGAGAAAAGCCACTTGTAAATCACGGCCTTGGATGTGTACATTTTTCATGAATTTATTAACTATCAGATCAACTATGCAAAATTTCTTTACTTGTCCTTGCAGAAACCTGACGTTTAAGAAACACCGTGAAAAGAAAATATGAAAACACTGGAATGGAATACAGAAGTTTGATTCACTTCCTTATAGCTCACCACAAATGAGATAAGTTTAGGATGGCTCAGTGTTCCAAATGTCATTGCAGTAAAAATGAGGACAAAATCATGGGCAGAAGTGTTTCTTCAGGGGTAAAATTTTTGTGTTCCATAGCTCCCATTTGGTTTTCCATATTAGATGGAATACATTAGCTTTCACTGTACTTGTTTCCACAGGTGTTACTCCAAATTTCGTGAATTTAAGTGGGGAGTTTAGCAATCTGAATGAGAAAATACGCTAACATCCAGAAAAGTACTTGAGCATTCAACAGGTGAAAAATCAATGAAAGAAAAAAAGGTTGCATCTTGATCTGAAAAACAAACCCAATATTTTAACTATTACTAGATAAACTAGAAATCATTATAGACTTGATCAACAAGCTGATTATTTACTTTCCTCTGGAATATCGACCGCCTGAAGAAAAGCTGTACAGAGCCAGCAAAATATTGGAAGTATTGTTATTGAAATCGATGTTTAACTCATTGACAGAATAATTTGCTGGGTAACAGCTGTGTGATCAAGTATTAGAGGAACGTATTACATTAGATTTACAAATTAAATTGATGCGAACATTTGTTAGACTATGAAATCAACTGTATAACAACAAATAAAACGATTTGGTTGAAAATTAAAAAAACACAAAACTGGGATATTAAAATACAGCTCTTTTGTAACAGTGCAGTTTTTCTGACATCAAGCCAATAATGAATGAATTTCAAAGAATTCCTTGCTATTCAGACAGAACAACATCTTAGACGCGACATTCAACTCTTTCTAACTGGCATTGAAGGGGTCACGATTTTCGTCGCAACTACAGGACACAAGACTTGAAAACTGCTGCTGTTGCGTCTAAAATCCTGTACCTCAATTTTACAGCTTTTGAAGCAGAGGCTAGAAAGCTTATAGACATTATTTAAGAAGAAGACTTTAAAATAATTTAAATAAATACTTGTAAAATGATCTGTGGATAAAAACGAGCAAGACTGACATTCTTGAGCGATAGAGTAACTTTCCTGTATAAAGAAATCTACAAACTAGTTGCTCTGAGTAAGAGTATGGATCTTTACTCTATACTTATGAAAGCTCATAGAATTACTAGTTCGGAACAGCAAATCATCTTTTCATTGACTACAAGAGCAAAAAATGCGTAATCAAATGATAAATAAGTACATAAATTAAATTCTCGTACATAAAGTATACTTGTTCAAAGAGCAGCACCATTGTGAAAGTTGAAGGAAAATACAGATTCTCCAACTGGACGAGAAAAAGCTAATAATTGGCTTAAAAATCAGAGACAAAAAAAATAAAAAACCGGAGGGAATACTTCAACAAAAATTGAAGATGGACCTATCAAGGGAAAAATGAATGGAGAAAGAAGTGTTAAATTCTAAGGAGCATGGTTGACAGCAAAGATTATGCAAGTTCAGTGGATGCTGCCATTCTTTTGAGAGCTCTGAACTTCAGGGAAAAAAAATTGCCAAAATCGTTTTGTGCAGTAGAACTTTCGATACTAAGGTACGTAGGCTGCAAAAAAGAATCTTCTCGTTTACTGAAAGGCTGCCAGCGAGTGAACTAGGTTCAGATACAGACTGAAGACATGGGATCAAGGTAAAAAGTTTACAAGAATAAACAGTTTTCTGTTCTGTTTACTTGTGCAGAATAAATAAAAACAAATGCGTACGAACAAAAAACATTTGCTCAATTTAAGTAGATAAAAATTTTAAAATAAGAGAGATTTTCGGCAGTAATAGGAAAGCTTTAAGGGTATAGCAAGTTACAGAAAAACTTTAAACCCTTCTTTGAAGAAAAATAAATTGCCCTAAAGTGATTCGACACAAATTAAAATAAGCCGCTCATTTGTGATGAGATTTTCATGCTCTATATGTGGAGCAACATCAAACTAGAAAAAAGACTTAAACTTAAAATTTTTGATTCATTGATATGTAGAAAGCTGCTGGCAAGAACTATGAGTCAAACCTAGCATGCTGAGGTATAAAAATTGAGGGAGATTAGGGTGGGTGGCATTGGTATACAGGGTATCGATACAACACCCTTCATAGAAAATGCAACTCATGCAATCTAAAATACTAAAGTTCCTAAAAACAACTACGGAGAACTGCACATGAAAAAGTTCATAGACCATATAAATCCTCATTTCTGCGTAAGTTGATTTTGATACTTCTCTACTCTCCGGCGAGACGCATCCACAATACTGAAATCAATTTACGCACAGATGAGTACATACTTGGTTTTTTTACTACTGAGGTACTCCTTCTAAAACACTAGATTGAAAAAGAATAGAAAATTACTTCAGCTGTAAGAGGGGTTATGTTTGATGAGAAAAGAGAAATTTAAGGGAAACCGAAAAAATGTTGACGCCCAAGGCTAATAGGCATGAAACTTTTTAGCGAGAGCTTATGGCTGTTGAGAGGGCACACATAAGATAGTTTCTGATTGCTCCGACCAATGATTAGAGTGCCTTTGAAAAAGTTAAGTCTCTTTATGTATGCCTCGTTTTCAAGAAAGGAAGGGACACAAGATTATATCTAAGAACACTTTTCTGAAAGTGGTTTCTTTATTTTGTTATTCTTTGTGCTGTTAGGTTTGCAATACTACACTACATAATCCATTCCATCACTTCAACATATCATCATGTGATTGGAAAAAACGAGTGACGTTGAGGTTAAAATATAATAGACCATGGTTCAAACAGACTGCTCTGGGCTGTCTGGGCATACCAGATCAGCGTAAATAAGAATTTCAGTAGAAAATAATATTTTTGAATTAGAGCACATACTTCAACTAAAAAAAGCCTCGAAAAAATTCAGATTTGTCAAAATTTCACACAAGAATTTGTTTTCATCATTTTAGAGAAGTGTTCATATTTCAAGGAAATTGCCAAGAAAAGGTATGCCTGCACTTCGGCAGTGCACACTTGTCAAATTAGTCCAGAGGATTTTTCACTTCAAGAAAACTCATAGCAAAAGAATAATTGAAAAAATCGACCATAATCGAGATGGCTGTCCTATGTGAGGCTCGAAATGAAAGAACTTCTGAATTTCCTTGATACGTTAAAATATAACCAGTGAAAAACAAGCTGACCTTTAATTAATGCTTCATAATAATGTATGGGTACATCAATGTAACAATTTGCAAGGAAACCTAAGAAATTTGCAAATTTACAAGAACTTATCCATAAACCAGTTTGTTGTCTCTCTTGCATGTGAAACAATTTTCATACGTTAGAAGTGAAATTGACAAATGCTTCTTTATGCGTGAAGATTTTTGTGAAACTGTAATCTAATGTCTTCTGAAATTCTTTCACCAGGAATGATATATGTAGCTTCAATTCTTTTGAACTTCAGAAGTAAAGACATTTTCCTTCTTAAAAAAAATTAAATGGCACCTCTTCACTATTCCACCATGCTAAGGAAAACCACCGGCAGAGCCTTCTAACGTTACCATATTTCCTTCAATAAGACACTAATTTCATAAGTAGCTTGTAAATATTTTCCTCCCAATTTTTCAGAGAATTGTACTCGCGATTTGATCTAAAGAGTCTGAAGATTTAAAGGGAAAAAAATCACAACCTCTCAAAAACACTTACTTTTAGGGGGAAATTTGGCAACATTCGAATTTTCATACAGCATTTTTCCTTAGCAGGGTAGTATGAAGTTAGAATACTTTTTTCTGAGACTACATAAGAGCTTTTCTCTTACAGATTTTGTAAGAGATCATGAAATGAAAAATATAATTTAAAAACAAAAAGGGTACATGCTACTTTTTGGCTTGACAGTTAACCTAGGACCAATTTGTAAAATTACCTTATGAGTATTTCAGTTCATTTCATTTACAGAATGGTACAGTATAAAATTTCAGTTAAAAATCGATCAAATTTACAGGCTATTTACAAAATAACATTATAATTAATTTGACAAAAATTGTGATATAAACTCTAGATAGGAAAGGGATTTTGGTGAAAAGTTCCGCGTTCGCCCAGCGCCGGATAGTAGATCAGAGACAACTGCACGTTCAACTGTTACCCAAAATACACTGCACGAGCCACAGTTTAAAAAAAAAATTACTAAAGACAAAAGGCACAGTTTAGAAATGGGGATTACAACCAATTAACACAGATAAACACAGAAAACAGAACTAACTGTCAACTGTTCGTTTTGGGAAAAATGAAGAGTTGTGGATTTGCTTTTGAACAGAGAAAAATAATTGACAGTATAAATCTTAGGATCAGAAACAAAAAAATTGAATTCGATTCATTCACCAAAAATTAAAAACAATATATAATATTTTTCATGTGGTGAAACCTCTTAGAAATACAGAGATGGAACTCAAGATGCTAAAGGTTGTGGTCCAAAATGTCGATGAAAAGCACAAAATTCACAATTTTTCTGATGTTAATAGGGAAAAATTAAAAATGAAGATAAGAAATCAATGTTTAACTATTTTTATGTTGAATTGTTAATTATTTAGATAGATCCACAATTAGCACCCATCTATTCAATAACTTCGAGTGGAATAAAAAACCGTCCGGTTTGAGAGATTTAAAAATAAAATAAAAAAATATATTTATTGAAGTTGCAGATCTCTTCGACAAGCCTGTATCAACACTTATCATTCTTCCTGTCCTTGAGCACAGACCGATGATTTGTAGGAAAAAGGCATTCGATGATAAGTTTTATCCACAATTGCTCAGAAAAGATGATAACACTTCTTTGGAATTGTCTACACACCAGAGCTGGTTTTCCTGGATATGAACTATAGGATTGAGGAGAGGGTTTTTGCCGGTCTAAGTCAATAATTATTGAAAAGAAACTCTTCGAAGATATTTTAGAAGTTGTAATCTTTGGAAACTTAGTTAGATGAAAATTTCTTGACTAAGATTAAGTTGATGGGCAAAGGGTTCCCAAAACTGTAAATTTCGTTTCCTAGAAGGTTTCACAAAAAATTTTAAGAAAAATAAAAAAATTGTTCACCAACACAGCACATTTATATTTTAAGTTTAAAGAAATTCTGGTAGAGTGAGGAAAAATTAAACATTTTGGCGCTAGTGCAAAAACTTTTCAAAACCAATTTCGATTTACTCAAGGTGTCCAGAATTCTTGAGTTTTCTCATTCTCCGATATTTTTTTGATTTTTTGGAGCAGATCTTCAGGTAGAGATTTGAGGTTTTCTCTCGTTTTTCTCCACATTCTCTTGGGAAAAATTAGATATTCCTGAAATTGCTAAGAGCAAAAATATTAGTCTTATCATTTCTAGCTGATGCTTTAGAGGCAGGTCGATCCAAATTGTCAAATTTAAAAACGATAAAGGTCTTGAAATGATGAAGAAATAAAGTCATAATTCTTGGACTCTCTAATTTCCCCAAGACCTTTTGTTTCCGGGTGAATCATGGTATGTCTTTACTTTTCCCAGACCCTAAACACCATGAGTAATGGTTAAAAGTTTCAGGTGATGTTCAAAAACTTTCGGAACTTATTAGAATAGAAAATTAAGACACAAAAGATGTGATAAACCTAACACAGCTCGAAGAGTGGGAACAGTCAAGCCCGTGCAATTGATTAGACTGAGACACAATTTGAAAGCACAGAGCACTAAAAGCTGGACATACGTCATTATGAACGCAGCTCAGAACGCGAACAGAGGCTGGAGGCGAACCACTAGTATTGTCAAGAGCGCCATTTCCTGCCCGATAGCTACTAGTGGTTTTTAGAGAACAACATCGGGCAGGGAGGCCGCACACTAGGCAACGGTCACTTTACGTTCTTTGTAGTAGATTTCTTCTGACTCCTTATCGCAGAGCAGCAGCACAATCCCACCAAAGAGGAAGATTCCAGCGCCCCAGCCAACACCGTATGCCCAGCCAAACTCCCACACAGTTCGGTTGCCTGAAATATTATCGAATATACTTATACGAGAGGCAAAGAAACAGAGAAATGGATTACACATTTCCAATTTTTCATTAAAATGTCTTTATTTTTTCTGTATTTGACTTTCTGTTAACTGATGGGTCAGTTGCACGGTCAAAGAATCGTGTTTTCATGCTTGATTCTTGTAGATTAGCTGATAATAATAAGATTGGTCCACAAAGCAAAAAGCCATAAGGCAAAAAATGGATTCCATGTTTTCAATTTCTCATTAGCATGTCTTTAATTTTCCTGTATCTGACTTTCTGTTAACTGATGGATCAGATGCACGGTCAAAGAATCGTGTTTTCATGCTTGATTCTTGTAGGTTAGCTGATAATAATAAGATCAGTTCATAAAGCAAAAAGTCACAAGGCAAAAAACAGCAAAATGGATTCCTTGTTTCCAATTTCTCATTAAAATGTCTTTATTTTTCCTGCGTCTGACTTTCTGTTGACTAATGGGTCAGTTGCGCTGGTCACAGAATCGTGTTTCATGCTTGATTCTTGTAAATTAGCTGATAATAATAAGAACAGCAATATTCTATGTTCAATATTAACCAGGATATCGCACTTTGAAAAATTCGGTTTATGATGTCATCCACCACAGAAATGAAACCCTTGGTTTCTCTCACCTCGCTTTCATTAGTAGGACATACATTTGTACTGGTTATTTGACGTAAAACTTGGATAAAAAAAGGTGGAAGAGACCAAGGGTGTCACTACCGAGGTAAATGATGTCATAACCGAATTTTTCAAAGCACGATATCTCGATTAATATTGAGCGTAGGCAATTGCTATTGACCAACTGACCAGCGCTACTGACTCGTTTTTCATTAATGATGTCTGTATTTTTCCGTTCCCTGACTTTCCATTGACTAATTTTGCTTCTTCCTGAATCAAAATTTTCAAATTTTCCACGTTTTCTGACTTTTCCCACCTTAGGCCAGAACTATGCTTACTAGGGAGCAATTAATTTGAAGGAATAAAAAAAACTATCTTACCTGCGGTTTGTTCTGAGGCGAAATACACAGGATATATGACAAGAGCAACAAGAAGAGATAATACTGAAACAGATAAGATAAAGAAAAAAGTCAGATCGTCTTTCAAGACAAGCCAAAGTTTTCAAGATGGCCATTTTGGACAGATTCAGTGGAGAATTTGTACTAAAAAGCTGCTGTAAATAGGGCGCTCTCCATTGTTGGCAGGTGACCTGCTTATCTTCTATGCTTAGATTCACCTTCAAACGTTAAAATTGTACTTTAAATGAGAGGAATATTTTGAAGAAATTTGAGAGGCCCTAGAGTAGTAGAGATGATTTATAAAATGTTGAATTATTTTGATCAGCTATGATCGAACTAGGAATTCTACTCATGGTTTCCCCGTATCACTTTCTAACACTGTTTCCTCTCATTACAAATAGGAGCCTTGACCTTCTAAATAATGTTGGAAATTCTTTTCATGATACATTGTGGGCGTTACTTAATGACAACAGGCATTATTAACTTTCAAACTGAAGAACAACTTAATCAAACAAAAACAAAGTAAAATGACAACTTAATGTACAAACAGGCTTCTGCAAAATACTAAAGTTCAAAGACAAAAATTAAGGGAAAAATAAACAGCGAAACAGTACTCATTTATTCATTCTTTTTGGGTGGAAAATGAGTTTGTACCACTCTTGAAACTTCCCCTTTTTTTTATTACTTTATTGTTCTGGAACTTTTGCAGTTTGTAGCAGCCTTTTCTTGAATTAAGTCGTTATTTTAACTTTAAGAAGCTTTTCCTGGGTTTTGAAAGCATTTAAAGCTTTTGGGCACGAAAAGCATAAGAATTAACCAAAAGAGGCTAAAACCCAAACGAGTTGAAGTACTCCTTGCTCAGAAATGCAACTACCAGACCCATGAAAAAAAGTCACAACTTGTTTAGAATCTTAAAATCTTTCAGAGACTCAAGTGTTGGTGGCTTTGCCAATGTGCGTTAAAGTTCAATATTAAACGGATATTCATCAAGAGAAAACTCATCAGAGCACAAATTTCCCCCTATGACAGTCATGCTGTTTGGCGCAACACTAGTTTGCAATTGTAAAGCATTAGTTTCAGAGACTCCTCTGAATGTCTCAGAAGTAATTATGGAGCACAAACAACTAAGATCTTTCAGAGACTCAAAGACCGCTAATAACAAATAGAAAATATCACATGGCATTAATACTCACATGCAATACACATGACATAAACAGCGATCCTATAGAACTTATATTTTGTGCGGTAATCACTAGATCGCAGGCCAAGTCCTGTCAGCAGTGTCGCGACAATATCAGTCACTAATGTCGCAATGCATAGGGCAGCGGCAACTTTTATGTAACCTGAAACGTTCGAAACAAACTTCAGTTGCAATTATGTTTTTTTTCACCTAAAACATCGACACTAACAGCCTTCCATTCTGTCAAATTGACTGTTGATCTGTATCCAAGGTCAGCTAAAGGTCTGAGAGAAAAGAGATAGAAAACTGGTGGGAGACAGAAACTATTAACTTTCTCATAATATGGGGTGGGGTGCAAAGAAATTAAAAATTTGGTCACTGACACTATCGGATAAAGCATTATTTTACAAGAACTTTGACTCAAGAAATGCTCAAAAGCGTTAAACCAAATCAAAGCTACTATGATTTGAAGTTTCCAGTTCAAAAAATATCATTTTGTAAAAGAGGAGGACTTTTACGTTTTTGATGAGCAAGCTTGGGAGCTCAAAACTCCTAGGATTAACTGTAATTTAACGCCTTAAAGTGAGCTACATGAGTTGCACGTTATTCTTCTGAATACAAGAAAGTAACTTTATCAACAACTCATAGACCAAATTCCCAATTCAACTTCGCAGAAATTACAGTCCTTATTTCTTTTGGAGCTAGGCTCATTATTCCATGAACAGTCTTTCTCAGCTTGAATTCTCCAAGATTGCCACAGAAGTTAGAAAAAGAACTTCCCTGACATTTCCCGCTTTTCCCTGACAAATTTTGGTGAAATTCCTTGACAATAGAAGATATGACAAGTAGTTAAGAGGACATAATTGAAAATAGTTTTCAGGCAAAATTTGTTGTTCGAAACCCCAAACCCATTCTATGAAGCAAATAAAGGTGATTTGACAAATATGCCCTGACATTTTCGTCATATTCCCTGACATTTTCGTCATTTTCCCTGACATTTTCCGGTTTTCCCTGACTTTTTAAATTCCCTGACATTTTCGGGTATTCCCTGACTGTGGCAACCCTGTAAGTTGACATTACATCTGGTCATAGGATAGCAAATCTTTGAGACAGTTGTCTGCCAGTAAACAGTAGAGCCTGATTTTGAGTTTAAATTGATTGACAACCCATCTTCAAAAATATAGGTCACCATTACTTACCTACATCCCTAGCTGCAAAACACCCCGGTCCGACATCCTGTACATTGAATGGGAGAGGTGTGGGTGCGTTTTCCATAACGCAATGTGAAAATAGGCCTTGTCGCCACCCTGCAGCCATGAGCCAGTCGGTTGACATCAGAGCCATTAGCATCAATATTATGACAATCAGGCCACATATGAATGCTATCACCTGTAAACAGAAACTGGAAATTAATTGACAGTTGGGTGAGAGGTTCGAGAGAGAGACGATTGAGATTACTATGATATAAAGAAGTTGTTACAATTTAGAAATTTTTTTATTCACTTAATTTCATAAGTTATGACCTCTTTTTTGGTTTCCTCAAATTGAACATTTAAAGCGGAAGTAAACTTAAAATCATGATGCCCACTTAATAATTTATGAAACATTTTCTACACTGGTACCCTTTCAAAAACACCTCTAAACCGTTTGGGAAATTCAAGTTATGAGAAAGGTTGAGTAGTTATCCATCTCAGTTTGCCATTCACGAAAAGTTGGACATTTTTAACTTCTCCACAAAAAATTAAAAAAAGTTACATCAATATTTATAAGATGAAAGACATGTGAGGCTGATTTTGTTCTTGAGTAAATTATTTATTGGTGAAGTAAAATTGATGGTTACGCAAAATGCAATCTAAAATTTTATTAAAAGAAAAGATAGAGAGAAAAAGAAACATCAATTAAAAAAAGTAAAAACCATGTAAAGAAACTTCGAAAAAGGAGAGACGAGAGAGTAAATTAAAAAGTGAAGATAAACCAAAAAACGGATAAGACGTTAAAAGTAACATTGGAGACTTAAAGTGACTTCATGTTGGTGAAAAAATGTTTGCCTATATTTGAAATTTTTGAAAAGACTGAACTCGGGAGAGTGTTGATATTACAATGCAACTCTGTCGTGCTAAGGAAAAACGCCGTATGAACCTTTAGACGTTGTCACATTTCTTTCAATAAAAACCTAATTTACTGCAAAAATTGTGAATGTTTTTCTTCAATTTTTTCAGACAATTTTGTTGGCAATTTTGTCTAAAATGTCTTAAAATTTCAGGGATAAATACGCATATTCTTTCTCAAATATACATGTTTTATCCGGGGCGATTTGGCAACTCTCGAATGTTCATACGGTGTTTTTCCTTAGCATGGTAGAACTGCCTGAGCTGAACACTCAATCTTGTAATAATGCACAACAGAGCTCAAACATTTTTTTCTCTAATTGAAATTTCTTAACTTCTTAGCCTTCCTTTCCTCAGGAAATAGTGTGGACTATATCTTACCACTTTGTTACATACAGTTTGGGCCTCATTTTAAAGTGTTTTTTTCTCGTTAACAGCTAACTATACTGCATTTAAGCTAATGAACACCCTCGGTATTAAGGGTGATACTGTTTCAGGCAACAAGAAGAATATTAAAATTGGACTGCATTTTGCAATTTGGAACTATAAATTCTGGCTCTTCTGGAAAAAAAACTTATGAGCATAGGGAAACTAATGACACATACGTTGTTTTTAAACCGGGCTATAATTTATAGTTCCAAATTGTAAAATGTAGTCCAGTTAGTCTTAGGGAGAAATATCGATGGTCAAAAAGCAAAACACGTATTTCCGTTTGCAATATTTCAGACTTCCTGCCATTTTTTTTTTTTTTTTTGTAAAAGAAGTCAACGTAATTTCTTGAAAACATATTTGATTTTTTTTTTTATCTTGGAGCAGAATATCCTCCATTTTTAAGCTATCAAATGATCGACTTCTTTTTCCGAAAAATCAAAAAGCAGCGGAAATTTTGAAACTTCTTGATGGAGATACGTGGTTTCTGGCCTTTAGTTGCATCGATGTGATAAAAAGAACAAGACATGCTGGAAAAGAAAAAAAATAAAAAAAAACGCACACTGTTACAGAACTTAATAAAGCATCAAGCTACGGAATACACAAAACTGAAGCCGTTCTATTTCAGCAGGATACAAATAAAAAATACCTAAATGAAAATTAACTCGAACGATACAAGGAATATTACAAAATCGAACGGAATATAACACGAACACACTGGTTACCTGAGCAATTTGATTTGGAGATTCGGCCATTGCGGAAAATTTACTTCAACTCAACATAATACAAAAATCTGTGGTTAATCGAATTTAAATCTGATTATTAGGAGATTAGTTTCGGCACACGTTAAAATGTTTGTTAGATCAGCCAATCACCGAGAAGCATTCACAGGCCAAAATACTGGGTTTTCACTGAAAATGAAACGATTAAATGTTACATTAAATTGTATTTACACCCCGATAGAAATGAAACCCTGAAACAGGGTGTCTACTTTTTTTTCATTTTGCGAGATGTCTACTTTTTTTCATTTTGCGAGATCCTGATGAAATATAGATTTTTCCTGATTCTTGACTGCTAATTCCTGATTTCAAAATTATTCCAAATCTTTGCCACCTATTGCGAAAGTTTGCGACTAAGGTTGCTAATTTCAAAGGGTTGTGGTCTGAGCAGTGATGATAAGAAAAAAAGAAGGGCAACAAAAGTGCAACGCAATACAAAACCATCAAACCCATAATTTGACACATTTTCTTTTAACACAGGTGAAGTCATGTCCCTTGGACCTTTGCTAATAGTAATAATAAAAAAACAATGGACGGAGAAAAATCTCGATTCACCAATGTTTCATTCAGTTTCACTAATTGACAAGGCTGTTAATTTCAATAGGAATAAAATTCCCGGCTGACCAGGCAGACTTCCCCCAGTATTCTATTCATGATTCCTTTATTTTTTAGAACAAGAGATAAGGGCTGGGCTTAATAAACCTCATGAACTTCCAAAATTCCGACGGACGCTATGCTACGAAGGCTCAACTATCTACCACGAAAAAAAACAAGAACAAAACAGGGGTGACGAAAGATCTTGAACTGAATGACAAATCTAGACCTTGTCCTTCCCTGAAACCCTGCTGACCTGAAGTGGTCGATCCCTGTTCGTGAAAGAGGTTAGGTCCCTTCAGCCCCTCATCCTCACACAAAACTACACATCCTAGTTCGAACCACCCAAAAAGTCTTTCCTGAATGCCCTCTAAAACTCGCACCACTTCAAGAAAAAAAATAAACACTATCAAAATCTCAAACGGGCATTTCAACACATGCTTAAGACAGGTTAAATTGCGCCCCTCCGACCTTGTCACAAAACCACCCCACCAAAATTCAATCCCACGGGGAGGTCCATCCCAGTTATTCTACGGATTTCGCACCACATGGAAGCAAGAATCACACTCTAAAGAATCTCAAACTAATGCTCCAAAATTTTTTGGCCTACCACGACGAGAAAACAGGGAATCTTCGACTGAACACTTCGACACATATTTTCGGCTTAGGTTAGGTCGTGCCATTCAGATCCTCACAGAAACTACCCTATCAAAATTCGACCCCGTCAGGTGGTCCTACCAAAATATCCCGGGAAACTCATGCCAAAAATTACGTCCTGAAAACCCACTGACATACGCAGATCGGGTGCCTTGTAGACCCTCACCCAGAGCGACCCCGTAAAAATACAGCCCCAATGAGACACTACTGTCAAGTATTCACACTGAATTTCTCGCCAAATTACCGCCACTACTTATGTGGCAAATTTTACATTCTGAGTGAGTAAAAAAAAAAAAAAATCGGGGAAAAATACCGAAGGAAAACTTAATCCCGAACACCACGACACACTTATCCGAGAGCGAAAACGGATCACTTCACGGGCTGAGGCGCGCACTCACTCTGAAGGATAACAACGTTACCGAGGGAAGAAACTCTTACGGCGTTTCATGACGGGCCGAAAAACCAAACCCAAACAACCGAGAATCATATCATATACATATATAACGACGACGGGGAATATATATATTTATATGTATACATATAACGGATAGGCGGAACGGCCGAACATAAACAATCGCGAAGGCTCCGCAGTGCCAATTGCCAAATGGGCCAGTGACGGGTGATCAATGCGTGCTGGAGAGGCGCCGCGCGGCCGTTCCAGCTCCTTCGCGCACCCCCCCCCCCCCCCCCCCCCCGGAGGGTCGCGGGGGAGGGGGAGGGTGGGGCGCAAGCTCCGCGGCGCAACGACGAGGACGGCTCGCGCCCCCAAAAGCGCCCCTGCACGTCGCGAGGGCGACCCGGCGCGGCGGAGAGGCGGGAGGGGGTGGTTTCGGCTTTCCCGCGCTCTGGAGGAAGGTGGCGCCACCTGCGTGTTGTGAAAGAGCCCTGTCGGAGACGGTGAAGTTCGGAAACCAGCGGGCCGATCATTGAAATTTAAACCAGCCCGATAAGACATCGAATTGCGATATATTGCACGGTTAAGATAGGGCTATGTCTTGTCGTAAGCGGCGACATAGAGTCGATGACATTTCAATAATCGCCCCGCTGACGGGATTGATACAGTTCCTGATCTCGATTCTGCCTTCGGTGGGAGGGGGGGGGGGGGGGGTCCGAGTTTAAGGTCGCTGAGACAGGTTGGCGAGAGGTTGGTGATCGGATGATTTTTTCGGGAGCCAATAATGGAGTGAACAGAAAAGATGAGGAGTGAACGAAACTAATGCGAAGTTTTCAAGCAAATAAGGGGTCCTTATACTTCCATCATCGACACAAAAAAACATTAGCTGGACGAGAGCATTTCGAGGGATGTTGATTCAGTTAAGATCAATCTGAGTGAGTGTATCAAGATATGATTTTTTTTGGCCGATTACGGTGTGAACGAAAAAAATGCGAGGTTCTTAAGCGGATAACACAGCCACATTAAAGATCCTGACAATTTCCATCGACGCAGAAAACATTAGCTGGACAAGAAATTTTCGGGGATGTTAATAGTGGGGGTCCAATCAAAATCATTCCGAGTGTATTGAAAGATGATTTTTATGGGCCGATTACGGAGTAAACGAAAAAAATGCGAGGTTTTTAAGCGGGTGGAGGATCCTTACATTTCCATCGACGCAAAATACGGGCTTGACAGAGAATTTTCGAGGGATGATAAAAGTGCGGATTCAATCAAAATGTATTGGGGTTGTCTCTCGAGTTTTATTATTATTTAGGTACTCATTTATTCGTACATTTTTTTAAAAAAAAAACTAGAAAATATACCACCTTTGAACCTCACTGGAAAATAAACACATTGGATCTGGAGTCCAGCCTCTTAAAAAATCGACAAGAAAAAATACTCTTGATTCAATCAGATTTAAGCTTAAATCAAGAACCAAGCCTCTTAGTTTGAGCGGATTTCCTTTTGATTTAAGCTTAAATCTGATTGAATCAAGAGTATTTTTTCTTGTCAATGTTTTCAAGAATCTGAACTCTAGATCCAATGTGTTTTTTTTCTAGTGCTCCTGTAAATTTTACTTGGATTATAATGAACATACTCGCCAAAAAGCAGGTCAGAGTGTTGCATAGTTTTCTGTTAAAACAAATAAAACACGAGCAATCGTGAAACATGTTGAAATTAACAGAATGGGTTTTGATTTTAGTGAAATTCGATTAATTTGTCGAGCGGGTGAGGTAACAAACACTGAAGAGTGAATTTTGCAGAGTTGATTACGGAATATTTTGATTTTTGTTCCCTTCATTGCGCAGGCACTTCAAAAGGTCGCGTGTGATAAACTGATTGGCTTAGGTCTTGTTCAGTGATTTATTGGGACCTCAATTTAGAATCAATTTAATAAAGTTGAAAGTGAATTTCAGACTAAACTGAAAACGTAAGATCAGCGAATGCCCTCGGAGGCTACCTCGTCGCATGTAATGCAGACCAAAACAAAGGAGATCACTGTGCGGTCCTTTCTGCCTACTCGCAAATACGAAGGCACTTTTTCTGACGATCAATTCCTGACAATTTTTTAAAACAAGTTGATGCTACGCTAAAAACAATAAAATTTATGTTAAGCCACTTCCCCTTCATTCTTTCGCATGATTCTTTCCGATGTTTCAAGTCAGGGGTAGCATACTTCGAAACGATGCGAGTCGCTGCCGCGGCATTCGCAAGCGCAAGAAAACCCGAATCGCCTTCAATTATTTGGATATGCAACATGGACGTCCATCGAGCACGAATAGTTGTATCCAACCGTTGCCATTAAAAAAGAAAGCTGTGCGCCTTCATTCCTTCGTCGTTTCCCCTTGCGAGGAGACGTAGCAAGGTTGCGAAATTGACTCGAAAGATTCAGTTTTTTACAAAAATATGACTGTGCAGTTCTTGTCCAAAAGTGTCCGATTTATGCGTGTGATCAAAATAAAAATTGGTCACATTTTCAGTAAAAAATGTCCGATGGTTCCTTGGTAAAAACAAAATTGGCGAGTGTCAATGTTGCAACTTTGAAATGAAGTTATACGTTCTTCCGTCTGCCGACTGATCGTTGAAATTGATAGACAAAGCGATAGACAAATAAGAAAAACTAAAAATTAGGCGATCCTATTGGTGGAAGCAAGTGGTTGGAATGAGCAAATAGGTAAGTAATAGACTGACTAACGGCAACCCACTAAAGACCCTGCAGTTATAGTCCATCGATCATTCCCCCCTTAGTCTACAACGACCACCCGTTCCAACGACAGGGTTGCCATAATTTTATAACCTTCAAATTCCCTGATTGTTCCCTGACTCCAGCATTTTCTAATTCCCTGCCTTTCCTTGACATTTGAGCAAAATTTCTACGTTCATTTTTTCTCTTAAAATACGCTATTTTCCCGTAAACTTTGGAAAAAATTCCCCTGTTTAAAGATCATGTGATAGATAAAGGCATTCCAGTGGCAGGTTAAAAGGTGAGAAGCCTTAAAATGACCAGAAGGGTAAACTGTTGGAGGATCAGTGACATTTGAGCAATTAGTAGGTAGATGTGTCAGAGATTCCCTGACTTTCCCTGGCTTTTCCCGGTCGTCACAAATTCCTTGACTTTTTCTGGTTGCTCTTTGTTCTCAAGATCGCGGCAACCCTGAGCTAGGATCGCTCCATGTTCCATAAGTCTCCTTTCTCTATAGCTTTGTCTATCAATTTCAATAATCAACCCGGTCGGAGACTCCAATTTTCGCACGACGCACAGTGGATCGAGCCGATCAAAGAGGTCGGATATGAAATTTTTTACTAAAACTGCAAATTTTGATGTTTAAATCGTCACATTTTAAATTTTAAGGGGTGTTTCTGGAAGAAGATTTCACGAGGAGACCAATACAGCCACTTTTAAAATCTTAAAGTTTTGTGTGATTGGAGCTATAAGCTTTTAAAGTTTCCAAATTTTGTCCGACCTCTCCCTTTGACTCGATCTACTAAGCGACGCATAAATGGACCGAGTTTAACAGAAAGGAACCAAGCCACATCAGCTATTGCCAAATTTAACTGGGCAATTAAATTTTTTACGAGAGAACGTTTGTGCGGATTCCTTAGAAACTTTGAAGGAATTTGCTTCAAACTGTGGAGATTTTTCACTGAAATTTGCACGAAAATCCGCAGAACCGTTTTCATGTAAAAAATTGAATTGCCCATTTAAATTTGGCAATGGCTGATGTGGCTTGGTTCCTTTCTGTTTAACGCGGTCCAAATGAAGAATAATAAATCTATAAACTCGCCCGAATCACGCAGGCAGGCGAGGCGGGGGGAGCGCCAAAACTTCAATTAAGCAATGAGGAAACATAGACGTTGATCCAGAGCTGGATTCTCCGAAGATAAGCGGCCTAATTTAGAACAAAGCGGTTATACGACGTTGGTACAGTTAGGATTCCGACGCAGATAATGACGAGCTTGAAATACTGCCGTGCTAAGGAAAAACGCCGTATGAACCTTCAGGCGTTGCCAAATTTCCCTCGACAAAACGCGAATTTTCCTGTAAATTTATGAATATTTTCCTCCCCGTTTTACAGAATATTTAGTTCGCAATTTTATCTAAAGATTCTGAAAATTTAAAGGAGAAATATTCACAACTTTCCTCAAAAATGAACGTTTTATCGAAGGAAATTTGGCAACTCTCGAATGTTCATTCGGCGTTCTTCCTTAGCACGGCAGAATATTTCCCTCGTGCTAGACGAGACGATGAATTTGCGTAGACTCGAACTACTACCATCGACAGAGATCTACCGCCGGGATGATTTTCGGGAAAATGAAGGAAGCTTTTCGCGACTGAAAGGATGCGAGATTAAGTTTCAGATGAGACTCGAGAACTTCCCTGAAGCCAAAAAGCGGAGATTCCGAGGAGTGGGGCACGATCTCAGAGAACCTCACAAGTCTAATAAATCCTGAAGAAATTAGAGACTCCCTCTTACAGATAGTGTTGTGGGAACGCTTAAGTCTTTACAGGCTTGAGTTCCCCACATTCGGCTCCATAGATGAGGCGTGCTTTGCGTCATGGCTTTTCGTGAGAATTCACGGAGTTCCAGGGCCAGCGATAGAGATTGGTCCGTCGGAAGTTGACGCTTGTTTATGTCTAAACGTGAAGCTTCAGTGTCGCGGAAGTGCACACGTTTTGGCATAAAAAGATTCGGTGATCGCATGGGCGAGATCAGTCGCGAGGAATAGATTCCCGGATGGTCCGGTCAGTCCCCCCGTGAGAGGCCAGTCAAGTTTTAGAATTGTAAGTTTTCAGAGTGTTTTGTTGATGGAAGATTTTATTGTGATTATTATATTTTATACGAGAGTTATATGTGGTCCGTGTCATTTTCCTGACCTCCCCGCAACAATAGTATATTCCGCCTAAGTGCAGAAGAGAAGGTTTCCACAGAATTTAGAAGATGCAATTCCCTGACATTATTTCTCTGATTTTTCTGTCACATTTTGGGAAAATTCCCTGACAATTCAGGATATGCCAGGTGGTTAAAAAGACATGATTTGAAATAGTTTTTAGGCAAAATTTATTGTTCGAAACGTCAAACCCATTGTAGAAAGGAACTAAAGGTGACTTGACACTTTTTGTCTGACATTTTCGTCAATTTCCCTGACTTTTTAAGATTCCTTGAAATTTTCTTTTGACAAAGTTCATCCTGAATTTTGGCAACGGTTGAGAACCAAATCTCACGAAAATTGGTACTCCCCTGTACTTTTATGCCCTGAATTCGTAAATGATCTAAAAAAAACTCGAAATCTCAATTGAAGGAGAGGGTTTGGGGTGTTTTGGCTCTTTCAGTCTGGCCGTTCAGCCCCGGATCACCCTGTATAGCCTGATAATCATTATGATCTTTTCCTGAGGTCGTAAATAGTGAATTCGGCATAGTATGTAATACATGTGTAGTTAAAGGCGGTAAATTTACACCGCGGCAAAAGATAGAAACACGTTTTTTTTTTTTTTTTTTTTTTTTTTTTTTTTTTTATGATCCCGAAACAACTTCGTCATTTCGTTGTCTTGAGAACGTTTCAGAATAAACTGAGCTATTTTTGCACGCGCTACAACAAATAAAATATTACTCTCGGTCTTCAACTGGACCGAGTTCGACGGAGATGCACTGAGATGCATTAAGTTTGAGCCGAGGAAATGAGGGGTTGAGGGTTTATTCCTCCATATGCGACTCAAAAAGTACAGAATTAAACGACTATTCCTTCGTAAAAATAGGTTTTTTCAACGTTGAATTTTTAAAAGATAAAAATTAAGACTAGTTAAATTCATAACTACTTCTCGGTCAATTTTTTTCACTCCTTCTGGTAAACTCAAACTGAAGAACTTACATGCTTTTGCGGGGGAATGATCACGCTAAAAAAAAAAAAAAAAAAAAAAAAAAAAAAAAAAAAAGTACTTTTCCAGGAAAATAAATAATAAAAAAAAGAATTGGACGTAATTTTGCTAAATTGCCTTACAGACGAGTGCGAAAGATGGGGTGTGCCTGTGCCCTAGGAAGCTGCATAAGAAACAATGTAAAAATGGGCGCGATTCCCGTTGGGGAAATGGAAAAGCGAGATTTCACATTCTACCGAACAGAAGTAAGGACCAACTGAATGCGGGACTCATGAGCCGTGGGTATGGTTAAAGAGCGTTGTGAACAGGGCTCATGAGTTAAAACCGACCACTAGCGACCGCGGAGGCGGTTTCGTCGCCGCTGACGTCACTGGCGCTCTGTAATGGAGATGATGGATGTGTGAGGAATTTGCGATTTGACTGTTGGTTCTAATGTAAAAGTTCACGAGAAACACGATGGTGCCACTGGTTTCCTTTGAAATCAACCCCCAAGCTCAAAAAGAGCTCTCGAGTTGATGCCAAAATGGAGGGGACATCCCACGCTATCCTGAGAGTCCAACTCTACATCAAGACAAACTTTCCATGTAAAGATAGGGAGCAAATCTAGAGTTCTAATAAATATTCCTATGATACTGGTTATTTTCACTAAGTAGTATGCCTGTGTAAAAAATCAAGTAGAGTTATAGCATATTTTACCATCCTCCTTTTTAGTGCGGTTGAACTCCGGACCAGCCTGCAGTCACGAAGTATTTTATACAGTAAGTGCGCAAAAACAGCTTGCCTATGACTAAGATGCAAGCCGCATTGTTTTTGCTCGATTTCGGGTTGAGTGAACCCGACTTTGAACGCACCCCCCCCCCCCCCCCTTCAGCGGGTGCGGGCGGCCTTGAGCGGGGTCACCGCGGAGTGTGCACATTCTTGGAAAGCTGCAGCGTGGAACATGGCACTGATTGCACTATTATGAATGCACTCATTCATATGCTCGGCTGCGGAGGCTGCGGCCGGGCTGATAAATGATAACCGTGACGGAGCTTGCGCAACCAAGGTCAGGGATTCTTCTCGCCGGCGCCACCGGTGGCTGCTCGCTGATTGCGAGCTTTTGCCGCCGTTACTGATCGAATGATGCTCGGAGTCTATGAACGCACCAGGAGCTGGAGAGAGAAAAAAAGCCGGCTATTTTAAACCACGGTCGAAACGACGAATCGTCGTTGATTAGATCAATACTAGGGGGCTACGCCCCCTGGCCGCTACGCGGCCCAACCCCCTGAAGGCGCTCCGCGCCATCAATGGGCCGCTTCGCGGCCCTATTTTTGCCCTCCTATCGGTGTTAGTTTTATTTTTTCCCCTAAAAAATTACGATATAAGGTATACTTTACTTTTAGAATGAAATAATTTTTGGTTTTGATGAATAAAGAAACAAAATTATTTTTTTGAAGTCTAAAGGACGCGTTTTGGAATGACTACTTGATGAAATGTTGCAGTAAAACAACGAACATTGATAATCAGGTAATAATTAAGAG
Organism: Bemisia tabaci; assembly: GCF_918797505.1. Taxonomy (NCBI): domain Eukaryota; kingdom Metazoa; phylum Arthropoda; class Insecta; order Hemiptera; family Aleyrodidae; genus Bemisia; species Bemisia tabaci. The sequence goes on along the minus strand of NC_092801.1, from coordinate 16,554,491 downwards.
TTTCGGAAGACGGGGATCGAACCCACACCATGTTTAAAGTGAACGCTTCCGACGTCTTTGACGACTCGGCCACCGCTCTACCTGAGGCAGATAGGGCGAATCTTGTGTAGATAAGTGTAGAGCTGATGCGCAGGCTACACAGCTACTGCGGCGCAACCTCCTCGACCACTGCGCATCCTCCCGCGCATAGCGGTAGCAGTCTCGGAGCATTCTGAAAATTCACTCACTTTTATAACGTGATTGTAAAAAAACCTGGGTCCTATTTCCAAAATCTGAATAGAGCGGGCTCATCTAGGGCCAATTACCCGTCGATTACCGCAAAAAACTTAGAAATCGGCCCGGTAGAACGCTCAATCGAACTATGACAAAAAATATAAATTTACATTGTTTAAATGGGAGAATTCGCAACTTTACCACTTAATATAAAAAAACCTAGGCCATATTTTGAAAATCTGAAAAGAGTTGGCTTATCTAGAGACAATTGCCCGTTGATAGCCGCAAAAATCATAAAAATCGGCCCGGTAGAACGCTGGAACTAAGCGTTACCAGTTTCGCAAAATTAGGAGGCTTGAGAGCTTATAGTATAGATGGTGTCTATAAATATTTGGATTTGATTTTGCAATCAGGGATCTCTGTACATCTCTGTGCTCTCCGTAAGAGCACCTTCCTGCATAGGGAGGGAAACCAACAGTGTAAGTCGGCAATCACATAACTCGGTTTGCGACGTCGCAGACTTCCTGTCATACACTATTTTCTAAACGGAAAACTACTCAACGGCAATGGAGATGTTGCATGTGTGAGGAATTTGCGATTTTGCCATTGATTCTTATGAAAAAGTTCGCGAGAAACACGATGGTACGACTAGTTTTCTCTGAAATCAACTCCCAAGCTCAAAAAAAGCTCTCAAGTTGAGGCCAAAATGGAGGGGATATCCCACCCTACCCTCAGAGTCCACCTCTACATCAAAACAAGCCTCCATGCAAAGACAGGGAGCAAATAAATTAGCAGGGTTGTCACTTTATTTGGGAACTCTAAAACTGAACTCACGGTAACCCTGCGGATATATTTGCTCCCTATCTTCGCATGGAGAGATTGTCTTGATGTAGAGGTGGACTCTCAGGATAGCGTGGGATATCCCCTCCATTTTGGCCTCAACTTGAGAGCTTTTTTTGAGCTTAGGAGTTGATTTCAGAGAAAACCAGTGGCACCATCGTGTTTCTCGCGAACTTTTACATGAGAATCAATGGTCAAATCGCAAATCCCTCACACATGCAACACCTCCATTGGTTCGGAATTGAATCGTGTATCCAGACCTATAAATCGAAATGAAGGTGATTCGCGAAGCTACGGGTCAGACGTTCTCGGCCTCGGTTGATTCGCACAACCTGCAGTAGTGGACAGTCGAGGCACCATCTCTGGAACACTCCAACTCAGAGTGCAAGATTCGGAGGCCCCTCTGGGTTTTTCGGGACCTGCCCTTGAGCGCGGAGCACACCGGCCACAAGCCCCGAACATTGGAGGGCACTCTGAACTCCATCTTGACCCCCGATTCGCACCGCTCGAGTGCTCGACCGCGTCTTAAAAAACGCGGCACGCATCGGACATCGGCGACTAATTACCAGCCCGCGCGGCGCGGCGATTAGGATTTCGGGCTCCGTGACTCGCTGACCTAATGGTCGTTGCCATCGGGGCCTATGACGCATTCGGGGGCTTCTTGCGCCGATGACCGCTACTTCGCAACGTCGCGATGGAGCGTGTTGATTGCTGATGTCACGGAGACACGGAGAGAACATCGCGGTGACACCGTGGACGCCATGTTGACACTTCCGAAAAAAAAAAATTACATCGCACTGGAAAAAAAAAAAAAAAAACACATTGGATCTAGAGTCCAGACTCTTGAAAACACTGACAAGAAAAAATACTCTTGATTCAATCGGATTTTTGCTTGAATCAAAACGAAATCCGCTTAATTTAAGAGGCTTGGTTCTTGATTTAAGCTAGATTCTAATTGATTCAAGAGTACTTTTCCTTGTCGATGTTTTTAAGAGTCTGGACTCTGGATCCAATGTATGGTTTTTTTTTTTTTTTTTTTTTTTTCTTCTTCCAGTGCGGTTCTGTCGTGTGTACCTAGAGTAGAGCTGTAGAGTACCTTTATATGGAGAGTATTGAAAGCTCGATTTATGTAGCTCTTAGGGTCCAAAAGGGCGACAACGTGAAAAACGAAACTCACTAGAAAAGTGCCACTGTCAACCTATGCATTTGAAGGATCACTCAATGCGGCCGACAGCGCATTATAGACAAGCGTCTTTAATGATTAAAACTTTGAAACTGAGAAAATGTGAGCGAAATCAAAGTTTTACACGTGTTTTTATAATTTTTGATCAATGTAAATAGTTTAAATGTGAAAATTAGGATCACTGGATGATTCGAGTTCATAGGTTGGCTCCCTTTTGGGTGGGGCACCAAGAGGTACATGACCTTATCAAACCTAACCTCCAAATTTTCGAGTTGTCCATACTCTCCCTAAAAAGATACTCGAACCTCGAGTAGGTACCTGTATACGAGAAAGTATTGCCATCTCAATCCTTTTACTACGGAAAAAGTTTGCCGCTCTCTGATTGGTCGACAATCATGGAGCCCCAGAGTTGGTCCAATGTAAACGAACTCCAGCCCCTCCGCTCCTAGTTTTGCCCAATGTAAAGAAACAAGATGGCGACAAAGTTCTACAAAGTTCTAGACGTGATTTTGGATGTGCTGATAAATTTTTATAATCAACTTCTGAAATGAGTTTGGATCGACCTTCAATGGATATTTTTGCCGAAAATTAACCTTTGAGTGTGATTATAATTCATTTCTCAGCCGATAATACGTATTCCTCTGGGTCGGGTTTGTGAACATTGGCCCAACTTTGGATCTCCATGATAACCTAAAACTGATGAACCAATCAGAGAGCGGCACAGAGATGGCAATACTCTCCTGAATACAGGTACTCTACATGGAGGGACTTAGGGCCCAAAAATGGCGGCGCTTTTTTTGAGGATGGAAGGAGGGTCATTGCCAACTTTTGACGGTTATCGCCTGATTATCACCAACCGCACTTGCTGCCAAACTTACTACCATGATTTTTCTCGAAAAGAGCACACGATTAGCCGTAAAACTATGTAAATACGTTTCAATAATACATTCGAGTAAATTTCTCGATGCGGAATGCAAATAAAACTGAATTTGAAGTCATTTTGCATTTTTTGCGGAAAAGTTGCGCTCCTTGAACTGCGTATTTCTCGGTTTCCGAAATACATGTTCGCGTTTATAATGTGCGCATTGTATTCTACGCGTCATTTCCCCTCGTCAGTGCTGCCGTGATATCGAAGAGTTCGAAGATTCGAATGATCGTGGTAAACGATGCAGTCGGTGCGGAAGGCATGTTAGCGCCTGCAAGACTGCATGAATACTTCACGCATTGCGCGTTCTCCACGGCAGCGCGGCGCGCGCTGTTAATGCCTGCAAGACTGCGAGGATACTTCACGCATTGCGCGTACGCCACGGGGCGCGTTTCCCCGTTTCCCGCCCTTTTTCGTTTAAAATGAAACAACGTGCAACACTGCCGTGATAGCGAAGAGAGCAGTAAGTGCAAGAATGAAGTTTTGAGAAAACGTGCTCAAAAGCTTCTGACCGGAACACTTTGTTAAAAGAAGCCTCCGTTCTTCGTCAAAATGCACTAATCGTCCGAAAGACTCCTAGAGATCGTATGGATGATTAAAAATCGACTGATTTCATTTCGATTACATGAAAAGGGTATTTTTCATTTTCATGCTAGGTTACTGTTAGGCAAAGACAGCCGTAAGTGTATTTTCTGCATGCTTTCGCGGTTGCGTTTTGGACACACAACAAACACATTTTCAGGTTAGAAATTCGCAGAAGAGGGCGGCAGTTTACTTGGAAGCACTGTTTTCATTGGCTCTCTGGAGGAAGAATGCCACTTACTGGTGTCTTGCCTGAAACTACGTCATTTTTTTGTGCACTAACGGCTTTCTCGTACGTCTCGTTTTTTTATACATATAATTATGACGAATTTTGCTGTTTTATCTATTTCAGTGATTTCGTCTAAAAGGGATTAGACGGATTTTGAAGGAAAATCGTTTCCGAAAATTTGACACTCACTATGCTCTCTTCGCAATGGAGATGTTGCATGAGTGAGGAATTTGCGATTTGACTGTTGATTCTTATTTAAAATTTCGCAAGAAACACGATGGTGCCACTGGTTTTCTCTGAAATCAACTCCCAAGCTCAAAAAAAGCTCTCAAGTTGAGGCCAAAATGGAGGGGATATCCCACCCTACCCTGAGAGTCCACGTACATCAAGACAAACTCTCCATGCAAAAAGAGGGAGCAAATACATCAGCAATGATGCCGTTTTTTCAGTTTTAGAGTCCCAAATAAAGTGGCAGCCCTGTCAATGTATTTGCTCCCTATCTTTGCATGGATAATTTATTTTGATGTAGAGGTGGACCCTCAGAATAGCGTGGGATATCCCCTCCATTTTGGCCTCAACTTGAGAGCTTTTTTTGAGCTTGGGAGTCAATTTCAGAGAAAACCACTGGCCACATCGTGTTTCTCGCGAACTTTTACAAAAGAATCAACAGTTAAATCGCAAATTCCTCACACATGCAACATCTCCATTACGGCAGAAGTCTCTACTCAATCTCTAAAAGAGGAAGAGTATAAGCAACGCAGAGAAGACGGTTCACGGAGGCTAAAGAGGCGGACTCACGGTAGATTTAATTCCGCGGGCGCACGAGGGGGAGGGGCGAGGGGCGAGGGACCGTTCAATGGGGCCATTTAATAATCGCAGACGTGGTTTCAGACACTAGAACAATCATAGAATTCATAGAGGCCGGATGCGATAAAAAGAGAAGACGCTCTGTCAAAGGGAAGAGACGTCGGTTTCCGCGACTCCAAGGTCGGCCTAAGGGTGAGGCACGATTTAACTGTCGCCCGTAAGAAGAACGCAAGTATGCGCCTTCAGGCGTTGCCGAATTTTCCCTGGCAAATCACCAATTTTTAGGAAAAGTTTCGAATATTTGTCCGCCAATTTCCCGGTTAATTTTTTTTGTAATTTGATCTAAAACGTCTGTAAATTTCAAGGAAAAATATTCATAATTTTCCTCAAAAACAAACATTTTATCGAAGGAAATTTGGCAACTCTCGAATGTTCATACGGCGTTTTTCCTCGGCACGGCAGTAAGGGTGAGGCACGATTTAACGGTCGTGCGCAAGAAGAACGCCGTATGAGCCATCGGACGTTGTCAAATTTCATTTTATAGAACACGATTTTTCCCCCGGAACACTGTGAATATTTTCGGGTTTTCTACTCTGCCGTGCTAAGGAAAAACGCCGTATGACCATTCGAGAGTTGCCAAATCTCCGTCGATAAAATGTTTATTTTTTAGGAAAGCTATGAGTGTTTTTCCTTGAAATTTTCAGGTTCTTGATGTGAAATTGCGAACAAAAAATTGGAGGAAAAATATTTACGTATTTTCCAGAAAATGCGTGACTTACCAAACGAAATTTGGCAACGCCTGAAGGTTCATACAGCGTTTTTCCTCAGCACGGCAGTGCTGGTACCCTGTTACTCAAGTCCCTGATTTATTCAGTACCTTTTCCTTACTTTCTCGAAAACTGCTCATTTTGACGATTCTCAAAAATTCTTGCTTTTTTCCTTACCTCAGGTACATGCACATGGTAGGTACATGGAATGATGAAATGACTCAGGAATAGACAGAAAAACACGAGGAATTGAACCGGGAATTTGATAAATGGATTGTGTTAAGAAATCGCATACCCCCAAGGCTACGTTGTAGAATTTATCACGAAAATCTCGAATTTACGTGCCTTTTCCGTACTCCCGTCCCGACCGTCCGAAATCCGTGCTTTTTCAGTGTATCCGCATTTGTTCCGTTCAATAGACACCCTGATTTCCTTTTACTGTTTCAGGGAATTTTATTCCCAATTTGGTCCGAAGTACCGGAAAATTTCAAGGGAAAATATTAAGTAAGGTTTCCTCGAAAACAAATATTTTATTCAGGAAAATTTGGCAACATTCGAATGTTCATAAGGCGTTTTTCCTCATCAAGGCATATTACTGCTGCCCTCTCGCACACTCCCGATCCGAAAAGGAGTGGTTTTGTGTGGTCCAGTTCGTCGTGTGTCTGTGTAAAGTCAGGGTGGCAAGTTCGGTAAAATTCGAAAATTCACTGACTGATACCTGATGGATCCGAAAATGTTGCTCATTACATATGCAAAAATTTTCTTCCTTTAGGTAATCGGATTTTCCCAACCAAAAAAATAAAATAGACTCCTAACTGAGGTGAAATTTCTCTAAGTGCCCCCCTGACCACAGATGCCAAATCGGTTAGTTACCAATAATGTATGATAAGTTATATTTAAATAAAATGTTATAGATTAAATATTTTTGAGGACAGCTTGGAAAGAAAGAGTTTAGCGAAAGTAGCAAAGTGTCGGAAGTTTGATAGGTTTTTCCAACACAAAGTTGAAGATTTAGTCAGTGCAAATGCACAATATTCTGGGAAGCTGTGCCAGTGCAATAGGGAGAATATACTCCATTTTAAAGGAATTTGGCTGTTCATATCAAATTTTGCCACTTAGAAGCAACAACTGCGAAAATTCTTTTTCAAAAAGACAAGTCTCAAAAAAACTGTTAAAGGGTTCGTCTCAGGAAATTGGGTATTTTTTATAATAAAATTTACAAGCAGTAAAATTTAACTAAAAACGGTTATAGTCCATTACTCTGGTTACGATCATGACGCCAGAAGATTGAACATCCATACCTACTTGGAAATGGACAGGGGTGCATGAATGCTGGATTATGCGATTGGAAGATTTGGGAAAAAATTCAAATGGGTAAGTATTTACAGTGGTTGTCAGATGAGGCAGAACGCAAGGAATTTTCAAGGGGTGAGAGAAGAAAAAAGTCTCACTTGGAGACTTTCGTGAGGAAACTTTTGGAGAAGTGCCTGAAGAAATAACTTCTTGAATAGTCCCAATCTTTTGAAACTTTTGGCACCCTAGAATTGGAGGATTAGAAAATACCAGGAAAAATTCTCAGGCTTACCTTTAAAGGTCTTGTGATTGTGATGGTTTCTATAGTCGTAGTCGGAGCCATTTTCAGCTTGAGGTCAGAATTACGTCGGGCCGGGCTGTAATCGAGAAAAAAGTATTTGAAAAATCTAACTAGTTTTAAGTCATAGGGGTGAAAAATAAGTTATGAAATTAAGAACTAAGAATTTGAATGTTCCTGGAAGGAAAAGTCCATATTTAAAGAGCTGTCTGCTCCTAAAATCCCAATTTATTTTTAAAAACAGCATAGGTGTTTTCCTTCTTCTTTCTTTGCTTTTGAAAAAAAGATATCTAGTTGACAGATGCACGAGCAGGCATGCTTTAAATCTTGTGTTTATCTATTGGATGAGACAAGATAAATAAGGAATGGAGTGGATAATAAGAATGAATGTGATCGGGCAATTGTGAGAGTCATTATGCCAGGCTGGAAAATCAACTGATTTTAGGTTACTGGAAAGATATCTTTACTTTTTCTATTATATGGCCTGAAAAGGTTTGGCCTCAAACCTTACTAATACAACAGATCAATCACACATCTCTACTTTTTTCTTGTCTCATCCAAACAAAAGATTTTGACAGACAGCTGCCAGCTGTTTTGTATTCTGATTTTTTCATAATTTCCTTGCTTATGGTTTCAAGTTACTTGTTGGAATAAAGATTACTAGGAGCAGTAGCAACCCCGTTAAGCCTAGAGAGATCTCCAACAACCGAGAATAGGAGCTGCTACTGTATCTTACACGAACACGTTCAACTTTTGCGTTATTTTGAGATATCTCCGCGAAAACTTAACGAATCTCAAAACCCTTTGCACTCCGGCTGGCAAACTTAATTCCTCGCATACAGGCGAAATTTGGAGCTGATTTATTATGCAGTTAATTAATAATTGCTGATTAATTGCCGTTTTTTGGTCAATGGATGTTTCATAAATAGTGCCGAAATGAAAACTGAAGCTTAAGACTCCGATGCTCAGGAAACGAACCCCCCTGTCAAGTATAAAGTTTGCCTAAGCTGGTACCGACTTTGAAACCTGCAGACACTGATAATCATTATTTAAAGCCAATGTAACTGACTGAATTTCATATCAGAGGAGGGACTTAAAATTTGCCGACTGAGTACAAATACTAAAAGAAAAGAAAAGGAAGAGTAACAGCATGACCCGTGTTAAATAGAAATAATCAAATTCTGAACTCATTATAAGGATAATATCAAATAATAATCAAATAAGGATAACGACAGTGTAAGTCTGCAATCACATATCTCGTTTGCTGTGTCTGAAAATCTCCCCCTTTCTGTTATTTTTTAAAGGAGAACAAATTGACATTATTCCTTGAAGTTTATGCAGAATTTTCTTCACACAGAACAGAAAAATCATGGCAGTTTTAAAGAATTACCACTGAGTAGTTTTCCATTTAAAAAATAAAGTACAGGAAACCTGCAACGTCGCAAACCAAGTTATTGATTGCCGGCTTACACCGTCAATATACTGATCAATGCTCTCCATTCATTGGTCACTGTCACAGACAATGAGAAACTTTTTTAAACCTTCTTCTGCGTACTAAGCATATGATTACCTTTGAAAGACTCATTTGGCACTGATGATAGAATGCTACCTGACAGAAAAGAAAAGATAATTAAAAGAAAATGGAAATCTTACCAGTGACTTAGCTGCCGGTCTGCTAATAAAAATTAAGTTGTTAGGTTTAGTAATTGCAAACCACTGAAGCAAAGCCAAATAAAAAAAATACATTAGTTTTAAAGACAATGTGACAGAAACACAAGAAAACAAAAGGTAATTGTTTCTCTATTCAAACAGAAAAACATAAGCAAAAAATGCTCAGGCCGTCTTTTCAGTTTGAAAATCACTCATTTGAAATATATTTTTCAGGTTCATTCATTACATTCTATTATATTATAAAGTACGTACATTTCTTTTCAGCTTGTAAAACATTAAATTAATTATGCAGGAGTGTCAAACTCTTTTGGAATTTCAGTGAATCACCAAAACTTAATGAAAGAAGGACAAGAATGATGCTCAATTTTCTCTTAAGACTAAAAATTTTGATGGAGGAAATATTTTGGAATTAGCAAATGCGCACGACCACTTCGGGCTTTAAGGGGCATGTCTCTTGAAGAATTCCTAGGCCCATAAAATCGTAATTCCTCGTATTTATTCTCATCTTAATTGCCTCTGGCGGAGGATTTTCTCATGCTCCTGCGAATCGCACAAATAACATACACGAATAATCAAACCAACAGTTACATACGTAACTACATATGGCATCTGGCCATGATTCACATGCTGTGAAAGTTTTCGTTTTATCGACAGAATCATCATTGCCTAATTTTCATCAGATGAAATGGGACATCAAAATATGTCAACGTTCCCGGATCTCAGAATCATTAAAATAGGGATTCAGTGACACTATGAGAAATACGTTGCAAATTTATTTTCTTGTTGTTATTTCATGGTTAAGAAAAGAATTGTTGTTTCCTGTTAGAATCTTGGAGGACAGGCCGCAGGCGTGGTATTGCCAATCTTCACTTTTTCTTGTTTTGTGTGTTCTCGTTGATTAAACTTTTTATTGTTACTGGCCTACCCACTCAAGCTTGTGCTTTTGGGCAGTTTCCAGTGTTAAAATTCTTCTTAGTTATTATGCTTATATTTTTGAATAAATAAATTCTAAATTCTAAACCCAAGTTAGATTAAGATGTGTAACTTGGTAAATTAACAATCGGAAGCTCTGTTGATCAAACTTAAACTTCCATTGCTTGCAGTGATTAACCTCAGTAAAAAAACATGACATTTGAGGGGCCTCTGTAGATCTCTTACATCTCTGAGGGCATGAGCTGAAGATAAATTCAACCTAAAAATCAATTAGACTTAACGGGTGTAGTTCGGTACTCGGGCTCCTTTTTAGACCCATCAACGGTACCCCCTATGCAGTTCGGTACTCGGGCTCCTTAATTTAAACTTATTTAGAAGAACATACGCCATGATTTGACGCGGCGCCTACGTAAACCCAATATCCACAAGCCTGAGTAGCCCAACCTAAGGTAACTTACCTGACGTAACGTAACGCAACCTAACCTACGGGCCCACAAGTTTGGTCGCTTTAGGTTGGGCTACGTAAGGCAATGCTCGGGTAAGTTAGGTAAGGTTAGGTTAGATTAATTTATATTTCATTTTTTCCTCTAAATAATACTTTTTATTACAGAATACACGACAACATCGTGAGCAGTAACGAAAAAAATTACGCTGAGAATAAAGCGTATGTGAAAATAGCCCCACTTTACGTGAACTCCGGAAACCATCTGGGCAAAGTAAATTTCATTCAAAATGTGTTTGTGATTGATTACGAGCATCGTATGTTCTTCTAAATAAGTTTAAATTAAGGAGCCCGAGTACCGAACTGCGTAGGGAGTACCGTTGATGGGTCTAAAAAGGAGCCCGAGTACCGAACCTCTTCCAACTTAACATTGGATGGTGTCATCATTTCGCAGTTGATGACCTCTAAAGTAGGAAGAAAAAAAATCAATCATGCATTAGTTTCTAACCTCAACTGGAAACACTGATTTAGAAACATGTAGCAAAACAAAGGCCAGATAATAAGAAAATTGCTTCTGAGAGAGAGGCTCAGTTCTACCTGACCAAAAGGAGGTAGCGATACGATTTATGAGAAGAATACATTAGTTTGGAGGCAGTGAAGGGGCGCTTTCGGTAACAGAGAAGGAAACTGAAAGACATGAATGGTTCTTCAAGAATGCGCCTCAAAACAAAATTGAGAAGAAGTTCAAACAAAACACCTTGATGAAAATTATCAAGATAAATAGATTGAGCATACCTGTCCCTGGGAAAATCAGAGCATTCGCTTTCGATTTCAAATTCACTGAAATCAGGAAATGAGTCACCAGTAAAACTTACACTACTTAGATTATAATACTGTGATAGATCGAGCATATCTGAGAGAGGATCTGGAATATGTTCAAAAACTAATCTGACCACTCCATCACACGATCACCGAAGAAAAACACAGGAAAGTTCTAATCAAAACACGGAAGGAGAGCTCAGATTTTAGGGAAAAGCCTAAAACTGCAAAACTGCAATCCAAATCAAAACATCGGATCCAATGATAAACGACGCGATACTAGCTCAATCTGTCGGCAATTATTCGAAGTTCTACGAGAATGCGCAATGCTCGCATTCGCATTACACTAGGAGCAACTTAAGTTGCAGATCCACCTAAATGAAGGAGATTTTCTGTGTCTGACGAAGAAAAGGCACAATTTACGGGTCGTGTCAAATATTGTCAAGCAAGCGAGTCGAATCACTTGAGACAAAATCGAACATGCTACAGTAGAGGAACCTGAGGTCCCTTCGAAAGATTGACAAAAATATCAGCTCTCACTTCTTGTACCTCGTTGATTTTGTGGAATCACACTTTGATCATGCCTGAGAACATGTAGATAACCAGCCAAGATGTTTCAGGTTTTATCTTACCTAATATTTTGGCTAATTTATCTAATTTAAGCCTTTTTACGTCCTACCTATAAAAGGTCTTATGGAGGGATAAAACCTCAGATCTCTTTTCTTCTTGATTTTAACTTAATACTAGTTGGTTCTTTCAAATAGTAAAATGATTGTTCAATTTGAAATTTCAAAAAACTTAAAAACCAGTTAAAGCATGCAAATAAGAAAACCTTCTTGAGATTTCTCATAGGAGAAAGAACCAGCATGTTTCTGCTTATCAGTTTCAACAATTAAGTAGATTTTTTTGTTGTTTTAAGTTTATCAAAATTTAAAATTTTGCACAAAAATTGATTAACTACACAAATGTAGAGACCTTTCAGCTCTAAAAAGGTGGAATTTCATCAAGTAATGGTAAAATTACCTTACTTTCATTTCTGCACATGACGGATGGTTTTGATCATTTTCACTTTTTTTTTGTGACACTTTAAGTCTGTAAAATTTTACATTAATTAAAAAAATTACACCAATATCAGTGCCCTACGACTAAAACATTTCTTACTTCATTTCAATCATTTTAAGTCATCAGGGAGAAAAGGTGCGTTGGCCTCATTGAATTACGTGTAAATTGCAATATTTGGAACTACTTATTTCAGAGTCAGTACTAAAAATGGCTATCAAATGTTTTAAAAACATTGAAACCGTTTGGAAATTCTAAAACACAAATAGGTAGGGACCTAATTTCTTCCAAATATATACCTAAATAAAAACAGTATGATAATGCATACCAAAATAACCAACATTCACCTAATTTTTCCAAAAAAGTAAGTTACATACCTTATCTGTAAAATGCATCAATATCAACAACAAAACTGCAAAAACGCAGTTGTTGATTTGCAATGCAGCAAACTTCGTATCATGGTTTATTTTCTAAATGGGAAGGTACTCACTGTCATTTATGGAAAACTTCCCTGATTTTCTTAGTGCAAGAAAAGAATACTTTGTTATAAATCCAAACTACTGTATTGGTTTGTTTTCCATTGATCAAATAAAATGATAGCAGAGATTTTGAAATGCAATGGACAAGATACGCATCGGTGCAGTTTCACCGTTGGTATGAAGACTACGGGAAAAATGAGAATCAGTAAGAAACTAAAGGTATTAAAAAATAACAAATTTAATACATCAGTTCTTTCGAAAAATAATTCAACTATACGCTTTTAACAATTACGGTAGACTGGAAAAAAGTAATGACATTAAAATTCAATTTTTACAAGAGCATAGCATAGGTACCTAGGTTTTGGTGAAAAGTTCAGCTGAAAATGCTTCATGTAGAATAAAAAATCTTTGCTTTCGAATAAGTATTCCACACAAATCACTAAGTATTGCAATCAATATTGGCAGTTTTAGAAAAAATGCTGAGAAAACACAGATTTCCAGTATACGAAACATTTCAGTTTGCAGGCTTCACTTTTGCATGATAATAAAAACTGACAAAGACTCATTTATGTAAAATTCATACCTCTAGATCAATTAGGGGCAGCAACTCATTTCATGATGTTACAAATAGCATGATCAAAGCTTAAAGAAGTAATTTGAAAAAACAAAAAACACATAAAACAGCTAAAATCTCAACAAGAATAAACTATTCACGCATTACTTTTTAAAAGGACTACGTTCATTAATCACTAAGTACATTAAATGTCTAATTTTTTATGATTCATGTTTGATAAATAAAAAGATGGAAGCTTACAAAAATAAATAAATAATAAATAATGTTGAACATCAAAAATTATGCTAAAATCGAAAATGGTGTGAAAATCAGTACACCTAGGAATAATTACAACATGACGGAAAAAAATCATTGGTTATTCAGTTTGGCTGCTAAAATGAACAGTTTAAAAAAGAAAACAGCAGTTTTGGTATAAAAACACGACTGAAAGAAATACTGAAACTTGAGATTTTTTTTAGGCGGCCTGGAAGTAAGAGTTTCAATAAAAATTTGTAACTGAAAATTCTTCATTACTGGTGAAATTATTTGGTTATGAGCAGTAGCCGAGTTGAAAGCTTGAAACTCTCTAATTTTGTGGCTGTTATTCCCACAAGCTTAGTTTTACCTTTCTGTCAGTCTGTCTCCATACAATAATACTTGGTTATTTGCTGTGATGTCTTCCCAATGGACAGTTGAAAAGTGCGTTTTGTTTCCCCAAGAAAAATTTACCAATTCTTCTTGATGAAATTGATGAGACCGTTCGTAGAACCATCATGGCTGGAAACAGGCGATTTATCTTGAAGCTCGGGTTCGATTGCCTTGGCTAACTGTTTACCCAGCTCAACACTGTACATAACATGAAAAAGAAAGGTAATTAGCATTGAGAAAAAAATAAAAAGCAACAATTTTATGCTTGAAAGATAGTAGGTCAGTTGCGCTGGCCATAGAATCGTATTCTGATGCTTGATTCTTGTAGATTAGCTAAAAATGATAAGATCGGTCCAAACAGCAACTTTCAATGTTGAATATTAACCGAGATATCGCGCTTTGAAAAATTCAGTTTATGATGTCATCCACCGTGATAATGACACCCTTGTTTCTGGGTGTGGGATTCTTCGAAAGTGAAGTATATGCCTCATCTGATTTAAGCCTTTTAAAAATGACTGCGGGAGTTGGATTTGGTAAAATAAACTATACTGGACAATTTGACATAAATTGAGAAAAAATGACAATACATACCCCCATTGATCGAATGAGTTGATGTCCCAAATGACTCCTTGAACGAAGATCTTATGTTCGTACAGTGCTGAAAAAAGTAGAAAAGCATTTTCATGAGAAATGAAGAATAAAATATGATGGATTACGCTTAGAAACAAAAGGTAAAAGGAAAGAATTCATGAAACCAAATCAACAGTTTTTTAACTCAAAGCTTTTTTGGTTGTCCCTAAAAATTTGTAATCTCAAGTAAATAAGGAGGTAAAAAAAAGTACTTGAATCCAGATATTTCAAAAAACAACAATTAAAAAAGAATTTAAGTATAAAAACAGTAGCTTTTCCTGGTCTTAAATGAAGATTTGGCTGGAAAATTATGAAATTACAAACCAAGATACATATATGTTTTTTAGTTCCCTGTTGATATCTGATTAAAGGTGATAAATTTATTCACCTCTGAAATGTATCATGTTTTCAAATGACCTGTTCAAGTTTCCAACTCAACTGAAAAAAAGTCTTCAGAGTATAAAGTAAAAACGAGTAAAGTATTAAGTAAAAGTACCGTACCTATCAGGGCTCCGAGAGTGAAAGGTGTGACTCTTGGGACAACGATGGAATTGGTGGGTCGGTTGCCCTGGAAAACTTTGTGGGGGAGAATGCGCTGCAGGGCATCACCTGAGACTCCAGAGCTTTCTAATTCCTTCTGCGCCTCAGCGGGGGTTTTGCCTTTTGCAAGAGCCTCAGTTTGAGCAAGGAAGTTTGCCAACAGAATCTGAACAAAGAAAAATGTTGTATTTATAAAAAAGAGAAGTACATATTAAATAAACAATGTGGTAAAATAGTGCAGTGTCCCCACACTTTTGCAAGGAAAATATGACCAAAAAGTTTAATACTTCAATTAGAGTGTAAAATTTGAGCTTTAATGAGAACCAGCACAAGATTGAGAAAAGAGAATTTTCAGCTCAGGCAGTTGCATTCGAATATTAAGTTGAGGTCACGCCGGGATATCTATCTTGTTTTGAGTCTTTTAAGACCTGTACAGTAGATCACATTCGTCAATGAGCCCAGCTTGGCATCCCGCAAAATTCAAGACAGGCATTTCAATAAAAAATTATAGGAGGGGGAAGGTTATGGTATTAATAAAGAGGGGGCTAGGTTTGAATTCAAGAGCATCGAAAAGAGCAGAGGCAGAGTATAAGACTGGAAAAAGGATGTCGCAAAATATTTCAGCATCCACGAAGAGACTACTTTCGGACCTTTTTTACTCCATAGAAAAAGGTAAGGAACGCTGTAAATTTAGAGGAGTCATAAAATCTTATTTGTTTTACGACCAATAAGATAAACACAGGATTTTCTGTAAGAAGGCAGCATTAGAAATTTGCAAGTAAAACCTGCCGGACAAAGGCTACTTACTTTTATTGGCAGACATATTTCAAGCTGTTTAGACAGCTACTCACATATTTATTGATAAAGGCAAATGATGCAAGTGAAAAAATTATGTAAAAGTCGAATCAGGATATAATGATTGCAGAATATAAATCAACTGTTTCGAACTATCGGGAAGCGTATTTTCGTTGATCGTGCCAAAATGCCGCGATAATGGCAGCGAGATCATAATCGGATTGGTAAATATTTGAGGTTAGACTTTCGAAATTGATGCTGGTCGGATTCTATCATCTTCATCAGGTCATTGCTAAACCCTACTTTTTGTAGGAATATATTTTGGTTCCAACGTTTGTAAGAATTCCACCTCCTATCTGTCTGGTGAGTCCCGATGTTGTTCCGAAAAATTATGATCGCGCCCAAACAAGATACAAAACCGCTTGATCCATCCATTTTGGTTTGGACCGATCATCAACGAAAATAATCATTACCATTGACTTAAAATGACAGCTCTCAGCCGTCATTGCAGCGCTGGGCCAGCTCTGAAATGACGGCTCAGAGCCGTCCGTCGATTGTTTGCGTCATTTCGGCGATTCTCCGGTATATTGCGTTCTCATCAATGTTTTTATGAGTAGTGTGGCCACAATATGACTTATTGTGAACGTTAATTTCTTGTTTTGTTACAGTATTTCCATATTACTGTGTGTTTGCACATGAAATAACCTCAAAATTTTCTGATTTTTGCTGATTTTGCGATTTTGACAGCTATAAACCACATAAAAAAATCTTGTGTTCAAAGTTTTCACCATTTTTCTCAAACGTTGTATTGTGAATGCTTATTGTGTCAATTTTCACCCTTAGAGAAATAATATCTGGATTATTTTGAAAAGTTCAAATTTGCTGATTTTCGCCAAATTAAATCGTAATTCCTGGCCCGTCAGGGTCAAATTAAATCATAGGTCAATGGATTAAGTTCTCATGAACCACCTACCTTATGATGGAGACCATTTTGAACTGGGTTATGTGTAATTGCAGGAGCAATGAAATCAGCAGGGATAAGCCTAGTTCCTTGATGAATGAGCTGATAGAAAGCGTGCTGGCCGTTGGTCCCTGGCTCACCCCAGACGATTGGACCAGTGCTGTAATCTACAATTTGACCACTTCTGTTCACATACCTGAGGAGAGTAAAATAAATTATTGAAAAGTGAGATAAAGTTTCAAACTTGACACCCTAACTTTTGATTTGTGCGCTTTTGATATTGTCATAGGTTTATGAATCATTTTTCTGATCAAGACTTGAAAATTAAGAGGAAAAAACCTTAAAACCCACTTCATGGAAAATTGAAGAAATTTTCACAGTTTAATTACTTTCTATGCACAATGGACCACTAGACAAGGTACGAATTAAAGGATTCTGATACATGTTTCTTAACCAAAATTTCACGCAGAACACGATTCACGCAACGAAAATGACTGAAACCAACTCCTAACGAAGATATTAATGTTTTTATTTCACACTGGTTAGGAGGAATTTGAACTGCCCGCTCACAAGAAACTCAAAGCTCTACGTGAGTCAAATCACGCACTACAACAATTTCAGCAATCTTCTCAATCGAGCAATGTTCATGTCCCACCATGTGCTTTTTAAACTATAAGCAATTTGTTATAGCTGAGCCAAAGCGTCAAGATTAAGGTTGCCAGATTTGTATATCGTAGAGACTGTCATGATAACGTTTAGCGTGCGATGTGAATCACGTAGAGCATTGAGTTTTCATGAGCGGGAGGTTTGAATTCACACATCAAGAATTATTGAATATCTTTGTAAGGAGTTGATTTCGGCAATTTTCGTTGTGCGCATCGTGTTCTACGTGAAATTTTGGTTAAGCAGCATGTATGAGAATGCTGAAATTCTTACCTTGCTTAGTGGTCCATTCAGGGGAGGAAACAGGTGATTTCTACTATTTTTTACCTCTCCCTCCCTCACTCACACACCCAGTTTCACTCTATTTGCCGTTGAAAGCCGAAATTTTAAGATTTCCATACAAGAATAAGCCTCATCATCCTCGCCGAATTTTGTCAAAATCCAAGGCACTTGTAAAACTTCATTGGATATTCAACATGGAATGACCCTAATCTTCCAATGAGTCATTACGAAAACATTGTCTTGACGTCACAACAACTTTTTCTTCATATTATTTTTGGCTGGGTGGGTAACATAATATTTAAATTCAATCCCTATTCAGCTACCAATAGTTAAAGAGGAACCATAAAGTATGGACTTACTTTCCGTTTGACTCCATGTCACCCTGCTGGAAGTAAGCTGCAAATCTGTGAAGATATTGATCATAAGGTAAAAGAGCATGAGTTTCAGCTCCATAGAAGTTGATGTACAAAATTCCCAGCAACGCAAGTATTACAGGGGCCTGAAAAGATGAAGAAATAATTTAATCACTTGTTTAAACAAAAGCGTGAAACTAGAGTGGGTTAAATTGAAGTTGCAGTGCTTTATTTTTCTCACAAGGTTTGAAGGTTTAACAAACTGACCTTTTGCTCATGGAAGAAAAAGAGGAAAAAATATACCACTATTGTTCCCCCAAACGCTTGATACAGTTTTGACAAGCTTATCATAAGATTGCAACTATGAGATTAAAAGAGGGCTCCTTTGCTTGAGTCCGAAGAATCATGTGTGCAAAAGAAGAAAATTACAAAATTTTGAGAAATAATAATAAGATTTGTCTAAAAAAATATATTGAATTCAGTGCAGCAATATAATCCCATTTTGTGTGGGATTCTCTTATCTTAAAAAAATCCCGTTTTCAATCCTTTGAATACTATCATTTGTTGTTCGTTTTAAATGTAAGAAGCACAAGAAAAAAATTTCAAATTGGATCAATAGGAATCCAAAAAAAAAAGAGAAAAATTCCCAAGTGAGAACTCAATGAAAAGATTCCCAATCTTGCGCACTCCCAAAGATTCAATGGGAAATCTCCTTGTTTCAAATAGTTTATCTGTTATTTCAAAGATATATCCTATTACTTTAGAGAAATTTCTGGTTGACTCAATAAGAATTCTCATCTAGGAATTATAAACTAGAAAATTTTTCTCAGTGTAAATTTGATGTTAAGAATAAGGGTTTGTATCTTTTTCTTTTTGATATCGGGGTTAGACTCCAGTTAAAATTGCTGGCTCAAAGTTCAGAGACACATTTGGAACTACAATTTTGAAGAATTTATGCATGTATTTCATTTTATTTAGTATGACAATTCCTGATGATGGCTTGAGGTTTTTTAAGAGACATCCATCCTCCAAGGAGAAAAAATTAAGATAAATCTCGTCTGAGAAAGTAACAAAGAATGATGGAACATTTTGTAACATAGCAATGCATGATATTTTACTTGCTTTGGTCATTAATGCACTTTTCATTTTGATACTCTAATAATTTCAAAGAGTAAACCGAGAAAAAAAATAGGAATTCAACACTACTTTTGATCATTTTTTATTCAGCTAGAATAATAAATCTGACCTGGAGGTAGGTGTAATTTTAATTGTTTTCCTAATACTCAGAACAAAACAAATTTCAGACAGTCAGCATTCATAGACGATGAAACTGCAGGAATGCGTATCTCATTTACAATATTTCAAAATCTTTGCTCCAATTCTATTTTATCCACAGAGAGAAAATCCAGGCTATTCATAGATTATTGAACACAAAGAAAGGAAAACTTGGGCAGATTCCCAAGAAATGACAATCAGTATTTTTCCATTGAAAAAATAAAGTTTGACATGAAGTCTGCGACAATGATAAAACCACAAGAAACATCCTGCAATTTCACTGTTGTTATATACGTACATTTTTCTCCAAAGGTGCTGTCTTGAAGTGATTGTCCATAAAGTGGGCGCCAGCCAAGAGCTTCTCGAAGTTATCATAACCGATGTTCAATGCAATGGACAGACCGATAGCAGACCAGAGAGAGTAGCGGCCTCCAACCCAGTCCCAAAATGCAAACATGTTCTTTTCATCGATTCCAAACTCGGTGACCTTGGGTGCGTTTGTTGAGAGTGCAACAAAGTGCTTGGCCACATGCGCAGGCTGACAAAAATTAAAGAGCATGGTCAGAAACAACAATCATCATTACAGGGAAACAGCATAGGGGGCTAGATAAAAAATTCAGAATTTTAGTTCGAATTGTTACACAGCTTTAAAAAAAATGGCCAATCATCTTTATGAGTTAATTTCACTCTAAGTAATGAACTTCTTGAGATGGTTAGTCTTTGGATGCTTCGTCAAATGACATCCTACTCGAGAAATAACTGGAAAAAATTATAAGCAAACTAGAATGAGGATAAAATTGCATTACTAAATTTTCTATGCTGTTCATATATTTTCTAAATATCAATGATAAATTTTCCTATTCACTGACTTGCTTATTGAAAATTAAAAATGAAAACATGAGGAATTACTGTTCAGAAATAAAATGCTATGATCAAACAGACAAAAAATTACAAGTTTACTTGATCAAAACGGGACCACTATTTTTTAAACTTATCTTCTACTGGTTGAGAAATCGAGAGAGAGGAAAAACTACAGCTAGGATTGCTAAAAAAGTGAAATTTACATCTTTGGCAGCCTGTAAGAACCACTGCTTTGCTGAAGTTGCATTGGTAATAGTTTCCTGGGTTGTGAATGTTTTACTTGCGATGATGAAGAGCGTTGTTTCTGGGTTAATTTTCTTCAGTACTTCCGCCAAGTGAGTGCCATCAATGTTTGAGACGAAATGAGCTCGCGGGCCAATTGCAAAAGGCTTCAGCGCTTCTGTCACCATGTATGGGCCCTGAGAGGAAAAAACAGATTTTTTTTTTTCTTCAATGGCTAGGTAGTTGTAATAGAAACAATTTTGAAATAAAACTGGCATTATGAGATAAACACATTTTTATGCTACACTGATCCTGCATTTAGAGGTATTTAACAAATATCATTCATTACAGAATTAATATCTATCAGCCAATGATTTGTTGGTGGGAACGTTATTTCAGCCAAATATGATTGGAGGGTTGGGGGGGGGGGGGGGGCATAACATGTCAAGAAGAGGCTAGGTGTGCTCAAGCAAGGAAGGCAAGACAGCAAAAAAAATTGAGAAATATCACAGATCTCACCAAAATTGCACGAAAAAGGGGTAAAATTTTAAAGAAAAGTGGTGAGAATCCTTCTTCCTGGAATGCTCTTCTGTTGATTTTGTTGTTGGCTTTCAGGTCCTTAGGTTTTGACTTGACTTGAACAGGCTTATTACGTCAGATTCTAACTCTACAAACTTGAGGGGTTTGGTGTTATACTTGATTTTTCAAAATCAAATTTCTTCTCCCTCAGACTAGGAAAGAAGCCAAACTTTTTCATGGAGAGGATGAAGTTTATGGACGAAGCTATTTCGTCACCCTCTTGCCAAGTATCATAGGCCCAATTCACGCTTGGACGCTATGTTGCTGATGGTGCCAATATTCTTTAGATTTTTTGTATTATATTTTCACACATGAGTACTTAAATGAAAATTTCAGGGATTAATCTTGATGATAAAAAAATAAAAGGTAAAATTTTCAAGTAGTTCTGTTTATTAGTTTTTTTGGAAATCCTTAGTAACTCCCTAGCTGTGTTGCAGACAGGGACATATAAATTAAAATCATAGCTGACATGAGCAAGTATGATAAACCTTTGAAAGGGATTCAAATCATAGGGAGTCTGAGATTCGACAGACGAATTAGATAACTATGAAAAGACCATCACCTTGGTCTTCACGACTGATATTCCAAATGGAAATTTTTATCAGCAAGCACTTGAATGGACACAAGTGAGGCTATTTGATTTAAAGGTCAAGCAGATATGAGAGATGAGACAGGTAGCAGTCAAAACAGGTCTGGAATAATCTTATCAGTTCCTTATTGATTTTGATAACGGCCAACGAGCAAGGCTCAGGGAGTTCTGTAGTTGTTTTGTTGCTCCCCATGCAACATCTAAGTTTTCAGGTGATATAAATATCAAAAAAAGGGAAGATAACTGACAGTGATATGGTTTACATAGCACTGCCGCTATGGATTATTCTGGAAACAACGAGGGGGCCGTTTTCTGAAAACGACCAGTATTCTGGAGGCTTGAAATTCTGGATAAAGACATCATACTTTCATTGTAAAAAATTATAATTAAGTTATTTACCAAATCTGATCCTCCAATTCCGATGTTCACTATGTCTTCAATTGGTTTGCCGGTGTATCCAAGCCATTTTTTAGAGATAACCTATGTTAGAAACAAACAAGAAAATCAAATGTATTAATTCACTGAAAAAAATTAAAATTCTAACATGAAGGATCTCATATTGCAGTCACAAGTAGTACAATTTACATTTTTGTTATAAATGCTAATGTTACAAGGCTTATACGGTGATAAACTTTTATGGAGAGCTCAGATCTGTTCATGAGATACATAGGGCTCTAGCGGAGAGGAAGGGGGAAGGGCGTTGAGGACAGTGTTTTGCCATTTTGTTTTTAAGTGCTAAAGAAGAGGGATCTAAGTCACAAAAGCAAGGGGGGAGGGGAGGTCGAAAAATTCAAAATATAGCGCGACACATTTTATGAGCAGCCCCTTCGGATGTAATTCTATCTGAGAGGATGGAGGGTGGGGGTGGGGTGGATGTCTACTCTTTGAGACAAGTTTAATACGGTATTAAGAAGCCACATTTATCAATAATTTATTCAGGAGAAAGGGATCAGGCTTTGAGGACCCACTGTCTGTGCCAGTGCGAGGTAATATCTGAAATGAAAATGGGGATTCAAGTGGAATTGTACGGTTGGAAGCTGCAATCACTTATTCAAAATCACTCGGTAGTACAGCATACAGTCATTCCAGTTCTAAAGCAACATTCTTCATTATAGACATATCCCTTCCCAACAAATCTCTATGACTCGTACTGCCCCTTTGACCTTGAGAGGTAGGCAAGCAGTCTTCAGGTTTAAATGCCTGAAGGCATGCAAAGACTGATAATATCTCTCTCAATGTGTGCTGAGACAGCCTTGGCCTAAATGATTTTGTTGAATGACTTGGTGATATGATTTTTCATTGAGGTAAACTGACATTCGTTGCTCCTCGAACTTAAGGGCATAAACCTCCATTTCGGGACGAGCCCTATTTATCATGTCACCTCCATGCTTTCCATGTAAGCCCTGGCTTACATGAGAATGAAGATATGCACTTATGTCAGAGGAGCAACGATTTGGGAAAGTATTTGTTTCCTTGTCAAATTCTGTAATGTTAATTTTATCGTTTTCTCAAATGTATGAGTTACAATCTTTTGCTGGAATAAATGAGTAATATTAAAAAAAAAAATTCCATAAAGGGTGTGTCTAGGAATTAAAACGGATTATTGATTAGCACGCTTTGCCACCCACAAGTCTGTTTGATTTCATACCATTTCAAGTCATTAATTTTAATGAGATCTGATTGATAAGAAGGCAAGGAGGAGAGCAAAGCATGTGAGTTTTTGACCTGACAGAAAAAAAAATTGACCCGGCTGGACTTCTCATGAAAAATTATTCAAAGATAACGACAAGACCATTTTTAAGATAAACTGATTATGAGTTAAATGCATTTACATGATTACTTTGACCTGGAAAAAATTAAGACTAGGTCAAAGAATTCAAGAGCCAGGTTTTGCTCTTGTCTTGTCGCTGTTTGCTTTATGAGTTGCGTTTAGGTTTTTTACGGTAATATAGACATTCAGTCGATTTGGAAGTGTTCATAAAATCTAAAACATACATATTTAGTTGGAGGAGAGGGCTAAAACCAAGTACTGCGTAGCGATCCAAACTTAAAAAATTAAATATTCTTTTTGGGAGGATATTTTTTGGGGGCACATTTTTCTGCAGAGATAGATGAAATGGAATAGAGTTTTACCCACGGTTCCTTGATTTCTTTCGGGAGGGGGAGGGGTCTGAGTTTGCAATACAAGAGGGAGAGGGCAAAAAAAAACCCCTGAAAAAATACATTATAAAATATTCTTGAGCAGTCCCTAATCCCAGTTTACTTTCAAATGTTTACTTAGTCCAACTCAGATTATGGGCAAGCCCTTAAGCTTTCCTTAATCATACCAGAAAAACTATACCCTACATTGATTATGATGAGAAACATATTCTTAAAGATCGAAAGAATGGGAGCAAAATTTTTCAAGAGGAATTTATTACTCTTGAGTTGCTTTAGCTTTTCAAAATCTTTAAAGTTTTGACACTTAAAAGCGTTACGAGTTTAATCAAAACACTACCATTATGTCTAAAAGATTAGGATGAGATGGTATTTACCTCTGTGGTAAATTCTTTCATGTGTTTGAGAACTGCATTCACTTCAGGAACCACATCCTTGCCATCCACTAGAATAGGTGTATTGCTCAAGTTACGTAAGGCAATATGAAGGACAGCTCGGTTTTCTGTGAAGTTGATCTTTTGGCCAGAGAACATGGCATCACGGGCTGCCTCCACTTTGCGTGCTTTGGCCTGAAAAAATTACAATACTGTGAGTAAAATTCATAAATAAAAAGGAGAATAGCGATTTGTAAAATTAATTGAATGACTCGAGCAGTTATTTATAGGAGAGACTTTCATGCCGACAGCTCATAAAGAGCGTAGATTTATTGTAAGGTAAACATTTGAGAGAAGAGTTCTAGTTTCCAAGGTTATCACAGAATTTAAAAACTGAAATTCCTTAACATTTCCCTGATATCCCAGACACATTTTGGTGAAATTCTCTGACAATTGAAGAGATGCCACATAGTTAAAAAGACATAATTAGGGATAAGTTTCATGCAAAATTTGTTATTTGTAACGTCAAACCCATTCTAAAAAGCAATTTATTTATTTATTTTTACAAAAAGAAAATTACAAAAATAATCACACTTAAAAAATTAAAGATGACATAACAATTTTTCCCTGATATTTTCATCTTTTTCCTCAATATTTCATGGTTTTCCCTGATGTTTTAAAATTCCCTGACATTTCCCGGTATTCCCTGACTGTGGCAACCCTTATACAGGTCTTGGAATTAGGACTATTGAGTATCGATAGATGACTCTGATTTTCAATTTTTTTTTAAATTTGACATCCAATAAAAATTTCAAAGGAGCCTTAATCTCTCTGAGACTAAAATTTCTGATCGGTGCTCATTCGTTTCTTGAGAGAAGTAAGTAGTAATAAAGTTATTATCATGGTAAATCTTGTCGAGAGAAAGTCTTTGTTCCCTTAAATGGTTATTTAATCGTTATTTTCAACACAAAAAAAATATGCCACAAAATATGAGAAGTATAAACCTAGAAATACTTTTGTTTGTCAGTCTTTCATTTGAAAAAACTTGTCGTATGGAGGATGGAATGAAGAATTCTACGGAGATGATTGAGACCTATACCCCGGGTCGATTTTTTCTAGCGATTCTGATCATTATCAGTACATAACTAGTCCGCATCTAAACTCTTTTTCAGTTCTAGGTAAATGGGTAATATTTTTAATCAGAGACCGTCTTTTTCTGTGTAAAGGCTAGGCGGAGGCTTCCAAAATTTAAGGAGGGAAAATCTTCTTTGGATTACATTCATTTTTTTGGCACTTACCAAGTCGACAAGAAGAGAAAACAGCTCCTTATCGATGCGGTTTTTGGAAAAGTCGAGTAAAATCTCGCCATCAGCTGGAGTGGGTACAGTTAGGCTGCAAGAAACAATAAAAGATAAGCATGAGTAGATAGCAAAGTAGATGAAAATGGCAAAACATTATGAGGGGAAAAGTCTCCAAAATGATCTACAGATTCAAAATAATATATATAGTAGGTGCATCAAATATATGTAGTAGTTGCCTACTTACAGAGTCCGGGTTTATCAAGAATACTTAAAGTCTTTGCAAATTGTTTCTACTTTATTATGTGATTATGATGAGAAAATCAAGGGATGCAGAAAATGCAGAATGGATAGTGTCTGAAAAAACCAGGGAACATTTCAGGGAATTTTAAATAATATCAGATTACTTGTTCTGCATTTTCCTATGATCGGGAGGTCTCAGGTTTGATTCCTACTCAGGGGATCCAAGTTTGATGGTCAACAGTTACCTGAGGTTGGTTTGATTAGGGACTAATAGGATTTTAGGGATGGAAAGCATGAGATTGTCCCTCCCGGGATATTTGAAAGGTGAAAAAAAAAGGAAGAAAAAAAAAAAATCTGCAGACTTATTTCGCCTTACAGGCATTTCATCAGATTTTACCTTTACTTGGATTATTCTATCAGTTGTGGTGGCTTTTCCACCCTCCCCTCTACCACCTCTGAAAATTAGGAGGGAAACATGTCATTCCTGAGAAATTCTTGTTTCTAAGAAAGGATGATCAATGAAAAGTGACTCCTCCTAAATCTGTTGGTCTCTGTAAAAAAAGAGACTTGGGTTGTTTTCAGCATAAGGAGAAGACTCTGTGGAAATGACCTCACTATCTTGATAATTACATCACTCAGAGCAGGATACTGTGATTTACTTGAATTACCTGCAAGGACAACTGCGTATTATTTTCCTTGAGGGGATTGTTACATCATGCTTCTGGAAAGACACAAGAGGGATACAACCCTGATTTAAGCGATAAGTACTAAGCCCCTTCAGGGTTCTTTCTCTGAAAATTTTTGGAGCTGATAGTGAATCCGGGAAATATTGGTGCTCTTTACTGAGGAAATGAGATGTAAGCAAAATTTTGGGCTGTAGAACACAGAGGCAATTGCAATTTTTGCACCGCAATTTGGTTTGACAGATAAGTACAACGACTAGTTGAGGAGACAGTTGATTTTGATGAAAGGAAAACTGAATGCAAATGAAAGGCCCTGGAAAACCTACTCATCAGGAGGACTATACATGACAAATAAAAATCCGACAGGTGATAAGTGGTGGGCATGGTTACTAGAGGCAAACAGGTTTGGCTTTCACTTCTCAACCATGCAGCATGCTTCCGGTTAACATTTCTGTAATGGTCAACAAACTTTTCCCGAGGCAATTTTCAGAAACATTACATAAGCTCAGGATACTTGAGCCGCAAAACTTCATTGCCTTGAGTCATCACATCTCTTTAGACAGATTATGACACTTTTTGCGGTGTTATCCTTCGCAATCTTGACAGGATTCTGAAAGTCACATGGAGGTCACAAAATCCAGGAGTGGTGCAAATTACCTGAAGGATTGGAATCTTGAGGGGTCTTCGTTGAATAGCTGCAAGATATTCAACTTGGATCCTTTCGAATTAAAGTAGGATTGGATTTTCTGATAGGTTGCTTCATCCTTCAGTTTCGGGCGGCCGTCCATTTTCGCTTGATTATTACCGGAAAATTTGAATTATAAAACACAATCGTTATCACCGAACTGAAACTTGGGTTATCAAAACACAACTGAAAGCTCTCTCACGAAGTTTGACAGACGGGTGGCGGTGGCTTTCTTCCAGGTTCCTTGCCGAGCTTTTTGGTTCGATTTCAATCCGGCGACCCTGGACTGAGGAATGTTGGACGTGATGTTATCTAGGTTATGTTATTATTATTTTAGTCTTCTGAAAAAAAGTGTGCAAAACCTGTGATAAGTACTTAACTTTATCATTTTTCAATCCTAGTTCCTTATTCTCAATTAACAATGTCTGATTTGTTTAGCTTTAGCTCTGATTCCTCCCCGTCCGACAAGGATGGAGGAGGCGGGGGAGATAAGGAACTTCAAGAATTCTTAGTCATAGAGAAGCAGCGAGCACAATTCAATGCGCAGGTAATTATGTCTTGCAGTTGACGTTGTAAATTCCAAATTCACTCTTACATTATTTTAACATGACCTCGATTCTGTCCCCTTCTTAAAATAGTCTTTTCAAGCCAGGTGGCCCACTGAAGCCAGTTTAAAATACTACTCATAACCAGTGTTTTGCCTTCCCCGGGCGCCATGCGCCAAATGCGCCTAAAGATCGGGGCTTGGCCCCCAAAAATTGTGGAGGCTGGGCTATGGTGGCACCTAAAAAATTTGACAGATTGATCTTGCAACTGGGGAGCAGCGGTAGCAATAAAGCGTTCTCTACATGTACCGTTCGCAGCGCAGCTCGAGAGCGAGAAGGTTTGCCATGGCCCATATGCAAAAATTTAATTTGGTTCCTAAAAAATAGTCGATGACTCCTTAAAATTGGGCTTTCCGGTGAAGGTGGCTCCTAAAATTTTAGAAGGAAGGCAGAACACCGCTCATGATGCTCCGAAAAGCCATGGCCATGCTGCAGTGCCGATTTCAATGTATGAGCAAATTTCTCTTTATCAGATGTTATAGACTGGATGATATTTAATATTAGTGTGTTTTTAGAGTTAGAATTAGAGTGTGATGAGCTCATACTAGACTCTGCAGTTTTTCGACCAACAGTAAGTTCTCAAATGTTGGGCGGAAGCTGAAACTGTCCATGAAAATTAAAATACACTTGAACCGCGGATGATTTGGCGGTGGCCCTGCCAGGTTGGACAATGCAGAATACACCAGGAACAGAGAATGTAAATTTGTCTTTGTGAGTCGTGTGTCTCATTTAATGTTGCTAACTCCTAGGGTACCCTTTACCCTCACTAGTAAATTAATCTATATTTTAAACTGTACAAAGTACACAAGGCAGTGGTGAATACTGATGAAATAAATACCTAATCCATTTTCCCAATTTCTTTTTCAGATCCACGAGTTCAATGAAATCTGTTGGGACAAGTGTGTCGAAAAACCCTCAAACAAACTAGACAGCAAGACTGAAACGTGCTTATCAAATTGTGTGGATAGATTTATCGATGTTTCTCTTCTAGTTACCCAACGGTTTACTCAGTTACTGTCTAAAAATGCAGGTGGTTTCAATTGATCTATTTCACGTACTATCCAAATCTAGATCCTTACCTAATTCCAATAGATTTTTGATACCTTTCTGTTTTGTTTTGTACAATAAGTAATGGAAGATTATGTTATCATTTTCATTATATCTCATAGTTGTTGAATACATTTTTCATAAAATATGAAAATTATTCTAGTTTTTTGTTCATTAACTCTGTAAGATTACTTTTGGTAATTTTTTTTTTTTTTGGGGGGGGGGGGGGGAGAAGTTGATTGTAGAGAACCACTAAAGCTGTTGTGCACCAAACTTTCTAGAAATGAACTATTCACATCGGTGCAGCAATGACCTTTAAAGCTAGTTGTTTATACGAACAAGTTTTGAGAGGAGAAGCTTATATATGTTCATGAAATAGATTCCCTGCACAAAACTCTGCTTTGTAAAGAGTCAGAAACGTTTTTATTAATCCATTTGCATTTAAAAAATTATATTTAGTGTCTTGCTGTCATAAGTTTTAGTAACATTTTTTCCCCCTCTATTCAAAATGAATTGAAAAAAAATACAATTTAAATAAAAAATTAGGTAAATCTCAACTCGTTTTCTTTAAAAAATGCGTGAAATGGGTTTCCCATTTTTTAAAAATATCATCTACTTAACAAGTTTTTCATGCCTCTATTCTCTTGAATTCTAATTTTTTTTCTATTATTCTTTTGTAAGTAATTTAATTTTTTTAATCATCACTGCTTTTAAGGGTACTCAACAGAAATAAACTGAGTATGTTTCTGTATTGCAAGTACGTCTACAGCATGCATTTATTTCTAATGTCTGGTCTTGGACATAACTTCCTTGTTCTACAAGAGAGCCTGATAACAGGAGTGGACCAGGACAAAAAAAGTAATTGATAATATAGATCCATCAGTGCTAGAACGAACCCATTTTCGTCGTACTGCTGTGTACAAGAGATGAGTAACACAGTCTGAATCACCACAATGGACCACTAGACAAGGTACAAATTTAAGCAATCCAATACATGTTTCTTAACCAGAATTTCACGTAGAACACGATTCACAGAACGAAAATGACTGAAACCAACTCCTAACGAAGATATTAACGTTTTTATTTCACAATGGTTATGAGGAATTTGAACTGCCCGCTCACAAGAAACCCAAAGCTCTACGTGAGTCAAATCGCGCACTACAACGGTTTCAGCAAGCTTCTCAATCGAGCAATGTTCATTTCCCACCATGTGTTGTTCAAACTATTAGCAATTTGCGATAGCTGAGCCAAAGTGTCAAGATTGAGGTTGCCAGATTTTTATATCGCAGAGACTGTCATGATAACGATTAGTGCGCGATGTGAATCTTGTAGAGCATTGAGTTTTCATGAGCGGGTGGTTTGAATTCACGCATCGAGAATTATTGAATATCTTCGGAAGGAGTTGATTTCGGTAATTTTCGTTGTGCGCATCGTGTTCTACGTGAAATTTTGGTTGAGAAGCATGTATCAGAATGCTGAAATTCGTACCTTGTCTAGTGGTCCATTATCAATCAGCCAACCGGGATTTTCCCAGGCTCTCACGCCTGACTGTCATCCCCTGTCTAAAAGTTGAAGAATCTTTTATTGTTCAGTACACCAAAGAAGTGTGGTTTTGATACAGAGAAGAATTCCGTGAAATCTACTTTCATTGAGGCCTACAACACTTTGAGGGCTAAAAGGAATAATACCACCTACTGACAATTTTGGTGAAAATGAGTCAGCAACTTTTCTGAATTCCGCAGTATCAAATAGGCAATCTGATGGTTTTAGTTTTGTCCAATTCTGCATGGAAGCGCTGTAATGGCGCTGTAATTTATAAAAAAAAATTGTAAATACAACCCTCTAATTACAAAAATGGACAAGTTTTCTTCTTGTTCTGCAAAATTATCGGTTTGCAAGCAGGCGGTGTTTTTCCAAGGTACACTCTACTACAGATATGGACAAATCGGGTGCCTAAGTGGCAGCGCTGAGAATATAGGCCATTGAGTAACGTTGCAAGTCGTACCGTCTTTGCCGCGTAGTTTAAAATAAGGTTCTAGCAGATCTGGTGGCTTCAATAAGCTATCAGATAAATTTTAAAAAATTGATAAAACTCAAAATAACGAAAAGCTTAACTAAGGACTTGAAAAAATAACACGAAATTGACAAGACCCACTCTCAGAACAGAAAGTAAA
Source organism: Bemisia tabaci (assembly GCF_918797505.1). Lineage (NCBI taxonomy): Eukaryota > Metazoa > Arthropoda > Insecta > Hemiptera > Aleyrodidae > Bemisia > Bemisia tabaci. The sequence goes on along the minus strand of NC_092801.1, from coordinate 16,523,734 downwards.
TAAGTTTTCAACATGGCGTTGCAATCGTACCATTGGACACTGTCGAATCTACGCGTTTCGATGGCTTTCTAAAATTCCATTTGTCCAAACCTGTAGTAGAGTGTACTGGGTGTTTTTCCTTAGCCATCAATCTCTTTGGCCAAGGAAATAAAGAAAGAAAAAAGGAAAGTTAAACAAGGCTACGAATACTGAAATTTTATGTGCAGGGTCTTTAGTTGCTATTACTCAGAATTAACAGTAGCCAGTAGCCTCAGCTATAAAGTCCCTCTGATTTTAAACCTGTCTCCTTATGCAGTAAGCCAAAGATAAAACTCTGAATTTGAGATAATAGGCTAGGAAATGAAAGGAAAAACAGGTGCACAAAATGAAGAAATACAATAAATTTATTAGTTAAAATAATCTCTGTACAAAAATATGAATATTCCAGGATAATTACAAAATAATGACACTAGTTGAATATCCACAAAATTTTGGCACGATCTTCAAATGATTTATTTCCCTTGATCAAAAAAAGGAATGCAGCTAAAAAAAGTATTCTAATGTTTTATCGCATCCTCGATAAAATGCTAATAAGTGTTCTAATTTCCAGTGGAATTCAGAGATATATTCCCTGCTATCACAATTGCGACGTGGTGCACTGTGGTTACAAGGTACAATAACTCTTCTTGAATGTTATAAAGATAACAGAATGAGTGTCAAAAATAGAAAAGATCCGAGTTAAATTTTTAATCATTATATAGGACCCTTGCCAGAAAACTCTGTTCGTGAAATCGATAGTGAAACTAAAATCAAGTGCAACTCAGTTTTTAGACTTCCTGTCATACTAAATTTTTCAAATGAACAAATAATAAACGGTATTTTTGGAAAACTTCCCCGATTTTTCTTATCTAAGTAAAGAACTTTTGGTGAAAATTTCAAGCAATAGCGTTGGTTTGATCTAATTTGATGAAATAAAATGGGAGCAGGAATTTTGAAACACCATTAATGAGATACCCGTTCCTGCAGTTTCACTGTTGAAATGCAGTGGAAGAAAATGTTTGGAACAAGAAACACTTCAGTATTGGATAGACTGACCTTAGATATTGAAAGACAGATTCCAAAATGACTTGGCAAAAGTTTTTAGAGAAGCAGGGAAAATTTTGAGAGAGCAATTGGAATGTAAAATTGACTTGATTTTCAATATCATACTCTTCTGTTGTGTAATTTTACCACCTAGATGAGGTGCTTAACATTATTATAATTACATACAGACTTTATTCAAACATGAAGTTTGAAAACTAGCGCAATCTGGAGGCGTTTCCTCCATTTGGTCGCTCCTGTTGCACAGGTCCCTGATATGATCAATGTCATTATTTTGAGGGAACTAGGAACTGAATGAAAAAATTTAGGGAACCTCTACTGATGTTCACCACTTATGTGAAGGAATCTCAAAGATTTACTTCTAAAGCAGGCCAAACTCAGTTCATCAACCCTAATAAATTTTAAAGTTTGCTTGATTGTTTCACTTTCTTTAAATAGTCAAAAGCAGAGTTTCCTGGAGGATTGTCAGGAGGAATTATCAGAATTCGTGGGCTTGAAATTTGCTACAGAAATAAATGACAAAATTTACAAAGTCTTAACAAAATAAATACATGGCAATTTTAAAATTTACAAAATCGGTTGCCGACTTATGACTCAATTTACAGAATCGTAGAGATTCTGTTAACAACATTTCAAGATGACTCGATTTCCACATTGTTTCGTTGCAATTGCCATTCCTTGGGGGAAATCAAAATTTACATGGCAACACTGAATTTAAAATTTCAAAAAGGGTCAGAATGGAAGAAACATTCACTTAAGAATTATATGAATTAAACCCCCATAAGTTTCTGAGACTAAGCTGACGAGAATTCAACTGCCTTAGTTTAACTGGTGGTTGGAATTATTATTAAATAACCTTCCAGAGACTGTTACAGAAAAAAAATTTGAAGCTTTTTTCCGTAACGTTACATCGCACAAAAATAAAACACAGCAGAGATACTTTTTTCCCAAAGAGAGGCCTGTGGAAGAAGCACTTTGACAGTGAAGGGATTGTTCTAACCGCAAAGACATAAATCTAAGTAGAGTTCGAGCCAAGTCAACTGGCTGAATTATAAAGTGGAATAGAATTTTTGCTATTTTTATTATGCATTAAAATTTTGCGCAATGGTCACCCATGAACCCATCCTGCATGATGTGAAACATTTTCACCCAAAGTCAGCCCACTTTTTTGGCGTGAACTCCAGAGGAATGAAAATAAATTTCAATTGCAATCTTACTTTAGGAATACACTTACCACTTCAAAAATTTCTTTCAGCGAGCTCCTCAATTAAGCAATTTCAGCATTTACACCATTTTTTGAGAATTTTTGATTAGCTGAATTTAGCAACATCTGATTAGTCTTAAAGAGAAAACCTGGAGTAAGGCTGCGCAAGAATATGGCGGCCACAGCTGTCAGAAGATCTTAATTGACAATAAAATGCCTTCGATTTCCTCTCACTTAGAAAAGTAGGATGGAACAAAAATTCTGACCCTTTAGTTTAAACGCTTCAATTAGAACCCTATCAATTTGAACAATTAGACTACTTACACAAAACCTTACCTAAATTAAACTAATATTTACAAATTTATAATCAATTGAAGAACAGACGCACAATGCTCAGTGGTTCTATTACATTATTCTATTTCCTATGAGTGTTGCCAGATTATGCCTAGAAACCGAATATTTGTAGAAAAAAATTCTGGTCATTTCACGGCACAAAATGGCAACACTGTTGCCTAGATTTGCTTTGTATATGTAACTATTATCTGCAAGCGTCCTTGAAAGTCATTTTCACAAATGGACTACATTTTGTAATAAGGAACCACTGTTTTTGACTCATTTTAGAAATCACACAAATGCCACTAGTTTTTCTTCTCAGTAACGTTCTTATAAGGATAAGCCAAAAATGGTAGTTTCGTATTGCTAAATATAACCCAATTTGAGACTAGCTGATGATAATCATAAGCTCAAGATGTTTGGGATACAGTGAGGTTTTGAGATCACATAAAAACCAATTGCTTTCCGAAGAATGACTCACATTAAAGCGCTGACTTATTATGAAAACAGTTTACTGCAATTGGAGATAATATACTCCCTAATTATAGTTCTGACTCTACTTTGGTCTTGCACCAAAACACACCAGAGCTTTTGTTTTCAAATTTTTCTCGTCATTTGGCAAAGACAGCAGGGATGGATTCTGCTATATTTTGTACGTAAACTGCTTCCGGAGTATACCAGCACTTTCCTCGTTGTGCCTTGTTATTTTATGAAATCGCAGAAACTTAATGAGTCATACCAAGGCCTCAAACAATTTTTGGACGTGAAGTATTAGTTACATATAGAAAAGCAAATAATAAACTACTCTGTTTAAGATTTTTGCGGTAACATACAGTAAATACATTAGACTGTTCCAAGCTTGACGTAAGAGGCTATCAAAGCCTCTTTTGTTCATGCCGAACATGGAAAAGGAGTTTTTTGGCAAGATAAGAATGACAAAATGTAATATAAAATTGCTTAACTTACAGTATACAAAAAGAAAAATTGCAGCCTTGAACATTAAGTAGATGAGTCAGTGAGTAAGTTAGTCAGTCAGTAAATAAGTAAAACAGCCATATTACTCAAAGAGAATTTGTTCAGAATTGGGCATGGAAAAATAGCTTTCATCACAATATATTCATACTCCCTGATAATGATCGAAGTATAACACTGATTTGATGGACACAGAATGAGAACAGTGAATAAGGAAAGATGGAAAATAATTGGACTAAGACCAACTGTACAATTCTGATCAGGTACAAGAACTTATGTTCACAGGTAAATGCATGACAGAAAAAAACAGAAAAGTAACATGAATATGCTTTACTGATACATTTTCCCCATGAAAAATTGTTCGTCAATTTTTTCTTCAAAAAGGCATCAAGAACAAAAGGACTACATTTTGCAATTGGGAGCTTATCCACAAAAACACTGATGATTACAGGGTTATTGAAGACGCATAAGATGTTTCTAGAATAAGCCAGAAATTGTAGTGTCTCATTGCAAAATGTAGTCCAAAAGTAGAACTGCAAGAATTTTATTTCCCAAGTAGGCTAGGTCTTTGGATTCGCCTCAAGCTCAGAACAAAAACAAAAAATAGTTCCCGAAAGAAAAAAAAACTGAACAAATAAGTAAAAACAAACGAATCGCTCCGATCCTCAACAATACAATAGAGCAATCCAAAAAAAAAAAAATAAATAAAAAAAATAAATCAACTTGTAAGACATAAAATTTAAAATAAGAAAAAAACAACACTTAGATAGACTATTCAATTCATTAAACTTCAAATCAATCTAAATTTGATTTAGCAAGAAAGTATAACCACAAAAAACAAAACGTTCTAACAGGAAACTTTCCACCACTCGACTGAGTGACGTTTCCGCTCACACCCACAGTTGGCCAACATTTTTAAAATTTTGAAAGTAGGCAGTGATTTTCAGTGAACTGGCAGGTAAGTCTTAATGGAGGTTTTGGCCGATGTAACGTGGATGGAAAGATTTGAAGACCAACATTTACAAAAATACTGGCAGCTTGAACATGGTTGATTTGTTCATAAAGTGTAGTACATCACAAACTAAGGACATATCATCGAATCAAACGAATTTCCTACTCTCGATTCAAGTTTCAATGTTCAGTCAAAAACTGATGTCGATGACTGACTAATCCATTTCCCAGGCAACAGAGTAAAAATGGGTTTTACTTGGCGAGAACCCATGAAAATCACAAACAGTATTGCCTCGAGACAGGCTCCTGGAATTCTTGAAAATGAAAGTCACTTTAAATAAATCGTCGAGGTATTAAACAAGCTGCCTCCTAATTGCACCAAGAAGCTACGAATCAGCGCTATCGAAATGCGCCTGGAAAATGAAAATGGATCTTGTGAAACGATTTAGATAGAGCGGTTCTTGGCACAATTTGGATGCGCTGAAAATAAGTTAATTACTTTAATACTATTGAGCTAGATAAGAGCTAACACTACATTATGACTGGTTATTCATCTTAAAAACTAAATGCCGTTACAAGAGTCTCTCCAAGGGCTTGATTTCCGGACAAGTGGATTCTCCTGGCTTGTAACTTTTGAGCAAAGTTGCAACTGAAAAATAATTGGTTCCATATTAGAGTTACACAAGAGACAACACACTGTATATTGATAGAATTGCAGGACCAGAAACTTTACATCTCGAATTCTTTTTGAGATATCTGGGATGAGGGCATACCTTTTCGAGTAGGTGCTATAATTGAAAATGGGATGAAGAATCACGTTTTTTCAGTCTAACTTTTATCAATAGAGACCAGAAAGCAAGATCAGACACTGTTCGCTTATCTAAAATTTTAGGATGAGCACTTATATTTTGACCGATCGAGATTCATTACAAATTTGAGGGGTGAAATAACTTTAAAATTTCAGTAAATTTTCAAAGTATTTCTTGAGTCTTAAATTATGAGTAAATTGATTTTACTATCTGAATTCGTGACAGATTTTTCATCTGTAAAAAGTTAAACGCTTTCTATAATATCTTACAGGGCAGAACGATGTCAGATTTTAAACTTTATAAACAGATTATATGAACGTGAATGATACCAACTGCACAAAAAGTGTGTTTTCAAATTGTATTTTAGACATAGGTGCTCAACACGATTTTCTTACAATTTTACCCGAGAAGATTCCTCTCAGTTGGTCATATCTCTTGCGCGCGATAGACTTACAATTCTGCCATGGTAATTATAGAGCTTTGAGTTAAAATTCATCAGGATAACGGTGTTAAGTTTCAGCAAACCTTGAAACTTGACATAATTGAGGAGCTTCCTGGAAGAAGGGTCCATATCAAAAAATTGCGTTTGGGAAAACGGCTTTGGACGTTTTGATTATTTATTTTCTGCCATCAATTAACTTACATTGGAAATTTGAGTCCAACTGAAGTGTGAGTCACTATCAAAGGCCAGAAAGTGATTATGGAAACTTAAAATGCATACTTCTCAGACAAAATCGTTTGCAATGGGCTCTAGGGAAAGCTGCTCAATTGTGATTGTAAAGAAGAAGAAAAAAAAGAAAGAAAAAATCAAGAGTATTGAACAGTAGAAATGAAAGAGTTAATTACCTTTAAGTCAAAATCAGTAATACTTTCTGATCCACTTTGTTTTTGGTTCGTGTCAAAGAGAGTCAAAATTGGATGCATCACTCCCCTAAAATGAAATAATATGGCAAAGATAAGTTTAAGTCGCTTATTTACAATACATCTCTACCTAGAGGTTTTCAAAGAAACCCTTATCAATGAGCTATCAAAGCTTCAACCCTTATTCTGAAAACGATAAACTCTGATAGATCCACTGTAGTCAGAAACAGCTGGCTGTATTGGAACCAATTACAAAACTCCGAGTTAAAGCATTTTCACCTGGTGTGTCTGTTTATTAGGTTACTTGAACTGTAAAACTGGCACTAAATAGTAATAGCTCATTTTCACAAGTTCCAAAAAATCCGGTAACAGAATTGTGTTGATTGCTAACCAAAAACCAATAGGACGCCGCTACCTCTTTCTCAGTGATAAAAAGCTGAATAATTTGAAATGAGATAATTTTAAAGGATCATATATTTTCAAAAATTTCTCTATAAATCAAATTTTTGAAGAAAAATCAAGGAAAAGTACTATCATATGCACTGGTTGACTCTTCTTGGAATGCAAAATCAAAGAAATATCAAAAGAAAGACTAGTATTTTCTATCAATGATAAAACTGGAAAAATTCATACCTCGCCTGCAGTTTTTACAAAAAACTACGCACAAAATACCAATAAATTCAGCTCTGGCTAAGAGATGATTTGTCATTACTTGATACCATGTTTTTCATGGCTTTCGAAGCAAGATGAGCATGGAAAATCTAACTTTCTATGTGCCAATCTTCAGAGAAATTAGGCTGAAAAGTGAATTTAATGACATTTATGCGCTCAATGTTCGGCGGGAATGTTGCTACATCTGATTTGATGATCAAGGAGAGATTTTGTTTCCTTGGATACTAAGAAGATAAGACAGGCAAAATGAATTACCTAAGTCCTTTCTAATGATAACAGTGTGTGGTGCAAGTCCGTGCAGACAAAGCTCCATCAAAAAGCACGTGAAAAAAGGCTGAAAAATTCACTTTTCAGCCCCTTTTTTCTTGATATTGGCACACAAGATTTCAAAAGCTCACCAAGCTTAGTGAGTTGCGAAGAGCAACTTTTCAAATACATAATATAGAAATTAACCGATTAAATTTCTTGGTATTTACTGCATGATCCTTTTTGTTTTACTTCATTTCCTCGAGAGAGAACCGATCAATGTTTTGGCAACCAATTTTAAAGGAATGTTTTCTGATAATTAAAAAAAATCATACATGAAAGAATGAATAGAAAGAAAACAAACCGGTTCCCTTGCATTGAAATGGAATGGAGAGAAAATTTGTGAAATTTCAAATTGAAATAAATTTTCTGCATCTTCTCTGATTTCTGATGATAGGTTGGACAAAAGAGATCAAGTAAATTCAAGCCTTTTTAAAGATCTGTAAGAATTATAAATAATGTAGAAATTCTGAGTTCTTACCCGGTGATCAGGCTTGTAAAGATGTGTTTGTGGCATCAGGAATGTTGAACCTAAATCTCGTTCAACCATTGTATGGCCCTCCTGAGTGAAAAAAAAAATAACAAATTAGATGAAAAATCCAAGTTCCAAACTTTACTTTACTTTAAAAGAAATCAGGCCATTCGTATCAGAATAACTGCACATCGACGGTGTAAGTCGGCAACCACATAACTCGTTTGCGGTGTCTAAAAATCTCCGCCTTTATGTTATTTTTTTAAAAAAGAACAAATTGATATGATTCCTTGAAGTTTTTGCAGAATTTTCTTCGCACAGAGAAGAAAAATCATGGCAGTTTTAAAGAATTGCCGCAGAGTAGTTTTCCGTTTAAAAAATAAAGTATGATAGGAGGTTTGCAATGTTGCAAACCAAGTTATGTGATTGCCTACTTAAACCGTCAATATGATCTTCCCATTCCCCGTATTAGACAACATTCTTAAATAAAGTGACTAACATCAAGTCTGACGCAGTCTACTTACTTTATGCAACATTTCCAGACTTGTCATCAGTAGTAGGCTAAGTTCAGAAACGTTAATATCCAATTATTCACACTTTAATTTCTGACAGCTGCCGCAGCATATGCTACTAACAGTATCTTTCAGACATTATATGCCCTACTTTAGTGTTGGTGGCACATAAACCAATATGCGGAATGTTATATTTGATGCTTAAAATGAAATACTATGTCTGACTCAATTTTCGATTTCTGGTGTTTTTTGGTATGAAGTCTTCATTTGTGACCGTTAATCATGACTGAAAAATTTTCTAAGAAGTGATTTTTGTCCTGTTGGGTATAGAAATTGGATTCTGAGATTTTGAAGGGAGATTCTTTTCAAAGTTAAAAAGAATAAAATGGCTAGGAGTCTTTTAAAGCCAGCAGCAGGCGTACAGTTGCATTGACGACATGTTGAAACAACTTTGAGCCTGGAACATGGTGGGTAAAGAATTCAATTTCAGAGCTTTCTGAAGATTACTGTTTTTAAGTTGCCAACTTCAAGCAATCGAAAATCCGGTTTGATTGACGGTTTCGAATGTTTTTTACCCAAAAATTTTTGTAAGACTCTCATGAGCAAAGATACTAGTGTTTCCATTCTGAGTTCATTAGCAGTGAGGTCTTTTTCCTTTTAACACTAAAATCGAATGAGTGGAATTTTTTTTTTTTTCAAAATTATTGCAGAGAGCGAGAAAAAACCACGGCAGAAAGGTTTTAAAACATAGATAAAATTTGTTCAAAATTTAGAATGGAGAGATACTGTGGTACCACCTTTTTCTGCCATGACTTATAGGTATTTAAATACTTACATCATTCATTGTTTTATGCGAAGATGAGTGTTTTGAGTCGTAATGGCAACTGTGCGCATGAAGTCTTTTGGTTGGTGGATGGATCGTCGTTTCATCGTACGATCGTGCCTCTGAGACAGTCCTACAAAAATAAATTGAATTAGAATACTGAGTTAATCTTCCAGATTTTTGGTGTACTTGGAATTATTTACGTATAAATAACCCTTTAAAAATGCAGGACGTTTTAACGATTAGATGTTGATGATGAGTTTAGAAAAACGTACACATACATCTTCATTTTATATTTAAATTGCTGAAGAACAACCAATAATTCTTATGAAAAAAACTGTCGTGTGACTTTTATTTGCGCTCTCAAGAATACTCTTTAGAAATGTCATGTAAATAATCTGGTAATACACGAGTAGAAAACTTGTGGATCCCTAACGTGGTTAGTGTTATGACTACGTACATCATGGCTGTTTTAGCAAGGGCTTTATTGAAGGGGGAAGGATAGTAAGGGAATTTCCATCTGTCTCTGCATATGCATCACAAACTCATTTCCTGACCAGCCACGAGGTGCATTTATCATCATAGTGTATAGAGCTCACTCAAGTATGGCCAGTGTGAGCATGTTCTTTTTTGGAAGCAGACGATTCGATGGGGGAAGAATCATCGATGATGAAGCTGTTTGCATCATTTTTATCTTAATTTACATTGATCAAAAATTTGAAATGAAGAATAAAATTGGTAAAACTTAAACTCTACCATTTTAAGCTTGAAATATTTAGCTCAAAGAGAAAATGGGTACTAAATTATGTTGCTCTCAGCAAGGCAAGTCATGATTTATGTATCCATAATCTTAACGGTATCTTTTTACGCAGATATTAATACTAATGCAGGCAAAGAAAATACTTAAAGGAATAAAGGAAAATGTACATGTAGCTTACTTTTCAATTCTACTTTCCTCTGCAAATAATTTTTAGACATAAATTCGTGGAGGAATTTTTATCAGACTCATTTAAGTTAGTTCTGTTAGTTCTGATAGAAGTTGGTAAATTTACAAGCAGTTAGGACATGGTTTAAAAAGACTGAGGGTGCAGCAAATGCAAGCTCAGGGAATCCTGGATTGCTGTTAACATAAAAAAGCAGGAAAAATTTAAATTTCCTCAACCGTATCTATTTTGTTGTGAAAGTGCACAATTCCATTTCGAACTTCTCTTTATCTGAAGTTAATATTATGAGAGGGTGGAAGAGTTTTTAGAACTTTCAATAATTTCTTTGTAATATTACTTCGGAAAAATTCGAAAGCTTTCAATAAAGATCAAACAAGTTTGAAAGGAAAACTTTTTCCGCACCCATGAGTAAACTTGCTGCAAAAATATCACACAGAGAATTCAATACAAAGAATAACTTATAAGTGAAATTTTTTAGCACGAGGTAAAAGGTAGGTAGCAAAATTTTGATGATATGATTGATTCAGTTTGTTGGTAAAATATCTACAACCAGCGCACCATTAAAAATGGAAAGAGCTCAGAAAGCAGTGAATGAATAGTAACAAAGTTAAAAAGAAAGCATACTTCGAAAAAGGTTTTGATTAGGTACATAATATCTACTGAAATTAATGGAGTAAGTAACGTGGAAATGATTTTAAAGTCACCAGTTAAAGAACAAGACTTGGAAGAGAAGAAGGACAGACCAAAAAGATATTGATGAATAAAATAGTTATGAGACAGCTCAATTTGAGCGACAGTAAAGGAAGAGAGAAGAGAGGAGAATTCTTACAGTCTGTCAACACACTTTATGATGGGGTCCTCTAACTGAGTAATCAAAGTCGGAGTCGAAGGGATGACCAAACTTAGGCCGCTGAAAACAAAAAGAGTTAAGAAGGAATTGAAATTCAATTAAGAATCCTTCAAAAGAGTTCAGAGGAAGTCAGATTGCCATGACATGTTGAAAAAAAGAGGATCTGAGAGTGGATGATACGTTCGAAAGAATACAGATAAGAGAGAAGGGCTGGAAAATAGAACTCGGAGAGTACTTGTGGGGGAATTAAAAGGAGATGGAAGTTTAAAACCAAAGAAAGTATCAGCTCAAAAATGTCATTCAGTAGAATTTATGCCAGATAGACCAAAGTTTCAAGGGAGATCGAAGACCTGCCATCTTGATCTGTGCATTTTGTTTCACTGCAAAAATGAAAACTGCGGATCTCTCACCCTACTCTTAAAGTCAGTCAACTGATTAGGCGTCAACTGCTCAATTTTAAGTACTTTTGAATGCCAAGACCGTTTTTTAAGCTTTAAATTGCATCGGAAAAGTCAAATTCTAAAATGAAACATGGGAACTGGATAACAAGGAAAAGGTATGTGACAAGTCAGAAGTTATCGGTATGTTAACAGGTCACTTTGCGCTGCAGGTGAAATGGCTGTAGAATATTTATCCTTAATGACAATGCATTTTTAGAACATGAAATACCACTCAATTATTGTGGAGATGTTTCTAAATTTTCCTTAAAGTCTTGGAACAAATCATAGTTTGCCATTCTAGCTTATGATAACGTTTATTCAATGAGACTACTAAGACTGGTGAAAGAAAAAGAAGAAAGAACGAAGAGGAAGTTTTTGATGCCTCCTACCATCATTTGGACGTATTTCTGCCAAACGGAGCTATGTGCATTAAGACATGAGCCGTGAGACCCATAAGAATATATGCGTGACAAGGCTCACATCGTGATGCACATGGTTCCATATAACAGAAATACGTCCATTTTAGAAAAGGTCGCAAATTCAAGGGCACAAAGGGTATCCTGCAACATTTTTTAGGAGAAATTAAAAAAAAAAAATTAAAATGACAAAAAGAAAAGACAATACTTCATCACTGGATTACAAAAAAATCTGTTCCATCGTGGGCTTTAAACTGGTAATGGTTGGAATGTCAAAATGATAGAGAGTGATTCAAAAGTCCCGTGCCACCAGCAGTAGGCATTAACCCTGTACTGCTGTACTAAGGGAGAACACCGTATGAACCTTCAGGCGTTGCCAAATTTCCCTTGATAAAACACGAATTCCCTGGTCAACTTATGAATATTTTTCTCCCAATTTTTCAGATAGTTTTTCCTGCAATCCCACCAAAAAGTCCTGAAAATTTTAAGGGATTCATAAGTTTCCTCGAAATTGAACATTTTATCAAAGAAAATGTGGCAACCCTCGATATTCATACGGCGTTCTTCCTCAGCTTGGCAGTGTAGCTTTGTAACAAATTGAGGTAGCAACTTGAAATTTTGAAAGTGCTCCGACATCAAAGGAAACAACTTTTGGAAACTCCCAAAATTTAAAAGGAGATATCCTGAGAAGGGGCAATAACCATAGGGGTGGTGCAAGATTTCTGGATCACCCTCCATAAACAGAGGTTGCGTGCTCCTTAGAAAAAGAGTGCTCTAAAAATTGCTGGGTGCAAATGAAAAGGAAGATATAGTCTCGTGCTGGAAAATTCCTTTCCAGAGTTTTTAGTTAGATAAGACTTGCATTAGTGATACAGTTCAGAGATAGGAATTTCAGTTTTTGTGCAGCAGGAATGTCTTACCTTTCTGCAGTTCTCATTGTATTGAAGCCCTGCGGACCGAGGTCATGATGGTCACCCATGAATGCTTCATCCAGCTCTCTCGTCCTGCCAACTGTGGCAGAAACTTCGTAGCCAGCTGACACCAATGCCCCTTGAAAATTACAAATTGGAATTAAGATCGTTGAAATTGAGAACATGTAAGATTTTGTAGGGTTTTACTGAGGTGATGCCAAATATTCTGTATTAAAATAGACACGACATTGGTTGTGCATTAATCAGGTGTATTGATAAATTTCAAATTTTGAATTCCCAGTACTTTTCCTGTATATACATACAACTCATTCGTCACAGAAGTATTACACAAGCACTCTCCCAAGGTTCTGATGGCTGACAACTTAAAATGGCTACCTCTGCCTTTTCAATTTTTTCTTTAACTTGACTACCTTACAATCTTATTCTAAGAATTATTGTGCTTACTTTGTTCAAATAGATTAACTTTCCATTTGAAATAGCGAAAATTCTATGGTCAACATCAAATTTCCCGGGAGTTTCCCTTAAAATTCTGTTCCTTGGGTTTCCTGGTTTTTCCTTGTAGAAGAAACCCAGGAATAATGTACAGGTGGGCTAAATGTGAAAAATAAGATAGCACGATGGAATACATTTTTTACTTGTTACCAATGGCTTTATTAAAGAAACCTTTTATCTTCGTGGCAGTGTTTCAACATTTCCGCTCTTATTATATATTTTCGAAAAGATTGCTAAAGAGGCTCCTCAGATTGCACAAATGATCAAGCACAATATTTTGCACAATACATTACACAATATACCAAGAGCGCATATACGCAATATACGCAATAAATGCAAGAATGCGGGGAAGGAATATAAAAGTACCTGTTGAAGGCCTCCGAGGTGCTGGTGGCTTTGTTTTATGATGTGAAGATTCAACTGACTGGTGTGTTGAAGCACTCGGCTTCCTACTGCTATTTCTAGATGCCTACAAATTTGAAAAATTAAAATAGATTAAGTAAGTTCAAGACTCATGCAAGTTTTTTTGACGCAAATTTTTTCAATGGACCACTTGACAAGGTGGTTTTGGTGACACGGTAATTAGCGTTTATTGGACATAAATTCGCAATAAAATAGCGATTTTATGGTAGGCGATTTATCGCAATATAATCAAACAAAAAACAGTGATAAATTGTGATCAAATGTTGATTTTATCGAGAGCAATATTATAAAGAAAAAAATTTAAACAAGATTGAGGATAATTGCTCAGATATTGATGATCCTCATAATTTTCCTGCCATAATATAGTAAAAAATCGCAACTTAATTACAGGATATCCCGAATTTTCCCTTGAAAAATGCCCCTTGAATTCTTATGACCTGTCGTTGGTCCAGCATGTGTTTAACTTTGTATTTGCAGAGAACTTATTTTTCTGGAACCAAGCTCATTTATGAACATTCTTGGTCATCTTGGTTTAACTTTGGAATCCAAAAAATGGCAGCAGCATTTTTCCAGTCTTTTTGTGTTTGAAGGTTGGCTGCCCTTTTGGGTCCTAGGAGCTCCACATTCAACACGTTCATTCTCTCCTCATCTAGGTACTCTTGATATAAATAATTAACTTTTGAACTTTGCCCTATTCAAAAGTGATGTTTCTTCACGCTTACCTGTTTATCGACAGGTGTATGGTGGCCGTCTGGCGAGAGGTAATTTAGCAACTTTTGCTCCGGTCCAAACGTGGAGAGCGTCAGGAGCGTAGAGCCTGGCTGCGCTGGGGCTGGCCTATACTTGGCACGCGGGATCATTACTGTCAGCGACCGGTCCCGCTGTTCCACCACGTTGCTCCTCAGAGTCGAGCCATGTGACATATGGCTTCCAAGTGAACTTGACTTAGCAGCACGTCGCAACATTTTCTGCCGTTGCTGACTATTGTTCATTCCCGTCTGCAACATCAGTAGCCCCATGAAAAATCTTTCTCTTTTATAAAAATTACTTAAACGAATCTCCAAGTATGCAGGTATGCTCTTAAAATCAAAATCCCATCCCCCTCAATACCCAATCAACAACCAGCCTCAGGCCACCGCTGTTTGATTGGTCACCTGGCTGGGAATCTCCTGATCATAGAGCTAGTGCTACCACCACTACACCGTAGGAGACTGACAGCTTTATTTCGACTTATAGATTGTCATATGGAAGTGATAATTATTGTTTAAAAGAACGAAACTAAGTAAAAAGTATGTGGAAGGATGCATATAAGAACTAAATATATGTAGATCTTTTTAAAATATCCAGAAGCAATGGGGTCTTAGGTTCTGGATTCTAAATGCATATTTTTCTAAAGAGCAATTTCTGTCAAAGTGAGTCAAAAATCAGAATTTGAATTTGAATTTTTGATCGAGAAAGGTTACTGATACCTATTTTAGAGAGCAAGAGGTGAGTGGTGTAGTAAAGAGCACTAAAAGAGGGTTACAGTTGCAATTCAATTGACAATATTATACTTTGTTTGTAGTTGTCTGTCTTTCACTCCACACTAAAGAAAACGTACAACTATGAAGACATTGATAAGGAAAACATACCTGTCTGATGTACGGTGGAGGAGTATTTTCAATACTTTCTTCGCTACTTGTGTCCATGCTGACTATGGCTCTTTTGTCTGGCGCTAGGTTGATGCCTCGAATATTGCGGTACCTCCTGAAACCAACGCCCGCACCTGGCGGTATTCTGACCTGACTGTGCGGCCGACACATCATGACCAGGCATATTATCAGCAAGACACATAATAAAGCTCCCACTGCTACCAGAATCAGGAGCGTAACTGAAAAATTAAGAAAAAATACACATTAAGAAGTGACAGTGATACTAATTCAGTGATAAATAATTTTTATTGATCAGTTAATCAGTTGAAGTGTACAAAAAAGCTGTTTGTTTTTGTTGATGATCACAGAAGTATGACCAAGATTCATATACCTATAGACTGAAGTTGCCCCATTCCTAGAATTGAGCCAGGTAATCTGATCTATAACGGTGCTCCTTTGGTATCAAAATAAATTGTGGAGTGAGCCTCTAGGAAACAAAGAAGAAGAAAAAAGTGTTCCTGAGAGACCACTGGAAAAAGGATATTCATTCATAGAGGAAAACTTTTCAGTGGGGACAGTAATGTCAAGTTGAATCAAAAAATAGAATTTTCAGATTTTGACAGAAGACTTTTTCTAGTGTTCTAAAAACAATACGCTAGCTGTTTAGTTCATTTTTGTGCCAACAGAATATGTAAACATGCGTTTCAAGTGGGCAATTCTAAAATTCCGAACATGACAGTCGAATAGTTGAGAATTATCGATAGCGTTTTCTCAAAATTACAGATTTCGAGCTGCAAATTTTAAACCCTCAAAACTCTAGTTCAAATCAATATTTTTAAGAATTTTTCATTTCAAAATCTTTGTGAAACAATTTTTTAAGTTCTGATACCAGTAACTCAATTATGACTTTTTGTGGACTGGGGTACATTGGCTGCGGTCGGTTACGCAAGGAGCAGTTCTATGCGTAAGTTTACATTTTAACTAGCTGGACTAAATTTTTTTTGCAAAAGTTATTTGATATGAAAGAAACTTTGAGCATTTTAACCCTGAGGGTTCAGTTCACATTCCAGATAAGGAGATAAAAGATTACAAACAATAACTGTTCATTACCTTTGAGGTTTATCTGACAGCGGTCACCAGCATACCAGTGGAAGCATTCGCACATTACCTCCCCTTCATCTCGTGTGTAACAGGTTCCATGGTGACTACAGGCGTCACAACCAATTAGCTCAGCTGCACAGAAAGGAAAAAGATAAATGGAAGGAAAAAAACCAATGAGGGTGAAAAAAAAATAAAACATCAATACCTTGCTAGATCACAGGGGTCAGCAAAAATCTTGATGCGCACAATTTACCTGGTTTGTTGGTCACAAGCCAGAATTATGACAATTTAGTACAAAAAAAAAACGATCTTATGATCCTCGACAAAGATGAGGCAACTTTCAAAAGTTACGACCTTGCTTGTTCTCTACTGGGGCAAAGAGGACATTTTCGAGAGGCAAATCGGAAATTTTGTAGAAGGCAACAACTCAAAAGAGAGGTTGAAGTTTCAGAGCTTTTTGCATCCTTGTTATGACAAACGCATATGAGCATATGTTATGTTAATGAATTGTGCATCTAGGTAAGAGTACAATATCACCACAAGTTTTGCATTGATGCCTTAGTGATTCATTTGAAAATGGGATGTCAATTCTTTCATGTTCTCCTTGGTACTCAAAATTTTGGATATACCCCTTTCTCCCTCATTTTCTGTTAAAAACTTGACACCCTTGACTAATTCAAACTGAGGTACCCTTTACATTTACATTCAGTAATGAAAACAAAATAACTAAATATGATGAAAATTTATGGATTGACAGAAATTATAAAAGTATACAATTATACAAACCAGAGCAAACTCTTCCAGGGAACTGTGTGTTGTGCGACATGTCTGTGAAGCCATCTTTGCAGCTGCAGGTGTATGTACCCTTCAAATTGAAACATTCTGAGTGGTCGGAGCAATCATGGTACTTAGCGTCAATACATTCGTCAAAATCTGCCACAGAGAGAACACAATGTAAGACGGAAAGTCCAGCATTGAAATAAAAAAAAA
Organism: Bemisia tabaci; assembly: GCF_918797505.1. NCBI lineage: Eukaryota > Metazoa > Arthropoda > Insecta > Hemiptera > Aleyrodidae > Bemisia > Bemisia tabaci. The sequence goes on along the minus strand of NC_092801.1, from coordinate 16,506,520 downwards.
TTCAACTGTAAGGTGACCATCCGCAAGAAAACAAGACTTCAGTTCCCAAAGACAAATTTCTTCGGATCACAATTTATACTGAGTCGCATCAAAAATTTAGTAATTGCTTTTTTTATATAAATTGTTCTCTTTCACATGCAATGAATGACTAGTTCACTGAGTTTCTTTACAACAAAAAGCATTAAGTTGTGTTTCAATCTGACAATTTTAAGGTCAAACAAGGCAGATAGGAACTCAGAATCACTTTTTCTCAAAAATTACTGATTTTTAACTGTAAATATCAGTTTAATTTCCTATTTTGGGACAATTCACTAAAATGATTTCACATACCTACTTTTTTAAGTGATAGTGTAGTCAATGGTTCCTGTTATGGTCTTTTTTCTTGCGGAAGAATCAATTTTTATGGGCGCATAAAACAATCTGTACAGCAAGAGTTAAAATGTACTTTACATCTTATAACCAATCCCCCTAAAACGCATTTCTTTCAAATTTTGTTCCTTTTTAAATTAGAAACATTCAAATCTTGTGGAAAAAGCTTGGAGTTCTTCTCATTGTATTTGCTGGCATTCTGAAAATATTAACCTTTAATGGGTTCGTTGAGGAGATAGGATACTTTTTGATAAGAGCAATTAGATTGACTTTGTCTCAAGGAGTTTGACTAAAAGTAATTGTGTACTAACCTTGAGCTTGCAGGAGTTGAATCATTTCTTTTGACGCATAAACTTCCGTTCCACCAAGGCTGTAATTGGTTGTTCTTAATGACTTGCGAATGGAATCTCTCAAGTTTGTTTCATCTGTATTTTCTGACAGCTGTACAGGAAGTGAATAAAGAAAAGAAAAAAACATAAAAATTACAAGCACAATTAATTACTGATTAATTATTCTGCACATATTTTTTGTTAAAGGTTATAAAAGAGCTGAATGGCACAATTTTTCATTTGCTGAGGAGTCAATGGAATATTCTTGGAAATTCTTGGTAAAGTCATTAGAATTCATACATTTTTCTTGGAGTTTATATTTGTGATTACTTTCCTGGCAAAACTGTAGTGCAAGATTTTGGATCACTATAGTGCAAACATTAATCCACAAAAACTAACTTCTCTGACAATCTGGTGAAGAAAATTCAATAAAATTTGCACTTTAGAAAAAGATTTGAGTACAACTATTAAGAAATTTTTTTTATAAAGTTTAATTTTATGCATGTGTTTTGAAGTGACAGCGAAAATATGCTCAACATACAGAAAACTCTCATAAATCGTAAATTGCTTGATGTGAAGACTGAAAAAAAGTACCTGAACTAAAAAGTCGACAACAGCAGAATCCGATTTCCTGATTGGCTCAAATTTATTGATCATGATTCCATGATAAACATCCCTCAACGTAGATTGCATTACCATGCGGTCCAAACCATCTTTGGTTGCTTCGTGCAGTCGGTGGTAAGAAGGCGCTGTTGGGTCTTCAAGCGATTCCGAGTATCGGATCCTCTCTTTACCGAACCGATCCAGTGCTAGTTTCATTATGAAGGTGTATGTTGCTATAAGAGAGAAGAGAATCAGTATTAATTTTGTATGGCATCTGGAAAATAATCTGGACATAAAACTTCGAATAGGAATTTCACTAGAATTTGATTGCAGAGGGTACAAATTTAAACCAGTTTGCTGATCATGGTCATTTTCAAGTGTTTATTTTTGCCTTTTTATCTGAATGAGATGATAATGAATGCTATAAAATGATAGAAATCGTATGTTGGAGTGATTCATGACAGTTTGCTAGACTGTTTGTATATTTTATAGGTTTGGTTTTCTTTGGTCTCTCTTTTGACAAAATTGATTACTGGCAACAAAGAAAAAGTGCCCTTACGTGCAGGAAATTTGAAGACGAGATCAAGGTTTTAATATTCTCAAAGTTCATACTCTTTTGCACTACTTGGGCTAAGACAATAAAAATTTAGTCTTAAACTTGGAAAAAAATGCTACAATTTCCAGGGCAAAATTTGCAAGACTTCTTTTCATGTAGTCTAGATTCCTTTATTTTTTTTTTAATTCTCTGAGGCTCTCTCTGAATTCTAGATTGAAATTCAGAGATTTTGAAGGGAAAATGCCATGATGAAAACTTAGAGGCTCCTCTCATTTTTCTGCAGATTTTCTTGAGAAAATCTAGATTTTTCCCGAGTTCAGGGGAAGGAAAACACCTCAGCAGGAATAGCACCGAAGCAGAAATAGAGAAAATTCCTGGTTTTCGAAACCTTTTCCCTGACAACTTACTGGATTTTCTCGGATATCTATGGCTTCCAGATGAACCCTGGTTTCTCAGATCATAGACACCATGCTATTTTATTTATTTTGTTTTCCTAAAATTAAATTCACCGTTCAATTTGAATGTATAGGTACTTAATTTTCCCTCGAAAATTTTCAAAAGGTTTCAAAGTAAAGAGCATTATTAAAACTTTCAAAACTTACGCTTGCATGGTCTATCCATAAATATTCTTGCAAATCCAGGTCGGCACACACAGCGCATCACATTATCAATTTTTTGGCACAGCTCATTGCGTGCAGCCTTGCACTCTGGCCGACACTCGTTATCCGAAGAATGAGTCAAAATTCCACTGAGCAGCACATCATTCGGAGAGATCTCATTGGTCTCATCCGGCATCTGAATGTCGGGTCTCTCAGATGGCATGGGCACCTGATTCATTCCTTTCTTGTCTGACATTACAATGAATATTGATTCATTTTCTACCGATGGAACTGGTTTCGGTTCGGGGGCTTGAGGGGTTGTTGAAGTCGTCGGGTGTGTGTACTCCACTGTACTTTGAATTATCGGGACTGGAATTGTTGTGGTCACTGTTGACAGAATCCGAGTTGGCTTTACGATGGTATGGAGCTCAGTTACAGTGTCGACTAAGGTGGATGTTTTCGTCTTTGTTAAGACCAATGTGTGTGTTGACGGTTGCTGACCTTCAGATTGAACGACCGTCGTTTCAGTGATCGTAACAGATAGTGTTTGCGTGTGAGTGATAAAGCGCGTTGGCATCCCGAATGAGTCTGAACCAGCTGAAATAATTCCAACTTGATGGTCGATTTCCTCAAAGAGTACATCATCAGATGGGGTCTGAATTTTATTGCCTGTTTTGATACCAGGCAGCTTTGGTCGGTAGTTTTGACGGATTTGGTAGGGCCCGTCAAATGATTTGTTTGCGGACTCATCCCGGTTGAGAACCAAGCTGATTACGTTATGCTGGCTCACTACAGATTTTGTTGGTTTGATTTTGATGCTAGTGACTGGTGGCTTGGTTTGGATGTTTTCTGCAGGTGGGTTGAACGGTTGTTCTTTTCGTTTTGTTTCGATCGAGGGTGTTACTTGATGGATGTCATCCTCGAAGACAGTTTCAGAGCCAACAATGATGCCATTGCTCCATTGTGGAGTAATTTCCGGTTTCTTGACTGCCGTTGGGGCAATCAAGTCTTCTGGAATGGGTTTGCCGATGACCACGGTTTGGAGTGTTGGTGAGGCTCCCGAAACCTGGACTGTGCCAGGTTTGTGGATACTGTTGTCATGGCTCATGACAACCTTACTGTTAGCGGTTATTACTTCTGGTTTTTGAGAAGACTCTTCTACAGTCAAGGATCCTCCTAAAACAGGGCCGATTGTTTCTGGCTTTTCATCCGTGGTTTTGTGCGTGGTTGTCTTGACTTTCGACAAGAAGTCTTCGACAGCTTTTGGGGGTTGATCGTTGCGTGTTGGTTTCAGTATTTCACTGACGGGTTTTGGTCGAGTGGCATGTGGAATTTCAAACTTGTATGGTGCAGATGGTGGCCGGGGTTTAACCCTGCTTGGTGGTCTGCGCTTGTTTGCGTGGTTGACTGATGGATAACGTAGAGTTGAGCTTGGGCTTGGAGGGGGCGATAGACCAACAATTTGATCGTCACGAGAATTTTCTGGGTCTCTAGTTTCAGCACTATTTGAATGAGGCCTGGTTTCAACTGTAGGAGCTGGTTTTCTTGGCGGTGGAGGTGGTGGCGGAATTTTTTCATCGATGTTCATCGTTGGTACAGTTTCGTCAAATTCATGCATTGGGATCTTAGCGCCAAATGGAAAACTGGACAATGATTGGTTCTTATGTGGAAATGAGTGAGGTGTCGGTTCGATTCGATGCTCTTTTTCTCCATTAAACTGATATGGCTGGTTAGGATTGATGGGAGTTCCGTCTGGTTTTAGGTGAGTCTGTTGACCGATCGACACAGTTTGTGAATCGCCGGTTAGTTTTGGGAAGTTCTGTGGCTTGCCATTTACAACAGATGTTTTGACTCTATAGTCATCTGAGAAAATGTCATAATTGGGTCTACCGTGGTGGAAGGTGGCATTGCGGCTTGGTCTGTCCTCTTTGTTTTCAAACGAGCCGTCTTCTCCTGGAGGATTTATTGGCATACTTGTAGATTGTGAAACAAGCTCTTGAGGAACTTGTCCAGGCTTTAATGGTCTGGTTTTGGATTCTTGAATAATTTCACCTTCTTCAGATTCATATGAGTCATTATCATCAGCTGCATCAGGTCGAATGTAGTTATTTTGGATGTGGTTTTGATGCGATGGGGTGGAGGGAGAGGTTTGATAGTGATTGTTTATCCGATTTAAATCCACCTCCGGTCGTCTGAAAGAATTTGGCATCGGTGTTCGCTCCCTCGGAGGGGTATCTGGTGTTGGCAAGTGATGGTTGCCAACACCAACTGAAGATATTTCTATTGATGGAGTTCCAATATCAATGTTATTGATTGGCTGTCCATTGGAATCGATCAGAATAATGTGATGAGATTCAGAAGTTGTTCCAGCCCCAATGTGGATTCCTTGAGATGATAACGGTATATTTAAAACTGGAGTGGCTGGCAGTTGCGTGTGCGGTATTTTTAGCGGAGCAGATGGTTTTGGTCCTAAGACTTTTAACCCGACAAAACCAGGGTTCACAACAGGCTCTGGGTAAGGAGCTGGGTCATTGAAGATCTCGCCTTTCGGTCCATGACCGTTTCCGACAGCCTGGTCGCTGTAAATCAACGCTGTCTGACTGCCATGTGGTATGACCACATTTGCAACCTGGAGTGGTTTTATATTTACCAGGAGTGGATCGACAGAAGATGGTTCTACGAATGTTGGATGCTCTACACCAAGAATTGAGTTATGGCGGTGGGGCTCAATATTGTTGTTCAAGTCAGACGGGTACTTGCCAAATGATACAGTTTCGATGTGAGCTGTAACAACTTTGGTTGGCTGAATTTCGCCATACAACGGGATTGAGTTAACCTCTGGCCGCGGGTGGTCAGGGTAGTGGTCGACTGATGGTTTGATATAATGCTTCAGATCGTTATCCTTGCGGCTAGGGTTGATGGGGTGTGGTTTATGGTGGCTAAAATCTTTCACTGAGTCATGATGATGGTGGTGATGATGTTTAGGCGGTAACTTGTGCCTCAGGTCATGATGTGTTGGGTGCCTGTGACCAGGTGGCGCAGCCACTTTTTGAACTATGCCTTTGTCACGGGTGTAGCTTGGGATTGGAGGTGGTAGCATACCAATTGGAACATCATCTTTCCGAATAGGTTTGTCACCTTCTGGTGGGCGAGGTCCATGCACCGCTGGTCTGCCTATGATAACATCACTGTTTGCTGTGATTACTTGACCTGGGCTGATCGGTATTCCACCTGTTAGGAGAGGGCTTTCGATTGTTGGCCTGCTTACCGATTGAGCGCCTGCTCTTTCATTTACATCGATGTACTCTTCTGGCCTTTCCACTCTCTGACTTTCTTCTGCAACAGAATCTCCTGGCTCGGAATCTGCCAGACCACCGACTGGTATATAAATTGGTGACCGGTTTGGAGATTTGGTATGTGTTAGTAATGGATTTGTAGCGGTGCTCACTGGAGGCAGCTTTGTAAATGGTTTAATGGTTGATTTGTTGGTCGTAAAAGTTTCATTCTTTTTCTTGGTGTTACTTTTAATCAAGCCTGCCATTACATTTAGGACAGGCGCAAGGGCTGCCAAGCCATTTACTCCTACCGATCCTAAATTAAACAGTTCATTTACACCTGTGCTTCCGCTCTGCAAGTTTGGTACCTTGTTCAATGCGGATCCATCTGGATGCTTACTCACTGGGTCTGAGACCGGAATGATGGTCACATTCCCATCTTCAGAGGTCAGCTTGATAATTTGTGCACCAGGACCCAAGGTCACGCCATTTTTCATGACTGTGGAAGATGCGAGAATGGATGTTTCATACGGTTTCTTGACTGTTTCCGTGGCGTTGGTTTTTGAAGCATTTTGACTCTTGATATCATTGATGGCCGTTGCATTTGTTTTCTTGTGATTTGTTTTCGTGTTGTTCTTATGATTTTTGATTGGCTCAGTTGGGGCAGCGTTTGCGGGCGATGTCTGCTCAAAACTGGGGACAGCCAAGTTGAAAGATGTTTGGAATGGTGCCCGGACATGGTTGATAGCAGTTATTTCCATTTTCTGACCATCATTCAATGTGGCAGTGGCAATAATCGGCACATCACTTTTCAGGGAATTCTTCAAAGACGACAGGTAGTCAACATCCAACAAAGATGTTGCGAGTGACTCTGTCACTACGTTTTCCACTACTTTCGTACGAGAGTTGACAATTGTACTGGGCTGTTTGTTTTCACCTTTACTCTGAACCAACGTTGTGAAATACGTATAAGTTGTCAGGTAAGTTTTCGTGGCAAAGACATTGATCGACTTGTCAGCTTCTGTTTGAAGCATAGCAACCTCCGTTGGTTTGACCTCTTCAATTGAGGAGGCAGATGTTGGCTGAGGGTTTGCAGTCCGCTTAAGGAAAAACTTTTCAGTGACAATGTCAGAGGAAACAGCAAAGTTAGACTTGACAACAGTGTTTGTACCCTCCAGGAAGGTGCTGTAGTAAGTGTAGGTAACAAAATATGTTTTTGTCACATCAGTTGTGAGAGCAGTTGGCTTGATGTCGATGACTGATGGTTTGTTGTCAGTTTTTGTCACAACAACTTGGGTCAAAACGTCAGCTGTGCTCACAATTTTGAAATCGCCACTGTCCGAGAGAGTCTTGGTGAATGATACTGTAACAACAAAAATGAAAATTAGGTAAAAATTATAGATACATGGAAAAAAGCTCAAGCAAAACTGTATATGAAGTTAGGACCTTTGGTCAATTGCAACTCTTGAAACAATAATAATTTATACTTTAGTCAATTCTTCTCTAAAACAGACACACAAGCAAATCGATTTAAAACCCCTTGAAAATAATTAGCAATAGTTATAAAATCGAAAGAGATAAATTTTTGAGTAGCCAAGGAAGCCTTTAAGAGTTGAATCGAATTTTCAAGATATCAAGTCAAGGAGTTCTGCTACAGTTTTGAATGGAATTAGTTGGACGGAGTTAAACAGAGAGGAACCAAGCCACATCGGGATCGAACCGAGAAAAAGAGGTTTAAAGTTTGGCTCCTGCATAAGACTCAATGTAAAAGATAAACATAAAGTTCAATTTCTGCAAAATTTGCTCCAACAAAAACTTTGAATTTTTGGCGATAGATAGTAGAGCAGTGGTTGAGTTCAAAACCACTCATAACTCAATTTTTTCCAAAATGTGGGTTGGTTCCTTTCTGCTTAACTCAGTCCAGTTATGGGTATGGATTCTTGACAAACTGCTATCTATCTTTAAAGTTTCTACCACCAAAAATCGCTGCAAATATATTTACAACTAGGCAGTTTTGTTCAGTGAAAAAATAACATGTAAATAGATACTACACTTCCTTTCGAGGTGAAGAAAAATGATGAGTGCCTGTTAAAGCCCTGTAAAAGCCCTGCAAAAGAACTTGAGGATATCAAGTTACACTTGCCTCATTATAGATGGCAAAAGTAAGTATGAATTGCTTTGAGCACAGCTTTGAGCAATGATGGAAACATAAAAAATTGTAGGACGCAAAAGATAAACAGGTATCTTTTTGAGGAGTCGGTAGAACGTATGAGACACCAGTAAGCAAACTCAAAGAACTTAGAGTGACGTTTAGTCTAGAGCACTGATTCGAATTTCCTCTTCCAAATGAAATGAGGGAATGGTGAATGGATCTTTTTTTTTTGTAACTGCAGAAATAATCATATCAGTTTGCAGCAATGTAGACTTCCTGTCATACATTATTCTGAAAACTTTGGTACTTATGCTCTCATTGGTAAAAAAGTATTCAATGAAAATGAACTGAGCCTCTTGCAACTTTTTCAGTAGAATATAGACAGTAAAACTGCAAAAGAAGACCAAACCAACATTGCCTCAAAATTGCCTTTTGAGGCAATGTTGGTTTGGTCTTTTTTTAAAAAATAAAATAGGAGCAGAGATTTTGAACACCGCAATCAATAAATGCATTTTTGCAGTTTTACTGTCTATATTCTACTGAAAAAGTTCCAAGAGGCTCAGTTCATTTTCATGCCAGTAAAGGCTGCAAAGTTGTATCTTAATCTGCCGAAGTCAGGCCTTGAATTTTGCAGTATTACAATAGTAATGTTGTACGCTTGATTTCCTTAGAATATAAGTGAGGGAATTTCTCTGGTCTTCTAGATAATCTAAATGTTACTTAGTTTCTTCTTACCTTCGTAAATTGAATTTACAGAAATAGATACAATGCATACAGTTTTTGTGGTAGTTACAATATTTTAATATAAATTTTTCTTTATATTAACCTGGGAGTTTGAAATTTTAAAAATCTATCTATTTCTCAAAATTTTATTCTATTTCTTAGCTCAGACCACAATAAGTATGGCTTGGTTTCATGTTTGTTCGAATTTATTTTCTCTCAAAAGTTTCGTACAACACTCATCACCCCTACTACCTACCATTACATCTCTCTATATGTCAGCTTCAAATTTAGAAAATTCTACTCTTTTAAGCATGTAAACAGTATTTTTCTCAGTTTCTTACCTGTATTTAAATAAGTATTGGTGGTTTGGATTGCTGGCTCTGATGGTTGCAGCAAATTCATGTAGTCTTGGGGAGCAGTGACTGTATTTGCCACCGTCTTCTTGGATGTCACAACCAAGGGTACGTCCCCATCAACCAGAGTGTTGAAGTATGTGTAGGTAGTGTGGAACACTCCGGTAGCAAGACTTGGACTAGCTGAGAGGGTGATAGGAGTCGTTTTCAGGGATGGGGTTGGAGTTATCTTGTTCAGTTCTTCTGTTGCGACGTTTGAAATCACCTTCTCGTTGCTCGATACGACTGTTGCACCATCCTTGAGGAAAGTTGTCAGGTACGTGAACGTAGTCAGGTAGGTTTTTGTTATGAACTGATTCTCCAATTGATTCTGTTAAAATATATAATACAAGAATTTTAGTGCGTGGTAAAATTATTCTTGATTTCCTTAATATATTTCAGCCGCCTCAAGTTATTGAAGCTGAGAGAAAGAGCAGTATCATTTTCGGAATCAAAATTGAGCCTGCAAAAGTGTGGTGAGATAGATAGCATGAGAAAAAATAATCACGAAAAATTCCTGCCAGGCAACTAAAGTATAGGGCCTGTGTTAAAAGTGATGACATTTTGTTTGGGTCTTTCCGCTTTGAACGACAGGGACTCAAGTTAACCTGTAATATCTACACTGGTTCTCTTACATCCGTGAACACTTTTATTTCTAGATTTAGAGGTAAATGAAACTGGCTAGTTTCTAGGGAGTTTTAAACAGATTATACCTCCCGTGAAAAGAACCTTTCAAAACATTCATAGCCACTTTCTAAAATTAATCATTGCAGAGCTACAGTTCCCTTCAATATCTGAGTCAATATCAAAGGAAACAGAGCAGTGCTACTGGTGAAAAGATGGGAATTTCAGCAAAATATTTCATGCTTGCCAAAACTTGGACTTGCGTGAGTGTGCACTGAAAAGTATTTACTCCAAACACCGTTAGATGGCTACAGAAGTTTCGACCTCTTTTAAAAAAACACAGAACATTTCCAGAGACAACTAGCTCACTTTCGTAAAATTTTAAGAGAAAGGGATGCGTATCAAGACCTATGGGCCCATCATCAGATGCGACTCTAATGATGATGATGGGATCAAAGTTCCCGAAACGGGTCCCATCATTTAAGATTTTATGCATGTGGGTTTGTTTTCCTAAACAAATTTGGTGTTTTCCAAAAGTACTTGTTGAGAAAAGGTTCCTCCATTGGGCGTCATTGAGTGGCCAATGTGATTGAAAGTACTGAAGGAACAGCACTTAAGGCACACACCAAGAAGCACAACATAAAATGGTCATCAAGTTGAAAAATCAGTGCAGACCATCAGTGTGGGACTTGAGGCCCTGGCTTTGAAGGCCACTTCAAAGGCCAGGGGCCTGTATGATTTCCGTTGGGCAAATCGAAGGGCCATGAAGGGCTGACTTCAGTCGCCAACCTCCATGGTTCAAGTTCCAATCATTGAGTCTCATAAGTGCTGTGTCTCAGGTGATTTAAAAATCAATGACATACTGATACAAGAGTAAACATGCGGCATATCAGCAGGGTTGTTACCTCTAATACACATGATAAGATGCAACAGCTTCTCAGACATCACAGAGGGACTGTAATCGGAAAAAATTGTGATCGAGATGTTTCAAGTGTTGGATTGAAGATTTCTCGACGATTCCACGCGACCGCACTGCGATTGATTCATAGGTCATATTCATTATAATTCAGTACTAAATTAAGCTAACTTTGGCGTATTCAGAGATGTGTGATTTACTAAACATACTCTAAAGACATCTCTAGAGAACTATTACAATTGCTGCTATAACCTAAAATTGAAATTATTGTGGATAAAAATGTAAACAACGCGTGTACCAGTTAGTACCAACATAGAACATCTTCCCCGACACTTTCATTGTTTTCAATCTTCATCACCCCTCCTCTTTAACTCAAACTTCCCTCTTTCAATTGACATAAAATTAAATTTTATCGAATAATTGAAAATATATTGTGTCGTCAATTTATAAATTGTTCGAATCAAGCATATTTTCTAGGATGTACTTGCCAGGGGCCATTAAACACTTGTATTTCTTTTAAGTTGGCCGTCCCTTTTTCAAGACTTGAAAATGTGTCGGCAGCCAATCATCGCACTGCTTCTACTGGACGGTGGTTGGCTACTGACACAGAAAGACCCGCGCTTATATAAGCGCGGGAAATTTAATTTGACGGGCTTTTTTTCCAGGCGCGCATTTGCAGAAGATTGGATTTCATAGGGTGTGCAAAGAGTATGGAGTGTTGATATCTCGAGAGAGGTTTCGGATATTGACTTACGGTTTGGACGAAGCTTCCTCACATGAGAGAGGACAATTTTTTTAAGGGGAACCATGACCCCCCGCCCCTTAGGGGGTTGGGGGCTGGGGATGACCTTACTCTCTCAGACAACAATCAGACTAACAATCTCAAATGGGAACCCCCGTCGTGTGATACCTCCTTAAAAAGATCATGAATAAAGAACATTTTTGGGGCAAACCGCAGGTCTCTATCCGTCACCGTTTCAAAATAGCGACCGGTTAAAATTAAAAATGGCGGTATGGTGATGTATCCCTTGTTTATTGGTCGACTCGGATGAAATTTCGCAGGTATTTTACCACGGAAAGAAAAAATTTGACATTAGAATATAAGAAAAGCGCACTTTTTCCGAAATGGCGGCCTCCGTAAAGGGGCCGGAAAAATGCCAGAAAGAGGTTGTCTGTATTGTTTCCGCTAACTGGGATGAAATTTGCAATAGTTTTGAGTTCTGATGTCAGATTCGTTTGTTTTCAGTAGAAAAACCTCCAGTTCCCTGATTGCCTTGAAAGTGCGGCCAATATAAAAGCAAGATAGCCGCTTTCAACCATATTGGAGGCCACCAATGTGGAATATAAGTGTAGGGTACTTGGAAAGGGTACACATTTCAGGGGACTCTGAACTCGTAAATTTAACCGCCACCTGTGAATGAATCTGCGCATCCAATCTGCCCTAATCTAGAGGAATTTCCTAAAATCCAGAAATTATCAATTGATTGCTCAACTATCGATTCGTTCTCTATAGTGCTGAAGATTAACCTTAATCTAAAACTTGTGCCCTGCATCATCGGAGCTACGACGTACCTGAGATCCCTGAGGTAAGAGCATCATCATGTGGTCGGTGAGCGTGCTAGGGGCTAGAGTGATGGGTCTCGTAGGGGTCGGAGGGAGGACCCTCAGGATTTCCGGGCCGCCGGGCAGTGTGCTTTTGTCGCCCGCTACGATCACCTCCACGCCGTTGCTCATGACTTTGGTCGCCAAGTTGAACTTCCGCCCCTCTTCGAACACAGCTAAAAATGTTAAATAAAGTAGAGAAATTAAACCATACAGTTAGTACAACTAAATACAATTATTCATTAGTGATCGTCTACGAGAAACAGAATTAGAGAAGGCAAAATATTCAAGAGGGTGATTTTCGTTCAGTTGAGTGAAAAAGTTGACTTTGAAAATCTTGGATGGAGGCAAATCCACGGAATAGTTGGGCTGCATTTTGCAGTTAGGAACTATAATTTCCGGCCCGGTTTAAAAACAACGTATGTGCCATTAGTTTCCCTATGCACATAAGTGTTTTTTTTTTCAGATGAGCCAGAATTTATAGTTCCAAATTGCAAAGTGTAGTCCAATTAGAAACTTCGCGGTGCCGAGCGTGGCACTCACTTTGATCCAATTGCGCCTTCAATTAGACATGATACTGTACAAGACATCAGTGCTCGAATGATAATTGCCTTCTCAACTTTGTATCAATAAATTTAAAATCGAGTGCTGTCTACTGGGTTGCAGTCTCAACAAACAACAGAAAAATAATAAATAAAACTTCCGATTTGTGTAATCTTTATTCCCTTTTGTGACATCCATAAGCCGCGTTGTCTCACCCTGCTAAAAATGGTCCGTACAAATGAGTAGAAAATAAAAGTCATAAGAATAGAATTTTAATTCATATGAATTCAACTCATATGAATAGAGCTTCAACTTATATGAATTGAATTTGACTCATATGAGCAGAATTACAACTTAATCATGAATTGAATTTGACTCATATGAGCAGAATTACTCCATCCAGTTGTCGTCAACTCATATGGCTAGAGATCTCAACTCACATGAATTCAGCGTTGAATCTACCGTGTCCGATATCTCAGAAAGTAGTCACCGCATCAAAAAAATCATAAGAACAAAATGTTTATATTTTTCAAATTTTACATGCTTTGTCGGTGTCTCCTGGTCAGAAACAGCACTTCAGGAAAATGAAAAAAAAAATGAATTCATATGAGTTGAACTTTTCTACTCTTATGAGTAGAATATTCTTTTTTTTCTTCTTTTTTTTACCACTTTAAGTAGCCCACAAGGGCTAATCCCGCGCTTTTTAGTCCCGGCCCCCTCCGTCCCTACTGGACGACCATTCCCAGGCAACCATTGTTTGAGACCACCAAACTCGGATCAACATTCTAAGGATATGAGTAAGATTTCTACTCATACAAGTGTAGGAAGTTCTACTCATGTGAGTTGACGAATTCTGAATAGCCTACTCGTCATTTTTAGCGGGGCAACTCTCTCTACGAAGGAACTCTAGCTTTGTCTATCAATTTCAACAATCAGCCTGCAGGAACTCAAAACCGAAACCGACGGGTCTGCGCACCGGCGCGGACGAAGCCGACGAGTTTACGGTTGGGTCGGGCCGCGATTAGAGCGCAGTACGAATCGAACTTGTATGCGGATTTGCATTTGAATGGGCGCCCGGCGAGTCGTGTTGACCCGAAAAATCATAAGAACAAAATGTTTTTATTTTTCAAATTTCACATGCTACTTCGGTGTCTCCTGGTCAGAAACAGCACCTTAGAAAAATGAAATAAATTGAATTCATATGAGCTGAACTTTTCTACTCTTATGAGTAGAATATTCTAAGGATCTAAGAAAGATTTCTACTCATACAAGTAGGAAGTTCTACCCATGTGAGTTGGCGAATTCCGAATAGCCTACTCGTCATTTTTAGCGGGGCAACTCTCTCTATACCTCCATCCGATAGAAACACACTAGTCTAAAGTTGGCTGCAGGTGCTTAGTCACAAAGCCATTAAACAAAAAAAAAAAAAAAAAAAAAAAAAAAAAAAAAAATCTATGAAGGGACTCTAGCTTTGTCTATCAATCTCAACAATCAGCCTGCAGGAACTCAAAACCGAAATCGACGGGTCTGCGCACCGGCGCGGACGAAGCCGACGAGTTTACGGTCGGGTCGGGCCGCGATTAGAGCGCAGTACGAATCGAACTTGTACGCGGATTTGCATTTGAATGGGCGCCCGGCGAGTCGTGAAATTTGACCCGATGCGAGGGGGGAACCGGGGCCCCCCTCGCATATTTATTCGGCGTAATCTATTGAGTCCTCGGGTCTCGATTGTCGACCGTTTTACCGCCGGCCGCCGGGCGCATCCTTTGTTTCAGCACCGGCGCCGATCACCGACGCAGATACCGACCGACCGGGCGATCGGGGCTTGAGGTAGGTCTCCGGTCCTCGGCACAATGGACCACTCGACAGGGTCCGCATGGAGCGCTAGACGAGGGAAGAGTTGGAGTGCCGCAATAAGTGTTTTCTCATAAAACCTCACGCAAAACACGTGAAGCATGTTGAAAATGGACCGAGCTTAATAGCAACGTACCAAGCCGCATTCATATAGTTTTATTTATCTTTTGATTCAAACTAAGGCCTTGTCTCCACGGTACGTTTCCATGGGATTTGTCCTAAGTTCGAATCGCAGGAATGAAACTTGTGGGATTTTTCCCAGTTACCGTTGCCACGGGACGAGGCTCATACGGAAAGTCGAGTATTTAACCGAGATTAAAATAATAATTACACTCAATCGACAATTAGACACATCGTTTTGACAAAACAAGCATGAACAATGGAGTAAAGAACAAAATATTGCACAATTCGTTTTCACTTCCTCTTCCTCTCTCAGTGGGTCCTAAGGGTACAAGGACCATACTTGGCACTGGGAAAAATATTGATTAACTCAATATTTTTCCCAACTTCGTAAGTGGGATTTTTCCCTGGGACAAATCCCGTGAAACGACCCGTGGAGACAAGGCCTGAACAGGTATGGGCGTAGGTGCAGAGGTTACACCCGCGACTGGTGGCCCTCCCAAAGAAGTTACGACCTTAAAAATGCTTAGCTACGTTTAGGTTAACAATTACTTTGATTACTTGTTACAAATTCGGCACCTCTTAAGTT
Source organism: Bemisia tabaci (assembly GCF_918797505.1). Taxonomy (NCBI): domain Eukaryota; kingdom Metazoa; phylum Arthropoda; class Insecta; order Hemiptera; family Aleyrodidae; genus Bemisia; species Bemisia tabaci. Next base: position 16,491,274 of record NC_092801.1, on the reverse strand, counting down.
TTTACCTTACGGACTCAAATTTTCTAAAAAAAAAAAAAAAAAAAAAAAAAATTGAATTTTTTTTCTCAACGAAAGGATACATTTTAATCAAGAGTAATACTCGTAGAATAGACTCTATTCCAATCAGTAATGAAAACTGAAGAATGTGCGAAAAATAAAACCGCTAGTTCTCCACGTATAAGTTGAATTTGGGAATTCTGAACGTAGTATTTCATTTGCGTATGTTCATTTGCATTACTCAAGAGGGTAGGCGCGATTTACGGTTTGTAATTAATACTGCAACTGTGAATGCCAATAGCGGATCTGATATGGAGGAGCATGGCTGGATTTGGAGTTTTACTTACTCCTTCCTGTCACGAGAATGTCGTGTTCAAATGCATTACTTTGTGTTTTCTATAGAAAGACCATAATTATCATTGCAATGTCTCGTAACAGCCACTTGAAATGTATCTTAGATAAGCACAATAGTGACATAAATGATAATATGTCAAATTGGATCATCAAGTCTTCAGCACATAACAGTCCTAAACCTAATAATTATTTTCACTTGTTGCTTACTAAGAAGTGAATTAAAAGGTGATTTTACTCAGGGAAAGTTAAAATTTGACTTAACTGTCAAATTTTTGAGGCTTATTTTTGAAAATTACTTTCTATGGTATTGCAGTTAATGAACGGAGTTTCAGGACCCTACAATCAATTTAATACGCGAGGAACTTGGTCGATGGTAGAAAATTCATTACAGGTTGAGCCCCAAAATTCTTCTTACGGAGGATTCAGACAAAAGCATATATTCTCCCATTAGTCTTATACCTATAGAAATCACTCTTATGATCATTCTAAAAAAAAGCAATGTTGAAATATTTTTGTTTGTTTGTCTTTTTGTTGGAACACAAAACAATCACTAAGACATTAAATAAAGTAAAGTTACTATCGGACATAAACATGAAAAGGCGGATAAAATATTACAAAAGGACAGCAAAACAAGGAATGGAGTTCCAAAACTATACATGAATTGAATTTCAACCCAAGTGGAAAGAATGCTTTACAAAATAATTTCCCTGTACAAAAGTGATAATTTTTTTAGGATGAGGGCATGGGTGAAAGGAAGAAGAAAAAACATACTTGGTAACCGTGTGGCATTTTTACATTTACCTTCCATTTTCCCAATATTTTTGATGAGGGTAAGTATATGTGATGGATTTTTACCGCATGGATATAAAATAATATGCACGTTAATGATATTTGATTTATATTTCTAGCTTTCAATTTAAGAGCTTTTTTTCTAATTTCTCTTGAAAGTCTTAAGAACTCTTGCTGGTCACGAAGTTTAGAGTTCAAAAGCAAAAAATCGATTGCAGCCGAAATTATACTTTTTAAAATCATGATAAATTGGCAATCTGATCGACAGAACGCTCGGGTCGATTGACTGTTGTATGGCGAAAAGAAATGTCAAAAGAGAAGTTCCTTTTTAAGCTCACGGAGTTATTCATTTCTATACTCAGTGGGAATCAATGTTAAAAATAACAGAAGTGAAGGAGTTGCAGATATTTACCTGTTGCTTGGATCTGAGGAAGAGTTTTTACAATGGTTAGGGTTTTAACATCCGGCTTGACCTCGGTAGATGAAGTTACCACCATTTCGTTACCACTCAAGCGGGTAACCACGTAAGTAAAAGTTCTTAGTCTCGTAGATAATGAATATTCTGTTGTGGTGAAAACAGGGGCTGGTGTAGGTGGCTCAAGGAGCCAATCTACTAAAGAGGTTTGTGACAATGACCGAGGATTTGAATCAGGAGAGGGTGAAGGATTAGAGGAATTTTTGGAAGTTGTTTCCTGTGAAATCGTTGCCTCTGAGCTTTCTTGTACTCTCAACTCGGGTTCGACATCCGGTTTGGTTTTTCTGGAGGTTCCTCTTAACTGCTGAAGTAGACGTGAGAGTTCTTTGTTTGGACGTCTAGTCGTTGGTTTAATGTCTGCCTCATCAATAGTCTGGGGACCGGGTGGAGCATTTTTGTTGGTTTTAAACGCTCTTCCACTTTCCTGTCTGTTTGACTTTCTATACTTCAAAGTATCTTTAGGTTTCCACGTGGTTGGTTTGTCACTATATATGTTGCCTTCTGAGGACGATTCTGGCCTCTGGTTTTGAGGGTAGAGATTTTTAGTTTCTTCGACGTCTGTGACTTGAAACTCTTGAGCTGCTCTTTGAACTGGTATGAAGAGTTCTCCATCCGGTATATCCTCTGCGTAATCCGTCAAAAACGGATCTTCAAAGCTCAAGAGTTTTCTACGGCCTAAAAAAGGACTTGGCTCGTAGTCAGGCGCGATTTCCTCGTCGAAGGTGCTCCTCGGTGAAGAGTTGCCTTTCCGCTGAACAGGAGCTAGTTCAACGGGGCGTTTGGATAAAAAATGATTCGAAACTGCATTGTTTGACTTTGCATCTTCGACCACGGATGCGATGTCTATTGAGGACTTATCAATCGATGATTTGACCACAGATTGATTTACTGATGGTGTCTCGGATACTTTTGCTTGGCTTACATCGCCAATAATGCTCTCAAGACTTTCTGTTTCCACCATGCTGCTTTGAACATCGGAATCAGTTAACGCTGCCATCAGATAGTTTTCGATATCAAGGTAGGATGACTCCTCGTCGTCACCCGGGAAGGAGCTAGAGATATCTGGTAACTTTGAGGGTTTAACTTTAGTTTCCCCACTATCGGCAAATTCTACAGCCCATACTTCTCTTTTTCGTTTAGCTGCTTCCGAATTGTCCTCATTAGTCCCAATAGTCGATAGGACGGTGCTAAACTCTCCTGGACGTTTTCCAGAGACATACAAAGTAACCACACTAGATTCTACGGGATTTGCATCGACTTGAACCGGTTCTGGTTGTTTTTTGTCACTCAGTTTTGTGCTAGCTTTTTTCTTTGATACTTTTACTTCTTCTTTTGATTCATTCTCAGGTTTTTGCCTGCTACGTCCAGAGCTAGATTTGGTAAGCTCTTGGTCGTCATCATCTCCATCAACTTCCTGTTCTATATCTTGATACTCTTGCTGCTTCTCTGTTGTGAGATCGATATTTTGAAGAGCAAGCAGTTGTTCAGGTGACAAAACGTTCTGCAAATTGCCTATCAAAGGATTCTGCGTGGGAGCTTGGGTTTGACCCAAAAGTTGTGCTTGGAGAAGAGCAGGAAGCAATAAAGTATTTAGCTGCTGTTGATTCGCTAGGTTCACTGTTGGAGTCGGTGTAATGACTACAGTTTCTGTGACAAATTCGGTTGCAGTAATCACTGACGTGGAGCTATCAACGATTGTCGTCATAATTTCCTTCCCTCGGAATGTGATCGGGAGGACTGTTGAGATATGACTTGTCACAGTCGTTACGTAAGAAGAGGTCTTCGTTTTAAACTCTGTGACGGGAGTTGCTGGCATTTGATTGTTCAGGCCTAAAAGTGGATTCAAAGTTGGCTGCAGACCCAAATTACCCAAAAGAAGCTGCGAAAGTAACAAATTTGCTAACGGGGCATTTTGAACTTTCGGTTGAATTGTAGACACTTCTGGTTTTACTTCGTAAACAGTACTCGGGACTATGTGAGAGAAAGAAGTTTTCCTCCCGCGAATGGTCGTAGGTGTGAAGGCAACGCTAGTGGTGGGAGTTTCGTAAATGACGAATTTGGTAACTTCGGTGGCACCGTTCGGTAACGCCTCTGTAACTTCTGATACCAGCTGTAAGTAAGAATTGCCGTTCTTATCTAAAGCAGTGCTGTATTGCCGAGGACTTAAAACTTCGATGCTCGGTTTTGCAGTTATCACGTTTTTGTATTCCGTGAATTTTCCGTTGAAAATTGGAATGGTCACTTCAGTTGGGACACGATGTGTCACAGTAATAGTTCCATCAGAGTTTGCTGTCAAAAGAGAGTAAGTGTCAATTTCGGGGTCACGGAATCTAGATCGACTTGGTGTCCGTCGGTTGGATGTGAAACCACTCCTGCTCCGAGTTCTCTCCGTCGTATCTTGTCGGGCTTGACTCCTAAGCGATGTTTTTAATTTCGGTGGAGACGGTCGTTTAGGCGGTGCCGGGGTAGTTTCAACGGATGGCCTTCGTCGAGGTGATCCTCTTGATCTTGAGGTTGACCTTGCTGTCGTTGGTGGTGGTGGTGGTGGTGCAGATTTTTCTCGCAATGTGAATAATGACCTACCTTGTTGCGCTGAAGCTGTGGCCGGATAAACTTTTTGACTGAATCCTTGCTGCTGTAAAAATTTCTCTTGCCGATAGTTTGGCTGTACCACCTCTTGCTGATACTGCTGTTGCTGCACTTGCTGTTGAATTTGCTGTTGTTGATACTGGCTCTGACTCCTTGAACGGGATGGGAAAGTTCGTTGACTGCTCCTAGGGGGCGGTGGAGGTGGTGGTGGCTCGGATACCTCATATACATCGTCATAATAATAGTAATCAGGTGAAGAGATCCGGGCTGGGGCTTGATATCTTGAGCTCCTAGAGGATTTTCTGTACCCGAATTCACTTACTTGTCTTTTGGTCCTTTGTTGGCGGCGATTGAAATTGAATGGTCTTATTTGTACTGGTGCTGTAAAAGACTTTCCACCACGTCTTGGTGCTTCTGTTATAGGTTCCTCGGGTTGTTGTGCATCTTCTCCTGCTTGTTCCTCGACTTCTTCTTCAATTTCTTCTTTTCCTTCATCTGAGTAGTCTTCTTTTTTGGGTTCCTCTTCAACTTCAGGTTTCTTCAACAAGCCTCTGTTTGGGAACAAAGAGTTTGCAGGATTTCTTGAGGGGATTCTATTTCTGATATTACTTTGAGTGGTCGTACGGATTGTTGTAGCTGTCGGTTGTCTACCGGCACTCTGGCCCCTCGAATTCGTTGATTTTCTGGTAGTGGGTCTCGATGTTGTTGCTGCTGTAACTGTGGATGGAGGGGCTCTTGTCGTTATTTGTGGCCGTCTGAACTTGAGCAAAGGATTCCCTCTTCTGGAAGATTCTGTGGTAGTTGACGGAGTTGCTGCCTCTTCCGGGTCAGACTCATTAGAATCTTCCGCTGCTGCTACTTCATTTTCATCGACTGCTTCGGTAGTTGTTGCGGTAGAGGAAGGTCGAAAACCGGATCCTGTTGGTCTTATTCTGAATCTCGATCCATTGGGTACAATTGAGTTTCGCACAGCTGGTTGCTCCCCAGGAGCATTACTTGTTCGTTGGTAATTGAAACTCCCGCGTCTTGAGTTGCTGGGAGAAATGCTAGCTGATACAGCTTTCACGGACGAACTACTTGGCCTACTTCGAGCACTAGTTGTTATGAGAGGTGGTGTGCTCGTTTTGCTAGGTCTACTAAATCGTCTGGTGCCCGATGCAGTCGGTTTAATTTCTTTTGCCTCAGAAGCAGGAGCGTTCACTGATGTACCTTTACTTCTGTTGCTAGAGAACCGATTCCGTGTCACACCGCCTGCGTTTGTTTTAGCAGCTGGCGTAGCTGTGATAGTGGGTGTGATTCCGCGCGTGATGGTGGCTGCGCTTACGGTCTCTGAAGTTTTCTTCTTGGGTAAAAAGGTAGGCCTTGCACGGGAGGAAAACGGTCTTATAACAGGAGTAAATGTCTTCCTTTTAGAGGACAATCGGCCTTCATCCTCATTTTCCTCGTCACTTGCATCTTCATCTTTTCCATCACCCATTGAACTTTCCAGCACTGCCGAAGGAGACAGTTGAAGGCCTGGTGTTCGTGTAGCAGTGATAATGTCATTTCCAACTGTTGATGGGGATACACCGATCGAGGCTGAGGGTGTTGCATCTATCTTTAAACTGGTAGTGCTCTCAATAATCTGGGCATATTTATCATCAATGACTGTGCCAATGACTCTTGATTCGTAAAAAGTGGTCGTATGATCCTTAATCAAAGATCCTTCGATAAGTCTCACAAGCCCAGTCTTCAGTACTTTTGAACCTATGACATAAGTTGACGGGTCCTCAGATGGTAACAGTTGTTTCCTTTCCTCATCAACTTGTATTGACGATGAACTCTCGATCACTTGTGCGTACAAACTGTCTATATACGTACCAATAGCTTTCGTTGTAAAGAAAGTGGTGCTTATACCATCGGCATCAACAATTTTTCCCTCATTGAGCGAGACGACTCCAGTTGGTTTTATATTTTTCCCTGGAGCTGTCGCCTCTATGCTATCTTTTGGTATAATTTTTGATGTACTTTCGAGAAGTTGCGCGTATAATCCATCTATATAAGAGCCAAAAACATCAGTTGAATATATGGTGGTTGCATCGTCGTTTACGACACTTGAAACTATCGTTGAGATTAAACCAGTGGGTTGAAGGGCTGGGGCTGCGCTTTCCAGATTGTCCTCCCCGCTTTGAGTGGGGACAATATTACCGGAGGGAGCATCAGTTTTGGTCGGAGTGATAACATTTGTGATAGTCTCCAATCGGCTGTTCACAACCGTATCATTACCAATGTACGAAGTCGTAAAATAGGTGTACGTGGTGAAGAATGTAGTGGGTTCTACGGTCTGTTCTATGGCCTCTGTTTTGGTTGGAGTGATACTGATGGAGGTTGTAGGAGAAACAACATTAGAGACAGTTTCTTCCCTGCTTTGTATCATAGTCTCTCCATCTTTGTACAGCGTGGTCCAGTAGGTGAACGTAGTGAAATATGTTACTGGTTCATCAATATCATCTGGCCCGAGAGGCTGAACCGATGCGGTAGGTTTCACGGTCTCGGTTGCGACATTAGTGACAGTTTCCAACCGACTAATTATGTCACTGGAGGTACTTCCTTTGTAGATGGTTGTAAAGTACGTAAAAGTCGTATAACTTGTTTGAAGTAGTACTGATGGTGAAATTTGCAGTGGCTCTGCACTATCGTTGCTTGTCTCTGAGCTTAGCTGATCTTCATTGAATATTTTTCGGTCGGCTATTAATTTTGATTGGCTCTCTTTTATCATGGTCTCGTTATAAAGGACATTTCTTTTCGGATTGGATGCTTCATTGACGTAATTATCTTCATTTATCAAGTTAGCGGGAGATGGGTGTTTCCGTGACATCGTCAAATCATAGGAATGGATGCGTGAAACTACACCAGATGGTTCAATTTTTGGCTTCAGTGTGTTCCCAGAGTCGGTCTTATGTACTTCCTCTTTGCTATTATTTTCCTTGCTCTTTTCAGGTTTTTCATCCCCCACAATTTTATTTGGTTTAGATCGAGTGATAGTCATGTCATAATTGAAAGCCCGGGATGCTTTTTCGCGAGCTTGCAAAACTTCAGTCGACTGCAGAACTTCGTCATCTTCTTCTTCATCATCGTATCTATCCTCATTTTCATCTTTGACATCATTTTCTAGACTGGAAGACTTTGGTTGATTTAGTACGGAAGAGGGTTCAATGCTCTGAGATGCAGCTGGTGTTTCATATTTTGTAAAAACTTCTATTCTACTCGACAGCGAGGTTTCACCGTCAACATAAATTTTTGTAAGGTAAGTGTAAGTTGTATAAAAAGTTTTGATGTCATCATAACTCACTAGGGTATATGGCAAGGTTGGAGTCGGTGTAAATGGAGCAGGAAGCTCAACAGAGTCAAGAGTTGCGGAAAATAGAACTTGCTCGTCAGAGCCAGTATTGGCACTCGATGTACTGCGGACATTCGAGTCAGCTGTGGCACTGGGTGCGATTTGAGATCGGGAGGCACTGGACGTAGGCACCACTAGACTATCTGTCCGAGCGAATAGACCTTCTACGGCGGGATCTGTAGCTCCACGCAACTCAAAGTCAGCGTTGACTGTTGAGGTCAGAATATTGGTCAGGACAACTTCTCTGCTTTGCACGGACGTTGACGACTCTTGGAAATAAGTCGTTAAGTACGTGTAAGTTGTGTAAAATGTTTTAAAAATGAGTTCCACCTTCTCTTCACTATCCTCTTCTTCTGGTTTGTTGGTTGTAGTTGGACTGAGAGTTGTTTCGGTGGTCGCTTCGTCCTCAGCCTCCGTAGTGCTTTGAACTGGGACTGTTGATCCCTTCTTAGTTGTCACTTTATCCTCACTTTCAGCAGTGACGGTGAAGTCACTTGTTGTGAAAGCCCCGGTCTCCATCTCATCTTTATCGGTGGAAAGAGTCTCTGAAACGGTCGTTGCGTTGTCACTGAGTGCCTCAGTTACTGCTTCCGTCGTCGAGCGGAAAGTAACGGGTGGCGGTTCGGTGGTGGGAGCTTTTTCAGTCACAGAGGCTTTCGGCGTTGACTCGACAGAGCTAGAAGCGATCGGGAGCTTTGAAGTGCCTTTAACTCTAACATATTTCACTTTTGTTGAAACTACTTCACGTGACTGAACTGAGGAAGATGTGGGAACATCGTTCGCAGGGAAAAAGAATGTGGTCAAATAAGTGTTCGTTATGAAAACTGTGGACGGTAAAAGTCTAACCTTACCAGTCTGAATTTCGTTTTGTTTTCTGGCTGAGCTGCTTAGGTGAGGGATGTTCTTGGAGGAATGAATAATTTTTCTCGACCTATCTTGATTAGATTCCTCAAAGGGACGTTTAGAACTAGTGTTATGGTGACGTTGCGGTTGGAATCGATGAGGTTCTTTAAGATTAAATTTTGGCTTGGCGTTTTCCGTCGTGATCTCGTTAAAGTCATGGTCGATAGAGCCTTCTAATTTCGTAGGAGGTTTCAGATGAACTTCATTAGTTTTCAGTTTGTCCTTTATAACTACCGATGTTGACTGAAGTAGTTGTGTGTATTTTCCATCTATATGCGTGCCATAGACAAATGTTGTAAAATCGGTCGTCGTTCCATCATAGCCATGTTTAATATGAATAGACTTGACGAGACCAGTAGCATGTTCGTCCGAATTGAAGACTCTGGTAGCTGTGTATGCGTATTTCGATAAAGGCTCGGTTTCAGTCTGACTTGATTTTACCTGAGTTGGAGCGTGAAGATTTCCCTCTTCATTGATATCCGACATAGACGATTCGAGCAACTTCGAGCTACTCAGTTGGTTTTGAGGTTTGTTCTTACGTCGTGCTTGCTCAATCTGTTGTTGACGTTGCCTGTACGGTGGAACTACCTGCGTTGCGTCAACTTTAGTTTGCGTTTTTGTGGGTTGAATGAGAGAACTCTGGGCTTTAGTTGCATGAATAGCATCCTCTGGCCGTAATGTTGCCTCCCCTCTCACCTTGGTCACGTCTTGAGGCACAGAAGAGGCTGGCGTATTTGGCATGAACACGATCACAGTATTCCCTACTGTTGTTACGAAGTCAGCAAATCCAAAATACGTTACTGTGTCATATTTTGGAGGTTTATTCGTTGTTGTGGCGGGTTCTCGTTCTGGTTTGAAAAGATTTTTTGATAATCTTTGAGATTTTGTAACTTTAGGTTCGTTCTTCTCTGTTCTTTCCTCTTCCGCAGGCTCTGTAAAATCGTTTGTAAAACCGCTGGATGTAAAGTCATGTCGCACTGTAAATGTTGGTAGGTATCTATTTTTTGCCACATTTGCAGGTTTAATATCATCGTTGGCTCTCTCGTTTCTCTTAACAGATGTTTCTTTCCGAACAGATGCAACGACATTTTCGCTAATCTCCAGACTGTCTTTGGAACTCTTCTCTTTACGTTCGGACGAGGAAACTGATTGAACAGTTGCCTCCTCGAGCCTTTCATCCTTCGGCTCGTCATTGTTAACTATTTCAGGGATCTCAGGAACCCTTTCTACCGAATCGTATGTGTGTCCTGTAATAATAACTTGGGAGGGATGGATGGTAGGGAATATAAGGAAAGGATCGAGGGAAGAGAACCTCTTTATGGACGATTTGAGATCGTTATCGTAGATAACTCTCGACCCTGCAGACACAAGTTTAGCATAGTTTGAGCCTAGGGTTGTTCCCAAGACTTGAGTGGCAAACTCGGTGGTGGTCCCCTTTTGGACAAAGGTCTGAGCTGTCGAGGTAAGGATGCCGAGGGACTGTGGAGAGATCCTCTTCACGTCTCCATCAAGGATAACAGTCACATCTATAAAGAATAATAAAATAGCGATAGGATAGCCAAGAATAAGACACTGACACACATATATGAAATGTTAAGAAGAACTGCATGAGAGAGATTCTTATCGAGCAAGAATATACAAGTGCAAGAATTGAAGATCCTGCTATTCTCCATTGCAATTTTGTAATTTCATGTAATTACTATGTAATTGCATCGTAAATTACTTTCGAATGGGAATGAAAATGAAATTAAAAATTATTTAATTGCTGGACCAATTGATATTTAGATGATTGGTATCGTGAATAATATTCATGAATAAAAATGTATACAACAACTGATCTATATTTTGTAGAATTCTTGCTTGATACGAAAGAGTGGAGGACTCTGAAAATAAAATTAGAAATTTTGAATAATATTTGAGTAAATGATATTTATATATATTTCAGTTGGAAACATAAATGTGTAGACCACGGAGAATATTATACAAAAGATACGTACAAAGACCCCTTTAATGTTTGCAAGAAATTTACAATGCTGAAAATGAGTTTTAATGACATTGTTCAAGATCCCAATTCCGGATTTAAATATTTTCATCTTTTTTCTCCAAATTTTACTGTGAAAAAAGGTCACCCTGAAACAGCTGAATTAAATAACTTTACCTAGTTCCCCGTTTAAGCGTCACCCATACAAGCACTTGGCTGAGCCCTACTCCATGTAGGGTTGACATGGAAAACTAGGCGAAGCAATTAAATTTTCCTGACATATTTCTACTGTGATCTCTCAGATAAGAAGTACTTTGCAAAATACTCGAAATATGTGAAATGCTTCCAGGATGTGTCTTTTTGCACTGAGAGGTCAGAGAAATCCTTTTCACATGTCAATATGTGATTGATTTCCCATAATTTTATTGCAAATGGACACTCTCTGTGACACCCCTCTGTAGGCAAGAAAGTGTTTTCAAATGACACCAATATATTTACACCACAGACATAGCCAAAAATAACTCTAGCTTACATCACACACCACTTCCATCTCCCAAATCTCTCATTCAATGTTTCATTTTTTACGGTCTTGCACCAATGCGATGACTCAAACTGTTATGTTTTGAAACTTCAGAGCTCTAGTCGTTTCATAAGATCATGATGAGTCACTGCAAAAAAGCGACTGACTTTCCTTTCTACGCGATGGTGACTCGGAAGGTAGAGGAGATACATTTCTGAATCGGTTGTTGCAGGACTTAAAGTTGTGGGGTGAGATGAATTGTTATAGAAAATGTCTAACCTCCCAAAATAACCAATCGGAGAAGAGGAGGACATTTTTTTACATACATATTTAGAGTAGATGGAAGACGAATTTTAAGGAGTACGAATGGAAATAAGTAAGAAAGAGTGATAGAGAGGAAGCAAAAGTTAAGACAGTAATAGGAAACAAGTTAGAGGTTCTTCTAATAGGTTTGTAGTTATTTTTTCTAGCGTCTTTAATACACCTATAATTGGCTCAACATCCTCTCTGAATTAATAAATTCCCTATTCTACTTTTCTACTTATTTTGTTTATTCACGCATCTTTATTGTAATTGGTCAAAACATAAATCGAATATCGATTTCACCAGTCCTTCATGAAGTGAGTCATATTCGTTCGCAAACATTTGCTAATACCACGGAAAAAGTATAATCGCCACGAGCAGTTTGACCTTTGCTTGGGGCAGTTTTGATCAATTTTAGGGCATTTGAGATAATTGTTTAAAGTTCTGACTCCATCTAATCAAACTCCACACCCTCTAAACGCCTTCAGCCCCTGAGATTTGACTGTAAGTGCGCCCATGATAATCGAGAGGGTTTGCCATCCGGTTATACCCAAAACTCACAACACGGAATCAGAAATCTCAAAAGTCGGCTTTATATCACCAGCTTTAAATTTTGATCAAATTTAAAGCACTTTAGGAGATTTTTTTAAATCCCCCCCCCTAAAGTTTGCATCCTCAAACAACTTTTGCCCCCTCCGTCCTCCACGAAAAAAAACACATTGGATCTAGAGCCTAGACTCTTGAAAATATTGACATGAAAAGGACTCTTGATTTCAGCAGATTTAAGCTTAAATCAAGAACCAAGCCTCTTAATTTAAGCGGATTTCCTTTTGATTTAAGCTTAAACCTGATTGAATCAAGAGTCCATTTTCTTGTCAATGTTTTCAAGAGTCTGGACTCTAGATCTAATGTGTTTTTTTTCCAGTTTAGGTACAACTGCGAAGCTACAAATCTGAAGGAGAACTTTGTCTTCAATATACTATCTCAGAAACTTTAACGCACGAGTAGAAAAGTTGAATGGGGCGTAACATTTGATACAACTATGTCGACTGTCAAGTAGAAATAATTGCATAGCCACAAAATTGAAGGGGATCTTGGTCTCCAATCTACTACCTCAGAGACTTTAACGCAGGAGTAGAAAAGTTGAATGGGGCGTAACATTTGATACAACTATTTCGACTCCCAAATAGACATAATTGCATAGCCACAAAATTGAAGGGGATCTTGGTCTTTGATCTACTAACTCAAAGAATGTTTACTTTTTCAGTGATTCTAGTGATTATTTCAATGATTCGTGACGACCTCTTTGCAAAAATGTTTTCTTTTTCATCGTAAAGTATCATTATTTTGACTTCTTCAATAATTCTGAGCTCATATTATACCATTTCTTTAATGTCTCCACTATTTCCAGGAATTATGCGGTAATAAATGAGCCGTATCGCCCCACAATCATTATTATGGTCGCCGATGAATTGTTTTTTTTTTTTTTAGAACTTTGTCTTGTTTCGTGCTAGATTAATCCACAAGAGGTCCGCCACGCAGAACCTTATAGGTGGTGAAGCGCCCTCGGGGGATTGGGCCGAGTAGCGTTCAGGAGGCGTACTTCCTAGTTTACGACGAAATTTTATGACGAAATAAAAGACACAATTTTTGGTTTGATTGAAAAATTTCGTATCCGACCTCTCCGAAGGGTCCTTCCCCTGTGCGCCAGGCCGGGGGGTAGGGTGGGGCGGAGTACTACGGGATGGGGCCGGAGGGCAATAAAATTGAACTTGGGCAGCGGCACGAGGTGGAAGGGTTGCCGGATCGGGCTCGGAAATCCGGTTTTCCCGGGGAAATCCGACGAGGATCGGGGCGATTTGGCAAGGGGCCGCGGGAGTTTCTGTGGGTCACGGCGGCCGGCCCGGCGCGGCGCTCGCACACTGCCGCTGCCATAACATAGTGACCCACTGTCCGGGAGTCGCATGTTTGCGACGTTGTGTGAAAAAGCCACGGCCTGAGCTCACGTGATAGCCGCGAAACTAGACGTGTATCTGAAGGAAAGAACTTACTCCCATGGGCTGATTATTGAAATTAGACAAAGCCATAGACAAAGGGTACATAGAGCAATCTCACTGGTTGAAGCAAGATAGACTGTGCAGAAGTCTGGAATTTGATAAATTCCGTGTTTAAATTACATTTTGTAATGAGGAACCACTACCTCTCGCTCTTCTATAAAATCACCTTTCTGCATACGGAAATCGATGACATACGTGTTGTTTCTAGAATGATTCAGAAATGGTGGTTTCTTATGGCAAAAAGTGGTCCAAAGGGATACTACTGAGTAAATTGAACTCGGAGATACCCTTGGTTCATAAATTGAGCAATGGGCCTGTTGCAAACTTTTGCTAGAGCAAAAATAAGAGTTGTTTCTTATAGATAATGCCTCAAAAATCACGATGAGCGCATCGGCAAAGTCTGAAATGCACTCATAACTTCACAATCTGCGTAAGAAATTTGCGTTTTTTTAAGCTTCCCGCTTCAAAAACGATACTACGGCATAGGTGAACATTTTGTTAGAGGAGTCGCTCCATCGTCGGCGATATTCATCATGGCCGACGCTTGCACGCAGTTCCGCGCGTAATTCAAGGAGAGTTCAAGGTCAATCAATTCGCGCGTGGAAAATATGAACGTTAAAACACCGATTGTTATCTGGTCTAATCCAGTTCAGGTGTTATCTCGTCCCATCAAACGTGTTTTGGCGGATTGGCGTCGGCTATGATGATTATTGCCGACAATGGAACGACTCCTCTTACAAAATGTTCACCTGTGCCGTAGTATCGTTTTTGAAGCGGGAAGCTCAAAAAACCGCAAATTTCTTACGCAGTTTGTGAAGTTATGAGTGCATTTCAGAGTTTGCCGATGCGCTCATCGTGATTTTTGAGGCATTATCAATAAGAAACAACTCTTAGTTTTGCTCTAGCAAAAGTTTGCAACAGGCCCATTATTGGAGGAGATATGCCAAAATGATCTAATCTGCTAATATACACGTGTTAAAATGGGAAATGCCTCCTGATGACATGACCAGGCGGCGCATTTTCTCTTTTTTAAACCTACTCTATACTTTTAAACTTTGTGAATTTTTCATTTTACCAGGTTGATAAATGAGTATTACCTGATTTATTTATTTACCAGGAAGAAAAAATAAATAAATCAGGTAATACTACTCTATACTATTTCCCATATCAGAAAAACGTTATAAAAATTGCGATCTGCGAAATCAGCTCTTTAAGCACATTCAGATGAAGCAACAAAAAATGTGCGTGCAAATTCTCCAGTGGTTGCAATGAGAAAAAGGAGGGAAACTATGGACTAAGTATGGGGTCTCTCGTGGATTGCCGTTCAATAGTCTATTACTTACCTACCTTTTTTGTCCATTGCAACCACGCACTTTCACCAATCGGATCGCTCCATTTTCCCTACGTCTTCACTGTCTATAGCTTTGTATATCGATGTAAATAATCAGTCCTCTGGACCCCCTTATTAGAGTATTTTTGGAAAATTTCGAAAGTCCCCCAAGCAAATTTGTCCTCTTTCAACAACTTTTGCCCCTCTTTTAAGATTTTCCTGGAATGACACGCCTGATGTGACGCCTCAGAAATGTTTGTAATATACCTAATTCTTACATTAAGAGAAGTCATCACAAAAGTGGCAGACGTGACAATTTGCCTCGTATCGATTAAAAAGGAACTGATAAAGTTGAGACGATGAATATGTCTCAATAGTTCGTGCAATTTTGTAACAGGGACATGTCAGAGCCAGAAGTTGGAACGGGAGGAGTGGCCCGAGCGCCGCAGACGCCACAAACGCGAACACGCCGCAAGTTAAAATCCTCGGAGGAAGAGGAAGAGGGGGGGGGGGGGACAGGCGGAGGAAACGGAAACGAATGGACGCACGATTGCTAACTCTACAACTCTTACAGCTATCCACGTTGTCGATTCTCTTTGAAAGCAGAACGAGGAGAAGCCGATCTTCATATTCTCGACATTTTTGGAAACAATTAAGTTTCATGGGCATTTTTTTTTATCCTTCCTCATTCGTGAAGTGAGTATTCCAATTTAATAAGTTTCTTTGAAACCTTTGAAAAAATTGAAACCAAAAATAAGTTACCACGCATCCGCCTTTACTTCCTTTTTCTATTCTTCCTCTTCATCCTCTGCCTCTTCCTTTTTCTCCTCTTCCTCCTCTTCCTCCTCCTCCTCCTTCTCCTCTTCCTGTTCCTGTTCCTCCTCCTTCTCCTCTTCCTGTTCCTGTTCCTCCTCCTTCTCCTCTTCCTGTTCCTCTTCCTCCTCTTCTTCCTCTTCTTCCTCTTCTTCCTCTTCTTCCTCTTCTTCCTATTCTTCCTCTTCTTCCTCTTCTTCCTCTTCTTCCTATTCTTCCTCTTCTCCCTATTCTTCCTATTCTTCCTCTTCTTCCTATTCTTCCTCTTCTTCCTCTTCTTCCTCCTCTTCCTCCTCTTCCTCCTCTTCCTCCTCTTCCTCCTCTTCCTCCTCTTCCTCCTTCTTCTCCTCTTCTTCTTCCTCCTCTTCCTCCTCCTTTTTCTCCTCTTCTTCCTCCTTTTATTCCTCCTCCTATTCCTCTCTTCTACGATTTTGACCTATGGTAAAGCTCTGGGTGTCTAGGCTCTACTTAAAGGAGTCAGGACCAGCGGCCCGATTATTGGAACTATGTCGGTCCGACACGACAAGACGTAGCCCTATCTTAACCATGCAATATATCGCGATTCGATGTCTTATCGGGCTGGTTTAAACTTTCAGTAATCGGCCCGCAGGATATGAAAAGCTTGGGGATGTCTCTCATCCTCTTTCACAAAACTTCATTCGACCTTTATCTTCTGTTCCAGTCGACAAACAAAGAATTTCAACAATCGGACCAGCAAGCCTATGATCGGAACCCGGCGAAGATTCATGGGTCTTACGTGGTCACAGATCCCCACTCGTGTAGACACTTGATACTCCAAACCAAAAATCCACATAGGTTCCTATTCGAGCGGCCTATTTAGGTGCATCGAGGTGCACTCCCACGAAATTCCCTCACATATCGCGGTTGCGCTCCCGACTCGAGGCCCGATTGCCACGCGACCGCCGAAAATCGCCGGAAATCCCGCGAGAAATCCGCCGGCTCGGATCGCGCGGCAACGGGGAGCGGGGTCTTCACGATTTCCAGAATTTAAGTGATCCTAACCTCCGCTCCTCGCCACCCCCCCCCCCCCCCGCCCACGCCCCGCCAGTCACACCTGGAATTAATATTCCGCACGTTTCCATCACCTCGATGTTTTCCCCCACCGTCCGCCGGGCACCGGCATCTATCACGCATCTCCCAGAAAATCTTCAGGTTCATCGTCGCGCGGTGGGGCTGAGCGTTGGATTCGTCCGATCTCGAAAAAAAAGTTTCATGCCCTTTAAACAGAAATCCTGCGCTGAATCAAGGCGCACTGGAAAAAAAAACACATTGTATCTAGAGTCCATACTCTTGAAAACATTGACAAGAAGAAATACTCTTGATTCAATCGGATTTTTGCTTGAATCAAAACGAAATTCGCTAAAATTAAGAGGGTTGGTTCTTGATTTAAGCTAGATTCTGATTGAATCAAGAGTACTTTTTCTTTCCGATGTTTTTAAGAGTCTGAACTCTAGATCCAATGTGTTTTTTTTCTTAGTGCGATGTAATCGGGTGAGGCAAAAGTTCAATCCGGAGGTCAACGGTCTTTTTCGCCTGATGGTGGTTGATGAGAGCAACTTGTGTGCGACTGTTGATTACGACTTCCAGGTAGGTAAAACTGCATAGCTACAAATCTGAAGGAGAACTTGGTCTCCAATCTACTATCTCAGAAACTTTCACGCGCGAGTAGAAAAGTTGAATGGGGCGTAAGATTTGATACAACTATTTCGACTTTCAAGTAGGCATAATTGCATAGCCACAAAATTGAAAGGGATCTTGGTCTCTAATCTACTACCTCAGAGACTTTAACGCAGGAGTAGAAAAGTTGCATGGGACGTAACATTTGATACAACTACCTCGAATTTCAAGTAGGCATAATTGCATAGCCACAAAATGGAAGGGGATCTTGGTCTCTAATCTACTATCTCAGAGACTTTAACGCAGGAGTAGAAAAGTTGCATGGGACTTAACTTGTGATACAACTACTTCGACGTTCAAGTACGTTAAATTGCATAGCCACAAACCCTTTTTTGCGCTTTTAAAACTGCGTATTTTTCGGTTTCTGACTTACTTTTTCGAATAATTAATGTATGCGCATCATGTTTTAAGCGTCATTTAGCTTCAGAAAAATGTATGCGCAAGTCAAAATTCGTTCATGGTAAAGTGACCCACTATTTGCGTTTCGTTTGTTGTCCGAAAATAATTGAGTAAAGTAACCGCAGAGCGGCGTGATAGAGCACCAGGACCAGCAGCGAGATGCTGAATAGAGCGTGTTAACCTACAAAATAGCACACGATATCGACACAAGTTTTCACATTCTTCCGCTTTTTGTGCACCTATCCTGGCCTCTTGAGTAAAACACTTGGGAGGCGGCAACCGAGCAGATTCTTAATTCTTATGCTCTTCTCGTCTCCTATTGCAGCGAACTCGTTTTATTTACATATGATGTATTGGTCCGCATCTTTGAAAATACCCGTAATCCCCGATATTCTTTGTGGACAAAATCGATATTGTGCTCATTTTCCCATGCGTAACAATGCCGTTTTAAGTTACTAAAATTGCATTGCCACGGAATTGAAGTAAAACTCGGCCTCTAAAAATCCGCTGACTCAGAAACTTTAACGCAGGAGTAAAAAAGTTGGATGGAGTCGAGTTTGGAGTTGAAAGTCGACATGTGATACAACTATTTCGACTTTCAAGTAGGTAAAATTGCATAGCCACAAAATTGCAGGAGAACTTAACCTATGTTTTTGGTGAACGAAATCGATGTTGAACTTATTTTTCTATGCGTGTCGATGCCAAAAATTTGCTTTACTTCACTCATTTTAGCAGTAAGTTTGATTTGCATGATGTGCAAGGACTAACAAGTTCTCTACATAAATTGATAAACAAGTTTGGAAAATCGTCTCTTAAAATCCAAAATTTTATGGAGAACGAGAAAATTCAACATTCGTCTCTTTCGGGCATAGGTGATAGTAAGGTTGATTAGCATTTTATAGTCATTCCCTAATTATCTTCAAATCGACCGAAACCTTTAATGATACAAATAATTGTATATTCCACGCGGATTGGATGGAAAACCGTCTACATATTAAACTGCTCTATCCCTATTTTGAAGTTGCTTCAATGCACCTAGGAGGAGCATTGGCGGATCCAGCAAATTTGCAACATTGTTATTCTCCATTTAAACCTATGGAAATGTATCGCTTCTCGGAGGGGCCAGGTGCTCCCGCAAGAATCGATTATTTAACATTGGTTTAAATGGGAGGAATCCCGTGTTGCCAAAATGTTGGATATGCCTCTGAGGAGGCAGATCCAGAAGACAAAACAGTAAGAAAAAGATAAAAAAAACCAAATAATAAACTTTAGAAAATAAGACTTTCGTTAGGGAAAACTTTCGGATCACGCGGTCTTCTTATCGCACACCTTCATTGACTTTCCTACCTGATTGGAGCGAATTTTTCCCTGTACAATGCGGTTAAGGGATTGAAAAGGAAAATTAATCGATCAAGGAGAGATTAGAACAAGGATTTTAGATATTTTAAGCAAAAGAAGGGTGATCTGGAGAATCAAAGTAAAAGAGTTTGGAGAGAGGAAATGAAATCTTGAAGACCGTGGACAGTTTTTGGAAGAAATTTTCACACCATTCTTTCATCTCATCTGTACACATTTTTACACATTTACACTCACTATTAAAGTAGATAAGTTTCCATAGCTACTCGCCTCACTTCAATTAAAGCATGATAACGTAATCAATATGATTCCCTCTCGATATTATTGGTTTGAATTGCTTAATTCAGATTCTAGTGAATCAATTGATTTATCGACTAAACCATGCGTTCTGTAATAGTTAAAGAAAGAAGACTTCAAGACCAAGTTTTTAAAAAGTGTGTTTTTTTGGCCAATATCTCATCTTTTCGAGGGTAAAACATGAATATTTGAAATTATTTTCAAAGGAATGCTCACAACTTGGAACTTCGTATGTTGAAATGAATGATCGAGATGTAAGTCTATGGAAACCTATAAAAATTCGATTATCACAGTGAATTAAGGGGAACGAGTATTTCTCTACCACAAATTATATTGATTTAACTCTGGTAGAAATCAACCTCTGCTTGAATAACTAAATACCATTCAAAACCAAAAAAAATTAACCGATAACTTACCTCCAAATTCTCTCCTTTGCCTGGATTTGATTTCATCTTCATTTATCGAATCAGTCTCACCTGTGAAAAAAAATCATAAAATCAATTTTAAATGGCAACTGGCTCATTCTGAAACGAACGAATACCCTCAAACTTAGGTACTTTTTGTTTTTATAAATTTGCATTGATTCATATTACCATTGAGACAGTGCTTTTAATTATACAAGTTAAGAGAGAAACCAAACACGCAATTCGGCCTGAAACGGGGCGGCGCAGAGAGCAATGATGAAGAGGACTTGAGATGAAAAGGAGAAGCCTTGGGCACGGTGGTCGGCATGCAACACATATTAGCGCCTACAAGACTGTATGAATACTTCACGCATTGCGTCAAACACAGTACGGCCAGCGCGGCGCGGCGGTGGAAGTTAAAATTATTTAACCATATTTATGTTTGCTCTTTCATAATTTTTTCGTTCATTTCTTACGAGTGGAAGGCCTTGTCCACACAGAGATAGGTTTGCAGAACTTGACTTTCGCGCCAAGTTCCATGAACGAAAGTTCGAGAACTTTCCAAGAACGAAAAGATCCGTTTTCGAGTTCACTTTTGTCGCTTTTTTTTTTTTTATTTCCAGGAGGAATCAAATTTCAGAGTAAGGAGGAAGTCATTAAGAATACTGTTTGGCGGGAAATTTTTCTTTGAAACATCGTTTTGTTATTCAATTAAAATGATTTGCTCGCTAACCGCCAACGGACGATTTCGCCGATTTCGCTGGCCGCTATATGTATAGCGGCCTTTGGGGGCGCACAGCGGCCAGAGGGCGGGCCCCCCTGGTGACAGATATTCAGATAAAGTCCCCGTCTCCTCGACTCCATGACGCATATTTACCACTATCCAACCGGCCTATCCCACAGAATTTTTTGCCTGGAAGTGCTCCCACAGTCATTAGCACCCTTCAAAGTGGGTCCTTAGCAACTCACCTGCCACGGTGCCTTCTGTATTAGTCGCGTCTTTGACGTAACGGAGTATATCTATTTAAACATGAGCCCCGGCAAGCGTAGAGTTCTACGAGACACATGGCTCACGCGAAAATTGAGATACGCTCTTTCGTCGGAGGAGCGACGGAATACTGACTGAGTGACTCACTGACTCGTCGAGTGACTGAGCGCGAAGCTCTCGGCTTGTTAGCGCGCGCGACGGTCCCGTTAGCCAGGACCCGCGATTCCGATATTAATTGGTCATAAATTACGGTGGCGTATCGAGTCTTGCGATACATCGATCGATCCGGCATCTAGGGCTATGGAAAAGTATCGATTATCAGGGTGTAACTTACAGGTCGATTCTTGACTCTAGTTTAAAATGGGGAATATCGATAATCGATGATTCACGCCTTGCCATCGGTCGTAAATTATATCGCGCCTGGGCTCGAGCCGCGCCTCCGAGTCAAAGGCCGCCGCGAAAAGATATCTGTTAAGCTGGGCTGCGTCGGGATTCGCGAGTTGAAATCCGGCAGGATTGGATCTCGATAGAAGGAGGGCTGCCGTGCTAATTTTAAGAATAACATCGTATGACGATTCGAATGTTACCAAATTTCCTCTTTGAGAAAAATATGAATATTTTTCGGTGAACCTCCGGAGACTTTTGATCAAGATATGGGTTGTCGGCCTCCTGTGGTGTAGTGGTTGTAGCGCTGGCTCTATGACCGGGAGGTTCCGGGTTCGATTCCCGGCCAGGCGACCCGAGTTTTGATGGTCTCAAACAATGGTTGCCTAGGACTGGTTGTAGGGACGGAGGGGGGACGGAACTAACAGCGCAAGGATTAGCCCTTGTGGGCTATTTGAGGTGGTAAAAAAAAAAAAAAAATGCGATGGATTTTGAAACTTCGAAACTAGCCTAAAAATCCTGATAAGAATGAGATTGAAAAGTTTCTGGAATGCCCCGCGGCAAAACTTACGGGACGCGGGGATATGCAAAGCCGCGAGCTAGCACGTATGTACAAATACATACGTGATATTGTTGATTGGATCTCGGCGCGGGCCCGGGCGCATCGCGCGGCGCACGGCGGAGGGCGAGGCGTTGCGTTGCGTCGGGTCGCGTCTTGCGGGGGCGATTACATCGACCAAAAGTGAGCTACATTCAAATTCCGGCCCCGTAATGAGCTGCATCTCGGCCGACTGTGGCAACGGCCCGCAGGTGCAACCTCCTGTTGCCGCACTCGCCCGAAATTTAACACGTGCAGATCTCCGCGGCTCACGAAATGGGTCTGCAGTTGCGGTGCTAGTTACAGAATCGTGTTTCGATGCTCGATTCTCGTGGATCGGCTGAAAATAATGAGATCTGTCCAAACAGCAACTTTCTACGTTCAATATTAAACGAGATATCGCGTTCTAAAAAATTCGGCTTATGACAGGGCCGGATTAAGGGGGTGGCCACATGGGCCGCGGCCTATGGCGGCAAATCTATAGGGGGCGGCAAATTTTGCAATTTTTTTAAATGTAGCTATAAAAAAAATTCGGATTTAGAAAAAAAATTACTAACGAGAAAAGGCGACAAAACCTCTAATTTTCTGAGAGTATAGTAATTTCTGCTTTTGTCGTCTTTCAGTGATACAGGAGAAAGCACCTTTAATTAGTCGAGTTAAGAGAGAAACCAAACAGGCGATTTGGCCTGGAACGGCGCGACTTACCTAGAGAGAAATGACGACGAGGACATGAGATGAAAAGGAGAAGCCTTCGGCGCGGTGATCAGCATGTAACACATATTAGCGCCTAAAAGACTGCACGAATCCTTCACGCATTGCATCAGACACGGTGCGGTCATTGGGACAGCGTGAAACGGATAGCGCCTACAAGAATGCATGAATACTTCACGCATTGCGTTAAACACAGTGCGGTCTGCGAGACGCGGCGGCGGAAGTTGAAATCATTAATCCACATTTATGTTTGTTCTTTCATAATTTTTTTATTCATTTCTTATGAATGGAAGGCCTTGTCCACACAGAGATAGGTCTACGAAACTTAACTTTCGCGCAAAGTTCCTTGAACTTTTGCTAGTAGTGTTGACAGCAGGGCTTTCCCAAAAAATGTGTTCAACACTAGTAAACGCGTCTTATGCACCCCTCCCCTGCTGGCACGTTCATTTGATGGTTTTCATTGGTGTTTCAAAACGAATGAGAAGGGGGCGGCAAAATACTAGCGGCCCGTGGGCGGCAAGTAGGTAAATCCGGCCCTGGCTTATGATGTCATCCACCGCGGTAGTGACACCCTTTGTTTCTTCCACCAGGCTTTCATCCAAGTTTCACGTCAGGTAACCAGCCCCAACGTGCGTCTCCCTGACTGATGAAACCAAGGTGGAAAAAACCAAGGCTGTCACTAACGTGGTGGATGACGTCATAAATCGAATTTTTCAAAACGCGATCTCTCGGTTAATATTGAACAAAGAAAGTTGCTGTTTGGACAGATCTTATTATTTTTAGCTGATTTTACAAGGATCAAGCATCGAAACAAGATTTTGTGACATATCAATCGCGGGTTTTTAGGCGCTATATAGACTCCTGCACAGAGTATCACTCCAAGTTTTTTAACAGTGTAGCTTTGTAAAACCCTTCACTACACACTGGAAAAAAAACACATTGGATCTAGGGTCCAGACTCTTGAAAACATTGACAAGAAAAAGGACTCTTGATTCAATCAGATTTAAGCTTAAATCAAAAGGAAATCCGCTCAAACTAAGAGGCTGGGTTCTTGATTTAAGCTTAAATCTGATTGAATCAAGAGTATTTTCTCTTGCCGATGTTTTTAAGAGTCTGGACTCTAGATCCAATGTGTTTTTTTCCAGTGCAATATCATACCTCAGTATGATCTATCTCGCTTCAATGACATACTACAACCACCTTCCAATCGTGAAACCGGTAGAATATTTAACCGAAGTCTAGCAACGACGGTGCTGGAAGTGTGGGTGCAGGAGCCACCGTTTTGCTGATTCACCTGGCATGTTGAAAGAGCTCTTCTTCAGCACCATCCCCGGGCAGTTACGTCTTTTCACGCTTGCTTTGCGCAAATCCGTCGACTTTCTAGTGTTACCACGACCGCAGGCCTGGGCGAGCAATCGACTTTCGCCATTCAAATTATGCGCCAACACCTGCGGCGCATGGCCCCTGCCCTAAGATGCTATGATGAATGGCTAGTCCTTAGCTGTTGGTCAATGCCTCCGTTGCCATAGCAATAGAATTATACGATAACCAAGTGATGTCAAACCATAAGTGTACGGAATACAGGGCCGGATTTACCTTCTTGCCGCCCATGGGCCGCCTGTATTTTGCATAGAGTACATAGAGTCGTAATGTAAGTGGGAGAGCTGGCGCCACTTTTAAGCATTTTCCATGTCCTGAATTCCGAGACTCCTGTGTGACGCCGGGTCACTTTTTTGATACATAATCGATTGTTTGCGATACACGGGTACCCGGCCATCTGATGACAACAACAACAACAACAACAACAACAACAACAACAACAACAACAACAACAACAACAACAACAACAACAACAACAACAACAACAACAACAACAACAACAACAACAACAACAACAACAACAACAACAACAGAGGAGATAGGAATTACCACGTATTCCACACCGCCATTTTGGATCGAAAATGTATCGAAAAAGCGACCCGAACTCGGCGCACACCGGGCTCGGAATTCGTCGAGCAGAACATGGCGCCAGCTCTCCCATTTACATTACGACTCTATGTACTCTATGGTATTTTGTCGCTCCAACATCCGTACAAACCATCAAGTGAACGTGCCGGAGGAGGAGGGGTACATCAGACGCGTTTACTCGCGTTGGGCAGTTTTTGTGAAAGTCCTGTCAACACTAGTAAAAGTTCACGGAACTTTGGGCGAAAATTAAGTTCCATATACCTATCTCTGTGTGGACGATGCCTTTCATTTATAAGAAAAAAAAAACGAAAAAATTATGAATGAGAATAAACATGAATGTGGTCTAATGATTTTAATTTCCGCCACCGCGCCAACCGCACTGTGTTCGGCGCAATGCGTGAAGTATCCCTACAGTCTTGTAGGCACTATGCGTTTCACGCTGACCGCTGCCGACCGAGTGACCGCACTGTTTTTGACGCAACGCGTGAAGTATTCATGCAGTCTTGTAGGCACTATGAGTTTCAAGCCAACCGCTGCTGACTGAACTACGTTTGACGCAATGCGTGAAGTATTCGTGGAGTCTTGTGGGCGCTAAATTTGCCGCCATGGGCCGCGGCCCATGTGGCCACCCCCTTAATCCGGCCCTGATGGAATAGGTCAGTTGCACTGATCACAGAATCGTGTTTTGATGCTTGATTCTCGCAGATACGTTAAAAATAATAAGATCTATCCAAACAGCAACTCTCTACATTCAAAATTGACAAGATAGCCATGCAGAAGATAGCTTTTACGGATGTCTTTCCTAATACTAGCCTAACACGAAAATGAATCAAATTCTTTTTAAATAATTGAAGTAAAATTGATTAATTTATGATCATGTATACGATTACCAAAAGTCTTTCGGATAATTGGACGTATTTCTACCAAACAGACCTATGTGGAGGTGAGGAATATGGGGTGTGCTCGTTAGTTTTCTGGCCGTAAGAGTGAATGAGAATAATAAAACGCCAGTGACGTCAGCGGCGACGATGGAGACTCCGAGCCGCGGATCCGCGTCTTTAACTCGTGAACCCTGTCCACAACGCTCTCTTGCCATGCCCGCGGCTCATGAGTTCCGCATTCAGTTGGCACATAGGTCTGTTTGATAGAATGTAAAATCCTGCTTTTCCAATTCTTCAAACGGAATCACGCCCACTTTTACATTGCTTCTTATGCAGCTTTCTAGAGCACACCCCATATTTCTCACCTCCACATAGGTCTGTTTGGTAGAAATACGTCCAATTGGTGGCAGTTTGATAAAGAACGGAGGCTTCATTCAATAAAATTTTCTGCTCCGAGGCTACTGCATGAGGTCATTTTCTCAAAACTTCATCTTTGCACTTACGGCTCTCGTTGCTATCAGGTCGAAGTAGTGTGAAATTTCCTACCCTAATTTAGTGGCCCATAGCGAATAAATCTAAAAAAAGGATGTTTATTTGAAAAACTGGATGTAAAAAAGTGTGCGACAACTCACAAAACACTAAATTAACCACTACAGCAGATACGTTAGCAATGTCAAGATGTAAAACTAACTGCTGTAGCAGTTAGATCAGCGTTTTGTGAGTTGTCGCACACATTTTTACATTCAGAATCAGTGTTCGAAACTCACAGGCGCCAAGGCGCCAAATGCGCCTAGAAAATCGGCCATTGAGCCTTGAAAATGAAGGCTCTGTGCCAATGTGGCCCCTAAAAATCTGAATTTTCATATTCGGTGATTATTCGAAATTTTCAGCACCACAAGTGAAAGCTTTTTCTATTCTTCACAATTTCATCATTTGTGATTTTGTCTTTCCCAAGTTACAGCTACTTACTGGTTCTGTTACGAAAACATCTTGCGTCTAACTTTTCACTAATGCGCCGTAATATATAGGCAAAAAGTCAATTTGGCCCCTAAAAAATCTTCAATGGCGCCTAAAAATCGGGCTTGATGCGCCACACGGCTCCTAAAACTCAAAGGTAAGTTTCGAACACTGTCCAGAATGTTAAACCAGCATCCTCCTCTTTTCGGTGTGCGTCTGGGATTCTATTTGAGCTAAGGCATCAATAGAAAGATAGGAAGATTTCGGCCCCTGAACAATATTGGAACCGATCTTCACGTCTTTCACACGTCACAATGTCGGAATCGAGAATGGCCACCGCTTCCTTCTTTCCTTGCGACGGAGAATATCTCCAAATTGTACGGGCAGCCGTCCGCCCGTTAGACGCACGCCTCTTGCGTGTCAGCGTAAGCTAAGTTGCACCGTTTACTGACACGCACCCCGACCAACTCTGCGTTCCGTTGTACGCTTTTTTTTTTTGCTCCTCGAAAAAAACGCAATCGCTACCTGTCAGCGGGATCGCTGTGGATTTAGTCGGACGGTTCTAGACGTAACCAATGCGATGCTGCCAGAATCGTACAATTTAGTGTCTGGAATGGACCACTAGACAAAATACGAATTTAATATTCCGATGCATGTTTCTTAAGGTGAGTCGATGGACGCCATATTTTGTGTCAGAACGGCATGCGATACATCGCATCAATTGGTTCCATTTTTTCAGCTACTCGTCATTTTTCTCCAATTTTGAGATCGCAATTCTGTTGTCAGGAGACTAAAGCACTCACTTACCAATTTTAACACAGAAAGTAAACGTAATAAAGGCGTGGTTCTTTATAGAGAGAAAACATAGCATTCGATACTGTTATCGAAACTGCACTCGAATGCGATATTTTCTCTCTAAAAAAACCACTCCTTTATTACGTTGAATTTCTTTGTTAAAATTGGTGAGTGCTTTAGTCTCCTGAGGACATGCAGAATTGCGATCTCAAAATTGGAGAAAAATGACGAGTAGCTGAAAAAAAGGAACCAATTTATGCGATATATCTGACACAATATCCTCTCTATATCCGTTCTGACACAAAATATGGCGTCCATCGAATCACCTTCCGGCACGTTGCTGCTCAATAATTTTTTTCTCCACTCAACATCTCTCAATGATGGACGTTTATTTCTCGAGGTGCTTTGTTGTTTTTCTTAACCGTGTGTTTAAGTCTCTCAATTATTTATCGATACGAAAGTTGTCACATGAGGCCACACTCGTATTCAGTCATTTCTCATGTCTATACGTATGTGTAGAGACAGTGCCGCGTTCATAGCTGTTCCTTGAATTTTTTTGATGAGCGCAACAGCTAGAAAAATGTTTTGTTTCCGCTTTGATTTTTGTTGATTTTTGAAATCGGTGGACAAAGCTAAAGACAAAGAAGACAGAAAGGACATGGAGGGATCCTGTTAGTGGAAGCGGGTGGTTGCCATGGATAAAGGAGGTAGGTATTAGACTAACCAACGGCAACCCACGTGAGACCCTATAATTAGACCATCATTTTCTCCTTTAGTCAATAGGAACTACCCATCTCAACCAATAGGATCGCTCCATACTCCTTATGTCTTCTTTGTCTATAGCTTTGTCTATCAGTTCAATAATCAGTTCGCTAGTCCAATTTTCCCAAATTTTACTTTCCCGAAAAGTTCCACCTCTCGCGCCGCCTCTTTCACCATCAAACTCGATCCGATTATTATGAGAGTCCAAGACTTTTTACATAATTTTCTCCTATAGTCTATAAGAACCACCCATTTCAACCAATAGGATCGCTCCATACTCCTTATGTCTTCCTTGTCTATAGCTCTGTCTATCAATTCAATAATCAGTTCGCTGGTCCAATTTTTCCAAATTTTACTTTCCCGAAAAGTTCCACCTCTCACGCCGCCTCTTTCACCACCGAACTCGATCCGATTATTATGAGAGCCCCCAAGACTTTTTACATAATTTTCTCCTTTAGTCTATAAGAACCACCCTTTTCAACCAATAGGATCGCTCCATTCTCCTCATGTTATAGCTTTGTCTATCAATTCAATATTCAATTCGCTGATCCAAGTTCTCCAAATTTTACTTTCCCGAAAAGTTCCACCTCTTTCGCCACCAAACTCGATCCGATGATTATGAGAGCCCCCAAGACTCGACAATGACTCAGCTAGACTACGCAGATCAGTGTCAGTGCCCCAGGTCGGGAGGTCGAAATCGAATCCCACCCGCACTCGTAACAGTAAGAGTGCCGGACGAAATTTGACGCAAGTTGTGTCGAAACTGGACCGGAGCAAAAACTCTTCGATTCGGGCGGGACGCCAGGACAATGGTGGAATCAAGCACGCCGCGCCGCCGCACAGTGGATCGAGTCAATAGGAGAGGTCGAACATAATTTGGAAACTTTAAACGCTAATATCTCCATCAATACAACATTTTGAGGTTCTGAAAGTGGCTCCATTGGTTTCCTCGTGAAATTTTCCGTTAGAAACACCCCACAAAATTTAAAATATGACAAAATAAACATCAAAATTTGCAGTTTAAGTCAACAAATTCCATGTCCGACCTCTCCAATTGACTCGATCCACTGTGCGCCGTGGCACTGCACTCCACGCATCATCTCACTTTCTTGAGCACCAACTCGATCTATTCTCGCGCTATGCTACCGTGCTGACTGCTGAGAAAAAACGCCGTATGAACATTCGAGAGTTGCCAGATTGCCACCGATAAAATGTTCATTTTGAAGGAAAAAATAAGGAGGGAATTAAATCATGGATAAACAATTCACGGAAAAAAATAAATTGCTGATTCAACAATTCAATTGCTAAAAACAGTGAGTGCAATGTTTCAACGTAGATTTTACAACAAAAAAATGCTACTCTAACCACATTGTAAACTAATTTAACCATGGGGGTGGTTAAAGTAGCATTTTTTTGTTGTAAAATCTACATTGAAACATTGCACTCACTGTTTTTAGCAATTGAATTGTTGAATCGGCAAATTGATTTTTTTCCGTGTAAGGCTAAAACATTAAAATCAATAAAAGGCAGGACGTTTCGAGCTGTTATCAGCTCATTTTCAGCAAAAAACACAAAAAAATAATTAAAAACTTGAGTGGCGACCTTTTAACTTATTTTTTTCCAACTTTTTTGTGTCTTTTGCAGCTAAAAATGAGCTGGTAACAGCTCGAAACGTCCTGCCTTTTAATGCTTTTAATGCTTTAGCCTTGTTTGCCCATGTTTTTAATTCCCTCCTTATTTATTCATAAATTCGGGCTGTGTTTTTGTGCTTTATTCTTATGAGGAAAGTTATGAAAATTTTCCCTTGAAATTTTCAGATCTTTTAGACTAGGCTGCCAGCAACTGTCTGAAAATTTTGAGGAAAGATTTTCACAATTTTCCCAATAATTTAAATTATTATTGAAGGAAATATGGCAACGTTTGAAGGCTCTTACGGCGTTTTTCCTTAGCATGGCAATATAGGACCTGTCTCGGATCAGCTCAAATGATAACTTCGCAGTTGCGGTCACAGAATTTAATTACTCGCTCCCGAGGAATGGGAACATATCAAGTGAAGCGCGATCTCCTCAAAGTAGGATAAGTTACCAAACCGCCGAGTGTTTTTTTTTTTTTTTTTTTTTTTTTTTTTTTTTTAGCAGAGGCCGATATAAGAGTAACATAGGTTCGCCCAACAAAGAGCAACTAGACAAAAGTGATGCACCCTAATAGCCTCGGCTGCCCAAAAATAAGTTGAAAATCTCATGATAGTCTAAGAGTAAACTCATAAACATGTTTTAATATCCGAGTTAGGAGACTCTGTTTGATCTTTGATACGTAAAAATTCCGCTTTGCGCTTTTGCAAGTTTTTCACAACTTTATTTTCAACATAATAATACATACGTATGACGTGAATGGGTAAAAATTCCGCTTTGCGCTTTTGCAAGTTTTTCACAACTTTATTTTCAACATAATAATACATACGTATGACGTGAATGGGTAAATATCTTAGTTGTATATTTTGTGTTTGCATCTTAATTGATTCTTAGAATTTGATACAAGTTTTATGCCGATTTATTTTCATAACTTTTTTAACGTCAATTTCACAGCAATTTTACCTTGAAAAGAACACTTTCCTAAGTCAAGCATTTTAACCATAGCTTGTTTTTTTTTTTTTTTTAAGTTCAACATTAACAACCAATGCTCCAAGGGCGTCTTTAAATTACCTAACTTGAGCATCGGTGCCAAAAAGACGAAATGTACCCAGAGGGGTAAGGATTGCATTTTGTAAAAAAACAACTTACCCACGTAGCAAGACTCGTCAAATAGCTCGTAAAAAGAGCAGAACTGCCAATTTTTATTCTGAATGTTGTAAATAAAACAGTTTGTAAAAATAGTCGAAAATAACTAAAGTTCTAGAATTTCTCAAAAAAATCGTGAACAAAGCTGTCAAAATAAGAGAGTGTATTCATATCTTTTTTTTTCTTGTAAAAAACATTCCATGGTAAATATATCCCATTTACTTTTTCTTTAAAATAAATTTTGTGTTTTTAAGCAGTGTGTTATTTGGGAAAAGCAGTATAATGCTGTTAAAATTGTACAATTTTTTGGTCAAAATGATCAACGGATCACAAAAATACTGCTGACGAAAATTAATACAATTTTTCCTTATGTGCCAAGAAATCATAGGGCACATAAATTCGACATCAAATTGAACCAAAGAGCGTAACGCAATAAAGACACCTGAATTTGCGTGCGTGTTGACTTTGGTCCAGGGCACGTGAACTAACAGGTTACGTTTGCCTCCGGTTTCAGTGGCGAGGCGTGAATGATCGATTATCGATATTGCCCTTCTTGAAGCTATGGCAAAGAATCGATTATTCCGGCGTCCGTTGCGAGCACCCTGCTTATCGATCCTTTTCATAGGTCTAAATGGCAGATAAATCGATATATCGCAAAGCATCCGCGTGGGTTTTCATCCGATTTCCTTCCGGTTTTTAATAACTGATAAAAATTTCATTCGTCGAGCAATATCTTGAAATTTGATGGCATGCAAATGAGTAAGGTATTGATTGCTTTTCAAGCGACCGGTTTAAATAAATATCGGACAAGGAAGAGTGGACATGGATAAATCCCATATTTGAACACCTTAATTATTTTCGGTTGACCACCGGAGGGAACAATGATCGAAAATGAAAGTAACACGTTACGCCGGACGGTTAAATTGAGAGAAAAATAACCTGTCCGAAATATTGATACCTGTTGCCGGACTGAGAAGAAAATGATAATATCTCGGCGCGAAGAATTTGCGAGAACAGCTCGTACGGAGAAAAAAAATGTTGGTCGTGTGAACCGTAAGTACAGTGTTCTTAGTTCGCCACACTATTCGGTTCGCAGTGCCTTCGGTTCATGTTACCTTAAGTTCTGGGAATCGTATCCTCGGTTCGCGCAATAGAGCTTTCAAACCGAATGAAACTCTGGAAAAAGCTCGCTTGCATAAACCGAGGATATGGTTTTTATAACTGAGAATATGGTTACATAAGCCAAATATTCGTAGTGCAATCGATATGTAACATCGTGCATTGTCATATTGCCTTCAATAAAACAAAAATATACAGGGAAAATTTTGAATATTATTCCTCCAATTGTGCACTTGATTTTCTTGACAATTTAATCTAAAATATCAGGAAATTTTAAGAAAAAATAAGCATAACATTCCGCAAAAATGTACATTTTATGGAAGGAAATTTGGCAACTCTCGGATGTTCATACGGCGTTTTGCCTTAGCACGGCAGCATACCCTTATTACTAATAATAATGATTAGAGTTTAATTATTAAATTAATTATTTAATTATTATTAAGTTTATTTATTTAATTGAATTAACTCTAATTATTAGAGTCCCTTTATACTGAGAGTCAAGACAACACCCCCTCATGGAGTCGCAAACGGGACATTACAGAAATTGAACGTTTTTTGTAATCTTTGATCGGCCCATTCTCAAATTAATTTCTTCGTTCTTTTTCTCATTCCGTTTGTTCCTTGCCGAACCCGTAATTCCCTGGTCCATGCCAGATTATAATCTTTGCAATCGGTAAAAATGTAATCTTAATTCCCGTTTGTGACACTGTGAGGGCCTAAAATACGGGAACAAATCAGAAATGGACTCACATTGTCTTGACTCTCCGTATAAAGGGACTCTATTACTAACCAACTTCTGCTTTATGTTTGAAAAAAAAAACAAAAAAAAAACGATAAACTATCAGACAAGAGAAGGCAACTTCATAACCGCCGTGGCCATTTAGTGAAGGGATCAAGTGAAAGCTGTAATTGAGCTTGAAACACCACGCCCCTTCGACCCATCCCACTTGGGTCTCGGATAGCACCTTATCCGAAATCGCAATTAAATCGATGTATCACACACCGTCCAATAAGTCTCGAACTTCGATGCATTGGACGTCAACGCTGCGTTGCCGCTATTGAGTGCAGGGTTTGGTACTGCTTATGAAAAATTGAGAAAAATCATAAATGGCAAGGTATGAATTGAACTACATTTTGCAATTAGGAACTATGATTTCAGGTTCATTCGTGAAAACATACAGGGTGATCCAAAAGTCCCTTCCACCCCCTCTAACTTTTTACCTAATTGAGGTAAAGATTTGAAACTTGGGGGATATTCCTAGGTCAAAGGGAGCTACTTTTTGGCCCCCCTAAAATTTTCAGGGGGCCCCCCTTGGGGGGGCAACGGCCCCCAACTTTTAATTTTCAAATGGGAAGACCCCCTTTATGATAGCTCGTTCAAAAGAGCATAAAAAAAGAAAACTTTTCGCGCAAACCCGAAGTCAACATCTCAAACCGTTTCAAAATGGCGGCCGGTTAAAGTTCAAAATGGCCGAAAATTCACACCGGTTATTTGTCGATGGATTTGCGCGAAAATCGGTATGTAGGGGTATTTTGACACGAGAAAGACGAATTTGACGTTAGATTTTCAAAAAAACCAAAATTTCCAAAATGGCCGCCGGTTAAAGTTTAAAATGGCCGAAAATTGTCACCTCGGTTTTTTGCTGATGGATTTGCCTAAAACTTGGAATTTGAGAGTATTTTGGCATAAGATAAACAAATTTGAACTTAGATTTCTAAAAAAATCAATTTTTTGTCATTTTGAACTGTAACCGGCGGCCATTTTGGAAATTTCGGTTTTTTTTTAAAATCTAACGTCAAATTCGTTTTTCTCGTGTCAAAATACCCCTACATACTGATTTTCGCGCAAATCCATCGACAAATAACCGGTGTGAATTTTCGGCCATTTTGAACTTTAACCGGCCGCCATTTTGAAACGGTTTGAGATATTGACTTCGGGTTTGCGCGAAAAGTTGTCTTTTTTTATGCTCTTTCGAACGAGCTATCACAAAGGGGGTCTTCCCATTTGAAAATTAAAAGTTGGGGGCCGTTGCTCCCCAAAAGGGGCCCCACTGAAAATTTTAGGGGGGCCAAAAAGTAGCTCCCTTTGACCTAGGAATATCCCCCAAGTTTCAAATCTTTACCTCAATTAGGTAAAAAGTTAGAGGGGGTGGAAGGGACTTTTGGATCACCCTGTATATGTGCATAGGGCAAGACCGGATTAAGGGGGTGGCCACATGGGCCCATGACGGCAAAATTAGGGGGCGGAAAATTTTGCAATTTTTTTTAAATGCAGGTACAAAAAATCGGATTTAGAATAAAATTACAAACAAGAAAAGGTGACAAAATCTCTCATTTCCTGAGAGTTCATTAATTTCTAATTTTGTCATATTTCGGTGATACTAAAGACTGCGCACCTTTAATTATAGTTGAGTTAAGAGAGAAACCAAACACGTATTTGGCCTGGAGCGGCGCGGCGCAGAGAGAAATGATGTAAAGGACTTGAGATGAAAAGGAGTAACACATATGAGCGCCTACGGGACTGCATGAATACTTCACGCATTGCGTCAAACACAGTACGGTCAACAGCGGTCGGCGCGGCGTGAAACGCACAGTGCCTACAAGACTACATGAATATTTCGCGCATTGCGCCAAACACAGTGTGGTCAGCGCGGCACGGCGGCGGAAGTTAAAATTATTAAACCACATTCATGTTTGTTCTTTCTTAATTTTTTAGTTCATTTCTTACAAATGAAAGGCCTTGTCCACACAGAGATAGGTTTACGGAACTGAACTTCCGCGCGAAGTTCCGTGAACATTTGCTAGTGGCGTTGACAGGGCTTACGTAAAAAATGTGTCCAACACGAGTGAACGCGTCTTATGCACTCTTTTCCCTCCGGCACGTTCACTTGATGATTTTAAATTGATGTTTCAAAATGAATGAGAAGAGGGCGGCAAGTAGGTAAATCCGGCCATGGCATAGGGAAACTAATGGTCCTTGCGTTGTTTTTAGACTGAGCCAGAAAGTGTGGTTCCTGGTTGCAAAAGGCAGTCTAATTAAAGCAAATTGCTGGTATTTTTCTTCAAAATTGTATGGGAATTTTAAATCACACAAAAATATTAAAATTTACCGAGAAATCTCGGTAAAATTATTTAACTTTCTCGGTAATTTTACTGGACCTTGGTAAAAACGCCAATATTTTTTATCGACTGTGGTAGAATTACCGAGATAAAATGGCAAAGTTACCGGGAATTGATTACCAATAAAAGTAGTATTCTTACCTGAAAAAAACAGTAAAAATACCGGTTTTTAGGTAAGCTTACCAGTCTGTCTTGGTAAAATTACCAATAATTGGTAAAAAAAGTGAGATGGTAAAGGTACCAACAGACCTTGGGAAAAACTCCGAGAATTTTTTATCAGTGCAGTGATGATTTGGAACGGAGGTCTGGCAAATGTGTAATCGGAAAGCCTGCCCACTGTTTTGCCCGATGATTAGCCGAGAGTGACTCTAATTGAGACTGAGATGGTCCGCAGGAATGTGAAGAAAGTTGGGCGTGGAGACTGGGCTGAGCCTTAGGAGCTAACTTATAACTTGGGATGCTGGGAAATTGATTTTTCGATCCAGACTAACCTGCCATCCGCGACCACACTATAACGCTGTCAGAATGATTCCATTTCAGTGCAGATCTTGGTCTTGATACCATACTCCAGACTTTCTCCTATAAATATAAGTGGGGAAAAACCGCACCGCACCTAAACCAGGTGAAAACCTGTGTAAAATCTACACTATACAGGTATCCAAAGGGGCTTTCTATAGTCCTAAAAATAATTTAAAATTGAAAGCTCAAATCACGTAACTCGATTTGCGACGTTGCAGACTTTCTGTCATACTTTAATTTTTAGACGGAAAACTAGTCAACGGAAGTTCTTTAAGACGGCCGTGATTTTTCTTCTCTGTGCGAAGACTTCTCTCTTCTGAGTTTCCTTATAAATGACCAGGGCCGGATTAAGGGGGTGGCCACATGGGCCGCGGCCCATGGCGGCAAAATTAGGGGGCGGCAAATTTTGCAATTTTTTTAAATGCAGGTAAAAAAAAATCGGATTCAGAAAAAAATTACAAACAAGAAAAGGTGACAAAATCTCTCATTTCCTAAGAGTTCATTAATTTCTAATTTTGACTTATTTCGGTGATACAAAAGACTGCGCACATTTAATTAGTATAGAGTTAAGAGCGAAAACAAACACGTAATTTGGCCTGGAGCGGCGCGGCGCGGCGCAAAGAGAAATGATGACGAGGACTTGAGATGAAAAGGAGAAGCCCTCGCCGCGGTGGTCGGCATGTAATACATAATAGCGCCTACGAGACTGCATGAATACTTCACGCATTGCATCTAACACCGT
Organism: Bemisia tabaci; assembly: GCF_918797505.1. Taxonomy (NCBI): domain Eukaryota; kingdom Metazoa; phylum Arthropoda; class Insecta; order Hemiptera; family Aleyrodidae; genus Bemisia; species Bemisia tabaci. The sequence goes on along the minus strand of NC_092801.1, from coordinate 16,455,309 downwards.
GTGGTCAATAGCGGTCGGCGCGGCGTGAAACGCATAGAGCCTACAAAACTACATGAATACTTCACGCATTGCGCCAAACACAGTGTGGTCAGCGCGGCACGACTGTGGAAGTTATAATTATTATACTACATTCATGTTTGTTCTTTCTTAATTTTTTAGTTCATTTCTTACAAATGATTGGCCTTGTCCCCATAGAGATAGGTTTACAGAACTGAACTTTCGCGCGAAGTTCCGTGAACTTTTGCCTGTACTGTTGACAGGGTTTACGCAAATATGTGTCCAACACGAGTGAACGCGTCTTATGCACCCTTCTCCCTTTGGCACGTTCACTTGATGGTTTTTATTGATATTTCAAAATGAATGAGAAGAGGGTGGCTAAATATAGGCGGCCCATGGGCGGCAAGTAGGTAAATCCGGCCATGTAATTGACCAGATTTATTCGGGCGAATCAAGGTTTTTGAAGTTATCAGGTTTTAAGGTTTTTTCCTCTTACTCGCGACTCTAAAGCCTCTCAATTACGTCTGCGGCTCAACCATAAAACACAGAAGCAAGCATCGAAGTTATTACGATTTTACTGTCTGAGTAATTTGATGATGTATTTTAATTCAAACAATTTCAAACGTAATAATCAATGTGCGTATACAGGACGTTGCCAGCTCTTTTTGCGCCTAAAAATGAGGGCAGACATAAAACTCAGTCGGAAGATATACATCTACATTGACAACGACGAGGGAAAGAAGCTGAGCCGGTGGTCTATCGTAATCAAGTGCGGGTTCCAAGGTGCCAATTTGTGTTAGCTCGATTCGACGCTGAGTCAAATGGTCCGAGTTTGAAGTCAAATAGTTTGAGTAGTCCGTCAATTACTATCACGGAGACAGTTGGGCCCTCTTCCGCGGTTGCGGGAACCGTAATATTCCAGTCCTTTCCAACATTGTTGCCGTTTCAAGAAGTGTTATTGTTGTGATTGATTCAGGGGTCTCATGTTTAAGGTGATTCGATGGACGCCATATTTTGTGTCAGAACGGCATGCGATAAATCGCATCAATTGGTTCCATTTTTTCAGCTACTCGTCATTTTCCTCCAATTTTGAGATCGCAATTCTGTTTTCAGGAGACTAAAGCACTTACTTACCAATTTTAACAAACAAATTCAACGTAATAAAGGCGTGGTTTTTTTAGAGAGAAAATATCGCATTTTAATGCAGTTTCGATATCAGTATCGAATTCGATGTTTTCTCTCTAAAAAAACCACGCCTTTATTACGTTGTATTTCTTTGTAAAAAATGGTAAGTGAGTGCTTCAGTCTCCTGACAACGGAATTGCGATCTTAAAATTGGAGAAATCTGACGAGTAGCTGAAAAAATGGAACCAATTGATGCGATATATCGCATGCTGTTCTGACACAAAATATGGCGTCCATCGAATCACCTAGGTGAAGACGCTAACGATTTCAACAGCTCCAGAGTTTAAACGCTTATGGTAGTGTGGATAGCATTTACCAAAAAGCAACCAGCGCGATTACGGTATGTTTCCAAAACTATGCCACTTCTTCTTTTCTTTTATAATTACCAAATATATGCAGAGAATTCAAAATTACACTATTATTTGTCTTTAAAATTTACAATTTTTTGGTGGGAAGGAAAAACCTTTCGTTATTCTGCATGGGAGATTTTTTAGGCACGAACTTATGAAAAGCAACATTTTTACAACACAGTAATCACGCTGGTTCCTTTTGGCGATTGCGATCCATGTAAAGTTTAGAACACTGACAAAAAATAGTGGGGTGCTTACGTGACCTTTTATGAGAAATGTAGGTTCAAAGTCATCAGTTTTCTCACCTGAAAACAGAAAAACATCAAAATTATTAATTAAAAACGAGTTGCAATAACTTATGGGTAACATGAATGTACTTTATGAATTTTTCGATGACCTCACATGAAATTGATGCCGTCGTTTCCATGTCGTCTTGGATTTTGCGGGATTCCAAGTCGGGTTCACTGACGAGTGAGATCTGATGAGGTCTAAAAAGACCCAAAACGTTATAGATCTCTCGGCGTGATCTCAACTTAATATTCCAATGCAAGCTGCCTGAGCTGAACACCCCCACCCCCGGGGGGGGGGGGGGGTTTCATTCAGGCGTTTTTCCTTGGCATGGGTGTATAGACTAAGGGAGAAATTGATGGACAACTGTCGGGTTTCTCGTGGGTTGCCGTTAGTTAGTCTATTTACCTTCTGCCTTTGTCCATTGCAACCACCCGCTTCCACACGACCCCTCCATATCCCTTTTGTCCTCTGTGTCTATAGCTTTGTCTATCAATTTCAACAATCTGCAACCACCCGCTTCCAAACGACCCCTCCATATCCCTTTTGTCTTCTTTGTCTATAGCTTTGTCTATCAATTTCAACAATCTGCCCGCTGGAATATCATTTTACCTACGAGGAGGAAACTCCACGGATGAGCTTAGTTGTTTCGGAGCCGGGAGCGATCTCTTCCGGCGATTACGGGCCAGATATTCAGATCGGCAGGGGCCGGGTTCAGTTAGATTAATCGCTCGAGTTGTTGAGACGTTGCGCGCGGGGCACCGACCATCGTCGACGGGCCACCAACCATCGGTGGCGGACACCTGCCTCGAGATGACTCAACTAGAACGACCGCCCCGTGGAAACGATCACGCACCTCGGCACCGAGATCGTTCAAAGAAAAAAAAGATCGAGAGACGCAGCCAACTTTTTCAACGTATTTCAGAAACAGCATATCTGCACTGTGAAAAATGTTCGTGTTGAATCGTCACACTAAAAAAAAAATCTCGGTGTATAAACTAAGAAAAGTGTAAAATTACCAAGAATTCAGGGTTCTATTTGATCCCAGTTTTTTCTTGGTAAAATTACCATTTATGGAATTGGTAATTTTACCGAGAAATCTCGGTAAAATTATTGAACTTTCTTAAGACGTCCAGTCCAATTTTCTGTAATTTGACTGGACCTTGGTAAAAACGCCAATATTTTTTAATCAACCGTGGTGGAATTACCCAGATAAAATGGCAAAGTTACCGGGAATTGATTACCAATAAAAGTGGTATTCTTACATAAAAAACAGTAAAAATACCGGTTCTTAGGTAAGATTACCAGTCTGTCTTGGTAAAATTACCAATAATTGGTAAAAAAAAGTGAGATGGTAAAGGTACCAACGGACCGTGGTAAAAAAGCCGAGAATTTTTTTTCAGTGCACCTTCCAGCCGAAGTATCACTAGCGCCATGCGACGTTTCAAAATTTTCCCCGCCATTTTATTTTTTTGCAGAGAAATCGTTGGGTGAATCTGTTTGAAAATTTCCTGAAAATGTCAAAGACCAATGGTCATAACTTTCCTCGAGGAAGAGTATTTTATCTGAGGAAATTTGGCAACTCTCGAATATTCATACGGCGTTTTTCCTTAGCACGGCAGACTGGGAGTTTTAATGATGAAGGACTTGGAACAGTGGCGTGGCGTGAATTGCGATGTATCGATTGTTCTGCCATTAAAACCTATGGTAAGGAATCGATTTTTGAGGTGTTCGCTGCGAACACCCTATCGATATTTTTCCATAGGTTTAAATGGCATAACAATCGATATATCGCAAAGCACGCCACGCCACTGACACTTGGAATTAAAATTTTCATTACGTTTTTATACCTGAACTCTGATTTTCGAACAGTGTATTCTGAATTTGATTAAAGTCCGAAAGCATTAGGTAAAACCCCAGGAGAAACCATGGAATGCGTCTCAAAGGACAATAAAGCTTGCACGCAAAAAGGCTGAAAGGTGGAGAGTAGAAAGCTCTTAAAAGCGGCAAACTCCTTGGATTCTGCCATTGACACATATTAAAAAAGAAAAGTCAATGCTCCTAACAAGGGCAGATTGAGGTAGGGAAATAAATGTACGATGTAAAATGCCTGAGGTGCAAAGGAGAAAAAGTAGTAAACTGTTGCCAGGTGAGACCAAAATTACTGATTACGAAGAAGATGGATGTTGGTATGGGCCTGTGGATGAGGTGAGAACTCTAAATTAAAGCTTTTCATTGCGTTGTCTCCCTCATGTTTTTTTTAAACAACCCTCATACATCAAACACAAAATAGAAAAAAAACTGTTTCAATCCACCTATTTGCCAAATAAATGGTAATGTATTCGAAATTTACCTTCCTAGAGATTGTTTCACCGGATTACCAGAGATATCCTTTTTATGTATATGGTTTTTATACGTATCTTTTATAAGAACATTGGAATTACTTTGATAAATAGGTAAATTATTGTGAATTGTTTGTACAATGTGTAAAAATTACACAAGGATACTCTTACTTTCCTAAACATTGCACATCTATTCATATTTAACGAGAAATTTCGTCTGTATAATCTTGTATGCACGGTGAAAAATATTTGAATGATCGTAAAAAATTAGGTTATTTTTCTATCCATGCGTTAAAGTCTCCAAGTTATGTTTGCGGGGAATATTCTCTGCATGATGGTTCAATTACAAAACATCGAATTAAAGTTTCCATACAAGTCTCCATTTTCAATATTTTTGGGCGATTTTCGTCCGGAAAAGGCGCTACTCTTTAACCCCCTATCGATTATTGAATTTTGAGATTCTCTGAACAAAGATCTTCCTTTCCATGCACAATCATATTTAGGCGTATTTATTCTTGAGAGAACTTTTTATGTGCAACTGAAATAAATCGAAAGACACAATGTGCATAGAACTTGCGTGCTCCATACTGCCTTGCTATGGAAAAACGCCGTATGGACCTTCAGGCGTTGCCGAGTTTACTTTAATAAAACACGAATCTCCTTGTAAGCGTGAGGATATATTCCTTCCAATTTTTCAAATAATTTTGTTCACTATTTTACCGAAAGTTTCTGAAAATTTAAAGGAAAAGAATGCATAGCGTTCCTCAAAAATAGACATTTTACCGGAGGAAATTTGGAAACTCGCGAATGTTCATACGGCAATCTTCCTTAGCACGGCAGTATATAGCTCCCTCTGAGTTTATTAATTTACGCACATAGTTCTTTTTTGCATATACACGTCCATTCGATAACAATGCGCACGAAGAACGAGTACTTGGCACTAGGCAGGAATCGTGGCGCTCATCATCTCAAGTGTTAGATTCAGAGTTGCCAATTTTCTTCGAACGAATGGCATATTTTTAAGTTCTCGTGGGGTAAATTAAAACATTCTTTGACGGACTCGACAACGGCGATCTCATTCTCATTCTTGTGGCGAATGTGGGTCACACAAAACACCTGCCGGGCAGATACAGATTATGATTCACACTCCATTGACCGATTGAGGATACGCTCTTCGTTAAGCCAAATCGTAATTTCGTTAAAGCAGATCGGTGCAAATTCACTTTTCCTATGTCGCGATTTCCGGTCGTGCTTTCTTTCAGAGGATTTTTGGAGTGATATGTGGGAAAGAACCGTACGTTTATATATTTTTAAAATGTATACTCGTAACCACTACAAGTACAGTACTGCCTTGCTGAGGAAAAACGCCGTATAAACCTTCAAATGTTGCCATATTTCCTTCATTAAAAGTCTCAACCGGGAATATTGTGAACATTTTGTTTCATAATTTTAACAGACAATTTTTTTCGCAATTTAACTTAAAATATCTGAAAATTTCAAGGAAATATATGCCATCCAAAATACATGTTTTACTCGGGGAAATTTGGCAACTCTGGAATGTTTATACGGCGGTTTTCCATAGCACGGCAGATTGTGACTTGTGTTTCGATATGATTGTCTACTCGATATAATTTACAGCTTTCAGTATTGAGATAAAAAACGAATGTATATTCATCGAAGGTAAATCTTGGAATTTTTCGTTTTATTTTTTGTATTTATTGCAATGTCAAATCAATCTAATCTCTTGCAAGAATCTGAACCCAAGATTATACTGCTGAATTTAAGCGAACGCTCTCAAATATTGTCCTCTTTATGATACTGTGTGTGTGCTTTATGATGTGTGTCTGCATGCTTTCATAAGAATATATACCAGATCCATGGCCAAAGTGGGAAACCAACAATCTACATTTGCGACGTTGCAAAATTCTTGCTATACTTGCTTTTTTCTTTGAAAAGTAACGTAGGCAACGTAATTTCTTGAAAACTTCCTCGAATTTTCCTCTCTGTTAGCAGCCTATGCTGTCTTAATTTCAAATTATAAAGTTTCCTTGTTTATCATCAAATAAATAAAATAAGAGCAAAAATGTTGCAACATTGCAATGAAGATTCGCGGTATCGCACTTTAGGCATCGATATAGGTCCTTCCGAAGGAAAAAATTCTTTCAGGAGTGCTATGAATACCAGTGGTGAGGCCTTAATAATCGATCATCGATATCTTTCCATTTAAAGCTGTGGTAAAGAATCAACTATTATGGTGGTCATTGCGAACACCTTGCTCATCGATCTTTTTGCGTAGGTTTAAATGGCAGATCAATCGATATATTCCAAAACACGCCGCACCACTGATGAATAAAGTCCCAAGTTCTGTTTTTGTGGACAGTCTCGAATTTCACATCGTTTTATCCCCTCCAAGTCAAATCTCTCTAAATTCATAAATGTCAAACAACACCGTGCCACTCAAACAACTCGCATGTTTAATAGTGTCGCTTCAAATCTAATTCCTCGTCAAGCTAGTGACCGTTCTACATGTTGCGGGGCAAAAGATTACACTCCGCTTACAGCATGTCCGATTCATTCATCTGCCCGTGTCGCTTGGACATCGGACAACCTAAGAGTGTTTGAGCTTTTCAAAAGAACCGTTGCTGGATGTTCGTTGTAGGTTCAACGTTGAATGCTGAATGTCGAGTTGGTGGTGTTTGGTGTCCAGCCGCCCGCGAGCCGCCGCGCCGTCTGAAATGTGCCTAATCATGGCTTAAAGGTCTCCGGTCCCACTGGAGTGGTCCTTAACTACTTACGTCCCAAGTCGAGTGGTCCTCCTTCTGACCTCGTTGTTGAGTGGTGCAAAAAATGATAGATTTTCAAGGGGAAATGATCTGTTTAGGGATCAATTCCTCGGCTTTTTGGTGTTGTTTTCTTCTAAGTAAGGAATTCTCTCCTGAGGTTTACTTAGAAAAGGACACCACCAAAAAACCAAAATAAACAATAACACACACTGAAAAAATAGTTCTGTTCACAGGGCTCCTGCACTTCTTTTGTGACAGTCATAGAAGCTTCCGTTATGAGGACAAAGTACTCCGTTCTTACGACCGAAGTTCTGTTCTCACAACAGAAAAATTCTGTAAGAGTAACGAAGAAACTGCAGGAGCCCTGTGAACATAAGGTTCTGTCGTCAGCATCATCTATTGTTTCTGCGTAGCAAAACTAATAATTTTCAAAATTATTGATATATTTAACAATTTAATATTAATAAAGAAGTTTTAAAACTTTTACTTAAAACAATTTAATCCCTCTAATAGGCACTCCATTTATTGACAATTAAAATTAATCATTTTCAAAATTGCAATTCAGCGTCATTATTTAACTATTGATAATGCATGAAAGTTGAGCTTTCTCGACTGGCAACAAATATGTTTGTACATTCTACTTTATTTTCCTGTTTTGAAGAGGATTCATTGGTACTTCTTTTAGAATACTTACTCGGTCTGAGCTTATGAGTGTTGAATCTTTTTTTATAAATGACTCTTCACACAATGTTACAGTAACTTCTCATGCATTTATTATGATATTTTTTATGACAATGCCTTAGTAATTATTGGAGATTGACAGACAGAATGACACATAAGTAATTGCTGATTAAAGTGCTTCTCTCAACCAGAGACAATATATATTTTATAGACCCCACACTGCCAACCTCCTTATTGTGTAAAAGTTACTTTTGGAGGTCAAAGCTCAAATTCGTTTGGAGATGAATCAAGAAAGAATTCCACGTTGCGTCCACATTGATAATTTGCAAGTTCAACTTGCAAGTCGGAAATCAGCGTTTCTCCACTTTGTATATTCAAACTTTCCGATCGCCAAAAAACTAAAGACCACTGTGAGCTCACATAGGATGTGAATTCATTAAGTGACGAATTTGGCAACACTAGAGAACTTCATAGGTCACCGATCTTCGATTAAGCCTAGGTCAGCACTCTACGCGACGTCCCAAATCCTTCCTCATCCGCGTTTTAAGTTGTCAACTTTGACGTCCCATTGTTACCAAATCGTCCCCGCAGAGTAGATAAAAAATTGAGGAGTAATATTCAGATTTCTCGGTGCCAACACCATGACAATACACGAGAAGTGATATCAGAGAATTTTTGCAATTACACGAGCCTTTCATCTTGTATACTTTCAACTTTATTAAAATCATTGGACTTTGAAAGCTTACGCAGGAGAGAGCAAGAACCTAGCGTTACGTAACGATCAAGATTTCAAAGGACGACTTGAACCAGAAATGATGAGTCGAGAGTTGATTCCAGTAATTTTTGTTGCGTGAATCGTGTTCTGTGTGAAATTTTGGTTAAGAATCACATATCAGAATGGTTGATGTACCTTGTCTATACACTGATCCATTCTAATGTCCTCAAAGTGATTTTCCTGCGATTCTGATAAAAGACCCTTATGATAAATTGCTGATTCTCTCGCTTGCAACAAACCCTCATTCTATGTTCTACCTTCCGCAGGCAATACCCCTCGACCATGCCGCGCCACACATTGGACCGAGTCAATGGGAAAAGTCGAACAAAATCTGGAAGCTTTGAAAGCTTATATTTTCGAAAATATGAAACAAAAAAGTTTAAGAGTATAGCTCCATTGGTTATTTCGTGAAGTTTCCTTTTAGAAACACCCCTTGAAATCAAATTCGTGACGCAATAAACTTCAAAATCTGAAATTTCAGCCAGAAACTGAATGTCCGACCTCTTTTACTAGCTTGTCCTACCATCCTTGCTTGTCCTTACCAGATTTGCAAATTTAAGAGGTCTTTGAGCTTTTTCATTCCATGTTCTACCTTCCGCAGGCAATACCCCTCGACCACGCCGCGCCGCACATTGGACCGAGTCAATAGGAAAAGTCGGACAAAATCTGGAAGCTTTCAAAGCTTATATTTTCGAAAATATGACAAAAAAAGTTTAAGAGTACCTCCATTGGTTATTTCGTGAAGTTTCCTTTCAGAAAGACCCCTTGAAATCGAATTTGTGACGCAATAAGCTTCAAAACCTGCACTGGAAAAAAAAAACACATTGGATCCAGAGTCCAGACTCTTCAAAACATCGACAAGAAAAAGTACTCTTGATTCAATCAGAATCTTTAAATCAATAACCAAGCCTCTTAATTTAAGCGGATTTCGTTTTGATTCAAGCAAAAAGTCGATTGAATGAAGAGTATGTTTTCTTGTCAATGTTTTAAAGAGTCTGGACTCTAGATCCAATGTGTTTTTTTTTTTCAGTGTGAAATTTTAGCCAAAAATGTGGTGTCCGACCTCTTCTACATATAGCTTGCCCCACCGTGCGTCGCTAGCCCACGACAACATCTCGAGCCGCGAGCAACTTCCGCGGGGCTCCGGATCTTTACTTACGCTCGGGATCTCGAATTAAAGTCCCCTGCCCCCCCCCCCCCCCCCCCCCGGATAATTACGCCATTCAATCGGTGCTCTTATCAACCGTCCCACTTTACCCGGCGCCCCTCCTCCCCGCCGGCCGCCGTGTTATTATCTCTGCGCTTTTAATTAAATACGCCAGTAATGCGGTTGGTCGATCCTCGGGATTTTACACGTGAGCAGTGGGGAATTGCGACTAACGCTATCTGGCGGATTGTGCGGTCGGGTGCGGGAAAAGGTGAATCGCTCCTGTACACAATCAAAGCTCGGGTCCGTTATGCCCCCTCCCCCTCCCCCGCCTCCCGGGCGGGTCCTTAGCGTGGATGTATATTATCGTTGCGGTACAATCGGCTCAAGCCTGATGGATGGCGCTGGAAAGCTAAGTTTTCCGGAATAGGATTTTTAGGTTATGCACACTGAAAAAAAAATATCGGTGTATTTACTAAGAAAAGGGTAAAATTACCAAGAATTCAGGTTTCTATTTGATCCCAGTTTTTTCTTGGTAAAATTACCATTTATGGAATTGGTAATTTTACCGAGAATCTCGGTAAAATTATTGAACTTTCTCGGTAATTTTACTGGACCTTGGTAAAAACGCCAATATTTTTTACCGACTGTGGTAGGATTACCGAGATAAAATGGCAAAGTTACCGGGAATTGATTACCAATATAAGTGGTATTCTTACCTGAAAAAAACTGTAAAAATACCGGTTTTTAGGTAAGCTTACCAGTCTGTCTTGGTAAAATTACCAATAATTGGTAAAAAAAGTGAGATGGTACAGGTACCAACGGACCTTAGTAAAAACGCCGAGAATTTTTTTTTCAGTGGGAAAATTTGCACGATTAAATTGTATTACTTAGGTTGCTTAAGAAGGTTCTGGATTGGGTCCCCCCTGCCAGAAAACGCAGAAGACGCCCTGCCAAATTGTGGATTAAGGGAATAAGACAGAAAATGAGGAGATGCGATCTGCGGAGGAGCTCTGGCAGGATTGCAATCAGTGGCGGTTGAGTGTCGCAGAGAGCACAGAAGCGCTATAAGAGCGACTTAGTAGTAGTAGTAGTAGTAGTAGTAGTATTAGTAGTAGTAGTAGTGGTAGTAGTAGTAGTGGTAGTAGTAGTAATGGTAGTAGTAGTAGTGGTAGTGGTAGTGGTAGTAGTAGTAGTAGTAGTAGTAGTAGTAGTAGTAGTAGTAGTAGAGTGGTAGTAGTAGTAGTAGTAGTAGTAGTAGTAGTAGTAAAATTGTATTACTTTATTTTAGAGTGTCTTTATGGGGAGAGTACGGACATGCTGAAATATGGAGCTCTTAAGCAGTGGCTCGGCGGGTTTTCCGACGTATCGACTGATCTGCCGTTTAGACCTACGAAATAGGATCGATGGACAATGTGTTCGCAACGAACACCTTAATAATCGATTCGTTATCCTAGCTTCAAATGGGGGTAGTATCGATAATCGATCGAAAGTATCACCTGTAAAAGATCATCTCGGTTCCTTCATCGGAGAAGATATAGTATACGACAAACGAAAACACAGTTATTGTTAGGTCAACGCCTGGATGCAACTATACGTGCTTAATGGATGCCCGCGTTGCATACCTGAGCATTTGAAGGCGTTTAGAGCTGGCTTCCCATTTTAATGGCAGGGTGCTCGATGACGCGGTGCAACGTCTCCAATAAGTTAAAGGGAATCTAGAGGGAATCGAGAAGTGGCAAAAAAAATGATATTCCTAACTCACCGGGAATTCTGTGACTTACATCTGTAAAAAACGTTGAAGAATCACAACTCTCATAATCAGCTTTCCACCGCGCTATAGATTTTTACATGCGTTCATAGTATCCTAGAATATGATGTATTTTACTACAGTAACTGGCTAATCGGAGCCATTCATCAAGATTATTGTTGGTTGCGCACCACTTTTTTTCGGCCCGTGGCTTGGCGTGCTTTGCGATATATCGATAGATCTGCCTTTTACAGCAATGGATAAGGATCGATGAACAGGGTGTTCGCAACGAAAACCTAAATAATCGATTCTTTCCCATAGTTTCGAACAGAGAAGTATCGATAATCGATCATTCACGCCTCGCTGTGTTTTCTTTCTTAGCCGTGCGTTCAAGTCTCTAGATTTCGTTGTTACAAACGTGGTCTCACACAGTGGCGTAGCGTGCTTTGCGATATTGCGATTTATCTGCCATTTAAACATATGGAAAAAGGATCGATAAACAGGGTGTTCGCAAGGAACCGACCTCGAACCAGCCGTTCGCGTGGTTTATCAGACTGAACCTTTGGTTCATCTGGAGTACCTGTATACGGGAGAGTCTTGCCATCTCTGCTCCGCTCTCTGATTGGTTCATCAGTTTTAGGCTATCATGAAGTACCAAAGTTAGCCCAATTCAAACAAACCCGACCCAGAGGAACACGTGTTACCGGCTGAGAAATGAATGATAATCACACCAGTGGCGTGGCGTGAATAATCGATTATCGATATCTCGCCATTTGAAGCTATGGTAAAGAATCGATTACTAAGGTGTTCGCTGCGAACACCCTGATAATCGATCTTTTTTCATAGGTTTAAATGGCATAACAATCGATGTATCGCAATTCACGCCACGCCACTGAATCACACTCAAAGGCTAATTCTCGACAAAGATATCCATCAAAGTTCGATCCAAACTCAATTAAGAAGTTGGATATAAGAAAATGTCTATCACATCCAAAATCACGCCTTGAATTTTGTAGAACTTTATCGCTCTCTTGTTTGTTTACGTTTGTTGTAGGTACGTTCTTGTTTGTTACAAATTAGGAGCGGAGGAGCTGGGGCACTGAAAAAAAATTCTCGGCGCTTTTACCAAGGTCCGTTGGTACCTTTACCATCTCACTTTTTTTGCCAATTATTGGTAATTTTACCAAGACAGACTAGTAACCTTACCTAAAATCCGGTATTTTTACTGTTTTTTCAGGTAAGAATACCACTTTTATTGGTAATCAATTCCCGGTAACTTTGCCATTTTATCTCGGTAATTCTACCACAGTCGATAAAAAATATTGGCGTTTTTACCAAGGTCCAGTAAAATTACCGAGAAAGTTCAATAATTTTACCGAGATTTCTTGGTAAAATTACCAATTCCATAAATGGGAATTTTACTAAGAAAAAACTGAGATCAAATAGAACCCTGAATTCTTGGTAATTTTACCATTTTCTTAGTAAATACACCGAGATTTTTTTTTCAGTGGGTTTGTTTACATTGGGCCAACTTTGAAGCTCCATGGTGGTCGACCAATCAGAGAGCGGCGCACTTTTTCTGTGGTAAAGGGATCGAGATGACAATACTATCCCGTATACACTTATACGGGTACTCTAGGTTCATCAAACGGAAGTTTGGTCTCGTCAACCTTAGAGCTTAGTTTGCACGACTGTAATCCCTTGTCTTCCGAAACGGAAAAGCGCTTAATGAACTTTTGGAATCGCCCTGCCGAAGTTTTTTTTCTCTGTTTACTAAGCAGCAAGTTTCGTTTTAAGGTTCGGTCCACTGAGTCCTCATTATTTACGCTTACGTGGCATTATATAAATATATAAGCACACTAAATCATTATATAAATATATAAGCACACTAAATCATTATATAAATGTATATAAGCACACTAAATCATTCACGACTGCAGCGCCATCTGCGGCATGAGTCGGCGACCGGGACCGGGCGAGCAGGTGCACGGCGAATGACGCAGATCCGCGTAACTGTTCCGCGCAGCTCCCGGAGAATCGATACTCGAATCGACCCCGATCGATATACAGCATGGCTAAGATAGGGATTTATCGATCCAGGTCGATTCGATGATCGATTCGCAGGCTTCGCGATCAACTCGGTGGTTAACCAAGCTTAAAAAAACAGAGGACAATCGTCGAACCGGGCTCGCGATTCCGCGGTGTGAATAAGTAACTGCGTCGATCGTCATCCATCACGCTCGCGATTGAACCCCCTCCCTACCCCTCCAACATCCCCCTCCACCCCCCCCTCATTGCACCGGGGCGCGGTGTTCGCACTGGGAAATGAATCGCGTGCGCTTTGCTACCGTGCTAAAGAAAAACGCCGTATGGATGCTCAGGCGTTGCCAAATTTTCTTTCATAAAACACCAATTTCCTGGCGACCTTGAGAATATTGAGCGCGCTATGCTATAGCGGGCTCATTGGAATACCCCTCAAGGCGGCCGGTGAATCTAGATGCTAGTCCCATTGCATCCTGGGTTATTTTAAAGCCTCCTCGTGGCGGGAGCGTAGTTGAATTTTCGCATCGTTATAATTAAATGTGGAGACCGTATAGGGTACTGGTAACTGTTGTTCAATCAATCCCAAGAATAAAGGAACCTATTATGACATTTCGTGTCCTGCTAAAGCTCTGTAATATTTAAGTAGATACTGGTTTATTTTGAGGAAATGGGTGTTTGAAAAAGTAACTTTTGGTTACACGAGCAAGCCCGAAGCCGTGTACGTTTTATAAGCGTGTTTCTGATTGGTCGTTAATTTGGTATATTGTGCGCAGTGAACGACTGCGCACCTATTCAGTGCTGTGCGTTTTTGTGTGTAAGTGAAGTGGTCATCTGTCAAGGCGGATAAAGAAAGGTGGTCGCATTCCGTACCCTCTTGACGTCACGCGGTATCGGGTACATCGGGTACAAGGGCCGGACGAGGCAGGGGGAGTCAACCCGACCGCCGCGTGCCGCCGCGCGCCACGGCGTACCCGTACCCGCCTGACGTCACAGATCTTCAAGATGGCAGCCAAAATCGAAATGCGACCACCTTCCTTTATCCGCCTTGATTCATTGTATTTGTTTGTTTGTTTATCAGTGCCAGACCAGTACTCCTTTTAATTAATTGTTTCAAAGTTAATAATTCGATTTCTTAGTGGTTTTTGTGTTTCTTTATGTGATATAGCCCTTTTCGTCATAGTTCAAGCGTTCAATGGATCCTAATCGTCTTTGAGAACACGGCTAAACCCACACCACAGATGCTTAACATTCATGCGATTGAATGGAAGTGAATTTCTCGGTGATTGAACCTTTCTCTTCTCCTCAGTACTTATTTTCATAATACATGTATTCCATCATGAATTCTCTGTGAAATTTCTCGGAAATGCGTGATTTATTCTCCGGAGAAAAGTTGATAGTGTAGCCCTTATCTAAGCGTCAGCGTCTCAAATACGTACCAATTATGAAACCCTGTGTTTTATTATTTCATTTATATTGTCCACATGTGATTTATAGCAAAGGAATATCCCTTTCTCTCAGGTAACTTATCAAAAATTACAAACCATACCCTCACTCAAAAGCATCTTCTTTCAAAGCCCCTTGGTTAAGATTGTGATTCATCAAGTCGTCAGCTGGTTTTCACAAACACAAGTTCTATCGAGTCAACATTGAACATTAAACACTGTACCTATTAAGCAGATTTGTGACTTTAGAGATTAGGTTTTTCTTCATTTTCCAGTTTCTGAACATGATTTAATGGAAGTTTTCTACTTGGCCTCTGAAAGCACAAGCATAGGCCACATTAAGCGATTCGTATCTCTCATGACTATCAATCTTATTCTACCTAATAAGCGTTTTAGAGCTCACTGAGTGTATGTTGAGACAAAAGTCTAGTATTTTCTTGTCACTGCTCACCAATGGTGCTGTCTGAAAGCATGTATTAACCTGTTATATTGCTGCTGACTTAAAGCTGATCAGATAATGACATTCGTCTCAACATGCGATGAGCAAGCTCTAACAGCGATGCGCAACTGATTGCCTAATCTAGAGGACTTTGCTATCATGATGCTTTTCTTTGGGTTTGTATGTCAAGTGCTCATAATTCTTTGAAATTAAAATGTGTGCGGTCTCCTGGCCCTCAGGTATTTACTTACCTACGTTAATCCTGAACCAAAGGAATCTCTACCGAGTCATAATATTCACTTATCCCGACACACTGCAGCACATGGGCAGTTCGAATGCTATTCTCATCAAAGTGTCAGACTCAAGAGTTTCCAAGATGGCCATTGCCCAGCATTTAAGAGAGCAACCTACCTCATCAGTTTGTGTATCTACTTAGTGGCTGTCTCATTCAAAGATCATGGTTCTCTGCTGATTTGATATTCAACAATTTGCGGAGACCATGGATTGATTGTCCACAGCTGTCAATTTCAACGCAACTCATCAGCCTCTGAATTCACTCATCCACGTACCCTCTCATCCTTCAAATCTTCTACCATATAGGTAGTGCAGAGAGTTTGTTTTTCTGTGAGTATTCATGACATCATGTTCTATACCTTTCATTCCTTCAGCACACAGTATTTTTCTTTTAGGTTCGGCTATTAACTTTGACCTGAAATGCCCATTTTGTTTTGACTACATGCTTAGCTAAAACTACTTCGTCACCAAGTGTCCACATTTGTAGTGAAGTGGTGAAGCTGCTCATAAATTAACTGATTTGATTCTCTCTTCTCAGAAACATTGGAATTCCACACTCAAATATTGCTTCATTTTTTTTGATGGGACAAACTTGATCTTTTCTCAGCGATTAATTTCCCCTCTAGTTCTTATGATGATTTTTTGGGGAAAGGAGGGAGAGGCCAAGGTGCAACAAGTTAGAGTGGGCATGTTCATGTGTTTTCTCGTGTCCTTTTGTATGTTTTTAATTATGCTCTCACTATTTTAGCAATACCTGGCATCCATGGCGTCACTAGAAATCGCCCTGATAAATTCTATTTTTTAAGGAATTCATTGCTCGGGAAGCCTAACCAGTGGAAATTGTTTGTATGTTTCTCTGAGACTCGGCGCTCAGTTGTTAGAAATCTGAGGCCCCAAAATCATTATTCTGCCTCACTTTACTGAAGAAGTAAATGAGGCCATTTTTAATCCAATCTGTCAATTTTTATGTTGATTTTCTAGGGAGTTACCTACAGGAGTGTTAGCAAAGAATGGGGGAATAATGAGTTGCTCGAACATTTTTCTCCCTGAAAAACTGCAAATTCAGTGTCAGGCTCTTCAGGTTTTTTTTGGAGGAGTAGGAGGGGGGCGGGGGACGAAGATAAATTCAGGATGAAAGCTATTTCTTTATTTCGTGGAGAACCCATGTTTAAATTAAAGTAAATTAGGTTAAAAACCAAGATAGACCTTTGCAAGTTATTATTTTTGATTAAAAACAATACCTTAGGGAACCAAATGTTTTTTCACCGAAACAAACGATGTAATGTCTTAGATGACAAAAAACGGGAATAACTTTAAAAACTATCATAAAAATATTTTATTGAACATCAATTACATCAACTCCACGTCAAATGAAACCCATTAATGCCCTTGGAATTGTATTAGGATCACTATTTGATGAGGACTTTGAATTTGAAAGTAGCTTCGTAAAGTGCATGACCAAAATCCCAAGTGCACAGCTTGCCATAAGTAGCAATTACATTGTAACAATATTGCAATTCTACTGAGTGTTGTGTATGTTGCCTAGCTCCTATTTGAAGGGGTCCCGTTCATTGAAACTTGTTGCAATTTTTCAATGCATTGCATATTGCCTATCTTTCTGACACATGGAACTCATTTTGTTGATTGTTTAAAATCAGCATAAATCGACTAATGAATGATGTAAAAATGTTGCAATTTAATGGTAAAAAAATTACAATTGTATTGAAATCAAACTGCAGTTTAATTTCAATATTTTCGTTGCACTGTGCTACTTGGGATGCGTAGTACCCGTGGCGCTGTACTTTTCAGTAGCTCTTTCTGAGGTTCACTTTCTTTGATGAAGCTTTGAGGGAAAGGAGGGGATGCTCTTCGCACGGGGGTGGATTTAAGGATTTTTTTACTCGGAAAAATTA
The DNA here is from genome assembly GCF_918797505.1 of Bemisia tabaci. Taxonomy (NCBI): domain Eukaryota; kingdom Metazoa; phylum Arthropoda; class Insecta; order Hemiptera; family Aleyrodidae; genus Bemisia; species Bemisia tabaci. The sequence goes on along the minus strand of NC_092801.1, from coordinate 16,437,880 downwards.
ACCCTCTTATGACAGTATAAAATGTTGAAATTCAATGTCCGTGACCCCCAAAAATCGCCCTTCAGCTACCGTTTCAAAACACCGAAGTCGTAAGGTAGTTGCAACTGAGAAGGAGAAGTTCTAGAGGCAAAACAGTATACTTTTTTCTTTGAAGGGAAAAATAGCATACATATCTATAGTAAACAAGGGAAAGTGGGTAAAATTAAATTTTAGCAGTAAAATTCATAAAAAAATTCACTTCATTCAAATTCACTTTCATAACAAAACAAATCACTTTCAACCAAGTTTCCTCAGAACTCCCTTGAGGGACCTCAGTACCTCCCTCACAAAAATCTCGAGATTGACTCAACGAAATTCACTTGAGGAAATTTGGAGGCGACTCGAAGCGCGGTTCGAGTCGAGGAAATTTCGAGTCGCGTCTTAAAATACCGTCAATTCTCGAGGACACTCGAAAAGCGTACTCAAGGAAATCTCGAGTCGAGGAAGTTTCGAGTAACGTCTTAAAATTCCGGCCTAAGAGTTTTAGTAATGATAATTTCTCACATTCTTTTTGCATGAATCATTACAGGGCCACAACTTCTAAAGATTTTCAAGAACAGCTGTATTTTTCTTTAATTAATTTATATTTTTTAAAAACTATAAATGAAACCGGCCACACTACTATTCCCATTATTGTGAAATCACTGTTAGTTAAACCACTGGTTAGCTTCACAAAAGAATCAAAGATTATTAATTACCAGTTGCTTCATAAGCACTACTATATCCATAGGTACAACAGGAATTTGACGTCAATGTTGAGTATGCAATATATATTCCATCCGTGAGGTATTAATATATATAAGCCACAATTTTTCGAAGAAGGATCAGCCTGAATATGATAAAACAGATATATTCTTACGGCGCGCTCTTCCAACACCAAGTGTTGGGTCTTTCAGCTTGTTTTCCTTTCAGTGTTTTAGATAATTTTGCTCGCAATTTCACCACGCATTTCGCATTGCGAAAATGGAAAGGCCCCGAAAACAGTGTTTTTAGGGATGAAAAAGCAGACGAAACCGCTATTTTTTCCCACTTTAGGGAAGGGGGTTGCGGTAAAAATCACGTATTTTTTGCTAAATCGCGGCAATTTTTACGTACCAGAGACATAAAAAAAGGCACGGTAGAAAGGTACTGAATTCCCAGATTCCTGTGGTACACTGGGAAAAAAACACATTGGATCTAGAGTCTAGAGAAACATCGACAAGACAAAATGCTCTTGATTCAATCGGATTTTTGCTTAAATCAATAACCAAGCATCTTAATGGCGACCTCTGGCGACCTTGAGAATATTTTCCTTTCAGTGTCTTAGATAATTTTGCTCGCAATTTCACCACGCATTTGGACGTATTTATACGAAAGGGAACTAAGCGCCAAATTTCCAAATTTCAGTTTTTAACGGATCTGGATTCTCCATGTAATAGGCTGCTCTCACACGTAAATATGCCTCCAAAATACTAATTTCATCCCCTGGAATCAGCCCCTGAAAAATCGCAAAACAGGGAATCAGCGATTACGAATAAAATCAAAAGGAACTATGTGTAATTCCCTTTGATTTAATGCGCTAACCCGGATTCCGAATTAAATCAAAAGGCGCTATCTCTACTTGATTGACGCGCGCGCGGCGAAGCTTGGTGGAAACTTGGTGAAATTTAGTACCAGACGGTATTTTTGGACGGGAAACTCGAATTTCGGGTCAAATTTTGAAAATTCAGAAATCCAAGATGGCGGACATGGCCTAAAATGCTATCTCGGCCCCTATCCAGCCGATCTTGTTGAAACTTGGTATCAGGGGGTATTTTCGGACGGGAAATTCGAATTTCGGGTCAAATTTTGAAAATTCAGAAATCCAAGATGGCGGACATGGCCTAAAATGCTATCTCGGCTCCTGTCCAGCCGATCTTGGTGAAACTTGGTATCAGGGGTATTTTCGGACGGGAAATTCGAATTTCGGTCAAATTTTGAAAATTCAGAAATCCAAGATGGCGGACATGGCCTAAAATGCTATCTCGGCCCCTGTCCAGCTGATCTTGGTGAAACTTGGTATCAGGGGGTATTTTCGGACGGGAAACTTGAATTTCGGGTCAAATTTTAAAATTTCATAAATTCAAGATGGCGGATGTGGCCTAAAATGTTATCTCCTATTTAAACGCGCATCGCCAAAAAATCCCAGATGTCGTCCCTGAGTGACGGTCACATATCGACCGTGCGTTCCTCTGGCTCGATCGATGTCAGTGTGCACTGACATGGACAAGGGGCTTTTAACGAGCGAACAAATTAACGAACCCATCGGAATCACTTAATTTTCATTAAAATCACTGTTAGGTACTTTATTGGAATCGGAACAGTATTTAGAAATTCATGAGTATTAAGAGCGCGCTGGAAGCATTACGTGGTCAAAAGCGTGACCGTCACCTAGGGGTTCGTCAGGCCCCATCTTGACTTCCTCGGAGACGCGAGTTAAAATGGGAGCTCAGAATACGCAACTTCGAACTTGTTTTCCGGGGGTTAATAATGTTTAAAAAATCGGAGAAAATTCCAGCGAACTGTGCGTACTCAATCCTCCAAAAAATGCAAAAATTAAAAATTACTGAATAACCTCATTGTTAAAATTTTAAACTCCAATATGGCGAATGTGGCCTTCAACAATAGCTCAATGCCCGAATCGTTTGTGTGAAGTTCGGTATTAGGGGCTCAAAATGACAACAGAAACTGTTTTATTTAGATACGAAAATTTTAACATAGGTAATCAGCACATGAAGGGAATTCACGATCCAACGCTGCTAGGTAAACCACACACCTCGACGAGGCGGTGTATTGTGAACGTACACGGAGAAAAAAACTTCGTGCGTGGGACCCGAAGTTTAGGTCATATGGATCTGTGAAGTTTTCGGATTGAGCATCTGAACACTTTCGGTCCAGCTGCTGAGGTTTTGATCACACATCTGAAACTTCAGTTCTTACATCTAAAGTACTTCGGTTTTCACATCCGAAAATTTCGGTTCTCACATCCGAAAAAATTCGGTTCTCACACCTGAAGACTTCAGACGTAAGAACTGAAGTTTCAGATGTGTGACCCGAACCTCGACAGCTAGACCTAAAGTGTTCAGATGCTCAATCCGAAAACTTCAGAGATCCATATGACCCAAACTTCGGGTCCCACGCACGAGTTTTTTTCTCCGCGTAGAGTGCCATATATTTAAAGTTTACAAACGTGGAAATTTCCACATCTCATCCACATTGGCAAGATGCAGCGGGAAAGCAGATTGAGGTTAGGTAGGTATATTTGGGCTCCCACCACCTCCGGCCTTCACAACCCGGCCCACAGTGGGGAAAACGACCAATCTAGCCGCTCAAAAGTCGTAATTTCAAGTGTTTGGTAGAAATCTACCAGAGGTTGCATTTCATTCTCAGATATCCACTGACGCCAAATCAGTGATTAAATTCACCAGAATCTTGTTTGTTATCAAAAAATTGATGATGAACCGTGAGCGTTTAAACAGGTAAGACTGGAAGCCCAGATGGAAGACGCTCCAAATGCGTTCCGTACTGATGGTGTTCACGCAACAGATTATGCAATTGATGGTTTTCCAGCATGGCAGAGCCCCTGAGAAGTAAATCAAATAATTTATTTTATTTCCTCATCATTTTTTCTTATATTTTCTATTTCTTTAACACCTGCTCTGAAAAATCTGTGTTTTAAACTTCAGAGGATTGGAATGTATCAAATACCGGCGAATACCAATATCAGACTTGTACTAGGTGACGCAGAATTTCATGTAGTTTCAAAATCTGTAGAGATATCTTGCGGTTTTTTGCGGTTCAGAGAGATAAACGAAGATTAATGGCCCGGCGTCGAGGCGTTTTTGATGCACTAGGCGCGGCGCACATTGGTTCCAGAGCCAGATCTAGGCGGCATTAATTAGAGTATCACCTTTGTTGGCATGCAATACATGTTTTTATATGTTTTTTGGGTCGCTGATCACGAATCTGAAGTCAGTTTTACTCCATCGTTAACTAAAACATGGTAAATTTGCGAAAAATAGCAAATTCACGCTCAAATACCGGAATAATTATTTGACAATTTGGCTTGGAGCTTGCGGTATAATACATGTGACTAATTTAATGATTAATCATCCAAAACGACCAACGATTTTACTATTCTTCATTTTTGGATGGTTATTTGAGAAGGGAGGGAGGGGGGGGGGGGGTTGCCACGTTGAATAACTGAACGAAGTATACCCGCATGATGCAATTAACACGATCTGTTTTCGGAATCTACTCTTCCATAATTTTGAGGTATAAGAAATGGCAGGATGAAAATAAAGTAAAAAGCGTCCTAATAATACTATTGGATAGGGAGAAAAGGCATTGAACGTGTCGGACACTGGTCCGTTGTTTTTTTAAATTAAAGAGGTTGTAATGTATTTTTTTTTTTTTTTTTTTTTTTTTTTTTTTTTTTTTTTTTTTTTTTTTTGAAGTACCTACGAATAATCAAGAAGAGCAAGAGTCAGTTTCTGTCCGAAATTCAAGAAATATATTCAAATTCAAAATTAATGTATATTAAAATGTACAACTGAATCTCTTATAATTTGATGAATAATTAACATCATGAACACATTTAGCAATCAAAATAAGAGTCACAAAAAATTACATTGAAAGAAAAATTTCACTGGCTACGAGAGGTGGTGAATATTCTTGCGGGTAATTATCACATTTTATAGATTCAGACAATGGTATGCCAAAAAAAGTAGGTAAAAGTCGCAGCTTTGTTGCATTTATATTTTTTTCTTTTATTCCTTTTCATTGTTATAATTATTGTTTAAGTTATTCTTAAATTATTCTTATTTGTTGTTTATAAAATTATTTAGTTATAATGCTATAATTTCTATCTTTTCTTTCTTTTTTCTCCATTAATTTTTCGATTCTTCTTTATTTCTTTTTTCCTCTTCTTTTCTCATGCTGTTTCAGTGTTTGATTTCATTGTCTTTTCACAATTCAAAAAGTATCTTAGTATTAAAAAAACGCCTGTATCGATGAAAATAAATGTTATTGTCTTGTAAACTGAATAGATCTACTAATTTTTAATTTCACATTTTTACTGTACGTAACATTCAATTTTTCAGTGTACAATGCCATTAAGAAGTGATGTTATAATTGATTAGATTGTTTTGAAAGAAGTGTAACGCAACGCAGAAAATCAGATAATTAAGAAAATTCACGTAAAGTGAACCAAAAGTAGGTGTAAAAAGATGGTCCACCAAGCTCTTTGGATTGGGCCATTGTGCGGTGAAAATATAGCCCAAGGGGGGTTGACAAAATATTTTCTTGCCTCAATTTGGGTCCCCCTATCCTTTGGCTACATTTTTAACCCAAGAAACACGAATAAAAATCAAGAGCGTTGACACAGGGACTTTTGAGCGGCTAGATTGGCGTTTTTCCCCACTATGCGGCCCGTGCGCTTTACGCAGGTTCATTGGCGGCCATTCTAGACGTGTAATGCGTTTGTTTAAGAAATAGATATCATTTTAAGCCACATCCGCCATCTTAGATTTCTGAATTTTCAAAATTTGACCCGAAATTCGAGTTTCCCGTCCGAAAATACTCCCCGATGCCAAGTTTCACCAAGATCGGCTGGACAGGGGCCGAGATAGCATTTTAGGCCATGTCCGCCATCTTGGATTTCTGAATTTTCAAAATTTGACCCGAAATTCGAATTTCCCGTCCGAAAATACCCCTGATACCAAGTTCCACCAAGATCGGCTGGATAGGGGCCGAGATAGCATTTTAGGCCATGTCCGCCATCTTGGATTTCTGAATTTTCAAAATTTGACCCAAAATTCTAATTTCCCGTCCGAAAATACCCCCTATTTCCAAGTTTCACCAAGATCGGCTGGACAGGAGCCGAGATAGCCTTTAGGCCATGTCCACTATCTTGGATTTCTGAATTTTCAAAATTTGACCCGAAATTCGAGTTTCCCGTCCAAAAATACCCCCCGTTACCAAGTTTCACCAAGTTTCCACCAAGCTTCGCCGCGCGCGCGTCAATCAAGTGATTCAAGTGGAGATAGCGCCTTTTGATTTAATTCGGAATCCGGGTTAGCGCATTAAATCAAATGGACCTACGTGCAAAATCCCCTATATCTCGCTTAATATGCATTTTTTCCTAATTTTGGCAACGTACGTAATTAGAGGAACTCTTCAGCTTTCAAACAAGCTAAAGTAAACCAAAATCGGTCCATTAGTACGAAAACGCCAATTGTTTTAGTCAAACTTGCTTTACTGAGAAGTTTGGAAATGGCGTTTAGCGCCTTTTCGCATAAATATGTCCATTTCGCATTTCTAAAATGGAAAGGCCCCGAAAACAGTGTTTTTAGGGATGAAAAAGTCGACACAACCGCTATTTTTCTCCACTTTGGGGAAGGGGGTTGCGGTAAAAATCACGTATTTTTTGCTAAATCGCGGCAATTTATACATCCCAGAGTCATAACAAAGGCACGTTGGAAAGGTACCGGATCCGCAGATTCCTGTGGTATGAAAAACTTCCATTCAGGTGCGGTCCAAAAGTTGACATCTTCTGCGAATCGGATTTTTTCTGCGTGATGGTCCGAGGGAGGAGGTAGACAGACGAACGGGATTAGAGGTAAACGACTCGGCTCCCACCAACGCAGACACAACTACACACGCGCGCGGCACCGGATGGTGACGGATATGGTGTCAGCGGCACCGACGGCGGCCTCGTCTCGGGCTATTTTGGCCTCGCGACCTTCCACAAGTTCGCTGCTATTCCAACGTTTGACCCACCGATCCCGGAGATCCTAGAGTCCCTTTATACTGAGAGTCAAGACAACACCCCTCATGGAGTCACAAACGGGAATAAAGATTACACAAATTGAACGTTTTTCGTAATCTTTGATCGGCTCATTCTGAAATTCCTTTCTCCGTTCCTTCTCTCATTCCGTTTGTTCCTTGTCGAACCCGAAATTCCTCGGTCCATTCCAGATTATAATCTTTGCAATTGGTGAAAATGTAATCTTTATTCCCGTTTGTGACACTGTGAAGGCCTAAAATCCGGTTAACCAATCAGAAATGGATTCGCATTGTCTTGACTCTCAGTAAAAAGGGACTCTAGGAGATCCTATCTGAAGACGTGGTTTCTCCGTCACGTCAATAACATCAACTGTAGAGAGTGATATTAGGATGTCTCTCCCTCACTTAAAAAGTACGGCCGTCAAGTCATTACCTGAGATTCCTGTGATAGATGGAGAGGGCGTGCGAAGCACTGGGGGGTGGGGGCTGCCCCCCTCCCCAGAATTTAAAATAGCATTAGAAATCCCCACTCAAATTTTAGATGGTTGGGGAAAACCCTCGCGAGGACGCCACTGTCCTAAATGAACTAGCTAGTGTCTTACTTTTTTGGTTGAGCGTTCAAGTCTCCAATGGGTCTTAAGGAAAGCTTTGAATGAAAGCACTTTGCAACGTATTATCTTTTCAAATTTTCGCGAGAGGAAGGAATTACACGACGAGAAGTCTACCAATCAGCACCTATGAATTACGAAATCTGCCTAAATTAAGAGGCTTGCCTCTTGAGTTAAGCTAGATTCTGATTGAATCAAGGGTTCTTTTTCTTGTCGATGTTTTTAGTAGTCTGTACTCTAGATCCAATGTGTTTTTTTCCAGTGTTTGCTTGTTTATGGAGGGCTCGAGGAAAAATTCGGCGGTAAACCTCCGAAAGTAAAAGTTTACTCCCGCAACACACGTAAAGAACCTCTCTTTGTCTGGCAAACATTCAAATACTGATACACATTGTGCCAGATCGCGTGATTCCGTTACACAACAGAACCAAAATCGACCCCACGAATGGTCGCCCTGTTCTGTTCGTTTTTTTTTTGCCACCGCTATCAAACGAAATTAGTCGTTCGGTAACCGAGAGTAATTTAAGACTCGACACATGCTCTCGGGGCGATTGTCACTTACGTTGGTCAAACAAGACTGTGACGTCATCGGTGATCGGAAGGAACACGGAAACGGAGGGAAACAAATCACCGATGGCCACGAACCGTAACACGAGTTGTATCGTTGATGCGCAAGAAACAAGCCGTAACTTATAGGCCACAACATGCTTATTGTTGCCAAATTTAACCGTACACTCTTGTAGGTGGCCAATGCAACTTGGAGACGTTAACGCATGGATAGAAAAATCAACTAATTTTTTGCGATCATGCATTCAAACATTTTTTCACCGTACTATACGAGGTTACAGACGAAATTTCTCGTTAAATATGAAGTGGATGTGCACAATGTTTAATAATTTAAGAATATCATTGTGAAATTTAGGATAATTAGCACTTTCCTGTAAAGCATTGTCAAGCAGGTTAGAAATCGGCAGAAGAGAGCGACATCTTACTTGAAAGCACTCTCTTCATTGGCTCTTTGGAGGTAGAATGTCACGTACGGATGTGTTGTCTGAAATTATACGTGCATCATTTTTTGCGCACTTACGGTTTTCTTATATGTCTCGTAATCATACAGTTAAGATACATTTTGCTGTTTTAGCCATTCCAATGATTTTATCTAAAAGAGATTGGACAAGAACACTTAAGAACACAAGAACACACGGCAGATTAACGAGAACACTGTCGTGCTAAGGAAAAACGCCGTATGAACATTCGAGAGTTGCCAAATTGTCTTCAATAAAATGTTTATTTTTGAGGAAAAATAGGTAGATTTTTCATTGAAATTTTCAGGAACTTTAGTTGAAATTGCGAACAAAATTATCTGAAAAATTGGGAGGAATATATTCATAAAATTACCAGGAAATTCGCATTTTTCCAAAGGAAATTTGGCAATACCTGAAGGTTCATGATGCGTCTTTCCTAGCACGTCAGAACAGGTAGCTGTTTAAGGAACGACTACGAACACGGGTTTTATAACCTAAGTAGCATAATTTGCGCGATAATTTGCGATTTAGATCAGGAGATGTATCTCGATTGTATAGACGTCGATTCATTCCAATATTATCGAATAAAAATTTATGCGATTTCATCACATAAATTTGCAATAAAATCGCTATTTTTTCGACGGCAATTTATCTCAATAACATCGAACAAAATATCGTGATACGTTGAGATAAAATTTCGATTTTATCAAACGCGATTTTAAAGAAATAAAGTTGTGACAAGATCGAGGATAATCGCTCAGACGTTGATGGCCCTATCGATTTTATCGCCAAAAAATCGCAACTTAATTTCAAAATATCGCGATTATTCCGTTGAAAAATGCTGCTTCAACATTCTTGATGTAAAAAGAGTGTGCGAGAGCTAACAAAACGCTGAATTAATAGCCACAGCAGTTAGTTTTACATCTTGAAATTGCTAAAGTATCTGATGTAGCGGTTAATGCAGCTTTTTGTGAGTTCCCGCACGCTTTTTTACATCGAGTAAGTTAAATCAGCATCAATTTTTTTTCGGTGTCGGCGCTACTTTGGGCTTCATGTATTTCAACTTCTAAAATAAGTGAGTGGAAAAAAACACATTGGATCTAGAGTCCAGACTCTTGAAAACATTGACAAGAAAAAGGACTCTTGATTCAATCAGATTTAAGCTCGAATCAAAAAGAAATCCGCTCAAATTAAGAGGCTTGGTTCTTCATTTAAGATTAAATCCGATTGAATCAAGAGTATTTTTTCGTGTCGATGTTTTCAAGAGTCTGGACTCTAGATCCAATGTGTTTTTTTTCCAGTGCTCGCAAAAATTCCTTCGGTATCAAATTACGTTAAGCAGTCCAGATTGGCAAGAGAGCATATTCTTGGAGACTTTAACGACAGGTTAGCAAGATAGAACGATGAAATATACGCATGAAAATGTGTTTTTTTTCCAGTGTGCTTCACAGTAATGAATGGACCCTGTTTCCTCAGGACGCATTGAGAAACCTCATTTTTCAATGGCAACAGCGCCTCTAGTCATTTCGACACTCGTTCGTTGTTCAGACCATCGTGTGTCCGTCCGTCGGGAGGCGGGTCGGGCCAATTTTCCGGCCGTTTGAGTCCGCAGCAACGCGTACTGGAAGTAGCCGCGAAGTTGTTGAATGTTGATGTCGGACCGTTGAACGTTGACTAACCGTTGAGATGCACAGATAAGCCTCCGCGGATCGTTCCACGTTCGCACCTACGTGATTCATCGCCGAGTCAACGAGCCGTAGATCTCGTTCCGATCGTTAATCCGTTCGAATTTTCGGAATGCGTCCGACTAGTTTTCGGACGTGTTGAATTAGTTTACAATGAATTATGGGGCTATCGCGGGTCTGGCTCCATGCACGGTGGAAATGCCCACTGCACAGTTCTGCCGTGATATGGCCTGGTGACACGCTCAAATTTCCGTCAAATTCCGCTCAAATTTCCATCAAATTCCGCTCAAATTTCCGTCAAACTCCGCTCAAATTTCCGTCAAATTCCGCTCAAATTTCCGTCAAATTCCGATCAAAATGATGACCAAGATGGCGGTCGAGAGTTATCTAGATTGATGAGTAAAATTAATTAAAACAGAGTGTTGATTGAAATAAGCATGAAATTGGCACGGTTGTGTGGAAATCAGATGAAAGATGAGCCCCGCAGCTCCATCATCTACCATCAAATTTTTGCAGGCCGCAGAAATTTGATGGTAGATGGTGCGCACCAGTCACCATTGGATTGGAAATTGATGGAAATTTGAGCGTGCAACCAGCACAATAGCGGAGAGAGCCGTAAGTGTCAAATTTTCGAGATTGAGTTTCCTTCAAAATTTGTCCAATCACTTTTAGATGAAATCATCGGAATAGCTAAAACAGCAAAATGTATCTTAACTGTATGATTACGAGAAATGTAAGAAACCGTGAGTGCGCAAAAAATGATGCACGTACAGTTTCAGACAAAACATCTGCAAGTGACATTCTTCCTCCAAAGAGCCAATGAAGAGAGTGCGTTCAAGTAAGATGTCGCCCCCTTCTGCCGATTTCTAACCTGCTTGACAATGCGTTACAGGAAAGTGCTGATTATCCTAAATTTCATAATGATATTCTTAAATGCTTAAACATCATACACACCCACTTCATATTTAACGAGAGATTTCGTCTGTAATCTTGTAGTACGGTGAAAAAATGTTTGAATGCATGATCGCAAAAAATTAGTTTATTTTTCTATCTATGCGTTAACGTCTCCAAGTTACATTTGCGGGGAATACTCTTTGATGATTCAGTTACAAGGCATAGATTGAAAGTTTTTATAGTCTCCGTTTTCGATATTTTTGGGCGATTTTTGTCCGTGCCACAAATGTGTGCGCACCCCGCGGAATGGTCATTTTTTTGCCCTTTTCGCGAAATGAGTGACAAAAATTGGCTCCAGCCGCCGAGTAGAATACAAATAAATCAGAATATGAAGTACGATACACTGAAAATGTTCACCGTAAAATTTGAGAAAAATACACGATTTCATTGGCTAATATAGGTTATGGAATCGTTCCTCTAGTATTTTCTATAACAGCGGTTTGGAAGCTAAAAAAGTGTCTATTAGATGAACACTGAAAGGAGCAAGATACTCTTACGTGGTTGATGCACTTGTCAGAAAAAACGAACGTGTCAGTTTCCGTACCTGAAACAGAGGAGAGAAAAAATCATTATTTCATGCAGAGTGTTATGAATAAGTAACACTAAAGTGATGTTTAAAAGGTAGTTTCTTTGGTTTTTTTTTCGTAAAATTTTCAATAAAAAGCACCCCTTAAAATTAAGATTGTGACGAAATAAACGTACAACATTTCACGCCTGACTTCTTCCAAAGACTCGATCCAATGTGCGTCAATCAAGTCCTGGCATGATCTTATGAGACGACTATTTTCATCTAAGATTTTTGAAATTCAAGTTCCCATCTAAACTGTAACCGAGGTCCCCCCCCCCCCAATAGTATAAAGAGTCCCCATAGGGAATCCATCTGTCCCATGAAGTTAAATCCCGGGCCAAATTCAGGTGGGAATTAATTTTCCCCCAAGGAATCAACAATAATCTATGGGGTGGAAAGTCCCCATGGAAAATCCATCTTTCCCATGGGGTAAACCTCCGGACCAAATCCAGCGAGCTGATTGTCGAAATTTTTAGACAAAGCGATAGACAAAGAATACATAGAGAGCATGGAGCGATCCTATCGGTTGAAACGGGTGGTTTCTGTAGACTAAGGGAGAACATGATGGACAAACTGTAGGGTCCCTTATGAACCGTCCTTAGTTAGTCTATTACCTATTGCAACCACCCGCTTCCACCAATTCGACCGCTCGATATCCCTTTTGTCTTCTTTGTCTATAGCTTTGTCTATAAATTTCAACAATCAGCCCGCACACTGGAAAAAAAACACATTGGATCTAGAGTCCAGACTCTTGAAAACATTGAGATGAAAAAATACTCTTGATTCAATCGGATGTTTGCTCGAATCAAAACGAAATCCGCTTAAATTAAGAGGCTAGGTCCTTGATATAAGCTGGATTCTGATTGAATCAAGTACTTCTTCTTGTCGATGTTCTTAAGAGTCTGTTCTAGATCGTAAGAGTCTAGATCCAATGTGTTTTTTTTTTCAGGTGCAGGTGGGGATTTTTTCCCTATACAGAACCCCACACGAAAGTTCCACGAGGAGAATTTTGAGGGATACTCGATTTCAAAAATTTGACTCTTACCGCTCTTTTCGCTATCGCGGCGGACTACGTCGATCGATGAAGGGCGATAAGGGGATAAGACAATCGATGCGAGATGTCACCGTGCGTGGCGACCGGGAAGTGGGGGCCCCTGGGGGTCCCGTTACCCGCTCAACAGCTCGCATTGTTCCGCCCCCCTCCCTCCGGGGCGGATTTATTTTATTGACGTCTGTGTCCACCGTCGCAGTTCGCGTCTCCCGCCTTCGCCCCACGCCACACGTGCGCGCGGTTTTATTGCCGGGCGCGATCGCTGCGCCGGACACGCGCATGCGCCTCTGCGCGCCCACAGGGTGTCGCCGAAATACAGAGACAAGAGATGCTCCACTGGCCTCTCGGCGACAGGTGGAAGCTTTTACTTTCGGGGATTCAACATTTCCTTATGGGCAATGGAGATGGTGCATGTGTGAGGAATTTGCGATTCGACAATTTATTCTTGGGTAAAAGTTCACGAGAAACACGACGGTGCCAATGGTTTTCTCTGAAATCAACTCCCAAGCTCAAAAAAAGCTGTCAAGTTGAGGCTAAAATGGAGGGGATATCCCACGCTATCCTGAGAGTCCACCTCTACATCAAGACAAACTCTCCATGCAAAGGTAGGGAGCAAGTACATTAGCCGGGTTGCCGTGTTTTCAGTTTTGGAGTCCCCAAATAGAGTGGCAGCCAGCCCAGTCAATGTATTTGCTCCCTATCTTTGCATGGAGAGTTTGTCTTGATGTAGAGGTATAGACTCTCAGGATAGCGTGAGATATCCCCTCTATTTAGGCCTCAACTTGAGACCTTTTTTTGAGCTTGGGAGTTGATTTCAGAGAGAACCAGTGGCACCATCGTGTTTCTCGCGAACTTTTACATCAGAATCAACAGTCAAATCTCAAATTCCTCACACGTGCAACATCTCCATTATTAAAAGGCAAGAGTCATTACTCATTTTCTGCTGTTGACCTACCTACTAGGTGAAGGATGAACCTCGGATGACGTCAGTAGCCAAACATGTTTCTCAAACTTTAGTTTGTTTGCAAAACAAAACTCGTTAACCGTCGACCAAGTACGTAGGTCAACAGTTGAATTTTAAAAGCCCCGAAAGTAAAAGCTTCCACCACGGCTCAGATAGCACTGGAGGGTCTGACGGAAGAAAATGAAACGCAGTAATTAGAAACATCATTCTAAACTTAAAATCTTGAAAATAGATATAGAAATCTTCAAAGAAGAAACAGAAATTCTCTAGTACTCCAGCGTGTTTACGAAAACTTCTTCGCCCTTTGCGAAATTTTTAGGGTAAATTTTTCACTTTTCCTGACAGGACAAGGGTTACATGCGAATTCGAAGTAGTGTCTTAAGGGCAGCACGGGCACCTCTGGGGCTCGGGCCCTACTACCAGGGACTACCAGGGACCCACACTGAAAGAAAAACCTCGGTGTATTTACTAAGAAAAGGGTAAAATTACCAAGAATTCAGGGTTCTATTTGATTCCAGTTTTTTCTTGGTAAAATTACCATTTATGGAATTGGTAATTTTCCGAGAAATCTCGGTAATATTATTGAGCTTTTTTGGTAATTTTACTGGACCTTGGTAAAAACGCCAATATTTTTTTACTGTGTTTTTTTTACTGTTTTTTACTTTATTTTTTTCAACTGTGGTAGAATTGCCAAGATAAAATGGCAAAGTTACCGGGAATTGATTACCAATAAAAGTGGTATTCTTACCTGAAAAAAAAAACTGTAAAAATACCGGTCTTTAGGTAAGCTTACCAGTCTGTCTTGATTAAATTACCAATAATTGGTAAAAAAATTGAGATGGTAAAGGTACCAACGGACCTTGGTAAAAACGCCGAGAATTTTTTTCAGTGCACTATTTCCACTCTTGTGGCGGGCCTGGCGGTTTGAAGTTTTTACAGAAAAAAAATTTAAATTATTTTTAAGTAGTTTCGTTGAAGCAGAAAATCTGAAACGGCGATGCAACGCAAGACGCGGTACGTAGTTTCCGAGCTAGGAAAGCGATTCGTGATGACCATGACTGAGTTTTGCACTTCCTCACTCATCCGAAGCTTCGTGGGCACCGTGCACCCGCAGATTATTTTTAAGTTTACGTATTCATAAATACTTTGTGCGACTGTGCGAGTAGGACGTGGAACAATGAACGGGACGCCACGGCGATCTGAGTCGGGAGTTGGGACTTGGGAGTTGGGAGTCATACTCCGGAACAATGTAAGCCTTTGAATCACTTATAACTCACTCACCCGGCACTCTGCAAGCGGCTCTGCCATCATATCCAGGAACGCCGTATGAGCCTTCAGGTGTTGACGAATTTCCTTCGACCAATCTGGAATTTTTGGGAGTACGAATAAATATTTTCCCCCCTTTTTCAGAGATTTTTTTTCACGATAGAGAATTTGCAGGTGTCTGAAATTTGATGAATTTTGTGTTTAAGCACTGGAAAAAAAACTCCGGCCGTGGGAGCCGCAATTACGGGCTATATAGATATACCGTCCGTTCCGGGCTCAAAGACCGAAAATTCCGGCTGCTGGAGCCGTATAGCTTTGGCCTCTGAACCCGGAGCAATCGAAACTACGGCTCCAGCAGCCGGAATTTTCAGCCTTTGCCTTTGAGCCCGGAACGGACGGTATATCTATATAGCTCGTAATTATTGCGGCTCCAGCGGCCGGAGTTTTTTTTTTTTTTCGGTGAGTGGAAACTACTGAGTGAACTGAACACGAAGATACCCTTGGTTCATGAATTGAACAGCTATTGGAGAAGATACGATAAAATGATCTAATCTGCTAAAATACATGTGTTTAAATAGGAAATGCCGCCAGATGACGTTACTAGGCGGTGCATTTTCTCACTTTTAAATCTGTTTTTATACCATTTCCCATATCAGAAAAAAAATTATAAAAAATACTGTAAAATCAGCTATTTAAGCACTTTCAGACGCAATTAAAAATTTGCATGCAAATTCTCCATTTAATATATAGTGCGTGACAATTTCGAGCAAAAGTATTTGTAATTGGACCGCGTTTTGCAGGAGGGAACCAAGGCACATCAGCTATTGCCAAATTTAACTGGGCATTTTAATTTTTTACAAGAGAACGTTTGTGTGGATTCTGTTGAAACTTTTGAGGAATTTGCCTTGTACTGGGCAGAAAATTCACCGACATTTGCACAAAAATCCGCACAGCCGTATTCGAATAAAAAATTAAATTTCCCAATTAAATTTAGCGATAGCTGATGTGACTTGGTTCCTCTCTGCTTAATGAGGTCCAATTTCCTTCTACAACAAAATTTTTCTGAGAGGATACGCATTGTCGCATTTGGCAACATTCGAACGGTCATACGGCGTTTTTCCTCAGCGCAGCAGGGCTGCGGCTGCTAGGTAATCCTGGTACCCTGGCGCATGGTCTCCCGCATCGACTATCGACTTACCTGAAATGACCTACTTAATGCAAAAAAAAAAAAAAAAAAAAAAAAAAAAAAAAAATCCGATTCTAATAATAACCGAATTTTTATTCATATAATCCGCACCGAAATTCGTAATGTACTTGGAGAGGAAAAAATTTGTCGTTTCCTGTATGAGGGAACTTAACTAAATCCCAATGTTGCATAATAATTGATTCAAGGAATTCGAATTTTCACAAGAATCTACCTGCGTAGAAAAATGTTAAACGAAAATTACACAGGTAGATTCTTGTGAAAATTCGAAATCCTTGAATCAATTTTTTTTTCGTTCAAAATTTTTCTAAAACGAAAAGAATCATGAGCCGGGATGGAATAGATCGTATTCGCTACATCAAACGGGTGAGATTGTATCGATATCGATTGGTTCAAAACATAAACATAGCCTCCAAAGTCAATTCAGAAATCTGAGGAAACGGGTCTTTTGAAATAGATTTTTTATTCTTTTGAGTACCAAATGTCAATGCAAAGTGAAATTGTGAGGAATTTTCTCATTGTCAGCTTTTCCAACTTAAATCCTGGTGGTTTTGTTTGGGGTTATGTTCTATTGTTTTGAACCAAACGATACATCGAACTACTATCAAATACGGCCTACACGCCTGAGATAGTGGCTCTTCATTGCAAACACTGATGAAACGAAGTAAACTTTAACAGAAATATGCGGTATCGCGTCGTTTTTTTTATTTTGACTCGCCATGGGACTTTTAAAAGTTCTCACCAGATCCACTCTTGATCGATTTCAATATCCGTATTCCTCCTTGGCGTAAACAGCCTCTCTTTTTCTCTACGGAAATAACGTTTCGGTGGTGAAATTGAGGTTATAGATTCCTGAGCGTCACCGCCCGCCTGGAACACAACTTTTCGCTCCAAGTGTAAACACACACAAACGTCGGCCCGCCTTTGCAGCGGCTCGAACACACCAAGGAAAAAACCCGTATGAGCCCTCAAACGTTGCCAAATCTCCTTCAGAATATAACCATCAATTTCTCAGGAAAATTGCATGATGATTTTTTCCCGATTTTCCACAGAATTTTGTCCGTAAATTCCTCTTATTTATCCAGAAATTTCAAAAAAAATTACTTCATAATCTCTCTCGAATACAATTGTTTTATCAGAGGAAATTTGACAACATTCAAATGTACATACGGCGGCGCGAATATGAGCGAAGCGACTGACCGGCCCGCGCGGGCCCGAGTGTGGAACGCTGCCGCGCTAAGTGAGAAACCGCATATCTCCAGAGGGAACTGAATGTATATACGTGGTTTGGCGGAGCACAGGAGAGTGCCTCTGGGGGCGAATCAATCAAGGTCCCACACCCCACATCCCACTTTCACCCGGGCCATCAAGCTCGTCGCATGCTGCTTTCCTTCGGCAAAGTTGCCAACTTTTAGGAGCCGTATTCATAGTTTTACTAAGGTCCAGCAAAATTACGAGAAAGTTCAATAATTTTTAAAATTACCAATTCCATAAATGGCAATTTTACTAAGAAAAAACTGAGATCAAATAGAACCCTGAGTTCTTGGTAATTTTACCCTTTTCTTAGTAAATACACCGAGATTTTTTTTTTCAGTGTAAGGCGCGATTTGATGTAAATGGACTCCGGTTCTCGTGAGCGGGAAATTTAAATTTTTCGTTCGATGACTTTCGGTGAAGATGTTTCGAGACTTTTTTCTAAAAGACCGTATTCGATAACGGTTCGATGTATCGTTTGGTTCAAAACAATAGCACATAACCTCAAACCAAACTGTAAGGATTTAAGTTGGAAAAGCTGAAAACGAGAAAATTCCTAACAATTTCACTTTAAATTGGCATTTGGTACGCAAAAGAATAGAAAATCTGTTACAAAAGACCCGTTCTCTCAGATTTCTGAATTTACTTTTGAGGCTATGTTTATATTTTGAACCAATCGATATCGATACAATCTCAGCCGTTTGATGTATCGAATACGATCTATCGTCCCGGCCACGGTCTCGTTTATTATTTGAGTGAACTTGAAAAGCGACGAGTTTGAAACGAAGAAACTTTGGAGGCTGCCCTGTCTGGCCGTAGAGCCACTGAGCCAAAGCCAGACAATGGGAGCCATAAGTAAGGAACTTGGAGTCACGAATCGAGTTTGATGGGGTCGCGGGTCGCGTGAGGGGCAGAGCGAATCCCTGGCCCGCGGCCACAGGGACGGCCAAGTACCACCATTGCTTCCATCCTAACGCCAACGCAAGCGGAAGAAAGTAACGCACAGTGGTCTTACCATAGGATTGCAGGATCCCTTAAAGCCGGAATTGAGATCGCATTCGCTGTCCTCCCTTGAGGTGGTTCCTCAGTTTTTGCGCAATACATTCTGAGCAGTGTTCGAAACTCACATCAGGCGCCAACGCGCCAAATGCGCCTAAAAAATCGGCCATGGCGCCTAAGAAATGAATGCTCTGCGCCAACGTGGCCCCTAAAAATTACCCTCTAAAAATCTGAATTTTCATATTACGTGATTATTCAAAATTTTCAGCACTACAAGTGAAAGCTTTTCCTATTCTTCACGATTTCATCCTTAGTGCTTTTGTCTTCCCCAAGTTACAGCTATACTTACTAGTTCTGTTACGGAAACATCTTGCGTCTAACTTTTCACGAAATGCGCCGTAATATAGAGGCAAAAAGTCAACTTGGCCCCTAGAAAATCTTCAGTGGCACCTAAAAATCGGGCTTGATGCGCCACGTGGCTCCTAAAACTCAAAGGTGAGTTTCGGACACTGATTCTGAGGACGATCGATATATCTCAAATTTTAACTTATAGGTGAATTATTTTGGGAAAATCTAAATTTCAGTCTATAGATAAATCATTGAGGAATGTTCCTGCCGAAAATCATCTTCCAAAATCTTTAAAGTCAAGAGTACTGTTTCCATTTTGCAACCAATTTCAATGTATCGATATCGATGGTTAATTATAGACAGTAATTTTGACTTTTTTCTGAGATTTAGGAGGGTGATTTTCGGTAGGAACATTCTTCATTGACTTATCTGCAGACTGAAATTTAGATTTTTCCAAAATAATTCACCTAATGGTTAAAATTTGGGATATATCGATTGAACCCAGAATGCATTGCGCAAAAGCTGGAGATCCACCTACAATAGACTGCATTAGTGACCACGTTTTTCGATGGATCTATATATTCGCTGGTTGCGAAAAAAAAATAACCTCAATCTCAAAAAAAACCCTCTGACTGGCAGTTTTAATTTTACCGCGCTTTCAAAGAGTGGTAAAACTAATTAAAATTCAAACGGACCGATTATGTTTCAATTATTTTACCGAAATGTATCGAATGACGTAGCCACTAAATCAGTCTGTAGTTACATTGGAGTCTGTGTTGCATTGGAGTATCGCCGATGCAATCCACGTTCGATCCTGGCGGTTTCGCGCCTGATTTACCCGGAAAAAATGGATTAAATGGATGTCCGACATGTTTCAAATGCAAATTTTACAATACTGGAAAGCTAATTTAATCTCGCGGGCGGTTATATTAGCATTTTTTAATTGTATTATCCACATTGAAACATGTGTGGCACTTTTTTCAACTACAAAGTTGTTGAATCTGCAATATCCATTTTTCCGTGTAGAACGAGGCTACACATTTTCAACCCGAAGATCTGGTCAATGTAACTCAAAAGCTCAGGTTACTTTGTGTTCTAATGCCCGTATTAACACCAAATACCGGTTACTTTTTCTTACCGCACAGCGGATTAGATCGTATCCAATAGTGGTTCGATGTATCGTTTGGTTCAAAACAATAGAACATAATCTCAAACAAAAATTTTAGGATTTAAGTTGGAAAAGCTGAAAATGAGAAAATTCCTAACAATTTCACTCGTATTCTCGACCATTATGTACTCATCATAAATATCAAAAATCTATCGCGAAAACCTGTTCCCTCGGGTAACTTAATTGACTTCTGAGGCTACACTGAAAAAAATAATATGCTGTTTTAGCACCTAGGATGTCAAAAATGTGTCAGGTGAACCCAAGATGCTGCTTTCACTGCCCTGGCAGTTAACTTTACGTCCTATGAATGCAAATTCAACTGCGTGGGCAATCAAGGTAGCATCTAAGGATCACCAGATATATTTTCGACATCCTAGATGCTAAAACAGCATGCCATTTTTTTCAGTGTATGTTTACATGTTGAACCAATCGATATCGATACAATTTCACCCGTTTGGTGTATCGAATATACGATCCATGAAGCCGAGGTGCAGAAAATCTGATGAGCGCCTTGTGTGCGGCGGTCGTGGGAGTAGCAGCTAAAAACCCCAGCGACCCCTAGCGTACTCGACTGGCACTACAATGAGATTAAATTAAGTGTTCATCCTCTGCTCTGATCGAGGATCGCGAATCTAGGTTTGACATTTTCGTGTCACTCGCATCAGCAACGCGACCGGGAGCAAACTCCGACTCGTCTGAGCGGGATTCTCATCGCAGTGGGGATTTTGCAAGTTGAAAACTCCGTTTTTCCTCCATTTAAATCCATCAAAAATATCTATCTTAAGGTGATTCGATGGACGCCATATTTTGTGTCAGAACGACATGCGATATATCGCATCAATTTGTTCCATTTTTTCAGCTACTCGTCATTTTTCTCCAATTTTGAGATCGCAATTCTGTTGTCAGGAGACTAAAGCACTCACTTACCAATTTTAACAAAGAGACTCAACGTAATAAAGGCGTGGTTTTTTTAGAGAGGAAACTTAGCATTCGATACTGATATCAAAACTGCACTCGAATACGATATAATCTCTCTATTAAAATCACGCCTTTATTACGTTGAATTTCTTTGTTAAAATGGGTAAGTGAGTGCTTTAGTCTCCTGACAACAGAATTGCGATCTCAAAATTGGAGAAAAATGACGAGTAGCTGAAAAAATGGAACCAATTGATGCGATATATCGCATGCCGTTCTGACACAAAATATGGCGTCCATCGAATCACCTGCGGCGAGCCACCTCGCTAAGAATCGATTGCTTAGTATACATTTAAATGGAGAAAACAACAGTGTTGTCAATTATCAAGAAACGCGACCGCTAATAGTCGTTTTGATTCCTCTGCTGGCAAAGTCACCCGAAAATCCATCGACTTGGAATGGGCCACGACAAGACAAATTCAGCGGGCTGATTATTGAAATTGGTAGACAAAGCTATGTACATTAAAGACAGAGGCATTATAGGGCAATCCTATTGGTGGAGGTGGGTAACTGCAATGGACAAAGAAGGTAACTAAAAGATTATCTAACGGAATCAGACGAGAGACCCTACAGTCGCTACACTCCTACAGTCGGTCCATCATTTTTCCTTATAGTCTATGAGAACCACCTGTTTTAACCAAATGGATCTCTCCATACTATCTGTGTCTTCTGTGTCTATCGCTTTGTCTATCAATTTTAATAATCAGCCCGCAGATGCCGCAAAGACCAAATCTCCATACTGCCGTGATAGCGAAGAGAACCGTAAGTGCAAAATTTTCGAAATCGAGTTTTCTTCAAAATTCGTCCAAACTCTTTTAGATGAAATTACTGAGACAGCTAAAACAGCAAAATTCATCCTACTTTAATGAAAACGAGACGTATGAGAAAGCCGTAAGTGCACAAAAAATGACTTAGTTTTTTTCAAGACAGCCGCAGTTGCATGAGAGCCAATGAAAACAGTGCTTTCCAGTGAAGTGCCGCCCTCTTCTGCCAATTTCTAACCTGAAAATGTGTTTGTTGTGCGTCCAAAACGAAACCACGAAAGCATGTAGAAGATAGCACAATTACGGCTGTCTTGCCTTACAATAACCTAGCATGAAAATGAAAAATACCCTTTTTATGTTATGGAAATAAAATCTGTCGATTTTTAATCATCCATACGATTTCTAGGAGTCTTCCGGACGATTAGTGGCAATTTGACAAAGAACGGAGGCTTCTTTCAATAAAATGTTCCGGTCAGAAGCTTCTGAGCCCGTTTTCTCAAAACTTCAGTTTTGCACTTACGGCTCTCTTCGCTATCACGGCAGCATTTTGTATCCATTTTCAACGTACAACGGCCAGCCTGCCACAAAGATCAAGCCTTCACAGATGACCACGTCAGATGAGTGTTTCTTACTCGCAGGGAACAAAAACCGAACTCCTATCCATCTCCAGATCCGGTTCCTTAAAGTAATTTAACCAAGGAGGAAAGGAGCCCGAGAAACGCGGAACATCCCTGGGGCCATACCCAGCCCGAACTTTGATAGCATCTTTATTCCCGCAGCGCCAACAACAGTTACGAATCAAACACAGGCAAACGAATTTTACACGGACTCACTAACACGCAGGCACAAACCGTGATGAATTTTAATCACCCGCACGCGTGCAATATTGCCGTTCATAGCAGAAACGCCGTATGAGCAATTGGACGTTCCCAAACGGTTGTATTTCTATCAGACTGAACTATGTGCATTAAGATATGAGCCCTGAGACCCATAAGAGTATGTGCATAACAGGGCTCACGTCATAATGCACATAGTATTCCGTTTGATAGAAATACGTCCAAACCATCCCCCGATAAAGTGTTTATTCTGAATATTTCTTTTGAAACTTTCAGATAGTTTAGGTTCATTTTCGTATACAATGGGCTGCACTAAACTTTGAGTCATTTATTCCTTAATTGTCTGAAAGTACCAGGGGAGTAGATATTGTGCAGTGGCGTGGCGTGAATAATCGATTATCGATATCTCGCCATTTGAAACTATGGTAAAGAATCGATTACTAAGGTGTTCGCTGCGAACACCCTGATAATCGATCTTTTAACATAGGTTTAAATGCCGTAACAATCGATTTATCGCAATTCACGCCACGCCACTGATATTGTGGTGATTTGTTGCGTTTTTGAAGCCAAAATTCAGGATAAGCTCGCTTTTAAAAAGTCAAAAGATGCGACTCGAAGGTATTTCAAACGCGCCGGAATGGCGGAAAAAGGATAGCAATGATGCACTACGGCATGCAGTCGTATCGCTATCTCCTCTCATTTCTCACTGATGTTTTTTAAAGTACAACGCATTTCAATATCATATTGTTGCTTGTTAACTACAGATGACATGAATGGGATTCGATTCTTTGATTCTGAAGATATAGTTTCGACTTTCCCATTGTTTTCCTATACGAGGAGTAGAGAGAACTTGGAGGGAAGTCGCAAAAACCCGTGCTGCCTCTGATCGGTGCAGGACGACATCAATCGGTTTGGTTTGGAACCGGGGCGTTTTAAATTCTAGGAAAAGTTACGCTTTTTGAACTGCGCATTTCTCGGTTTTTGAGTTACATTTTCGCGTTTTTAACCGTGTTCTATACGCGTCCTTTACCCTCAGAAAATTTCGTTCGCAAGTTAAAATTCGTTCATGGTTCAGTGACCAAGTCTCGGAAAAATTAAAAGAAAAATATCTACTACGGTATTTCTAAAAAAATCATTCAAATTTGGCAACGTCTGGGGTTCCATACGGCGTTCTTCCGCAACGCAGAGGAATACTCGACCGTTCACCTACACATCGTCAAACATAGCGGGAGGGCTCCGCTCTCAAAGCCGTGATCATAGCGAAAACACCATTTTCGCACCCACAAGTTCACGCCACAGCACTTGACTCTCACAAGCTCGTAGCGGTGTCTGTGCGTGTGGGTGGGGGGAGATTGGCACGGTAACACAATTTACATAATATTTAGTGTGTGAAAACCTTTTGGGAAGAATGGGATGGTGCTCGCAGCGCAGACGCCTCTAGTTTTTATCGCGGTTCGCTTTGCATAATCACCCGTGGACAAAGCTCACCTTTCAGAACTCGCAGACTAGCTTTTGTCAATTGATAAAGTCCTTTTGGGTCATGATACCTCGGGACTGATTTCGCGGTTGCATCATTCAATGCAATACATCAATTTTGAATGATCAGATCAATCGGCCGGTTTGAATTATGGCGTGTTTTAAAGATGCGAGGTGGTCAGAGACAATTCGCCACTTTCCGGCCGAAGTATCACAAGAGCCATGCGACGTTCAGACTTGTCGCCGCCATTTTATTGTTTCACAGATAAATTGTTGGTCGAATCTGTTAGAACATTTTACTGACTTTTATCGGTAGCGCAAAGAAAATTTAGTGAAATATATTCAGACAGCTTGGCAAAAACAATGGAAAACTTGGTTGTGCGAATTTGGATTAGAGACAGTCCCAAATAGAGGTTCTTAATCAGTCTGGAGACTTTAACGACAGAGTAGCAAAATAGACGGATAGAAAACTCACGAGATCTTCCGTTAAGTACATGAAAATTCCAGAAGCCTATGCGCTTTTGTTAAAATACAAATTTTCAGAGAAATCTGCGAATATGTCCTCCAATTTTTCTTAGAATTGTAATTGCAATTAAATCTGTATTATCTGAAAAGCTCGAGAGCAAATACTCATAAATCTTCTCACAACTAAACGTCATATGCTTCTGTGCTAAGGTAAAACGCCGTACAAACATTCCCGAGTTGCCAAATTTCCTCCAGTAAAATTTTCATTTTTGAGGGGCGTTATGAATATATCCTCTTGAAATTTACAGATAATATTGCAGATATAACCTGTTCGGAAATAAAAGCCTCCGAAAAATTCGAGGTAAAATACTTAGGGATTTCCCTGAAAATTTATATTTGATCGAAGGAAGTTTGGCAAAGTATGAAAGCTCATACGGCGTTCTTCTTTAGCACGGCGGTATACAACGTTTATTTATGAGAAGAGTTATGAGTATTTGCTCTCAAAATGTTCAGATGTCATAGATCTAATTACGAGTGCAATCCTAGGAAAAATTGGAGGAAAAGTACTCACATTAATTGCAGATTTCTTTGAAAATTTGTATTCGAGCAAACGCCCATAGCCATTTGGAAATTATACATGTAACCGAAGGTCCCGAAAGTTTCCTAGCCGTCTATTTTGCTACTCTATCGTTAAAGTCTCCAGACTTATTCAGAACTTCCAGTTCTCGAATCACAATTTGCACACCTAAGTTTTCCGTTGTTTTCATGCGTATATTTTATCTTTCTATCCTGCTAACCTGTCGTTAAAGTCTCCAAGAATATGCTCTGTTACCAATCTGGACTGCTAAACGTAATTTGATACTGAAGGAATTTTTTCGAGGGCTCTTTTTCGCGGACTCTTTTCGCGAGGAGGAAAAGCCGGCCGGAAGCTTGTTCCCTCCCCTTCCGGGGGGGGGGGGGGGCAAAAACACTTTCCCCGTCCGGAACCGCTAGGTGACCCGGCAAGCGGCCGGCGATGGGCGCCAAGATTAAAAACAAAACCCGGGCACCTTTGCTCGGTGCTCACTCTCAACGAGGATCAGGTGCTAAACCGGTTGCCGGTGGCGGCGCGGTTATTCCCATCCCAGCCCCCCCCCCCCCCACTCGCGGGCCGCCGGTCCCAGTATGTGAATGACTTGTCGTATATAGGTCGTGCGAAGACCCACACGCCGAAATCACAGGCTATTATCGCCGCTTTATCAACCAGTTAGCGCACCATGACGCAACGAACGCACTCTACGTCACAGGCTTTGAGGTGGACAGGGACGTCATTGGGGGAGGGCGAGGAGGCGATGTACTCATCCCTTTCATGCAGCTGAGAGTTGAACTTTTTAAGGGTTCCCTCGGTCAATTTTGATCGATCTTAGAGAAATTCTTAATTAGGATTCTTAAGTAGATTCTTGCCAGAAAAAGCACCAAATAATAAGGCCTAAACTGTTCACTGGGTGATCCAGGGTTAAACGGCTGGACTGCAGGAGCCGCGAAATGCCCCCGACCCCCTCTTTAAATTTAAATTAATTAATTTTTTTTAATAAAAAATTAATTTTTAATTGAATAATTTTTAATTTTTTTAGATCATTTATGAATTCAGGGCATAAATGTACAAGAAAGTACACATTGGCATGAGATTTGGTTTGCAACCGTTGTCAAAATTAAGGTAAAACGATTTACTTCCCGAATTTTCTTTTTTTTGAGGGGGGGGGGGCGTAGCTCCGCCTGGGTGCACTTTTGGAAAAAACTATGTACAACAGCAAAGTCTTATTTTGACCCAAAGAACACGCTCCTGTAGTCTGGCCGTATAACACTGGATCACCCTGTATGGAACTGTATCTGAAAGTGGGGGTTGCCATCCAAAAAAGGCAGGGTCCGAACCTCCTCTTCCCCTCAGGATGGGATGGTCCTATAAAATTTAGAGGGGTATAGAGTAGTTCGCTTTAACCTGCGCAGACACACAAAAAATGTATCCTGATTTGTTCAAAAGGCACCAAGGTTGGTATTAGCTAAACTTCTGGCGATATCTCGTTTCACTCTCTTTAAAGTTTGAATATTTTTCATGTATTTATTTCTACACTCAGTGAAACTAACTTAATACGCGTATGGTTTTCAAATCAATACAAGTTTTACAAGTTTTAAACTATTGGGCATTTCCGTTCAAGACCCTCAATGGAGACAATAACATCAAGACTGTAAAATTTTCGTGTTCAGTGATAAGAGGAACCAAATTTTTGACCCCACGTGTGTACTTAGCATGTTATGGACCACGATCAAGATACTTGCTGCCAATGTTTGGCGTAGCGCCTTGGAACGATTATGTGTGCTTTCAGCACAACACGAATTATTTGCATAAACACAACACGTATATGGACCCCTAAAGCAACCTGTGTTGCCGTTTCGTTAGAAAATTGTTTTTAATGATAAGGTCTAAAGCATACTTTGTTGCCGTTTCGTTAGAAAATTGTTCTTAACGATAAGGTGATACTTCATTACAAACGGGCATTTCGCTGGTTCAGGATGATGAATTTAACCATTGAGTCAGCTGGCTTTGGGGTTTCAAATTGAGGGACAAGTTGTCGATGACTCAGTTGACATGAAATTCTAAATTGATGCTACTAGTAAAGTTGAACTCAAGGAGGGCGTCATGTTAAATGGACTGAGTTAAGTAGAAAGGAACCAACCCACATTTTGGAAAAAAATGAGTTATGAGTGGTTTTGAACTCAACCACTGCTCTACTATCTATCGCCAAAAATTCAAAGTTTTTGTTGGAGCAAATTTTGCAGAAATTGAACTTAAAGTTTATCTTTTACATTGAGTCTTGTGCAGGAGTCAAACTTTAAACCTCTTTTTCTCGGTTCGATCCCGATGTGGCTTGGTTCCTTTCTGTTTAACTCCGTCCAAATGTTAATATTGACGAAACCATCTACTCTAACATGCAAATTCACATTTGTATACAGAGATTCGTGGCTTTTGAAATTAACTTTTTACAAGTATTTTGCAGCTCTTGCAATTGATTTCTGCTCACTACGAAGTTGAACGTTTAACATATGTAGAATCAAATTTGGAATTTTGTCTCAAGTTCCGCCAAAAGTTCGAAGAGTAAAATTTTTCATGAAATTGTGTTAGAGTTTGAGACAATCCTTTAATATATCTTTCAGAAATTATTTGTGCTTAATCCGTGGTGCATTCCAGGCTCATTTGGACTAATTTTTGCAACAGGGAACTATCTGGCTCATCCAGTAAAGGATCCATCTGCATAGGAAAATCGATGGCACAAATGTTGTCTCTAAAATTAACCAGAAATAGTAGTTTCTTGTTGCAAAACGTAGTCCATTTATACTGATTTTCAATGTATTATTCATAATTCAAAATTGTCTGCATCTTTCAAAATCAACTTTACGGCGGATATCGGTATAATAAACAATTTTGAGATTTGTCGCCAATTTGACTTAAAACTCAACAGGCTAATGCTGAGCGTATTATTTTTAATTGTGGATTAAAACTAAATAAACAGCGTTTTGACTCTGTTCGTTTAAATATTCAAATAAGCAACTCTGTTAACATTTGTGTTTAGCGAGTTAGTCGGTACTTCGTTCTTAAAAACTGTGGGAATGTAGGTTTCGCTTCGCCACCTCAGGTGTGTATGCCAAACACAACTTCAGCAAGAGTTTCTACATATTCGAAATCTCTGAACAAAATCTCTATGTTGTAGCGCTGGCTATTTTTGTTGTGTCCGAGTTCAACTTTACGATCAACATGATTTTCTGATTACATCAACGGCTAGAAACATGAATTTCAGAAATATGCACTGGTACTCAACTGCACTAAACTATGAAGAGTACATAGAAAACAGCTGAGCGCTCCTCTACGGACGTATTAGAGCTTTCCCGCTTGTTTACACTTACGGCTCTCTTCTTTATCTCGGCAGTATGACTACCTCCCCTTCCTTCAAAAAAAATGAGGTGAATCACTCTGCCGTAATAGCGAAGAGAGCAGTTAGTGCAAAAATGTTGTTTTGAGAAAACGGGCTCAGAAGCATCTGGGCGGAAAATTTTATTGAGAGAAGCCTCCGTTTTTTGTCAAATTGTCACTAATCACCCGAAAGGCTCTTAAAAATCGACCAATTTTATATATCTTACATTAAAAGAGTATTTTTCATGTTCAAGCTGGGCTATTGTTAGGCAAGACAGCCGTAAGTTTTATCCTCTGCATGCTTTCGTGGTTCCGTTTTGGACGCACGACAAACGCATTTTCAGGTTAGAAATTGGCAGAAGAGGGCGGCACTGTACTTGAAAGCCTTGTTTTCATTGGCTCTCTGGAGCAATAATGTTACTTACTGCTGTTTTGCCTGAGACTACCTCATTTTTGCGCACTTACGGCTTTCTCATGTCTAGCACGGAGAAAAAAACTTCGTGCATGGGACCCGAAGTTGAGGTCATACGGATCTCTGAAGTTTCTGATCACGCATCTGAAAACTTGAGGTCGAACTGCCGAAGTTCGGGTCAGACATCGAGGCACTTCGGTATTTATCGGAGTGCTTCAGATGTGTGACCCGAACCCTTCGGTATATCGACGGTGAAAGTCGGCAATCACATAACTCGGTTTGCGACGTCGCAGACTTTCTGTCATACTTTATTTTTTAAATGGAAAACTACTCAACGGCAATTCTTTAAAACTGTCATGATTTTTCTTCTCAATGCGAAGAAAATTCTGCAAAAACTTCAAGAAATAATATCAATTTGTTCTCCTTTAAAAAAATGACGTAGAGGCGGAGATTTTCAGACACCGTAAACGAGTTATGTGATTGCCGACTTTAACCGTCGATATATCGAAATACTTCAGATGTCTGACCCGAGCCTCGCCAGCTGGACCTCAAGTTTTTAGATACGTGATCCGGAAACTTCAGAGATCCATATGATCTCAACTTCGGGTCCCATGAAGTTTTTTTCTCCGTGCGTTTCTGTATAATAAAGATGAATTTTGCTGTTTTAGCTATTTTAGGGATTTCATCCGAAAGAGATTAGACGAATTTTGAAGGAAACTCGATTTCGAGTTTTTGACACTTACTGCTCTCTTCGTTATCTCGGCAGCACTGACCACCGTCATTTCCGGCGGCGGCGGTGGCAACGATGGTGAGCGGAAACTGCAGCGGCGTTTCCGGAAACACCGGGGAGCACGACGACACTGGCCGGGCGAAATTGGAATGTGGACCCGGCCGAAGCCCTCCTTCCACCGGGGGACCAAAGCGTGTATGACTTAATTGCTGAATGATGGCTTTAATATGTAAGTAGGCCGCGACGCCGGGCCCCCCTTCCCTCTGTCGGAGTCGGGGGGAATAAATCCCAGAGCATTCATTAGCCCCGCCGAGAGCCGTGCACTCTGGCCTGTCTTGGAGGCGCTCGGCTTCCTTCGCGCGGCGTTGTCAAAATTCACATTTATTCACTTTTTTAATGGGAGGGTATGTAGGGTGTTGTTGGCGGGAAATATACCCACTGGAAAAAAAAAACACATTGGCTCTAGAGTCCAGACTCTTGAAAACATTGACAAGAAAAAATATTCTTGATTCAATCGGATTTTTGCTTGAATCAAAACGAAATCCGCTTACATTAAGAGGCTTGGTTCTTGATATAAGCTAGATTCTGATTGAATCAAGAGTACTTTTTCTTGTCGATGTTTTTAAGAGTCTGGACTCTAGATCCAATGCGTTTTTTTTTTTCCAGTGCCCTCTTCGGTTGGTAATCACTGAGAAAAATCTATGGCTTACATAGGTACCAATTAGTGGTTCGTCTGGAACACTACCAATAGTGGTAAAGGCAATATATAATAATGATAAATGTAAATCGAATAATTAACTAGTGGTACAGTATGTAATAATAGCACAACAATAACATACATACTTAGCAGCAAAACAGTTAGTTATTTTGGTAGTTATTTCAGTAGTTTATTTATATTCCGTTTATTTATTTTTATTTAATTTATTAATACAAAGTGATACAAAAAAGAGATTCAAAGAGTATAGAGCGATCCTATTGGTTCTTATAGACTAAAGGAGAAAATGATGGACTAGCTATAGGGTCTCTCCTAGGTGCCGTTGTTAGTCTATTACTTATTAGTCTATTACTTACCTCTTTTGTCCATTGCAACCACCCGCCTCTACCAATAGAAACCCGTCATATCTTCATCGTCTAGCTTTGTCGACCAATCTCAACAATCAGCCCGCAGGGATCTATACTAATACTGATAACATCAACACTTTCGACAGTTGGAGAAGACTCACACCTTGCTTGCTTTTATTTCCAACTGTCAATCTACTCACTCCTCCGATCGGAATTTTAACGAGGCGTTCGTCGGTACGAGTACCTCGAGGGGCAGCCGCGGGCCGCATCGCGATGAAGAATAACAAGGAGCGAAGTGAGCGGACATCTCTCATTACCCACGGTTCGCCCGTCCGAATTTATGATTTCGCAATTAAGTACATGGAGCCCGGAGTAACCGCAAGAAGTTTAATTGAGTGCGGTCAACGAGGTTTTTGGCCGTATGCAGCGCTCTGCTCGACCCCTGACTCGCGTGGACACGCAGTGAGTTGAAAATCAATCGCTTCTGGCTAAAAATTAGAGTATTTGGACTGACAATGAGAGACAATGTATCGTCACGATCCGGCCAAAGTATCACACGCGCCGTGCGACGTTAAAAAATTTCCGCCGCCATTTCATGTTTTTACAGGGAAATTGTTCAACGTGGCTGTCCGAAAATTTCAATGAATTTTCTTTGTGCTGCACTGGAAAAAAAACACATTGGATCTAGAGTCTAGACTCTTGAAAACATTGACAAGAAAAGGACTCTTGATTCAATCAGATGTAAGCTTAAATCAAAAGGAAATCCGCTCAAATTAAGAGGCTTGGTTCTTGATTTAAGCTTAAATCTGATTGAGTCAAGAGTATTTTTTCTTGTCGATGTTTTTAAGAGTCTGGACTCTAGATTCGATGTGTTTTTTTCCCAGTGTGTCGATAAAATTCAATGAAATTTTCAAACAGATTCAACCAACAATTTATTTAGTAACAAAAATGTATCCGTAAAAAAGTAAAATGACGGCGGAGATTTTTAAACGTCGCACAGCGTTTGTGATACGACTTTGACCGGGAGGTGACGATATTTTACTTGCCCTGCGCTAAAGATCTAGGCAATATTATCAGGTGAGGCAAAATTCAAATTCGGGGGTCAATACTATTTTACGCTAATAGTAATAAATGCTGGGAAACTTGTTGAGCAAAAAATAATAAAATTCACCAAGTGATGGCTGATGAATGTTGAGCACGGCTTCTAAGTAGGTAAAATTACACAGCAACAAAATTGAGGGAGAACTTGGCCTCTGATCCGTTGATTCAGAGACTTGAACGCACGAATGGAAAAGTTTGATGTAGCGTCACTCGCGATACAACTATATCGACTTCCAAGTAGGTAATATTGCATAGCCATAAAACTGAAGGAGAACTTTGACCTCTAATCCGCTGACTTAAGAGACGAGTAGAAATGTTGGATGGGGTGTATAACATGATACAACTGTTTCGACTTTCAAGTAGGTAAAATTGCATAGCCACAAAACTGAAGGAGAACTTGGCCTCAAATTCGTCGACTCAGTGACTTTAACGCAGGGGCAGGAAAGTTAGATGGGGTGCATAAGGGCGATGAAAGTCAGGGCGAGTAGTTTTTCGAGGGGTTTCCGCAAATTAGGTTATAATTGCTAGACCGATTGCTCACGCTTTTGATAATAAGTCTTCATTTGGCGAATCTGAGCGCCGAATTTGAAGAGTAAGTTACACTATATAGAGATGATAGCAGTGCAGGGTCTTTGAAATACATTTTCTCTGTTTGGAATGAACTAAGTAGAAAAGAATCAAGGCACGGTATATAAAAATAGAATGCACTGGAAGGTTTTTTAAGCGTAACTATCCGAAAAACGTTATACTGTCAAGAATTCAAAGTCAGGAGAAAAAACTCTGATTGCAAAAAGAGGCGTTGAACTTTTATCTCATGTGGGATTGGCTTGTGTGTATGTGGGAGGGAGGGGGGGGGCAGAACAACGTTTCGATGCTTTCCTTCTTCGCTAGATCTTTGGTCTGAAAATGGAAGCCTCAGACTACTGTAAGGCGACTTGCCGAAAAATTCCGTCGAAATATTTTGCATCTACGGTTGGATGAGTTTTACGAGCGAGGTCCCTTGGGAATGAACATTAAATACCATTGGTCAGTCTTGGCGCCAAATTTAGCAAAAGATTCTTCAGCTTCTCATTTCTTCTCATCATGATTTTGCATTTTATTGGAGATTCGACAACGCTGATTGACAGGCGTCAAAATAGTCCCGTTTTTGCAGCACTTAATAACCTTCTCCGTCGTAAAATCCATTTTTTGGGTGTTGAAACAATTTGCTTCCGGAATAGTCAAGTATTTGGACAGTTTTGATTCATATCTACTCATAATTTCGGAAATTACCGCGGTCATTGATTCTAGTTCCCACGGGCTCTTTGCCCTTGACTGTGCGCCTCCCTCTATACTTCATAATTAGATCTAGTAAAAATAAATAAAACAATAAAATTTCGTTTCTTTGATATGAACACTAGAAAGGATAGGTTAGAAATTTTCAAGTTAAGGTGGATTCAATGAACTGATGATCGTTTTACCCGCTATATTCATAATTTTTCTCCTCTTAAAAGTATAACGAGAACAAGTTTATGACAATTGTTAAGATTTTACTTAAATCTAAGTTTACGGCAGTTTGAGCTTGAAAATACTGTTCATTCATTTTTTTCTTCTATTTTTCAAAATTTGAATCGGTCTATTTCCTTTCACCTGCGGGTCGATAATTGAAATTTATAGACAATGCTATAGACAAAGAAGGCAAAAAGGATTTGGAGGGATCCTATCGGTGGAAGCGGGTGGTTGCAATGGACAAAGGACGTGGGTGATAGACTAACCAACGGCAACCCACGAGAGACCCGATAATTAGTCCATCATTTTCTCCCTTAGTCTACAAGAGCCGCCCGATTCCACCAATAGGATCGCTTCTTACTCTCTATGTCTTCTTTGTCCATGGCTTTGTCTATCAATTTCAATAATCAGTCCGCAGTGCACGCCGCTTGACTAAATTTCCCTCCGCATCCCGATGTAGCTTTCCTCGTAGACGATCAAATTTTATTAATTGATTTATTTTTAAAGCACTTTACATCGCTCATCATTTCAACCTCATGGCGGATCCACCGTACGAGTTGTTTTCCCGATGCGCCAGTAAATTCCATAAACGATCTTCCTTGTTGTCCTCGGCTGACCTTTCCACGCTGATCACTCATCGCCGTGTTTCTGGCTGACTGGTTAACGGAAGATCCTGTCAACCTGCTCCAAGACCAAGAATGCCCAAATTTGGTGATTTGCCCCCCTCCTTCGCCCCTCGTCATTGACCCCAGTCGCATCGGTACCGCCAGATGCACAATGTGGGTCGTCTTCGGCGAGAATTCAGTTTTTCTCGCATCAAAAACAGCCCTATTGCCTGATGGTGAGCTATTTCCACCGAAGGACGCTAAAGAACTCGTATTTTTGCATAAGGATACAAAGAAAGTACACTTTCTAACATTGGCGGATCCAGCTAATCGGCAACCTTGTTTTTCTTCATTTGAACCTATGGAAATGTATCGATTCTTGGAGAGACCGGGTGCTCCAACGAAGGTTTATCACTTTCCATGAATCTCATAAATTTCAAACATCGAAAAATTATGAATACTCGTTACTTTATAAAACGTTGCAAAATTTTGAGATAACGACCAATCGAGTACCAAAAATCATGGAACAGCCTGAATCCATGAAAACCATGAAAATTAGGTAAAATTTTGCAGAGGATTATTATTCATACATTTAAAGCATTGATTCTTTGGAAATTCCAGGAGAGATCAACTGACCGTTTACCTCGGCAGTTGACCACTTGATTTTACTGTTCACTGGTCTTCAACAAATAGATAAAAACGCATTTATGACCATTCCTCTTGATTACAGAGACTTTTGCGACTGTGAGCAGGACGTTGCTTCGGAAAATTTTGCAGTGAATTGCGAAATGGATGTATTACTGGGTAAGCTTTGGCATTTGCGCACGAAAAAGCTTCAATTTTTTTTCGTTGTACAAATTGTGATTTCCGAAGATCAATCAAACCGTGTCGACAAGCGGTTGTTTGCGAAAAAAACAATCATTCTGCATCGATGGACTCCAATTACGGACCCAAATTCAAGCATAATTCTTCTCCGATTTGCCAAATGTCTTCTGACCAAAGAGGATATTTCATTAATTTTATATCGACGGTGAAACTACCAAACCACGTATCTCGTTTGCGGTGTTTAAAAATCTACGCTCACATTTTATTTTTTTGAAGTAGACCAAATCAATATTATTCCTTGAAATTTTCACGGAATTTTCTCCGCACAAAGAGGAAAAATCACAGAAATTTTCAAGACTGGATGTTAAGTAGTTTTTCATTAAAAAAATAAAGTATGACAGGAAGTCTGCGACGTCGCAAACCGAGATACGTGGTTCGGTAGTTTCACCGTCGATATGCAAAATAACAGGAAAATACACTCCTTGGGACAATTTCGGCACAATCTTCATAGAGTTCATGGATCGTGGGTAGTGTATATTGAAAACAGGTCAGACTAATTTTAATTAAATTCTGTAGCAGCCGATTTTCCATTTAAGCCCATGAAAAAGGATCGATAAACAGGGTGTTCTCAACGAATCACTTAATAATCGATTCTTTGCCGCAGATTCAAAAGGGGAAATATCGATAATCGATCACTCACGCCTCGCCACTGTTGTGTAGGCGCTATGGGAATTATCGCTTAAATAATTATGTCGATGCAGAACTTACCGAATTCGAGAAAAAGAAGTCGTGCGCAAAATCAATGAAATATTGTTAACTATGCTCTTACCTGTAACAAAAATGAGAAATCGAAAATTAAATAAATTAATTAGTTGAGAATATTATGAATTAGGCTTAGTTTTATAGAAGGATGTGTCTTCGCTATCAAGAGCCAGTTGATTTTAAAAAAAAGTTTTAGTTGCAGCTCAATCGAATTGACATAATAATTATGAGACTTACGTACCTCAATTTGCGATATTGTCACTTTCCTGTCGCTTTATACTTTCTGGAGGGACGGCCAATCATACTTGATGCCGAAAATTTTGCATGATTTTTCGTTGTCCTTTTAAAAATATTTTTTGCGACTTTCATACAAGAATGTCGAGAACTGCTCTATCATGCTAACGAAGAACGCCGTGTGAACATTCGAGAATTGCCGAATGTCCCCGAATTAAACGTGCACTTTCAAGTAAAACTATGGATATTTTCCTTCGAAATTTTCGATTAAATTGTGAACCAAATTGTATAAAAAATTAGAAGAAAAATATTTAAAACTTCTTTAATCAAATTTTATTTTATTAAAGAAAATTTGGCAACATTTGAAGGTTCATACGGCGTTTTTCCATAGATCGGCAGTATTCCTAGGAATCAAAGTTTGTCGGGAAAGTCAAAGTGCCGTAAATGGGGCAGAACGTGCAATCTCAGGATTATTCTTCGTGGCTTAATTTTTAAAGTGTAATTGATTATCGGTTATAAATATACGAGGTCTGTTAGATTCGAAACCGGATTTTGGTCATAACTAGCCCACAATGCGTCCAAATTACGATTTCTTGAGCTTTTCTGATTGCTAAAAATATATTAAAGAACGCTACGTTCACAAATTTGAAAAATCCTATATAGCTTCGTTGGTATGTAGCTTGAAGTAAGGCATAACCTCAAGGGTGTTTTGCGATGTTTGTGTTTGACCGAACTTGTCTCTCTTTTTTCGGTCTTGCACTACATTTTTCAACCCACAAGGACGATTGGAGTTTCGTCTCCATATCGTAGCCGTACACTCAAGTATTATCACCGAAAATTATCCTATCCAAAAATGTAGGATCATTGTTAGAACGTTCAAGCAGCTAAAGGGAAATTGACATTTGGTTGGATTTTCGTTCAACGGACAACAATCAAGGAGCAAGTTTACCTGAAACTCGATGAGTGTCTACATATTCTATCAAAATTGTATGTACAGAGCCTTCAGAAATATTAATCTGTTCAACAAGCTCGAAACGACCATTTTCGAGCACTTTTGCCCGCACTTCTTCCACGTGACAAATGTCAGTTGCCGTTGAGGGTCGATTCCCATGCTTCTCATCTTTGACGAACTCCTGACCAGTTTTTTTAATCGTTTAACCCATTCAAAACGGTGGGAACATCTCATACAATGATCATGGTAAACTTTACTTAGCACATACCAAAAGTTTCGGTACAAGGTATACCGAGTTTAAAACAAAATTTAATGTTGAATCTTTGCTCTATCAGTGATCGCATGATGAAAATCGCAAAACGCACCTAACTTACTCGTATTCAAGATGACACAGAATAAACACTGATCAAGATAAACAAAATCTGTGAACGTAGCGTTCTTAAGTATATTTTCAGCTATCAAGAAAGCTCAAGGAAACCTAATTCGGACGCATTGTGGGCTAGTTATGACCAAAATCCGGTTTCTAATCTAACAGACCTCGTATGTGTGTTTGATTCTTCTGTAAACTTCAAGCATTCTCAAAATTGCAAAAAATGCCCTTATGCGCCTTGTCCTCCAAGCCAGTTAAATGTTGTTCGTTACTCTTCCTCACTTTTGAAAATATCTCCAATTCAGATTCCAAAACCGCCCTCTAGAAAAATAAAAAACGAGTTAAAATTGAGAAAAAATGGCTTTTCTAGTTTCACCACTTCACCCCATCAAATTAAACGAACAGGAATATTCCCATGTCATACGGATCACTTCATCACCCACGCGAGAAAGTGCGATTAAACATTCCAATTTTCCTTTCTCTCCTCAATAAAGCTCGGAT
Organism: Bemisia tabaci; assembly: GCF_918797505.1. Taxonomy (NCBI): domain Eukaryota; kingdom Metazoa; phylum Arthropoda; class Insecta; order Hemiptera; family Aleyrodidae; genus Bemisia; species Bemisia tabaci. The sequence goes on along the minus strand of NC_092801.1, from coordinate 16,400,442 downwards.
AATGAGGTAAAATTGATGTCTCTCGCACAGCGACTCCCATCGCGTTACAAATCGATACAAAACCGATCAGACGGCGCACAGTGGATCGAGTCAATAGGAGAGGTCGGACAAAATGTGGAAACTTTAAAAGCTCATAACTCCGTTTATACAAAATTTTGAGGTTCTAAAAGCGGTATCCTCGTGAAAGTTTCTTCAAGAGGTACCCCTCAAAATTTAAAATGTGACGAAATAAACATCAAAATCTGCAGTTTTAGTTAGAGTCCCTTAACACTGAAAGTCAAGACAATGTGAATCCTTTTCTGATTGGTTCCCGTATTTCAGGCCTCCACAGTTTCACAAACGGGAATAAAGATTATACATTTTCACCGATGGCAAAGATTATAATGTAGAATGGACCGGGGAATAACGAGTTCGATAAGGAAAAAAACGGAACGAGAGAAGGAACGGAGAAAGAAATTTGAGAATGAACCGATCAAAGATTACGAAAATTTGCCAATTTGTGTAATCTTTATTCCCGTTTGTGACTCCATGAGAGGGGGTTGTCTTGACTCTCAGTATGAAGGGACTCTAGTTTCAGTGAAACATTTTCTGTCCGACCTCTCCGATTGACTCGATCCACTGTGCGGCGGCCTCAACATTTCATTCCAATCAATTTGACGGTGCACATCAATAAAGTTGGATCGACGCGTATGAGCGAGCGTTCATCCCGCTCTCGCGAAGATGTCCGTGCGGAACTTTCCCTCTTTATTGGTCCTTTAGTTGTGGAACGCACTCAACTTGACACCGTTTCTTGCTTCGCTCCGGGAATCGAGGGCCGAAAACAATTCGCGGGATGCTGTAACCGAGTTGCCAAACGACCGGAGAATGGGTCTATTTCAGAGACAAGAGATCCTAGACCCTCCTTTAGCCTCTTGGCGACAGGTGGAAGCTTTTACTTTAATATACATCTTTCTAAAATCATAAAACTCATGGATTAATTTAGTCTGCAAGTTCTAATCGCATGTTCAATATCACGGCGTATCAACTTCACAGTTTGGCAACGTTCTGTAGCAATTTAGGTCCGCAAATCCAGAATAAATCTTAGCAATCTGGGCTACGGTGTGAATGTTTATATATCTAATTTAGTCACACGTCGGCGGATCCACTTTTCCACCTGCTCAGACCTTTCTTGATGCTCGAAATCCGTGTGTTTAACAACTCTAAAAAAAACGAGAGAAAAAAGCTGAAAGTGGAGGTAGCACCGCGCCTGAATCTAGGTCTTTTGCGGAGGTGCAAATTGAGATTTTTTGGCCTTCGTCCTCAAAATTCCAAAAGTGTCTACTGTATCACACACTTCTGTCTCGTTCTCTATTATTTGGAAATAATCTTTTAACTACCCTCCTCTCCTTATTATACAAAAATTCGATCAGAGATGTCGTGTGATGTGCCAGATTTCAAATTTTCGGGCTTATTTACTGAAAAAACAACAAATAAGTTGCTACGAATTTGTAACACTAGCCATGGGCAGACGTTTAAATTGAAGCTTCAAAGTGATGGCTGTTTAGTCAAGTGTTGCGCTTGCGCCTCGATGCGATAATCGATGGCAGCACTTGGCTAAACAGCCATCACTTTGAAGCTTCACTTTGAACGTGTGCCGTCCCCCCCCCCTTTTTGATGGTTAATTTTGATGAGCAACACTCACCAGTCTTAAAACAGATGTGGCAACAGTCATAACCCTAATTTCAGCCAAAGACCTATACCTAAATGGTGGATGATGAGCTTCGGGGGACGTCATGAGCCAAACAAGTTCCCCAAACTTCGGTCATTTTCGGCTTGTTTGCGAAACTAAACTGCCAACACGTTGTTGAACATTAACCGTGTAGGTAAGTCAACAGTAGAATGCTGAAATCCTAAAAGTAAAAGCTTCCACCATGGCCAGGATACTAGTGGAGGGTCTCTTGTCTCTGCTAGAGTACCTATATTAAGAGAGTATGATCACTGGTGTTACCACCTCTGATTGGCTCAGCCATCTTAGGCTGAATGGAGCCTTTAGGACCCAAAAATGGCGAACGCCATAAGTTAATGTGATGCAAAATTACTCAAAATGTAGTTTTCTTTGCTTCTCGTAACGAGAAATTTACCCAAATGCACTATTGCGACTTCTTTACATATTTTTACGGCTAATCTTGTGTAATTTTCGAGAAAAATTATCTTAGATGTAGTGAGGTTAGCAGCAAGTGTGGTTGGTGATAACCGTCAAAAGTTGGTAATGACCCCCTCCCATCCCATCCTCAAAAACCAAAACAAAGCACCGCCATTTTTGGGTCCTAAGGTTCTCCATGGGGCCCAGTGGCCATTCTCTCTTAATAAAGGTACTCTAGTCTCTGCAGGAGACCGTGGGCAAAGTTCGGCAACGATGACCACCAGTCACCAGTCACCGGTGGACTGTTGGTCGGTGAGCGAGGCCGGCTCGGAGAACAATCGACGAAACGCAGACTTCGATTACTGTGATTAAAACCTCGTTAATGTCGACGCTATTGTTTTGGTTTGTAATCGGCGCTAGGCGCTTCGTCTTCTTTGCGTCTTGTTACTTGTCGGCAGGTTTCGGGAGTCACGGTATCGTCCCCGGGTTGCCAGCTTCAACCGGTTCAGAGTCGAGGGACGTGCGGCTCAAGTGAGGACCAATCGACGCATAGGCAATTTGCACATCGGAACGTCTGTGTATAGGTGCAGTGTTTGAAGTATTCTCTTGATGTTGAAGGCGCCCTCTTACGGTGCTTGCGGGTGCCCAATGCGCCTTTATTGCTCCTGATAATTTGAATGAGCGGCCTATTGTTTTCATACACGACGAGTAGGAAGATGCGATACCTCCAAGTACAGAGGGGGTTTCGGGGGTCCGCCCGGAAAATTTTTGAAATTTTAACTCTAGTTGGACGCATTTTGAAGCTACTATGATGAAAATTTTAGAAAATACCGACTGAATGCACACGGTTTTTCATTTAAGACTCCTACATTTAGAGAGATAATCATCCTCGACAAAGGTCGTTCCTCACCATCCAGAATTTCTGGGGTGGGGGTAGATGATGCTATTTTCATTTCTAGGGGGGGGGGGCAGGCCCCCTGCTCCCCCTTCGCACGCCCATGTTGAAAACTCATAATCCTGTTCTTACCTCTCCATTCAATTCAATTCAATTTATAAAACTCTTCGTTTCCGCTTTCAAAAATCCATCGACAAAGGTGAGCCTTGAGGGAGCTCGAAAACAGGGGCCGATGGTAGTCCATGCCCATACGGCTCCGTAAAAACCGCAACGCCTTCCGTAACACAATACATTCCACCGGCGCGACGCGGCGCGGCGGCATAATTGGCCGCCGCAAATCGATTATGCAAAACGAAATAATATCGAGCGCAGACCGCGCCTCGCTTGTCGCCGAATCGTAAACTTTCGATTCGTTCGCGTCGAGATTCGAATCGATCGCAACTTTGTAGCTGTGGAGTGCGTATCCGGGACGCGTCGTAACTGCCGCGATACGGAGACGTTGCTGTATGCGTTACGTTCGCGTTAATGTCCGCGGCAATGTCGCTTTTGATGGACGTGACGATCATGATCCGGGTCAAGTGCGCTTCCAGCCATAGTGCACCTGTCCTCCCTGGGAAAGGGGGACACAATCAGAGGTGTGCTATGATCTGGACAAGGGATCCGAAATATATACAAAGTATAATGTATAATGTATAATGTATAATGTATAATGTATAATGTATAATGTATAATGTATAAAGTATAATGTATAATGTATAATGTATAATGTAGTAAATGTATAAAAGGAGGGGCATCCATGAGATCCGTATTTTGGGCCCACTTTGAATCACCTCAAGTCTTATACGATTTTTTGTTCCCCGAGCTTCTATATTTTGAAGATTTCATTAGAATCTGTTCATTTTCTGTGTCTTTTTCATCTAATATAGCTTTAAAATAGGTCTGTGCACTGATAAAAATATGTGTGTCCTTGTGTTACTTTTGTTCAACAGAATTAAATTTACGAGGAATGAAATAATTGAGGAGAACATTTTAGAATTTCATTTTTGGGCTCATTTATTTTTTGCACGTCCACAGGAGCAAATCAACTATTTCCCTCGCCAAAAATTCCAATCAAGTTTCTCATAAGTCATTCTTTTTCTCACAAAAGATACCTTTTCTTAGGTTCTAGTGGGTTTTTTCTCAAAAAAACTGTTTTTTTTTTCCGTTTCAGTCCTCCTATTTTCCTGCAAAATAAAGCATGGCAGTTTTCAAAAATATTGATTTTTATAATTTTCAGGCCTCCATGAATGTCAAATTTATTGCAGTTTTTACGTTAATATTTAGAAAATTTGTCAAAAATCGAATTTTTAAGATTAACAAGAAATCCTAAGCTGATCATGTTCCGGAGGATGTATGAAAGAAATCAAGCAGAAGAAAAAACTCGTACCTATTACATCTTCACCGAAAAAATTGAGGTTGATTTAACATTCTAGATGTAAAAACGTGTGTGAGAATTATAAAATGCTGAATTACCCATTCACAGTTACTTCAGCAATGCCAAGATGTAAAACTAACTGCTGGCGGGTAATTCAGCATTTTATAAGTTCTCGCACACTTTTTTTTTACATCCAGAATGTTAAATCAACTTTACTTTTTTTTCGGTGTTTTATGCCTGTAAATTCTAATGATTTTAGTGGTTTTCTCTTAGGGTTTAAAATCAAGGCATGGGTACACTGCCTATACTAGGTTACCGTTGTAACTATTCGTGCATGGCCTCTTTGGTCTGGTTGAGAACCGGAACTCCCCCTTTCCGCAAGACGATTGTGCTGGCCCGACGCCCTATAATTATCCCTTCATCACCGCCTAATTTGTTCGTGGCCACACGTAATCGATAGCCCCCCTCGTGAGGCAAGTTTGGGGGTCCAAAACACCATAATTGATTAAAGCGACTGGAGGAAAATCAAGACAGTCCCCTCGATTCTACCTCGTCTCTACCTCGTCTCTACCTCGTCTCTACCTCGTCTCTGCTCTACCTCGTCTCTACCTCGCGTCTAAAAATCGCTCCTTGTGCAGCGCGCTCTATAAAGACTACCACGAATCTATGACTTTTGGCACAGTTTTAAACAATTACAAATGTACATGATGCTATCGGGAAATTAGAGGTAAATATGTCCTTTGTGAAAGAATCTAAAGAAATTGACAAAAACGAACGCGTAGTCATTCAAACCGTTTCAGTTTTGGTGCGTTCCTTTCAGCGCCTTTTTTCCCGTTTGTTTGAATTTTTTGTGGTAAAATTTATTGCATGTCGTTGTTAGCTGCTCATGACAATCGCCTCTCATGTGTAATAAAAACTGAATATAGGGTGTCCCAGCTTTAACCTGTGGAATTTCAGGGGGCGATTGTCTGTCGACTTGCCTTTTTTATCGTGTTTTTTCGTAAGTTCCGGGAGCTCGATAATTTGACAAAAAAATCTCCGTGAACACCAAATAAGAACCTACCAGTGGCAGGGGCGGTGACCAGGACCCACCTACCATACCTAAAGTGTTCTTTCAAAAAAAAAAAAACCTAACCTAATAAACCGCTACCGGCTCGTAAAATGGACCCAAACCAGCTGTCAGTGGCAGTCATTTTGAACATCTAATTTTTTCGCAACGCGAGCTAATGTCCTCGGTAAAACAGAAGACTCAACTAAATTTTGACATAATCCATCATTGGTGAAAGAAGGCACTATTTTTACGGCCCAAGCTAAAACGAAGAAGTCTTTTTTGCTTAACAATTTCCAAATGGACGTATTTCTGCCAAACGGAGCTATGTGCATTAGGACATGAGCCCTGAGACCCGTAAGGATATATGCATAACAGGGCTCACATCATAATGCACATATTTCAGTTTGACGAAAATAAATCCAAATTAGAGACTAATTTCCGAGGAGGCGTTGACGAAGCTCCAAGCTCACCGGCTTCTCCATTGTCGTAAAAGAGACAATCAGTCCTGCGCCCAAGCTTTGTTAAGAACAACTTAACAGCAACATGCGTTGCCGTGCAGATATGTTGTTTAGTCGGGCGTGCTGTGGGCGAGGGCGTTGGTTCCTCCGCGTTCCGCCGCGCCGACAGGAAGTGCGGCCAACGTTGGACTTCCAACAGTTGATTTATAAGACGGTGCACCGCGGACCGCGCTGCTTCCTCCGTACTCCTCAGTGGCGTGGCGTGCTTTGCGATATATCGTTTGTTATGTCATTTAAATTTATGGAAAAGGATCGATAAACAGGGTGTTCGCAGCGAACACCTTAATAATCGATTCTTTACCATTGGTTTAAATGGCAGAACAATCGATACATCGCGATTTACACCACGCTACTGGTACTCTTCTTTCTTCGGATTGGATGAGAGGGTAATAAAGTGAGGTATTTGTTGCACCGTTTAGCAAAATCAGTTTTTCAATGGTTATCACTATGTTACCGGGCCCCGCTCCCTTGGTGGATGAAGTAGTATATCCCTTAATATCTCGCAAGAGCCTACTCTCAAAGTTGAATTTCACTCGAAATTTGTAAAAATGATCATTTTTGTGATGCTCTGTAAAGATCTCCTTTAATCTCCCTTAAACTTAATGTGATTTATAAGTTATTTCCTAAGAAAAGGAGCTGTTTTGTGACTCAAAATTTGTAAAAATTATCATAATGAAGAATTTGCATGCAAAGTTTTTATTGCCTCATCTAAAAGTGCTTTAAGAGCTGATTTTACAGTATTTAGATTTTTATTTCTGATATGGGAAACAGTATAAAAATACATTTAAAAGTGAGAAAATGCACCGTCTAGAGACAGCATCTGGCGGCATTTCCCATTCAAACAGAAGTATTTTAGAAGGTTCGATCATTTTGTCACATCTTCTCCAATAATTGTTCGATCCATGAACATAAGGTATCCTCGTGTTCAGTTCACTCAGTAGTTTACATTTCAACACGAAATTCATCAAATTTCAGACACCAACGAATTCTCTAATTTTTTGAAAGTGCTTCCAATTTTTATCAGGACTCATGTTGATGTTTTCTTGGAAAAATTGTTTTTGCCTTTCCTCCCTGATCTCCTGGTTATTTTCCTTCTTTTAAAAGACGATAATTTTTTGTGGTGCTCTGTTGAGGATTTCCTTTAACCTTCCTAATCACAATGTAAACTTTATGGGGTTCCCTAATGAAATGAGCTGTTTTGTGACTCGAAATTTGTAAAATCTATCATTTATGTGGACGTATTTCTATCAAACGGACCTAAGCGCCATAGGGCGAGGAAGGTAGAGGGGGGCTTGGCTTGGCGGCGGAATCGGGCGTCCGGCTTATTCCGTCCTATACTCGCAATGCTTTTCCATGTCCGTTTGACAGAACGGGCTATCCGGGATTCTAAATTCCTTAAAAGGAACTCAAATTGGCGGTTAGTTCCGTTTGATAGAAATACGTACATATGGTGTTCTGTTAAGGTTCTCCTTCAACCTCCCTTAAACTGTATGGGGTTTCCTAAGGAGAGGATCTGTTTAAACTTTTAAAAAACGACTATGAATAGACCCTAAGTCTTGAGCAGATCTTTACGGTCAACATCCTCCGCGATGAGAGCTACCCCCTCGGGTCCGATGCCCTCTCGGCTCGTCGATACCCCCCTCCTCGAGCCGCGACGCGGGTCAATTTATGAATGACCGGTGCGGCTCCGAGTTTGGACGTGCGACCGGTACGGGGACCCGGCAGTTACAGGGGCATTTATGGTGTTTACCAGATCCTAACCTATATCCGAGGTCATGGCGGTGTTTAGCTCGCGGTGGAATGCCGAGTCGCCGGCGGGAGTTGCGTTGCTCAAGTGGTCTTGTCCTCCCTGCCCCCCCCCCCCCCCCGTTCTCGTCCGTTAAACGCATCCATAACAGTACCCACCGCATGCGTCCGTGTACCGCCTGTCACCACTCGACGACCGGTGCAATACCGAACTCGCGCCGCTTCCCGGAGTCAACTCAGCGCCGCCGCACGGTAAGGCATCCTGGTGGACGATCCGGGCGAAAATCAGAGAAAATAGCCAAAACAGTGAAATTCATCTTAATTGTATAAATACGAGACACGAGCAAGCCGCAAGAGCGCAAAAAATGACGTAGTTTTCGGCAAGACAGCAATACTGCCTTGCTAAGGAAAAGCGCCGTATTAGCCCTCAGGCGTCGCCAAATTTCCCCTGGCAAATCACTAATTTTCAGGAAAAGTTTTGAACGTTTGTCTACCAATTTCTCAGATAATTTTGTTTGAAATTAGGTCTAAAATGTCTGAAAATTTCAAGGAAAAATATTCAAAAATTTCCTTAAAAATAAGCATTTCAGGGAAGGAACTTTCGAATGTTTATACGGCGTTTTTCCTTAGCACGGCAGAATAAGTGACAATATTCCTCCAGAGAGCCAATGGAAATAGTACTCTTAAGTAAAGTGTCGCCCTCTTCTGCCATTTTCCATCCTAAAAATGTGTTTGTTGTGTGTCCAAAATGCAACCACGAAAGCATGCAGAAGATAGCACGTACGGCTGTCTTGCCTAACAATAGCCCAACATGAAAACGAAAAATGCCCTTTTCATGTAATTGAGATAAAATCAGACGATTCTCAATCATCCAAACGATTTCTAGGAGTCTTTCGGACGATTAGTGGCAACTTGACAAAGAACGGAGGCTTCGTTCAATAAAATTTTCCGGTCAGAAGCTTCTGAGCCCGTTTTCTCAAAACTTCATTCTTGCACTTACTGCTCTCTTCGCTATCACGGCAATGTTGCACTTTGTTTACACTTTAAACTAAATAGGACGGGAAACGGGTAAACTCGACGACTGAAACGAGCACTGTGGCGTACGCGCAATGCGGGAAGTATCCATGCGGTCTTGCAGGCACTAACAGCGCCGCCGCACAGTGCGGCATCCTCATGAACGATGTGGACGCTATGTAGGCTATGGAGCTAGAGGCTATAGGCTACGTATGGCTAACGATATGGACGCTACATTAGCGCCTACAAACCCGTAGGAATACTTCACGCATTGCGCCCACACCACAGTGCGCGCTTTAATCGTTAAATATTCTTAATTTCTACTTTCTAGGTGTCAAACCATAGAGCACGATAAAGTTGCAATATATGAGCGCCGATGAAGTCACTTGAATATTTGAAATATTTTTTCCATGAATTCACTCATTTTTGCGGAAGAACGCTCATTTATGAACATTCTCGGTCATCTTGGTTTGATATTGGAATCTAAAGATTGGCAGTGACATTTTGTGTAATAGAAGTTCGGCTGCCTTTATGGGCTCTAAGAGCTCCATACTTCAACAGGTCCGTACTCTCCTCCCCATATAGGTACTCTAGGTCGCGCGAGCATAGAAACAATACATTTTATACACCATAACAATTCAGACAATAAAATCGGGTGATGCAAAACTTAAATTCGGAGGTCAATGCTACTTTTCACTTAGTAACGATGATTAGCAACTTGTTGAGCAAAAACTAAAGTAAAATTCGCCTTTTGATGACTGATGAATGTCCAGTACAATTTCCAAGAAGGTAAAGCATAGCATCAAAACTGAAGAAGAACTTGGCATTTACTCCGTTGATTCAGAGACTTGAACTCAGGAGTGGAAAAGTTGGATGGGGCGTAACTCATGATACAACTATCGACTTCCAAGTACATAAAATTGTATGGCCACAATACTATAGAAGAACTATGGCCTCAAATTTGTCGACTCAGTGACTTTAACGCAGGGGTAGGAAAGTTAGATGGGGCGCATAGGGCGATGAAAGTCAGGGCGAGTAGTTTTCTGTCGGGTCTCCGCAAATTAGGTTATAATTGCTAAACCAATTGCTCCACTCTTTGATGATAAGTCTTCGTTCGGCGAATCTGAGTGTTGAATTTGAAGAGTAAATTATACACTACAAAGATGACAGCAGTGCAGGGTCTTTAAAATAAATTGTCTTTGTTTTGAATGGACCTCTCTCTCGGCCTCGAAACCGCAGGCCCAGAGACTTCAACGCAGGAGTAGGAAAGTTGGATGGGCTCGCGCAAGAGGCCGACGAATGTCAGGATGAGAAGTTTGCCGTGCAAGTTTTCAATTGCATTGCATTTTGCAAAAAGGAACCAAGAGCATTCCAACTTCGCTAAGATGTCGCAACTGTTTTCACCTTGCAAATATAAACTAATCATCTTAAACAAGTTTTATCTTATAAACTATCTTATAACTTATATCTATATAAACTGTGAATCCAGACGAAAATTACCTTTGTAAATTTAGTTTTTTGCACGACTTCAGCAATTCTACTGCAGAGAATGTAAGTTGCACAATCCTAGCAACATGGGAATGTTCTTGGTTCCTTTTTGCAAAATGCAATCCAATTGTTCTGCTAATGATTTCAACAGTTCAATTGGACGTATTTCTATCAAACAGACCTAAACGCCAAAGGGTGAGGAAGGTTGAGGGGGGCTTGGATTGGCGGCGGAATCGGGCGTCCGGCTTATTCCGTCCTATACTCGCAATGCTTTTCCTTGGCGCTTAGATCCGTTTGACAGAACGCGCTATCCGGGATTCTAAATTCCTCAAAAGGAACTTAAATTGGCGCTTAGTTCTGTTTGATAGAAATACGTCCAATGGAGAATTTGCACGCAATTTTTTTATTGCTTCATCTGAAAGTGCCTAATGAGCTGAGTTCGCAATATTTTTCATAATTTTTTTCTGACATGGGAAATTGAGAAAAAATTGATTTAAAAGTGAGAAAATGTGCCGCCTTGTGACGTCATCTGGCGGCATTTCCCATTTAAACACATGTATTTTAGCAGAATCGGTTATTTTGTCATATCTCCTCTAATAATTGCTCAATTTATGAATCAAGGGTATCTTCGTGTTCAGTTCACTCAGAGGATTCCACTTAAACAGGAAATTCATCAAATTTCAGACCCTTGCAAATTCTCCATTGTAAGTTTACCAAAGAAAATTTCTGGAAATTCTGTTCTTTACGCGAAGACAGACGGCTTAACAAGGGAAAAAACGAAGAATCTGACAGGCGAAGTGGGGGTTTGCGTCTTGGCCCGATTTGGTGGATCCGTTCGTCACTCGTCACTCGCCGGTCGACGGTCGTCGGTCGAGCATCCGGTCTTCCCTTCTGGGTCGTCGCGTCGCTTCAACCGGGTTCCGACCATCTGTTGATTCGCTCACGTTGATGCCGATGCCCTCGCCGCTGAACTTCGGCCCGACGCGGCTGCGGCTGAAACCAACCGCGGGTTCACTCAACTCGCCTCTAGCAGGAGATCTGCACCCAGCGATAGTCCTCCCTAGACTCCCTTTATTCTGAGAGTAAAGACAATGTGAATCCGTTTCTGATTGGTTCCCGTATTTTAGGCCTCCATAGTGTCACATACGGGAATAAAGATTACATTTTCACCAATCGCAAAGATTATAATCTGGAATGGACCGAGGAATTACGGGTTCGGCAAGGAACAATCGGAAGGAGAGAAGGAACAGAGAAAGGAATTTGAGAATGGGCCGATCAAAGATTACGAAAAACGTTCAATTTGTGCAATCTTTATTCCTGTTTGTGACTCCATGAGGGGGTGTTGTCTTGATTTTCAGTATAAAGGGACTCTAGTCCTTCCTAGAGTCCCTTTATAGAAAAAGTTGAGACATCGCGATTCATGAATGTCACAGACGGGAATAAAGATTACCCAAATTGAACGTTATTCGTAATCTTTGATCAACTCATTCCTGAATTCTTGTCTCCGTTCCCTCTCTCATTCCGTTTGTTCCTTCTCGCGCCCCTAAATCCCTTGTCCGTTCCAGTTTATAATCTTTGCAATCGGTGAAAATATCCTCCGCCCTCTTTCCACACTGCTAACATGATAGTACCAGACAAGTCGTTTGGTTAACAAACCTTAAGTCCATGAACGATTCCATATGACACTGAATGAACATACCTGCAACACACAGAAAAAACACAACGTTAGCGACAGTCCTAATTAATATATGTATAGCTGTGAACTGTAACAAGTCTTGTGATGTGATACATCATAAATAACTTACAGACTGAAGGGTTTTACATGGCCTTTTGTAGCCCCCTGGTCAATGAGAGAGCTGAAGAAAACATTGGTTGTCTCTTGACTTGTTCTTGAATTTTATCGAAAAATTGCAGGAAGGGTATTTCTTAGTTGCGGTGTTTCAGAATCGCCACCGCTAATTTATATTTTAGAGAGGAAACTATTTGGCAAATTTTCTGAAGTTTTTAGTTTTCAGCATTGTAAAATCATAAAGATACTTCAGTAAAAGCTGTTAACGGAGATTGAGACACCACAAACAACCAAGATATGCCCTTTCTGCACCCGACGCTTCGGGCATGCAGCAGCCATCAATGAGTCCAAACCGCACCACCGGCCAATCAGGAGCGCTGGACGGACTTAAGTGCAGTCGAGACTCGTCCTAAGTATATTTAAGTACTGTGTTAGGACCGACAAAATTCGGCCCTACCCGGCTGATTATTGAAATTGATAGAACAAGCGATAGACAAAGAAGACATAGGAAACATGGAGCGATCCTATTGGTTGGAACGGGTAGTAGTCATATAGACTATAAGGGGGAAAATGATGAACTAACTGTAGGGTCTCTCGCGGGTTGTCGTTAGTTATTCTATTACCTATCTCTTTTGTCCATTGCAGCCATCCGTTCCCACCAATAGGATCCCTCTACATCCCTTTTATCTTCTTTATCTATAGTTTTGTCTATCAATTTCAATCATCAGCTGGCAGGAGTATATTTGGGATTGTGTTACTTATTTTCAGTGATGGATATCCGCGGTTTCGCACTTTGACAATCGATTTGCAACGTCGTAATTTTGTCTAAACTGAAAGAAAAACTCCGGCCGTGGAAGCCGCACTAACGGGCTGTATAGACATACCGTGCGCGTTCTGGGCTTAGAGGCGGAAAGTTCTGGGCAGGAAATTTAAGCTACGGTTCCAGCACCCGGAACTAGAGTCCTATTATACTGAGAGTCAAGACAACACCCCCTCATGGAGTCACAAACGGGAATAAAGATTACAGAAATTGAACGCTTTTCGTAATCTTTGATCGGCCCATTCTCAAATTCCTTTCTCCGTTCCTTCTCTCATTCCGTTCGTTCCTTGCCGAGCCCGTAATTCTCTGGTCCATTCCAGATTATAATCTTTGCAATCGGTGAAAATGTGATCTTTATTCCCGTTTGTGACACTGAGAAGGCCTAAAATGCGGGAACCAATCAGAGATGGATTCACATTGTCTTGACTCTCAGTATAAAGGGACTCTACTCGGAACTTCTGAGCCCGGAACGGACGGTATGTCTATGTAGCCCCCGAATTTTTTTTTCAGCGTGGTTTATGATCAATATTGATGTTGGTGTGCGCGTTGAACATTGGCGCGGGCATCAGCAGATTGATGAGCCGGGAATCAATCGTATCGATCGAGTGTTTCTGTTGTGGCACACTTTTCCGCCACTCGAGACTCGGAGAGCGGGTTAATCAGCGGGCAGCGGGCACGGAGAAATGAAGTATGCACACCTACAGAAGCGCCGAGTAGACATCCGTCTCTCAATCCCGATCGCCGACCCCCCCCCCCCCCCCCCCGCAACCCGCCTCGGCCAGTTTACACGCTTGCTCGCTAATGGGTATCAATCCCCAATACGAGCAAACAACCCGACCGATCGCGCGCAGTGCCAACTTGCCGCCGAATAAGTGGATTCACCTGAAAATTTGCTCATATCACATGTTCAGGCTACGAAAGTCGGAAAAAAGGAACGAAACTCCATTTCAAGGTTGCCAAATTGACTCAAACAATACTGTCGTGCTAAGGAAGAACGCCGTATGAACATTCGAGAGTTGCCAAATAGTCCTTTCTAAAACATGTATTTTTGACCAAATTTATGCATATTTTCCCTCGATAACAGGGTGTTCGCAACGAAGCCTTAACAATCGATTCTTTACCACTGCTTTAAATGGGGAAATATCGATAACCGGCGATCTTTCACGCCTCGCCACTGAAAAAGTAAGCTACCATGCTATGGAAGAAAGTACTTGTACGTATGAAAGATCGGATATTGCACAATTTTCCTCCAATTAAATACGAATCTACTTGGTAACTTATGATTTTTTCCTCCTGAGTTTCATGAATAATTCTCTAAGCAATCTTACCGATGTATCTGTAAACTTTCAGAAAAAATATTCAACCCCTCTTCGGAATAAACGCTTCATCGGGGGAGATTTGACAATATTCTGATACTGCTATGGCGTTTTCCCCTTGTGCGGAAGTGACAGTGGCGATGTTGCAAGTTGGCAACGCTATTGTCTCGCCATTTGAATCCATTAAAAATATCGATTTAGACAAGGTATAAGCTGCCTCCGAGATCGATCATTTTTCATACGTTTAAATGGAGGGAAAACAGTGTTGCAGACTTTCGGGTAAAGCTGGAAGGAATTTGTTACACCTCCACCCCTGAGCCAAAAATGAGAATGAAGCAGGAAAGACTCAACGAGGAATAAAACAAGCATCGGTCGGCAAGTATTTAACGAGAGAGAGATTTATGTCCGGTGAATGGTTTCTACTTGACAGGGTTACAAATCAAAAACCGGGATAAATGTTTCCGCGTCAAATACTTTCGGAGAACTCATAAACTGAAGCCTTCCCACCAAGTTTGGCGGATTAATTATGCACAACTTTCCTATCGCAGCGTTTATGTTTCTGAGATTATTTATCATATAAAAATGGACCGGTATTTGGCATGACATATTACTCGTCCTTTCACTCGTATTTTTTGGCAAAAACTCAAGTTATCTGAACCAACGGGCAGTTTCTGTGACTGACTACCTGAATGACCCGAACCAAAGACATTAACGTGCTATTTGAACCGAATATAAAAATTGCACAGGTGCATTTTTATTAAAAAAGTTAATGGGGCAAAAGCTCCATATGTCTGGAATTTGCGATCTAAGCACTGATAAAAATGAGTATGATCTAAGCAATGAGTAAAATTACGGCAGATACATCGTAAAGCTCGACACGCGATTGTACTTTTTTACATGCCGTGCCGCATTGCATAGAGCGAGTTACTGAAGGAGCAGGAGAGACATACATGTGGAGAGCATAAAACATGTTCAGGTCGGGTTTTTCCTGAATGGATGACATGTTCCCTCTTTCTTACTATCCCCGAAAGGCAGTAAAATGAGTAACTTAGTTAAACGTATGTTAATTTTCTAAATGTAAGGTACTCATTGTACTATCCATTGGGGGTAACAAGAAAGAATCAGTCAGAAACTGTAAAAGCCTACATTTTTAGTATTACGGAACGAAGATATTCAAGAGCAGTTTCATTGATTTTTTTCGTAAGACTGTCTCTTACTGGCTTCAGTCAAATATTTCATATTTTTAGACTCTGACCTCTCCCTAAGGCTCGTTCTACTCGCCACTCCTCAGTCCTCTGATGTAAAGACAACACTCGATTTTTATTTGAGCCCTGTTCTCCGTATAACTCTACGCTCTCCGGGGCTCATGTGGAAAAACAGATACAATCGATCAGATTGTGGATCAATCGATATTTCCCCATTTGAGGCTGTGGTAAATAATCGATTATCAAGGTGTTCGCCGCGAAAACCCTGTTTATCGATACTTTTCCACAGGTTTAAATGACAGATCAATCGATATATCGCAAAGCACGCCATGCCATTGGACATACTGTGCGTCGTGCTAATCGGCAACGCCGCAAGTTGCGATCGATCTCGCGGATTGATTTTGCGCGGATGTTGGTCGAGCGTCTCGTCGGGCGAGTCACCGCATCGATAATCGATCAATCGATGGACCGAAATCGATATATTTGCCGCGAAGAATACGAATGATCGAATCGTTAAAGCGACGATTAGTCGAGCAGCTTCTCAGGCAACCGGTCCCGACGGAGTGCGGTGTCTTTAGCACTACGCCGACTACTTTCTAGCCGGAGAAAAGGCCACACCACCGGCCACAACCGAGACGATGTAACATTAAAATCTGAGTTTTGCAGGAATGAAATTCAGCAGGCTGATTATTGACATTGATAGACAAAGCGATAGACAAAGAAGACAAAGAAACAATGGAGCGATCCTATTGGTGAAAGCGGGTGGTTGCAATGGACGGCACAAGCAAATAATATGTAGACTGACTAACGGCAATTTTATTGGAATTAATAGACAAAGCGATAGACAAAGAAGACACAGAAAAAATGGAGCGATCCTATTGGTGGAAGCGGGTGGTTGCAATGGACGACAGAAACAAGTAACAGACTGACAACTGGAAATTTTATTGAATTTAATAGACAAAGCGATAGAAAAAGAAGACTCAGAAGAAATGGAGCCATCCTATTGGTGGAAGTGGGTGGTTGCAATGGACGACAGAGGCAATTAATAGACTGATTAACGGAAATTTTATTGAAATTAATAGATAAAGCGATAGAAAAAGAAGGCTCAGAAAAAATGGAGCCATCCTATTGGTGGAAGTGGGTGGTTGCGATGGACGACAGAGGCAATTAATAGACTGATTAACGGAAATTTTATTGAAATTAATAGATAAAGCGATAGAAAAAGAAGGCTCAGAAGAAATGGAGCCATCCTATTGGTGGAAGTGGGTGGTTGCGATGGACGACAGAGGCAATTAATAGACTGACTAACGGAAATTTTATTGAAATTAGAGACAAAGCGATAGAAAAAGAAGACTCAGAAAAAATGGAGCCATCCTATTGGTGGAAGCGGGTGGTTGTAATGGACGGCAGTGGCAAGTAGACTAACTGACGGCAATTTTCGAGGAGCTCTATATAGTCAGTCCATCATTTTCCCCCTAAGTCTATGACAACCACATTTTCTAACCAATATGTTCACTCCATTTTCCATTTATCTCCTGTGTCTATCGCTTTGTCTATAAATTTCACTAATCAGCTCGCAGACGTAAGTAGCTAAATCTCCGCTTGCCGGACGGAGGAACAAAGTTACAAAATCGACAAAAACAATAATTTTTCTCACACTTAATGATAGCGCAATTCTTGTCAGAAATTGCATTAATATTCGACTATTAATTCATGAAAAATTCTGTCATATTCTCAATAAAAAATGTTTCAATAGTCTCTTAGTAAAAATAAAAATCTGGAATGAAAATTTTGCAACATTGGAATGTACTTACATTTTCGTGCAGGGAACGACGAAACGAGAGGAAAAAATTGAGTGGAAACTTGTAAAGGTCAGAAAAACAAGTATGAGAAAAAATAGATAAATGTAAAGAAAATGCAGGGGAACAGGACAAGTGACAGAGAAACCTCTGCTTTTAATGGAAAATACCGGCTTTTTTTATACGTGAGATAAGACTTTGAGAGGTCTCAGTCGGTAAATACATGTAGAAAAATGTATATAAAGTCAGTATGTACTTAAAATTCACACTATGTCTACGTTTAGCTAATCCATCGCAAAGAGAGCACAGTGGGCTGATAGTTGAAATTAATAGACTAAGCGATTATCAAAGAGAACATAGGGAGTATGGAGCGATCCTATTGGTTGAAATGGATGGTTCTGAAAGACTGAGGGGGTACATGATAGACAAACTGTAGGGTCTCTCGAGGGTTGGCGTTAGTAAGTCTATTACCTACCTCCTTTGTCTATCGCAACAACCCGCTTCCACACTGAAAAGAAATTCTCGGCGTTTTTACCAAGGTCCGTTGGTACCTTAACCATCTCACTTTTTTTTACCAATTATTGGTAATTTTACCAAGACAGACTGGTAAGCTTACCTAAAAACCGGTATTTTTACTGTTTTTTTTTCAGGTAAGAATACTACTTTTATTGGTAATCAATTCCCGGCAACTTTGCCATTTATTCTCGGTAATTCTACCACAGTCGATAAAAAATATTGGCGTTTTTACCAAGGTCCAGTAAAATTACCGAGAAAGTTCAATAATTTTACCGAGATTTCTTGGTAAAATTACCAATTCCATAAATGGTAATTTTACCAAGAAGAAACCTTGGATTAAATAGAACCCTGAATTCTCGGTAATTTTACCCTTTTCTCAGTAAATACACCGATATTTTTTTTTCAGTGCACCAATAGGATCCCTCAGTAGTTCTGTACCCCTTTTGTCTTCTTTCTCTACAGCAACAGCCGCAGTTCTTGAAACATTGAATTGCTCTCAGTTTTTTCCCGGAAAATGCAGTCGGGTGGTCGCTGAGAAAGAACCTCCTCCCGCGCATCTTTCAAAGCAAACTGCATTATTTTTCCCTAAAAAAGAATAAGATCGGAATTGAAATATTTGCAAAAACGACAAACGGAAAAGTTCCCGCGTCGATTTTTCGCACCTTTTTTTGGCAGGCTGTCACCGCATCAACACTTTTTTCATCGTCGCTCATCAAAAAAAAAACGCGACCAACTGGTTAGAAACGGGATCGCGACCAATTAGAGGCCTCAAAAAATTCAGGATTAAAGACATTACGAGGAATAGAGAAGACGAGACGGTCTCGGTCAGTGGCGTGGCGTGAATAATCGATTATCGATATCTCGCCATTTGAAACTATGGTAAAGAATCGATTACCAAGGTGTTCGCTGCGAATACCCTGATAATCGATCTTTTTTCATAGGTTTAAATGGCATAACAATCGATATATCGCAATTCACGCCACGCCACTGGTCTCGGTTCACGGGATCAGCCGGGGCCTCGGGCGAAAAGGCCTATCTGCAGCGGAAACCGAGGGAGATCTGTTTTTCTCCGCTGAATGCCGGCCAATTTTGGTGTTTATTCAGTCTTTTTTGTGCGGGCGAGGCAGCGCGACAATGCGCGACAAAACCAACTTTCTTATCCGGCAGGATAATTTGATAAGCGGTCGCCGCGTCCGTGAAATCGGGGCGATTAGCAAGCGCATCCAGTAATTACAGGCTCCCTTCTCGACATCTTTGATTCACCGATCTTTGATGCAATTTTGTTGGACGTCTCCGCTGGTGTCTAGAGTCCCTTTATAGAGAGAGTTGAGACAACGCAGCTCATGGATGTCAAAAATAGGAATGAAGATTACACAAATCGAACGTTTTTCGTAATCTTTGGTCAACCCATTTCCGAATTCCTGTCTCCATTCCTTCCAGAGACAGAGTGACCCTCCTTTAGTATATATTGGCCATGGTGGAAGCTTTTACTTTCGGGACTTCAGCATTCTACTGCTGACTTACCTACATGGTTGATGTTTAACAACGTGTTGGCAGTTTTGTTTTGCAAACAAGCCGAAGATGGCCGAAGCTTGGGAAACTTGTTTGACTCATGACGTCATACCCGAACCTCATCATCGACCATGTAGGTGGGTCAACAGCCGAGATTAGGGTGATGACTGTTGCTCCCTTATAATTGTCCATAAAGAACTGTTGAAGCCCCGAAAGTAAAAGCTGCCACCTGTCGCCAAGAGGCCAGTGGAGGGTCTCTTGTCTCTGATTCCTTCTCTCACTCCGCTTGTTCCTTGCCGGCCGTGACCCTAATTTCCCGGTGCATTTCAGTTTATAATATTTGCAATTGGTAATAATGTAATGTTTATTCCCCTTTGTGGCACTGTAGAGGCCTAAAATACGGGAGCCAATCAGGGATGGATTTGTGTTGTCTTTACTCTCAGTATAAAAGGACTCTACTAGTATCGAGCGCAAAAACATGACGAGTTGACACACAGGAAAGGGTGTAGGCACACTGCAAGAGAGAGTGTACCATAAGTGAAGGAAAAACGGGCTTCTATCGTATGTTGTTGTAAAAGTGATCGGATCAGTGATTAGGGAACTTATCTTCCAAAAATTCAAATTAAGTTATTCACCTCACCACTTCGGCGTAATTTTTCAGTGGTTGTGTTGTAGAACGTAAAATATCACCCGATTTTCATCTCAATATCGCGGAAAATACGCGATGCATGTTTATAACGGTACCAGCATAATATCCATGAACGTCAGTATTTGAGAGGGGCGAAAATGTATACGATTATCCTTCATTTTCGTATGAACCCTATACCTGCTCCGGAGTTCGAATAGTTGTGCACTCTTGATGTTTATTGTTCACAAAATATCAAAATGAAATATTCGATAGCGGGTTAAGGAAAAGCGCTTTTTCCGGACAAAAAACGCCCAAAAATATAAAAAATGGAGACATGTAAAAGAACTTTCATTCAAGGCCTTCGTCATTAAACCATCGGAGAGTATTCCTCGCAAATATAACTTGGAGACTTTAACGCACGGATAGAAAAATAAACTAATTTTTCAAAATCATTCAAACATTTTTTTCACCGTATTATACAAGGTCACAGACACAATTTCTCATTAAATATGAAGTAGATGTGCAATATTTCAGAATGTAAGAATATCCTTGTAAAATTCAGGATTACTAGTACTTCCCTGTCAAACATTGAATTAGTACGTACTTGGTCCCTTAGAGATAACTCTTGAGATAGACCAGCGCAGTGGCGTGGGGTGCTTTGCGATATATCGATTGATTCGCTATTTAAACCGATGGAAAAGGATCGATATACAGGTTGTTTGCAGCGAACTTCTGAATAATCGATTCTTTACCATTGCTTCAAATGGGGAGATATCGATAATCGATCATTCTCTGAGGCTCGGAGAAGGCCTGATAGATTTTTAGGATTACAGATCCGTCCATATTTTCTCGATCCCAGCTGGCATCACCGATAGGTTATTTTATGAGTTATTGATTATGGAGTCCAGACGTGCCTGTATTTCTGCAGCGTTGCCAAGTGTGGCCAGTAAATCCGAAAATAATGTTGAGATCGAATCGAAAGCGAAAAGAAAACCGGCACCGCGATTGGCGAGCGCCCGACGCGACACCCGTCTTAACGACCGACGATCGCAATGACAGAGGGGCCGAAACGGAGTCGTGTGACCGACGCACATTGAGATGATTGACCTGGAAATCTGGACATAAGCACTTAAAATTGATAGACAAAGCAATAGAAAAATACTGCCGTGCTAAGGAAGAACGTCGTATGAACCTCCAGGCGTTGTCATATTTCCTTCAATATAAAACGAATTTATTGGGAAAATTGTAAATATTTTTTTCAAAATTGCCAGACAATTGTGTTCGCAATTTGATCTAAAATATCTGAAAATTTCAAAGAATACGCATAAATTTCCTCCAAAAATGCATGTATTATCCAGTGAATTTCGGCAACTTTCGAATGTTCATACGGCGTTTTTCCTTAGC
Organism: Bemisia tabaci; assembly: GCF_918797505.1. NCBI lineage: Eukaryota > Metazoa > Arthropoda > Insecta > Hemiptera > Aleyrodidae > Bemisia > Bemisia tabaci. Next base: position 16,379,205 of record NC_092801.1, on the reverse strand, counting down.
ACGGCAGAGTAGTTGGTATGTCAGTTACCGGATTTGGAAGGAGGACAGCCTCTCCGCGCTGAATGAAGCCCCGTCTGAATCAGTGACGTGGTGTACCTTGCGATGTATCAATGGAGATGTTGCATGTGTGAAGAATTTGCGGTTTGACTATTAATTCTTATGTAAAAGTTTGCGAGATACACGATGGTGCCACTAGTTTTCTCTGAAATCATCTCCCAAGCTCAAAAAAAGCTCTCAAGTTGAGGCAAAAATGGAGGGGGTATACCACGCTATCCTGAGAGTCCACCTCTACATCAAGACAAACTCTCCATGCAAAGATAGGGAGCAAATATATTGACAGGGCTGCCACTTTATTCGGAGACTCTAAAACTGAAAACACGGCATCAGCCAATCAGAGGCGACTCGTAAAAGTAGAGGGCTCCACTTGACCCGCAATTCAAATTGCTGCTCTTGTTTTCTCAATGATTTGGCCAGATCTTACGGCCCAACATCACCATGTGCGACGGTCCGAGTGTCGAAATGGAGCAATCGTTTCCTCCGATCGTGATGTCATTTCGCGCCGCTTCCTGGCTCGTCGATCACGCTTCCGCACGTCCGGACTTGCGGAGCTGGTTGCCTATCAAGCTAGGCGCTTCACACACAGATGAAAAAAGTAAGAGGGAACCACCCGTTTCAACCAATAGGATCGCTCCACCCTGGTAAAAATTGGCAGTAGGATCTGTGTTCCCAAATACTATAGGCCTACAGCCGGCTGTAAGATTTCCTATATAGCTTCTATAGCCGGCTTTACAATTTTTTATAACCTTTCATAGCCGATGGCGATAAAGCTGCAGCCAGGCGATAAACTACATAGCCTGGCGATAGGAACTATAGCTCGGCTGTACGATTTTCTTCGCTTCCTACAGCCTTCTTTATGATTTTCTATCGCCTACTATAGCCAGCTATAAGACTTCCCATGGTATTTTGAAACGCAGCTCCTATTCTCAATTTTTACCAACACCGGAAAAAAAACACATTGGATCTAGAGTCCAGACTCTTTAACACATCGACAAGAAAAAGAACTCTTGATTCAATCAGAATCTAGCTTAAATCAAGAACCAAGCCCCTTAATTAAAGCGGATTTCGTTTTGATTCAAGCAAATATCCGATTGAATCAAGAGTATTTTTTCTTGTCAATGTTTTCAAGAGTCTGGACTCTAGATCCAATGTGTTTTTTTCCAGTGTGCAGCCAATCGATAAACTACATAGCGTGTCGATAGGAACTAAAGCCCGGCTGTGCGATTTTCTTCGCTTTCTACAGCCTGCTTTATGATTTTTTATCGCCCTCTATAGCCAGCTATAAGACTTCCTATGGTATTTTGAAACGCAGCTCCTATTCTCAATTTTTACTAAGGCATACTTCCTATGTCTTCTTTGTCTATCGCTTTGTCTATCGCTTTGTCTCTCAATTTCAATAATCAGTCCCTTGCACGGCAGAGTAGTTCATTCCCAACAAAGCGAGCAAGCACGTCTGGGATGATGATGTCGGAATCGTTTTCGATTAATGTCGGAACACTTCATTTTCTCACAGCTAGATCCGTGCGTCGCCGTCCGCCATTGGGCCGCGGAATCGCGGTAAGTTCGCGGGGCGGGTAGTCACGCGGTATTGGTGTTCGGTGCACGACACCACTCAGCACTCATCGGTGACGGCGCGGCGGCGCGGCGCGGCGACTCGTCAAGAGCAATTTACATAACAGTTCTCAAGACGGGAGTCGCGGCCTGACATTCGCTGAATGCTCCCATCTCCTTCTCAACGACTTCTTTATATCGGTGCCCCGATTGCTGAATTTCTTTCGATGGGTCTTGTCTTGGATTAGATTCGAATAAATGACGTCATCGGTTTTCCTTGCATCGGAGAGGTCGGACAAAATTTGGAAACTTTAAATGCTTACAACTCTGTTTATACAACACTTTGAGGCTCTAAAAGTAATTCATTGGATTTTTCGTGAAATTTTCTAAGAGGAACACCCCTTGAAGTTTAAAATGTGACGAAATAAACATAAAAATTTGCAGTTTTAGTCAAAAATTTCATGTCCGACCTCACTAATTGACTCCATCCACTGTGCGTCGTGAACCCAAATAGTCTGTTGGCTGCCGCGACAGCGCAGACAGCAGTAAGTGTCGAATTCTCGAAATCGAGTTTCCTTCAAAATTCGTCCAATCTTTCTTAGATGAAGTCACTGCAATAGCTAAAACAGCAACATCCATCTTAATCGTATAAAAACGAGGCATATGAGAAAGCTGAGAGCGCTCTAGTGCGCTAAAAATGACGTAGTTTCAGACGAGCGAGCAGTAAGTGACATTTTTCCTACAGAGAGCCAATGGAAACGGTGCTTTCGGTGCTTTCAAGTAAAAAGACGCCCTCTTCTGCCAGTTTGTAACCTAAAAATGTGTTTGTTGTGTGTCCAGAGCGCAACCACGAAAGCATGCAGAGGACGAGACTTACGGCTGTCTTGCCTAATTCTAGCCTATCATGAAAATGAAAAAGACTCTTCTTACGTGACTAAAATAAAATCGGTCGATTTTTAATCATCCAAACGACTTCTAGGAGTCTTTTGGATGATTACCTAGTGGCAATTTGACAAAGAAGGGAGGCTTCTTTCAATACAATTTTCCGGTCAGAAGCTTCTAAGCCCGTTTTTTCAAAATTTCATGCACTGTGGCGTACGCGCAATGCGGGAAGTATCCATGCGGTCTTGCAGGCACTAACAGCGCCGCCGCACGGTGCGGCATCCTTATGGACGATATGGACGCTGTGTAGGCTGGGAGCTAAGGGCTGTAGGCTATGTATGGCGAACGACATGGACGCTACATTAGCGCCTACAAACCCGTAGAAATACTTCACACATTGCGCCCACACCACGGTGCGCGCTTTAATCGTAAAATATTCTTAATTTCTAGGTGTCAAACCATAAAAATTTGAGTGATTTTACTGATATCTTCAAGAATCCCCACTTACAAGTTTCATTATGATCAGTTAAGATGCATTTTGCAACAAGGAACCACTTTTACGGGCTCATTTTAAAACAACTTGTGTGCCATTCTATACCCTATAGTTATAGGTGCTTTCATTGATTAGCCAGATATAATGGCTCTTTATCGCAAAACTTAGTCCAATTTAACAACTGGAACAAAGCTGTTCTCGATTAATAAATTTTCAACACACGGAAAAAATAAATTGCTAATTTAACAAAATTGGTGAAAAATATTACCGCACTGGAAAAAAACCACATCGGATGTAGAGTCCAGACTCTTAAAAACATCGACAGGAAAAAGTGCTCTTGATTCAATCAGAATCTAGCTTAAATCAAGAACCAGCCTTTCAATTTAAGCGGATTTCGTTTTGATTCAGGCAAAAATCCGATTGAATCAATAGTATTTTTTCTTGTCAATGTTTTCAAGAGTCTGGACTCTAGATCCAATGTGTTTCTTTTCCCAGTGCGACATGTTTCAAATGCACATTTTACATCAGTGAGAAGTTAATATAACCTCGGAGGTGGTTAAATTAGCATTTTTGTAATGTAAAATCTGCATTGAAACGTGTCAAACACTTTTTTTACCTACTCAGTTGTTAAATTAGCAGTATAATTCTTTTTCATGCACTCTGGAATTAACAGTCCCATCTCTCCTTTTACAACAAGTGAATTTTCATAACCATGTTGCAGCATTGACGCAGCGTCTCAGCGCAGGGTCTTCCACGGATGAGAGCAATGCTCAAAAATTGCGCAACGAGAGTTAATCCGAATGCTAGGTTTAAAGAGAGTCTTTTATTTCACATACTAACAACTTAATGCTCACGACGACAGATTGAAGTGATTTGTCGGGACGATGTTGAAACGCGGCTCGTAATCAAGCCGTTCGTAATTCCTTTGATCTTAAAGATGTCGTGATGAACTTTGGATCGGGTGCAGGGGGTGGGTGGGTGGAAATGTTGGATGGGGGGGGGGGGTTAAAAGCGCGGGGGACGTCGAAGGGGCACAGAGCTTGGAGAATGGCGAGAATCACGCAAGCGCAGTGATGCTGCCTTGACGATTCTTCGAAAATTACTACGAATGTACCACGTTTTGATGACGTCAGTCAAAAAATATTATTGCAGATAAACATTGAGTCCCTTCATACTGAGAGTAAAGACAATGTGAATATATTTTAATTGGTTCCCGTATTTTAGACCTTCACAGTGTTACAAACGGGAATAAAGATTACATTTTCATTAATTGCAAAGATTATAAACTGAAATGGGCCGGAGAATCGGGGGCACGGCATGGAAAAAATTGAATGAAAAAGGGCATCAGAGACAGGAATTCGGGAATGGGTTGTTCAAAGATTACGAAAAATGTCGATTTGTGTAATTTTTATTCCCGTAAGTGACATTTACAAGCCGCGTAGTCTCAACTCTATCAATGGAGGACTCTAGGTTAACGCACTGTTAAAAATTTTGGAGTGAAAATGTATACCGGAGTTTATAGGACTCCCAAAAAGCCCGTGTGATATGAATGCAGAGTGAAATCTACTCTGCTACGGAGTGACTTTTACTACCACAAAACCAAATCTACTCTTCCTGCGGAGTGTCATAAGCTTTTATGGTGCTAATTTCACTTCGCAATCATATTACTCGGGGTTTTTGGACGCTTTTTAGAATCTGGCACAGAATTCCACTCTATAATTGGATTGCCTTTTGCAATTCGGAACTATAAATTCTGGCTCTTCTGGAAAAAACACTTATGTGCATAGGGAAACTAATGGCACATACGTTGTTTTTAAACCGGGCTAGGATTTTTAGTTCCAAATTGCAAAATGTAGTCCAATTTTAAACAGTGCACAACCGTCACCTGAGCCGAGGTTTTCAGCGTCCCATGGACCGAGCAGCGAAAAGAAAGTGAAGTTGATTTAACATTTTGGATCTGTTACTAGTGTGCGAGAACTCCCAAAACGCTGCATTACCCGCAACAGCAGTTAGTTTTACATCTTGACATTGCTAAACTAGCTGCTGTGTCAGTTAATTCATCATTCTGCAAGTTCTCGCGGACTTTTTTTTACATCTAGAATGTGAATTCAACTTCACTTTTTTGTGAGGTTTTCGGCGTCTCATGGACCGAAGTTTATAGTCCCGTCAACCGATGATTTTTCAATGACAGCTGCAATTATCCCTCATTAAGCAAAAAGGAACTAAACCACAGCATTATTGCCAAATTTAATTGGGAAATTTAATTTTTATACATGAATGCAGTCGTGCGGATTTTTGTGCAAATTTCGGTGAATGTCCTTAAAATTTTCAAAGGACTCCACGCAAACGTTCTCTTGTAAAGAATTAAATTTCCCACTCAAATTTGGCAATAGCTGATGTGGCTTGAGTTATTTCTGCTAAACGCGGCCCAATTTGAAGAACCTTGTTTTGAGATCAACAACAAATCTCCGAGGGATTTTCAAAGGGAAGGAATCTTAAAACCTAGGTCCAACGGCAAAACGGCAACAACGGAACTTTGGGCTTTGGTGCGGTTGGCTGCAAGGACTCATTATCCCTCGCATCGTGAATAACCTACTAAAATGAAAACTCGAGCTCTAATCCTCCGCGGTCCGTACCCCTCCTCCCCCCTCCTCATCCCGACCGGCATGTTCACGACTTAGGTGCTAGATTTTGAGTCTGTTCACAGGAAACCAGATCAGAATGCGAGTCGCTGTACTCGGGACGCTATCAAAACACGATCACCCGAGCGCGTGAGTAACACGTAAACCTGAGTTAGTGAATCGCCGCGCTATTGATTTAGTGCACCTCTCGAAATCGTATGTTTCCCAGCTGTTTTTGTGAGTCAAGATCCAACCCTACGGCAACGGATGCAGACACGAGAGGTAGAATACGTTTATAGGGAGAGTATGGCCCACTGAAAAAAAAAATCTCGGCGTTTTTACCAAGGTCCGTTGGTACTTTTACCATCTCACTTTTTTTTACCAATTATTGGTAATTTTACCAAGACAGACTGGTAAGCTTACATAAAAACCGGTATTTTTACCGTTTTTTTTTCAGGTAAGAATACCACTTTTATTGGTAATCAATTCTCGGTAACTTCGCCATTTTATCTCGGTAATTCTACCACAGTCGATAAAAAATATTGTCGCTTTTACCAAGGTCCAGTAAAATTACCGAGAAAGTTCAAACATTTTACCGATATTTCTCGGTAAAATTACCAATTCCATATATGGAAATTTTACCAAGGAAAAACTGGGATCAAATAGAACCCCAAATTCTTGGTAATTTTACCCTTTTCTTAGTAAATACACCGAGATTTTTTTTCAGTGCTTAAGGCCCAAAAATAGTGGCGCTTTGTCTTGATTTATAAGGTTGGGAGAGGGGCCGGGTCATTGCCATAACTTTTGACGGTTATCGCTGACCGCACTTGCTACCAATCTTACTACATCAAAGATAACTTCTCTCGAAAAGAGCACACGATAGCCGTAAAACTATGTACATACGTCGTAATAATGCATTTGAGTAAAATTCTCGTTGCGATATGAAAATAAAACTACATTTTGAGTCATTTTGTAATTACACTTGCTAACAGCGTCCGCCCTTGACGTCATTTGTAAAATCAAACTTCCATTTTATCTATGTTTAAAAGAATTGTTAATATCTTATTCAAAAGTTGATTTCAAAAATCCCGTTGGGTGCATTGTTTCCTATGTAAGATTTTGGAGAGAAAACATGCGCATTTACCTCTACTTCAGGCCTTGTTTAGAGGCCCATTACGAGCAAAATTCTCTGAAAAGTCAGAAGTAAGACGTATGAAAATTTTCCGGAAACCTCGCAATATTACGAGGAAATTTGGCAACGTCTATAGGTTTGTGCGGCGTTTTCCCACAGCGGCAGTACCCGGCACTGAAAAAAAAGTCCTTTGGATCCAGAGTCAAGACTCAAAAAATTTGACAAGAAAAATACTCTCGATTCAATCGGATTTTCGCTTGAATCAAAAGGAAATCTGCCTAGAGGCTGGGCTCTCAATTCAAGTAAAAATCCAATTAACAGGGTGTCTAGCATAAGGAAAACCCGGAAAATATCAGGAATTTCGGCCGATCAGGAAAAAATCAGGAAAATCGGAAAAATCGGACGTTTTATCAGGAATTTTTCTTACGCGAATCTCCTCAGCGGAGAAAGTCTTACTGATTTTTGCCTACCGTGCCAGGAGTCGAAAAAACTCAGAAACATATCAAGAAATTTCAAAATGAAAATATCAGGAATTTTTTGTAAAATATCAGGAAAATATCAGGATTTTTCAAAATTAAAAAATACTAGACACCCTGAATTTAGGTGAAGAATATTTTTTCTCGTCAAATTTTTAAAGAGTCCGGACTCCGGATCCGAGAGACTTTTTTTCCGGTGTATGTCTCTGACGCAAACTCGTTTTTTCCGTGACTTCGCAGCGTCGAAGCTCAAGCTCGACGCGACAACGCGGCCTGTCAGACGGCTCATCACGGACGAGGGCGATCCGGACATCTTACTTTGATCGCGGAAGATTTTCCTCCTTTTCCTCCCCCTCCCCTCCCCCCCCCCCCCTTCCCCCTCCCCCCCCTCCCCCTCCCCCTCCCCCTCCCCCTCCCCCCCCTCCCCCTCCCCCTCCCGCGCCCCGCGCTCGGCGAATAAACCACGGCTGACCCAGTTCCCGGCGACCCCCCCCTCACCCCCTCCCCCCGATTGCGAGCACCCACCGTTCGGGCCTCCGCGTTCCACGTCGAAAAGTCGGCATTTTTTCCGCCCCCGCCGAGTTTTTTGCATGATCGATTCCGGGCCGTAATGGCCGTAATGCCCGACGCGCACAATGGCCTACGCCGCGGTAATGTATTTCTCACGCATTCGTAATCAAGCACCCGGACGACTCCTGATGCCAGGTCTCCGGCCAGCGACAGCCGCTAGCCGGGTCTCGCTTGGAAGTTGGAGGCAGTGCTCGAGTGCCGATGGAGTTCCTTCGAGCTGTGACGTACCGTCATGAGAGTGAAGAGGAGCCTGTAGGGCCACTCTCTTGTATTTTTGGAACGGATAAACGTGGTTGTGCATTGTTTCGATGTGAGGTTGGAGGTGAGGAACTGAAGTTTAAGAAGGAAGAGAGGAGGAAGGAAGAGGAGGGAGGAGAAGAAGAAGAAGAAGAAGAAGAAGAAGAAGAAGAGGGAGGCGAAGAAGAAGAAAAGGAAGGAGGAGGAGGAGAGGAAAGAGAAGGAGGAGAAGAGGAAGGAGAAGGAGGAGTTGAGGAAGGAGAAGGAGGAGAAGAGGACAAAGAAGAAGGAAGAGGAGAAGAGGACAAAGAAGAAGGAAGAGGAGAAGAAGAAGAAGAAGAAGAAGAAGAGGAAGAAGAAGGGAAATAGGAGGAGAAGGAAGAGGAGTAAGAGGAGTAAGAGGAGTAAGAGGAGGAGGAAGAAGAAGAGGGGGAAGAACAAGACGAAGGAGAAGAAGAAAAATAAGGCGAAAAAGAAGAACAACAACAACAAGAAGGAGAAGAAGAGCAACAACAACAACAACAACAACAACAACAACAACAAGGAGAGGAAGAGCAACAAGGAGGAGAAGAACAAGGATTGGACGTATTTCTGCCAAACGGAACTATGCGCATTATGACGTGAGTCATGTTATGCAAGTACTTGTATGGGTCTCAGGGCTCATGTCTTAATGCACATAGTTCCGTTTGGCAGGAACACGTCCAATTGAAGCACAAGACTACGTGTATTCTCTTCAAAATTCCTCATTAAAATCGACGCACACAACGAGAAGTCTAAAAATCAACTCTTATGAACAAGCCTTGTTCAACAAGGTATATAAGTGGACCAAATTTTGCAATAAGAAACCACTATTTCCAGCTCATTTTAGAAAGAATATGTGTGCCATTGGCTTCTCTATGCAGAGAGGCGCTTTTATAAAAGAACCAGAGCTAGTGGTCCCTTATTGCAAAATGTAATCCAAGTGTTTTCTGTTAACATCGGTTAAATGGCAAAAATACAAATGACGTCACTTGCGTAATCGAACTTCCATTTGATCCGTGTTGAAAGGCCTTGCAAATATCTAATTTAGGAGTTGATTTCAAAACTTCTCGTAGTGTGAATTGTTTTTTATGTAAGATTTTGAAGAGGATACATGTGACGTTTTCTTCCACTTCAGACCTTGTATAGTAATGCATTATCTCGTTATGCCAAATTGAAACTTTCATGGAATTTGACTGGTGCATTTATTCGCATTCTTTTAGACTCTTCGATTAAAAAATAATTCAATTTTAGATATTCCATGTCCTCATTAATTTAATGATTTAAGACTAAAAAATTATACCCAGGACCTGTAGGAGCCACTGTGAAGCGTTTTGAAGTGTAGAAATCACCTTTTACTTTACTTTCATCCATCATTCGCACGACATTTCCTCCAAAGTGCCATTCGCTCTTAAACGATAATTACACGCTATGTTTAGGCAACCTACGCTTGGTCCATAAAAAGCTCGATTTCTTGGATGTCCTCATCTAATTATCACCAATGAACTCAAAGACGGGCCATAAGATAGGTGCCCAAATTACCATCACTTTTTTATGTGCCATCAACTGTCGAAACAAGCCTTTCATGTCAAAGCTATCGTGTTTTACACTATCTTTGATTGCATCTGATTTTGACACCATCCATAAATTATTCGCTCAGCTCTCTCCGTCCCATTAGCTCGATTCTTTATTGTCTTCCCCCATGTTTTTCCCTCTTCTCGATACTCGAGCGCCAGTCTGTCAGTGCAAATGACGGGGACTTGAGAGAGACTTTAAAACGCGAGGCTCAGAAAAATAGCGAGTTGCGGTTGTTGAGGAATAGCATTTTGGTGAATTTTTAACCGAGAGACGGCGATTCCCTAACTTTTCCTATGAGTCCCCTTGACTTTCCCTGACTTTTGCAGGCAACCGTAAATTCCCTAATTTTATCTGACTTTCATATGTTACTGTAATTTAACGAAGGTTTTCCAGACCACTGGAAAACCCGTAACACTCATCTCTAAACCGCACTTAAGCAGAGTGCAAAAGTAGGAAAGGTCTTCGAAATGAAATAGCATAATAAGAAATGACTATGATTTTCACAATCTGCGTAAGATATTCGTTCTTTTAATCTTTCCGCCTCAAAAACGATACTACCGCACAAGTGAACATTTCGTAAGAGGAGTCCTCCTATCCAACCCTTGCGTACGAGGATGCTACACAATATTCCAAATGGCTGATGCATCCGGGTGGAAATCTAGAGGAACCACCATGGCCTTTATCAGCGCAAGGAAAATATACTTGCATACACATCGGTAGATAAAATCCGGTCTCGTCACTAGTGTTTTGGCAGGTTGGCGTCGGCCATGTTGAATATTGCAAAGCATTGCGATGAAAAGTGAAATTTCAAAAGGCTCGAATAAAATTCACAAACATTGAAAATTATAAATTTTTTTCTGATTAATTATTAATTAAACCTTTGGAGATCCGGAAGCGTATCCAATGGTCTTCCTGTTGATACAGCAGTACTATGCTACACTGGAAAAAAACACATTGGATCCAGACTCTCGAAAACATTGACAAGAAAAAATACTCTTGATTCAACCGGATTTTGGCTTGAATCAAAACGAAATCCGCTTAAATTAAGAGGCTTGGTTCTTGATTTAAGCTAGATTCTGATTGAATCAAGAGTACTGTTTCTTGTCGATGTTTTTAAGAGTCTTGACTCTAGATCCAATGTTTTTTTTTCCAGTGTACCCTACTGAGGTGCTATGTACGAAGGAGGACACACATGGGAGTTTAAAGAGAAAAGCCCCTGTCTAACCTCTAAACCAAATGACAACATTCGCAACGTGTGATTGATTGTTTTAGGCCTGGAATGAACAATTTCAAAAGATCACTGTTTCTAGCGAGGCCTCTCGAATGCATCTCAAAAAGTTTCAAAAAATTTCGTGAAATTTTCCATCTCTCATTCTGGTGCAAAAGGGTCGAATGGATCGACTCTTCCTACGAAACGTTCACCTGTGCTGTGGTATCGTTTTTGAAGCGAGAAGTTTAACATAACGCTTCCAGAACTTTATGTCCACCTACCTCTCGTCGATTAAATAAATCTCCACCGCTATTTATGTCCACTAAACGTTAAAAGCAGTCTTTATTAAGTCCACATGACTTAATGTCCAACCATGAATATGTCCAAAATTGTCCAAATTGGGGACAATTTTTTCTTCTCATTTAAATGACACGAACGCAAATCAACAAACGCATATCTCTTATGGACACGGATTGTGAAGGAGAGAAATTCAGACTTCCTCGATGCGCTCGTCGTGATTTTTGAGCCACTTTCTTTGAAAATCAACTCTTCTTTGTGCTCTAGCTGTAGTTTGCTATAAGCTTTTTCCGGAACATCATCATCAGTTTTTCCCGAACGCTTCACAACGAGCCACACAGCTGGCAACGCGCTAAAGTAAGAAACGGCGGCTATTAATGCAATTTTATTGGCTGCTGGATTCGGATCCGCCGCCGCTGTCGTCGTCGTCGGGTTATTAGCATCATTACGCCTTCATCTTCACCGCGCGGCGGTATCGGCATCAGCACCGCCGCGCTAAGGAAAAACGCTGCATGAGCCATTAGGCGGTGCCAAATTTCCTTTGATAAATCACGGATTTTCTGGGAAATTCGTAAACATTTTCCTCTCGATTTTTCAGGGAATATCGTTCGCAATTTGATCTAAAGTGTCTAAAAATATCGAGGAAAAATATCGCTAACTTTTCTCAGAAATAAACATTAACATTCAAGGAAATCTAGCAACTCGCGAATGTTCATATGGCACTTTTCCTCAGCAAGGCAGAGCAGATTCTGATATGATGCCAACCGACGGCACCGCACCGGATGGGACTCCCGGGCTAATCGCACCATCTCCGCCCGGGAGACCAAAGAAATGCTAGGTGGATCTCGAAAATATCATTATATCTTAGAGTACCTTATAGGAAGATTATGGCCACTGTGAAGTACGAAAAAGTAAACGAAATTCTGCGTTAAGGTGATTCGATGGACGCCATATTTTGTATCAGAACGGCATGCGATATATCGCATCAATTTGCTCCATTTTTTCAGCTACTCGTCATTTTGCTCCAATTTTGAGATCGCAATTCTGTTGTCAGGAAACTAAACCACTCACTTACCAATTTTAACAAAGAAATTCAACGTAATAAAGGCGTGGTTTTTTTTAGAGAGAAAACATCGCATTCGATATTGATATCGAAACTGCACTCGAATGCGATATTTTCTCTCTTAAAAAACCACGCCTTAATAAAGTTGAATTTCTTTGTTAAAATTAGTAAGTGAGTGCTTTAGTCTCCTGACAATAGAATTGCGATCTCAAAATTGGAGAAAATTGACGAGTAGCTGAAAAAATGGAACCAATTGATGCGATGTATCGCATGCCGTTCTGACACAAAAAATGGCCTCCATCGAATCACCTTAAAACTTATTTATTTAAACACATCTCTAAAACACACAACTCTAGTATAATAGGTACAACCCATTATCCTTTTTTTGCGCACGACTGTATTCGTATCGTCAAACCACCTCGGCGAGAGATCGGTGCGAGTTCGCGACCATAGGAACGAGGCCTTGCACTCTGACTGACATTTGAAATTTCCACGAAATCTCATCAAGGATTTAAATAGGAAAGTTTAATTCGAAACACTCCTTTCTCTCCGCCGATCAGGCGTCGATTAAAGGCACAACAATATCAAAAGATGAAAATGCCATTAATTGGCTCGTAAAATACGCTCTCGCGGTGCGTGACGTCCCGATCCTAATCCGAATGCAGCCATAAACCACGCTTTGTTAGCCAACAAATCGGGGGATTAGGCAGTCATCACTTTCTAATCGCCGCCCGTTAATCTCCCCTCGTTACGAATCAATCCATCGCTCCGTGCCAACGCCGACGAAAAAAATTCACCTAGATCGCGTTGTGATTCTTCGAGTAGGCGCATTATATCGCCGACTTGACAACGAGCAAGCTCACCGGTTGCCTAAATTTTAAACAGAAGCCGAGCCAACGGTTGCCCAATGATGATTTGTCATTCAGGTGTGCGTTGATCCTGGATTGCAGCATACCCCAACGGAACTCCTCGAAAGTTTTCATGTCAATTTTTTTTCAATTGGTGGACTTTGGTCCAGGCATTTTTAACTGGGCGTAATTCTGCTGAAAGGAACCAGAGACGGGTAGGAAAGAAGGTGTGTGCTCGTTAGTTGAGGACCGGGAAAATGAATGGGAATTATAAAACTCCAGTGACGTCATCGGCGACGACCGGGACGAAAAGATCGGGAGCGTGGCTCTTTAACTCATGAGCCCTGTTCACAACGCTCTTGTCACATGCCCACGGCTCATGAGTGCCGCATATGTTGGCGCTTTGATTTAATGTAAAATACCTTTTCCATTTTAACAAAAGGAATCACGTCCATAGTTTTATATTCTTTCTTATGCAGTTTTCTAGAGCAAACTCCATATTTCCCACAGTTCTCTAGTTCCGTTTAGCAGAACTACATCCAACCAAGAAATTGGGGCATTGAATCGTGTTGGTATCGTCAAATTTCACACACACGTTGATATGCCAAAAAGGCACTATGTGAAAATGAATTAAACACACGAAAAACTTTAATGTAAGTACCTACATGCAAACCCTGTGCATACAGTTCCTTTTGATTAACTTTATTTTCGCGTAGCTTTTCTTGTAGAAATATATATGAACAGAAAAAGAGGCTTTAATTATAACTTACAGAATGACAAAGCACTTGTTTGTCTTGTTATTTAACTTCTATTAAAATGAATTTCACATACCTGGAACAAAGGATTAACGACACAAATTAGAATGTACTGTAGAAATTGAATTAAAATCAAATTACTTCACGTTGAATGATATCAATAATCAATACCAATAAAGTTTGAAAAAACTTAATATTGCAACGTCATGTCTAAGCACTTAAATATGCATTATTATTAACAAATCGTTTGAGAATAAGTATTACGACTTGCAGATGTCACATGCATGGGAATGGAAACATTTCCGGGAAAGTTCTTATTCCTGTAAAAGATATTGTTCCCAGCATACGCATCTAACCTACCCCAATTAAAAATAGGAAGTATTTATGCTAAATGGAACTATGTGCATATAGTTTGCGTGAGATATAGTTCCTTTCAGCATAAATACGTCCAATAGAAAATCGGCAACGTAGGGGATCCACCTGTTATAAATCCAAAAAACACAGGAGAGAGGAAAATCTCGACGGCCGTTAAAAACTGGACCAATAAAACGAGACCTCATACAGAGCAAAACGAAAGTGAGCAAAGGCGAGGCGTGAATGTGATGGCTTATCGATACCTTCCTATTTGATGCTGTAATAAAGAATCGATTATTAAGGTATTCGTTGCGAACACCCTGTCTATCGATCCTTTTGCATGGGTTTAAAGGGCAGATCAGTCGATTTATCGCAAAGCACGCCACTGAAAGTGAGACCGTGAGCCCTTCGGTCGGTTCCGAACTCAATCGTTAAAGCCGCTCATGAGGTGAACGATTTTGAGCAGGAATAACTTATTTACGGATAAAATTCTAAACAACAACGAACGGTCCATAGCATTGCTTTCATAGATTCGCGTTTTTTTTTTTTTTTTTAAATCTACATTTTAGATAGATCCCTTCGACTGTACGGCGGCGCCTGAGTGTGCGGATGCACGGAACTTTCTTGGACCATGGATGGACTTTCACTGGTTGTGTGGTCAGTGTTTCGGCGCACAGCGGGCTGATTATTAAAATTAGCAAAGCGATAGACAAATAAGATAAATGGAAAATTGAGTGATCTTATTGGTTTAAGTAGGTGGCCGCAATGGGCAAAGGTAATATGGAATAGTCTAACTAACGGTAGCTACGGGAGACCCTATCGTTAGTCCATCATTTTCCCCTTAGTCTAAAAGAACCACCCGTCTTAGCCAATTGAATCGCTTCATTTACGCGTTGTCTTCTTTGTCTATTACTTCGTCAATGAATTCCAATGATCCGTTCCGCAGAGAAACAAAGCAAGGGAGAATTTGCACCAATTTTTTTTGGCTTCATCTGTGGGTGCTTAATGAGCTGATTTTAAGATATTTTTCATAATTTTTTTTCGGAAATAGTATAAAATAGATAATAGCGTGAACTTTGGGAAATCGATTGAAAAGTGAAAAAATTTAACCGCTTATTGACGTCATCTGACAACAAGACTCGTTTAATCAATCACATGTATTTTAGCAAATTAGATAGTTTTGTCATATCTCATCTAATAATAGTTCAATGTATTATAACTAAGGCTATCCTTTTATTCAGTTCACTCAGTAGTTTCCACTGAAACACGTATGTCATCAAATTTCAGACCCCTGCAAATTCCTCAGGAGGAGAGATCGGACTAGAGTACCTAGATCAGACATGGGACTTTTTTTACTAAAACTGCAAATTTTGGAGTTTGTTCCGTCATTTTGCATATTGTAAGAGTGTTTCTTAAAGGAAATTCTACGAGAAAACCTATGAGACGACTGTTGACCCTCTACCTTTCGTATTAACGTAGATATAAGCTTTAAAAGTTACCAAACCATTTCCGACTTCTCCAATAGTATTTTTCCGCCGTGCAGCGCCGTGGGTCCACTGTGTATCGGTTGCGGCCCAAATTAATTGGCTCTCATCTGTTTATGGCCCGGTATCGGCCGATCGAGATCCATCTATTTTCGACCGGAATTGTTTACGGACTCGCTGAGGAGGAGAGACGTTTCGACACTAATGAAACCGTAAGTGACGGGTTTTAAGGTCCAGTCACTTGAATACTTAAATGTAAAGCGTTCAACACAAATTCAGTGCAGTAAATTAGAGGGTCGTAACTAACGATATTGTTTCCTTTCCGTAGTATCGAGGAAAAGTTGCGCGACGTGGGCGGGTCCAGCTTTCCAATTAATGTGCAGTTGAGATGTTTTGCACTTCGTGTACGGATTTAGATATTACCAATTTTTTGCACTTATTCTTTACACATATAGTACTGGAAAAAACACACATTGGATCTAGCGTCCAGACTCTTGAAAACATTGACAAGAAAAAGTACTCCTGATTTAATCAGATTTAAGCTTAAATCAACAGGAAATCCGCTCAAATTAAGAGGCTTGGTTCTTCATTTAAGCTTAAATATGATGGAATCAAGAGTATATTTTCTTGTCGATGTTTTTAAGAGCCTGGACTCTATATTCAATGTATTTTTTTTTCCAGTGAGCACATTATGTGGATCGCATTTACCAGGAAGGAACCAGCACAATCAAGGTTTTGTGAAAATGTTGACTCCTCATAAAATCCCCAAAAATCTCCAAAAATAGCAAAAAGTTTTTGCTTCCACCAAACGGTTTTTGTTAATTTTAAAGGGAAATAATTCTGTAAATTTTAATACAGTCCGTATATTTCGTATTTTTAAAAGAAAAAAGAAGTTGCACGATTTTGAAAACACTGTAATCACGCTGGTTCCTTTTCGCTAAATGCAGTCCATACATACTCTATGAAAAAAAGAACCATTAGAATAACGCGTGATGCATAACGTCGTAGGCGCGAAGCGTTTCGGAGGGTGAAGGGTGGATCGCGAAGCGGCCAAGGGCCAAAGAACGCATATTAGCGCCTACAAGACTGTAAGAATACTTCACGCATTGCGCCAAACACACTACAGTCGGCTCGGTCGGCGTGAAACGCATATTAGAACCTACAAGGCTGTATGAGTACTTTACGCAGTGCAACCACACCAAGGTGTGCGTTTTATCGTTGAATATTCGTAATTCATCGGTGTCAGACCTATACCACCCGAGGTGTGCCAATTCCTGTTTGGTGTACACCGCGTGTGACGAACACCAGTGTAAACACAAATAAAATAAAAATTCTTTTCAAAAACAAATGAAAATGTAGTGTTAAGAATAGTGGTGTTTCCTCTCTTGCAAATGAAGAAACCTCGTCTTCATACCCTAGCGCCGATTCGGGATCGGAAGGGATAGAGTATGACGAGCTCATTTCGACCCCTTTCGAGAGGGGTAAACCCTAAAACAATAAAACAAAAAAAATCATCCCTAGCGCCAGCACAGCTTTACTCTTTGCTATTTAATTTGAGGTGAGTGCGTAAAAATCTAACTATCTGACATAAAAACTATCGGCTATAACGACCGAAAAAAACCGGTCCCTTCAAGGTGGTTATATTCGATTTCCATTCTATTAACTTCTGAGTTGCCAGATGCCAGAATTATAAATAATTAAAGAATCAACCCTCCTCAAAGTTGGATGCTATTTTGAAGGTCTTATTTTTTCTTGAAAGTTCCTTTATTAAGAAAATTACAAACTTGAAAAAACAAGAAGTTTAGGAGAGGTAATCACTTATAATGAGACGGCGATTTATATAATGAGGCAACTGGGAAAAAGGGAAAGGTTTAAGCGAGGAGAGATACCGGTATCGCAATTTTATGCATATCATCAGCATCTTCACCCCCCCCCCCTTATTTTTGAGGTGTTTGAGTCATCCTCACTGCAAGCTTGCGATTACTAATCGCGAGGTTCGCGAAGCCCGAAATCGTTTCGGCTCGGCATACCGACGAGTATGTATTTTTTTTATTTTTAGCAATACAAGCACAGTGTGGTGGGCGGGTGAGGATTTCAGGACGAGTATTCTACCTGGAATCAAAGTGCTGCGACTGGCAGAGCAAACAGAGAATTAGGGTTAATGGGCGTCCAGGCGTTTACTGCCTTGCAAAGGAGCCGCTAATCAGTTTACGAGCGTGAAAGTGCCGAGAGCCGAAATGCAAACATCCGCACATCGCCACCATACAGTGGGGTCGATGCGAATTTGACCATGGGCCGAATCCTCAGTCGTTCCTCGATCAGCTTTTTTCCTCACGAAGGCACGATATGGTTTACTTTGTGATTGGGGTTAAGAAGATTTTTTTCCGTAACACCATTATAAGGAAACTTTTTTATAAGGAAAGGGTTTCAATTTTTATAAAGTAAAATTCTTGAGTGTGATTCTGAAAACAAACCCTTGCGGGAAATGAGAGTATTCGTGACCTTAAAAATGATTGCGACTTTTCCTGGAAAATTGAATTTCCCTCGCAAATACTTGATTTTTGAGAGAATTTCCGATTTCCCAGCAAAATATAACTTATCCACAAAAATAATGGTAATTATTAGAATCGCTGCTAAAAATTCACTTTGCACAGAGATTCCGTACCTTATTTTTTGGCGAACGTATACCTGTGCTGGCCAGTGTTACTGGTGCTGCTTTGGTTTTGATTAAAACAGGAAAGAAAAAGAAATATTGTAAATTTGGAAGTTAGTTTTAATTATTGATGAATTCCTGCAATGTTTACAGTTGTGTAGTTGAATTTTGTGTTTTTTCTCTCCGTCAGGACTCTTTTTAAGCAAGTATCCTCTCAGCATTATTTTCGTTAAATCTGATTTTCTTCCGTAGGCTTTGTTAGGACTGATCATTTCAAGGATTCCGTCCTCATCAGATCACAATTTTTTCGGTCACAATAACTAGAGCGCATTACCGACCAGAGGCAGATCCAGCAATTTGGCAACACCGGATTTCCTCCTTTTAAACCTTTGTTGAATAATCGATTCTTGCCGGAGCACCTGGCCCCTGTAAAAATCAATACATTTCCATACGTTCAAAAGGGGGGAAAAACAACGTTGCCAATTTGCTGGATCCGCTAATCATATCGACCCGGATGATCGTCAATCCCTCTTTTTGATTTTTCGATTTTGAAATGTTTTGGGTTTAAATGTACTTGTAAACGGGGCCAGGGTTTAAATCTGGAAAATAATTCGCAGAAACCACCGCCTGCAAACTGAAGTGCGATATCGGAAACTTCACACGGACGGCGGTTTGAAGAGGGTTTCGGCCGTAAATCACTTTTTACTTCTTCGCGCTTGCTGGGCACGCGTTTATGGGAGCTATTAATGTGAAACAAATCCGGCACGGCAAAGAGTAACGCCGCGTAAAAATTATCGGGTTTTAATGGGCCGTATTTATGCTAAAAGGAACTATTAGACTAACTGTACGGTTCCACCACTGATGCCTATTTCTGTACGTGCTACAACTTACGCCATACGTGCATTCGACAGTTGTCGTGAAAACAAATTTAAATCCCCGTCAAAAATCAATGAAAAAGAATATTAATATCCAATTGTAGAATTTTTTATAAAAGTTACGCAATAAACTGATTGAAAACCTAGGTCAGAATTTTCGTAAAAAATTAAAGATGAGATTCTCCTGACATGGGTTGTGCTGACAAGCATAATTCATAAAGGCATTAGTATGAGCCTCTATGGAAATGATGTAACAAATTAAACAGTTATCCATTTGCACGGCTCAATTATAATTTGGTGTTTTAATGCGGTCCTCTTAGAAACTACGAACAACTTTTATAAGAAGAAGCACGATGTAAATTTATCAAACTATAAATTATCCAAAACTCAGTAAAACATTAGTGGTTGACTCTAGCTGAGACAGTGCAAAGTGCAAAAACCTCAAGTCACTTATTGAATTATTCAATCTTTGCCGCAATCGTGGTAATAGATTTATGCTCTGCGCTTAATTTCAAGATAAAATTGCCATGTTGCTCAGAAGTTCGAATTTTTAGCCTTTCTATGCTACTGTTCAAGTTTTTTCGTGATAATTTGGTGTCATCGTCCTGAAGAGCAATTTATAGACAAAACCGCAGAATCAAGTTACTCTTGCCAGTTTTAAATTAAACTTGAAACTGAAACATTCCAAATGTATCCATTCACCTACCACTAATTGGACGTAATTTTGCAAAATAAAGTTATTTTTTATCGAATAAATTTAATTTATTCAGTCTCCACTGTGTATCACTGTAATAGGATTTTGGTGGTCATGTTTGATAATTCCTCTACAATAGACTGTCTTTTGGTTCATGGCTATACTTAGTGCAAAACTCGCATTTTATGCAGAATAAAATTGCTCTGAAAGATTATTCTGAGGATTATATTTGAAGAATTTCACCAGAATAAAACGTATATGTGCTTATAATTGTTACTGGGACGTAAGAAAACTACTTATAATTTTTTATGATTTCCCGTCTGCAAAAAAAGTTGGTCTTTTGCACAGAGTTTTCCAGTGGTCTTTACGGAATGAATTTTTTAAATGTAACGATAGCAAAAATAAAAAAAAGGATTGAGCTTTTTTGGCAAGGATAGCTAGGAGTTTGAAACGTTTGAGATATATTTTAAAATTTCCAGAAATGATCCTCTGACATGAGATGAACAACTTTTCTTCACAGTTTCCACAGTGCAAGGTTATTACGCACACATGCGCGAGTTTACTGCACCTGAGCAACTGTCAACGACAGCTCCGTAGATATCTAAAGAATTCATCATGACCTTGGAATGCTGCTATTCTTGTTTCATGTACAGTCAGCTGACTTATTTGCCTAAAATTAGTTCACTTTAGCCGCAAGAAGTTGGAAAACATTTTTAGACACATTGGAAACAAAAGCAGCTAATCGCTTACTTTTCTGCCCTAGCGTTGAAGACTCCAATAGGTCACTGGACAAGGTGTGACTTAAAGCAAACTATGCAACGTATTTTCTCATAGAAAGAAAGAAACAAAAAAAATAAGAAAAAATGATAAAAAAAAACGATTGTTTAGAAATTTCGAGGAAACAATACATTGTGTAGTGCTTTGAATATTCTTTGTCCAGTCCCACTGGATCTCATTAAAGACTTCAACTTATGCCGGAATCACACGCTGAATTTGACAGCTAAATGTGGAAATCAACAGTCATCGCCCAACGGCCGAAATTTCGCAAATTTGAGTTATTTTCATCCACATTTGTATCAAATCTATTCGAATGGTTCAGACAAATCCAACGAATTTTGCGCAACACCCCCAAAATTCAGGCATCGGACCGACGACTTCTACATTCAAGCCACATTCAGCTCCCAAATTCAGCATGTGATTTCGACTTATTAGATAGACATTTGGAGGAGCATACCCAAAGCCTTTGTAGCGTGCGCTTTATTTTTCGGAATAGAGTGATGAAACCTCAAACCCCTCAGCCTCGAGTCCACACTGGAAAAAAAAACACATTGGATCTAGAGTCCAGACTCTTTAAAACATCGACAAGAAAAAATACTCTTGATTCAATCAGATTTAAGCTTAAATCAAGAACCAAGCCTCTTAATTTGAGCGAATTTCCTTTTGATTTAAGCTTAAATCTGATTGAATCAAGAGTCCTTTTTCTTGTCGATGTTTTCAAGAGTCTGGACTCTTGATCCAATGTGTTTTTTTCCAGTGCACTTTTGTGTAGCTCAGCCCTTTTCCGCAGCGACCCGGAGATTCTCAGCACCTCCTGGACTCAACAACTCAGCGGTGGCATGGCGCTTCCTTGCGGAAGTACTCCGCGATCTCCGGGCGACCACCTCATGTTCACCCGCCGAACATCGGCGACCGTTGCCGACCGACCGGGCTCTGCGCTCGCATTTTCGCCGCGGAAGTTGCGTCACGCGAGGTCTGATCGGTGTGAACACGGCTCCGGGGTCGGGTCGAGCTTGTAAAAAAAATGCGACACGGCACGATACTCCACCGCGGCGCTGTGTCGGTGAGGTCTGAGCTCCCCCGCCCCCCCCCCCCCCTACCCCCGAGGATCCGAGTGGTACGCTGCTAAGGAAAAACGCCGTATGAACCTTCAGGCGTTGCCAGATTCCCCTCAATAAAAACCGAATTTGTTGGACATTTTGTCGTCTTCCGCACGAAGGAACGTAACTTTATTCCGAGGTTGCTACATTGGCTCAAACATTTCAATTTTTTATAAAAGTATACTTGTGCAATCATTTTCCAAAATTTTATTGATTTTTGCATGAGATCGGAGGAAAATTCACGGAAATTTTTAGAAAGAAATTACCAAGACTCTCCTGGAGCAATTGCAATTTGCGAGAGGAGATTTGGGAACATTGCGATATAGGTACTTTATTTCGTCCGAGAAACGACGATTTTTTGAATGTTTTGCTTCAAATTTTTCAGACAATTTTGTTCGCAATTTGATCTAAAATATCTGAAAATTTCAAGGGAAGATATGCATAGTTTTCCTCAAAAATAAACATTTCATCGTAGGAAATTTGGCAACTCTCGAATGTTCATACGACGTTTTTCCTTAGCACGGCAGAACGGTTCACGCAACTGCGGGAAATCTTAGCTCCCCTGACGTAAGGGAGTAATTCTAATTTGGGATGAGCTCTAGTATCCGTATAACTCCCTGTTTTACGCGGCTCGCGTGAAAATTGAGATCGCCCTAACGTCAGGGCAGCGACGGAATTAGAGGTTACGGAAGATACGGAATTGATTACGTCTAATCTCTCGTGAGTTTCCTACCCGTCTATTTTGGTACTCTGTCGTTAAAGTCTCCAGACTTATTAAGAACCTCTATTTGGGACTGTCTCTAATGCCAATTCGCACAACCAAGTTTTCCATTGTTTTTGCCAAGCTGTCTGAATATTTCACTGAATTTTCTTTGCGCTGCGCTGACGAAAAAAGTAGTAAAATGTTCTAACATATTCGACCAACAATTCTTTATCTGTGAAACAATAAAATGGCGGCGAAAATTTGAGACGTCGCATGGCCCATGTGATACTTTGGCCGAAAGGTGATGATACAGTGAGGTTAACAGCAAAGTGATGTTGGTGATAACCGTCAAAAGTTGACGATGACCCCCCCTCCCCAAAAACCAAAACTGGTCGCCGCCATTTTTGGGCTCTGGGGCCCAGCGGCCATACTGTCCCTTTAAAAGTACTCTATATACAGGTATTCTAGCTCGGAGCATCTATAGCGTAAATGATAGAGACGAAACCGGACGATTGGCACGGGAACTCTTCTCGTGACCACGACACCACCCGGGTCGAACAGAGAGCTCACCCGGGCAAACCGGACCCGCCAAACCGTGCGGGTCGGGGGTCAACCGGTACTCCCGCAAAAAAGTGACATGCCGACAGCAAAAAGCGCTAGCTTCTTTTGTTCTGATCCTCCCCCTCCCCCTCCTTCCTACGGGGGCGGCGAGGCCACGGAGTCCAGTGACGAGGCGTGAATGATCGATTATCGATATTTTCTCATTTAAAGCTACGGTAAAGAATCGATTATTAAGGTTTCGTTGCGAACACCCTGTCTAGCGATCCTTTTTCATAGGTTCAAATGGCTGATCAATCGATATATCGCAAAGCACGCCACGACGACGGGGATCATTAATCGTCTAATTAGTCCGATGAGCCACGGGCTATTGTTACCCGCTCACTGCTCTGGTTTCGGAATCCGTGCTCCCCCCCCCCCCACTCCTCTCCGAGGGTGTGTTTCCGTGGGAGGATAACGAATCTTATCAGCGCATACCGAGATTTCGGCGATAGTGGGTGACCGAAATCCGGACCGGGGTACCGGTATCACGAGACCGTTTTTTGGTATTTTTAACCCTGCAGGCCGATTATTGAGACTGATAGACAAAGCTATAGACAAAGACGACAAAAGGGATTTGGAGGGATTCTATTGGTGGACGCGGGCGGTGGCAATGGACATAGGAGGTAGGTAATGGCTAACTAACGGCAACCCACCAAAGACCCGACAGTTAGTCCATCATTTTCTTCCTTATAGTCTATAAGAACCGACCATGTCAACCAATAGGATCGCTCTATACACCGCCCTATGACTTCTTGTCTATCTTGCTTTGTCTATCAGTTTCAATAATCGGCCCGCTGGTCGATTTATGGGGTGGGTTCAAATAAGATTGTGTTTTTAGAGTTCGACTTTTCCGGAAAATGAAAGTCGGTGAATGGCATATCGAGGGCTAGGGAACAATAACTGACAATTTTGGCAAAGCAGCGACTTTGCTGCTGTCGACTCGCACAACGCACACGTTTCGACGCCGCCAACATTCACACCATAATATTTGGCTCAGAACCATTTGAAAAATATAGGATGCAGGGCTGGCTATACGCTCTACTTTGAAAATAAAATCGAAAGCGTGCCTGTAAATATTAAAACGTATAAGGCACGAAATTCCGGAAATTTTGAGATTGAGATTTTCCTGGATTTTCCCCGGGACTTTTGAAATTTCCGAAATATTCCGGATCTTTTGCATTTTCCGGAACTTTCTCGGAACTTTTGAAAAATCTAAAAGTAGTCCCGGAACTTTTGACGGACGTGGAATAGGAGCACTGCGTTTCCAAAGGCCTGGATATACGCTCAAATTTCCGTCAATTTCCGATCAACATGATGACAAAAATGGCGGTCAAATTTTTGCAGGCCGCAACAATTTGATGATAGATGATGCGCACCAGTCACCATTTGATCGGAAATTGATGGAAATCTGAGGGTGTATCCAGGCCTCGGGACTTTACGTCCACTTTATTTAAGTCCAAAAGTTACGTCCACCATTTTACGTGTCTACTCAAATGTATGTCCAGAAGAGACCCTCCACTAGTATCTTGGCCATTTTGGAAGCTTTTACTTTCGGGATTTCAGCATTCTACTGTTGACTTATACCTACATCGTTGATGTTCAACAACGTGTTGGCAGTTTCGTTTTGCAAATAAGCCGAAAATGGCCGACGTTTGGGAAACTTATTTGGCTCATAACGTCATACGAAGCTCATCATCGACCATGTGGGTAAGTCAACAGTTGAAACCAGGGTGATGACTGTTGCTCCCTAATAATTGTCCATAAGGAATTGTTGAAACTCCGAAAATAAAAGCTTCCACCTGTCGCTAGGAGGCCAGTGGAGGGTCTCTTGTCTCTGGTCCAGCCCCAAAAATTTCCCCAAAAATTCGTAACCTGTCGAAAAAGAAATTCGGCAACATCTGCAGACTCATACAGCGTTCCTCTTCGTCAAGTAGTAAAAACGTTACTACATCCATTCAACTGATACCGAAGTTTTCCATCTTGCTCTGCATCATCAATTGCTCAATCCAGGGGGAATCTATGAAAGTAAGCAAGAGTGCCCCCCCCCCCGGGGAGGGGGGGGGGGAGTGGCGTGAGCAGGGAGTGCTCCAGTCCGGATCAGGATCAGGGCTCGAGGAGGTCCAACCTTGGGCACGGTGGGTGACTGGGCGAGGTATCGGCGCCCGTGACTCCTCTGACCACGCTGACTCCGACTCTAATTACTAATTAGTCCGCTGACTGCTCTCCTCACCACTCACCACTCACCGCTCACCGCTGCACCGGGACTCTCCGGCGAGAAAACAGCGTCGATACCGCGCTCCTCCCGTGCCACACCCTACACCTTCGTCCCCCGCGACATCACTGCCGTGATAGTGAAGAGAGCAGTACTGCCGTGCTAAGTAAAAACGCCGTAAGAGCCTTCAGGCGTTGCCACATTTCCTTCAATATAACCCCGATTTACTGGGAAAATTGTGGATTTTTTCTTCGATTTTTCAATTTCCTCAGTCTGTCATAACTCCCGAGAGTTCTGAGAAGAATATCCCTATCGATAGCCGCAAAAATTGAAAATTGGCCCAGTAGAACGGCAGAACGAACTGTTGCCAAATGAAAATTCAAAGGGTCAGAGAGCTGATAGTAATGACATATGCTAATATTTCGATTGCTTGGAAGGGCCTGGAGGGATAATTAGCCATCTGCGGGCTGATTGTTGAAATTGATAGACAAAGCTATAAACAAAGAAGACAGAAGGGACAAGGAGGGACCCTACTGGTGGAAGCGTGTGGTTATGGACAAAGAGGGCAGGTATAGACTAACTCCCGGCAATCCACTAGAGACCTTACGGTTAGTCCATCATACATATTCTTCCTTAGTCTATAGGAACCAATCATTTCAACCAATCGTGTCCCTCCATATTCCCTATGTCTTCTTTGTCTATAAATTTCAAAAATCAGCCCGCTGACCTACCAACCCTGGTAAAAGTGAGTCAGCCTGACGTCAGGCTATGTTTCATAAACTACCCTGAGTCTGACTGATTCAGGCTGACAACAGTCTAACATCAGCCTGAATCTGACTCAGGGTAGTTTATGAAACATATAGCCTAACGCCAGGCTGCTCTGGAAAAAAAAAGTAGCTTGGATCTAGAGTCCAGACTCTTAAAAACATTGACAAGAAAAAATACTCTTGATTCAATCGGATTTTTGCTTAAATCAAGAACCAAGCCTCTTAATCTAAGCGGATTTCTTATTGCTTCAAGCAAAAATCCGATTGAATCAAGAGTATTTTTTCTTGTCATTGTTTTCAAGAGTCTGGACTCTAGATCCAAGCGACTTTTTTCCCAATGTGACACACTTTTACTCGGGAAACGAAATGTTAAAACATCAAATTCATGAATATGAGGTACTTTTCTCTAAAACCAGCACCTGGTTTGCACAAAGCTCGAAAATCACTCGGATTTTTCGGGAAATTTGATTCCTGTGAGTGAGTGCGCGTGCCAGGTAAATTACGACGAACGAAGGAGTGAAATCTGCGCGACTTGGGTGTTGCTAATGCCAAGAGCTGTCCAGGATGGTGGCGGATCGGAGATTATGAGCGTGTCGGATTATTATCAGGAATTTTAAGTCGAGACCCGGCTTTGAAAGCTTGCCAATCCATCAGCGCAGCGGCGCGCTTTGCGATACATCGATATTTCCTCATTTGAAGCTGTGGTAAATAATCGATTATTAAGATGTTCCTCGCCAACACTCTGTTTATCGATACTTTTTCATAGGTTTACATGCCAGATCAATCGATATATCGCAAAGTATGCTACGCGACTGCAGCGCTCTGAGCTTGGGAAGGAATTGCCTCTCTGTTACATGACTTCGGGCGAATCCTGCTCACTTAAAAGCTAAGAACATAGCGAGCGGTATTAGGAAGAACACCGCAAGTGCATTCGAATGTTGCCAGATATTATGTCTCCGATGGGTTATTCATTTTTGAGAATATTTATGATAAAATACGAATTTCCTGGTACACTGAAAAAAAAAGGAGCTTGGATCAAGTATGATAATTCTTGAATTTGCCGCCAAGAATTTTCTTCATCTTGCTTTAAGCTGCCTTTTTCTTGATTCAAGAAAAATAATGCTGGGGTTAGGCAAAAAAGTAGCTTATATTAACCAGCAAAATTCTTGATTTAAGAAGAAATACTTTTTGGCGGCAAATTTAAGATTCTTTTTTTTCCAGTGTAAACTTATTAATATTTTTCCGCGAATTTTTCGGATAATTTTGCTCGCAATTCCACCAAAGAGTCCTGAGCATTTCAAGGGAAAATATTCATAACTTTCCTGAAAACTGAACATTTTATCGAAGGAAATTTGGCAACTCTTGAATGTTCTTACGGAGTTCTTCCTTAGCACGGCAGAATAGGTACTTGACCCGATTCAGCAGCCTAGACTAAGAACTACGGCTCCCTGAACCAAAAACTTTGGTGTTCCAATTGAGGTTATTTTTCACCGTGTGGTAAACTTCAAAGATGCAACTAACCTACACTGGAAAAAAACACATTGGATCTAGAGTCCAGACTCTTAAAAAACAAAGACAGGAAAGAGTACTCTTTATTCAATCAGAATCTAGCTTGAATCAAGAACCAAGCCTCTTAATTTGAGCGGATTTCCTTTTGCTTTAAGCTTAAATCTGCTTGAATCAAGAGTCCTTTTTCTTGTCAATGTTTTCAAGAGTCTGGACTCTAGATCCAATGTGTTTTTTTTCCAGTGTATATTATTCTTCTCGAAAATGGTTGTTCCTCAGATTCTCGGACGTATAAGATAGAGAATAAATGAATGTATTTCATCACGATCTAGCTGCTCTGTGCGCCGCCAGATGCCAGAAGCAAAGTATGTTTTCGATTGATGCGAGGAGCGCGACTTTCAAGGACCTGCACGAGCATTCTGGCGACCGAAATAGAAACTGAACGGTTGCAGCGTGCGGTTGCGTAATTGGTGCACTCGACATTCGGAGATGATTCGGGGATTTCGGGAGGGACGGCGGTGGGGGTGGCTAGTGAAAGTGCAGCCGAAATAGGGCCTCAAGGTCCATCGTAACCAAACGAGGGGCACTTTTTTGGCTGCTGCGAGCGCTTGTGACGATGCATGGTGCGTAATAAGTGAGCGTTAACGAGATACCTTCGAGTAGCGTACCTTGATAGAGAGAGTATGGACAACTCGATTTATGCAGCTCTTAGGGCCCAAAAGGGCGACAACGTGAAGAACGAAAATCACTAGAAAAGTGCCGCTGCCAACCTATGCATTTGAAAGATCAATCAATAGGACAGACAGCGCCCTTTAAGTATTTAAAACAAGCGTTTTTAAGGATTAAGACTTTGAAACTGAGACAATTTTATGCAAAATCGAAGTTTTATGCGTGCTTTTATAATTTTTGATCAGTACCTACTCTTTGAGTTTGAAGTACTGAAAGAGTAGTACTTGAGTTGAATACTTTTCTATTACATACAATAAAAAAAAACATTATCGAAGGCTTTTAGAAGCTATACAACGCGGATAAATTCACGAATCGACTATAGCGGTGGATATCTAAAGATTCCGTAGATTGCATCAAAGACTTTAACGCTGATGTAGAAAAGTAGTAACATGTTTATCCCGTGAATCTAGTAGTATGAACACGAGACAAAAAAATAATATAAGGAGCTTGGAGGACAAGGCGCATAAGTACAGTTTCCGAAAATTCGAAAATTCGAATTAGAAAAAGGTTATGTGTTTGTTTACATTTGAACCATGCGACGTAGCCACTAAATCAGGCTGCTGCGTTTTAATTGACGGAAGACACGGGCGGGAAAATCTGATGACTCGGCCGATTGACAGGAGGCAAAAACATTATTGAATAATGAGAGCGTTTTTCCGGGTGGACATCGTCAGCTGCGGATGGCGGGGGGGGGGGGGGGGGGGTTGTCGCAGAGATGAGCATAAAAACGCCGATAATAGGATAAAGAGAGGAGCGCGCCGGAAAAAGCCGCGTCATGCAGGGACCTACGTGGACCAGACACGGTGACTGACCAGTTGCTGTGCGTGTCGTCATGTCGCTGGTCACCCCTCTGACGCCAGATGGTGCACCGATCGATACAGGCAAACCGATTTTTCTCTTCGCTCGCAAAGTGCGGCGCTAATGTCAGCTACAAATGAAGATATTGTAACAGTAAGATATGCGGTTAGGAGGGGGAAATGGGACCTGTGAGGGAGTATATACGCCTGGTGGGTAGGCAGCATGTTTCACGTAGAGGCGAACTCTTATGCAGTATACTCTTAGGCATTTTTCATGGAAGAGTTCACCTCTATGAGAAACACGCTGCCTCCCCACCAGGCGCATGTACCCTAGGGTGCGTCAAAAAAAATGTAAGTCTGAAATGTTCCGCTCCCCGGGCGGCAATCGATGACGTTTGGTAAAAAAACATGTTTGCCAACATTTGGGCCAATTTCAACCATTTTACAACAATTTTAGTGAAACATTTCACGAAATTTAACGAGGTTGTAAGATATTTCATATTTTTTAAGAGCTAGAGTATGCAACCCGCGCTCAAAAATAGGAGAAAATCACAATTTTTACATTTTGCGAAACATAAAAAGAGACTGGTATTTTTCAATATTTTTCATTTTCTGAAATTTCATTAGACATCTCAAGTGAAATTTCAATATTTCATTTTTCATGAAATTTTGCCACCGTGGGAGAGAATGAGCTTTTGATGAGGAAATATTGTAATTTTCCATAAAATACTCGTACGTTTGTGAGGAAAAAAGAAGCAAAGGAATAGAGAAAAATCAAGGTATATATCAAGATCAAACTCAATGAAAAGGTGTGTGAAATTCTATTGTTCCGCGAGTCCTGTATTTTGTATTTTAGCCTTGTTTCCGCATTTTCCTGTTTTTTCGATTTTCGATTGACCTACATTAGTTTAGGTCCTTTTTTTAATGGACAGACACATTTGTAGTCAAAGATATTGTAACAGTTAGATATGCGGTACGGGCCTTTTCATGGCGGATTACCCGAACCTGTTAGAGGGTATACTTGAGCGCGGGTTGCATATTCTAGCTCTTAAAAAATATGAAATATCTTACAGCCTCGTTAAATTTCGTGAAATGTTTCACTAAAATTTTCGATTTTTCATTTTTTTCTTACGTTTCATGCCACCCTGCAGCCTCTCCTCCTGTTGGAAAGGTTTTGAGATACGCCATAATATGCACTAAACGCTCGCACATATATTACATAAAAGTATAGCTTCTCCGAGTTCATGTATGCGCGGAGCATGGAGCTATGGCATAATAAGGAAGGGCAGAACGAACGCACGTGCTACACGTATAGGTTAGGCCGCAACGGGTCCCTCGCCTCATACGTGCCTGTCGGTGGCCCCCACCCAAGAGAGCGATTTACCGCACGGATTTGTCCTTAAATCATACTTGGTGGCCGTGAATATTCACAGCGAAGGCAGTCAAAACAGTATCAGATGCGCCCTCGCAAGGTGGGTAATCAGCAGGAAAAGTTGAGAAAAACCAGAGACGGTCTCGCTACCGGTCACTTAAAAACAGGTGGAAACTGTTGACCCTTTTTTCGGCTGTTGAGGTGGATAATGAGCTTCAGAAGACGTAATAAGCCAATCACCGAAATTTTTGCAGAACCCAGATTCTGTGTTTTGGTACCAGTAACTTAATCTTAAGTTTTTTTGGACGAAAGTACATCCATGAAATACGTAATACTGAAGAATGAATTTTTATAACGCCTCCCCTTCTCTCCCTTAACGTAGCCGTCAAGTTGATGCTGTTTAATCATGTACACATTTCTGTTCATTTCTGAAAGACCGCGGTCCAATTTTTTTTGGGTCATTTGCGTATCGGTGGCACGCGATAGCGACCGGGAAAAGTGCAGCGGACTCGTTCGGAACAGCTGACAGGCGAGGAAAGCGTGGGTCCGACAGTGAAAATGAGCGATGTCGGTCGGACAATAATTTCCCGGCTCACAATCGACGCTTGAAAGAATAAGAATAAGGACGGAGGATGATACCGAGAGGAGTATGCAGCATGCATGCATTAAATTTGATTGCCGACCTACTGATACACAATAAAGAAAATGGACCCGACGTCGGACCGACTTCCCACGGCGACAGGCCGCCGACACAATGCCCAGCAAGGAAATCCTTCCTCGGGTGCCGCGCGACCAAGCTCATCGTCTTCAGAAGTTTGCAACCGAGATGGATCAGAGTAGAGTTCCTTTATATCGAGAGTAAAGACAATGCGAATCAATTTCTGATTGGTTCCCGTATTTTAGACTCGACAAACTCGAGTTTGAGTTTTTGTAGAATAAGAACCTTCTTACTGTAGATGGTCACATTTACGCTTACGTACCGAAAACTTCTGGTATTGTATGACTGTAAGTTTGCAATTCTTACCTGAAACAGAAAAACAAACGAAGTTAATTTTCATATTCGAAACGGGGCTTTTTTTAATCTTGATGCAAGTTTAAGGAAATCCCTAAAAAATAAATGATATGAAAGTGTATACCTACGATTTGGAAAGGAAATTACCTCTAGTCCATAATGGAGATGTTGCTTGTGTGAGGGATTTGCGATTTGACTGTTGATTCTTATGTAAAAGTTCGCGAGGAACACGATGGTGCCTCTGGTTTTCTCTGAAATCAACTCCTAAGCTCAAAAAAAGCTCTCAAGTTGAGGCCAAAACGGAGGGGATATCCCACGCTATCCTGAGAGTCCACCTCTACATCAAGAAAAACTCTCCATGCAAAGACAGGGAGGGATACATTGGCAGGGTTGCCGTGTTTTCAGTCTTGGAGTCCCCAAATAAAGTGGCAGCCCTGTCAATGTATTTGCCCCCTATCTTTGCACGGAGAGTTTGTTTTGATGTAGAGGTGGACTCTCAGGGTAGGGGATATCCCCACCATTTTGGTCTAAACTTGAGAGCTTTTTTTGAGCTTGGGAGATGATTTCAGAAAAAACCAGTGGCACCACAGTGTTTCTCGCGAACTTTTACATACGAATCAACAGTCAAATCGCAAATTCTTCACATATGCAACATCTCCATTCGTGTGAAGCAAACTCCTATGTTCCAATTTCATTGAATCAATTTCGAGTTTTCGTAGACTATCACACACAAGGCTTTAAAGATTTCAAAAGCCTGATTGCACAGAATTCTGAAACGCAGATTACGACGTCCTCTCGTTTCATAATCCGATCTGAGTGAGCACCGAGTCACTGTTCGAGAAGCGGCTTTTTGGGCTAATTTTACTGTCGGAACCAAGGTTAAGTCTGTTACGGAGCCGTTTTCGACGGATTTACTCCTGCACTTGGTCTATTCGTTGTGAAAGCTGCGAATGAGGTCATGCTAATTGGTGACGTGCACTGCACGGAAAATCCCGCGTCACATCGAAGCCGAGTTTTTATTGCGCACATGGGTGGCTTGTTTGTTGAGACGATTTTTCGAGGCATAAAACTTCACACGATTATATCGATGAAATAAAAGTCAAAATCAGCGAACATTGTAATACAATGTCTGAAAGGTAGCAGCACTGAATATATTGGTATTTGGAGTGTAGCCGAGTGCTAGAAATAATGTAAAATTTTCTTTAAAAAACTTACATTTTATTAACAAACTTTGACCGAAGCTTTTCGAAGCAAACGCCCTGCGACCCTGACGATGAAGCGTTTGCTTCGAAAAACTTCGGTCAAAGTTTCTTAATAAAATGTAAGTTTTTTAAAGAAAATTTTACATTATTTCTAGCACTCGGCTACACTCCACATACCAAAATAAAAGTATTTAAGAGTTGACCTTACTGGCGTGATAGCGAAGACAGTAGTAAGTGTCAAATTCTCGAAATTGAGTTCCCTTCAAAATTCGTCTAATCTCTTTCAGATGAAATGACTAAAATAGCTAAAGCAGCGAAAGTCATTTTAATTGTATCAAAATGAGACATGTGAGAAAGCCGCAAGTGCCTGAAAAATGACGTAGTTTCAGGCAAGAATGCAGTAAGTGACATTATTCCTCCGGAGAACCAATTAAACACTGTTTTCAAGTAAAATGCCGTCCTCTTCTGCCAATTTTTAACCTGCAAATGTGTTTGTTGTGTGAACGCAACCACGAAAGCATGAGGAAGATAGCACTTACAGCTATCTTGCCGAACAATAACCTAGCATGAAAATGAAAAATACCCTTTTTATGTAATGAAAATAAAATCGGTCGATGTTGAATCATCCAAACGATTTCTGTGAGTCTTTCGGACGATTTAGTGGCAATTTGACAAAGAACGGCGGCTTCGTTCAACAAAATTTTCCGGTCAGAAGCTTCTGAGCCCGTTTTCTCAAAACTTCATTTTTGCACTTACTGCTCTCTTCGCTATCACGGTAGTGTTGCACGTTGTTTACACTTTCAACTACATAGGACGGGAAACGGGTAAACGCGACGACTGAAGCGTGCGCTGTGGCGTACGCGCAATGCGGGGAGTATCAATGCGGTCTTGCAGGCACTAACAACGCCGCCGCCAGCCGGAGCAGCCAATCTAAGGCAATCAATCCAGGGTGCTTTATTGTCACAATAAATTATTAGGATCCGTTGTTAGTAAAGCACGTATGTGACTCAGTTTTTGCATGAACTGATTTGGAAGCTGATTTTTCAATTTTCATTTTTGCTGAAGAACGTTCATTCATGAGCATTCTGGCCCATTTTGGTTTGATATTGGAATTTGAAGATTAGCAGTGACATTTTCCGTTTTCAAAGGTTGGCTCTCCATATGGACCCTGAGAGCACCATTCGATATGTCCGTACTGTGAAGGCACTTAAATATGCACCGAATTTCGATCTTTGTAACCGAATTTCGATCTTTGTAACCAAATTTGGGTCTTTGTAACCAAATATCGGTCTTGGTATCCGAATATCGGTCTTGGTACCCGAATTTCGGTTTTTGCAACCGAAGTTTTCACTCTTATGGTCTGGTTACACGCTCACATTTCCGTCAAATTCGATCAAAAAGATGACGAAGATGGCGGTCGAGAGTTATCTAGATTGATGAGTAAAATTAATTAAAACAGCGTGTTGATTGGAATAAGCATGAAATAAGCACGGTTGTGTGGAAATCAGATGAAGGATGATAGCGGATAGCCCCACAGCTCCATCATCTACCATCAAATTTTTGCAGGCCGCAGAAATTTGATGGTAGATGGTGCGCACCAGTCACCATTTGATGGGAAACTGATGGAAATTTGAGCGTATAACCATAGCACAAATCCAACTTCAGTCTTGAGAGAGACGTTATTCATAGCGTTTTCCTCCCACTACTACACCCGACTCTCGGTATAGCAAATTGAGCCATGTTTCATCACGTGCGTAGGCCTTGAGCACCGCAATTTGACGTGGCGAAAACTAATGGGCGTTGACGAGGAACAAGCGGTTAGCCCGGACGATTCGGAGCCGCTAATGGGCCGACGTCGCTTGGTTTACGCCCGCTGGAAGCTGCCCGGCAGTAAAACCGAATTTGGCCTCCAGATGAGAACAGGACGCGTGCCATCGCTGCTCCAATTCCCCAGTCCCGGATTGTCAAGTCTCCGGCGGGCTGATCGTTGAAATCGATGGACAGCAAGCAAGCGACAAAGAAGACATAGGGAGTATGAAGCGATCCTATGATTGAAATGGGTGGTTCCCGTAGACCATGGCAGAAAATGATGGGCTGATTATCGGGTTTCCCGTGCGTTTTCGTTAGTTAGTCTATTACCTGCCTCCTTTGTCCATTGCACACGGAGAAAAAAACCTCGTGCGTGGGACCCGAAGTTTAGGTCATATGGATCTCTGAAGTTTTCAGATTGGGCATCTGAACACTTTAGGTCTAGCTATCGAGGTTCGGATCACACATCTGAAACTTCAGTTCTTACATCTGAAGTACTTCAGATGTGAGAACCGAAGTTTTTCGGATGTGAGAACCGAAGTACCTCGGATGTGAAAACGAAGTACTTCAGACGTAAGAGCTGAAGTTTCAGATGTGTGATCCAACCCTCAGCAGCTGGACCTTAAGTGTTCGGATGCTCAACCTAAAAACTTCAGAGATCCATATCACCTAAACTTTGGGTCCCACGCACGAAGTTTTTTTCTCCGTGCAACCACCCGTTTCCACCGATAGGATCCCTTCAAATCTTGTTTAGTGAGGATTGCCGCAATCGGACGCTGAATTTAGCAGCTGAATGTGGAAGTCAACAGTCATCGCCCAACGGCTGAAATTTAGCAAATTCGAGTTATTTTCATACAGATGTGTATCAAATCTACTCGAATAGTTCAGACAAATTCAAAATTGATCCGATGGTTGCTGAGAATCGTTGCTGAATTTTGCGCGTCACGCGCAAAATTCAGGCATCGGGCCGATGACTTCCACATTCAAGCCACATTCAGCTCCCACATTCAGCGTGTGATTGCGGTGTAAGTGTTGAGGTGTTTAGTAAGTGTTAAATTCCCGAAAGTAAAAGTTTCAATTTGTCGCCAAGCGGCTAGTGGAGGATTCTCTTGTCTCTGATGATGAATACGACCCTACGACATATTGTTGCTGGATGCCCTCGGTTCGGGGGAAAGGAAGAGTTGGTCAGTGGGTTGGTCGGTCGGTCATCCTCACCTACTTTTCAGTATTGACTCTTTCACTCAAGGCCCCCTGCCGCCTCCGGGTGAGCGGTCCCAGTCGCATCGGTCCCCGCGACTCCGAACAAATCAAACACGGGCCTGACCTGGCTCAACTTTTACACGTCGAATAAATATTGGCTCTTCTCAGTCTTGGATCCTGAGTGTTTGCCCTCTCTCTTCGGCACCTGAGTCGAGTTCGCACGACTCAGCGTCGCGTCGCACAATGGGTGGAGTCGATAGGAGATGTCGGACAAAATCTGGAAACTTTGAAAGCTTATATTTTCGAAAATATGGAAAAAAAAGTTTAAGAGTAGCTCCATTGGTTTTTTCGTGAAATTCCTTCAAAAAACCCTTTGAAATTGAATTTGTGACAAAATAAACATACAAATTTGAAGCTTTAGTCAAAAATTGCATGTCCTAGGCTACCTCTTCTAAAAGTTCGTTCCACTGTGCGTCGGTGGTACAGTGAACGTAGGTCCGCAAAAGTGAAGTTGATTGATACGCTGGGAAAAGTCGGGTTGATACCAACGAGCCACCCATGCAAAATTTTATCAAGTAAATTAATCTTACAAGTTTTTAAAATTAATGTACCCCAAGGTATCAAGAAAATCTTCAGGCACATTGGGGAAGAAATGAGCTAGCGTCATACTTTCCTGTTATGCGTTGAAGTCTCCAATGGGCCACCGGGCACAAACGCTCTCTTATAAAAAATTTAATTGCCTAGTTGCATTTGGATCGAATTCAGCACAAAGAAGCCAGCGCGATAACTGTGTTCAAGCGTTTACAACTGTGTTCAAGCGTCTACAACTGTGTTCTACAAAAGTGCTTTGAAACTTCTTCTATTCTTTTAAAAATACTCAAAATATGCACAATATTGGAATTTACACCCTAATTTTCCTGCAAAACTGACAATTTTTTGGTCAGACGCAAAAATAATTTGCTGTTCACTGTAATCGCGCTGGTTCCATTTTGTTTAATGTGAGTCATTTAGCAATAGCTGATGTGGCTCGGTTCCAATCTCAAATCGAGAGGCTTTCTCTATCGGCTGAGCGCTTAAAAGTATCTCTTGCAGGGCAAAAAATCCGAAACAACTTGACAAAAAAAAAAAAAAGTATCTCTTGCTTCCTCAGCTGGAAGCCTCTTGAGGAACCACTACTGAGCGCCGGTGTTTGTTTGCACTCGACGCTAAGCAAACGATCTATGATGCTTGTCGAGGCATGCAATGCCTTTCGTTCTGACTTCTCGACCCAGCTTTATTCCTGATTTTATTGGTGAGAGAGAAAATCGGTAAACAACGGCCTCACGGATGTCCCACTCGGGTGACCTTGAAAAATCCGGATGCCTTCCTCGGACTCATCTCGTCCTGTTTCCGCACCGGTTGTCCCTCTTTCGGGATTCCAGAAAATGTTCCGACATTTTTTCGGTCTGCTCCAGCAGTCAAAGATCCGGCTTTAAATATGATACTTTTATTTGAATTTATGGTCGGTCGTTCTCTTGCAATCTGATATGAACGCATTGTTTATATACCATGAAATTTCACGATGCAGCGAGGAAAAGCCCTGCAATGTGGGAAGTTTTTCGAGTGTCTAGAATGTCGTGTGATTTTGGAGCAAAGAATTCATGATGATCAATACTTTCAAGGTTTTCCCTAAAATTTGTGGTTAGAATCAAATGTTTGCCAAATTGAAAAGATTATATTGCTCGAACCTACGGGGCGATTATTGCAATGATATCGACTGAATGTCGCCGCTTTGTCGTGTCGAGCCATCGACTGAGTGGCTCTTAGTCGATGGCGCGACACGACAAAGCGGCGACATAGAGTCGATATCATTTCAATAATCGCCCCGCAGATAGTTTGTTTATTTTGATCTTTCCTCTAATTTTAAATGATATGTTTTTGTCTCTTTTGAAATCCTCACATTTTTGTTTTTTTGCTCCACGATACTGGATAAAACTTAGCCATTTGTTGCGTAAAAAATTAACACGTATTGCAAATATTATAACAATGCATTTCCTTTTTTCAGGCCAATCGATTCGAGCAGGATTTTAATTCAATTTTAGTACGCTTAAAAAGACAGGCGCAACAGTTTGTTAACGAACAAAATTCGTGTAACTTAAGAATGTTGACTTTAACCTGCGACATTTAATCCAAGACAGCAGTCTTTAACCTGATTTGAGTCTCAACTTCTTCGGCATTTCGTAGGAATGTAGATGTGACACTTCATTGAGCTCCACGCACGTAACCTAGTCAAATAAACGAGGGAGAACGAGCGATTGGTTCCTATAATTTTTTCGTTTTATTTCTCAAACGCTATAATCGAGTTGGTTCTCTTCTGCTGAATGCGGTCAAAAACCTAAATTTCCTTGGGATTTTTTCACCCTTTTTTTCTAGACAAGTTGGAATGGGGTCAAACGGAAACCGCACCCTTAATTAAAAGAAAGATGCACTCTACAAATTAAGTTACAAATGAGTATTTAAAGGGTAGATAATTCATTATTTGGACGTATTTCAGCCGAACGAAACTATGTGTACTCTGCCGCGTGCTAAGGAAGAACGCCGTATGAACATTCGAGAGTTGCCAAATTTCCCGAGATAAAACATGTATTTTTGACGACATTCATGCACATGTTACTTTAAAATTTGCAGATATTTTAGATTAAATTGCGTACAAAATAGTCTGAAAATTTTGGAAAAAAATATTCACAATTTTCTCAGTAGATTCGTTTTTTATCGAAGGAAACTTGGCAACGTCTGAAGGCTCATACGACGTTCTTCCTTAGCACGGCAGTACTATGACGTGAGCCCTGTTGTTCATTATCCTTATGGGTCTCAGGACTCATGTCTTGATGTACGTAGTTCCGATTGACAGAAATACGTCCATTTGCAATATTTCATTTTGCATTCTTATTCTAATTAAATTTTATGTTCTTTGAATAACTTCTTTTTTTTTAACATTTGATTATTTTTTTCGATTGTAAATCCTCTTTTGGCGAGTGTTGCCTGTTGAGACAAGACGTGACGTCAAATTAAGTGTAATCTGTTTGCCTGGCCGGAGACAAGACGTCACGAGTGGACCACCGGGGGGACAGACGTCCGGACGGACAGGCGACGACGATAACCGACGTTATTAATTTCTCGTTGGACGTTGGACACTGGGACTCGGACGTCCTCCTTCAATCAGACCTCAATCCGCCGTTTCCAATTGAATCCTTACATTATGTCCATTTCTTCCATCGTTGTCAGATCTATGAACTGCAAAACATGTGAAAGTGTTTTCTGCAAAGTCGCGTGATCTTTGTCTTCTTTCCATGCAGTTAAATAGGTTAAGATGTGTGTATGTATGTCAATATACGTTTGTAAATTTTCCACGGAACTATCGACACAATTACGTGGTGCAAATTTTTGAGATTTTTATAAAGCTGTAAAGGGTTGCAAATCTGGAATTTGAGTTCTTGATATAGAACACTCTCTACATGAAATTTTCAATTTAGAAGGCACTTACTTCGTCTGTATGCTTTGGCTATCATCCCTCCGTAAGTGACTAGCCAATAGCAACGGAAATCCACTTAATCCGAAAAATGCTCTCAAATTATAACGTCAAACGCATGTATTTTTCATTAAAAGTTTCGGGAAATTCAGCGAGAAATCACGCGGTGGAATTATTACGACTCCTAACAATCTCGACATCAATTCGAGTATTGAAAAGAAAAATGAAAGTTCGCCACGATTCAACGCGGCGCGACGGCTACGACGCTATTGGTGAATAGCCTAATCTGCCGTAATCCCATTTTCGTTGCTGAAGACTTTTCGATCGAGTGGCGGAAAATTTCTCTCGAGTTGTCAGATGGTGCAGGAAGTCGATTCCATTTTTTTCGAATTCCAAAGATCGGTTTCCCCGGGAGCCCCGCCCGTCTGATTCTGACGCGGCCGCGTGGCGTTTGGATGAAGGCGGACCGGCGACCCGCCCATGCGTGCGTCATTATGTCACCGCCGCACAGTGGGTCGCGTCAATCAAAGAGGTCGGACATGAATATTTTTACTAAAACTGCAAATTTTGATGTTTAATTTGTCACATTTCGAATTTTGAGGGGCGTTTCTTCGAAAGTTCACGAAGAAACCAATGGAACCACTTTGAAAGCCTCAAAATTTGGTCTAAACGGAATGGAGATGTTGCATGTGTGAAGAATTTGCGATTTGACTGTTGATTCTTACGTAAAAGTTTGCGAGAAACACGATGGTGCCACTGGTTTTTGCTGAAACCAACTCCCAAACTCAAAAAAGCTCTGAAGTTGAGGCCAAAATGGCCGGGATATCCCACCCTACCCTGAGAGTCCACCTCTACATTAAAACAAACTCTCCACGCAAAGATAGCGAGCAAATACATTAGCAGGGTTGCCACTTTGTTTGGGGACTCCAAAACTGAAAACACGGCAACCCTGTCAA
Source organism: Bemisia tabaci (assembly GCF_918797505.1). Taxonomy (NCBI): domain Eukaryota; kingdom Metazoa; phylum Arthropoda; class Insecta; order Hemiptera; family Aleyrodidae; genus Bemisia; species Bemisia tabaci. Next base: position 16,339,107 of record NC_092801.1, on the reverse strand, counting down.
TGTATTTGCTCCCTATCTTTGCATGGAGGTTGTCTTGTTGTAGAGGTGGACTCTCAGGATAGCGTGGGAACATTGTCTTTTCTCCATTTAAACTTATGGGAATGTATCAATTTTAGGAGGGGGCAAGTGCTCCGACAAGAATCGACCATTTGGCATAGGTTTAAATGGAGAGAGTCCGATGTTGCCAAATTGCTAGATCCGCTTCTGATGTCGTTTTCCGGAAGATGGAACGTAACTCCATTCCAAGGTTGCGAAATTGACTCAAATAATTAAATTTTTTACAAAAAACACACATGCAACATCTCCATTATAATCTCTTAAAGCTTCCAAATTTTGTCCGACCTCTCCTATTGATTCGAGCCACTGTGCGCCATGGCTCTTTTTAAAGTTCTCAAGCTCCCACTAGATCTACTCTTGATCGATTGCAATATCCCTATTCCTCCCTGGTGCAAACAACCTCTCTTTTTCTCTACGAAAATAACGTTTCGGAGGTAGAATTGAGGTTAGACTCCTGAGCGTTCCTGCAGGAAATTTTCACGAGAAAACCAATGGAACCACTTTTAAGACTTCAATGTTTCGTATGAATGGAGTTATAAGCTTTAAAGTTTCGAAATTGTGTCGGACCTCTTATATTGGCTCGATCCACTGTGCGCCGTAAAGCCGGGGATAACGATCTCATTCAATGACAAATTGATTCATAAAGACTTTCCGTGAACGCCTAGACTGGTTCGCAAGCGAGAGGTCTGAGTGGATGCTGAATTATTATTCAGTGCGCTGAAAAATGTATTGCTACTTTTCTACATCAGTGTTAAAGTCTCTGATACAATCTACGGAATCTTTAGATATCCACGGCTATGGTCGATTCGTGAATTTATAGTATTCTGATAATAGAAAGTAATAGCATTCTAACAATAGAAAAGTATTCGAAATATCATCTTCTAATTTTCTATGAATATATTTGGATCAATGAAGAAAATTTACAGAAAAGAAAGAACTGTTGGTTGGTTTTCTCCACTGAAAAAAACTTCGGCCCTATAAGCCAAACTTACAGGCTATATAGACGTACCGTCCGCGTTCCGGGCTGAGAGACCGAAGGTTCCTGGCGTAGCACCCGGAGCAATTGAAGCTATAGCTCCAGCACCCGGAAGTTACGGCCTCTAAGCCCGGAACGGACGGTATGTCTATATACGTCTAACTTTTTTTCAGTGTGTGCACGGAACTCTCAAAAACCGACGAAATGCATCCAATGCATCGCATTATTTGGCCAAATTAATGGGCTAAATAATGGAAAAGATGATCATTATACAGTTGAGAGTAGGCTTGATTAAGTTCCTCCTGAAAGGAGACAAAGGGGACGCCCGGTGAAAGGGTGGCGACAGGGGTAAACGAAAATTTACCGAATTTAAACGAAATGCGAGGGAGTGCTAATTGCTTGTCGGGCTGTGGGAGGATTGACAACGAGTACTGTGGCGGTTAGGCACCAGAGACAGGGTGGTATGAAACATAAGTAAGGAAATGAAAGGCTGGAAATTTCAGTGAAATATTTCATGAAACTTCACGATGCTGTGAAATATTTCATATTTTTCAGGGGCTAGACTGTGCAACCGGCACTCAAACACACCTAAATAAAATAAAGTTACAATTATAACATTTTGCGAAACACTATAAGGAACCGGTATTTTTCAATATCATTCATAAATTTCTGAAAGTTCAAGATTTTATTTATCAAAAAGTTTTGCCATCCAGGCCAGAGAGCGCTAAGCAAGCGACTCTTAAGTATATAAATGCAGTTGAGTCCATTTCGTAATGAGTAATCACCTCTCGTCCTTACCTCTCCTTTCTTCCTTCCATTTTTCTTCATTCCTTCTTTCTTCCTTCCATTTTTCTTCCTCCCTTTTTTCGGGCGAACGGGGGGGGGGGGGGGCATAAGCCTGCTACGCCCCCCCCCCCCCCCTTGAATCCGCCTATGTTGCATGAGGAGGAAACTCTTGACCGACGCAGATGGAGTGAGACTGCTTTTTATACAGTTTGTGAGCGAGTAGGAGCAAACGTATGATGTTTCATTAATGTGTTTACTTTCACTCATGTAACTCATAATTATTTCTGTCAAACAAATGCTCACTACTTGCAGCCTCATAAGACTGCCCATACAATTACGGGTAATAGACATTTTACTGGGTGAGCATTAATCGGATTATAATTTGAATTTCGGGAGCTCTATCTCAACATAAATACTATGCTCGTCTTCATTGAGTGCTATTTATGTCTTCGGTCACTTTCTAATCCTTGAATCACTGATTTGATTTGGTTAAACGTAACTTCTCTGAGGAGTTTCGACAGGCTGTGAGATTAACTCGATAATTATCGCCCAATTCGATAATCTAGTAAAAAAGGGATATTTTCATGAGAGCTTGGTGGGTAAATCCGAGTTTATGGCGTCCGGTACGCATTAAAATAGTAACTCGAAGAGTTGTATGCTACGAGATCGCTTTCATAGGCCTTTCTCGAACAATTAATGTATGTAACAAAAATGTACCTGCGCAATTATTATCCAACATTTTCTGATTTTTGCATGAAATCTGAGGAAAAATCAGTAAAATTTCTGGTAAGGAATGCCTGAGGTTTCCCTGGTTAACATGCACTTTGCGAGGGGAATAATGGCAACATCAGAACAGAGTTGAGTTATTTCGTGAAGGTTCGACAAAATAACCCAAGCATGACGAATTATATTATACCTATCAGTCACTGGAAAAAAAACACATTGGATCTAGAGTGCAGACTCTTGAAAACATTGACAAGAAAAAATACTCTTGATATAATTAGATTTAAGCTTAAATCAAAAGGAAATCCCCTCAAATTAAGAGGCTTGGTTCTTGATTTGAGCTTAAATCTGATTGAATCAAGAGTATTTTTTCTTGTCGATGTTTTTAAGAATCTGGACTCTAGATCCAATGTGTTTTTTTCCAGTGGTGGCGTGGCGTGATTTGAATATATCGATATTTTCCCATTTGAATCTGTGGTAAAGAATCGATTATTAAGGTGTTCGTTGCGAACACCCTGTTTAGCGGTCCTTTTCCATAAGTTTAAATGGCAAATCAATCTATGCCCCGAAAAACACTCCACGCCGCTGATATCTACATGGAATTCTCGTGCTAGAAGCTCGACTTTCACGATGCTTTTTGACCCCTATCCACGAGTAAATCAGCTGTTAATTACTTGCCAACTTGGCGACGCGGCGTTTTAATCAGCACGTCTGAGCCGGCGACACGAGACGAGTTCGATACTATCGGAATAGGCTCGTAAAAAAGGAGCATTAAATCTTGGTTACAACGAGGATGGTGGATAGAACAAGGAATGGCGGCGTGCAGCTCGCGGATTAGAAAGTTCCCCGAGCGACCGCAACGTGCCGGCAGGCGCCCTCGGGACCGCCGAGTCTCCGATCAGAATCGATACCAATCGATACTCATCGGAATCAGACTAATGGTCTGCTTCAGCGGCTGGAAAGAGGAAAGTCTTGATTTCGAAGCGGAGGTGGTTCTGGAACCATTGGAACATAGAACATAGATATATTTAGACTACTTCACGGAAACAAATGGATTGCTGATTTAACAGTTAAATACACGGAGAAAAAAACTTCGTACGTGGGACCCGAAGTTTAGGTCATATGGATCTCTGAAGTTTTCGGATTGAGCATCTGAACACTTTAGGTCCAGCTGCTGAGGTTTGGATCACACATCTGAAACTTCAGTTCTTACATGTGAAGTACTTCGGTTTTCACATCCGAAAAACTTCAGTTCTCGCACTTCCGAAAAACTTCGGTTCTCACATCTGAAGTACATTCAGATGTAAGAACTGAAGTTTCAGATGTGTGATCCAAACCTCAGCAGCTGGACCTAAAGTGTTTAGATGCTCAATCCGAAAACTTCAGAGATCCATACATATGACCTAAACTTCGGGTCTCACGCACGAGGTTTTTTTCTCCGTGATAGTGGAAAGCTGAATTAACCATGGGGGTGGTCAAATTAGGTTTTTTTATGGTAAAATCTGTATTGAAACATATCGGACACTTTTTTAAGCTACATGATTTTTATATTAGCTATATCATTTTTTTCCGTGTTGTCTTTTTGCGATGTCAAAGGAATGCGACGTAGTTATAGTTTTGTTCTCATTGATAGTGTTAAAAATGGTTACGTTACAGTTATTGTTTTTTATACTCCCGATGATACTCCGCGACACTTGGATGGTAATTGTTTCGGAAAGGGGGACGGGTGTATCGACAAGGGCCGGTCTTGGGCCCATCCCGTCAACTTCATGATTTTTGGCCAATCGAGGGTCTATAAGTTACGGATTTCGTAATACTCGGGTTATTTCGTCGAACCCTCACGAAAGAACTGAACTGTAAAATATAGATCTTCAATACGCAAAAAATTACAAAGTCGAGGAAATTCAGGGAGGGCCCCAAAAACGGCCCCTCTCGATACCTCCTCTTTTTCATCGTGTATCGAGACCTTAAAGGAGTCGTTCCTCTACCAGTGGCGTGACGTTAAAGATCCATTATCGATATTTCCTCAATTAAAAGGGGGGTAAAGCATTGATTTTTGAAATGTTCGTCTATCGACACTGAAAAAAATTCTCGGCGTTTTTACCAAGGTCCGTTGGTACCTTTACCATCTCACTTTTTTTTACCAATTATTGGTAATATTACTAACACAGACTGGTAAGCTTACCTAAAACCGGTATTTTTACTGTTTTTCTTAGGTAAGAATACCCTTTTTATTGGTAATTAATTACCGGTAACTTTGTCATTTTATGTCGGTAATTCTACCACAGTCGATAAAAAATATTGGCGTTCTTACCAAGGTCCAGTAAAATTACCGAGAAAGTTCAATAATTTTACCGAGATTTATCGGTAAAATTACCAATTCCATAAATGGTAATTTTACCAAGAAAAAACTGGGATCAAATAGAACCCTGAATTCTTAGTAATTTTACCCTTTTCTTAGTAAATACACCGATATTTTTTTTCACTGTATCCTTTTCCATAGGTTTAAGTGGCAGATCAATCGATATATCGCAAAGCACGTCCTCTACGTGACCAACGGTGCGACGAGAAAAAAGCTCACGCAGGAGCTTTCACGCTGACCTACACAGTCGGGCATCGGAGAGCGCGGCGCGCGCCCTGTGGGGGAGGCGGAGCCCCGGGGGGCGCCGCGAACCCCCCGTTTATCTCGATACCGTTCTTCCGGGTGGAGCACCGAGGGGGGGGGGGGGGGGGGCGACAGGTGCAAGGCCTCCAGGTTAAGGGAACCGATGAGCCGTGACGTCATCCGACCGGGTTGTCGGCTCGGGTGCGGAGTCGATATTTTTTCATTGGTTTTTATGGTGACGCCGAGTGTATCGAAATCGATTCGGTTCGATATATTCTTATGGGCGCTCAAGGCGAGATACCCTGTATCAATGGAGATGTGTTGCATATGTGAGGAATCTGCGATTTGGTTGTTGATTCTTACGTAAAAGTTCGTGAGAAACACGATGGTACCACTGGTTTTTGCTGAATCAACCCCCAAGCTCAAAAAAAGCTCTCAAGTTGAGCCCAAAATGGAGGGGATATCCTTCCCTATCCTGAGAGCCCACGTCTAGATCAAGACAAACTCTCCTTGCAAAGATAGGGAGCAAATACATTAGCAAGGTTGCCATGTTTTCAGTTTTGGAGTCCCCAAAATCAATAGGCGGTTATGGTAGCTTTCCATGAATTGAAATTCGATGCGACAGACTACAAAAAAGCTGCTGAAAGTTCGGAGGATTGAAACTATTTATTTAACATTTGAGTTTTTGTAAATCAGGCTAGGATTTCTAAACCGATTGCTCAACTTTTGGTCACTAACCATCATCAGGCGAATCTAAGCCTCAGACGGATCCAGACATTTTCTATGGGGGTCCAGGAGGCTTTCCCCTAATTTTTTTCGAAATTTTAAATTTTTTATAAGCGTCCTTACTTCTTCTTCCTTTCGTTCCTTCCATTTTTCTTCTCTCTATCTTTCTTCCTCCTCGGTTTCGGGCAAACGGGGGGGGGGGGGAGCCCTTGTCCCCCCCTTGGATCCGCCCATGAATATAAGCGGTGACTTCCGAAAGTAACTTTCACACTGAGAGAATATAGCAGCTCAGGGTCTCTAAAATATATCGTCTCTGCATGAGTTACCGCATTGGCGAGTTACCGCACTCCAATATTCCCCCTTGAGTCCCTTTATACTGAGAGTCAAGACAACGTGAATCCATTTCTGATTGGTTCCCGTATTTTAGGCCTGCACAGTTTCACAAACGGGAATAAAGATTACATTTTCACCGATTTCAAAGATTATAATCTGGAGTGCACCAGGGAATTACGGGTTCGGCAAGGAACAAACGGAATGAGAAAAGGAACGAAGAAAGGAATTTGAGAATGGGCCGATCAAAGATTACAAAAGACGTTCAATTTCTGTAATCTTTATTCTCGTTTGTGACTCCATGAGGGGGTGTTGTCTTGACTCTCAGTATAAAAGGACTCTGCCAATATTCCCCCTGGCGAGGTGGTTCTCCTGGAGGTGGAATACTCGACGCGGAATGTCCAATTTGACCCGCCCTCGACGCATTCTCAAGCTCCCAAGTGCGTCCGAAAAACAATGGCCACTCCCACCCGGGCAATTCACCTACGCCCTCCGTTTCCCGGACCGGGAACGGCAGGAATCCCGGCAAGGAACGAGGAACGCGGAATGCCTCCGGGTCGTTTTCCTCACGTTTTTCTCACACGAGGCGGTGCCGGTGGCGGAAATCGATTACGCCGAGTCGTCGCAGGCTATTACATGCACTCGGTGCACTGGCACTGGTTCTTGACTCTTCACCTCGTTGCCAAATTTATGGGATTAACTCTCTATGGCATAGCGTTACGAATACGTAACAAAGTATTTTTGGGGTTTGTATACATTAAATCATTCCTCTGTGGCATAATTTTGCGAATGCTCATCAGTTTTCCTCTTTTTTTGAATAACTGATTTCCAAAAAGTTAAAATTTTGAAAAAAAGTTGGTACCCTATGTTTTTTATGAAAGCTACAAAGTAGATTAGTGTCCCCTGGAATCTCAGATCCAACATTGATTTATGCTATAGAGAGTTAAGCGAACGGCAAATATCTGCTTTACGATTTTGAAAAATAAGGCCTGAATGTAATCGTTTAAAACTGCTGATATATGCTCAGAGACGACGTATTTTAGAGACCTGTACTGCTATCTTCCAAATGAAGGGCTCAGAGGACAAAAGGCATACGTGCATTCGAATGGTAAACTTGAAAATCAGCAAAAACTAGGAAGAGCTTGATTCCTTTGCCGCTGACTCAGGGACTTCAACGCAGAGATAGAAAAGTAGGACAGAGCAAAACACGTGATACAACTATTTCAACCTCCAAATAGGTAAAATTGCATATCCACAAAAATGCAGGAGAGCCTGGCCTCTTTATCGTTGACTTGGAGACTTTGACGCAGAGATAGGAAAGTTGGACAGAGCAAAACACGTGATACAACTATTTTAACTTCCAAGTAGGTGAAATTGCATAGCCACAAAAATGAGGGAGAACTTAGTGTAAGCCTTTTTATCGATGACTTAGAGACTTTATGGCACAGAGAGAAAAGTTAGATGGGTAAGAAAGTTAGATGAGGCGAAACACGTGATGCAACTATTTCACTGCGAAAAAGAAAAAATACGGAAGAAAAATTTCAATGATTTTGACAATACAATTTTCAAAACTAGTGAAAGTTTTTCTTTCATATTTTTTATTTTGTCTCGAGCAAATCATCGTAATCCCTTCATATGTCTATTTTCAAGGTTATACTGTTGAATTTCACTCGATTTGATTTATTCATCAATGTTGCGACTCCGCCGTAAAGTGGATGAGCAGAAAAACGGACTACGTGCCGTGATTTGCAGTTCAGCGCAGCCAATTCATAGTGCATCGTCGCTCGCGTCTGGAATGCCGCGTGTTGTCTTGCCAGCCATGATACTAGAGCATTCCTTCACACCGAATGATTTCGCACCAAAAAGTATGTGACTGGATCGTTGGAAACAGAAACGGTGTGTTTTAAGCGTCTGTCCTGCGCACAAACTGGGGCTCCCAAACTGACACTAATTCTTCGATTTCTCGACCACTTCTGCACGAAATCCCTTGAAAATCTCAAGATATAGTCTAAATGATGTGTCCCGAACACCTCCTAAAAAAATTTGACAAGGACAAATACTCTTGATTCAATCGGATTTTTGCTAGAATCGAGAGGCAATCCTCTTAATTTAAGCGTATTTCCTTTTGATTCAAGCACCCGATTGAATCAGGAGTAAATTTTCTTGTTAAATTTTTTAAGACTATGGAATCTGGATCCAAGAGACTTTTTTTTCCAGGGAAGGAAAAGCTATGAAGGTTTCAGTCTGCATCATCGAAGCTTAAAATTGTCTGCTTAAGGTGCAATTATACTCCGTCAGTTGTTATAAAAGCGGGCGAAAACTTTTGTAATTCATTCTTTGGAATATAGGTGAAAATGCATGCTTTGAAATGGTCAAAAACTCAAAATCCGATTCTTCGTTCCGACTTGGTGAAATTAGTTCCCTCAAAAGTTATTCTCTTTGCACTGCGGCTTCTTTTCTCAAGGAAAAACAAAAAATATTTTCGTGCATGCAAAAAATCGATCTGCAAGTTTATTAAAAATGTCCATTCTGCAGGCTTCCTAGAGTCCGTTTTATGATAGCAGGAACACATGCACTGCACTGTATTCGTTTTGGTGACGGTGCATCGCGATGTGACAAAATATGATTGCCATGTCACGTCGCGTCAAAGCATTCCCGTATCCTGACGTCAATCTGCCGTGTGTTGACGTTTTCCATTATTTCTATTTCGGCGTCAATAACGCACTGAAGACAAATAGATGTGTCGTTTGCAGTTATTCGAAACAATGTGGGTGCCGTTTATGAAGAATAATTATGGCCTGTGCTCTCCTAGACAGCAAAATTACAAGAAGTTACACTCCTTCCCCTATAAATATATTTTTACGTTTCCCTACGCACGTATGCTGCTGAAAGATCTTGTTTATAGTAACGGGTCTGTTTGGCACAAAAGACACGGATAAATTAATGAACTTCTCAGATAAAACCTTAATCGCACGAAAGTCACAATGAACAAATGAAAAAGGTCCAAAATCGACTCCTTAACACAAAATACACTTATATTAGTCTCCATCACTCATTTTCAAATTTTCTGCGTTCGCGGGAAATTAATTCTTCATTGCTCGTGATCCGGTTTGCCGAGATGGTTGAAAATATAATCTAAATACATTAACAGCCTGGCAAACTACTATTCATTTCTCTCACGTGTGCTTTACAATAAGCATTTGCTTTCTATTATAGAAAGAAAAGGTAAAACAGAAACTCATCAAAACAACTGAGATCACACGCATGAAAAATTGGAAATATTTTGTGAGATTGTTCATATCTTCAGGTTAGATTTCCTCACACTTTTCTCTGAATGAATCCGACTGTAAAAACAATGAAAAAAAGCCCGCAGACGCAGGAAATTTCAGAGTCCGTGATAAGTATTACGGAAATTGTACGTTAAGCAACGGATTTCTGACTTATGTGACGCACCGAGCGTAACTTCGGAGGAATTTAACCCTTAAAAGTCAATTTATTTACCTATACATTTTTTGTGTAATAGACTCACTGAAAGCACAGGAACGATGCTTTTATAATGTGAGCAAAACATGAAATTGCAAATTTCCGCTTTTTTGCGCTTAACTAAAGAAATAATTCAGATAACCACAAAAGTTTAGGAAGCGGAATATTCTGTATCGATCAGAAATATCTCATCACAAAAACTTAACTCTCGACGACAGAGCTAGAATTTTACTTGGATTACATTTTGCAATAGGGAACCACTATTTCTTGGCCATTTTAGAAACAACATACGTGTCATTGGTTTCCCTCTGCAGTTATATGTGCTTTCATCGTAGAGCCAAAGATAGTGGTTCCTTTTTGCAAAATATAATCCACTTGGCGTGATGAGTCACTTCCTTGATGGAAAGAGCTACTACCCAAGAAACCGTATTCTTGGTTGCAAATAAATCCAATTTTTTTCACACTGGAAAAAAAACAGATTGGATCTAGAGTCCAGACTCTTAAAAACATCGTCAGGAAAAAGTGCTCTTGATTCAATCAGAATCTAGCTTAAATCAAGAGCCAAGCCTCTTAATTTAGGCGGATTTCGTTTTGATTTAAGCAAAAAGCCGATTGAATCAAGAGTCCATTTTCTTGTTAATGTTTTCAAGAGTCTGGAATCTAGATCCAATGTATTTTTTTTTCCAGTGCGGCGAGAAGCAATTTTCCTGGCCAGAGCAGTTCATCTTTCTAATTGCACGAGTATTAAGAGCTTTGCTTTTGCGTGCGACCTCTGGTGATTAGACTCCGAACTCCAAACAACATTAAATCACAACGATCAGGAGTTCAACGAAACCTGAACCGGGGTCATCATCGAGCACGAAAAAAAAAAACGGAAACACCGTTTGACAAACCGGGAGGGGGGAGGAACCGTGGAGGAGGGGGGGAGGGTGAGTGAATGAAACACAAATCGTCGCTCCTCAGACGCGAGGGCGTATCTATATTTCCTCATGAGCCGCGGAAAGTATGGGGTTGTATTGGGAACAGGGTTCACGTGGAAATCGGGATACGTCGGGGGAGCGACGAAATTATTGAGTTACGACGTCGGAAGCGGCGCGCACACAAAAAAGGAAAGATAAACTCCTGGTGCGCGAACTATACGCGCAGCTGGGTAATTGCGCATTGAGGATCGGGAAAAAAATATGTAAGAAAAATAGCTGAGCAAACAGAGGATCATTTATTTGCTTCATAGATTGGAGGCAAAGCGCGGCCGGCGATGCACGGAGGAAGAGGAGGAGAGACAATGGCTGACACGCTTGAGAAACAGAGACGCAGAGAGGAAAGAAAGACGAAAATATGAATAAATATTCGGCTGTACTGCCGTGCTAGGGAAGAACGCCGTATGAGCCTTCAGGCGTTGCCAAGTTTCCTCCAATAAAAACCAAAAATATTGGGAACCCTGTGAATATTGTTTTCTCAAATTTTCAGACAATATTGTATATACACAATTGAATCTAAAATATCTGAAAATTTCAAGAAAAAACATGCATAAATTTAGTAAAAAGTACAGGTTTCATCAAGGGAAATTTAGCAACTCCCGAATGTTCATACGGCGTTCTTCCTTAGCACGGCAGTGTAGGTCTGCGGGATCCAGGAATGAAACCTCGCAGGCGTGAAATCGTCGGAAAAGTAAACTTATACTCCTGTGCAAAACAAAAGGGAAACCGGAGACAAGTTTGCTTCAATATTTATTTTTTCCTTTTAACTTTCTTCTGAAAATGTATTGAAAAAGTTAGTATGTCTGAGTACATGTGTTGAAAAAAAATGGATTGCATTTTGCAAAAGGAACCAGGAGCATTGCAATGTTTCTGAGATTGTGCAACTTTATCCATTGCAATATAACTATTAAAACTCTGAAAAAATATGAAATTTACATGGTAATTTTCGTCCTAAATTTACAGTTTTAAGCGATTACAATAGAGACTGTTCATAGATAATCAGGTTTTCCTTCCAAGACAAAAGAGGCTGCACAATCTTAGCAACATTGCAATGCTAGTGGTTCCTTTTTGCAAAATGCAATCCAAATGTGCAACGACCTAATAACGTTTGTCTGAACGAACTCTACCGTTAATTTAATGTCCCGAAGATTAAATCAACCTCAAAAGCTGTCGAGACGAACATTTTGAAATCTTTGCAAATGTTTTTAAAAATGCGGATGTTGAACCAATATTCTAATCATTTTTCGGTCGAATTATTCCGAGCCACGATGCAACGGTTGCTCCTATTTTTCTACCTCTGCGTTTAAGTCTCTCGGCATTTGCATTGTATATCCTGGAAACTATCTAGATGCAAATGGAGAGGTAAGAAAGTTGATTGAATATTGCGTGCACCCTCAAGCCGAGTATGACGTTCGATTTTTATCTCATCAGTCAATTATTCGGTTCCTATAAACACGAAATTCGCTCATTCGGACCAAAAACATTGGCACTCCATTCAAAACAAAGCTCAGTCTTTGTGACCTTCCTCCTCATTGCAAAATACACCACGCCACTGATTGTAGGATACAAACACAACCAGTGTTTGAAACTCACCCGCGCCAACGCGCCAAACGGGCCTAAGAAATCGGCCATGGCGCCTAAAAAATGAAGGCTCTGCGCCAACGTGACCCCTAAAAATTGCCCCCTTCCCCCTAGAAAGAAATCCTAATTTTTCTGTTCGGTGATTTTTCGACCTTTCTCCAAAGTTAGAGCTACTTGTTCTGTAACTAAAACATCTTGCGTCTAAATTTTCATTGAATGTGCCGTGATATTTAGGCAAAAAGTCAATTTGGCCCCTAAAAAATCTTCCATGGCTCCTAAAAATCGAGCTTGATGCGCCGCATGGCTCCTAAAACTCAAAGGTGAATTTCGAACACTGCTCGGAAGAATTGCAAACTCCAATGTACGATTTCGATATTTTGCATGTCTTCTTGGCGCTCTGCAATGATCTCTGGCTATCGGTCTAGTGGATTTTTCCTATGAAAATTTGAGCCCCTACCAATTATTATCAAGACTTTCCGTTGAGATATGTTTATTTTTATGTTTCTTCTGATTTCTTCCATGGCTCCTAAAAATCGAGCTTGATGAGCCTCATGGCTTCTGAAACTCAAGGATGAGTTTCGAACACTCAACACAACAGATAGTTCTTACCTAGGCAACGATTTACTCTGTCTAAAATCATCAAAAGAATCAAAATTTCAATCCGAGTAGGATTATTTGACTATTCGCCTGCGATACATCCATACAATGCTTCGAAGGATCGGAAAGAAGCCGGAGGGAAGCGGTAGATTCAGGCGTTTGGATTGGCATCGATAATTTGCATAATAGGGACGCCAGTGGATAGGCGGTGCGACGCTACGCCGCTTTGCGCCGCGACGCTCGACGAGGAGGCGAGGGGGAGGGGGAGAAGAGGTGTGAGTGCCAGCGCTGGTAACGGTGTTGATCCGGATGATAGAGCACCAGAGTGGTCGCTGGTTGCACCGGCGTAAGCGCCGCGACGCGCTTTTCGGTCCCCCCGACGCGACGACGACCGACGCCGACGACCGGGAGCCTCCCGGTGCCCGACGCGTCCCCGACTACCGACGCTCGTCGCACGGTGGGTTCCGGAGCTCGGTGCAAGACAGAGACAAGGGACCCGAGACAAGAGACCCTCCACTAGTATCTTGGTACAGGTCCGCCACAAGGGGGGGGGGGGGATACTGGGTCCTCGGTACCGGGGCCCGGGCCCTGGAGGGGCCCGTGACGCAGGTGACAATCCCCTACGAATTCATGCACAGAAAAAATTAAATTGCTGATTTAACAATTAAATTGCTAAAAAAAGTGACTGCAACGTTTCAACGTAGATTTTACAATAAAAAAATTCTACCTTAACCACTATTGTAAGCTAATTTAACCACGGGGGTAGTAAAAGTAGCATTTTTTTTTTGTTGTAAAATCTACATTGAAACATAGCAGTCACTTTTTTAGCAATTGAATTGTTGAATCAGCAATCTATTTTTTTCCGTGTGTGTAATCCTTGTCTCGTAAGGAAAAGTGAAAAAATGGCCCTAAAAATTCCGCAAAAGATGAATGAAGTTTCAAATACACGCTAGGGCAATATAAAATTTGTCTTACTTTTATAGAGATTCTATCTATTTTCAAGATTTTGAGTATATGTAGAATGATATTTTGAGTAACTGCGTTTCATTTTCTTCTGTTGTCGGATGCTAAGAGGCCCCTGTCCGGGCATTCTCGACTTCAATGGCTCAACTCCCTTGCCATAGACGTACAATAGGGGAGTCCAGGGGGCCCGGCTCCCCCTAGAATTGAAAAGTATCATCTGCCCCCCTCAAAAAAGTTTTTATAGATGTTTTGAATACAACAGTTCGAAAGTATTTGGTGCTGAAAGTAAAAAAAAAAAGCGTAATTATTCTGCAGAAATTGATGGAAAATCTCCATCATAAGAGCTTCAAAATGCGTCCAAATAGATTTAAAATTTCAAAAATTTCCCGGGGGAGGCCCCCAGGACCCCCCCCCCCCCCCTGTGCTAGGGGCCCGGGCCAGAAATCTGGTACCAGGGCCCGTGATGGGATGTGGCGGGCCTGTTGGTAATGATGAAACCTTTTACTTTCGGAACTTCAGCATTCTATTGTTGACTTACCTACATGGTTGATATTTAACAACGCGTTGGCAGTTTCGATTAGCAAACAAGTCGAAAATTGCCGAAATTTGGGAACCCTGTTTGGCTCATGACGTCGCCCGGACCTCATAATCGACCATGGCGGTAGGTCAACAGCCGAAATTAGTGTGATGGCTGTTGCTCCCTAATATTTGTCTGTAAGGAACTGTTGAATCCCCGAAAGTAAAATCTTCCACTTGTCGCTAGGAGGCCAGTGGAGGGTCTCTTGTTTCTGACACTTCCTTACAAACAATTATAAAGGAACGACAGTCATCACTCTTTTTTCGGCTGTTGACCTACCTACATGGTGGATGATGAGCTTCGGTCGACGTCATGAGCCAAATAAGTTTCCCAAACTTTGGTTCGTTTTGCTCGGTACAAGACGGAGACAAGAGACCCTCCACTGGCCTCTTGGCGACAGGTGTAGGCTTTTACTTTTGAGAATTCAACACTTCCTAATGGACAATTATAAGGGAGCAACAGTCATCACCCTAATTTCGGCTGTTGACCTACCTACATGGTGGATGATGAGCTTCGAGTGACGTCATGAGCCAAACAAGTTTCCCAAACTACGACTTGTTTTGGCTTGTTTGAAAACGAAACTGCCAACACGTTGTTAAACATCAACCATGTAGGTAAGTCAACAGTTCAATGTTGATGTCGCGAAAGTAAAAGCTTCCACAATAGCCGAGATACGAGTGGAGGGTCTCTTGTCTCTGCCTCTTGGCGACAAGTGGAAGCTTTTACTTTTGAAGATTCAACACCTCCTTACAAACAATTGTAAAGGAACAACAGTTATCACTCTTTTTTCGGCCGTTGACCTACCTACATGGTGGATGATGAGCTTTGGTCGACGTCATGAGCCAAAGAAGTTTCCCAAACTTTGGTTCGTTTTGCTCGGTGCAAGACGGAGACAAAAGACCCTCCACTGACCTCTTGGCGACAGGTGGAAGCTTTTACTGTCGGGAACTCAACATTCCCTCACGGGCAAATATAAAGGGGCGACAGTCATCATCCTTTTTTGAACTGTTGACCTATATCTACATGGTGAATGATGAGATTCGGGTGACGTCATGAGCCGAACCAGTTTCCCAATCTTCGGTCATTTTCGGCTTGTTTGCAAAACTACATGGAGAAAAAAAAACCTCGTGCGTGGGACCCGAAATTTAAGTCATATGGATCTCTGAAGTTTTCAGATTGAGCATCTGAACACTTAAGGTCTAGCTGTCAAGGTTCGGATCACACATCTGAAACTTCAGTTCTTACATCTGAAGTACTTCAGATGTGAGAATCGAAGTTTTTCGGATGTGAGAACCGAAGTTCTTCGGATGTGAAAACTGAAGTACTTCAGACGTAAGGACTGAAGTTTCAGTTGTGTGATCCAAACCTCAGCAGCTGGACCTTAAGTGTTCGAATGCTCAATCCGAAAACTTCGGAGATCCATAAGACCTAAACTTCGGGTCCCACGCACGAAGTTTTTTTCTCCGTGTAATTAAACTGCCAACACGTTGTTAAACATCAACCATGTAGGTAAGTCAACAGTAGAATGCTGAAGTCCCGAATGTAAAGGTTTCCACCATGACGAAGATACTTCTAGGGTCTCTCGTCTCTGACCCTATGCCTTCTTTGTCTATAGCTTTGTCTATCAATTTCAGCAATCGGCCCACAGTGCGGCGAGGTGAATTTCCGAATCGTCGCACCGGAAACACTGCCCATTTTCTTTCTTCAGCCTCGCCCTTCCCCTCCCCCCGCGCCGGCATCAACCTGATCTGCACTTGACTTTTCTCTACCGATGGCGTCGCGGCGCTGGGCTGCGCGTCGATGCGCGTTCAAGCTCGAAGCCGAAACGGAGACGCTCCAACTCCAACACGGTGCCGCGATCGCGACGACAATAATAACGGCGGCGCAGCCCACCCGCGCATGCGCAGTTCCCGATACCGAATTTGTTTTCTCGCCCTAGCACCGTACTTCCTTGTTAAAAGGCATCGGCGAATCTAGAAAATTGGCAACACTATTTTCAAAATCAGCGAACATTGTGATACAATGTCTAAAAGGTAGTAGCACTGAATATATTGGTGTTCGGAGTGTAGCCGAGTGCTAGAAATAATGTAAAATTTTTAGCTTGCCAATAGCTTGTTATTAATTGTTACCACTGAAATCTGTTACCTTGTTTGAGATTAAATTATGGCCTTTGTGGTATCGATTTTGTAACCCTGACGATGAAGCGTTTGCTTCGAAAAGCTTCGGTCAAAGTTTGTTGATAAAATGTAAGTTTTTTTAAAGAAAATTTTACATTATTTCTAGCACTCGGCTACACTCCAAATACCAAAATACTGTTTTCTCCATTAAAACCTATGGAAATGTATCGATTCTTGGAGGGGCCAGGTGTTCCGACAAGAACCGATTGCTTAGCATAGGTTTAAATGGAGGAAATCCAGTGTTGTCAAATTGCTGGATTCGCCTCTGTTGAAAGGTCCAGAGTTCGTTTGAATTTCACAATATGGTGCTTACAGCGTGTTTCATTTTTCCTTTTACGTAAATATAATCAAATTTTGGTCAACCATTAATTACGTTAGATGGTTTAAATGACAATAGCGATGCATACCTGAGGCTGGGGATATCTTTTCATCTATAAAATAGCTAAAACTTGCGCTGATAATTTGTTAGGTCGAACCTGATAGAATGGATGGAAATCTGATACAATTTCCAACCCGGAAGAAGAATTTAGAAACCAAATTCCAGAAATATTATTTCAGTAATAAGATCACATTTACTTTTTCTGATTTTTAAATGGATCTTTACTATTCTTTACATGGTTTTTAAGTATTCTACTTCATGGTCAAAGAACCAGGAAGAGAAGATTTAAAAGTAAAATTAACAGGGTCTTACGTGCAATGAGTAAATGATGTTGTGACCGTAAGACGGGAGTAACTCTTACCTGTAACAAAAGAAAATTGTATGACATTAGATTATGAATGTTTTGCGTAAATTCATTTCTATTTTTTCATTAATAAAGCCTAAATCAATAAGCAATAATCATTAAACATGAGCATCATTGATTGCAAGAATCATTTAGACGTATTTTATCAGCATGGCGCGAATAAAAGAAGATTTTATGAGTGGCGTGGAGGAAAAGGCGCGTGAGTGCAGTTTTTTATTTTTAGAGAAATATGTGTTTGAAGTTTCGAAATTACATGGATCCTTATGGTGGGAAGAAAGTTCAAGCTGACTCTTTGATGCTTTAAAAATGGAATTTTGGAGCGAATTTTTCACAGAATATGCATTAAGAATACTTTTACTTGAAATCATTAATATCTCAATTTATTAAAAAAAACTGCACTTATGCGCCTTGTCCTCCGAGCCCCTTAAATGTGCAAAGACCTAATAACGTTTGTTCCTACTGTTAATTTACTTTCCAGAAGATCAAATCAACCTCAAGGACAGATGAGACAAAAATTATGAGGTCGTTGCAGATGTTGTTAGGTATGAGGAACATCCTCATTTCTATTCAACCTTATTCTAATTCTTTTTCGATCGAAGGATACCGAGCTACGATGGTTGCTCCTATTTTTCTACCTCTGCGTTTAAGTCTCTCAGCATTTTGCATGCACTTACGAGCTATAATGCTCCTCCAAGCCTTTCATTTGTCCGTTTACAATGAAACCGTCAAACTGCAGTATAAAACGAATGACATAGCCACGGATTCAGTCTATTCGGCTATTTTGATGTTCCGTTCATAAT
The DNA here is from genome assembly GCF_918797505.1 of Bemisia tabaci. Lineage (NCBI taxonomy): Eukaryota > Metazoa > Arthropoda > Insecta > Hemiptera > Aleyrodidae > Bemisia > Bemisia tabaci. Next base: position 16,321,006 of record NC_092801.1, on the reverse strand, counting down.
ATTAAGTCAGTTAGTTAGTTAGTTAATATATTTTAAGCCATTCAGCGTCACAGGCTATTAATTTCTTTACAGAGCATTTTGAAAATGGGTGTATATACGAAAATTTAGATTTTTAAATTAAGAGAGGTGAAGAGTTTCAGAATTTTGGTAGTGACAGTTACATATATACTGTTAGCTAAATATGATTTATTTCTCTACCGAATTCGCTCTATATTCATATCATCTCTTTCAGGTATATTCCTTCGAGGGAACATCTTCAATATTAAGAAACTGCCTGCGGTGCCAAGCGTGCCACATTGTCCTGAAAGTTGGGTTTACAAATGCCCACCGTCGGAATTCGGGGGGGGGGGGGGGGGACCTCTGGGGGCCCATCACGAGGCGGGAGCTCACAATCACGATCGAAAACAAAGCAAATGCGGGGAAAAGACAAAACGGGAGCATCACTATGACCCCGGTGTTACTCAATCCACTTTCATTCACGTGTTGTCTGCTGTGTGTGGATGTGGATGCTCAATGAGCGCTATTCATAACACAGCGACTCATGAATGTTCCTCCGAAGGTTCCCATGAATCAATGCGGTCCTGCTCTTTCGATCCTCCGCGATCCAGGATACACGACGTTGTCGAATAGACAAATTTTAATTACATTTGGTCATGTTTATACAGGGTGGTAAAATAGTGCTGGGTCCGCACTATTTTAAGGGGAAAACAACGCCAAAAAGTTTTTCCAGGATTTCGGCTCCAAATATATGCATTAAATCACTACGTGATCTACTCACCTGATACTTTCAGAATACTAGATACAAATACAAAGTTTAGTGACCCATTGCAAAATGCAGTCCAATTGAGGAGCTTGAAGGACAAGGCGCATAAGTGTATCAAATTCAACAATCACCCCGCTGTTCAGACATATGTCTTGTATCGGAAAAGGATAGATCTTTTTGTGAGACGGATCTCTAGTTATTGCTGAATGATATGATGACATGAACGCTATTATATGATGAATAATATTATAAGTGTGATGATGATATTATATGAATGATATTTATGACTGAATAATTGACTTAGGGGGAACATGATGGACTAACCATTGGGTCTCTCGAGGGTTGCTGTTGGTTAGTGCTCGCATGCACTAATGTCTATTGTCCCTTCATATCCCTTCTGTCTTCTTTGTCTATAGCTTTGTCTACCAATTTCAACAATCAGCCCGCTGACTAACCATGGGATCTCTCGTGGGTTGCCGTTAGTCAGTAAGTGCTTCCATCAATAGGATCCCTTCATATCCCTTCTGTCTTCTTTGTCTACAGCTTTGTCTACCACTTTCAACAATCAGCCCACTGACTGATCATGGGGTCTCTCGTGGGTTGCCGTTAGTTAGTATGTGCCTCCACCAATAGGATCCCGTCATATCCCTTCTCTCTTCTTTGTCTATAGCTTTGTCTACCGATTTCAAGAATCAGCGGTGACGACGACAACGCGGCAAAGGCTTTCGCGGCCCGGGAACGTCTTGATCGGGCATGTTGCATGGGCAGGAGAGATCACGTCACGATTCACTTTCACGACGAGAGCGATGCGGTTGCCGTCCGACTTGGAGTCTGGCCGAGTCCCCGGAGGAATCGGGGGATTTCGGTCCCGATTTGACACTGCCAACCGTTGCGCCGTTCCTATTTGTTTTCCCCTGTTCCCGAGCTAATTCCACCCGTGTGAATCTCGGATCCCGCCTGCGTCCCGGACCATCGATTCACTTAGTGAAACGGCTCTCGGATCCTTGATAGGGACGGCTCGTACACTTAGGACACGGGTTTCAGGACATTTCGTCGACGGCTTTTTGTCCGCGTACAAATTTCCTCCGGTAAATTACGGCCAAACGTTTGGTGTTCCATATCATCCCTGATATTCGGTTTGTCAAACTGAATTTTTGGTTCGGGTAACCGAACGTTCGGCATGGATGACCAAACATAGTTCGTCAGTCCACTTTTCGCACAAGTTTGGCTACACCAAAAGTTCGGTTTCGCAAAACGAAAGTTCAGTTTGACGAACTTTCGCGACAAGAGCGATGGGATTGCCGTCCGACTCGGAGTCTGGCCGAGTCCCCGGAGGATTCGGGGGATTTCGGTCCCGATTTGACACTGCCAACCGTTGCGCCGTTCCTATTTGTTTTCCCCTGTTCCCGAGCTAATTCCACCCGTGTGAATCTTGGATCCCGCCTGCGTCCTGGGCCATCGATTCGCTCGGTGAGACGGCTCTCGGATCCTTGTTAGGTAGGACTGATAGGACTCGTACACTTGGGAGATGGGTTTCAGGACATTTCGTCGACGGCTTTTTGTCCGCGTACAAATTGCGTCCAGTAAATGGAGATGTTGCATGTGTGAGGAATTTGCGATTTGACTTTTGATTATTACGTAAAAGTTTGCGAGAAACACAATGGTGCCACTGGTTTTCTCTGAAGTCAACTCCCAAGCTCAAAAAAAAGCTATCAAGTTGAGGCCAAAATGAAGGGGATATCCCACGCTATCCTGAAAGTCCACCTCTACATCAAGACAAACTCTCTATGCTTAGATAGGGAGCAAATACATTAGCAGGGTTGCCGTGTTTTCAGTTTTAGAGTCTCCAAATAAAGTGGCAGCCCTGTCAATGTATTTGCACCCTATCTTTGCATGGAGAGTTTGTCTTGATGTAGAGGTGGACTCTCAGGATAGGGTGGGATATTCCCTCCATTTTGGCCTCACTTTGAGAGCTTTTTTTGAGCTTGGGAGATAATTTCAGAGAAAACCAGTGGCACCATCGTGTTTCTCGCGAACTTTTACATAAGAATCAATGGTCAAATCGCAAATCCCTCACACATGCAACATCTCCATTGTTCGATTAACGAACCTAGGGTATCCTCGTGTTCAGTTCACTCAGTAGTTTCCACTCAAACACGAAATTCATCCAATGTCAGACACCTGCAAATTCTCTTCTCAGGTGAAATTCGCTATTTTAGCTATTTCAGTGATTTCTCTGAAATTTCGTGAAATATTTCACATGAGATTCCGAGATCTCATCTTTCATGAAAAGTTGCGCAACCCTGGAGGAAGGGTGCGTGTACCGCATAACTCCTACACAGGTGAATCTACATCCATCACTTTTACTTTCCTCGCTCTGCTCTCGCGGTTGAACCGCGGATCGAACCGGTTGCATACGGCACTGAGCCGTTTTAATGAGCCCCTCTCCACCCCGTCTCCCCCCCCCCGTCATCGCCGAATCTTATCGGGAGGAATGCAGGAGCAAGATTCATGACGACGGTTGCCCGCCCTCGACTTGAAAGTTCCTTTGTCTCCGGCGCGGCAACCGTAGAAAGTTGTCCGCGTGGGTGGACGGGAAGGATGGAGGAGGGGCGGGGAGGGTTGAGGAAGGCGGGGGGAGGGCGACCGCGAAATAGGAGCGACTTTGGTTTCAGGCGCGGCTCCAAGGGCGGGGAGAGAAGGGGGGGTTGAAGTTTATGCGTAGCATGTAACGTGCGGTGAGTTGGACGTCGAATTGCCGAGGAAAAGTGAGAAGGGTGTGTCCTCGCATAGGAGGAATAATGTAATCGTCGAGGATGTAATTTTTGTGACGTCACGGCTTCAGGTAATATTTGGACCGCGTCAAGCAGAAGGGAACCAAGCCGCATCAGCTATTGTCAAATTTAATTTGCATGAAAACGGTTGTGCGGGATTTTACGCAGATATCAGTGAATTTTCTGCATAGTACAAAGCGAATTCCCTCGAATTTTCCGAAGAATATCCGCTCAAACGTTCTCTGGGAGAAAATTGAACTGCCCAGTTTTTGGCAATAGCTGATGTGACTTGGTTCCTCTCTGCTAAACGCGGTACGGCGTTCCATTTGTCTTCGGAAAATTTATATGGAGGGATCTGAATGTGTGTTACGCATCTTTTTAGACTCAAGTTGAAATAGCTTGGAAGACAAGACGCATGGGTGCAGTTTTTGATATTTCGAGAAATACACGTTTGAAGTTTCGAAATTACATGGATCCTCATGCATGGCGGAAAGAAAAATCCAACTGAGTTTTTGATGCTTAAAAATTGGAATTAGGGAGCAAATTTTTCACAAAATGTGCACTCAGACTAGTTTTACTTGAAATCATTAAAATCTCAATTTTTTCAAAAGCTGCACTTACGCGCCATATCCTTTAAGGCCCGCAATTGGACTATACACGTTTGAAGTTCCGAAATTACATGGAACTTCACGGCGGAAAAAAGTCCAACCTGACTTTCCGATGCTTAAATTGAAAACTTCGGTGCTCAATATGAAATCCAATTTTGATCCTCGCAACTGGAATCTCTCTCTTTGTGGAGCAAACCTACTCTGCCGTGCTAAGGAAAAACGCCGTATGAACCTTCAGACGTTGCCAAGTTTCCTCCGATAAAAACCGAAATTACTGGGAAAATTGTGAATATTTTTATCCAAAATTTTCAGGCAATTTTGTACGCAATGTAATATAAAATATCTGAAAATTTCAAGGAAAAACATACACAATAGTCGTCAAACATACTTGTTTTATCAAGGGAAATTTGGCAACTCCCGAATGTTCATACGGCGTTCTTCTTTAGCACGGCAGTACTCTCCGCTGTATATGTCCCTACCTCAGACGACACAGAATCTCTCTCTCGGACTAGTACAGTTTCCACTGCAATGGCAGAAATGACACAACCACCAACGTACTCGGTCGCTATCTGATCCGGCCCCGACCAGTTTCTCTCTCGCGAGAGCGGTTGAATTATGGCCGCTTTTTAAGGGAAACCCCGCGCTATGCGACGTCAAGTGACGTGCGTCATGCGTCCCGCACGCGCGCGTCACACGCGGGGCGCCCCACGGCCCCCACGTTGGCCCATTAGAGCCCCCGGGGAGTCCGCCTTTAGTCCCACCCAAATTAGCTGATTTTTATCGCAGCCACCGCGCCGCGGTAGCAGCTGTCCCCGAGCAGCAATTACTTTTAAAAATCTCGGCAAAAACGGCGCAAATATTTGTGTGTACAGAGCTCGTAAAAACGACGAGTTTCACTTTCGACGATTTTGTATGCCTCCTTTAACGAAGTGTTTTATGGAGAGTTTGCACGAAAGAATTAATTATTATGGTAACGCATTTTTCGTGTTGATATTAAATGAAATTAATAAAGGAGAAAGTATTGTCTTTACACGCTTGTGGTTTATTGTTAGTTCAGTGGATGTACATTTCAGAGAATGGACTCGATGTCCGTAATGTACATCCACTGAACTAACGATAAATCACAAGCGTGTAAAGGGAGAACTTTATCCTTTATTAATTTCGGGGAAAAAAACTAGTTGCTTTATCGGAGAGTAAAAAGTGAGCTGAGTTTGCAATATTTTTCATATTTTTTCCGATACGAGTAATTGTAGAAAGATAAATTTAAAAGTAAGAAAATTTACCGTCTTGTGACGTCATCTGGCGGCATTTCCCACTTGAACACATGTATTTTATCATGGTCTATTAATTTGTTAAACTTCCTCCAATAATTGTTTAGTTTAGAAACCAATAAGGATACTTCCGCACGATACTCTACTTACTAAAAGTAAGTAACACTCTCGTGCTCAGTTTTCTTAGCAATTTCATCTAAAACATGAAATTCACCGAATTTCCTGGAGTAAGCATTTTTCTTGGCAAATTTTGCAAATTAGGTTAGAATTGCTAAGCCGATCGCTCAACTTTTTAGTCATGAGCCATCATTTAGCAGCTCTCAGTGCTGACTTCTGAAAATAACTTTCATACTGTGCGCAAAATAGCAGTGTGGAATGGACCACTAAACAAGGTACGAATTTCCGCATTTTGATACATGTTTCTTCACCAAAATTTCACGTAAAACACGATGCGCACAACAAAAATTGCCGAAATCAACTCCTTCCGAAGATATTTAATGATTCTTGGTGCGTGAATTGAAACCACCCGCTCATGAAAACTCAATGCTCTAAGTGATTCACATCGCGCGCTAAACGTTATCATGAACGTCTCTGCGATAAATAAATCTGGCAACCTTAATCTTGACGCTTTGGCTCAGCTATAGCAAATTACTTATAGTTTGAAAAACACATGGTGGGAAATGAAAATTACTCGATTAAGAAGCTTGTTGAAACCGTTGTAGTGCGCGATTTGACTCACGTAGAGCTTTGAGTTTCTTGTGAGCGGGCAGTTCAAATTTCTCGTAACCAATGTGAAATGAAAACGTGAATATCTTCGTTTGGAGTTGGTTTCAGTAGTTTTCGTTGCGCGAATTGTGCTTTACGTGAAATTCTTGTCAAGAAACATGTGTCAGAATGCTTAAATTCGTACCTTGTCTAGTGGTCCATTAAATATATTGTATCTGATTCTAACGTTGATCGTGTTCACGACAGCTTAATATGGTGCGCGACGTGCACAGCGCACCGTTTGACTTTTGAACTCGCGTGCACTTGTCGAGAAAGCCACGGAGCATCAAAACGCATCGTCATATTTGATGACGTCACAGTGTGCGGTGCGGATGAGAGAAAGCACCACGGAAAAATGCGGAGCCTCTAATTATCGACGATAAAACAGGCGGGAGAAACAAGTGAAAATAAAAGGAACTTTCTTCGTCACTCCATTCCATCCACAAAAGACGCGCGGCGTTGGTCGTCGTGGGCGCCAAAAACGGTCGCGATGCCGTTCCGTGTTGTGCCTGGACGACAGGCCGATGGAGTGGCGGCGGGGGGAAGGGGAGGACAGTGACATTTCAAATGGGAGCGTAATAATGTTGACGGTAAAAATGAAAAGGAATAAAATCGTAATTTCTCGAGATGGGATCATCATCTTCAGTGCGGGCCCTGGATTTGCGCTGTTGCCGGCACTAGACTAAGTCTGAAACGAAAAGTCACGTGTTTTTTCCTCAAAACCTCGCCTAGAAAACGTTTCGTACAATCAAGGGCTGAATATTGAGGATCCTTTCACCGTGCTTGAATTTAGGATGATCTGAAACCAGGTTCTGTTCGCCATACACATCCAAATCATTCGGTCTGTTCAGTTGTTGCCTTTTTTTGTTGCCTTGTTTTACAATTGTTAGGGGCCACATTTGCGCAGAGCCTTCATTTTTTAGGCACCATGACCGATTTTTAGGCGCATTTGACGCGTTGATGCCTGTGAGTTTCGATCACTGTTTGGACTTATCGATGGATATTGCACGTCCATGTGAAAGAGCTGACATGATTCGGCTCCAGCGGGCCGATTATTGAAACTGATGGACAAAGCTATAGACAAAGAAGACATTGGGAGTATGGAGCGTTCCTATTGGTTGACATGGTTGGTTCTTATAGACTAAGAAAGAAAATGATGGACTAACTGTCGGGTCTTTAGTGGGTTGCCGTTACTTAGTCCATTACCCTACCTCCTATATCCATTGCCACCACCTGCCTCCACCAATAGAATCCCTCCAAATCCCTTTCGTTGTCTTTGTATATAAGTTTCAATAATTGGCCTGCTGCAGAGGTTCAGAAATCAACTCCTAAACGAGGTAGTAACGCGGATTTTAAGACAGATCGAATGAAGGTTAGTTTTTTTCAAAAAACGTCATTAGTATTTCTACTTCTACTTGAGTTTAATCATAAATTTGCTGAACCCTCCCCCCCCCAAATTCCACTACGTGAGTCGCATCGGCGTGGCATCACCGACAGCAAAAAGCTGCGAGCTCACGCCGAATCCGATAGATCATGAGCTCATGACGGATCATGATTCCTCATGACAGATCGCCGCCCCGGGTCCCGGGCGTCGGGAGCTTTCTAAACTCGTGTTTTAATCCAATTTCACCCCACTCCGCCGCCCATCGGTTTCGGCTGATGAAACTTTCCTCGCTTTTGTCTTAATTTCTCGAGGATTCGCGCATGCGCGTCGTGATTCGGGGCCTCTTTCCGGGTGGCGAGCCGTGAATAATCGACCATCGATGAATTTCCATTTGAAACTGCGATTACGAATCGATTATCGAAGGATACCCTGATAATCGATTATTTTTCCAAGGTTTAAATGGCGGATCAATCGATTTATCGCGAAGCACGAGGCACCACTGCTTCGCTGTCTCATCTTCGGTGAGTGACGTTCGAAGGATGAATCATCTTGATTCTGTTTGATGGTGGGAAAAATTTCCGGGCTGATTATTGAAATCGATAGACAAAGCGATAGACAAAGGAGACATAGGGAGTATGGAGCGATCCTGTTGGTTGAAATGTGTGGTTCTCATAGACTAAGGGGGAAAATGATAGACTAACTGTCTGGTCTCTCGTGGGTTACCGTTAGTTAGTGTATTGCCTACCGCCCTTATCCATTGCAACCACCCGCTTCCACCAATAGGATCCCTTCATATCCCTTTTGTCTTCTTTGTCTATAGCTTTGTCCATCAATTTCAATAATCGGCCCTGGTGAGGTCCTAATCATATTTAAACATTTATTTTTGTTATAGGAATACGTAAATGTTTAGGTGAACTATATACGTCCTCCAGGAAGGAACATGCATAAAAGGGATCAATATAGAGTAGACAAATTCCCTGTGTTATGGTGAAGGGAGCTATTGCGTCGGGAGAGGTTGGCTATTTGACTATAGGTTGTCGTTTACTATTCTGCCCTGCGTCGAAGCCTCCGAGATAATTCATATTCATATCATAATTAAATTGGAAATCAGCCGCTGGAAAAGCCAATGAGTGTGGTTTATATTTCTACCTCTGCGTTCGAGTCTCCGAGAAGATAAAAGGATTACATTGAATAGGAAACTGCTTTTTCTGGCCCATTTTAGAAACAACGTATGTGCCTGTAGTTTCTTTGTGAAGATAAGTGCCTAGGTGGATGAGTCAGAAACAGTAGTTCTTCAGTGCAAAATTCAGACCGGGTATTCGAGTAGAATAGAATACATAAAATTAGATAGCAGAGGCCATTAAAATTTTGTTTCCTACTGTGACGTTGGGGCATCCGTGTTCCAATGATTAAAAAATGTTAAAATTGTTTCCACTTAGGCGATTATTGCAAAACACTGGAGAAATGTTGTAATTTCCAAAATTAATTTAATTATGTGAGTATTTTGCATTTCAATTAATCAGTTGACATAATCACCCCGAAGGGAAAACAAAATAAGGGCAAAAACAATCTGTTCGTTTTTCCACCTTGTTACATACAGTTCGGGCCACTTCTTAGTGTTTTTGTTTTTTTTTTCTTCTTCTTCTGTTCGTTTTTGCGGCAAATCGTGATGAGACTTCATTTTTTATTATTATCAATTTGCAGTGTGCATTTTGCTAGTATGTTTATGTTCCCTGGCAAAACTCCGTAAAAAAGACGATTACCCATAAAATTTTATTCACTATCATCAATTCCTAGAGATCAGCTAGTTTTGCGCTGCAAAATGTGGCTCAGGCCTTCATCAGATCCCCGTCTACTTACGCGTTCGATACGCAAATGAGACGTGTTAAGTAGTGGGTATAGACTCACTCTGAGCCAGGTTTGCGTGTGCTAACCTGCGGCACTGCTTTCTGCTTAGACCGAACACAGCTTCCCATTATACGAACCATTTGACCGGTTCCAGAAGCTCCATCGTTGACAGCCCGTCAAAAAACATCCTAATTCTTTGGGATCAGTTACGCGTAAGTTTCAGAAATATTTGGAAGTTCGATTTATTTGATCTTATCGCCAAAAAATCGTAAAAAAATCGCAACTTAACTTCAAAATATTACGAGTTTTCCGTTGATAAATGCAACTTGGGACAATTAGTTTTTTCATTGATAGTATTTTCTGGTAAATGTATCACTCAAAAAAAAAAAAAAAAAAAAAAAAAAAAAAAAAAAAAAAGATCGGTCGAATTTGCAATTCCTTTACGCTGTATTTCACACAGCGTCAATTTAGAGTCAATTCTGCCAGAAGAAAGGTAAACGTTACTATACAACTGATACAGGTAACCATTCCTCCGGAAGAATCGACTCGAAGATTGGTAGAATTTACCATTCTTTCACGCTGTATATCACACAGCGTGAAGGAATGGTAAATTCTACCAATCTTTTTTTATCAGTGTTAACTATGGCAGTAGACTGAACGGTGACTGAATGAACTCTCGCGGTAACAAACGTGAATAATTACTTTCATTAAGAGTAGAAAAGAGACCTAGATCCATCCGAAGGATGCCCCAAACCATCGAGCTCAAATTGTCATCATCTGTCAAAAGTATCACAAGCACCATGCGACGTTTAAAAATTTGCGCCGGCATTTTATTTTTTTACGGAGAAATTGTTACACGAAGCTGTCCGAAAATTTCACTAAATTTTCTTTGTGCTGCCGATAAAATTCAGTGAAATTTTCAAACAGATTCAACCTGTGATACATTACTTTGGCCGTAAGGTGGCAAAATATTGACGGATTTGGCAGCAGCGAATCCGACTCCGTCACAAGTGTAGTAATAAACGAATGACTAGTTGGTAGGTATAGTTTGGGTTTGTTTTACTACCGGCATCATCCGCCGTTACTTTGAACGGGTGGAATGTCCGCACTCCGACAATAACCGCAAAGTGTACCAGGTCAAGGACATTTCCTCTTTAAGTCGATACGTGTAAAACCGCAGCCATGACACCTGCGGGATATCAAAGCTCACCTTCCAGTTTCCTCTCAGAAACAGGCAAAGTTGAAAGATTAAACAAACTTCACTTTGCAATTCGATCAGTGAGAACGGAAACACACCAACTCGAAAAAATGGAAATAATCAAGATACCTACAAAACTACACAGAAGTTAGTCTGAGAAAAAGATTTTTGGTGCCTCAAGGCAAGTACTTAAGGACAGTTTCAATGTCCAAGTTGGAACAGATGCGGTAACTTCAATGCCCTTAATGAAAATTGACTATGTCTCTCTGATATGGCTTGGTTCCATTCTATGCTTAACGCGGTTCAATTAATAGCCTTAAAGAGAGTGCTATTAAATGCCCTGCGACGAGGAATCGATTATTGACAAAAAAAGTCATTCATTGATACTTTTACATGTCTTGAATGCCTTCCCATTTTGGAGATCAGGGTCAATTTATCTTAAAGTAAGCTTTGGGGAAGGTCACCCTTACAGGGGATCTCGGCGAGACATCGGTAAATTGAGAAAAAAAAGTACATTTGCATAAAGAATAAGGACAGATTGATTTGTGAAGAGCAAGTAGAATGTCAAAGTCACACTGCGGAATAGACTGAAAAAAAGAAAAAAGAGTGATGCAATCGTAATGCGATCGAGGCGAAGAGTGAAGTTCTCTTTGAGACAAAACCAATCAAAAGTCCTTTGGATTTTATTTTCAATTGTATATACTCGCAGAAAATCGTGATATTGATAAGACACTGATCACGACGTTTTGTTATATTTTTAATACGTACTCAAAAGGGCATTCCTGAGTGCGTCCTTAGATTAATATGTTAACATTTCCAGTATAAAATATGACGGAGGAGGAGGAGGAGGAGGAGAGAAGTAAGAAGAAGAAATAGAGGGAAAGGATGGAGAAGAGAAAACGGAAGAATATGAAGGATAAGGAGAATGGGAGAAAGAAGAACAAGCAATGCAAGAATGCTGCTTTTGTCCTCTTCCTCCTTTCACCATTTCCTTCGACTTCCTCCTATTTTCACCTCTTCTTCTTCTTCTCCCTCTTCTTCTTCTCCATCTTCTTCTTCATCTTCTCTCTCTTCCTCTTCTGCGTCCTCCCATTTCTGATGCGCCCCCAGCTGACATGACGTCAAGAACCCGAGCCGTTGCACACATCGTCATTTCCCTTACGAAAGAATGTAACTGTAATGCAATGTTGCTAAATTTCCCCTCGCAAATTGCATTTTCACCGGGAGAACCTGTGGTATTTCTTTCTGAAGATTTCCGCGATTCTTCCTCCGATCGCATCATGCAAAAATTAGTAAAATTTTGGACAAAATAGCGTAGGTACATTTTTGTAAATAATGTAATTATTTGAGTCAATTTCGCAACCTTGGAATGGAGTTACGTTCCATCTTCCGGAAAACGACATCAGAAGCGGATCTAGCAATTTGGCAACATCGGACTCTCTCCATTTAAACCTATATGGTCGATTCTTGTCGGAGCACTTGCCCCCTCCTAAAATTGATACATTCCCATAAGTTTAAATGGAGATGTTGCAGGTGTGAGGAATTTGCAATTAGGCTACTGATTCTTATGCAAAAGTTCGCGAGAAACACGATGGTCCCACTGGTGTTCTCTGAAATCAACTTCCAAGCTCAAAAAAAGCTCTCAAGTTGAGGCCAAAATGGAGGGGATATCCCACGCTATCCTGAGGGTCCACCTTTACATCAAGACAAACTCTCCATGCAAAGATAGGGAGCAAATACATTAGCAGGGTTGCCGTGTTTTCAGTTTTGGAGTCCCGAAATAAAGTGGCAGCCCTGTAAATGTATTTGCTCCCTATCTTTGCATGGAGAGTTCGTCTGGATGCAGAGGTGGACTCTCAAGATAGCGTGGGATATCCCCTCCATTTTGGCCTCAACTTGAGAGCTTTTTTTGAGCTTGGGAGTTGATTTCAGAGAAAACCAGTGGCCACATCGTGTTTCTCGCGAACTTTTGCATAAGAATCAACAGTCAAATCGCAAATTCCTCACACACGCAACATCTCCATTGACGACATGTGTTTTTTCAAGACTCCGCACGTAGGTGTGACTCTACTAAGACTAACCAGGTTGCACCTGTTACAAGTTGCACTCATCACCTTCGATTGCAATCGAATCGCTCCCCGCATCCATTAACTCAGCGATGACAAAGCTCCAAACTACCGAGGACCAGCTGCGTCGCCACCCACTCAAGCTCAAAGACAATCCGGTCCCGAAATCGAGTCGAGAGAGGACATCTACGACGAAAGAACTTTCTCGTGCTTCGACCATTAATAAATGACCTCGCGTTGCCAAATTTCATCCGAAATCTCAACTCAAACATCGAATTTCACGGAGAATCAGTGCGACGTGGCACCGATTCTTCGATGCCTTTAAATTTACGGCCGCGGTAATCGTCGCCATGGGGGACTTGAACGGAAGGGCAGAAAAGTAAAGAGGAGCTTGCGGTATTGTTTATGGATGCGCAGTGGGACCGATTGCGACGGTGAGTAGCGTGCCGTGCTCTGCGATATATCGATCGATCTACCATTTAAACCTATGGAAAAATATCGATAGACAGGGTGTTCGCAACGAACACCCGAGTTAATAATCAATTTTTTATCATAGTTTCAAATTGGAAAATATCGATAATCGATCATTTTCCCCTCGCCACTGGTGAGCTCTGGACGTGGAGTCTTGGAGATCAGATAAAATGTAGAGACCCCACACCGACAAACCGACAATGTAATCAGGTAAGATATAATTTTAATTCAACGCTATTTTTCCCCTAAAATGATAATTGTTGAGAAAAAAATAAAATAAAATTCGCCTGTTGATGACGGATGGATTTCACTTTGCTGGGAGAGTTTTTGCAAATGCCAAGAGCACTTGATGTCTTCTCGAGTTGCCGCAGTATAGTAAAACATTTTTTGGAAGTAAAATGCATACAGTATGTTCCAAAACCTAGTATAAATATATGCTATACTATACTAAATATGCAATTTGACTCAATGTCATGATGATACCCTCAAAACGACAGTGCGGTCGGTGTCAAACTCATATCAGCGCCTGCAAGGTTGTAGGAATACTTTACGCATTGCGCCAAACAGTGCGGTCGGCCTCACACGCATATTAGCGCCTACAAGACTGCATGAATACTTCTCGCATTGCACCAAACGCAATGCGAGAGTTATTCGCGATCGCGATAACCACTCGACTGCGGGTATAGGCACATTGGCGCTAAGTATATTGAAAGGCGCATCACATTGTGAATATGACTCGACACTCGACTGAGCTCCCTTCCTTGGCTCGCGCGACGCTAAAATCGCCGTTAAACTAGGATTACGTATCATCATTCTTGCCTCTCTGCTCCGGTTTTTACCATAAGTAAAGGAAAAAAATATGTGTCCTCATTGTAACGATTCAGAAACTCGGGGAGTTTTTTTTTTTTTTTTTTTTTTTTTTTTTTTTTTTTTTTTTTTTTTTTACATAAAAAGAAAATATGAAAAAACCTCAAAACAAACCTCACTACGTCATTTTAAAAAATCTACGTAAAATTTCTGCCCTATCTTTTGGTTTTTAAGAACTTCACAAAGTCCGAGGTAGCTGAGTCAACCAAAAGTGGATTCTAGAGCCGTCGTGAAAATACTCTCCCAATAGAAATATTCAATGTATGCACTGAAAAAAAAAAAAAAAACACATTGGATCTAGAGTCCAGACTCTTGAAAACATTGACAAGAAAAAATACTCTTGATTCAATCAGATTAAAGCTTAAATCAAATGGAAATCCGCTCAAATTAAGAGTCTGGGTTCTTGATTTAAGGTTAAATCTGATTGAATCAAGAGTATTCTTTCTAGCTTAAATCAAATGGAAATTCGCTCAAATTAAGAGTCTGGGTTCTTGATTTAAGGTTAAATCTGATTGAATCAAGAGTATTTTTTCTTGTCGATGTTTTTAGGAGTCTGGACTCTAGATCCAATGTGTTTTTTTGTTTTTTCCAGTGTGAGGCCTTGTCTAACGGAAACACTTTTGCCGATGAGCGTTCGCGACTTATGTGCCGGTTCCCGGTTTTTCGTGAGTTGACGGTTTTCGGTAAGGACGGCAACATAATCCAGCTCATTCGAGACAGAAAGGAGGGCGTTCTTACGTGACTCAATTCGAACCCATCATTGCCGCTTCGAAATGAGTTTCCGGCACATCCGATTAACGATCCGTCGTTGAACGTTGAGTTAGCAACGCTCATCGGTGTCAGATCGCCACGAACTGTAAATTCCACCGAAAAATCATGAGACGCGCCCTGAAAATGTATTCGAAATTCATATTTAAAAAACTTCCCTCGCCCTGTTACCGCTGTTCGGAAGGTGTAGGAAACCAATAACCTTGATATAGTCTCACTTCTCAGGTTGATGACCTTATGATGAGGTTATGCATCAAGTGCTGTCGTGCTGGAAGAACGTCGTATGAGCCCTCAGGCGTTGCCAAATCTTTGAGAAATCTCGAATTTTCGGGGATGTTTGTTAACTTTTTCATCCAATTCTTTTAAGAATTTCGTTCGTGAATTGTCCGAAATTTTCTGGAAATTTCAAAGGAAAATATGCATAACAATCCTCAGAAATAAATATTTTCTGATAGGCAATTTGGCAACATTCAAATGCTCATACGGCGTTTTTCCTTTGGCACGGCAGAACACAACAATGTGTTATAGATCCAGAATAAGATTTTTTTCTCTCCAAGATCGTGTGATTCATTAGTGTGTGCTTTCTAAACTTCATTGCGTGGGTCAGCTCATCGTCCGAGTGGAAACAGGTTTTTGTTTTTAGGTCCGGTCAGCGTATGTAAATACGAGCGCCTAACTCCGGAAATTAATTTCAAGTAGGCTTTCAACGATAAACACGGCTGAGTTATGTCCTTACTTTCATGCACTTCTGCCTGGATCTTCGAGCGTACCGCACAGCTGGGCGTCACAAGGTAGGAAGGATCTATCTGCGAAAGATGTCTTGAAAAACGCCTATCTAAGAAAATACTATCATAGAATATAAGTTGGAGTTTGTTTTTTAAAAAGTTCTTACTTTACAGTGTTAGTAATCTGTTCACTCTGTCATAAAATTCACGCTGGGGGTGAGGCTTAAAATATAGGGAAGGAGAATGTTCTACACACCTACATAGGTAGTCGTTTTCAACAGGGATTTCTGTTTCGTTCATTGAGAGTTCAAAAATGAATTTTAGACCTCCCCAAGAAGCTCATAAAGGTTTTTGATCCAATTTCCACGGGAAAAACCTTTTGTTTCAATAGCAAACATTTTCAATGGACCCGTTGTTTAGGCTGGAACATTACAGTTCCGCACAGTGCAGTGGATCGAGTCTATAGGAGAGGTCGGGCAGAGTTAGGAAACTTTAAACGCTTTAACACCGTTTATACAAAACTGTGGGGTTCTAAAAGTACACTGGAAAAAAAAACACATTGTATCTGGAATCCAGACTATTAAAATCATCGACAAGAAAAAATACTATTGATTCAATCAGATTTTAGCTTAAATCAAGAACCAAGCCTCTTAATTTGAGCGGATTCCCTTTTGATTTAAGCTTAAATATGATTGAATCAAAAGTCCTTTTTCTTGTCAATGTTTCAAGAGTCTGGACTCTAGATATCCAATGTGGTTTTTTTTTCAGTGTAATTCCATTGGTTTCCTAGTAAAATCTTCTTCTAGAAACACCCTTTAAAGTTTAAAATGTGACGTAATAAACATCAAAATTTGCAGTTTCAGTCGAAAATTTCATGTCCGACCTCTCTCATTGGCTCGATCCACTGTGTGCCGGCTGCAAATTTTCGGCTTCTGAAATTCAACTTTTGGTCACTCCTCGACACCGCTTGCAGAGGCAAAGCGCTTTGCAACCGGGAGGCCTTACCGAAATCTCGGAAAGGAGGCAAGAACCCAGCAGGCGGCTGGCGATTGGGTTGCGGACCGGTTTCAGTTCGGATCCAACTCGCGACCACCGAACCACCGAAAATTAAACAGCCGAAAGGAGCCGTTCGGCAAAATAATCGTGGCTCGTCCAAACCCGCGTGTAATTGCTTAATAAATATAATCTAGTCGCATCCAACGCCGGGTCTAACGGCAAGGGCGTTCTTGCACCTGCGGTTCTATTAGTTGGATCAAGTTAAGGTGGAGCTTCATCTTTCAGCGCCGGCCGAGCGTCG
This sequence comes from Bemisia tabaci, assembly GCF_918797505.1. Classification (NCBI taxonomy): domain Eukaryota; kingdom Metazoa; phylum Arthropoda; class Insecta; order Hemiptera; family Aleyrodidae; genus Bemisia; species Bemisia tabaci. The sequence continues at coordinate 16,304,201 of NC_092801.1, read as the reverse complement.
CCACCACACTTTGATGTACACACTGGGAAAAAAACACATTGTATCTAGAGTCCAGAATTTTGGAAACATTGACAAGAAAAAGGACTCTTGATTCAATCAGATTTAAGCTTAAATCAAAAAGAAATCCGCTCAAATTAAGAGGCTTGGTTCTTGATCTAAGCTTAAATCGGATTGAATCAAGAGTATTTTTTCTTGTCGATGTTTTTAAGAGTCTGGACTCTAGATCCAATGTGTTTCTTTTTCCAGTGCAATATAACTAAACAGAGTGATCCAGGGTTAAACGGCCAGACTGCAGGAGGTTACTCTATGTGTCGAAAGAAGTCTTTTTTGTTGCATAAAGTTTATTCTATAAGTGCTTCCAGTCGGAGCAACGTCCCCTCACAAAAAAAAAAAAAATTCGGAAAGTAATTCGTTTTTCCGGTGAACGGTTGTGAAATGTGGTGTGTGGTGTGGAAACGGTGTGTTCAATGCTTGAACTTCAAAACTGCGTCTCAAAATTGAAACGTTACAAAATGTAAATTTGCAAGTTGAAACATAAATTGTAAATTTGAGTACGACTGGGACACGCAAAAGCATTGTTCAGTTTATCGATATTGTGGAGGTTTGAGGTGAAGTATCGAAGTTTCACAATTCTAACTATCACATCGGCTAGACCGGGTGTATAGTGAAAGTCCATGAAGCATTCTCTCAGTCTGAGCTGAGCTATCAATCAGCTATCGTGCGTATCGCATTTTTGGACGTATTTCTGTCAAACGGAACTATGTGCAATAAGACATGAGCCCTACGACCCCTGAGAGTATATGCACAACAGGGCTCACGTCATAATGCACATAGTTCCTTTTGATAGAAACGCGTCCTTTTTATCGTCTTTTGCTCTAGTTCAGTGTTGCAACTTTGTCAAAAATCCGAAAATGTTCCTATAATTCAGCTTGAAAATTTCATATTTAAAGATGAAAGCGGCAACCCCGCTCTAGCTGAGCTTTCTTGTGCTTTTTCTCTCCGTTTTAATTTATGACTGCTCATTAAAAATTCCAAATTTCTCGATCGGATGCTGGAGCTTGATTTCACGCGCTGCCTGAACGCCGCGCCGCATGTTGGATACGTGTCTTGTTTTGATGTGCATTGTCCGGCGTTTTATCTGTAATTTAATTAGATTTCTTGCAGTTGCGTGGCGTGAATTGCGATACATCGATTGTTGTACCATTTAAACCTACGGAAAAAGATCGATAAACAGGGTGTTCGCAGGGAATACTCTAATAATCGATTCGTTACCATGGGTTTAAATTACATAACAATCGATATATCGCAATTCACGCCACGCCACTGAATTTCTTGCTTTAACAATGACAACGTTTCCAGCGTGTGTCGGGTACTTTATGAGAGATTACTTTCTCTGAGGTCATTGTTGATGCCTTTGAACAAAAGAGTTACAGAGCCGGTACGTTTCCGTGCTTGTTCGAGCTTTATATCACGAGAAATTCGTATTCTTTTAGCGAGAAGGAATGAAAACATGTTTCTTCCACTTTTCCTCTTTGAAGACATACAACCTTTTGTAACTCAGACATAATGCATTAAAACTGGTTTTTTTCTTTTTTAAACTTTGAGGAACAACAAAACCTCATACAGTGTTTTACAAAAAAAAAATATTCACTGAAAATTTAATGCTTTCACGTAGAAAAAAAATGTAGTAAAAAATATAGTATTGTTCTGTTGTTTTGAACCAAACGATACATCGAACTACCATCGATTATGATCGATAGACCGACTGAACTTTTGACAATTTAAGTAGGATTCGGGCAAAAATCTCACGGCTATGACATAATGACATATGAATTAATGGTTACTCACAGCGCACCCAACGAAATCTGCTCAATTATTATCACTCACCTGAAATCAGAACAATCGCTAAGTTTAAAATGAGATTTTGGAGAGATTTCTCAAAATGTCTGGTAAATGAGGAGTCATGTAGCAAGATTCTTTCCAAACCGTTTGCTGCCATTTAAAATACCTCGGACCGCATATTTTCGAGAAATCTGGGCCGTCTTCGAAGCAGTTTTGATGGATGACCGATTGAGACATGCAAATTGAATTCATGTGGGGATTCTTGATGCGCAACATGTGAGATTTGAGAAACCGACATTTTTGCGCCAATTTTGGCTTTAGTAAGATTGAGACATATTAATTTGTTGTCTCTGAGGAGCTGTCATTTATTCCAGTAGAAATGATTTTACATTGCAGAGATGAAAGCAATAAATCTGAGTGCAGATTAGTCAACGAAACAACAATGGACCACTAGACAAGGTACGAATTTAAGCATTCTGATAAATGTATCTTAACCAGAATTTTACGTAGAACACGATTCGCGCAATGAAAATTACTGAAACTAACTCCTAACAAAGCTATTAACATTTTTATTTCACATTGGTTACGAGGAATTTGAACTGCCTGCCCACAAGAAACTCAAAGCTCTACGTGAGTCAAATCGCGCACTTCTAACGGTTTCAGCAATCTTCTCAATGTGTTTTTCAAACTATAAGTAATTTGCTATAGCTGAGCCAAAGTGTCAAGATTGAGGTTGCCAGATTTTTTTATCGCAGAGACATTCATGATAACGTTTACGAGCGATGTGAATCACGTAGAGCATTGAGTTTTCACGAGCGGGTAGTTAGAATTCACCCACCAAGAATCATTAATATCTTCGAAAGGAGTTGATATCGGTAATATTCGTTGTGCGCATCGTAATTTACGTGAAATTTTGGTGAAGAAACATGTATCAGAATGCTGAAATTCGTATCCTGTCTAGTGGTCCATTATTGTCTGGAGTTCTCCTCAGAGACAAGCAGCAGCAAAGACGTGATAGCGACGAGAGTCGTAAGCGCAATAAGACGTTTTGAGAAGATGGGCTCAGTTGCATCTGAGTGGAAAATTTCATTGGAAGAACCCTCCGTTCTTTGTCAAAACCCCCGCCTATCGTCCGATAGACTCTCAGAAATCGTATGGATGATTAAAAATCGACGATTTTTTTTTTCCACCATGTATAAAAGGTACCTCTCATTTTCACTTTATGCATGATAGCCGTGAGAGCCATCGTATGCATGCTTTCGGGGTTGCGATTTGGACACACAACAAACGCATTTTCAAGGAAGAAACTGGCAGGTAAGGGCGCCATTTCACTCAAAGGAACTGCTCTCATTGGCTCTCTGGCAGAATAATGCTCCTTACGACTGTTCAGCTTCAAAGTACGTCCTTTTCTACGCACTTACGGCTTTCTCACACGTCTCGTTTTCATAAGTGACACAAATATCGCTGTTTTAGCTGTTTAAGTGATTTCATCTAAGAGATTAGACGAAATTTGAGAAAATTTGAGAGTTACGGATTTCTCACAATCATGGCACGATTATGGTATGGGCCAGTTGCGCTGGTAATAGAATTGTGTTTTGATCCTTGATTCTTGTAGATTAGCTAAAAATAATAAGATGTGTCCAACTACTGTTCTACCTCTACGTTGAATATTAACCGAGATATCGTCCTTTGAAAAGTCGGGTTTTTGACGTCGTCCACCACGGTAGTGCATACAGTGGTATGTACTACCGCGGTGGATGACGTCATAAATAGAGTTTTTCAAGGCGCGATATCTCGTTTAATATCCAAAGTAGAAAGTTCACTGGAAAAAAAAACACATTGGATCTAGAGTCCAGACTCTAGAAAACATTGACAAGAAAAAATACTCTTGATTCAATCGGATTTTTGCTTGAATCAAAACGAAATCCGCTTAAATTAAGAGGCTTGGTTCTTGATTTAAGCTAGATTCTGATTGAATCAAGAGTACTTATTCTTGTCGATGTTTTTAAGAGTCTGAACTCTAGATCCAATGTGTTTTTTTCCAGTGTGTTTGGACAAATCTTATTATTTTTAGTTGATCTGCAAGAATAAAGCATCAAAACACGATTCTGTGACGAGCGCAACTGACCCATTCTTGACCTACTTCGGAATTTGTTACTATGTTTCTCGTGGATTTCCTTTGAAGGGAGGGGGGGGGTGAGCGGTTTCTGTGGCTTAACTTATCGCTCGATTATCTCACCGGGATCCCACGCCACCGCGGCCGGACCTATGGACCTACGGGCGGACCGGCCGGCTCGGACCTTGGGGTCCCGGTCGCGCTCCAGTTACGCGCCACTATGAGTCTTGGATCATCTGCAAATCGCCGCAGATAATGAACGCGGTGGCGTGTCGCCCTGCATTTCTCGATTTATGACCCGCCGAAGAAGAGTTGCCTGGTTTCAGAAACAATGCACAAGGCCCACGGCACGTGAAATTTTTGGAAGTGTAGCTATCGCGGGCAACTAGTCAAATCAAGTATTTTATCAAATGATCGGATAAAAAGTGAAAAATTCTTGCTTGGATTGAAATGTTGGCTCTTTTGCCGATTATAGACAAAGTAATATTTTACTAATGTAAGAATTTATTTGCTATGAAAATGTTCATGATACAATGGTATCTGTAATGATTCCTAGCCCAGCATCCTAGTTTCAGAAAATCATAAAATACGGTATTTTCAAATTTCGACCATGAAAATTTTCTCTGATATCAACTCCCAAGCTCGAAAAAAGCTCTAAAGTTGAGGCCAAAATGGAGGGGATATCTCACGCTATTCCGAGAGTCCACCTCTACATCAAGACAAACTCTTCATGCAAAGATAGGGTGCAAATACATTGACAGGGCTGCCACTTTATTTGGGGAATCTAAACTAAAAAATGGCAACCCTGCTAATATATTTGCTCCCTATTTTTGCATGGATAGTTCGTCTTGATGTAGAGGTGGACTCTCAGGATAGCGTGGGATATCCCCTCCATTTTGGCCTCAACGTGAGAGCTTTTTTTGAGCTTGGGAGTTGATTTTAGGGAAAACCAGTGGCACTATCGTGTTTCTCGCGAACTTTTACCTAAGAATCAACAGTCAAATCGCAAATTCCTCACACATGCAACATCTCCATCCAAGCCCCCCTCTACCTTCCTCCCCCTATGGCGCTTTGTTCCGTATGACAGAAATACGTCCAACTGATGTATCACTGGCAACACCGCTCAACAGTCTAGATCGCAGCGCGGCAGATGACCACTCAAAAATACATATTTTCCGCTCTGATTTACGCCGAAAAAAATACTTTCTGCTCACGATCTGTCAACACTGTCGGGCTGATTTATGGATTCGGCACCCGGGATAAACGGAGGCGGATGCTTTATGCGGGGAATAATGAAGAGGCCGGGAGCGGCCGGACTAGTGGGAGTGAAGCTTTTCATTTCTCGGCGATAACTACTCGTTTATTAAGAATAATGAAAATAGGGAAAATTAAAGTAGAGCAGGACTGGGCCCGGACGATTTATTGCTCGCGATTTACAGTTAGCATTCAGTAAATTCTACATTGACGTCGCCCGCTGGAATCCCGATGTTTGGGATTTGTGATTTGTAATTTGCGCGGGATTGCTGTAGCGTGATCAGCGCTGAGCTCCCTCGGCGGAACGAGATCGTTGGGTTTTCGTCGTTTTGTTGTCTTTGATCGATGGCTTTCAAAATGGGCCTGTTGCAAACTTTTGCTAGAGCAAAACTAAGAGTTGTTTCTTGTAGATAATGCCTCAAAAATCACGATGAGCGCATCGGCAAAGTCTGAAATGCACTCATAACTTCACAGTCTGCGTAAGAAATTTGCGGTTTTTTGAGCTTCCCGCTTCAAAAACGATACTACGACACAGGTGAACATTTTGTAAGAGGAGTCGCTCCATCGTCGGCAATAATCATCATGGCCGACGCCAATCCGCCGAAACACGTTTGATGGGACGAGATATAACCCCTGAACTGGATTAGACCGGATGACAATCGGTGTGTTAACGTTCATATTTTCCACGCCCGAATTGATTGACCTTGAACTCTCCTCGAATCACGCACGGAACTGCGAGCAAGCGTCGGCCATGATGAATATCGCCGACGATGGAGCGACTCCTCTAACAAAATGTTCACCTGTGCCGTAGTATCGTTTTTGAAGCGGGAAGCTTAAAAAAACGCAAATTTCTTACGCAGATTGTGAAGTTATGAGTGCATTTCAGACTTTGCCGATGCGCTCATCGTGATTTTTGAGGCATTATCTACAAGAAACAACTCTTAGTTTTGCTCTAGCAAAAGTTTGCAACAGGCCCATTAAAGAATAATGAATTGTGCGCCCAAACTCTGCTTTTGGTGTTTGAATACGAGGAAACCTGATTTATGGTGAAATGCGAACTGTCAGGGGACTACGGACTGATAATTGAAATTGATACACAACCTAGATAAGACAGAAATATTTAGCCAATCTTTAAACAATATTGTTTTGATATGCATGCAAACATTGGGCCAATATTGATTTAATATATAGCCAATGTAAATAGTGTACACCATATTTTCTGGAATCCCGATGTTTGTGATTTGTAATTTGCGCGGGATTGCTGTAGCGTGATCAGCGCTGAGCTCCCTCGGCGGAACGAGACCGTTGGGTTTTCGTCGTTTTGTTGTCTTTGATCGATGGCTTTCAAAATTAAAGAATAATGAATTGTGCGCCCAAACTCTGCTTTTGGTGTTTGAATACGAGGAAACCTGATTTATGGTGAAATGCGAACTGTCAGGGGACTACGGACTGATAATTGAAATTGATACACAACCTAGATAAGACAGAAATATTTAGCCAATCTTTAAACAATATTGTTTTGATATGCATGCAAACATTGGGCCAATATTGATTAAATATATAGCCAATGTAAATAGTGTACACCATATTTTCTGGAATCCCGATGTTTGTGATTTGTAATTTGCGCGGAATTGCTGTAGCGTGATCAGCGCTGAGCTCCCTCGGCGGAACGAGACCGTTGGGTTTTCGTCGTTTTGTTGTCTTTGATCGATGGCTTTCAAAATTAAAGAATAATGAATTGTGCGCCCAAACTCTGCCGTTGGTGTTTGAATACGAGGAGACTTGATTTATGGTGAAATGCGAACTAGGAGACTATACGGGCTGATAATTGAAATTGATACACAAAGCAATAGACTGCCGTGCTAAGGAAGAACGCCGTAAGAACATTCGGGAGTTGCCAAATTTCCTTCGATAAAATATTTATTTTTAAGGAAAGTTTAGAATATTTCTCCTTGAAAATTTCAGGAACTTTAGGTGAAATTGCGAAGAAAATCGGCTATTAAATTAGAAGAAAAATATTAATAAGTTTGGTAGTAAATTTATGTTTTATCGAAGTAAATTTGGCAACGCCTGGAGGTCCATACGTCGTTTTTCTTTAGCACGGCAGAATAGCCATCCCGCAAGAAGTCGTCGCGTCATGAAATGGTTGACTTTTCTAACCTAGCGTTTAAGTCTCTAAGAAGGAGGAAAATCATTCAGAATTTTTCCAGTAAATGCGTCTTTTTTTCAAGGAATTATGGCAACGACTGAATGCTCATATGGTGTTCTTTCTCAGCACGGCAGAATAGGATCCCTCCGTATTCCTTTTGTCTTCTTTGTCTATAGCTTTGTCTATCAATATCAGCCAGGTTAATGAAATTTGTTTTTTTCTGTGTAGCGAAAGTATCTTTTCTCTGCGATGACCTCGTTGGTTACGTCCTGTCTTGGAGATACCGTAAACTTGAAATTTCTAATGTGTTATTACATCCGAAGCCCCAGCTACGGGCCGATTATTGAAACTGATAGACAAAGCGATAGACAAAGAAGACATAGAGAGTATATGGCGATCCTATTAGTCGACATGAGTGGTTCTTATAGACTAAGGAAGAAAATGATGGACTAACCGTCTGGTTAGTTAGTCCATTACCTACCTCCTATGCCCATTGCCACCACCCGTTTTCACCAATAGGATCCCTCCAAATCCCTTTTGTCATCTTTGTCTATAGCTTTATGTATCAGTTTCAATAATTGGCGCGCTGGCTGATTGTTGAAATCGTTGGACACAGCGATAGACAAAGAGGACATAGGCAGTGTGGAGCGATCCCATTGTTTCAATGTTGAGATGGTTGGTTCCCATAGATTAAAGGGGAAAATGATGGACTAACAGGACCCTATTATTCGTGTCTCGTGGATTGCTGTCAGTAAGTTAGTCTACTATCTACCTTCCTCGTTCATCGCAACCCCTTGCATCCACTAATAGGATCCCTCCGTATCCCTTTTATCTTCTTGGTCTATCGTCCAGGCACGTAGCCAGGATTTTGTTTCGAAGGGGGCTTGTTCAGGTGAGCAGGGTTTTCCTCCCATCCTCTCCAGCTAAGGGGGAATTCGGTTGTTATTAAATAACTCCCAGTTCAGAGTGGGGGTTCGGGGTGTCTCCCCCGGCAAATTTTTGAAATTTTAATTCTATTTGGATGCATTCTGAGGCTTCCGTGACGCAGATTTTCCATCAATTTCTGCGGAAAAATTACGTATTTTTTTACTTTCAGCCTCCGATACCTTCAAATTGTTGCATTCAATACAACTCGATAATTTTTGAAATTTTAAATCTATTTCGACGCATTTTGAAAGTTCAATCTGCCTCTTTTCTCGCCTTTTTGTATTTTCTGTCCCCCCTTTTCTTCATTTTTCCCTCGTTTTTTTGTTTTCGGAGGGGGCTTGAGCCCCCCCAGCCCCCCCTAGCTACGTATCTGGCTTTGTCTATCAATATCAGCAATTAGCCCGGAGGTAAATAAAATGTGTTTTTCTCTGTGTAGGTCTCTCATGCATAAGTACCTTTTCTTTCAATGACCTCGTTGGTTGCGTCCTGTGTTGGAGGTATCACAGCCGCGGATCACTCAGCTCGGTACGCACCGGGCGGATTTTCGGCGACGGGTCAACGACCGGCGCCCCAAACAAACGCCCGCGGTTCTCACGGAGGTGTCGGGCGTCCGGTCTCCGGTTGCACCGTTTCCACCGATCCGCGCCACCCGCAACAATTAAATTCACCCGCGCGCAAACGCGGCCCTGCTCGGCCGCAGCGCTGACTCCGATGCGTATGGCCGTGCGAAAATTACGAAACCGCTTCGCGCGTGTCATTTCCGTCTCGCAGCTTCGCGGTTCGCGTCAGCCGTTACGAGGAGGGTGATTAAGGGTAGAGTCCCTCTGTACTGAGAGTTAAGACAATGCGAGTCCATTTCTGATTGGTTTCCTATTTTAGGCCTTCACAGTGTCACAAACGGGAATGAGGATTACATTTTCACCGATTGGGAAGATTATAATATGGGATGGACCGGGGAATGGAGATGTTGCTCGTGTAAGGAATTTGCGATTTGTCTGTGGATTCTTACGTGAAAGTTCGCGAGAAACACGATGGTGCCACTGGTTTTCTCTGAAATCAACTCCCAGGCACCAAAAAAGCTCTCAAGATGAGGCCAAAATGGAGGGGATATCCCACGCTATCCTGAGAGTCCACCTCTACATCAAGACAAACTCTCTATGCAAAGATAGAGAGAAAATACATTGACAGGGCTGCCACTTTATTTGGGGGCTCTAAAACTGAAAACACGTCAGCCCTGCTAACGTATTTGCTCCCTATCTTTGCATGGAGAGTTTGTCTTGATGTAGAGGTGGACTCTCAGGTTAGCGTGGGATATCCCCTCCATTTTGGCCTCAACTTGAGAGCTTTTTTTGAGCTTGGGAGTTGATTTCAGAGAAAACCTGTGGCACCATTGTGTTTCTCGCGAACTTTTACATGAGAATCAACAGTCAAATCGCAAATCCCTCACACACAGGCAACATCTCCATTATTTTGAAACTCCTTATGTTTTTGTGTTATGTCCAATTTCATTTTAGAGATGCAATGCAAAAAAGTAGACGGACAGCAGAACTGATTCATTGAATCCAGACAATAACAAGTAACATTCCTCGATGCCACCAATAAAAACTAATGGATATTCATCGAGACTGCGATGCCTATCAATAGGGCAGAGCTGCATCAGTCTGTCCCCTTTTTTCCTCGCTGTATCTTTGAGTTTTGATACTGAAACAGTGGTCACGTTTTGCTATGTAAGGAGGAACGTCGTATTTGTCTTTGTACGTTGCCAACTTTCTTCCTTCAAAACATACCACCCTTGGGGAAACTTATTTATACATGTCCTTGAAATGCTCTGATGTATTTAGATGAAAGTTTGAATAAAATTAGCAAAAAATTCCAGAGACAAATATTTGTAAATTTTTTAAACAATTCATATTTTATCACAATAAATTTGATAACGCCGGGAGGCCCATAACCTGTTATCCCTTATGTATCACCCGGACTTTAATTAGTCGGTACAAAAACAAGAGCCCGTTCAATCGCACGCCGCTAGATGTGCTCTCCGCCGGGGCGCCTTGTGCAAGACTGCATGCTGCAATCGGACATGTGGACTCGTCAAACATGATTTGAGGCATTTCGGACTGGGATGATGCAAAATGTGGGGAGGGGGGATCCCTGTTGCACGAGGATGGGCCGGCGGGTTGCGTAATGCGGTAATTGCGAGCATTGGGCAAGAGCAGCATCCATACCGCGCGTCCGCGTCCTGGACCAGGAGGGCTCATCCTCATGCATCGCGCATGACATCGCTTAAACATCGCGGTGCTGCCGGATTTTGATTTTCGATGCGATCCTCGGAGAAAGTTTTGGACGTGGTGAACTTTCGCGTCCTGGAGGAAAGACTTAGGGTCGTGTTCGTATATGTTATTCCCCGTACTGCCGTGCTAAGGAAAAACGCTGCATAAACCCTCGTCAGTTGCCAAATTTTCTTAGATTAATTACGATTTTCAGGAAAATTCGTGAATATTTTCTGTTTAATTTTTCAGAGAATTTTCTTTGTAATTCGATCTTGTAGTTGGAGCTTTTCGGAACTTTTGTGATTCCGAATCCAGCAGACTGATTATTAGAATTGATATACAAAGTAATAGATGAAGAAGATAAAGAACTTTGATACCTCGCAAATGGACAGCTTGGAGACTTAAACGCTAGGTTAGAAAAGTCAACCATTTCATGACGCGACAACTTCTTGCGAAATGACTATTCTGCCGTGCAAAGGAAAAACGCCGTATGAACCTCCAAGCGTTGCCAAATTTCCTTCGATAAGACACAAATTTCCTGGTAAACTTGTAAATATTTTCTTTCCAATTTTTCAGATACTTTTGCTCGCTACTTCACCTAAAGTTCCTGAAAATTTCAAGGGAAAATATTTATAACTTTCCTCACGAATGAACATTTTATCGAAGGAAATTTGGCAACTCTCGAATGTTCATACGGCGTTCTTCCTTAGCACCGCAGCGTAGGTGGCCCTATATAGATCGCATTCGATGGTAGTTCGATGTATCGTTTGGATCAAAACATAAGAACATAACCTCAAATAAAATTTTAGAATTTTAGTGAGAAAAGTGCTATTTCATACTCGAGTATAAAAAGAAATCTAATGATCATTCGAATAAAAAATCAATCGCAAGTACTCAAATGACTTTTGAGGCTATGTTTACAAGTTGAACCAATCGATATCGAATCTCACCAATTTGATATATCGAGTACGATCCATTTGTTTATACATTATGGTTAGTGGAGGTTCGAGCAGATTCTTGCCTTAGCATCATTTTAAGGACGATTTTTGCAAATTTCGAGTGTAAAAAAGCAGTGTAACTTTGGAAGTAGCTTCTCGAAAGGGATATCGATGATGATTTACCACTATAAAAAATAAAAAATACGACAAAAAATACTTTTTCGACTTTCAAGTAGGTAAACTTCCATAACCATACAATCAGTGGCGTGGCGTGCTTTAAGTTATATCGATTTACCTGTCATTTGAACCTATGGAAAAGGATTGACAAACAGGGTGTTCTTAACGAACACCTTAATAATCGATTCCTTGTCATTGCTTCAAATGGGGTATTATCGAAAATCAATCATTTACGCCTCGCCGCACTGCATCGAACGTCGGAAAACTTGACCTCTTCTGCTCACTCAAAGACTTTAACGCATAGTAGAAAAGTTAGACGGGGTGAAACACGTAATACGACTATTCCGACTTCTAAGTTGGTAGAATTGCATCTCCGAAAAATTGAAGAAGATCAGTGTATCTTTTTCGCTGACTCGAAGACTTTGAGGCAGAGTAGAAAAGTTGAAGGGGGCAAACATTTGGTTGGAGCGAAACACGGGATACGTGATATTGCAAAATTTTGGGGTAGGTCGGCACTACCTTAACGTTTGTCAACATCTTAGAATTTTTCTCCTCTGTGACTCGCTTTTTGCTGTGAGAAACCATTGTAATTCCTTTCAAGGACCCAATTCTGCAGTTGGATCGATGAATTCCACTCAAAATTTGCACACATTTTCTTTTTTATAATGCCATTATGCGGACTTAGTTGAGCCTCTCGTGGTCACAAAGACCAATGAGGCTCCAATAGGGGCCTCCTGCGGGCTGATTATTATTGAAATTGGTAGACAAAGTAATAGACAAAGAAGACAAAAAGGTTATAGAGGGATCCTATTGGTGGAAGCGGGTGGTGGCAATGGACATAGGAGGCAGGTAATAGACTAACTAATGGCAACCCACCAAAGACCCACCAGTTAGTCCATCATTTTCTTCCTTAGTCTATTAGAACCAACCATGTCAACCAATAGGATCGCTCTATACTCCCTATGTCTTCTTTGTCTATCGCTTTGTCTACCAGTTTCAATAATCGGCCCGCAGAGGAAAGAACCAGTGGCGAGGCGTGAATGATCGATTATCTAGAATTCCTTATTTGAAGCTATGGTAAAGAATCGATTATTGAAGTGTGCCCTGCGAACGTACTGTCTATCGATCTTTTTCCATAGGCAGATCAATCAATATATCGCAAAGCTCGCCACGCAACCGACGGCGTTTCACTTGTAGGTCGATTGTTGAAGCGTTATTAAATGATCCTAATCGATAAATCCCTATCTTAGCCATGCATTTTATCGATGAAGGTCATTTGATATTGAATCATCAAAAGGGCCAAAAACTCATCAATAGGGCAAAAAGCTCAACAATAGGGCCAAAATACGTTCAGCACCTACGACAACGAGTACCGCTTTGTGGTAATAGGGCAGCAGAGTGAGTAGTGCCGCAGTAGTGGCACAGTGACTGCGGTTTATTATGTTGTGCTGAGGAAAAATGCCGGAAGATCATGAGGGCGTTGCTACATTTCTTTCTGATAAACAACAAAATACTTGAGAGGCTTTTGAGTTATTGCCTTTAAGCTCTCCACGAAATTTTATTTTGTGATTTGATCTACAGTACCTGGACAATTTGAGGAAATATTCGTAATTTTCCTCAGAAATTAATACTTTCTCGAAGGAAAGTTGGCAACATTCGATTGTTCATACGGTGTTTTGCGTCAGGAAGGCGGTATTCCTGAAAAATGCGGCGATACCTGGTGTCTCTCGCAATTAGCACAGCGCGGCACATCCTGGCCCATGAGTAGCAGGACTTCGCCTTGCCAAATTGAAGCGATAAAAACGGACTTTTTTGGGGGAATGAAGATTCTGGGAGATTTGATCAAATAATTGAATAAATCCATACTTCTTTGTCTTCATCACTATGCCGGATGGAAATCTCAATCAAAATTAAAACGTAAAAAAGACCACCCTGTATTTTTGATCGTCCACGGTAACGAGCAGATACCAAATGGATTACATTTTGCAATAAGGAACCACTGTGTCTGGCCATTTTAGATACACCGTACACGAAATCCTAACAGATGTGGGCCCAAAATGACCTATACAATCATCCCACAAAGTTTCGTACAATCCCCGCGGGGTCACTTTTTGGCCGTTTTGCATAACCCTCTTTTCCGCTCAGACGCTTGTGCGGCCTTTTTCTCAAAACTTCATTTTTGCACTTACTGCTCTCCTCGCTATCACAGCAGAGATAGGAGTGTGGAAATATTGGCTCTAGTTTCAAGGCAACAAGGCAACGAGGCAAAATAGAAGCGGCCTCCTATCAACTATCTGGAGCGGTTAACTGGTTGTTCCGTGTTGGATGTTGTTGGTCTCCGCTACAATGTAACGTAACGTAAGTGGCGAACGGACATCTGCGAGTTTTGCGCGTTTTGGTAGTTCAGTCCAGTGGTGACTCTCGAAGTTGGCAACTTCATCCTTATACACACTCATGATAAAAAATCGGAGTGAGGTGAGGTGGTTAGCTTTGATATAAATCGATTGCTCTACATGCGCTCAGATGAGTGAGGCCCGGTACGGAAAATTTCCGAGAATCACCTCTGTTTCAGATCAGTGGCCAAGTTCGCTTTCGCGGAGGATGACGTCATGATGAATATTTCAAAGGGCGATATCTCGGGTCATATTGAACGTGGAAAGTTGCTGTTTAAACGGATCTTAATATTTTAAGCTGATCTACGAGATTGAAGCAGCAAACCACGATTCTATGACCAGCGCAACCGACCCATTGATGCGGAGCCTGACTTCTGCTCATCACTTTCCGACTTGACCGTTTAACAGTGCTTCACTCTTAATCAGAGATGGAAAATTTCATGAAATTTATTCGAATGAAATTTCACGAAATTTAATGAAATATATTAAAACTTCTGGGGATACATTCAGGAGGCTAAGAAACGCCTAGAAATAGTAATTCTAAATTTTGAAATTTTTTACCCCAAGCCTGAAACATTCGCGCGTTGCGAATGTTTTCGTTTAGTTTAGAGGTTATAGGTTGGGATTTTTCCCTCTAAACTCCCCTTTTTGCCCCCTCTTTGTGTCTCGCACCTTCAGTAGAGAAGCATAATATCGCAGCATCAACAGAAAGACCATCTCAAACGCTTTTAGACCTTCAAAGGTTCTATCAATAATTCTAAAAAAGAATTAATAAATTTCAAGTTTTGTGAAATTTATTCGAGCCTTATGAAATTTTACTTTCCATCTCTGCTTCTACTCATCACTTTCCAACTTGACCGTTTAACAGTGCTTCACTCTTAATGAGACCGAAAATGCAATTAAAAGGATTCATATCAATGATGCAAGACATTCATGGTGGATTCCTCTTGACTGCAAGGGATTCTCGTCACGGGAGTATGATAGCGACTCGTCGGATTGCTCAACGAAATCGGGCGAATGGCGGTCATCAAACGTCTGGACGGACGACGGCGGTTCGTCGGTCGATCAACCGGGCCGCCGGCCGCGGTCACACTGACGACCCAGATCGGATAAACGGCGATACAGACGTTACACGCAACACGCAACACGCCTCTGAAACCGCCACTTGTGCGCTCCACCTCGTTGTCGAATAAGACGAAAAACCCGAGCACAAATGGAGATGTTGCATGTGTGAGGAATTTGCGATTTGACTGTTGATTCTCAGGTAAAAGTTCGCGAGAAACACGATGGTGCCACTGGTTTTCTATGAAATCAACTCCAAACTCAAAAAAAGCTCTCAAGTTGAGGCCAAAACGGAGGGGATATCCTACGCTATCCTGAGGGTCCACCTCTACACCAAGACGAACTCTCCATGCAAAGATAGGGAGCAAATACACTGACAGGGCTGCCACTTTATTTGGGGACTCTAAAATTGAAAACACGGCAACACTGCTAATGTATTTGCTTCCTATCTTCGCATGGAGAGTTTGTCTTGGTGTAGATGTGGACTCTCAGGATAGCGTGGGATATCCCCTCCATTTTGGCCTCAACTTTGAGAGCTTTTTTGAGCTTGGGAGTTGATTTTAGAGAAAACCAGTGGCACCATCGTGTTTCTCGCGAACTTTTACGTAAGAATCAACAGTCAAATCGCAAAATCCTCACACATGCTACATCTCGATTCGTTTTAGGGGTAAAGGGTAGTATATACAAACAATGTATAATACCTAAAATTTTTGCTGTTTTCAATACTGACCAAAAAATCTTCTTTTTTTTCAGAGTTAGTTTAGAGAATATTGTGAAGCTCAACTGTTCATGTGCAGGGCACTGACTGGGTTGTCAGAGAATAATAAACCTCGGGTCAGTTTAACCCATGTCAGTCATCTAAGGGTGAGAATACTTACAGAAGGCAACAGCACAAGCTAGAGCTCTTTCATTATGACACTTTCTGGTTGTGACGGCAACCTTGCATGTTCCTGAGAGGCGCAAATTAAAATGGATTAATTAACACATCCACACGATCTTGAGACCGAATTACAGTGCATTTATCCCGACTTCCCTCCCTTCGCTGTGGGTAGAGAAGACTGACAGGTACAAGGAAGCAGCTAATAAAGTAGACTAGCGACTACTCACCACAACCCATTGCAATACATAAGCTCATCAGCACTCACCTGAAAGAGGAACAAATCGAGTTATTATAGCGGGGCGTGTATAAAGTTTGGGCACACATTTAGCAATACATTAATAAAATACTCCAGCCTACCCACTAACAGGTGGCCGATGGCACTCCAACCTACCCACTAAAACATAGTAAATAGTTTGTAACTTGTAGTTGCAGCAAATAGAGTTAATACTTTGTAGTTCTCTTTATTTTGAATAAAGAAAAACATAAAATAAAATACATTAAAGCGGCTGAACACGTATGGAAGAGAACGCACATGTATGCGGAAACTGAAATTGCAGGAAAGTGAAAAGATAACAAATATTGACCAAACCAATGACCACAAGGACGAAAATGAGCTCATGGAAAATAAATCAAGTGCATTGACGATGTTTGAATGCATCTTTTGGGATAGGGGAAACATTTTCAGGAAATAGGTCTTGACTCCTCGCCCTATTAAAATAAGGAATATTTAAGGATAATCTCAGAAATTCGGACACTGGAAAAAAAACACATTGGATCTACATCGACAAGAAAAAATACTCTTGATTCAATCGGAGTTTTTGCTTAAATCAAGAACCAAGCCTCTCAATTTGAGCGGATTTCCTTTGGATTTAAGCTTAAATCCGATTGAATCAAAAATCCTTTTTCTTGTCAATGTTTTCAAGAGTCTGGACTCTAGATCCAATGTGTTGTTTTTTTTTTTTTTTTCCAGTGTAGCACGGCAGTATGGAAGATCGCCGTACGAGCCATCAGGTGATGCCAAATTTACTGCGACTAATAACGACTTTCCAGGAAAATTTGTGAAAATTTCTCCTCCGATTTTTCAGATGATTGGAAACATACTCATAACTTCCTTCCAAAATAAATATTTCTGAGAGGAAATTTATCAACATTTGAATGCCCTGCGAAAACTTTAAAAATTGCTCGCCAATGACATAATCGCTAATGTGTGAACAATACATGTTTTATCAAGGAAAATTTGACAACTCTCGGATGTTCATACAGCGTTCTTCCCTAGCACGGCAGTGTGGGGGCAGCGTCTCTTTTTTCGCTGTGCTGAAACCGTTTTCGGACGAACCAACTTTCCCAAATTCAGACTTATCTCGTGTTCAATGCCAAACCCTAGATAACTTTCGCCAGGCGATGGAGACCCATGTTCATCCCGTTTTTCTCCCCAACTTTGGAATACCATGAAAATGGAAACGGCGAGTTTGTGGTCCAACATCGGGGAGCTAATTGGATTTGTGTGTGGCCCGGCCCGTCGAGCCGCTCACGAGACTGAATGTGGCCGTTTCGGTCAACGCGAACTTTTACTTTTATGCAAACACCGAGCAGTACCAGCGAAAGCGACCGCTGTTCCAATGCGGAGGTAATTCCTTCGTTTTTGTATAGAGAAAAGGCAACTTTAGAAAAAAAAAGTCACTTGGATCTAGAGTCCCTTTATACTGAGAGTCGAGACAATGTGAATCCATTTCTGATTGGTTCCCGTATTTTAGGCCTTCACAGTGTCACAAACAAGAATAAAGATTACATTTTCACCGATTGCAAAGATTATAATCTGGAATGGACCAGGAAATTACGGGTTCGGCAAGGAACAAACGGAATGAGAGTAGGAACGGAGAAAGAAATTTGAGAATGGGCCGATAAAAGATTACAAAAAACGTTCAATTTCTGTAATCTTTTCTTTATTTCTTTTTGAGACTCCATGAGGGGGTGTTGTCTTGATTCTCAGTATAAAGGGACTCTACTTTAGTCTATAGGAATCACCCACTTCAACCAATAGGATCGCTCCATACTCCCTAGGTCCTCTTCGTCTATTAGTTTCAATAATCAGCCCGCTGCGGCCTATGATTTGAATTGATAGACAAGGCATGAGACGTAAAATACAAAGAGCTTTCATACTTTGCCAACGGATAGCTTAGAGATTTAAACGCAGCAGTAGAAAAGTAAACCATTACATGACGTTACAACTCCTGGCAGGCTGATTATTGCAATCTATAGACAAAGCTGTATACAAAGCAATAGGCACCAAATTCCTCGAAGAACGTTTTTCAAGATTGATTCCACACGAACTCCCTCTTTCTTTTCTTGAAGTCGGACCATCGAAAGACAACTGGACAGTGGTCAAAGCGACCGAGTCATCGTGGAAAGTAACCGACACCAACTTCGGCCTTTCCGAAAAGGCTGCCCCGATGCCCGACGTAGCCGAGCATTTACGACACCCAAAAAACCGACTCATCCATTAGCCGAAGCCCTAATTGCGGCGTGGCGCACCGTAAAGCGCTCATCGGACCCGGTCGGGATTTTACGGACCGTGATTCGGAACTTCATGAGCTTTTAAAACACTTCTGAGGCGTCCGTGAGTCGTCGTTCCTTATTGTCTGCCGGAGAAATTTTACGAATCGGAGCTTTCTTCCCACCCCGGCCCGGCCGCGGTGATGATGAACAAGACCCTTACGTAACCGATGAAGCCAAATTGGACGTATTCCTACCCAGTGGCGTGGCGTGAATTGCGATATATCGATTGTTATGCCATTTAAACCTATGGTAAAGAATCGATTATTAAGGTGTTCGCTGCGAACACCCTGATAATCGATCTTTTTTCATAGGTTTAAATGGCACCACAATCGATATATCGCAATTCACGCCACGTCACTGTCTTACCAAACAGACCTATGTCCTATGTGGAGGTGAGAAATATGGGGTGTGCTTGTTAGTTCTCTTTGCGTAAGAATGAATGAGAGTAATAAAGCGCCAGTGACGTCAGCGGCAACGAACGAGGGTGGGCGCGGGGGCGCGACGGCGCGGCGGCGCGGCGAGTACGTCGTCGTCGGGGCGCTGTAACTCATGAGCCCTGTCCACAAGGCTCTCTTGCCATGCCCGCGGCTCATGAGTTCCGCATTCAGTCAGCACATAGGTCTGTTTGATAGAATGTAATATCCCGCTTTTCCAATTCTTCAAAAGGAATCACGCCCACTTTTACATTGCTTCTTATGCAGCTTTCTGGAGCACACCCCATATTTCTCACCTCCACATAGGTCTGTTTGGTAGAAATACGTCCAATTGATAAAAGTATGCACTTACCCTCGTTGCAATCACTGTTTTAAAAAATTCGGAAAAAACTAGGAATTCGAAAGAGAAAAATCCTTAAAAAAACGTGTTGAAATATCCGAGTTAGGAGACACCTATTATTATTCACGTGAAAATAATGATAATATCACCGTGCAACGTGCACTATAATTTTTTTTTATTTTAATAAATTTCACTCAAAATTTCCATAAAATTTTGGTTTTATATATGTTGCGTGTTTTGCATTTTTTCTGTGTTTCTAATCAATACGAGTGATTTTTTCGATAACGCGAAATTTTGACGCCGAGTTTTTCGAAACTTTTTTTAAACAGACGTTAATCTTCGTTCGAGACTAAGATGACCTCAAACATTTTAAGATCACCGGCTTTCAACTGCGTACGCCTCATGAATCTAAGAAACTTTTTTTGAACTCAGCGGCAACCTCGCATATAACCGATGGCCAATCAAGAACCGACTCGTTAAAGCAGTATGGTTATGCATCCCAAGATGAGCTCTTGCTTGGATCAGCATATTTTTCACGGTGCCTGAGCTTTAACTTGTGGGCAAGGCTTGGATAATATAACTATTACCTGCGTTACTTACAAATTACATGATCTATGATGTAAACTGAGGGACATATTATTACGGTTAGGGTGTAAGACAGTGGCATGGCGTGCTTTGCGATAAATCGATGGATCTGTCATACGAACCTATGGAAAAGGATCGATAAACGGGGTGTTGGTGATCGATAAAATGGAGATACATCGATATTGTAAGAGGCACCTGATCAAACCTAACCACCAAATTTTTAAAAGTCGTCCATACTCTCCCTATAAAAGTACTGTAGGTCCTGCAAGAATCGATTCTTTAGTATAGGTTTAAATGGAGGAAATCCGGTATTGCCAAATTGTTACATCCAATTTTTTTTTTTTTACTACTTCAAATAGCCAACAAGGGCTAATCTTGCGCTTAAGTCCCGTCCCCCCTCTGTCCTTAACAACCAGTCCCAGGCAACCATTGCTTGAGACCATCAAACTCGGGTCGCCTGGCCGGGAATCGAACCCGGGACCTCCCGATCTTAGAGCTAGCGCTACAATCTCTACACCACACGGAGAAAAAAACTTCGTGCGTGGGACCCGAAGTTTAGGTCATATGGATCCCTGAAGTTCTCGGATTGAGCATCTGAACACTTTAGATCTAGTTGTCGAGGTTCGGATCACACATCTGAAACTTCAGTTCTTACATCTAAGTTCTTACTTCGGTTTTCACATCCGAAAAACTTCGGTTCTCACATCCGAACAACTTCAGTTCTCACATCTGAAGTACTTCAGATGTAAGAACTGAAGTTTCAGATGTGTGACCCGAACCTCGACAGCTAGATCTAAAGTGTTCAGATGCTCAATCCGAAAACTTCAGAGATCCATATGACATAAACTTCCGGTCCCACACACGAGGTTTTTTTCTCCGTGCACAGGAGGCCGACAAAAAAAAGACCTCTGTGAAAAAAATAGCGTAGGAGCAAAAATTCTGAAACACCGCAATGAAGATACGTGGTTTTGCACTTTTGGCATCAAATTGCTTTTCTCCAGTGTGCCGAGAGGAGGCGACATGACCGCGGGAAATTTCCGAGAAATTTGGCGCGGCGGCGTCGTTTGCATAGACTTGCGGGCGACTGTGGCGAGTGCGGAAAATGAAAACGTCACCAAGCGGAAAAAGTGGTAATTAAATGAAAGTCCGCATCCACGTCTGCAACCGCGTCCCAATCGGATACGATCGATAAATTCTCCATATTCCGCATACTCCACGCCGCGGCGACGCGCGTAATATCAGTTTATTGACTCTCACCCACCGGCGCCAGATCTTACACCGCCGCCGCCGTCGCGTCGACTAGATCCGGGACTGCTTGAGACGGACGCGAGAGTAGCTTGCCACGGCGGTATACATTTTCCGCACAAAATTTGGGATTTTGACATTTCAGGGTGCACTGAAAAAAAAATCTCGGTGTAATTACTAAGAAAAGGTTAAAATTACCAAGAATTCAGGGTTCTATTTGATCTCAGTTTTTTCTTGGTAAAATTACCATTTATGGAATTGGTAATTTTACCGCGAATCTCCGTGAAATTAATGAACTTTCT
Source organism: Bemisia tabaci (assembly GCF_918797505.1). NCBI lineage: Eukaryota > Metazoa > Arthropoda > Insecta > Hemiptera > Aleyrodidae > Bemisia > Bemisia tabaci. Next base: position 16,282,731 of record NC_092801.1, on the reverse strand, counting down.
CGGTAATTTTACTGGACCTTGCTAAAAACACCAATATTTTTTATCGACTGTGCGTGATGGAATTACCGAGATAAAATGGCAAAGTTACCGGGAATTGATTACCAATAAAAGTGGTATTCTTACCTGAAAAAAAACAGTAAAAATACCGGTTTTTAGCAGTGGCGTGGCGTGAATTGCGATATATCGATTGTTATGTCATTTAAACCTATGAAAAAAAGATCGATTATCAGGGTGTTCGCAGCGAACACCTTAGTAATCGATTCTTTACCGTAGCTTCAAACGGCGGGATATCGATAATCGATTATTCACGCCACGCCACTGGTTTTTAGGTAAGCTTACCAGTCTGTCTTGTTAAAATTACCAATAATTGGTAAAAAAAGTGAGATGGTAAAGGTGCCAACGGACCGTCGTAAAAATGCCGAGAATTTTTTTTCAGTGTACATTCCCGAGGAATTCAGACCTCCTTATCGAGAAAATTCAGTAATTTTTCAGTACCTATATTTGACGAAATTTGAAACATTTCAAAAATTTGAATTTCTCTCTCAAATTGCGACGAAAGTGGAAAATTCCGGACCTTCTATCGGAGCCTCCGCACTTTTTCAGTACTTTTGGACCGCCCTTAAAAAATCAGTACCGTTTCCGGGATATCCGGAAATTCCAGACTTGTAGACATGCACCGCATTTCTACACAAAGATCGTGACTGGCGTTTCCGCACAAAACATTTCCCTACCGAATCCGTCTGGTAACTTTTTTCTTCCCATCAAAAGATGAAAAAACTTCGATTGCTATGCGGTATATCTTTTACAAAAAACTGTTGCGATCCCCGATGAACGTCAGGTTAGTAAAATGTTTCCTTCCAATTCCTCAGCATCTTTTTCGTATGGAATAAGAGAAACACGATTAAAATATTTGCGCGATGTTGCCAAATCGTGCCAAAAATAAAGTTTTGCTTACTGATTATGTGCGGAAATGTCAATCCAGGTTTTTGTGTGGAAATGTTGAATTGGAAGTTTTGTGGGGGAACGTCAACCTAGCCTTGCCACATGGAAAAATGTATGTATTCCTGCTAAACGGAACGGCAATAATAGTAATAAATAGCAATAATAACAATAAATCAAATGAAATCGCCTAATGCCGATCGATGAGTATCCAGGTGAGCACTTTACTAGGCAAGTTTTTGCAAACTCGATTTAGGATTGCTAAACTAACATGCTGAACACTTTTGTCGTCAGCCATCATTAAACCAGTGATTTAAAATCAATTAATAGCGTGACAACTCCTTCTTCGTCCAGCCCAGTTTGTGATATGGTTATGGTAAAAGACACACCCTTGTCCGACACTTTGAATGAGTCAGGAACACACATATGAAAGCTTGGAGACTTAAACGAAGACGTAGAAAAGTAAAACATTTCATACGCCTATATTACGTTGGATTTCTTTGTCAAAATTGGTATGCGAATTCTTTAGTCTCCTGACAACAGAATTGCGATCTCAAAATTCGAGAAAAATGACGAGTGGCTAAAAAAAATGAAATCAATCGATGCGATATTTCGCATGTCGTTCTGACACAAAATATGGCGTCCTTCGAAACACCTTAAGTCACCCTACTGTATCGGCGAGAAGAAAGGCACATCGAAGATTTAACCACCAATTGGACGTATTTCTATCAAACGGAACTATGAGCATCAAGACATGGGCCCTGAGACCCATAAGAATATGTGTATAACAGGGCTCACGTCATGATGCACATAGTTCCGTTTGATAGAAATACGTCCAATTAACGACCAGCTGGACCACAAGCAACACGGGAAGTGATGCTGGCTGCTCGCATTTTTCGCGCGCTAGAACTTGGACTCGAATTCGGGCCTGCCTCCGATGAGAATGAGCACAAATCTTGATCTTGAACTCGCCGCAAGTTCAAAGTTACGGATGCCGATCGTATTTCGTCGAGTTTTTTGGACGATAATCGTGTATAAGAGCGTGGCACTAATGAATGATCAAGCTGATGGACCGAATTGTTGATGTATTGTTTGCCACGACGGGCCCTGTTCTTCGAGCTTCTTAATCATCGGAATTTCAATTAATTTTGTCAAACCAGATTATTTCGAATCACGTCGGTTTAGGTCTCATCTAACTGGTAGGCAGAAAAAAATATACCGGAAACTTTGAAAAATGTCAGTGAAATTGAACGGCATTGGTTTGAAAATTAAGAAGTTGCCATTAGCTTTTAACGGTTCGTCAGTTCTATTTTATCTTAGATATATATTCACATGTTGGAGACCATTGTCTGTAATTGCACGGTGCTCATGCCTAAATGCGAAAAAAAAAATGATTAAAACACTTGCAAGAGTTATCCGAGATTTGAAGCTCACGGCTCTCTTCGCTGCCACGGCAGATGTTACCATCTCTTTCTGGATGCAATCCATCCACCTTATAGCTTGACGCTCTCTGTGACTACGACTGGAGTACCTATACAGGAAGAGTATGGACAACTCAATTTATGTAGCTCTTAGGACCCAAAAGGGCGACAACCTGTAAAACGAAAATCACTAGAACAGTGCCGCTGCCAACCTATGCATTTGAAAGATTAATCAATATGGCCGACAGCGCACCGTTAACAAGCGTCTTTAAGGACTTTAAGACTTTGAAACTGAGAAAATGTATGCGAAATCAAAGTTTTGCACGTGCATTAATAAGTATTGATCGATTATGAAACGATGTGTGGTAAGAATTATGAAAATAAGTACCACTGGATAATTCGAGTTCATCGGTTGGCAGCTTTTTTGGGCCCCCAAGAGCTGCATGACTTGATCAAGCCTAACCTCCTAATTTCCGAGTTGTCCATACTCTCCCTATAATAGTACACGGAGAAAAAAACTTCGTGCGCGGGACCCGAAGTTTAGGTCATATGGATCTCTGAAGTTTTCGGATTGAGCATCTGAACATTTAAGGTCTAGCTGCCGAAGTTCAGGTCAGACATCTGAAACTTCAGTTCTTACATCTGGAGCACTTCAGATATGTGAGAACCGAAGTACTTCGGCTGTAAGAACTGAAGTTTCAGATGTCTGACCTAAACTTCGGCAGCTAGACCTTAAGTGCTTAAGTGACCTTAAGATGCTCAATCCGAAAACTTCAGAGATCCATATGACCTAAACGTCGGGTCCCACGCACGAAGTTTTTTTCTCCGTGTACTCTAATTATACGTCGAGTTAATAAATCAGTTTATTATTATTGAAAGTATGATTAATGGCGAGGACAACGCCGCTAGTCGGTGACCAGCCATGCGACGACGATTCGGTGGTCGGTGGCCGCAGCGATGAGCGTTAAGTCGTCGGGTGTTGTGCGCGGCACCGGTGGCGTCGACTGTGGCTTTTCCTCCAGTCGCCATGTCACCGTCACCACCGAGATGCTAATCACTTTTCCTCTTCCAGCTCCCTCTTCTCTCCTGCTCCGTCTTCCCTCTCCTCTCCTCCTTCTTCCCTCTTCCGGTCAGCGTTAAAAGTGAAAAGCTGTGCGGCCGCTGACCGTCGCTCCAATTTCGTGCACTGTCGCCTTCCAACCCGCCCTCGTGAAGACAATGCCTCCGAGGAAGTCACGCCGAGAAAACGTCATGGGTGTTCCCGAATGAGATGAGTTTTATTTAAGAATGTGTGTGCTAAATGGACTACATTTTGCAAATAGGAACTACAATTTCTGGCTTATTGTTCGTTTAGAGGTAAAGTGCCGTCGCACAGTGCACTGAAAAAAAAATCTCGGTGTGTTTACTAAGGAAAGGGTAAAATTACCAAGAATTCAGGGTTCTATTTGATCCAAGGTTTTCCTTGGTAAAATCCCCATTTATGGAATTGGTAATTATACCAAATAATCTCGGTAAAATTATTGAACTTTCTCGGTAATTTTACTGGACCTTGGTAAAAACGCCAAAATTTTTTTATCGACTGTGGTAGAATTACCGAGATAAAATGGGAAAGTTACCGGAAATTGATTACCAATAAAAGTGGTATTCTTACCTGAAAAAAACAGTAAAAATACCAGTTTTTAGGTAAGCTTACCAGTCTGTATTGGTAAACTTACCAATAATTGGTAAAAAAAAGTGAGATGGTAAAGGTACCAACGGACCTTGGTAAAAACGCCGAAAATTTTTCTTCAGTGTGGATCGAGTTAATAGGAGAGGTCGGACAAATTTTGGAAACTATAAACCGCTTTTAACTCCGTTTATACAAAACTTTAAGGTTCTAAAAATGGTTCCATTGGTTTTCTCGTAAAATTTTCTTCATTAAGTTTCCATGAGCTTTCTTTTTTTTCTTTAAGTTTAATTTTATTTTGGCCAAATAAATATCTTTGCAGTCTTCGTCAAAAATTTCATTTCCGACCTGTCAAATTGACTCGATTTACTGTGCGTCGTTTCCCGGAGGAGGGAACGTAACTCGATTCCAATTGGTCAAATTGACCCAAATAATTCAATGTTGTCCATGAATGTACCTGCTCATTTTTTGACCATGATGTTTTTGATTTTTGCATGATAGCAGAAGAAAAATCATTGACATTTACAGTTAGGAATCCCCCAAGATTCTCCCGGTAAAAATGTAATTTGCGCAGGGGAAGGTAACATTGGAATAAAGTTACGTCCTTTTGTGAGGGAAGCGACAGTGTGTGCCATTAGTTTTCCTATGAACGTGAGTGTTTTTTGAGACGAGCCGAGAATTTTAGTTCGTAATGGCAGAATGGCGTAATGGTGAATACTTCACGCATTGCGCCAAACACAGTGCGGTCAGCGTGAAACGCATAGCGCCTACAAGACTACGTGAATACTTCACGCATTGCATCAAACACAGTGCGTTCAGCAACGGTCGTCGGTGTGAAACTCATAGCGCCTACAAAACCGTCGAAATACTTCACGCATTGCTCCCAACACGGTGCGGTCTGCGCGGCGCTGTGGCGGAAGTTAAACTCATTAAACCACATTTATGTTTGTTCTTTCATAATTTTTTCGTTCATTTATCTTATGAATGGAAGGCCTTGTCCACGCAGAGATAGGTTTACGAAACTTAACGTTCGCGCAAAGTTCGATGAATTTTTGCTAGTAGTGCTGATAGAGGGCTTTCCCAAAAAATGTGTCCAACACGAGAAAACGCGTCTTATGCAACCCTCCTCCTCCGGCACATTCACTTGATGGTTTTTATTGATGTTTCAAAACGAATGAGAAGGGGGCGGCAAAATCCAGGCAGCCCATGGGCGGCAAGTAGGTAAATCCGGCCCTGCCTGTACTCATAAAAAATCTAACCAACGAATGACGTCCTGCGCTTCAGTTAGTCCTGTCCTGTCATAATACTCCGTGGATGACAAACATTCAATAGCTGTCCTACTGGTCTCAACGGAAGTATGAACGGCATAGAAATGCAAGTATTTCGCTCTCAGGTATTACAGCTTCCGTCCGGAGTCTTTTAGTCTCCGGAGATGCGACACGTTTGAGCGGCGCTGCATGTTTGTGCGACACTTTCACGTCTTGCATCTTCAGAATAATTGTCGCAGGAAAACATACAGAGGAACACGGAACTGAAAAGATAGGAGACAGTTTGCTCCGCAAACACAGTACGCAGCGGTAAAATTGCGTCGCAGACACAGTAGGACACTAAATGAGCACCAGTGTAGGAGGATATACTAATGTTGATTTTCACTCCGAAAAAACGAAATAAGCACGTTAATTTAATGGGGGAAAACGAGTGTCTCTTATAACAAAATCAAGTGTAGAATGTTACATAAAATATATATTTGAATGCGAGATGGAAATCATTGAGCAGAGGGGATCTTCAAGTATATGAAATGTAGTGTGTTTGTAGAAATTTCTCGTATGATAGACTAAAGAGAGTCTCCTAACCAACGGACCTAAGTATCATATTCTTTTTATTTAATGTGATTCTGCTGTTATTTTTCTATTTTAGAAAGTTTAAACATTTAAATTACGTGTTCAGTAAGATTATGACTCTTTTTGGTGATCCAGCACCACTCGTTGAAACAATCTCTCAAAATCTATGACAAGAATACCCCTAAACATGATCCCGTATCCAGTATCATCTTTCTTCACAATTTTTTTGAAAAAAATTAGTAGGTACTTGTAGAATGAAGGAGTATAGTTCGGATTTCTATGTATTTTATAGTAATACTGGTGAATTTCATGAAAGTCATAGAAACTTATCGAGAATTCTCGGCGACTTTATGGAAGAAATATACGGAATTCTGTGATATGAATATTTACCTGAGTTCCACAAATATTTCCCACGGCTACCTCTACGTGATTTTTTAGAAAGACAACTAGGCTGCTCTTCAAAATTTTGCATGCTATTGTGTTTCCTATAGATTTTCCGGAATTTTTAGATTCTCAAGGGGTTTCAGAAGAACCCCCCCCCCCCCCCAGAAAAAAAGGAAATGGCACCAATGATGTTCGCGTACAAAATGATTGAGTAAATTTCCAGCAGGGCCAAGTTTACTTAAATTAACAAGAAGCATTCCTGGAAATAGTTTCACAGTCATTAGAAATACTGAGTCTCACATTTCTGCCGTGCTAAGGAAGAGCGCCGTATGAACCTTCAGGCGTTGCCATATTTCTCCTGGCAATTCTTTAATTTTCAGCAAAATTCTTAAATATTTGCCTTCGAATTTCTCAGATAATTTTTTTTGTGATTTGATCTAAAACTTCTGAAAATTTAAAGGAAAAATATATAGGATTTTCCTCAATAATAAACATTTTATCAAAGAAAATTTGGCAACTATCGACTGTTCATACGGCGTTCTTCCTTAGCATAGCAGATTTCAAGGGAAAAACGAAACTCGTAGCCATCAATAGCCGCGAAACGGTAAATAACCATTTTCCTGCGAAGTTTCAGCAATATCGGGTGCCGTGCGGTAGTTGAGCCGCCTATCAGGGCCCAGCAGGGTGCGCAACGGTCGCACGCTCGGGCTCAGCGGGGCTTGCCCGTCATCAGATCGTCAGACTTCGGCCGAGAGATGCCACATCGGGTTGCCGTAAATAAAACTTGGTACGAATTATTCGAATCTGGTAACATTCTTTCCAAAGTCTAGCGTGTCTCCAACTTGAGAAAATATACGTTAAGCATCATCAACGATCTACTGTGAAATTCGGAACACACCAGGAGCAACCATTAGATTCGGACGAAGATAGTCAGTTTCTATGGCTTCTTATGGGACTGTTGCTGAATACGGACTTTAGTCAACTTTAGAACCAACTGTTTGAAAATATGTGTCCAGATAAGGAACTTAGGCATTCCTCAAGTGAATTTTTACGATGAAATTATTTTCCGAAGCCATTTTTAGAAGAAGCAACCCATCCTCTTGCTCTTGAAACTCTTAGTGCTGAAGTTTGCAACAGCCCCATGGTTTGGGTCGAATTTTTCAGCCTGAGAATGGAGCAACGTACTTTCGTCCGGGGAACAACGAATAGAGATGGTGCATGTGTGAGGAAATTACGATTTGACTATTGATTCTTATGCAAAAGTTCGTGAGAAACACGTTGGTACCACTGGTTTTCTCTGAACTCAACTCCTAAGCTCAAAAAAAGCTCTCAAGTTGAGGCCAAAATGGAGGGGATATCCCACGCTATCCTGAGAGTCCACCTCTACATCAAGACAAACTCTCCATGCAAAGATAGGGAGCAAATACATTAGCAGGGGTGCCACTTTATGTGAGGGCACCAAAACTGAAATCACGGCAACCCTGCCAATGTATTTGCTCCCTATCTTTGCATGGAGAGTTTGTCTTGATGTAGAGGTGGACTCTCAGGATAGCGTGGGATATCCCCTCCATTTTGGCCTCAACTTGAGAGCTTTTTTTGAGCTTAGGAGTTGAGTTCAGAGAAAACCAGTGGTACCAACGTGTTTCTCACGAACTTTTACATAGGAATCAACAGTCAAATCGCAAATTCCTCACACATGTACATCTCCATTTTAAGGACACATTTACACCGTTTTCTTCTTCCTTTTCTTTTTACAAATTGATAAGTTTGACTACGATCCTCTGACTCCCCATCTTCAAGCGTTTCGAAAACAGACGCATTCCCAACCTCTCGGACGTGACCTCCCCGATCGGGAGCAAACCCGGCGTCGGCGCGGGAGTCCTGACCTTGCCCCTTTTTCCTTGCACCGGCGGCGCGGCCACCTTCCACTCATTATCGGACACTCGAATCGCACACGTTCACGTTCTGTTCGATCCCGAATTGGGGCACCGGCACGAACAGCCCCCCTTTCCGCCCCCCCCCCCCCACGCTCCGATCTGAGCCGAAGACGTCTGACCGAGCCGGAAAATGAGGATCCGTTCCATCTTCCACGCCGTCGTTTTCGTCCCGGCATCCGACACCCCCCCCCCCCCCAATCGCGTTGTTACGTCGTAATTAAGCCGTTTTAAGCCGCGTTACACCTCTATGCGTTATCCTGTCTCCGAGTCTATCCGACCCGGGGGCGTTGTCGGTTTGACTGTTGTCTATGGCATCATTTCCGCAACCCCGGGGAGAAACTTTTTTCACTGGGGGAGAAACTTTTCTTACGAGGGGGAAAAACAATTTTTACTGGGGAAGAAACTTTTTTTTTACAGGGGGAGAAACTATTTTTACTAGGGGAGAAACTTTTTTTCACAGTTTTATCAAGGGAAATTTGGCAACTCTCGAATGTTCATACGGCGTTCTTCCTTAGCACGGCAGTACGGGAGAGCAGTTCGTTCAGGAGGTCAGGAGTCGTCCCTGGATGGACTACATTTTGCAATACTGCCGTGTTAAGGAAGAACGCCGTATAAACATTTGAGAGTTGCCAAATTTCTTTCGATAAAATGTTCAGTTTAGGGGACATTTGAATATTTTCACAGGTGAAGTAGCGAGCAAGAGTATCTGATAAATTGGAAAGAAAATATTCATAAGTTTACCAGGAAATTCGTGTTTTATCGAAGGAAATTTGGCAACGCCTGGAGGTTCATACAGCGTTTTTCCTTAGCACGGCAGAATAGTCAACCCGCAAGAAGTTGTCGCGTCATGAAATGGTTGACTTTTCTAACCTAGCGTTTAAGTCTCCGAGCTATCCATTTGCGAGGTACCGAAGTTCTTTATCTTCTTCATCTATTACTTTGTATATCAATTCTAATAATCAGTCTCCTGGATTCGGAACCACAAAAGTCCCAAAAAGCTGTCTCCTCTACCAAGGCGGAGGTTAAAAAGTATTGCCCATTTTTGTCGTCTGTGATTGGCTAAAATAATATTGCTGATCAAAAAATCATATCCATCCCCGATCGATGGCCCGCCATCTCAGTAGACAAAATCTTCGTCCAACAGCGGGCTGATTGTTGAAATTGATAAACAAAACGATAGACAAAGAAGACATATGGAGTATAGAGCAATCCTACTGGTTGAAATTCGTGGTTCGGGGCCAAGCGACGACTTATCCCCAGAGAATGATTATCGGAACGGCTCGTGGCGCGAGCGAGCCCCAACTACCAATAAAGAACTACATTAACACGTTATATAAAAACCGCGTATCCGCGCACTATTCCCTGCGGAGTTGTGTTGTTGTTTCGCGGTAGGGGGTGAGAAGGGCGGGCAAGGTTGCCGGGTTGTACGATAAAATGTGTTTCGTTGTGGGTTTTATAGATGTTGCATGTGTGAGGAATTTGCGATTTGACTGATGATTCTTGTGTAAAAGTTCGCGAGAAACACGATGGTGCCACTGGTTTTCTCTGAAATCAACTCCCAAGCTCAAAAAAAGCTCTCAAGTTGAGGCCAAAATGGAGGGGATATCCCACGTCATCCTGAGAGTCCACCTCTACATCAAAACAAACTCTCCATGCAAAGATAGGAAGCAAATACATTAGCAGGGTTGCCACTTTATTTGGGGACTCTAAAATTGAAAACGCGGCAACCCTGCTAATGTATTTGCTCCCTATCTTTGCATGGAGAGTTTGTTTTGATGTAGAGGTGGACTCTCAGGATAGCGTGGGATATCCCCTCCATTTTGGCCTCAACTTGAGAGCTTTTTTTGAGCTTGGGAATTGATTTCAGAGAAAACCAGTGGCACCATCGTGTTTCTCGCGAACTTTTACATAAGAATCAATGGTTAAATCGCAAATCCCTCACGCATGCAACATCTCCATTGGGGAAAAGTGGTGATTTCCCGGTACAACCTGGCAACTACGGGGGCGGGGAACCTGTCGAATTCGTCGGATGCTTTCTTCCGTAGCGCAGAAAGGTCTCGATTTCTCACACGGCGCTTTTTTGACGGATCCAAATCGGTCTGACCTGATCGGCCGCGCGACCTAAATACCCCCCTGATTTATGCGTTAAAAACGACGGGAAGATACGAAGCTAACGAAATGCTCACTCGGTCGCTCCGTGTTTGTTCTTCGGATCATCTCGGTGGATTTATGCTCGAGCCGGTCCTATCGCACAGTGGACCGAGCCAGAGAGACAAGTTAAAGCTAAGGTCTTTCTGTATAGAAAGACCTATATAGATACTTATCGTTTCGTTTGGCAGAGATACATCCTAATAATCACAGGGGCCGAATTTTTTTGGCTCGTATGGAGGTGCAACATTCATCGACGGGTTCAAACCGCGCTACTGCATGCAGAAAAAAACTTCGTGCGGGGGACCCGAAGTTTAGGTCATATGGATCTCTGAAGTTTTCGGATTGAGCATTCGAACACTTAAGGTCCAGCTGCTGAGGTTTGGATCACACATCTGAAACTTCAGTTTTTACGTCTGAAGTACTTCGGTTTTCACATCCGAAGAACTTCGGTTCTCACATCCAAAAAACTTCGGTTCTGAAGTACTTCAGATGTGTGATCCAAACCTAGACAGCTAGACCTTAAGTTTTCAGATGCTCAATCTGAAAACTTCAGAAATCCATATGACCTAAACTTCGGGTCCCACGCACGAGGTTTTTTTCTCCGTGTGGGCAATCAGAAACGCTAAGTTGGACTGAGGTGCGGTCTTGACTCGTCCTAGGTACATTCAGTCACGGTAGGAGAACCAAAAAAAATTTGGCTCCTGGGCCTATCCGAATTCTGGGCAGTAGAGAAGGGAGACCCTTGGGGCTGATTGTTGAAATCGATAGACAAAGCGATAGACAAAGAAGACATAAGGAGTATGGAGCGATCCAATTGGTTGACATTCGTTGATCTTACAGACTAGGGTCGCGGGATGTCATTGGTTAGTCTATTACCTCCCTTCTCTGTCCATTGCAAGTACCCGCTTCCACCCAAAGGATCCCTCCATATCTCTTTCGTATTCTTTGTCTATAGCGTTGTCTATAAAATTCAACATCAGCCCGCTGACCACCCTGCAGGAGTTGCAGCGACTCGGCGAGGTTCCGATCGGCGCGCCGGCTGCACTTCTGCCAGTTCTGCCACGCCGAGCGAATAAAATTCACCCAGACCATAAAGCATAAACCACGCCGAGAACCATGAAACATCCTCCACGACGGTCCTCGCATCGGGCACCGCCGACAAGACGCGGTGCGCTCGGCTGCGTTGGTGCGAGGCGACGAGAGGAATAAACGCGCTTCTTTATTTGGAGGGAAATAAGCATGACGACATCGCACAGTGGGCCCAACAGACTTAGGGTCGTATTCACAGTCGTTTTTAAAACAGGTCCTTACCTTTAAGAGACCTCATATCGACAATGAAACTACCAGCGGGCTGATTGTTGAAATTGGAAGACAATGCTATAGACAAAGAAATTAAAAAGGATATGAAGGGATCCTATTGGTGCGGGAGAGGGTGGTTGCAATGGTTAAAGGCAGTAGGTAATAGAATAACTAACGGCAACTCACTAGAGACTCTATGGTCCAGTCGGAAATGTTAATTTCCATTTTCAATGTTACATGTAACATTTCCGACTAAAAATGACTCAGTTATGAATCGAAACGTCTCGGTTTTTAATTGTGTATTTCAGCCTGGTTTCCCATTTTTTCCCCCTTGTGTTTCTACTGGCAGATCGTATTCGATAGTGGTTCTATGTACCATTTGGTTCAAAACACTAGAACATAGCCTAAAACGAAAATTATAGGATTTTAGTGGGAAAAGCTAGCAATGAGAATATTCCCAACAATTTCACTTTTCATGGCCAATTTATACTCATAAGAATCAAAATTCATCTCAAGAAACCCGCTCTCTCAGATTACTCAATTGGCTTTTAAGGCTATGTTTACATGTTGAACTAATCGATATCGATACGATCTCACCTGTTCGACGTATCGAATGCGATCCATTCGTCGAGTCGACGGATTTTTTCTCTCTCCGCGACAACAGAAACCGAGCCCCTTGTGCGGCGGAGGCGTCGAATGAATGATGAATCTGAGAAACGGGAATCCGGAAATATCGCTCACCTGTTCCATTAACAGTGCACCAGTACTGCCACGCTGAGGAAAAACGCCGTATGAACCTTCAGACGTTGCCACGTTTCCTTCGATAAAAACCGAATTTACTGGGAAAATTGTAAATATTCTTTCCCAAAACTTTCAGGCAATTTTGTACGCAATGTAATATAAAATATCCGAAAATTTCAAGGAAAAATGTGTATGAATGTCGTCAAAAATGCATATTTTATCGAGGGAAATTTGGCAACTCCCGAATGTTCATACGGCGTTCTTCCTTAGCACGGCAGAAGTAGTGGTGTTGACCTTTTCGGGAATACTAGCGGTTCTGCTCCTTCACACAGTCGCGAGTCTTTTGTGTTTCCGTCGCCGACCGGGCCCGACTTTTTTTGAGCAGAAAAAACGCAAACGCCCCCTCCCCCCCCCCCCCCCCCCCCCGCGCGGGTAACGGGCACTGCGCCTGCGCCGCTCGCCCCAGATCCGCAAGGACATTCCGGCATTTTCGGCACTCCGGAATCGCTCCGCTTCGTCTGAGACGCATTCCTCCTCAAAATTGGACGTATTTCTGTCAAACGGAACTATGTGCATTAAGACATGATCCCTGAGACCCATAAGAATACGTGCTTCACAGGGCTCACGTCATAATGCACATAGTTCCGTTTGACAGAAATACGTCCAATTCGTCGTTTTACTACCGTAAAATCGCATTTCGATCTCCACATGAGCCTTTTGCGCCGTATAACACTATACTTTTCGCGGCTCATGTGGAGAAAGGGATACGTCCTTCTGCCAGGGGGCGACGAATCGAGTTACGGCGAAGTTTTGGTCCTCATTTGAGAAGTTTTGGAAGTCTCAAGTGGATCGAATTGTTCGAAATTCTTTTTGATTTCGTTTCATTTTACTTGAAAAGTACCTGCGGAGCAAGAACAGATCAAAGGTCGGCATTTGTCTCTCCCGATGACCTACTCTGCAGTGGCGTGGCGTGAATTGCGATATATCGATTAATTTGCCATTTAAACCTGCGGTAAAGAATCGATTATTAAGGTGCGTTCGCTGCGAACACCCTGATAATCGATCTGTTTTCATAGGTTTGAGTGGGGTATCAATCGATATATCGCAAAGCACGCCACGCCACTGCTACTCTGCCGTGCTAAGGAAAAACGCCGTATGAAGATCCGAGATTTGTCAAATTCATCCTCTTAGAATATTAATTTTTGAGACAGATAATGAATATTTTTACTTGAAATTTTGTGATACTTTCTATCACGTTGCGAGGAAAATTCTTTGGAAAATTGATCGGAAAATTTTCACAGATTTCCCTGAAAATTAGTTTTTTTTCGTTTTCGCACAATGGTTCATGCGGCGTTCTTCCTTAGCACGGCAGTACTTTTGATCTGGGTTATGAATACCTTGGAGACTTAAACGAAGGGGTAGAAAAGTAAACCATCTCACGACGTGATAACAATTGCATTTATAGTGATTGAAATGTATAAACGAAGAAGACTAAGGGATAATAGAGCTATACTATTCTGCCATGTTAAGGAAAAACGTCGTATACACTTTCGAGAGTTGCCAAATCTACTCTCAGAAAAGACTTATTTTTAAGAAAAGTTGTGAATATTTTTCATTGACATTTTCAGATACTTTAGATCAGTTTACGAGTGAAATTCTCTGAAAATTTGAAAGAGAAATACTCGCAAGATTTTCCGAAAATATGTGGTTTTTCAAAAGAAATTTTAGAATCGTCTCAAGGCTCATACGGCGTTTTTTCTCAGCTCGGCAGCGTAGGCGTTCAAATTCCATCTAGATTAAATATCTTCTTTTCCCAAGGAAAACGCAGTAATGGCACCGTTCTATTTATATCGAGAACATTTCAGCTACCCATGGTATACCGGCTATTCTGAGCGGTAACCTGTCACCGAGCAGAACACAATGCCGAGCAGCGAGAGAAATGGTCTGATATTGTGCCGTGCTATGGAAAAACATCGTATAGACATTCGAGAGTTGCCAAATTTCCTCCGATAAAATGTTTTTGGAAGGATTTTATGCATATTTTTTCTGGAAATTTTCAGGTATATTAGATTAAACTGCGAACTATGTTGAGTGAAAAATTGGAAGAAAAATACTCATAACTTTCTCTGTGAATTCATATTTTATCAAAGGTAACTTGCACTGAAAAAAAAATTCTCGGCGTTTTTACTAAGGTCCGTTGGTACCTTTACCATCTCACTTTTTTTACCAATTATTGGTAATTTTACCAAGACAGACTGGTAAGCTCACCTAAAAATCGGTATTTTTACTGCTTTTTTAGGTAAGAATACCACTTTTATTGGTAATCAATCCCCGGTAACTTAGTCATTTTTTCTCGGTAATTCTACCACAGTCGATAAAAAATATTGGCGTTTTTACCAAGTTCCAGTAAAATTACCGAGAGAGTTCAATAATTTTACCGAGCTTTCTCGATAAAATTACCAATTCCATAAATGGTAATTTTACCAAGAAAAAACTGGGATCAAATAGAACCCTGAATTCTTGGTAATTTTACCCTTTTTCTAGTAAATACACCGAGATTTTTTTTCAGTGTAACCTTACCAGTAAATTTGTATTTTATCAAAGGCAACTTGGCAACGCTGGAAGGTTCATAAGGCGTTCTCCCTTAGCACGGCAGTATTCGCGAAAGGTTATGCCATCGACGATCCTCCGATGGGGGGACTCAAGGCAAGCGGCCGGTGAGGTGGCATTTGGAACAGTTATATTCATCGAGCATGCAAATAAAGTGACCTTGCGTCCAGCGCTGCCGAAGTAGGGTTTTCGCACCGCATGACTCGAGTCCTGCCCAAAAAGCTCGTACCGATACGGGAGCTTTATCAGGAGTTAGGTTGTTTTCGATTAACGCGTCGGACGACGGGTGGTCATGTCTCGTCGGAAGGGCGTAAGGCTGCACGGCGGCGGTGGGTGGCTCTTGGCTCCGCGTCAGTGGCGTGGCGTGCTTTGCGATATATCGATTTTTATGCCATTTAAAGCTATGGAAAAGGATCGATAAACAGGGTGTTCGCAGCGAACACCTTAATTATCGATTCTTTACCATAGATTTAAATGGCATAACAATCGATATATCGCAAAGCACGCCACGCCACTGCTCCGCGTATGAGTGCAACGCTGCCGTGCTAAGGGAGAACGCCGTATGAACATCCGAGAGTTGCCAAATTTCCTACGATAAAATGTTTATTTTTGAGGCAAATCGTGAATATTTGTCCTTGGAATCTTCAGACTATTTAGATCGAATTACAAGGACAATTGTCTTAGAAATTGACAGAAAAATATATAAAAAATTTCCCGAAAATTAGAGATTTGCTAGAGGAAATTTGGCAACGCCTACAGGTTCATGCGGCGTTTTTTCCTTAGCGTGGCAGAGCGCCCGCCGGGATCGGTTTCGGATTAAATGCCGAGGGATTTAGATCGCGACGCATGGACGGCAGAGGCCTGCAAGATAGACTTGACCTCGGTACCGCTTGGTATACTAGCACCGGCATACAGCGGACTGATTATTGAAATTGATAGACAAAGCGATAGACAAAGAGTATATAGGGACTATGGAGCGATCTTATTGGTTGCAACTGGTGGTTCTTACAGACTGAGAGGGAAAATGATGGACTAACTGTCTGGTCTCTTGTCGGTTGCTGTTAGTTAGTCTGTTACTTACCTCCTTTGTCCATTGCAACCATCCGCTCCCAGCAATAGGATCTCACCATATCCCTTTCCTCTTCTTTGTCTACAGCTTTGTCCATCAATTTCAATAATCGGCCCGCAGGCTGATAATTGAAATTTATAGACAAAGCTATAGACAAAGCTACGGACAAAGCTACATGCAAGCAAGATTATGATCAAGTTACAAGCCAAAACAGGGTGTCTAGTTTTTTTTTTTCATTTTCGAATATCCCAATGAAATCCTGATTTTTGACTGCTAAATCCTGATTTCATAATTTTCCCAAATCCTGCTTTTTGCAAAGAAAAATTAGACGAGTATAACTTCACAAAAGTAGCTCGATAAAAAAATACGATCGACTTTTCTCAAATCCTGATTTTACGACGGATTTTTCCTCAAATCCTGATGTAATCGGGATTGAATCCTGATTATCCTCAAATCCTGATAGAATCGGGAAAATCCTGATGCTGTACACCCTGCAAAACAACAAAATTTAATGTAGTCAGTTACATGTTTGTAGTTTCTGCTTACTCATGTTTTTTCTTCCTATGCGTTTACTTCTCCTTTCACTTGTTTGATTGATCCGCTTGTTTTTGTTGTTTTTCATAAATTGATTTTCATAAAATATTAAGGCTTTGTGGCAATTAGGTTTTCTTACAGTAGAGCAGTATGTGTGGAAAAATGCAAAATTTGAAATGGAGTTGCGGCGTACGGTTCCCGTTAGAGCAGTTGCGGCATGAAAAGCCGAAACACCTTCAATTATTTGTATATGCAATATGCACATCCGTCGAACACTAATAGTTGCATCCGAGATCACGGTTAAACCTGCGTTACCTTTGTTGGTTGCGATTGCAATAAGCATCAGAGACACCAAGGCACTTTCATGTACGAGCAAACTTACTTGTTGGACGAAGGAAACGAAATTTACTTCATGTAGTTTGTTATTCATTTTCTACAAAACATCTAGATTATATAGATCGCATTTAGCAAGAAGGAATCAGCGCGATTAAACTTTTTTTCAAAATCGTGTGACACCTTCTTGAAAATTACTAAATTTATATAAAATATTAAAATTTATATCATTATTTTCCTCAGAAATTATCAATTTTTTAGAGGGGAGCAAAAAATATTTGCCATTCTGAGAGATGTTTTAGATAATTATGAAGAAACAACGTGTTTACGAAACTGTAATCGCGCTAGTTCCTTTTTGCTAAATGCAATTTAAATCATGGAATGGCAAAAAAATCAGCGATAGTTCCCTTTCTGATCAAAATTAAATTATTGCTGGTAAAATTTATTGGTGGATCCAGCAAATTGGCAACGTTGTTTTTCTGAATGTAAACCTATGGAAATGTATCGATTCTTAGAGGGGCCAGGTGCTCCGACAAGAATCGATTATTTAGCATAGGTTTAAATGGAGGAAAGCCCGTGTTGCCAAATTGCTGGATCCGCCTATGGTAAAATTTAAATAATTACATTGTGAAGGAATAATATATTTAATTTTCGGTCAATGTTGCAACCCTGACGAGACTTCGCGGTGCATTCTTCGTCGTCGTCGGCCGATTCGAGGATCCCACGACCGAATCTGCGAACGTCGTTTTCACGTTTCGTTCGTGTCAAATCTGTGCCACAATCCCCCCCCCCCCGCCTTAATCCCCCCCGTTCTGTTTTCCAACATAACCTTCCTTGTATTCGCAAAGATTTTCACAAAATCGAGCTCTTTCTTGCCTAAGACGTTAATGTTGAGATCGCGTTGGTAACAACACAGTACCAACATAATACCATGCTTGTGAGTCAAACATGGTACCATGTCGACGCCGACATATTATATGTATTATGAACAACAACAACACTTGAAGTTCACTTGAAACAACAATCCATAGGACTCAAAGCAAGAGTGCAAAACTCACCGAACCCAAATTGGCTTTCAAGATTGACAAGGTTTGATGGTCCTCTTACCTGAAACAATCGAGAAAAAATATTACATTAGATATGTAGAATGTTATGGACTGGAAAAGTTTTCATGAGACACGATGTGAAATCCCACAATCTGATTAGCAAAGGCAGATTGCTTAAATTCGTACCTTGTCTAGTGGTCCATTGCGGCAACATTGAGTCAACGTTAGCTCAACAACAATGGCGTCGCTTCTGCCTGGTTGACAAGAGCCAAAAGAGCACGTCCAACCGGCGAATGGGAACCAACAGCTGATCGATTTCATTTCCATTTTCCGTTTGGCTGTCCCCTCAGCTGGAAAAGTGGAAACGCGACGGACAAAAGTGGTCTGATAAAAGTGCTCCTTTGTTCGGCGACGGGTCCGCTGCGACTCTTCCTTCCTCCGAGACTGGGAGTCGCAGTCTGGTGAAAGAGAAAATTCCGTTGCCGCAACCTGAGTCTTGGAAGCACGTTGCGTTGTGTAATTAAATTAGTGCGAACAAAAACGTTGAAAAAATGAGGAAAACTCCAGTGTTGGCGATAAAAAATCATTCAAAGGGATTAATCTGGCGTTTCAGCGGGCTGATTATTGCAATTTATAGACAAAGCTATGGACAAAGAAGACGTAGGGAGCATGGAGCTATCCTATTGATTGAAACAGGAGGTTGTTATAGGCAAGCAGGGCAGGATTAAGGGGGTGGCCACATGGGCTGCGGCCCATGGCGGCAAAAGGGGGCGGCAAATTTTGCATTTTTTTTTAAATGAGGGTATAAAAAAATCGAATTCAGAAAAAAAAATTATCGATGAGATGAGAGAGTAAAATCTCTCTTTCCTGAGTGTTTAGTAATTTATAATTTTGTCGT
Source organism: Bemisia tabaci (assembly GCF_918797505.1). Taxonomy (NCBI): domain Eukaryota; kingdom Metazoa; phylum Arthropoda; class Insecta; order Hemiptera; family Aleyrodidae; genus Bemisia; species Bemisia tabaci. The sequence goes on along the minus strand of NC_092801.1, from coordinate 16,263,862 downwards.
TTTTCGGTGATACAGAAGACAGCATCGTTAATTAGTCGAGTTAAGAGAGAACTAAGCACGTAATTTGGCCTGGAGCTCAGCACAGAGAGGATTGATGACGAGGACTTGAGATGAAAAGGACAAGCCCTCGGCGCAGCATTCGGCATGTAACACATATTAGCGCCTACAAGACTGAGTGAATACTTCACGCATTGCGTCAAACACAGTACGGTCTACAGCGGTCGGCTTGGCGTGAAACGCACAGTGCCTACAAGACTACATGAATACTTCACGCATTGCGCCAAACACAGGGCTATCAGCGTGGCGCAGCGGCGGAAGTTAAAATTATTAAAGCACATTTATGTTTGCTCTTTCATAATTTTTTGGTTCATTTCTTATTAATGGAGGATCTTGTCCACACAGAGATAGGTTTATGGAACTTAACTTTCGCGTCAAGTTCCGTGAAATTTTGCTAGTAGTGTTGACAGGGCTTTCGCAAAAAATGTATCCAACACGAGTAGGTAAATGCGTCTTATTCACCCCTCCTCCTCCGGCACATTCACTTGATGGCTTTTATTGATGTTTCAAAACGAATGAGAAGGGGGCGGCAAAATCCAGGCGGCTCATGGGCGGCAAGTAAGTAAATCCGGCCCTGTCGGCAAGGGGGGAAATGATGGACTAACTACAGGGTCCCTTGTGGATTGCCGCTAGTTAGTCTATGACTTACCTCCTTTGACCATTGCAACCATTCGCTTCCACCAATAGGGTCGCTTTATTTTGTCTTCCTTATCTATCGCTTTGTCTATCAATTGCAATAATCAGCCCGTAGACAATGTTGACGTGTGAGTCAAGAGTTACCCTAGTAAAAGTGAATCAGCCTGACGTGAGGCTATTTTTATAAGCACTGTCCTTTTCTTTTCAGCTGGCCAGCCGTCTGATTTTTTAAATTGATAGACAAAGCAATAGACTAAGAAGACATAAAGAGTATGGAGCGATTCTTGGTTGAAACGGTTAGACAGTTTATTCCGTACCTCCTTTGTCCATCGCAACTATCTATTTCCACCAATAGGATCCCTCCATATCATTTGTATCTTCTTTGTCTACACTGGAAAAAAAACTCATTGGATCTAGAGTCCAGACGCTTGAAAACATTGACAAGAAAAAACACTCTTGATTCAATCAGATTTAAGCTTAAATCAAAAGGAAATCCGCTCAAATTAAGAGGCTTGGTTCTTGATTCAAGCTTAAATCTGATTGAAACAAGAGTATTTTTTCTTGTCGATGTTTTTAAGAGTCTGGACTCTACATCCAATGCGTTTTTTTTCCAGTGTATGGCTTTTCCTACCAATTTAAACAATCAGCTCACAGTATAATGTGTTCGTAAAGTTGTCTCCCTTGAGATTTTGTTTTCATTTTCGCTTCACTCTCTCACTCAAAGAACTCATCTTCCAATTCATGCAAGGCCCAATTTCACTCCTCTTACTCATCTGTTGGCCGCGACACTAAAAAGCGTAGTGGTCCTGAGAAAACAGAAACGTGAGCTCAAACCGATTTGCGTTTTTTAAACAATCGAAATCGATCGAATCGAGAGAGGGCTTTGTCCCCGCTTTCCCACAACCCTCGGAACGTCCAGTCACTGCTCTTACTTTTCCCGTCGCATTTGGGTTAAACGTTTTCTAATTAATCCGGTCCGATTGATTAGACGTCGTCGCCGCGTACGGACTCATCACGAGAAAACACAGTGACACTGACCGCACACGCGGGCTCATCCGCAGCAGCGTCATGCTCGGTTGGAGTTTAAAATCTCCCGTTTAAAAATTGAATCAGTGAGAACGAAAACACACGAACTCGGTAACTCGAAAATGCTCAATTTTCATCAGGCTTTGTCTCCACGGGACGATTTTATGGGATTTGTCCCAAGTTCGAATCGCAGGAATGAAACTTCTGGGATTTTTCCTGGTTACCGTCTCCACGCGACGAGGCTCATACGGTCCTGCGACTAGTTTGCGCGGGAAGATTAACTTAGTCAAAGTCGAGTATTTAACCGGGATTAAAATAATAATTGCACTCAATTGACAATCAGACACATTTTTTTAACTAAACAAACATGAACAATGTAGTAATGAATAAAATATCGCACAATTTGTTTTCACTTCTTCTTCTTCTCTCAGTGGGTCCTAGGGGTACAAGTACCATACTTGGTACTGGGAAAAATATTGATTAACTCAATATTTTTCCCAACTTCGTAAGTGGGATTTTCCCCTGGGACAAATCTCGTGAAAAGGCCCGTGGAGACAAGGCCTTAAAGAGAGCCAATTTCCATTGTCATTGAAGTTAACGCATCTGTTCCAACTTGGACATTTAAAGTGACCTTAAGTACTTGTCTTTCGGCACAAATAATATTTTTCTTGTGCTAACTCCTCAACTACTGCGCAGTTTTGCGTGTGTCTTGATTATTTTCATTTTTTCGAGTTGGTGTGTTTTCGCTCTCCGTGATTCAATTGTAAAATAGGCAAGTTTTATTGTGTAAACACACGATTTTGATTACAAGATTGTCATCTCATCGGTTAAACGTTTATGAAAAAAAGTACCAAGAATGAAAGGGTCAGATGGCATAATTGAAAAATATTGAACTATATTCAATTGTTTTTTTAAATAGCCACCTGACTCCTTAGCCTGCCTCAGCGGGGGGCATAGGGTTGCACTAACTATGGGATACTCCCCTAAAGCGCTTTGCAAATCAACCCTCCCAAGTGTTTTGCGTATCAGGCGTTATGCGTACTCTTAAGATTTTATATTATTGAGTAAGATTCAAACGCGACACGTCTGAAATTTTCAGTTTTGGGTAGAAAGTCACGACGGGGGCATAAAAATAAGAAGACAAAATGAAAGATTTAGGCTTTTATTACGATCAATTTCAACTATTTTAACAAACGACTTAGCAAGACAGAGGCCGAAACGAAAACGAATTTCGAAGAAAACGTATCTGAGCTAAAACAATGGGCATTAATTGAAAGGGAAGGCGTTTGATTTCTTTGAATGCATTCCGTCCAGCACTCGTCCGATCGCGAAAAACGGACAATTCAACTCAACAATCGCGCCGAGTATCGATCTGATTGCCATCTGATTGGCCCACAATCACGATCGGTGGCCTGAATTTTCCGGTACGCCACTCCACCGCGCGGCCCCTCCAGTGGTTCGTAGACCTTCCCGAGATGTTTCAAAGAACACTGGCCTTCATGATGAATTAATTGTTGGGTTGAAATTTTTTGACTACCCCCGTAAGTCATTGAAATCACCTATTCATCTTTCGCATCCTTTCTTCAGCAAAAAAAGAGAAAAAAAAGAAAATTAACCTAGTCATACTCTGCCTTGCTAAGCAAGGACGTCATGTAAACATTCAAATAGTGCACGGAAAGAAATTAAATGTTGATTTAGCATTTATACTGTTAAAAAGATGTCCGACAAGTTTCAAGTGCTGATTTTACATTTTAACAAATGCTAACGTAACTACGCCCACTGCAAAACGTACAAATTATAGTGTTATGTTAGCATTTTTGTACTGTAAAATCAGCATTTGAAACTTGTCGGACATCTTTTTAACAGTATAAATGCTAAATCAACATATAATGTTTTTCCATGTGTCTTGTCTCCTCTATTAGAGTATTTATTTTGGAGAAAAGTTATGAAAATTCTTCCGAAACATTTTCAGGAGTCTTACTGGATTAAAATCGCAGGAAATGCTGCAAAAATTGGCAGGGAAATAATGCAAAAACTGTCGAGAAATTCGTATTTTATCGGAGGTAATTTGGCAACGTTAGAGTGCTCGTACTGCGTTTTTCCATAGCTTGTCGGTGCTAGATTTATAATCACAGTGGTATTTTTGATAATAAAATATTACGGTGAGAAGGAGTTTTTCCGTTAGCGGCAGGTTTTTATTATGAACGGGTCCATTTACTTGCATTCATGGTAAATCTAGGAAGAAGTCGGCAAAATGTCCGTCAGAGGGGACTCTCCGTTATGAGTAGATTCCATTATGAAAATATTTCCCTTGTATTGAAAATAGGTAAATTAAAAAGTTCCTTCTTGATCTTATTAAAAAAAATAAAAAATAGAATCATGATAGTATTCATTCGCCCTAAATTTGTCTTTAGTATCATACACAATAAAAGATGAGGGTAACAAGGCTAAAAAAACAGAAATTAAAACCAAAACGTTTCGGCAAACGTTATACATTCACTGAGTGTTGAAAAAACTTACTGCTAGTGGTAGCCTCTTGGTTGAAAATTTCACTTTCAGGGCTTTAGCTCTAACCATACTTTTCTAAAGTAGGCCAATCAGAGACAAGAGACCCTCCACTAGTATCTTGGCCATTATGGAAGCTTTTATTTTCGGGACTTCAGCATTCTACTGTTGACTTACCTTCATGGTTGATGTTCAACAACGTGTTGGCAGTTTCGTTTCGCAAACAAGCAAAAAATGGCCGACGTTTGGGAAACTTGTTTGGCTCATGACGTCATCCTAAGCTCATCATCGACCATGTAGGTAAGTCAACAGCCGAAACTATTTGATGACTGTTGCTCCTTGGTAATTGTCCGTGAGGAATTGTTGAAACCCCGAAAGTAAAAGCTTCCACTTGTCGCTAGGAGGCCAGTGGAGGGTCTCTTGTCTCTGAGGCCAATGCAGGAGGTGTAAATATATTGCTGTCTCTTCCTTTCTCCTCTTGTCCCCCAATGACGTCATTCTGGTGCAAGTTCAAATCCTTTTTGCCTCGTCCATCATTGGGAATCACTGTCACGGCCCAGACCAGCGCAAGGGGCATCAGCCACAGCCCACTGAATCAAAACAAAACTACGTTGCCGAATATTGAGCTCATTATGGTTTAATTCATACGAAATCTCTAGATTTCATCGCTAAATCAGGCAACCATGCAATCGCAGCCACTCGGGTGGAAACATCTCCGCAACTCGACTCCACTAGGCAAAAATCACACACTTTAGAGGATAATTCTCTCGGACTTACGTGTTTCTCTCTTGGGTAAGTGGGCAGAACTCGCTTCACTTTAGCCACTCGCTCACTCACTCAATTTTCATATTCGTCTACTCTGCTGTGCTAAGGAAGAACGCCGAATGAACATTCGAGAGTTGCCAAATTTCCTTCGATAAATCGTTCATTTTTGAGGAAAGTTATGAGTATTTTTCCTTGAAAGTTTCAGGAGCTTTAGGTGAAACTGCGTACAAAATTATCTGAAAAATGGAAAGGAAAATATTTATAATTTTACCGGGAAATTTGTGTTTTAGCAAAGGAAATTTGGCAACGCCTGAAGGTTCATACGGCGTTCTTCCTCAGCACGGCAGCACTGCCGTGGCGAGCACTTCATGTTGCGTAACGCGCGCCTGAGTCTGAGTTCGGGGTTCGAGCCCCTTTCAAAATCAATGCCCCCCAATCTTATGATCTCGCAGAAATTATTGTACCGAGCTATGGATTTTGCAATGTTTTGGCCGAACTGATTGATGGCCAAGAATCACCAGGAGCAGTTTCCGGAACCAAGGAGATGACGGCACCATATTTTTCCAGTCGCTGTTGAAATCCCTGCGGTAAGTCTGTCACCTACCTCACGGAGAAAAAACCTCGTGGGTGGGACCCGAAGTTTAGGTCATATGGATCTCTGAAATTTTCAGATTGAGCATCTGAACACTTTAAATCTAGCTGTCGAGGTTCGGATCACACATCTGAAACTTCAGTTCTTACATCTGAAGTACTTCGGTTTTCACATCCGAAAAACTTCGGTTCTCACATCCGAAGTACTTCAGATGTGAGAACTGAAGTTTCAGATGTGTGATCCAAATCTCGACAGCTAGATCTAAAGTGTTCAGATGCTCAATCCGAAAACTTCAGAGATCCATATGATTTAAATTTCGGGTCCCACGCACGAAGTTTTTTTCTCCGTGCTCTTTTGCCCATTACGACCACCCACTTCCTTCCATAGGATCCCCCCAAATCCCTTTTGTCTTCTTTGTCTATTGCTTTATCTATATCAGCCCGCTGTTTGGGTCGTGGAAGCAGAGCCTAGGAGCAAAGTGCATTCACTCATCGAGAAGGACGGAAGTGGATAAACCGGCCGCACGTTCCCCGAATGAAACGGTGCCCGAGCGACGGACGCAACGGGCAACGGGCAGGCCATAGGCCACGGTAGGCCCGAACCGGGAGCATCAACTGCTCGTCGCGTCGCTCGAAAAAGGCGGTGGACTCGGGATAAGGACAAATTGGTCGACCGGTTCCCGCACTCCACATCGCGCCGCCGAAGAGGATTCCCATAGAAATCGGATACGGCCGTGGTCTACGATCGCCGGTCGTCGGTCACCGGCCGCCGACCGGCCCTATCGATTCCCGACCAGAGGGCTTCCGCCTTCAGCGCGCACTCATGCGCCGTTGCTCTGCTTCGTGAGAAATCCGTGGAATGAACCACGAGACACAGCAGCGGGCTGATTATTGAAATTGGTAGACGTAGCGACCGACAAAGAAGACATAGGGAGTATGGAGCGATCCTATTGGTTGAAATGTGTACACTGGGGGGAAAAAAACACATTGGATCAGTGGCGTAACGGGCGCCCCCGCAGATCCTGCTATGCAGGGGGGCCCAGGCGCCTAGGGGGCCCTCGGCCGCCGGAAATTTTTTTCCTCTCTCTCTTTCTTTGATGCTTAGCTTTGGTTTCAAACTTTGGGCCTTTACTTACAAAGATGGGGCTTTTTTCTCTGATTTTTATTGTTAGCTCGGGAGTTTTCATACTTCTTTCGGACTGTTCCGAACTTTTTGTTTGCTGGAGTGCCCCTGCCTTCCAATGTCCACTAAGTGATTACTAAAAATTTTCTCTTTTTTTGTCACTTTTCGTATTTTTCGGCTTTGGGAGGTCCAAGAATCTAAAGGGCCTCCAAGGCCCTTGGGGGCCCTTTGATTCTTGGGCCTGGGCCCCCTGAAGATCCTTGGACCCAGGCTGGGCCCCCGCCACCCTTCAGATCCTTGATCCTTTAGGGGCCCCATTTAATCGGGTACGGGCGGGATCCGGGACGGTGAGGGGTGAGGCATTCCAAGTCCGTGATTTGAGATGTATCGGGCCAAAAAATGGGAAGGGGGGGAGGGGGGACAATTTTGGAATTTTATCGACATATGGGGGGGCCTAGAAATATTTTTGCGGGGGGGCCCAGCGGAAGTCCGTTACGCCACTGCATTGGATCTAGAGTCCAGACTCTTGAAAACATTGACAAGAAAAAGGACTCTTGATTCAATCAGATTTAAGCTTAAATCAAGAACCAAGCCTCTTAATTTCGCGGATTTCCTTTTGATTTAAGCTTAAATCTGATTGAATCAAAAGTCCTTTTTCTTGTCAATGTTTTCAAGAGTCTGGACTCTATATCCAATGTGTTTTTTTTTCCAGTGTAAGGGAGAAAATGATGGACTAACTATGGAGTCTCTCATGGTTTGCTGTTAGTTAGTTTATTACCTACCTCCTTTGTCCATTGCAAACACCCGTTTCCACAAACAGGATCGCTTTATTTTCAGTTTGTCTTCTTTGTCCATCGCTTTGTTTATCAATTTCAATAGTCAGCCCGCATTGACGGATCCAGGGGGAGGCCATGGTGGCATGCTCCCCTCCCTCCTTCCTTTCGGGCCAAAAAAGGAGAAAAGGAAGAAGGAAAAAAGGGGGCTGGGGGAAAGAGAAGGAGAGAAAATTAAGTGCAGCTAAAAATTGAGTGAAATGTTTTTATTGGCTGATTGTTGAAATTGAAAGAGAAATCTGCAGGCAAAGAGGACATAATGAGTAATTAGGGGTCCTATTGGTTAATCTGGGTGGCTCTTTTAGACTAAGGGAGTAAATGCTGGACTAACTAAAGGGTCCTTCGTAAGTTGTCGTTACTGTGGACTCGGGGTCCCTATGATACATTGTGTTTAACCACAACACTAGTTTCCTCAAACATGTACAAAATTTCCAAATCAACTCGTGGAGTAGGCCAACGAGTAGGGTTTATTTTCTACCCTTGCGTTAAAGTCTCTGAGATAATAAAGGTTGGCTGCCGCTTGGGGTCCTAAGAGCTCCAGGATTTGACCTCTAAAATTACCAGCATATCCACAAATAGGTGTTCTGTAACTAACTTAAGTTTTTTTTTCCTTATAAATAAAATAAGTTTAAATAAATAAATAAAACAATCCTACATTAGAAATTTCGAAAAATTGCGATTAATGTGGACTGTTTTCGACTATAATGGGCTGATTTTATGGGCTACGTCATTCGATATAATAACGAACCGTTGGCTCAAATGTAAACAAACACAGAACCTTGTTTCTGATTCGATCCCTTTGCGCCATGGTGGTAAAATGCGTCCAAGTGTTTTTTACTCGTACAATCGTGCGTTATCGTGGTTAACGAGTCCTCAATTGATTTATGACCGGTCAATGATGAAATTTTAATAAATTAATGCAATTAACTCATGAAGAAGTGGCACATGAGGTTATGTTAGTATATGCTTTGGTTTGAACCAAGAGCGCGACATTATATCGAATGACGTAGTCACTAAATCAGTCCATTATAATCGAAAACAGTCCACATTAATCGCAATTTTTCGAAATTTCTAATGTAGGATTGTTTTATTTATTTATTTATCTATTTAAACTTATTTTATTTATAAGGAAAAAAACTTAAGTTAGCTACAGAACACCTATTTGTGGTCATGCTGATAATTTTAGAGGTCAAATCATGAAGCTCTTAGGACCCCAAGCGGCAGCCAACCTTTATTATCTCAGAGACTTTAACGCGAGGGTAGAAAATAAACCCTACTCGTTGGCCTACTCCATGAGTTGATAATTTGCGTTAGAGCAAGCAATAGACCATTACGCACACATGCACGCGGAGAATAAAGACATTACGCGTGCGCACACACACTAGCGCAGGCTCACGCGTGTGCACGTAAGCGGGCGTTGACGGGGCGATGCGTCTAGCGCGAACGGTACTCGGCGAGCAAAAGCTCAGAATTTTAAAGAGCGTGCCCGGAGGCCGCGGACCGGCCATGGCCGAGGAAAACGGAGCGAAAATGGGCGGCCGCCTTAACGGGAGCACCGGTTAAGGCCGCAAAGTCCACCGCGCGGCCCTCTATGAAAGCTCGGCTCGTGGACTGTGACGTCATTCAGCTTCGGGCCTGAGCTTCGATGATATCAAAGTTTATCAAACGGTTTTTTTCCAGTGAACCGAGGGATTCTTTACCCTGACAGATTCGAGACCCCCAAAACTCCCCCCTTAAACTTTAGTTATTGATATTTGGACCGCGTTAAGCAGAGGGGAACCAAGCTACATCGACTATTACCAAATTTGACTGAGCAATTTTATTATTTACACGAGAACGCTGGATTACAACAGCCATGGATGAGTATGGCAGTTAAATGTACGAGGGCTGGCTTTATTTTCTTTCATGGAGCATTCACCGAAAAAAATTGTCCAGTTTTCCCATGGTTTTTGTTAAAAAAGGGGCAAAACGCGGAATTTTTTATCCTTAAAGCTTCTAAACCCCCAATGCCTCCTTCCTGTAATTTGAACTCATTGATATTCTAAAGGCCCAGATGGATTCAGCAGTTAAATATGTGGGGACTAGCCATTGTCTAAGAGTTTTGATCAATAAAAAATGCCAAAATTTTAAAAAAAAAGATGATTTTTCCGAAAAATTGGGAGCCGTGTTTCCTTTAGTGGCGCTTTTGGAAAACAAAAAACTTTAAAAAAGAAAAATGTCCATTTTCACCCACAGAACTCACTCAAGCAGTATGGTCGTCTAACGATGGGACACCCTGCGTATATATTGTAGAAGACGATGAAGCAGTTATTAGGACGTATTTCTATCAAACGAAACTATGTGCATTATGACGTGAGTCCTGTCATGCACATGCTCTACTGGGTCTCAGGGCTCATTTCTTAATGCGCATAGTTCCGTTTGATAGAAATACGTCCATTTATAAGTCCTTATGGTGTACTTATTTCCCCCACAAGTGTCTCAAGAATGTGCGATGGGAATCTTGATTGATCATCGATTTCTACCGTTACGGATTGAGCAGAGGAAGCTGCAGAAAGCCGTAAAAAAACTGCTTCCGGTTGAAATGGCAACACTGTAATCCAGAATCAAAGAAACAACGCTTCAGAGCAGTATCGGGCGCTCGCTTCGCTTGGAAACGTTTAATTAAAAACTTGGATACGACCGAGTACCTACACACACTCGCACACCCCGACACACACTATCACATCATCATGCTATCTCAATCACTATTGTGAGCATAGCATCCCAGCAACGCTAACGCTAACGGCAATTTAAAGGCTCGTTCAAAAAAATCGCTTGGTAAAGAAAGTGATTTAGTGGTTCTTAATTGATACAGTCAATATAACCTGGGCAGCCGTTGTTATAGTTCCCAACGCCGAGCAGTATAACAAAATTGTCTAGAATTCGCCCTGTTAAGATAAAAATATGTATTTAACGGATTCTTTTGGTTCACATATTGGAGAAAGAAGCTTGAAACTTGAGAAGAAACATAAGAAAAAGAGAAAAAGAAAGCAATAAAGAAAAAAGATTAGAGTAGGAGAAGGAAGATATGAAAAACAATTCGTAAAAGAGAAGCAAGTAAATCAGAACAAGGAGATGGAGAAGAAAGTGGGGGATGGTGAAATTCTTAAACCTCGTGAAAGCTCTCAAATTGAGGCCAAAATAGAGGGGATATCCGACGCTATCCTGAGAGTCCACCTCTACATCAAAACAAACTCTCTATGCAAAGATAGGGAGAAAACACATTGACAGGGCTGCCACTTTATTTGGGTACTCTAAAACTGAAAACACGGCATCACTGCTAATGTATTTGCTCCCTATCTTTGCATGGAGAGTTTGTCTTGATGTAGACGTGAACTCTTAGGATTGCGTGGGATATCCCCTCCATTTTGGCCTCAACTTGAGAGCTTTTTCCGAGCTTGGGAGTTGATTTCAGAGAAAACCGGTGGCACCATCGTGTTTCTCGCCAACTTTTACGTAAGAATCAACAGTCAAATCGCAAATTCCTCACACATGCAACATCTCCATTGCCCCGTTTGAATTTCGATGAGTTTGCCGCGCTTTGAAAGGGTGGCAAAATTGGACCGCGTTTAACAGAAAGGAACCAAGCCACATCAGCTATTGCCAAATTTAACTGGTCATTTCAATTTTTTAGGAGAAAACGTTCGTGTGGATTCCTTTGAAAATTTTAAGGAATTTGCTTCGCACTATGGAGAAAATCCACTGAAGTTTTCACAAAAATCCGCACAACCGTTTTCATGTAAAAAATTAAATGGGCAAAGTAAATTTGGCAATAGCTGATGTGGCTGGGTTCTTTTCTGTTTAACGCGGTTTAATTAAGCTAATCAGAGTGTTGAATTTTTACGAGATTGAGGTTATGTTTTTGTTCGTAGTTGAATCAGCGAATATGTCGATCTACGAATGACGCGGTCCCTAAATCAGTCTGTTGACTTGGTTGTACGCCCGGCAACTCGCAAGGCGCGTCAATTACGTACGGAGTAACATTATGCATAGTGCACCGGAGTGGTGTAAGACGCGTCCTGCTCTGATATGCTCTGCTAATGCATACTACCTTGCTACCAAGAACCGCGCAACTCCTTTCAGGAAACCATGTACGGATAAGCGGTTTGGGTGGGCGACCGGAGTGCGACTCTCTTTCGGCGCAGGGCAACTGTATCGGAGCGACACGCGATAGCTGAGATACGTCTCGCCTCGCGCTCCTCTCGCCGAAACTGAAACGCCCTGTGACGTCATACTTGTGACGTTGAAGCCCCGCGCATGCTCCAGTTTCCGCACCACGGAGTCGATGCGGGAGAGAAAGGGAAGATAGTGACCGGATTCCGGTATATGCATGGATTTAAGTAGATAGGAGGTGGCTACATTCTGTTTGGACACGGAGTTTTTTACGAGGTTTAGCCAATATTAAGGTGATTCGATGGACGCCATATTTAGTGTCAGAACGTCATGCGATATATCGCATCAATTGGTTCCGTTTTTTCAGCTACTCGTCATTTTTCTCCAATTTTGAGATCGCAATTCTGTTGTCAGGAGACTAAAGCAATCACTTACCAATTTTACCAAAGAAATTCAACGTAATGAAGGCGTGGTTTTTTTAGAGAGGAAATATCGCATTCGATACTGATATCGAAACTGCACTCGAATGTAATGCCTCGTAACCAATGTGCAATAAAAACGTTGAAATCTTCGTTAGGAGTTAGTTTCAGTAATATTCGTTGTGCTAATCGTGTTCTACGTGCAATTCTGGTTAAGGTGATTTGATGGATGCCATATTTATATTCATTCCTAAAACAGCTTCTTCACATAAGGAGCTTTCATATGGTGATTTCATGTGGTTCTTTACATGATGCTGCGTAAAAGTCTCCTTGAACCACCCTTAGTCACAAATTAAAACTTACGGAGCCGCCCGAAGAAAAAGAACTGTTTCAGTGCTCCCTTTTCCCGGAACTTGTTAAAAATTTTGGAACTTTCGAAATTTTCCTCAATTTCCGCCGGAATTTTCAGCTATATTTATGCGGAATTTCGGGGTTTTCCGTCAGCTTGGCCGTCGGAATTTTTCCCCGGGACTTTCGAAAAAATCGCAATTTATTTGGCGATCGGAATTGATACCAAGGACCCTGGAGCCTTTAGTAAAATGATTTGGGAGCACTAAACTGTTTAAGAACGATCATAAGAATACAGCCTCAACTCTACCGAATTGAATTAATTTAATCCAGGGTTCATCAAGACTCCCAACAATTGGAAACTTTCGTCGGATCGCTATTAAGTGCACGGCTGACTGGATCCGATGACGCAATCCACAGAACAACAATCGGATGTCTGCACGAGGGAAAACATGGAAAGGGCTTGAATAGACAGGAGAGGAAGACTCGCCATTTTTAATGCCGGGTAACCGGCAAGCGGTATTGGAAAACAATGCAGTTTCAACCAGTAAGTTACGAACGGATGTTACAGAGGAGAGGCTATTTGATGTAATGTAATGTAAACCATGGCCACCGAAGTAACACGCCACAAGGAAAAAAGAGGAAGAGGGATGGAAATAAGAGGGCAAAGAAGAGGATAAATGAGCGGGAGAAGGAGAAGCATACTGCCGTGCTAAGGAAGAGCGCCGTATGAACCTTCAGGCGTTGCCAAATTTCCTCTGAGAAATCACTAATTTTAATATTGTAAAAAAATGCATGGAAAATTTTTTGTAAGCAGTGAAGAAAATTCACCCTGAATTACATCAGAAACTGTTGGAAAATGTTTTAAACAAATAAAAAATTAACGGAGGTTCACAACATCGCAATCTGAAATGCGCATTTTTCAAATGCCATAGATATGCCGAACAATCTCAAGCCATTAACCAAAAATTACTCCTCAAAAAAGGGGGGAAATCCTGAAAGTATGTGCATTCAGTTATAAACACACATCAAGCCCATGACATATTCTCACGTACATCACGGCTGCCATTCCAGATTTGACTAGGTAGGTATTCGTTCAAGTCAATCTTCCATCGATGAAGTCATAAACGCGGGCCTTATCAGCGCATCCATCGACCATCGACCACGAATTCCACCGCTCAACAATCGGTCGCGCCGAATTTGCGTCCGCTAATAATACACACATCAACCCGCGATTCACGCTCTGTGGAGAATGGAGGATCTGGTTTTCTAGGTTATGTGCACCCGCAATTACTGTTTACCTGTCCGTTTGTTCCTTTCAGGATCACACACGGTGTCAATCTGCCGACCGTGAAGTTGGCTACGAGCTTGTGCTCTTCAACGGCCCTCAATTTCCACATGGGTCCTGATTTACATATAAGTCCATGCTTTCCACGGCTCAAGCGAAAATTGTGTTACGCCCTTACGCCAGAGGAGTGATGTCTTGCCGTGCGGGCTAGGTCGATTTCTGCTCGGCTGTCCTTCATTCGTTCGTCGCTATGAAAATGAGAGCCTTGCAATTTATCAGTTGGATCTCGTGCTTTCTCGATTCTCTGGTATAATCAATCATGTTTGATTTCAAATAGCCCTCTTAAAGAACATACTTTTTTTGGGAATCCAAAAATTGTCGACAAAGCGAATAAAACGAGTTTTCTTGTTTTTCTCGCATTCGCAATTTTGGCATTTACGTGATTTGGAAAAAACAGTAGAGTCTCGGTTATCCGCGATTCGGATTATCCGCGGTCTGTGGAGCGGAATTTTTTTTAAACTTTTTCTATTTCTTCTGAAAGCGACCGGGACCAAACGGGGAAATTCGGGGGTTCAAAAAAAGGTTCAAATCCATGACTCAATCTTCCATCGAGAAATTCTTCAAGGAATAAAGTTTAATTTGTTTAACAGGCAACGTCAATTGATTCTTAGTTAATAATTATATTCTTGTCTGATGCATGGTAAGTGTCTTTACTGATTCCTGTAAAATTCAGTCTTTCCGATGACTTTTTCCGGTCGTCTTGCGTAGATTCGGATTATCCGCGATTTTCGATTAACCGCGGTATCTTCGGTCCCAATTATCGCGGATAATCGAGACTCTACGGTATTGGTTCAATTCCGACCGATACTTACAAAAGTTCACCACCAAAACACGATTTCACTACACCCGCAATCGACCCGCACGGTCTCAACTGCGGACCGATTATTGAAACTGATAGACAAAGCGATAGACAAAGAAGACATAGGGAGTATGGAGCGACCCTATTGGTTGACATGGTTGGTTCCTATAGACTAAGGAAGAAAATGATGGACTAACTGTCGGGTCGGTGGTGGGTTGCCGTTAGTTAGTCCATTACCTACCTCCTATGTCCATTGCTATCACCCGTTTCCACCAATAGGATCCCTCCAAATCACGTTTGTCGTCTTTGTCTATAGCTTTGTCTATAAGTTTCAATAATCGGCCCGCTGCTTGACGTTGAGCCAAGAGGCTGTCGAGGAGACGAGCGTTTACACGGCGCGGCTGAAGACTCGAAGAGCCGGTGTTATTGTAGTCTAGGACGAGACGGGAGGCACTTGAGAAGTAGGTCTCAGCGCGGGAAAAGGAGTTCGCTGGATGTTGATGTCGCTTTGCGCCGTGCCCGGCCGAGCTCCGAACTCTGCCTTCGTTGCTTCCTCCTCCTCAAGTGGAATACCGTTGCCTCCTCGCTGCAGAGCCGATGATGTCTGGTGCCCCGCTCTTGGGGGATGCTGCGCGTCCGCCACCGTTGCCATCTAAGATGGAGCTCTCGAGGCCTCGACACACGATCAAATTCCCGAAAAAATTACCAACAAAGTAGAGTACCTATATTGAGAGAGTATGGCCACTGGAGTTACCACCTCTGATTGGCTCAGCCATCTTAGGCTGAATGGAGCCCTTAGGACCCAAAAATGGCGGACGCCATAAAGTTAATGTAATGCAAAATGATTCAAAATGTAGTTGTCTTTGCTTATCGTAACGAGAACTTTACCCAAATGCACTATTGCGACTTTTTTACATATTTTTAAGGCTAATCGTGTGCAATTTTTGAGAAAAATGATCTTAGATGTAGTAAGGTTGGCAGCAAGTGCGGTTGGTGATAACCGTCAAAAGTTGGCAATGACCCCCCTCCCATCCTCAAAAACCAAAACAAAGCACCGCCATTTTTGGGTCCTAAGCCTCTCCATGGGACCCAGTGGCCATACTCTCTTAATATAGGTACTCTACAACAAAGTGTCGGGAGTCGTCAGTCTTAAAATCGTTACTTTGCTTTATTTTAAAATGAAAACTTGGCAAAAATGTTTCGCGCGGTAGGGAATGATGAATGGTGGCACTCCATTCGGATCAAAATTTGATGGCCGCAGCCCAATTTTGATCAAAGAGAACTGTTGCATGGTGACCATCACTCATCAACTCGTCTGCTTTGATCAGAATTGGTTCGGAGTTTGATCGTGTGTCCAGACCTTATCAAGCGTGAGGGATTTGCGATTTCGTGAGGGATTCTGAGACACCGCAGACAACCCACTCCAGCGGGTTGATTCTTGAAATTGATACACAAAACTATAAACGAAGAAGAAAAAAGACATCCTATTGGTTAGAATGGACAAAAATGGTAGGTAATAGACAAACTGACGGAAACTGAAAAGAGACCTTTTAGTTAGTCCATCATTTCCCCCCTGAGTCTGTGCGTGCCACTAGCGGGTTAATTGTTGAAATTGATAGACAAAGCGATAGACACAAAGAAGACACAGGGTGTATTGAGCGATCCTACTGGTTGAATGGGTGGCTCTTATAAACTAAGGATGTAAATTATGGCTTACCATAGGGTCTCTCGTGGTTGCTGTTAGTTAGTCTGTTACCTACCTGCTATGTCCATTGCAACCACCCACTTCCACCAACAGGCTCCCTTCATGTGCGTTTTGTCTTCTTTGCCCATAGCTTTGGATCAATTTCAACGAGCAACCCGAAGTTTCAACTAGTGGGATAGCTCCAAATCCCTCATTCCTTCTTTGTCTATAGCTTTGTCTATCAATTTCAATGATCAGCTCCTGCGGTTGACGGCCAGTTCGCGATAAGCGGGGCGTTTGAGGAAGGCGACCCATGACGCAACGCAGATCCCGTGCATCGACAATCGGTTCCTAGGTTGCCGGGTGTAGCGATAAAATAGGAACATTCCCTGCAAGTTTAAGCGGGGGAACGTGTGCCGTCTGTTGAGCAGACGGAAAGAAAAGTGAAGTTGATTTAACATTCTGAATGTAAAAAAAGTGTAAAAGAACTTACAAAATGCTGAACTATCCACCACAGCAGTTACTTTTACGTCTCGGCATTCCTAAAGTAACTGCTGTAGTAGAAGCGGGTAAATTCAGCATTTTGTAAGTTCTCGCACACTGTTTTTACACCCAGAATGTTAAATCAACTTCACTTTTTGTTCGGTGCATTGTCCGGCAACAATGGTCGATTCTATTCACGGCGTATGCGTCTCTGCATTCGCGTCTGCTCCCGGTAGGATAAGGATATGGATGCAACGGAGACGCATTCAGCGCGCAGCGTTCCGCCGACATGCACCAACAACCGCTCGATGACGACGGGATACGTTCGATTTTGCAGCGAACGCATAACGCGCCACGGATCTGCATCCTCGTCCAAGATCCCGATCGTGTCCGTGTGGATATACTCGATGTGTTCATTCACGAGCTCAACGAGCTGGCGAGAGGTGAGTAGTGGCTAGAGACCCTTTATACTGAGAGTACCTAAAGACAATGCGAATCCGTTTCTGATTAGTTCCCGTATTTTAGGCCTCCACTGTGTCACAAACGGGAATAAAGATTACATTTTCACCAATTGTGAAGATTATAAACCGGAATGGACCAGGGAATGGAGATGTTGCATTTGTGAGGAATTCGCGATTTGACTATTGATTCTTAAGTAAATGTTCGCGAGAAACACGATGATGCCACTGGTTTCCCCTGAAATCAACTCCCAAGCTGAAAACAAGTTTTTTCCGGCCGTCTTGCGTAGATTCGGATTATACGCGATTTTCGATTATCCGCGGTATCTCCCGTCCCAATTATCGCGGATAATCGAGACTCTACGGTATTGGTTCAATGGAGATGTTGCATGTGTGAGGAATTTGCGATTTGACTATTGATTCTTATGTAAAAGTTCGCGAGAAACACGATGGTGCCACTGGTGTTCTCTGAAATCATCTCCCAAGCTCCAAAAAAGCTCTCAAGTTGAGGCCAAAATGGAGGAGATATCCCACGCTATCCTGAGAGTCCACCCTACATCAAGTCAAGACAAACTTTCTATGCAAAGATAGGGAGCAAATAAATTAGCAGCAATTTGCTGTTTTAGTCAAAAATTTCAAGTCCGACCTCTCTGATTGACTCGAACTACTGTGTGCCATGTACATACAAAACACACGATAGTCAAATCTTCTGACCGGGTTACGCCATCTACGCTGCTCCGTTTCGAGTGCTACTAAGCTCGTTTTCCTCCTGACGACTTCATTTTCTGGGAGCACAGTAGTGCTGCGAGGTGCGCGGAGTCAACTAATGCGCACCTGGAATGCCAACGCGGGCGAGACGCAAAAACGAAGAGAAGAACAACCGCAACCGTAAGTAACGACTTCGTCATTAGCGATATCGTCATTGTTGCCGCGGTTTATCAAATTGACATCTCGAGTTACGAAACGGAATATTGCGGACGAAAAATTATGTTTGATTTAGAGTTGGCCCGTCAATCGCTTGTTCATAGCCGATTCACTGCACTGGAAGAATAAAACACATTGGATCTAGAGTCCAGACTCTTGAAAACATTGACAAGAAAAAGGACTCTTGATTCAATTAGATTTAAGCTTAAATCAAAAGGAAATCCGCTCAAATTAAGAGGCTTGGTTCTTGATTTAAGCTTAAATCTGATTGGACCAAGAGCCCTTTTTCTTGTCGATGTTTTCATGAGTCTGGACTCTAGACCCAATGTGTTTTTTTTTTTCCAGTGAATTTCTCTGATTGATTCGATAGAATTTCTGATTTAACTTTTCACCAGCGACACATTCTATAAATAATGCCCACCTTGCAACGGCGGGAAATCTTTCGCGGCTGAGAACTGAGAAGTATACCCAGAGCGCGGGTGGATATTTCCCGACATTGCCGGATCGAACATAATTCTCATGATTTACACTCGAGTCATCACAGTGAAAAATTCACGCTTATCTCTCAATTTTCGGCAACAAGGTTTGAAACGGATTTTCGCCGGCCGCGTCACGACCTGGCTCCAAGATTCGGATAATAAAAGAGCCGCTCGAGCTAGGCCGCTCGAATCAGAGGCGTCGAATTTAACTCGGACATTTTTTTTTCCTTTCTTTTTGGGCTCCTCAACTCTTTACAACTGAATACTTTTGTTGCAATCCATATATATTCTGGACTTTTCTTTCATATTCTTTGCTAGCCAATTTTAGGAGACATGAACGCCGAAAAAGAAAAACAACCATAATCGCAGATGGTGTTCTGAGACCTTCCAGGGCAAAATTCATAATTTAGTTACGATCCAAATGTTACGGATATTTCTATCATAATGTCGTGCTAGCATATTTTCGGAGACTTAAACGTAACGTAGGAAAATCAACTGCATCCGAGGATGGCGCTGTGAGTCCTTTTAAGTCAAAATCGTGATCTTGTGCGTTTCCAGCATTCAAAAAAGATCCTGTTCCCTTACCCAATCGGAAATTTGACCTTGGGCAGATCAGAATAATATTGTGGCAACCTTAGCGAGATTGTGAGCATATTTCAACAGTAAGGTTGGCCTGAGAAACTTGGTACAATATACCATCAATACTGGATATATAACCTTAGTATTTTAATATTGCACCAATATTAGCAACATTAGAAATCCAACGTCAGGTGGTGCTCGGTGATTCCAAGATTGTCACAATGTTGTCACAATATTGGTTATACAATATTGGTAAACTAATACTGTCGTAGAGTTGTGTTTTCAATATTGCAGTAATATGTTAGTTTTAACATTGGCGCATTATTAAAAAAAATACTGAACATAGGCTTTTGCTTATAATATTGACACAATATTGACACAATATTAGGAAAACAAAATTGCTAAAATAATATCGAGACGATGTTATCTCTGTGATACTGCGGTATTGTTATTATGTTAACATTCAATTAACGTTAGAACAACAAACATAACAGGCTTCTGTTCGTAATATTGTCATAATATTGACACAATATTGGATATCTAAAACTGCTGAATTGATATTATGTTAACATTATTTTTACAACATTGTGGTAATATTCGCACTTTAACATTGTCTTAAGATTAAGAAAATAAACATTTTAAGCTTCTGTTTCTAATATTGTCATAAGATTAACACAATATTGTGCGCGGCGAGCACAATTCGACCGCGTTTGCTGTTTCCGCCACCAGGGCGCGCTCGCCGCGGATCTGCCGTTGCGGTCCCTTTAAGGGCAAATTAAAGGGCAAAAACTGCGACCTTTCGCTTTTTAACGTAATAGGCACATGATCCATAGGCGTCTAACCCATCTTACCGATATTTTTAGGCCAAGGGCTCAAATGGAGCTTTTTGGCAACGGTCCGCGCGCGGCCGCCCCGTCAATGGGGCTGGTTCTCGTTTCGCCTGGGCAGTGCCCGTTACAAGTGGGATTCAAGTTAAATACTTCAGCCAGTGCAAGCAGCCAAGAAATTAGCTGACTTTTAGGAAGGTTCCTCGGCACTCCAATGTTCCGAATGCCTACATTATAGGCATTGCGACGCTAAAGAATTTCTTCCGCGAGGACGGCAGGTAGTACGGCGTACTATCGCCTTCCTTGCCTCAGAGGGAAGATTGGAAATCCAAACTTGTCTCAGAGGTAAAATAAATATCCTGCCAATATTATGGCAATATTATAACATCAAGTCAATGGCAACATCATGATCACAAACCGTTGAACAAGCTTGGAGCAATATTATTAACATAACGTTGTCACAATATTGAATATCCAAGTTTGTCTCGGAAGTAAAATAATGTTCCACCAATATTGTGGCAATATTGTCAGGATAGGCTTGGAGCAGTCTTACAGACCTAACCTTAGCACAATCTTTGGGCTCAAGCTTGTCCCAGAGGTAAAATAAATGTCCTGCTAACATTGTGGGAACATTAGCAAGATAAGCTTGGCAACTCTATTCAAATGTGAAAAAATGTCATACTAAGCTTGTACCAAGGTCAAATTTCCGATTGGGTAGGGAAAAACACCCAATCTGCGGACCGATGATTGAAAATAGTTGAAGCAATGTCTGCAATATAAGACAGTACAAGAATCTATCGCTGCCATGTTATCTACGAGTGTCTTGTAGTGTCAACATAAACAATAATTAGCACGCTGGTGGCAGAACTTTACTTTCTAGAGCTTCTAAGATTCCGTTGCATTCAGTTATAGAATATAGAATGCTCTCGACATAAATGTAGGGCATCGTCGGTTAAAACCGAAACACTCTCTAAGTGTGCTTGACTTCTAGAGTATTAGAACATACATACAAGTCGCTTTACAGCACTCCCTCGCGCTCTACGACTCCTAACCTCCACTGCTCTCTTTCAAACCACAAATCTTGGGGGATTGAGCACCTTAACATTTCTGCTTCTGAGTACATTTCTGAGTATTAGAAAAAGAGTGTTTTATTACTAGCAATCATAATTTTTTCAGTGTTTTTCCGAATTGGCAACTGAAGGGTTATATGCTACACCGAAAGCACACTCCTTTTTGATTGAAAGTTAAGGAACAAAAGGAAAATCAGTTTCTTACAAGAACAATAAGGCTCTCTGACATTGACTCTGCAGTTGTCTATTTAGTGGTGAAAAGTAACTGTTCAAAACAAAACACTTACCGAGAAATAATTTAATATAGAGTCCATAAAAAGCGAATGATAAAATTTACCTGAAACAAAACAAAAAAATAATATCAGGTCAGCATTCATAATGAAACATCCTTCCTACACCGTTCAGTGATTGAGGGAGGAAGGAACACCAAGAAAAGGTATCCTCATCAACTAATCGATGTTGCAATATTTTCGCAAAGACGTTAATGTAAAAGTGCTGAGAATCTTCTTTTCAGCCCTTTTTACCTTCAGTACGACATGTAGAGAGTTTTGATGTTTGGTTTTCGAGAAGTTTTTTTTTTTTTTCTTCTTCATATTCGAGAGTCAAGACAACTACTGTTCTCAGCAAATCACCGTTTTCGCTTAGCACGACTCATGTAGGTAGCGAAACACCGTTTTACGAACCACACAACTGCGGGCTGATTATTCAAATTGGTAGACAAAGCTATAGACACGAGAAGACATACGGAACACGGATCAATCCTATTGGTTGAAACGGGGGTCTGTTATAGACTAAGGGAGAAAATGATGGACTACCTGTAGGGTCTCTCCTGGGTTGCCGCTAGTTAGTGTATTACCTACCTCTTTTATCCATTCCAACCACCCGCTTCCACCAATGGGATCCTCCATATCCCTTTTGTCTTCCTTGTCTATCGCTTTGTCTATCAATTTCAACGATCGGTCCGCAGAATGCTTTTGTCTAGTGGTCCATCGTACGTTCAAAACGTAGTAACAAATCAAACGAGTCTCGGAAGCTTTTCAGTTCGGGATCAATCCTCGAAAACTTCCGGGAACCGACCTCAGTCCAGAGTTAATCCTCAAAAAAATTCCGGAAACCGACTTCAGTCCAGAGTTAATCCTCAAAAAAATTCCGGAAACCGGCTTCAGTCCAGAGTTAATCCTCGAAGAAATTCCGGAAACCGACCCCAGTCCAGAGTCAATCCTCGAAAAAATTCCGGAAACCGACTTCAGTCCAGAGTCAATCCTCGAAAAATTCCGGAAACCGACCCCAGTCCAGAGTCAATCCTCGAAAAAAATCCGGAGACCGACCTCACTCCGGGGTCAATCCTCGAAAAAATTCCGGAAACCGACCTCACTCCAGGGTAAATCCTCGAAAAAATTTCGGAAACCGACCTCAGTCCAGAGTCAATCCTCGAAAAAATTCCGGAAACCGACCCCAGTCCAGAGTCAATCCTCGAAAAAAATCCGGAGACCGACCTCACTCCGGGGTCAATCCTCGAAAAAATTCCGGAAACCGACCTCACTCCAGGGTAAATCCTCGAAAAAATTTCGGAAACCGACCTCAGTCCAGAGTCAATCCTCGAAAAAATTCCGGAAACCGACCCCAGTCCAGAGTCAATCCTCGAAAAAAATCCGGAGACCGACCTCACTCCGGGGTCAATCCTCGAAAAAATTCCGGAAACCGACCTCACTCCAGGGTAAATCCTCGAAAAAATTCCGGAAACCGACCTCAGTCCAGAGTCAATCCTCGAAAAAATTCCGGAAACCGACCTCACTCCGGGGTCAATTCCCGAAGAAATTCCGGAAACTGACCTCAGTCCGAGGTCGATCCTCGAAAAAATTCCGGAAACCGACCGTCTTTTTGTTTTCCTTGTCTATAGCTTTGTCCATCAATTTCAATAATCGGCCCGCTGACCCGTTAAAATCTCCCGGGTCGGAACGACGCTAATCTCCGCAAATTGCAATCGCGCTGAAAAAGGAACGAGGAGCTTTCAGGCGAAGCTTTCAAGTCGGCTCGACCTCCAGGGTCCCGCGAAACGAATAAGCGTCAGCGCCGGGCGTCACGTCAGGTGCCCGGGCACTCGACCCCTCGAACCCCCCCCCCCCCCTCTGGGCCCCCGACACTCACCGGCTCACCTTTTCCACGAGCTATTAAAGCCCCCTCCCCCTCCCCTAACCCGAGGGGCCGGCCGTCAAACCACAACATTTCCACTCCATTCATCTACGACGACCACCTCGCACGCATTTGCGCGCGCCCGACGCACTCACACTGCTGACCTACTCGCACAGCCCCCCCCCCCCCCTCAGGGTCCCCTTCGGATCTTCGGCGGGAAGTTCGTCGGCATCGATGCCGCGCTGGCGGTTCGTGGTGAGATTCGGGGAGATAAGCTAGGGGGAAAAGCTAGGGGGAAAAGTTTGGTTTTAAGGACTTGAGTCCCTTTTTATAGAGTCCCTTTATACCCAGAGTTACGACAACTCAGTTTTGGTTGTGCTGAAAGCGGCCTAAAAAAAATCCAATTTTGATTGTTTTTCGCTCGTGGAGTCACAAACGAGTGCACCAAGATGGCGGTGACTCGAATGTGAACAAAAATAATGAAAATTTTACCTAATTGTGGTTTATCAAGAGTAACCAACACCATTTTGACGTCCTGAGACCCATTAGGAGGACTTCCTTTACCAGATTTTGACCGAGTCTTGGAAAACATAAACATAGGCACATTGAAAAAAAAAAGTTACGGGTAATATAGGCAAACGGTCCGTTCCGGGCTCAGTGGCCGAAATTTCCGAGTGCTGGAGTCGTAGCTCCGATTGCTCCGGGAGCTACTCCCGGAACTTTCGGTCTCTGAGCCCGGAACGCGGACGATATGCCTATATAGCCCGTAAATACGGCTTCCACGGCCGGAGTTTTTTTCAGTGATGTTTCGGACGATGACTTATTCTTTCGTCAATGCCAGCTCTTCAATCAAATCACTCGCAACGCAAGAAAGCAAATAAGGGAGGAAAAATGGCAAAATTCGCTGAAGTGGGTTGCACAGAAACAAGAGTCACAGGCTATAGACATAACGTCCGTTCCGGGCTCAGAGGCCGAAATTTCCGAGTGCTGGAGCTTCGATTGCTCCGGGTGCTACGCCCGGAGCTTTCGGCCTCTGAGCCTGGAACGCGGACAATATGCCTATATGGTTCATAAGCACGGCTTCCAAGGCCGGAGTTTCTTATCAGTGATGTATTAGGAGCAGTGTTCGAAACTCACAGGCGCCAACGCACCAAATGCACCTAAAAAATCAGCCATGGCGCCTAAAAAATGAAGGCTTTGCGCCAACATGGCTCCTAAAAATTGCCCCCTAAAAATCTGAACTTTCATATTAGGCAATTATTCGAAATTTTCAGCATCACAAGTGAAAGCTTTTTCTATTCTCCACGATTTCATCATTTGTGCTTTTGTCTTCCCCATGTTACAACTATACTTACTAGTTCTGTTACAAAAACATCTTGTGGCTATATTTTCACTAAATGCGCCGTAATATATAGGCAAAAAGTCAATTTGGCCCCTGAAAAATCTTCAATGGCGCCTAAAAATCGGGCTTGATGCGCCACATGGCTCCTTAAACTCAAAGGTGAGTTTCGAACACTGATTAGGAGAAGTTGGAGTTGGTAAGAAAAGCAACCTGGTTGGTTTCAATCACCCTCACGATGCTGCGAGTGGCAACGTTGCTGATGAGTGGTGAGTCTACACCTCAGCCCCGGGAGGCTCCCGTTTAGAGACATAAATCATGCACAGTTGTTGCTCCTTTGAGTCCTGGCTCCTGATTCACCTGATCATTGTCCCGCGCGTCAACTCCCGCTGGGAAGCCTCACCATGCGCCTCCGCCGTCCGGGCACTGATTGTCTCCTGATTATTCTCCCGCCTCGGCGAATAACAGCAGCTTCGAGCTTTACCATTTTTTATCACGTGGGAAATCCGACCGAAAAGGTCTGTCGGTAAAGGTTAGGTCTCTTAGCTTTTAACTTCTGGTATTCGTCGCGGGTAAAAGACAAAATCAGGCGCGGCTGATTGTTGAAATTGGTAGACAAAGCTGTAGACAAAGGCGACAACAGGGATATGGGGGGATCCTATGGGTGGAAACGGTTGTTTGCAATGGACAAAGAAGATAGGTAATAGACTAACTAACGGCAACCCACAAGAGACCGTATGGCTAGTCCATCATTTTCTCCCTTAGTCTATAGGAACCAACCATTTCAACCAATAGGATCGCTCCATACTCCCTAGGCCCTCTTCGTCTATTAGTTTCAATAATCAGCCCGCTGCGAACTAATGATTGGAATTGATGGACAAGGCATGAGACGTAAAATACAAAGAGCTTTCATACCTTGCCGACGGGTAGCTTGGAGACTTAAACGCAGCAGTAGAAAAGTAAACCATTTCATGACGTTACAACTCCTTGCAGGCTGATTATTGCAATCTATAGACAAAGCTGTATACAAAGCAATGGACGAAGCTAAATGAAGTAATTCTTTTAGGGAAAGCGGGTGGTTATGTCTTCTTTGTCTATCGCTTTGTCTATCAATTTCGACAATCAGCCTGCAGGGAAATGGAGAAAAAACGTATTCGCCAACTTTCGAGGATCGCCACAGCTTAAGAGCAAGAACGCAAATGCTGCCAGCAAACACCAACGAAGAACCTTGGTCGCGGAGGAAATATCACGCTGAGAAAAAATCAAGTGGGGACGGTGGGGGTTGGGGGGGGGGACATCCTCTCCCGGAAAAAAACAATGGACGGGAGGCGGAGTTTAGCCTCTTTAAACGCGTCCTATTGTGGTCTGAGGGAAGCGAGAGGGGGAGGCTCCTCAAGTGATGAGACTTACACATGAAACCATTGAAACAGTTACGCGATTACCGGGTCTCTGGATTTCGGAGTCACTGGGTAAATGACTCCATCAGGAGTCTACGATGCCTGATTTACAGGGGAAAAAAATTATCGAACAAATGAATCGAACGATTATCGCGTCAGCAATGAATTAATACGATAATACGGGTCTTCTGTAGAAAAATCCCACCACGGCATTTTTCGAGCTACTTTTGAGGCACCGGATGGGTGCTCTGATTTCTGTTAAGGTGATTCGATGGAAGCCATATTGTGTGTCAGAACGGCACGGGATATATCGCATCAATTGGTTCCATTTTTTCAGCTATTCGTCATTTTTCTCCAATTTTGAGATCGCAATTCTGTTGTCAGGAGACTGAAACACTCACTTACCAATTTTAACGAAGAAATTCAACGTGATAAAGGCGCGGTTTTTTCAGAGAGAAAATATCGCGTTCGAGTGCAGTTTCGATATCAGTATCGAATGTGATGTTTTCTCTCTGAAAAAACCACGCCTTTATTACGTTGAATTTCTTTGTTAAAATTGGTAAGTGAGTGCTTTAGTCTCCTGACAACAGAATTGCGATCTCAAAATTGAAGAAAAATGACGAGTAGCTGAAAAAATGGGACCAATTGATGCGATTTATCGCACGCCGTTCTGACACAAAATATGGCGTCCATCGAATTACCTTAAATGTTGTTTTTCGATCAGATTTTTTTGTTAGGTTAGCTTGGGTTATGTTAAATTGGTTTGGCTTGGTTTCGTTTCGTTTTCACTGTCCCCTCTCCCTTCGGCTTTGTATAGGTAATCGGTAGGTACGCCATATATATGGCTCTGTTCTGCCGTATGCTAAGGAAGAATGCCGTAAGGACATTCGAGAATTGTTAAATTTCCTTCGATACAAATTTTATTTTTGAGAAAAGCTATGAATATTGGGATCGGGTTCTTCAGAAAAGAACCAGCCGACATTAAGTTGAAACAGAGGAAGAGAGGTTTGAAGTTTTATACTAGCTTAAGACTCAATGTAGAAGATAAACTTTATCCTCTCTTTTCACGAGCTAATTTCTATTTTTAGACTTTCAGATTTTAGCGGGAGAAAATATGTGGCTAGTGGAACTCGAAAACATTCTTAACTGAATTTTTTCGAAAATGTGGGTTGGGTCCTTTTTGATAAACTCGGTCCATTTTTCCTTGAAATTCTCATGAGCTTTAGGTAAAGTTTTGAGAAAAATTGACTGAAAAATCGGAAAGGAAACATTCATAAGTGCATCAGGAAATTCCTGTTTTATCGAAGTAAACATGGCAACGTCTGTAAGTTCATACGGCGCTTTCCTATAGTATGGCAGCATTGGCAATACGTCAAAAACTGAACCGAGTCCACCCGGGAAAATGTACCTTTCCAATACTGCCGTTCTGAGAGAAAACGCCGTATGAGCCTTCAGACGTTGCCAAGTCTCCTCCAATAAAAACCAAAATTACTGAGAAATTCGCGAAAATATTTTTCTAAAATTTTCAGACAACTTTGTACGCAATTCAATCTAAAATATCTGAAAATGCCAAGGAAAAATTTGCATGAATGTTGTCAAAAATGCGTACTTTATCGAAGGAAATTTGGCACACTGGAAAAAGAAACACATTGGATCTAGAGTGCAGACTCTTAAAAACATTGACAAGAAAAGGGACTCTTGATTCAATCAGATTTAAGCTTAAATCAAAAGGAAATCCGCTCAAATTAAGAGGCTTGGTTCTTGATTTAAGCTTAAATCTGATTGAAACAGGAGTCCTTTTTCTTGTCAATGTTTTCAAGAGTCTGGACTCTAGATCCAATGTGTTTTTTTTTCCAGTGTATCTAACTTTCTTCCCCATCTAGCTTTTCTATCCGTGCGTTAAAGTCTCCAAGTCATCGATAAAGAGGCTTACAATAAGTTCTCCTTCATTTTTGTGGCTATGCAATTTTACCTACTTGGAAGTTAAAATAGTTGTTTCACGTCTTTTGCTCTGTCCAAATTTCCTACCTCTGCGTTAAAGTCTCCGAGTCGGCGGGAATGGAATCAAGCTCTCCCTTTGTTTTCACGGATATGCAAGTTTACCAATAAAAGTCTTCTTGTCGATCATTTTAAGAGTCTGGATTCTAGATCCAATGCGGTTTTTTTTTTTCCAGTGCAACTCTCGAATGTTCATACGGCGTTCTTCCTTAGCACGGCAGAATACACCTCTGAAATCCGGCAACAATTACTCCAAATCCTCGCCACCAGGAAGCGCGCAAATCGCAGCGGACGGCAACCCCGCCGATTTAAGTTCCGTAATATCTGCTAACACAGTTCCCACAGCCAGGGATCCGCCGCAGTCCCGATGGCGGGAGGGGGAGGGGGCCCGGGAGAACGGTGTAACAATTATGTCAATTGCACCTACGCCTACGCAACCCCCCCCCCCTCTCTCTCTCTCTTCCGCGAGGCTCCAAGTGCAGCACTGCAGCTGGCCCTTCTTGCACCTCGTTCCTCATCCATCCCGGTTCGTTACCGTTCCGCCACTGGAACGAGGCAGGCGATTTCTTCTTCTTTTTTTCGCGAGCGGGTTACGCGGACTTAAGCACCGTGGGGGCCTAATGGGTAATATTTGAGATAACTGGATTCACCTCAGGAAATTAGAGATGGTGGCAGCGGATCTATTAGATGAGCGAGGTTCTGATACATTCTGTTGGCACTTGGACTGGGTTTTAGCTAATGAGACCAGAATTAAACCCATAATGGAGATGTTGCATGTGTGAGGAATTTGCGATTTGACTGTTGATTTTAGTATAGAAGTTCGCGAGAAACACGATGGTGCCACTGGTTTTCTCTCAAATCAACTTTATGGCACTTTCAAATAAACTTTTCTCCCGTTTGCAGTCGTTGCAGTCCGTTTGCAAAAAAAAATTAGTAAAAAAACTGTATGCTTTGGTCACTTACTACTTCCGAATGAGACAATAAAAAAAATGACTTAACTGACTCATGTAGGAAACAAGTTGTAGGCCAAATAATATGAGGTGTAATATTTGTAGATAAAAATCTTTAGATGAAATGTCATGAAATCCGAAGAAGACGTGGGAATATGGAGCGCTCCCATTGGTTGTAATATGGTTGGTTCCTATAGACTATAAGGGAGAAAATGATGGACTAACTATAGGGTTTCTCGTAGGTTGCCGTTAGTAAGTCTTTCGTTGTCCATTGACACCACCCAATTCCACCAGTTGGAAAGCCTAGGCTCCATTTTCCCTTAATCTTCTTTCTCCATCGCTTTGTCCAGCAATTTTAATAATCAGACCGCAAGGAGTTGTCTCATCATGAAATGGTTTACTTTTCTAACGCTGCGTTAAAGTCTCTGGGCTATCTACTGGCTATAAGTATTCAGGTTCCATGTCTTCTTTGTTTGAAGCTTTGTCTATCGATTCCGATTATCAGCCTAATATATCGAGGAGATGCTTGAAGTATTTTCTTGTATCTTTTGAAAAAATGACCAACGAGGGCCACTCGAAGATACAAATTTTTGGCATTAACAATCGCATTGTAAGATTCAAGTTCAAAGTGTACTGGTAGCAAGATTCAACCACCTTACGCATCCGAAATGGGGTTCTAACGGGCTTCGTACG
This sequence comes from Bemisia tabaci, assembly GCF_918797505.1. Lineage (NCBI taxonomy): Eukaryota > Metazoa > Arthropoda > Insecta > Hemiptera > Aleyrodidae > Bemisia > Bemisia tabaci. The sequence goes on along the minus strand of NC_092801.1, from coordinate 16,234,246 downwards.
GTTTATTCACCTTGACACTTGCTTTCATTTCTGTTCATGGAACGCTCTCTTGATGTCTTTCTATCTTGCGCACGATTATGCGGTTTTTAAGTTATTCTTTCATAGTGCTGCTCAATTATTCTGCGGCTGAAATTGAAAAGTAAGATGGTGGCCGGGTTCGCGACGTCTCTGTCGTCAGCGGCCACCCGCGCGAAGCTAACCTTGCGGTTCCGAGCGCACGACGCTCTACGTTCCCCGTTCCGTTGACGAAAAACAACTTTTACTGCGAACTAGAGTCCCTTTATACTGAGAGTCAAGACAATGTGAATCCATTTCTGATTGGTTCCCGTATTTTAGGCCTTCACAGTGTCACAAACGGGAATAAAGATTACATTTTCACCGATTGCAAAGATTATAATCTGGAATGGACCAGGGAATTACGGGTTCGGCAAGGAACAAACGGAATGAGAGAAGGAACGGAGAAAGGAATTTGAGAATGGGCCGATCAAAGATTACAAAAAACGTTCAATTTCTGTAATCTTTATTCCCGTTTGTGACTCCATGCGGGGGTGTTGTCTTGACTCTCAGTATAAAGGGACACTACTGCGAACGTAGCACAGTGGATCGAGTTGATCAGAGAGGTCGGACATGATTTTTTTTACTAAAACTGCAAATTTTAATGTTTAGTTTGTCACATTAAAAGTTCAAGGGGTGCCTCTAGGAGAAAATTTCACGAGAAGACCGATGGAACCACTTTCAGAACATCAAAGGTTTATATTAACAGGGTTATAAGCGTTTAAAGTTTCCAAAATTTTGTCCGACCTTTTCCACGGACTCGATCCACTGTGCGCCGCAGTTGTGAGGATAGGTTCTTGTCTGTAGACTCAGACTATAGGACCCCTCTCAGAGATCACATCGTCCTTTGCTGGACGAAAGAACGTTATTACATTGCAGCGTTGCGAAATTTCCCTTAAAAAGTTATATTATTACTAGAAAATCGCTGTGCGCTCCCTGCTAAAAATGTCACTGATTTTTCTTTCGATTAGGACGATTACGCGCAAGACTCAGCGAAGTTTCGGACGGAAGTTTTTCTGTTGAATTCCTGTATGGGCGGCAAAAAACTTTCGCTCAAAACTAAATGTGTGATTCGATTCATCGATTAGTTTTTTTCAATATTCAGATTAATCGATTGGTAAAATGTGATTTATATCGGAACATGTCCAGGATTACCCGCAATTTATTGATTTGGGAACTTCACTTTCGCACTAAGTATGGAATATAAGTACAAGCGTCATTATTGCTTGAGAATAAATCAGCGTTACAATGTCAACGTCCTGATCAGGTTAAGGCGTGTAAAGAAGATGCCCTGATCGAAACTACAGCATGAGTATTCTTTTGAAAACCGGATCACGAAAAAATCGCAAAGATTTTCATCCAAGGAAAACTCCGCAAGATAACACAAAGTAGAAGGCTGTTTGGTGATTCCGTGTGGATAATAAGAAAACGCAGAATATATAAATCAGGATCAGGCCAAATACTAATGAAATTCAGCGAGAATACTGCCGCGCTAAGGAAGAACGCCGTATGAACATTCGAGAGTTGCCAAATTTCCTCCGATAAAATGTTCATTTCTGAGTGATGTTATAAATATTTCTCCTTGAAATTTTCAGGAACTTTAGATGAAAAAAATTGTCTGAAAAATTTGAGAGAAAATATTTGTAAGTTTACAGGAAAATTCGTGTTTTATAAAAAGGAAATTTGGCAACGCCTGATGGTTCATACGGCGTTTTTCCTTGGCACGGTAGAATACCACTCATTAATGGGTGTGGAAGAGCCACATAATATAATTTTCATTCTTCAATTCTGCTCAAAAAATACAAAAAGTATCACATTTTAGCCGGTGGCCTTAAACTTGTAAACCGGTATGGCTCCATAACCAACTTGATTTTCGGACCACATCGGTGTTCGAATGTTCGATTCGATTTCTCGTCTCATAAAACACTAGATTTATAACGTGAATGCGATATTCTTGTCTGGCTCCGATGAAATCAGGCAGGAGGCCTCTGTTAGGTCAAAGAGAGAGATTTTTTTTCACCGACAACTTATCGAATTGAGTTTGGAGAAATGCGTTCGTGTCTTCATTCATCAAAAAATCAGCTAGAGTGGCCGTGCTCTCAAACGAACTTTCAAAATTGTAAAAAGCGGAAGCAGCCGAGAGTTGATTAATTTTCAAAGGCACGGAACAAAAAATGTTTGATTGGTTTGTACGTTTCAATCAATCTCTCATCGAGTTTCGAAACCTCTTAAATCTTCATTAAAAACTTGTCACATTTCACTGAAAAGTGAACGCGTCTGAGAAAGATCTTTATTTTTTACGAAAAAACACAAAAGCAAAAACAACAACATCAGAGAAAGTCTTTAAATAGAGGCGAAACACTCATGCTGTCAAAAATTAAATGTGTCTGCCATTTTGGTAAACGATTAAGTTACCATTTGCAGGGACCAGTTCTCTTTTAAAATAGTTTTTTGCATTTGAATGTGTATTTGGTAAATTTTAGTCCACGCAGCCCATATGACGTACGTCTGCAACATTTTATCCCGTTTTTTGAAGTATCTCATTCGTCGACGTTGTGACTTTGGAGACTTTCTGTTGGATGACGCTTTGTAAAATATATAATTGTTCGCAAAATCTACCAAAAAACCATGTGATATTAGCGCTTGTTTCTAAAAAAAAAAATCACTTTGAACCTCATTGAGCTGAAAAGATTTTTATACTTTTTTACTTAAATTTGACACGGAAGACAGTAAGTGCTGATAACGATATGAAATTGTATTTAATTGACGCTGAATCAGTGGCGTGGCGTGCTTTGCAATATACTGGTTGATTTTCCATTTAAACCTATGGAAAAGGATCGATAAACAGGGTGTTCGCAACGAACACCTAAATAATCGATCTTTTAACATAGCTTTACATGGGGAAATATCGATAGTCGATAATTCACGCCTCGCCACAGAGCTAAATAGAGGCTTCACGTAAACAGAAGGTGGAACGTTGGCCCCAACTTCACAGTTTGAGTTCTGAAATATACAACTTTTTGCGCCAAAATGTGTACTCTTGACTCCTTAAACCAATAATTTATATGACTCAAGGGCTTCATTTCAGTCAAATCTAGGGAAGAAGGGGGGCTCATAAATTTTTGGAAGAGGCCAAATTTGCTGGGGGATGGATTCTTGTATCCATCACCTTATATTCGATACGCTTTTGATCAAAATTGACCAAGGCTCCGAAGTCGAGTCTAAAACGCGGTATAAAGGAAGAAAATTGCCTCAAACGTCATCAAAATCGACCAGAACTGCCAAATCTTTTTTGCCAAAAAAGGAAATTTTTAAAGACCCAGAAAGGGGGGGGGGAATTGCCCCCTGCCACTAATACTCCAACTTCAGTAAACGGTTTCCTTTTTTCATGTTGGTACGAGAGTCTATACAGATTTCCGGCACCACCGGCTATCCAACGGATCGGCCCACCGGAATTCGTGGAAAAAAAATATTTAAAATAAAAAACAAACATTTAAAGGCTTGTCGCGGATTCCTGGGCGCTCGGAAAGGGCCAAAATCGGCCCGGCGGCCATCGGGGGGGCTGCTGACCCAATTCTGATGGATTTGAGTCCGTCGAGGATGGCGGCGGAGAAATGTCTCGGAATTTCATTCCGCGAGTCCGAGCCGCGACCGTTGGCTTACTTTTCTCGTTCGAGATAAAACGAACGTTTCTATTAGCCGGAAGCCCTCGGGGTCTGCCAACCTGTTCCCCGACCGGTCCTTCTCCCCCCGCCACCGCTCGTAGCCCCCGTTTAACCTGTGCCGGACCGCAAAACCGACCGGTCCACACCTGTGAAGCTGCCGGAAAGTTGTCAAGTATACCCCCTCGAAAGCTCCGATATTCAGCGTCCGAGCAGCCGGTTGATTCTTGAAATTAATAGACAAAGCGATAGACATAAGGAGTATGAAGCGATCCTATTATTTGAAATAGGTGATTCTTACTGACTACACCGGAAAAAAAAACACCTGTAAAGCTGCCGGAAAGTTGTCAAGTATACCCCCTCGAAAGCTCCGATATTCCGCTTCCGAGCAGCCGGCTGATTCTTGAAATTAATAGACAAAGCGATAGACATAAAGGAGTATGGAGCGATCCTTTTATTTGAAATAGGCGATTCTTATTGACTATACACTCGAAAAAAAAACACATTGGATCTAGAGTCCAGACACTTAAAAACAGCGACAAGAAAAAATACTCTTGATTCAATCAGATTTAAGCTTAAATCAAGAACCAAGCCTCTTAATTTGAGCGGATTTCCTTTTGATTTAAGCTTAAATCTGATTGAATCAAGAGTCCATTTTCTTGTCAATGTTTTCAAGAGTCTGGACTCTAGATCCAATGTGTTTTTTTTCCAGTGCATAATAGCTTCAATTTTGGAAATATCGATCATTAATCATTCACGCCTTGTCACTACTGGTGCATTTGCTGGTTAGAGTGGTTTTAACCCCACCCTCTGTCTATCTCTCTAATATAGGTTATTTCTTTAGGTAAAAACGGGGTTTCACTTTTGACAATAAATTATAACGCGTCAGATCAAATTCATTTTCACCATCGAAAATATCTACAAAATGAAATCCTTTTAGATCAAACAAGGTGATACCGAAAATTATGGGAAAATAAAAAGCTCAGTCTTTAATTCAAGTTATATCCTGCCCAGTGTGGCAACAGCTAACGTATTGGCTCCTCCTCCATCGAGACTTGATGCACGGAGGGGGAGTATGAAGCCAGCTTTTTCCTCGGGTGTGGTCCCGATTGCAATTTGTTTTTCGAACTTAATCAGATAACGTCCATTATCATTTTTTCTCGACAAAAAAATCAACGGATCGGACACAAAACGGGTGTAAAAATAAAGTTTGACCCACTAATTCCACTTCAAAATCCTGAGAAGACAGGAGACATCCAGCTAGGCCACACTGAAAAAAAGTATGGTAACATCTGCCAATAGTCCTCTTGATTTTTTAAACAGTGATACTATCCAGCGAAAATAACCAGAATTATAGTGGTATTCACCACAATTCTGGTGACACCATAATATGGTAAATGCTACCATGGAGTCAGGTGTGTATTACCATACTCGAGTATTCAGAGTATTTTAAAATCTATCATATTTTTCTTTCACTATAGCTCACGCAGAGGAGCTTTTTCATCCAACGCCAGTGCCTTATTGTGAACTAATAGAATAGAAATAATAAATAAACACCGATAAATCGAACAAAGTTTGTCAAATTACCGGTTTTACTGCAAATATGTAGCAACAAAAAATCCACTACTCCTAATAGCTTATTTCAGCTTTATATTGCCAAAAAGTCTCGTTTGAAAAAAACATGAATTAGATATGATATTATATACGAGCACAAATGAACCTTTCAATTTCACTAATCGAATAAAATTTATCATATTCTATGCAAAACAACTCCGTACTTGTCAAGTTCAGTTGGCCATACGAGCGATGGTGAAATACTTTCGCTCGACAAACACCTTCAATGAGTCGGATAATAGGCTTGGAGACTTAAACGCCAGGTAGAAAAATAAACCATTTCATTACGTGACAGCTCCATATGCGTCCAGCCCAGCTGGTCATAAAAGCCGTGATGAAAAACACGCACTCTTTGCTTAATTTTAGGGTTTCCGAGATAGACTTCTAGTTAAGAGACAGCTAAAATGTGCTTTAAGGCGTACTGTCTATGTTTTCCCCCCAAAAATTAATGTATATCCAGTGATTTAGCCCAGTTGGTGCGATATCTCGACGTTTTTTACTTTTCGTGTGGATTTGCCGTAAGAAAACGCTCTCCTTCGAAATTCTCCTTCTCAGTTTGGAAAACACGCGAGATTTTATTTTATAGTTATGTACATAATTATTCGTTTTTATCGCCCAAATCGCATAAGCAAAACGCTTTGCACGTAAAAGCACGAGCTCTAAATCGTAAAAGACTTCTGAATGTCGAAATAAAGATAAAGATAACGTTTTTCTGCGGACCACGCTGCAAAAAAGAATGCGCACGATAAAATATGTTTCTCTTATACGTTGATATCATACGTGAATAGATTGGTGACAATTTCCGAGATTTATTATGTATCTAGGTTTGGCTGTTTATGCCTCTTTTTCTGTTGGCAACTATGAAGAAAATTTCGCCCGTGAACACCGAAAATTTTAAATTTGCTTGATACGAACTAGATGCTCTTTTTCTTGGTTCTAAACATTTCAATTGTTCATTTTACTTTTTTTTTATTCAATAGAAATAGATCGAAATTTACGGGAGGTTTTTACCAACGCAGACTCTTGCGATTTTTTCACAAGTGCACACATTAGCGATTATGTCATTAGCGCGAAGTTTTTGAAGTTTTCGAAGGGCATTCAAATGTTGATAAATTTCCTCTCAGAAATATTTATTTTGGAAGGAAGTTATGAGTATGTTTCCGATCATCTGAGAAATCGGAGGAGAAATATTCAAAAATTTTCCTGGAAAATCGTTATTAGTCGGAGTAAATTTGGCATCGTCAATTTGATGGCTCATAAGGCGATCTTCCGTACTGCCGCGTGCTGAGGAAAAACGCCGTTTGAACATTCGAGATTCGCCAAATTTCCCTTGATAAAATATGTATTTTTGACAACATTCATGCATATTTTTCCTTGAGATTTTTAGATATTTTCGATCAAATTGCGTACAAAATTGTCTGAAAATTCTGGAAAATAATATTCGCAATTTTCCCAGTAAATTTGCTTTTTATATCGGTGGAAACTTGGCAGCACTGGAAAAAAAACACACTGGATTTAGAGTCCAGACTCTTGAAAATATCGACAAGAAAAAGTACTCTTGATTCAAGCAAAAATCCGATTTAATCAAGAGTATTTTTTCTTGTCAATGCTTTCAAGAGTCTGGACTCTAGATCCAATGTGTTTTTTCTTCCCCGTGAGCGTCTGAAGGCTCATACAGCGTTCTTCCTTAGCACGGCAGGATTGCAGGTTAACCTTTTTTCATAAATGCGCTCACTCGTAAATTGAGCCATTGCACCAGGAACGCACGCGCCACGTGCCATAACCGCTCGATCGAGCGATGAATCTGGGGTCTGAGCAGCGGCAGTGAAGCTGTCCGGTCTGGCTCCCGGAGCTCTGCCGCGGCGGGGAAAGAACAACGCATCTCCACGGGGCCTCCACTGGAGTTAGGTGGTTGTTGCTCAGCGCGCCGAAGCCGAAGCTCATCTCCATAATCGGCTGTCAATGTCGACACCCGGCCGGTCGCGTCGCTGGCATTCACCCTTTCACCACTTTCGGGCATGCGCCGAGGACTCGCCCCCAAGCTCTCCCCCCCCCCTCTCCGCGTGATAGAATGAAGGAGAGGTGGGGGTGGGGGTGATGTTACATAAAGCCATCAAATGATAGGACGCTCAGTTTTTCCGCCATGAAATATATCGCGGGATTTACACAGCGATCTACCAAAAACTCGGATTAGTCACTCTGCAAACTTCGAATAAATTGATTTGATACCTCATATTTATGTGGCAAACGGAGGTAAGCGTTTTTTTTTTATACTCTAGCAATATTAACTTTCTTTGATTAATGATTCTCTCGAAGGAAATTTTTGTGATCTCACACACTGGGTCAACTGGGTGCACTTTTGAGACCCCGAAAGGAAAGGACCGAGAGTTTAACAGAAACGCACTGAGTTGATTCGACTTAGAGCCGAGAAAAAGAGGTTTGAAGTTTTACTCCCCAATAGGACTCAATGTTAAGAACACCGTTTGAGGGCAATTTTCTCGTTGAAAATACGTTTTCTTTACCTTAAATTACTTAACAGGAAAAAATTAACGAATAGTTGAATTCATAACTCCTCCCAACTTACGTTTCTCCATTATGCGCCTTGGTGTGTTTTTGTTATACTCAGTCCGAATTCCCTATCAAACACGGAAAAAAACCTTTTAGGGTTATCCCCTTAAATTTTCGATACTTACTACCGCAATTTGTTAGTTAACATGGACATCTCCAATTAATTTTGGTAGTATCGCAACACTTGGGTTAGTAACCTAATTTGGGTACTACTACCAAAATGAATTGTAAATGTCTGAGTTGGGACTTAACCCCAGTGCTCCCATTTCCCGGAACTAGTTTCAACTTTCGAAACTTTTAAGATTTTCCTAAAACTTTAGAAATTTCCGGAATATTCCGGATCTTTCGCATTTTCCGGAACTTTCTTGAAACTTTTCAAAACATTTAAAAAGAATCTCGGAACTTTTGACGGTCATGGAATGGGAGCGCTGGTCGACTCCTACCTCCTCTCATTCCGCGAAGGAATAAAAATCAAGCAATTTCCACCGTAATAAGCACACGTATCATAGATCTAGTTCGGAGGCGATATTTCTGCGATCGACCCCGCAAATCATCCGGATTAGCGCAGCGGGTCGATGTGTCCGTCGTTGGCACACCGAATTTGGCTCGCGCCGCAAGTCTCACCCGGCACGCACTTACGCGCACTTTTGCGCAACCACCGTGCCACGAGACGGTCCAGTATGTCATTTTACTGCCGGGTTCAATCGATCCGATCGGTGAGTCGATGAATCGATCGATTAGGATTCGCTCTCGGTCAAAGTATCGATTAGGGTCGATAGTCTCTCCGAGTAGCGGGTCATGAGAGGCTGATTTTGCAACGACCGGCCGGCGTACCTCGATAATGTGTCGCTATCACTACAGGCCTGCGGGCTGCTTGTTGAAATTGATAGACAAAGCTATAGACAAAAGAGACAGCAGGGATATGGAGGGATCCTATTAGTGTTGGCTGGTGGTTCCAATGGGCACAGGAGGTAGGTGATGGACTAACCCCGAGCAACCCACGAGAGACCCTATATGTAGTCGGTCCATCATTTACCTCCTTAGTCTACAAGAAACACCCATTTGAACCAACAGGATTGCTCCATACCCCCTATATCTTTTTTTTCCATCACTTTGTCTATCAATTTCAACAATCAGCCCGCTGTGACGACTCCGGAATTCTGGATGTCCGAGTATTTATTTTGAACTTAATAATAATAAAATAAATAATAATAATAATCAGCCTTTATTAAAAAATTCTTAAATAATAATTGGCTATATGCAAATTCCTGATGGCTATAATCCCGTGGTGGAAGGACCACCGTCTGGGTATTTATTTTGAACTTAAGAATGGACTTAAGTTATAAAAATTGTAAAGGAAAATACAAATAGAGCTCGATCTTTCAGAGCCAAAAAATTGATAAAAATGAGCATTTTATAATTTTTTATCAGTGTGCCCACTCTCGGAGTTTGAATTAGTACCACTGGATGATTCGAGTTCATAGGTTGGCTGCCTTTTTGGGCCCTAAGAGCCACATGACCTGATCAAACCTAACCTCCAAGTTTTCGAGTTGTCCATACTCTCCCTATAAAGGTACTCTAGTTCCGCTCCTTTAACCCACAGGATCGCTCCATTTTCCCTGTCTCCTCTTTGACTATCGCTCTGTCTATCAATTTCAATAATCGGCTCACTGGGAAAAAAACACATTGGATCTAGAGTCCAGACTCTTGAAAACATTGACAAGGAAAAGGACTCTTTGATTTAAGTTTAAATCAAAATGAAATCCGCTCAAATTAAGAGAACTGGTTCTTGATTTAAGCTTGAATTGGATTGAATCAAGAGTATTTTTTCGTGGTGATGTTTTCAAGAGTCTGGACTCTAGATACAATGCGTTTTTTTCCAGTGCATGGTGTCTAGAATTCTTGACTATGCTCATTCCCTGGTTTTCTCCCATTTTTGGAACTCATTCCCTCGTGAGGAATCGAAGTTTTCTCCCACATGGCCGTGATTTCTTGTCGATGTTTTTAAGAGTCTGGACTGTAGATCCAATGTGTTTTTTTCCAGTGCTTGCTGCTCTTCGACCATCGATCCGTCTATCAATTTCAATAATCAGCCCTCTGAGCCTCCTCGACTCTCGCTTTGTCTATCAATTCCAATAATCAGCCCTTTGAGCCTCCTCGCCGGAAATCTCTTCCGGCTCTTCAAGAATCGGCTTGCTGCGTCCTCTTCGACTATCGCTTTGTCTATCAATTTCAATAATCAGCCCTCTGATCCTCTTCGACTATCGCTCCGTCTGTCAATTTCAATGATCAGCACGCTGCGTCCTCTTCGACTATCGCTTTGTCTATCAATTTCAATAATCCGCCCTGTGAGCCTCCTCGCCGGAAAGCTCAGCTTTGGACTCGGCGGCGACGGACGACACGGCCCCTCCAAGAATCGATACATTTCCTTCGGTTCAAATCGGCTTGCTGCGTCCTCTTCGACTATCACTTTGTCTATCAATTTAAATGATCAGCACGCTGTGTCCTCTTCGACTATCGCTCTGTCTATCAATTTCAATAATCAGCCCTCTGATCCTCTTCGACTATCGCTCCGTCTGTCAATTTCAATGATCAGCACGCTGTGTCCTCTTCGACTCTCGCTTTGTCTATCAATTTCAATAATGAGCCCTCTGAGGCTCCTCGCCGGAAAGCTCAGCTTCGGACTCGGCGGCGACGGACGACACGCGGGACACGGGCGGCCCTCACACGGCGCGACTCAAGCGGGTTTCGGTGACCGCAACGCGCAACGGCGAGCGAGCGGCGGCGGCAAGTGGCGAGTGCGAGTGGCAAGTGGTCGCTCCGTTAAAACAATTAATAAAATCAGTTGCAACATTCCTGCGGTCGCGTTACTCGTTACCCGTTCCTCGTTACACCACGCAACCGATGCGACGACGCGACGCGACGCGTTTGGCGAACCCGCTTCCCGGTCCCCCGACCCCCCGCCCGCCCTCGCGTCCCCGTCGCGCGAGCCGCTCGCGCGAGTGACCGAGTTGACGCGCAACGCTTCTTCGGAGTGTCGCCAGGGGGGGGGGGGGGGGTTTAGCTTGCTGTTCGCGTAACTTTTTTGATGGTTCGCTATACTCCCATTCGAAGCAAAAACGACGTAATGGACCACTAGACAAAGTACGAATTTCAGCATTCTGATACATGTTTCTTCACCAACATTTCACGTAAAACACGATGCACACAACGAAAATTACTGAAATTAATCCTTACGAAGATATTTAATGACTCTTGATGCGTGAATTCAAACCACCCCCTCATGAAAACTAAATGCTTTACGTGATTCACATCGCGCGCTAAACGTTATCATGACTGTCTCTACGATATACAAATCCGGCAACCTCAACTTGACGCTTTGGCTCAGCTGTAGCAAATTGCTTACAGTTTGAGCAACACATGGTGGGACATGAACATTGCTCGACTGCGAAGCTTGCTGAAACCGTTGTAGTGCGCGCTTTGACTCACGTAGAGCTTTGAGTCTCTTGTCAGCGGGCAGTTCAAATTCCTCGCAATCAATGTGAAATAAAAATGTTAGTATCTCCATTAAAAGTTGGTTTCAATAATTTTCGTTGCGCGAATTGTGTTCTACGTGAAATTCTGTTTGAGAAACATGTATCAGAATGCTTAAATTCGTACCGCGTCTAGTGGTCTATACTCCCATTCAAAGCAAAAACGACGTAATTCCATCGCCAATTTTAAATTTTTCTTCCACACATTCTGCTCTGAAGATCGTATTCGATAGTGGTTCGATGTATCGTCTGATTCAAAACGATGGAACAAAACCTCAAACAAAGGTTTTAGGACTCGAGTTGTAGAAACTGAAGATGAGAAAATTCATAGTAATTTCACTCCTCATTGCCATTTTATACTCATCAGTATCAAAAATCCACCACAGAAAACCCGTTCCCTCAGATAGCCCAATTGACTTTTGAGGCTATGATTACATGTTGAATCGATCGATATCAATACAATTTCACCTGCTTGACGTATCGAATACGATCCATTACAAGAAAACCCAACAACTACAAAGCTTCATTTTTTTTTATATTGAGTTCCTAATGAAATGGCAGTGTCGACTAAAAACAATTAGGGATGAATTGAGAAGCTCGGAGGACAAGACGTATAAGTGCAGTTTTTGAAAAAATTGAGATATTAATGATTTCAAGTAAAACTAGTCTTAATGCATATTCTGAGAAAAATTCTCTCCCAAATTTCAATTTTTAAGAATCGAAAAGTAAGTTTAAACTTTCTTCCTGCCATAATGATTTATATAATTTCGGAACTTGAAACACGTATTTCTCGATATAGAAAAAACTGCACTTATGCGCCTAGTCTACCAAGCCCCTCAAAATGTGTTCACTTTCTTGTAAAACAGCATTCCGAAGGAGAAAAATTGAAAAATGTCGAATGAAGATGCGGCGTTTTTACTTAGGAGAGCAAAATAGCATTGAAATAGAATTTACCCCCGAGTTCAATAGAGATCAAATAGTTTCGTTGGAAGCATGAGATACAACCAAGTGAACGGACTTTTTTTAGAGAATATCACGCAAACATCACGATAAGCACACATAGAAAAAGTCTGAAATCCACTCTCTAGCTCACAATCTGCAAATTTTGTAATACGGATTCTCATATGTCCCGGACAGTTTCATTTTTAGCAGCCGAGAATCAGGTTTGCCCACACACGAAGTGAAAAACTTCGTGCATGGGACCCGAAGTTTAGGTCATATGGATCTCAGAGGTTTTCTGATCACGCATCCGAAAACTTGAGGTCCAGCTGTCGAAGTTCGGGTCAGACATCGCGGCACTTACAGAGCACGGCAGAGCAGGCACTCACGGCATTTTTTTTACAGAGAAATTGCTCGTTGGATCTGTTTGAAAAATTCACTGAATTTCATCGGCAGCACAAAGACAATTCCGTGAACTTTTTGGACAGCTTCGTTGAATAATTTGTCCGTAAAAAAATAAAATGGCGGCAAAAAGTTTGAAACGTCGCATGAGGCCATTTAAAGCCTCCATCCAAACACTGCATATTTTTGAGAGACCTCACGCTAACAATAAAAGGAATGAAAGGGAATGAGGCAGAGGTTAAACCAGTATGTTGATGCTATTTTTCGATAATTGATGAGCAATATGTAGTACAAAAAATTAAATTAAATTCGCGAAGTGGCGGATGCATCAGTATGAGCACGTTGCTAGTAGAGTTTTTTTCCAATTAGGTAAAGATTGCCAAAAACAATCGCTAAAAAGATTGGTCATAAGACATCAAAAGGCAAAACTGAGCATTGACTTCCGAAAGTGACTTTTACACTTCATGGAAGATATAGCAAAGCGCGGTCTCGAAAATATATGTATAATATCCGTTTTCAGTTTGAATGTGAGGAACAGGCTTTAAATTCAGTCCAAAAAATTTCCGCCCGCGCGTGAGAAAGCAGAGAGAGAATTTCCGTGGAGTTGCGTTGAAATTCCGGATTCTAAGATACCGATCGAGAAGTCTGTTTAAGTGTCATGAAGAGAATAATTCGAGATGTTCGGTTCATCACTGCCCTTTATTCAGTTAGAGGGCGTACAGCGTACAGGTACATTTTAATCAGAAAATTTTGTCCCCGAAATATGGCAGTAAGTGACGTCGGATTATAAGTAATGAACTGTTTCTCGAAATTATGTACTTTAATTACAAACTTCAAGCCGACACAAATTCAATTTCCTTTCGCATTTTACGGCGTTTATCGTCTTTTACAACAGGACCAGTAATGAACCAATTACTCAATCTAGAGTTTTTGAGGACTAACGACCGAGATTAAAAATTTAACTCCGTAATATGTTTTTGTTTTTATTTTTCTCCTAATTTGTGGTATTTCTATTTTTAATGATTTTAGTTATATTGATGGTAATATTATATAGTATTATAAGTAATAATTATTTAGTATTATTGATATGAACTGTGAATGATGAAGGGTAGTTTTCAAGAGAATTGGAAATAATGAGTTTGCGTAACAACAAATGACAAACGTACCTAAATTTCATAAAAAAAAGGAAATAAAATACTAAAAAAAAAATTTAAAAAAAATAAAGTATATCAATAATTTACGAAGGTCCATTGACATTGATTGAGACTCTTCAAGCCGCAACCGTTTATATCTTTGAGTTATAATAAAATTTTATTTCAGTGCCCGCTTTACACTTAATTTTAGACGAATACCCTCATTATTAAAATTATAAACTTAACCATGTTCATTGTCTAATTTATTTTCCAGGGAAATTATTTATCCTTATTTCTAAAGTTCCGCAAAATATTTTTTCCCTACGTATCTCGCACGCAAATTCAGATTTCGTTCTCTAAATATAGCTCGATACGATCAAATTCAAACTAAGGAGAATAGTCAACCTTTTTGTGACGTGAAATAAAAAGGATCTCGATAAGTACTAGTGAGGATGGTTTAATAAGTGTTTTAGGGCTGACGAGAGGATTTAAAACGTGTTAATTTTGGCAAATGAAATACTCGAAGTTATTTTTTAGAAATACTAATGAATTCAAAAGAATGATTTTAAGTGTAACCGTTAATTCTGACCTGTTACTGGCGCGAATTTTTCGAATACTCACTTAAATGAAAATAAGTAAGTAATATATTCCTAGTTATTCTTCCGAAATATGGATTGACTAGTATTTATTCGCTCACAAAATTCCCCATTCCACAAAATTAATTTCCCAAATAAAGTGTTATAGTGACGTCCCGCCAAAATAAAACTAAAATTCCCCTCCACTCTCTCAGGGTAACGAAATTGCATAAAAAATACAATCTTGAAATATCTCGTGAAATATTTCATGAAATTTCAGAGATTTATATGAAACATATTGAAAAATACCGGCTCCTTTTCATGTTTCGTAAAATGTAAAAATCGTGACTTTCTTCTATTTGTGTATGTTTGAATGCTGGTTGTATACTCAAGCCCTTCATGAAATATTCTACGGCCTCGTGAAATTTCATAATATATTTCACTGAAATTTCCAATCCTTCATTTCTTTCTTACGTTTCATGCCACACTGCACTCTCTACGAGGGCATTAATGTATGCATGGTGATTTGATCATAAAAGAAAGAAGGAAAAAATGCAATGTGAGAGGAACAGCACATAGAGCCATTCAAATTCCTCCTCAAAACCGAAACAAAAAACCAGAACGTACCTTTCTCTGCAGAGTTAAAATCCAACCGTAATAGTAACAATCCAAGCGTGACTAACAACACTAAATCATAATTAAACCTCAACAATTTAATTATTTTAGTCCTTCTCACTCGCGGCTGCAACATTGTAACATCAGTTGACCACTTGACACTAAAAAAAAACAACTAGCAAGTACTCCAGACACTGCACAACACTCCGCGGAGACTCGAACGCCTGGGTAGGAAAGTCACCGGGGCGAAATTCTCGAATGCCGGGGTTATTCACGCGTACATGCGAGCAGATTATTCCAATTCGATCACAGCACAATCACTAGGGGTCGCCAATCCATGGTTCCGGCGGGGCGGTCACCCCTGGCACTATCCACTAGCACTGTATTGCGGGTTGCAGCTTCTCCGGGGGTCGCGGGATTTACATGACGAGGGTCGCGGCGCGCGAATGTTGGCGGAGCGGCGATCGGGTTAGAAATGAGACTGGAGCCCGCTCGGCGTCGCGACGCGGTGCGGAGAGAGTGAGAGGAGGGCGGCCCCCGGGGGAGGGGCGGGGGGGGGAGTGAAATGGTGCGCTACGGTGTGCAGTGCGATGTGCGGTTCTTCGATTTGATGTTCGATGGATGCTCGCGGCCGGTGGATGTTGGTGTTGCGGCGAGCGAGCGCACTTGCGCGGTCGCCGCGCCGCTCGGTTGCCGAATGGCCGCTCGAGAATTTTACGATTGGGGGAGTAAAATTAGGGTGCGTACATAGGGAGGGTATACGCAGGGTGGCATGAAACGTAAGAAAGAAATGAAAGATTGGAAATTTCAGGTAAATATTTCATGAAATTTCACAAGCAATGGAAAAAAACACATTGGATCTAGAGTCCAGACTCTTAAAAACATCGACAAGAAAACAGGGTCGGACTGGCTCGCATCTGAAGGCGCAGACCCTTGGCTGGTCAAAGGGGCGAAATGTGATATTTCCTGATGGGGCATAGAGAAAAAAAAGGAGGTGTTTGCATTTCGGGCATCTTGGAATATTTTGATGACTTGATGACGTAGGTGGGTACAGCTAGGTACAGGGACGTCCCCTTCACACTGTACCCACCTACGTCATCAAGTCATCAAAAAATTCCAAGATGCCCGAAATGCAAACACCTCCTTTTTTTTCTCTATGCTGATGGGGCATCTCCTTCGTGGACAGGGGCATAGCTAGGAAATTTCTCTGGGGGGTGAGGCATGGGACCACCTCTCGTGGTGAAGAGAGCGGGGGGGAGGGGGAGGAATGAAGGATCCCGTTTTTCTGGGGGGCCACGAGATTGGGGGGGGGGCAGGACCCCCCTAGCTACGCCCATGTTCGTGGAGAGGGGTTCAGAAAATTTTTTCAAAGCAGCACAACGCTATTTTCAGGTTCAAAGTTTATTAATCGCACAGAGTAAAAATTGTAAAATTGAACTATTGAAGTGACCGACAGACTTCTGAAATTTGAAGAAAAAAAAAATTAAAGCCACCAGACGCATCCAAGCAACGTTATTTCCATAAGAACCGTGTCAGTGCTGCAGTTTACACGAGTTTAAGACGTGGGTCTAAAAATCCATCCTAAAAAAGAATCAGGCAAGAATCTGAAAAAAGAAGAAAGAACGAGTATCAACACAGCCGACGACAAAAAATACGTATTCGGGCCTCTTTTTAAACTTTTCTCCCGAATCTGAGCGACACTTCATTGCCAGCTTATTGCAGGGCATTGAGAACGCACGCTTCGCGTCATCGCGCCTTCAATTTTTCAGATGCAGCATGGACGTCCATCAAGTACGAATAGTTGTATCTCTGCGCCGTCGTTAACGCGCATCCTTTCCTTCGCTTTATTTCCATGTTGTGTTTGTTTCCGTTTGTCTTATTTGTAATGTTGCTTCAAACTAGAGCAGAGCATTGCGAGTTCACGACTCACGCCATCGCGTCTTACATTTTTCAAATGCAATGTGGACATCCATCTTGCGAGAATACTTGTATCGCGTTTACACTTTATATGCCTCTTATTTTTGAATTTCGAAATAAATGAATATTGAGTTTGCCCGAGATATGCTAAGATATGTCCAAATCAATAGTCATTTTGGAAAGGAAGAAATATGTTTAAAGGCCTCTCAAGAAGTCTATAAAGTGTGCGTATGTCTAAAAAGTAGTGTATTTTCTTCGGAAAATACACTAAAATCGAACCAACTATCGCTTCTACGGGAGTTACACATAGAGAATGAAGGAGGGGGATGATAAAGCGCCTGTATGTCAACAAAAAGGTGACAATTTCACAGAAAAGTGTTTACGCTTCAGAAAGTAGTTCTTGGACCTCTGTTTACCACTATGCGTGAAAGCACCTCTCTTCACTCCTAACTCTCTCTTCTTCCGTTCATTTAAGAAATTTTCCGCATATATTCTCGGTCGTAATTTTTTTTCTCTTCTTATTTTGCTATGCGGCAGAGGGGCGCGTTTTTAGCGCGCCAAGGGGGCGTATCTGCCAATGGCAGATTGGCCTCATGGCCAGTCCGAGCCTGCAAGAAAAAGTATTATTATATCATAATAACCCTTTTATCAGACATTCTAAAAGTATTTTACAGCACTTAAATATTATTAACTATATTACTTTATGTATATATTATTCTACCTCTCCTTCTCTATTGCTAATGATTAATACATATATTATTCTACCTTCAAGCAGGTTTCAGAGCCGGTCGGTCAACGATTGATCACTTATTTACCATCATCCACGTCATCGAGAAAAAGAAGGGAGTTGGCCAGGAATTACATCTAGTGTTTGTGGATCTACCCGTATGGGGGACTGTAGTGTCACAGGGTTAGCAATCCTGCGGACCCCAGCTGGTAACCCCTGCCTCAAAGGGGCCATGGACATGGTCACCGGCTTCAAGGCGTATGAACCACCCATGGAAGGGGCTGATTGGGCTCTTAGCCGTAGTGAAGGCAGCCAATCTACGAGAGCGTACTCCGAATTCAAACGCTGGTCCTCCAGGTTGGGGGTTGTGTCATCGGGCTAACTCCCCGATACCCGTAAAACCTACGCAATGTTAAACGACCTAATTTATGCCTCGGTGAACAACGGATTAAACGGATATTTCGACAAAAATTACGCAAAAGGACAATGGTATTTGGGACGTGGAATGTCCAAGGCATTTCCAATAAACTGATGGAGGTTGTTTCGGAGATTAAAAATAATAACGTTAACATAGCAGTAATTACAGAAACGAAAAAAAAAGGATATGGCTCTGAAAGTTTGGGATGCTATGATATGTTCTTTAGCGGCGTAAGCAAAGATCAGCGGGCCCAGCAAGGAGTGGCGATTTTGGTTCGGAATGACTTACGTAAATGCATAACTTCTTGGGAACCGATCAACGAACGAATCGTCAAAATGAACGTTACTGTGTATGGTCACAAGATAACCCTCCTTGGAGTGTATGGTATCAACGATGATGCGCCAGTTGCAGCTAAAGACCAGTTCTTTGAGCTCCTGAACGATGAAATCCTAAAAGTTGGAACCTCAAGGGAAGTTATCGTCATAGGCGATTTGAATGGAAGAACAGGACGCCGGATTGGTTGCAAGGTCGTTGGTCCATTCGGTGAAGATGTGGTCAATGACAACGGGAACCGCATCATCGAAGTCTGTGAGCAAAACGAGTTAAAAATCTTAAACGGATTCTTTCAACATCGGGATATCCATAAGTATACGTGGGTTCAACGTACTCGAGACTTAAGATCCATCATCGATTATGCGATAACAAACCAAACAACGAAGATAAAGGTTCAACAGGTGAAGGTGTGCCGAGGGTTATCTTGTGGCAGTGACCATCATTTCCTCAAAATAGAAATAGCTTTTCCTGTTAAAAGTTTCCCACATAGCGTGCCTCAACAGCAGCAGCAGCAACAGGGAGAGAAGGTCCAGCCAGTAAGATATAACATCGATAGTCTGCACCACCAAAGTGTCAAGGATCTCTATAGGAAGCGGTTAAATGAAAAGCTTGATGAAAAACAGGATTTCTGTGATGCCGAAGATCAGTATCAATTCATCAAGACTTGCATCCACGCCGCGGCTAGAGAGGCCCTTGGAGTGCGCGAAAAGATCACCACTGAATGCAAACCTTACTGGTGGGACAAAGAGATTGAGGAAGAGATCGATGCAAAGAGGCGAAAGTACCACTCCTTCCTTCACTCCAAGAGTGATGAGGACAAAATTGCTTACAAACATGCGCAAGCAAAGGTACGAAGACTCATTACGAAAAAGAAAAACGAGTCCTGGGAAAACACCTGTTCCAGAATTAACACGTACCTGGGAGGAAGGAGGAGTGCGGAAAGCTGGAAATTGCTAAAAGGTTTGCGAAGGAACATGAAGAAGGATATTATATCTCAGATTACAATCAACCAACTAGAGGACCATTTTAAAGTATTATTGACGGAAGGGCGACCCGAGTTTCAAGATAGCGCTGCAGAATGTAACGAAGAAACACAGCACTTGAGGTTAAACTCGAGGAAGTTGTGAAGGCAATCAAGGAATTAAAGAATGTTAAAGCTCCAGGGGCTGGAGATATACCATCACAGTTGATGAAATGCGGAACAGGAAAGTTATTTCAGCTTCTAAGGGACTTGTTTGATCGTTGCATTAAGGGTGAGGAAGTACCGAAGGAGTGGAAAGAATCCTGGATTTCAGCTAAGCACAAAAAAGGAAAGAAGGATGACTGCGAAAACTACAGGGGGCTATCTGTCGTAGGGACAGTTAGTAAAATTTACGGGAAAATTTTAGAAGCTAAAATCGAAGAAGAGTGGGCTCCATATGAAGCAGAGGAGCAAGCAGGATTCAGGGCCGGTAGGTCAACTGTCGACCATTTATTCTGTATCACACAACTGGTTGAGAAAAAAATGGCCGTAGGACAGGAGCTCCATCTAGTTTTCGTTGATCTTCAGAAAGCGTATGATAGCGTTCCACTAGTGAAACTCTGGGAAGCCCTGAAAAAATCGAATTTTAGTGATGGACTTGTGAATGCGATTAAGAAATATTACTGTGGAAGTTTTACTAGAATTAAATGTCAAGGGAGGTTATCTGGTGGTTTTTATGTTTCTAAAGGTTTAAAACAAGGATGTTGTTTGTCACCTACATTATTTAAGATCTTTCTAGAACACGTTTTAAAAGAGTGGAAAAAGAAGTGCTCTGGCATGGGCGTTCCCCTAAATGATACGGACACATTGTATACTCTATGTTTTGCTGATGACCAGGTGGTGATCGCGCAGGATGCGGATGACGCTGAATATATGACTCGGAAATTAGTGCTAGAATATCGAAGGTGGGGCCTAGAGGTCAGTGTCAAGAAAACGGAAAAGTTGACGATTGGAGGGGATCAGCAAGACATAGAGCTGGAAGATGGACAGTGTATTAAAAGCTGCGAGCATTACAAATATTTAGGAGTTCGAGTATCCCAGGATGGAAAGATGGACCAAGCCATAAAAGATCGAAACCTGCAGGGAAGGAAAGCTATTGCTATGTTAAATAGGATTCTTTGGGATCAAAGTATCTCTAAAGGAAAAAAGAGAATGATTTATAACACCATAATCAAAAGCATTCTGACCTACGGCAGTGAAGTGTGGCCCATGAAAGTACGTACCAAAAAGATTCTTAAGGCAACTGAGATGGATTTCTGGCGAAGATCAGCCGGAATCTCGAGGAGAGATCACGTAAGGAACGAAAGAGTCCGTGAGATCATGAACGCCGAGCAGAACATCGTGCATGAAATTATGACCAAACAGCTTGTCTGGTATGGTCATGTTCAACGAATGGCGGATGATAGGTTGCCTAAGAAGGTGCTAGATTGGGTTCCTCCTGGGAGAAGACGTAGGGGACGCCCAGCGAAATCGTGGATTGGTGGCATTCAAGATGAAATCACAAGATGCCATCTACCAGATGACCTCTGGATCGATAGGCAAGGATGGCGATTAGGTGTCGCAGAGCGCCCGAGCGCGCTGTAAAGCGACTAGAATGTATGTGTTTGTGGATCTCCAGAAAGCTTACGACAGTGTGCCATTGATGAAACTTTGGGAAGCCTTAAACAAAAGGGGTTTTAGTGGGGGACTAATTAGTGCTATTAAGGAATTTTATGGTGGGGCTTTTTCTAGGGTTAAATCGCATGGGGACTTATCGTTGGGGTTTTTAATTACTAAAGGACTGAAACAAGGGTGTTGTTTGTCGCCAACCTTATTTAAAGTGTACCTGGAAGAAGTTTTAAAGGAATGGAAAAGATGCTGTTCGGGAATGGGCGTCCCGCTACGTGAAGATGGCACCCTTTATACTCTGTGCTTTGCTGATGATCAGGTGGTAATAGCTCAGGACGAAGAAGATGCGAATTACATGACGCGGAAGCTAGTGGAAGTATACCGAAAGTGGGGAATGGAAGTAAATGTGGTTAAGACGGAGAAGTTGGTTATCGGTGGTGATCAGCAAAGCATTGAACTGGAGGATGGTCGGAAAATTCAGGACTGTGAAGAGTATAAATATCTAGGAGTTTGGTTAACTAAGGACGGAAATTTGGATCGGGCTATTAAAGATCGGAATGTGCAAGGCAGGAAAGCTATCGCGATGCTAAATGGGGTTCTCTGGGACCAGAGTATCTCCAAGGAGACCAAAAGGAAAATTTACAACGTCATCGTGAAGAGTATCGTAACTTACGGGAGTGAGGTCTGGCAACTCAAGAAAAGAACTGAAGACATGCTTAGGGCAACTGAGATGGACTTTTGGCGGAGGTCTGCTGGCATCTCAAGAAGAGAGCGTATCCGCAATGTAAAAGTACGCGAGATCATGGGTGTAGAGAAGGACATCGTGCACGATATCAGGTCCAAGCAGTTGGTCTGGTATGGACATGTGCGAAGGATGGCAGACGACCGGTTGCCCAAGCAGGTCTTCGATTGGGTTCCTCCCGGAAGGCGACGGCGTGGACGTCCCGTGAAAGGTTGGCGACAAGGGGTGGAGGAGATCAGAAGGTGCCAATTGCCTGATGATCTCTGGGAGGATAGGGGGCAATGGCGATTGGGCGTCGCAGAGCGCGAGGCGGCGCTATAAAAGCGACTTTATGTATGTATTATTCTACCTTTCCTTCTCTATTGCTAATAGTTATTAAATATCTTCTCTTCATCCATTGCTTTAATTTTCCGGAGTCAATCCTCGAAAAAAATTCCGGGAACCGACCTCAGACCGGAATCAATCCTCGAAAAAATTCCGGAAACCGACCTCAGACCGGAGTCAATCCTCGAAAAAATTCCGAAAACCGTCCTCAGACCGGAGTCAATCCTCGAAAAAATTCCGGAAACCCACCTCAGACCGGAGTCAATCCTCGAAAAAATTCCGGAAACCGACCTTCCGGGAAAAAAATACGGAAATTGGAAGCTCGTTGCCCCACAACAAGGCGGAACTTACTACAGCGCCCGCGATGCGCATTCAAATGGCGTGGAACGAGAACAAAGATAGATCCAATCGGACCAGATTGATTTTTAATCGACCCCGGTCCGACTTCTTGCATAATTCCCCCCCGTCCCTCCGGCCCGGATCCCATTACCATTGCTCTGCTTAATTTCCCTGCGAAGTTCCGGAGGGGGAGGGCGGGAGGAACGCAACCGATTCGGTGCCCCGTAACGGTTGTTCAACAAAAACCACTAAAACGTGCTCTTTTGGTACGTAGCCAAAGGGGCTTATCCGCTCCGGAGCAATTAAAACGGTAGATCTTTTTCGACGAGAGCTCCGGAGGACTTTCGCACGTTATAATTTGAGCGCTTTGAAATAGAACTGCGGGCTGAAATTGGTAGACGAAGCGATAGACAAAGAAGACGACAGGGATATGGAGGGATCCTATTGGTGGCTTGATGGCTAGTTTTAGTGTAACACAGCCTTATGAGAATAGCCTTATCATTTGTAGAAGGGAACAAATATTTCAGATATTCATTTGATTCAAAACATGGACGTGTTCATGCTGCAAGGAACTATACGCCTAGGGTTTGCGTGCAACATATCGATGGTGAAACTACCAAACGACGTACCTATCTCGGTATGTGACGTCGCAGACTTCCTGATATACTTTATTTTTTAAATGGAAAACTACTCAACGTCAGTTCGTGAAAACTTCCGTGATTTTTCCTCTTCATGAGGAAAAAAATATGTGAAAATTTTAAAGAATGATATTGATTTGATCTCCTTCAAAAAAATAAAATGTGAGTGGAGATTTTTAGACACCGCAAACGAGATACGTGGTCTGGTAGTTTCGCCGTCGATATAGCTCCTCGCAGCCTACATACATCCAGAAGGACAGTCATGTGAACAGCTCTAGTCGAGTTGCATTCTTAGATCTCAAGTTGTATTTCTTGGAAAAACTTTAATAAACCAAGTCCAACTTAAATTTGTATTATCAGCTCAAAATTCTAGTACAGGGGTATGAAATAGAAGTGCATGATACATAAAATAGATAGAATTCAAATGTTCCCTTCGTTCGGAAAGATTCTTAGAAGGAACATTGATAGGTATAACGAAGAATCAAATGCCTGTTCAGACTTAAGGTTCTATTTATAGAGATGACACATCCGTATGTGTATATAAAGAAATCGAGATAATTGAATTTTTGGTTTTGCGGCCCGATTCTCGCAGCGATACATTGTATATTTACTGCAAGTGACTTTCACGACAAGTACATGCATACGGCTGGCGCTAATGTATGAGGTCAGGTAAAAGTGTTTGCGCAGAAATGTTTGCACTGATATTTGTGCCTTGACATCTATGTGTTTGTTTTCAACGAGCATTTCATGCTACATGTGAGAGTTATGAGTCAGATTTAGTCCGGGTCAAGTTAGTATAAAGAAAATAAAGAGAACAGAGGAGGAGAGAGGGAGATTGAGACGTCAAAGACATATTGCATGAGAGAGCATTGACTTGGAATCCCATTTAGAAGAAGAAGGTAAAAAGGAAGAAAAAACCCAGTAAATCGGGCTAGCTTACATTTTAGTTTTCTAGACCATTCTATCCCTTTTTCTTCTTACTTTTATATAAATGTATATATATTTCAATTTCCTGTCAAATTTTAAAACCCAAATAAGCAAGTACGCGTAGTTATAGTGTCGGTGCCACGACCGGGCTGTGCTGTGTTACCAATTGTTGGAGGATAGGTGACTTCCCAGGATGTGGCTACCGCCACTCATAATAAGTGTCAGAGGCAGCATGCAAAACGGTAAATTTTTCAATGAATTGACTAAGGCCATCAAGCTTTTGATCAGCTAAACCTAAATTAGATTCAAGATTTCAAGTAATAATAAAGTAAGCCTTATTTTTTCAAGCAATTTGATTCAACTTTTAACAAACTAAAACTCGTAAACTGGACGAAGAAACGCAGCGGTTTGAATCGCATAAAGTGCCCCTTCAAATCATCCGCATAGGCAAACTCTGTGACGGAACAAACATTGGAGCCTTGATATGCTGCTCAACTCAGATTCCATGCTGGCAGCTCGACTTGAAGTTGTTGCAAGTTATTCGACACAAAATTATATAAAAAATCGACTCACAAGCTTTCGCCGAATGGATTGTGTTCGATAGTGGTTCGATATGTCATTTGGTTCGAAACAATACAATTAAAATTAAATATAAATAATTAATACTTAATAATTACTTAGTGTAATTTTCACCTCCGTAAAGAAATAAACTAATATATTTGGTTCCTTTTGACGTGAATCCGTCCATTTGCCTCTCTACATTCGAACCTCTCTAATTCGAAATCCCTCCGCATGAATTTCTTTAATTCGAACTCTCTTTATTTCGAAACCTCACTAATTTGAAGAAAAAACCGATTCCCTTCAATTTAGAATTATCGAGAGTTCACTGTAGAACATTACCTCAAAAAAAAGTTTCCGGTTTAAGTTGGAAAAGCTGTAAATGAGAAAATTCCTGACGATTTCACTTTTGTCCCATTTGGTACTCAAAATAATAAAAAATCCATCACAAAAGACCGGTTCCCTCAGTTTTCTAGAATGACTTTTGAGGCTATGCTTACATGTTGAACCAACCAATATCGATACAATCGCACTTGTTTGATGTATCGAATACGACCTATAATGTCTCAAATTATGGCTGCTCTTATTTTAAACGAAGACTTTAGTGTTGCGCGATTGCAAGACTTTTATCACTCTTGCTCACCTGTAAAGTTACGCTAATTTTGTGCGTCTTCGAACCGATCAGCTAAATTGGCCGCGGTTTTAACCAGAATCAGTCCAGCCTCATTTTAAGTCACCCAATTTTTTCTGGTGTGTTATTTTTTCAATAACCGATAATTCCA
Organism: Bemisia tabaci; assembly: GCF_918797505.1. NCBI lineage: Eukaryota > Metazoa > Arthropoda > Insecta > Hemiptera > Aleyrodidae > Bemisia > Bemisia tabaci. The sequence continues at coordinate 16,208,817 of NC_092801.1, read as the reverse complement.
CAACGACTGAGAGGCATTTAACCATACGCAAAATAATGCATTACAATTTTTGGGAATTTCTTCTCAATTATAATAAATACAATCACAAATCTCAAGGCTTGGTTTTTCTGGTGTATACAATATATCGACGGCGTAAGTTTTTCCAGAATTTTCTCCGTACAGAGAGGAACAATTACGGCAGTTTGAAAGATATGTCATTGAGGTACGTGATTGCGAACTTACAGTCAGTGTCGTGGCGTGCTTTGCGATTTATCGATTGATCGGCAATTTAAACCTATGGAAAAGGATCGATTAACAGTGCGTCTGCAACGAACACATTAATGATCGATTCTTTACCATAGTCTCAAATGGGGAAATATCGATTTATATCGAAGCACGCCACGCCACTGCTTACACCGTCGATATTGATCATTGTAAAAGACGTTGGAGCACTCGAAATGAGTTACTTTGCTTTGTGATAGGTCAATCACGTGGTATTTTGGAGGATCTTGTCGCAGTTGAAATTAATTTTTTTTTTCATAAAATCTTTAAGACTCTTCTAAAAAATTCATCAAAAAACTTCAACAAGACTTCATCAAAAGTGTTAAAAATGTCGTCTTTAGAGGGTAAAAGTTCATCGTTTTCAAGAAATCTCCCCCGCCCGTCTTTAAGCGCTCCAAAGGGACCATTCCCCCGAGTTGAAACGGACTTGTGAAAGGCCCCCCTCCTTTTACGCCACACTTTCTACAGCTTTTCATCCTGGTTTCGACCTCACATTGAAAATGAGTCAGATATCACTGAATCCAAAACGACCGGCGCAATGAATACCGCTGCAGTTATTCGTGGGAAAGGCCCCTCGGGGACATGCACTCCACACACACAAACACCCTCCGGATACCAGTTCGCGAGTGTGTGTGTAAGGTGCATCAGTTGGGCATGCGGATGCAGAATGCGGATGGTCCAAACAGGGTTGCCAAGAGGGTCGAAAATACACCTCTTCATCGACTCGCAAACGTGCAGATCGTAAGTTTATCGCACAATCAGACGACATTCGTCTACATAAACTTGCTGCATTGTCGGACTGGTGGTTATTCTCGGATGTGATTGGATACGTTCGGCCGGTTGGTGCACCTGTATCGGCAACGAGATGTCGACGGTGAAACTACCAAACCACGTATCTCGGTTTGCGACGTCGCAGACTTCCTGTCATACTTTATTTTTTAAATGAAAAACTACTTAACATCCAGTCTTGAAAATTTCTGTGATTTTTCCTCTTTGTGCGGAGAAAATTCCGTGAAAATTTCAAGGAATGCTGTTGATTTGTTTTCCTTTTAAAAAATAAAATGTGAGCGTAGATTTTTAAACACCGCAAACGAGATACGTGGTTTGGTAGTTTCACCGTCGATGTGTGTCCTGGCGCTTGGCGACGGGGACTGTTTCACTTTCTCTGCAACACTCACCGGTTATGCGTCCACCGGCCGACCAGTGGACGTATTTATGCTAAAAGGAACTATGTTACACGCAAACCCTATGCACATAATATCTTTTAGCATAAATACGTCCAGTTGTAGAAGAAGCAGAGAAGGTTCTTTGCACGACCGAATGTCTTCGATGGGAACGGTCAGTTTTTACGACCATACACTGGAAAAAACACATTGGATCTAGAATCCAGACTCTTAAAAACATCGACAAGAAGAAATACTCTTGATTCAATCGGATTTTTGCTTAAATCAAGAATCAAGTCTCTTAATTTGAGCGGATTTCCTTTTGATTTAAGCAAAAATCTGATTGAATCAAGAGTATTTTTTCTCGTCAATGTTTTCAAGAGTCTGGATTCTAGATCCAATATGTTTTTTTTTGCAGTGTAGGTCAGATTCGTCTACCATGGAATCATGTTGAAATGGTCTAATGTGTCAGTTGCGTTGGTCTCAGAACCGTGTTTTGATGCTTGATTCTTGTAAATTACACAAAAATAATAAATTCTGTCCGAACAGCAACTCTCTACGTTCGGTATTAACCAGGATATGGCCAAGGCGCTTTGAATAATTCGGTTTCTGACATTATCCACGAAGATAGTGACACCCTTGGTTTCTTCCAAAGCGTTTTTCTAGTTTCACTATCGATATTCATAAGATTCGACCATTTCAACACGAGCCCATGGCGGACGAAAATGAAGTATTGGCCGATTCGCGAATGAATTTCATTTTTATTTATTTACTTATTTATTTTTTTTTTTTCAACCGAGAGTTTTCTCCCGTATTCGTGCACACAGTTTTAAAATATTCGGTCAAATCGATGAAAACTGAGGTTATTTTGAAATTAGCTATCTGTTGAAAATCGCGGTCGGTCCGTTGGCGGAATGAGAGTGTCTAAGACCGGCCAGTTCGCGAACTGGCTGTCCAATCCGCGAATTGGCCGTTATTTTCGGCCAGTTCGCGCAATGGCCTCTTTCCCATTTTGCAATATTTACCTTGTCTCGACAGGTATCCATCCAGAAACCTGAATTGTAGGGCATGTGAATAGCACTTCTCTCACTACGTAGTCAGGGCCTAATTTACGTACTTGCCGCCCTCTTCTCATTCGTTCTGAAACTTCAATAAAAACCATCACGTAAACGTGCCGGAGGGGAAGGGGCGCATAAGACGTGTTTACTCGTGTTGGGCAAATTTTTTGCGAAACCCTGTCAACACTACTGGAAAAAGTTCAAGTGTTCAGTTCAAAAAGTTAGGTGTCAAAAAGTTCAGTTGCGCGAAAGTTAAGTTCCGTAAATCTATCTCTGTGTGGTCAAGGCCTTCCATTTATAAGAAGTGAACGAAAAAATTGTGAAAAAACAAACATATATTTAGTTTAATAATTTTAACTTCCGCCGCCGCGCCGTGTCTGGCGCAATGTGTGAAGTATTCATACAGTCTTGTAGGCGCTATGCGTTTCACACCGACCGCTGCTGAACGCACTGTTTGACGCAATGCGTGAAGTATTCATGCAGTCTTGTAGGCGCTATGCGTTTCACGCCGACCGCTGCTGATCTCACCGTGTTTGGCAATGCGTGAAGTATTCATGCAGTCTTGTAGGCACTTACATGCCGACCGCCGCGTCGAGGGCTTCTCCTTTTCATCTCAAGTCCTCGTCATCATTGCTTTCTGTGCCGCGCCGCTCCAGACCAAATTGCGAGTTTGGTCTCTCTCTTAACTCGACTAATTAAAGGTACAGGTGCTGTCTCTTGTATCACCGATCGACGACAAAATTAGAAATTACTATACTCTCAGGAAATGGGAGATTTCGTCGCCTTTTCTCGTTTCTAATTTTTTTTTTTTTTTTTTTTTTTTTTTTTTTTTTTTTTTTTTTTTATACCTACATTTAAAAAAATCGCAAAATTTGCTGCCCTCTACATTTGCCGCCATGGGCCGCGGCCCATGTGGCCACCCCCTAGATCCGGCCCTGTTCGTAGTGGCACGTCCTCGATCTTTGTCACCTACTCGACTGATGGTGAGCATCAGGCTCGAAATGCATTTAGAATAAAGGGATGTCAACAACAATGGAGATGTTGCATGTGCGAGGGATTTGCGATTTGACTGTTGTTTCTTCTGTAAAAGTTCGCGAGAAACACGATAGTGCCACTGGTTTTCTCTGAAATCAACTCCCAAGCGCAAAAAAAGCTCTCAAAGTGAGGCCAAAATGGAGGGGATATCCCGCCCTACCCTGAGAGTCCACCTCTACATCAAAACAAACTCTCCATGCAAGGATAGGGAGCAAATACACTGACAGGGCTGCCACTTTATTTGGGGACTCCAAAACTGAAAACACGGCAACCCTGCTAATGTATTTGCTCCCTATCTTTGCATGGAGAGTTTGTTTTGATGTAGAGGTGGACTCTCAGGGTAGGGCGGGATATCCCCTCCATTTTGGCTTCTTTTTGAGAGCTTTTTTGAGCTTGGGAGTTGATTTCAGAGAAAACCAGTGGCGCCATCGTGTTTCTCGCGAACTCTTTCATAAGAAACAGGAGTCAAATCGCAAATCCCTCAGACATGCATCATCTCCATTGCATCGTGGTACGTTATTTTTACAATTTTTGTTTTCCTCTCTCGTTTTCCCTCTCGACGAGGACACTGGGCTGAAGACACCTGGCGGTTGGGAGGGTCACCGGGCATCAGGAGTGCAGTGTCGTGGCGTGAATGATCGATTATCGATATCTCGCCATTTGAAGCTATGGTAAAGAATCGATTACTAAGGTGTTCGCTGCGAACACCCTGATAATCGATCTTTTTTCATAGGTTTCAGTGGCGTATCGATCGATACATCGCAAAGCACGCCACTGTCACCGGGCAGGAGTGGTCCCGGGTGCATCTCCGCATCTGGGCGTCGGGTGTTAATTTCAGTCGGTTCACGACTGCGACCTTTACACGAGAGAGATCAGAGCCTGCACCGCGCCGCGCCGCGCCGCGAAGCTGGTACCCGCGCTGCTGTCCTAAGGAAAAGCGCCGTATGAGCATCCGAGAGTTGCCAAATTTCCTCCGATAAAACCTAAATTTACTGGAAACGTTGCGAATATTATTGTCCGAAAATTTCGGACAATTTCATACGCAACTCCACCGAAAAGTCCTGAAAATTTCAAGGGAAAATATTCATAACTTTCCTGGAAAATAGATATTTTCTGAAAGGAAATTTGGCAACATCCGAATGCTCATACGGTGGTTTTCCTTAGCACGGCAGCGCGCTCGTCTTTGGGGTCCCGACGGAATGTCCTCCTCGGGCCAACGTCAAATGCCATGCTCTTTCGTCGCGCACCATCGCGCTGCCAGATTTGTCACCACCGCCACCTCCAGACTTGCTTTAGTAGTGGGAAGCATAATAATAACATTCAATTGAATCACACCGTTAAAAACCGAGGCTCGGTTTTCTGTGTCGGAGCCAATTTAGCGTCCAAAACCCCGAACGATATGAACGTGAAGTGAAATAAGCACCACTAAAGCGTTATGACACTCCGCGTTAAGAGTAGATTCCGCTCCATAATAGTGCACGGAGAAAAAACTTCGTGCATGGGACCCGAAGTTGAGGTCATGTGGATCTCTGAAGTTTTCTGATCACCCATCCGAAAACTTAAGGTCCAGCTGCCGAAGTTCGGGTCCGACACCAAGGCACTTCGGTATGTCCCGGAATACTTCAGATGTGTGACCCGAACCCTTCAGTATATATCGAAGTACGTACTTCAGATGTCTGACGTGAACTTCGGCAGCTGGACCTCAAGTTTTTAGAAACGTGATCCGAAAACTTCAGAGATCCACATGACTTCAACTTCGGGTCCAACGCACGAAGTTTTTTTCTCCGTGTGTTAGTCACTGCGCGTTTTTGGACGCTATTAAGATTCCGGCATAGAATTTCACTCCAGAATGAAAAAATGCATGAAAAATTGATGACCATTGATTGTCTCATGAAAAAATTCAAACGGTACGTTCCAGCGATGGATCTTTTCCAGGGCACCATAACACATGCACATAACTTACTACTAATACTTGATAATGGTGCCGTAAGGTACCGAAACGTCCTGCCTTTGTATTTTGTATTTTAGCCATGTTTCCGCATTTTCCTGTGTTTTCGTTTGTCGTTAACTTACTACTATTACTACTACTACTACTACTACTACTACTACTACTACTACTACTACTACCACCACCACTACTATTACTACTACTACTACTTACTACTATTACTTACTACTTCTTAGTACTATTACTTACTACTTCTTAGCACTATTACTTACTACTACTTACTACTATAACTTTACTACTACTTACTACTATTACTTTACTACTACTTACTACTTTTACTTACTACTACTAACTACTATTACTTACTACTACTAACTACTATTAATTACTACTTCTCACTGTGATTACTTACTACTATTCCTTTACTACTACTTACTACTATTACTTACTACTATTACGTACTACTACTTACTACTATTACTTACTTCCACATACTACTATTATTTACTCCACATACTACTAATACTACTTACTACTATTACTATTACTACTTACTACTACTTACTGTACAGAAGTCCCGTTTGAAGTTTGTTCATTTTTTGGATAATGCGGAGTAAAAATGGCAACGTGGAATGCATGCCAAGGAACGTGCAGCTCCCACACAACACCCTCCCATTACAAGCGTCTCTTATCGAGGTGTTCGCGAGACGTTAAAAATGTGTTGAGGAGGGGTCGTGAATCGCGAGTGAATGTGAACAAAACTCAGCGACCTGGAATACTTTTGTGAGAACCAAGGATTTTAAGCAATACGGCTCATCCTAGACTCGGATCTCGGGATCACTTTCAAACCGTGCTCAGTTGCAAATGACTCTGAGTCAAGGCCTCAGTTTTAGGACTCATATATGGACCACATTTTGCAATAAGGAACCACTATTTCTCGCTTATTTTATAAACAACGTATATGCCATTGGTTTCCCGATGTAGAAAAGTGATTTTATGGAAGAGCCGGAGATGGTGGTTCCTTATTGCAAAATGTAATCCATATGTAGTTCCGCCGATCGGAGCAATGTCTCTGTGAGTCTCTTGAAAGTTTAATACTTTTTTGCAGAGAATGAAATTCGCCCGAAACGCCAAATTTCGATGTTCGATATTAACGGATGATATAAAATCCATAATTTTTTTAAAAAAAAAATTGCAAGAAAGATATAAAAATACCCAATATCAAGATTAATTACTTTGATCATTAACAAAACAAAAATTAAACAAATCGACGGCGTAAGTCCGTAACCAGTATCTTGGTTCGCGACGCGACGTGGCCAACTTCCTCGCATACTTTATTTTTTAAATGTAAAGCCACTCAACGGCAATTCTTGAAAACTGCCGTGATTTTTCTTCTCCGTGCGAAGAAACTTCTGCGAAAACTTCAAGGAATGATTTCGATTTGTTCCTCTTTGAAAAAATAACATAGGAGTGGAGATTTCCAAACATCGCAAACGAGATAGGTGGTTACTTACACCGTCGAAATGTTGTAAGTATTTTCTGCATTATTTCGGGCAAATTTACAAGAAATGTAAAGGCGTCCAGTAATTTAGATTTCTGTGAAAACAATAAGACATGAAAGAAAATTAGGCAACGATTTTGCAGTCAGAAGAAGGATTCCGATTAAATCTACCAGTTGATCTACTCAAAATTTTGTGTCTGTAAACTATGATTCCGTCATGCAGTGTGGACGGTCACGTATAGTTGATACGTTAATCTATTAAGTTTGTATTTGCTTACATAGATAGCTCTTTTTTGCGCCGGTTTAGCCGAAATTTTCTCTGACAGACTTCGTCGTTTCCCGGACGAAGAAACGTACTCAAATCCAGGATCGCCAAATTGACTCAAACAATTAATTTTTTTACAAGAAAGTACTTGTACAATTTTTGTCCAAAATTTTCGGATTAATGCATGAGATAAGAGGAAAAAGCAGTGAATTTTCGGTATAAAGATGTCCAAAATTCTCATCCCTGGAAAAAAAGTCGCTTGGATCTAGAGTCCAGGCTCTTTATACTTAACATAGACGAGAAAAAATACTCTTGATTCAATGCGATTTCTCCTTGAATCGAAGGGCCGAGTCTCTTGATTTAGACGGATTTTCTTTTGATTCAAGCAAAAAATCCGATTGAATCAAGAGTATTTTTACAGGTCAATGTTTTTAAGAGTCTGGACTCTAGATCCAAGCTACTTTTTCTCCAGTGCTGGTAAAAATGCGATTTCCGACGGAAAATTTGGCAACATTGGATTATAGTTACGTTCTTTCGCGCGGGAAACTACGAAATGACCCACGCTAATCGTTTACACGCACCAAGCTCGAACCACTGAGTACCGCGACAATGCTCCAGGAAGCCGAAGTGTTGACACAGTTCTAAATATCATCAACTGCCGCCGTTTTCTCCGAATTTCGTTTCGTTCGAAGCTCGATGAAATATTTGACTTGATGCGACTCATCACGGGAGCGCGTTCGGTTCAAACGAGCGAGATTAGAAAGGCGGCCCGCGAGTTGGTCGTCAACAAAAAAAAAACGGAAGGAAAAAAGAAGTGGGACGAAACAATTATTTGTTTGACACACTGAGCTTCCGATGAGTTGGTCTTGACAATTAGACAAATATCCTCCGCTGATCGCCAGGTCGAACATGAGGCGTATTTTTTTTCCGGCAGAAACCGAGCGTGCTAATTTTAGCGTTGACGTCATCTGACCGAAGTCAATGTCTTTTTCGACGTGTGAACACCGGAAGTCTTCACGGTAAAAATTCCCGTGTTTATGGTTACTTCTTGTTAACCTGTTTTTTGGCCAGACCAACCGAAAGTACTTGGTTGTTCGACTACACTGAAAAAAAAACACACATGGGATCTAGAGTCCAAACTCTGAAAAACATCGACAAGAAAAAGTACTCTTGATTCCATCAGAAGCTAGCTTAAATCAAGAACTAAGCCTCTTAATTTAAGCGGATTTTGTTTTGATTCAAGCAAAAATCCGATTGAATCAAGAGTATTTTTTCTTGTCAATGTTTTCAATAGTCTGGACTCTAGATCCAATGTGTTTTTTTTCCAGTGTACATTTTGGGTGTAATCGATCGAAACGCGCAGGTTACTATAAGACATCTGGGGATAAAGAAAGTGTCTTGCGGGCTGATTATTGAAATTGATGGACAAAAAAACATAGGGAGTATAGAGCGATCCTGTATTGGTTGAAACGGGCGGCTCCCGTAGACTAGGGGACAAAATGATGGACTAACTGTAGGGTCCCTCGTGTATCGTCGTTAGTTTGTCTATTTCCTATCTCTCTTGTCCATTGCGACCACCCGCTTCCACCGATAGGATCACTTTTATCACCACGTTTATCAATTATCCAATATTATTTTGTATTGGTATTATTGATAAATAATAATTTATCAATTTATCACCACAAAAAAATAAAAATGCGAAAGAAACTGTTTCGACTTTCATAGGTAAACTTGTATATCCGTGAAAACAACGGAGAGCTTGATTCTATTCCCGCCGATTCGGAGACTTTAACGCAGAGATAGGAAAGTTGGACAGAGCAAAACACGTGATACAACTATTTTAACTTCCAAGTAGGTAAAATTGCATAGCCACAAAAATGAAGGAGAACTTATTGTAAGCCTCTTTCTCGATGACTTGGAGACTTTAACGCACAGATAGAAAAGTTAGATGGGGAAGAAAGTTAGATAAGGCGAAACACGTGTTGCAACTATTCCACTTAAAGAAGAAAGTTTTCAATGATTTAGACAATAATATTTTCAAAACCATTGAAATTTTTCCTTACGGGCTATATAGACATACCGTCCTCGTTCCGGGCTCAGAGGCCGAAAGTTTCGGGTATATCGCCAGGAGCAGTCGAATTTCCGGCCGCAGCACCCAGAACTTTCGACCTCTGAGCCCGGAACGGACTTATTGTCCATAAACGCCGTAATTTTTTTTTCAGGGTAAGACACATTGGCATGTTTTAAATATTTCAGTAATGGAGATGTTGCATGTGTGAGGAATTTGCGATTTGACTGTTGATTTTTATGTAAAAGTTCGCGAGAAACACGATAGTGCCACTGGTTTTCTCTGAAATCATCTCCCAAGCTCAAAAAAGCTCTCAAGTTGAGGACAAAATGGACGGGATATCCCACGCTATCCTAAAAGTTCACGTCTACATCAAGACAAACTCTCCATGCAAAGATACATTAGCAAGGTTGCCGTATTTTCAGTTGTGTGGTCCCCAAATACAGTGACAGCCCTGTCAATGTATTTGCTCCCTATCTTCGCATGGAGAGTTTGTCTTGATGTAGAGGTGGACCCTCAGGATAGCGTGGGATATCCCCTCCATTTTGGCCTCAACTTGAGAGCTTTTTTGAGCTTGGGAGTTGATCTCAGAGAAAACCAGTGGCACCATCGTGTTTCTCGCGAACTTTTACATAAAAATCAACAGTCGAATCGCAAATTCCTCACACATGCAACATCTCCATTGCAGAAATACCACAATTTTCTTGAGAAATAACTTCACCCAACCTAATCAGTTTTACAAATCTATACTCATCTATCAACAATTCAAAGCAACATCTCCATTTCATCTAAAATAGATAAGTCGAATTCTGAAGGGAACTCGGTTTCGAAAATTTCAGAGTTACGGCTTTCTTCGCTATTACGGCAGTTGATTGCATCCACGTTAGAGACTTTGGGCCACGTTCCGGATTAGATCACCTGCGCGACATGCGACGTCAGGTAGACGTGACGCGTCGGTCCACTGTGTTGTGGCTTGCCGAGTGGTTGGGGTCCCCGTCCGTCTGGGGAACGTGGAACAAATGACCAATTGACCGATTGACCCGTTTCCGCATAGCACCGAGCGCGTCGACGCCGCATCGCGCCGGCCGCGTCCCACACTGGCACCGGGCTCGCACTGCGCATGCGCCGATATTTGCTCAAAGCTCCGGCGCATCGTCCCACTGGCCCACAGCGGGACGAGTCTTTAAAAGAATCTGGACAAAAATCGAAAACTTTGAAAGCTTATGTAGCTTAGAGTCCCTTATACTGAGAGTAAATACACTGTTACGGGCACGTAGCCGGGGGGGGGGGGGGGGCTTGGAGGGCTTAAGCCCCTCTCTCCCCGAAAGCGAAAAAAGGAGGAAGATAATGAAGAAAAGAAGAGATATAAAACAAGAAAAGGCGAGAGAAGAGGAAGTTTGAACTTTCGAAAAACGTTCCAATAGAGTTGAAATTTCTAAACTCTTCCAAATGTGTTGAATGCAACAATTTAAGGTATTTTAGTCCGAAAATTAAAAAAAGAACTTAATTTTTCCGCAGAAATTGATGGAAAATTTGCGTCACAGAAGCCTCAAATTGCGTCCAAATAGATTTAAAATTTCAAAAATCCCCTGACCCTTCTCTGAGCTGGGAGGTATTCCATACCCCACAAACTCCCCCTTAGTCGGAGGGGGCGGGGAGAACCTCGCTTACCCGACCAAGCCCCCCTCGAAACAAAATCCTGGTTACATGCCTACACTGCGAATCCATTTCTGATTGGTTCCCGTAGTTTAGGCCTTCGCAGTTCACAAACGGGAATGTCCTTCAGAATTCGACTAATCTATTTTAGCTGAAATTACTGAAATATTTAAAACATGCCAATGTTTCTTACCCTGAAAAAAAAAAGTTTCGGGCTTTACGGACAATAAGTCCGTTCCGGGCTCAGAAGCCGAAAGTTCCGGGTGCTGCAGCCGGAAATTCGACTGCTCCTGGTGATATGCCCGGAACTTCCGGCCTCTGAGCCCGAAACGCGGACGGTATGTCTATATAGCCCGTAAGAAAAAATTTCAATGGTTTTGAAAATATTATTGTCTAAATCATTGAAAACTTTCTTTTTTAAGTGGAATAGTTGCAACACGTGTTTCGCCTTATCTAACTTTCTTCCCCATCTAACTTTTCTATCTGTGCGTTGAGGTCTCCAAGTCATCGATAAAGAGGCTCATAATGAGTTCTCCTTCATTTTTGTGGCTATGCAATTTTACCTACGTGGAAGTTAAAATCGTTGTATCACGTATTTTGCTCTGTCCAACTTTCCTATCTCTGCGTTAAAGTCTCCGAGTCGGCGGAAAAGGAATCAAGCTCTCCCTTGGATTGGCGGCGGAACTGGGCGTCGGGCTTATCCCGTCGTATACTCGCAATGCTTTTCCATAGCGTTTAGTTCCGTTTGACAGAGCGCTCTATCCGGCATTCTAAATTCCTCAAAAGGAACTCAAATTGGCGCTTAGGTCCGTTTGATAGAAATACGTCCAATTGATGCTGGTTGGACGCCATCATCAGGTCATTTTTAAATTTCTACATTTTTTAGAATTTACTTTTTGCTTCATTTTTTCAAAAAATCCCACCATATATTTGGTGGATGAGTCTCAATTTTGTTTTGAAAAATTATGATTGCGTCAAAGAATAATACGAACTCCAAGGATGCACCCAGTTTGGCTCGCCCAATCGGCAACAAAAATCCGGTTTGAGCGGGCCCAGTGCGCAGTGAGTTGATCTAAGTAGAGTGAGCTCTTACCTATTTGGACTATTCCCTATCGATGGCCGCAAAAATCATGAAAATCAGCCTCGTAAATTTTTAAGACGAACCGTGATAAAAAATGAAAATGTAAAATTTTTTTTATGACTGTAACTTACTTTCCTTTTTTCGGTCCTGATAGTGTTTTGAATGAAATTCTGTTAGACGATGATCATTTCGAACGCTTATGAGCGTTCATCTTCAAGTCTGTAGGAATCGCGAATCGCGATTAAGTCAACGAAATACGTAATTAAAACATTAAAAGCTTTTACGTATTTCGTTGACAAAATCGCGATTCGCGATTCCCACAGACCTGAAGATGAACGCTCATAAGCGTTCGAAATGATCATCGTCTAACAGAATTACATTCAAGACAACATAAGGACCGGCAAAAGAAAAGTGAGTTACAGTCTTAAAATTCAACAACCCGATAAAGTAAAATGCTGTTCAACTTAAGGAAATGTACATTTTTTTAAAATAAAAGAATTTGAAAATTCCTTAAGGAACGACTACAGGTACACTGAAAAAAAACTCCGGGCGTGGAAGCCGTTCTTACGTGCTATATAGACATACCGTCCGCGTGCCGGGCTCAAAGGCCGAAAGTTCCGGGTGCATCACCCGGAGCAATCGGAGCTACGGCTCTAGCACCCGGAACTTTCAGCATCTGAGCCTAGAGTACCTTTAGAGACAGAGTGTGGCCGTTTGTATCTTTTTACTTCAGGAAAACTGTGCCGCTTTTTGATTGTTCAACGAGTTTTTAGGTTTCATGATGCTCTTACGGCCGCAAATAAAAAAACAAGATGGCGACTCACCGTAACATCGATAAGAAGCTAAAATTTGACAAAAGTTCAACTATACGGCGGTAACAGTTTGAACTAGCATATCTACTAATAACACATGAAAACACTGTTAAATCGCCCTTCGCATTTATCACAGGATGATTTAAGATGTGCATAATCTCAAACTTGCTTGCTGATAACAGCCATCTTGTCTGTTGATTTGCGGCCGTAAGAACTAGAGTACCTTTATAGACTGAGTATGGTCATTTCTGTTCCGGTTTTTCATTGGTCGCGTGAAAATAGGCTGACACGATGTTCTTACGGCCGTAAATAAACAAACAAGATCGCTGTTATCTGTTATCAGCAAGCAAGTTTGAGGTTATGCACATCTTACATCCTCCTGTGATAAAGGTGAAAGGCGATTTAACAATGTTTTCGTGTGTTATTCGTAGCTATGCTAGTTCAAATTGTTACTGCCGTATAATCGAAATTTTTGTCAAATTTAGCTTCTTATCGATGTTACTGTGAGCCGCCATTTTGTTTGTTTATTTACAGCCGTAAGAGCATCATGACGCCTAAAAACGTGTTGACCAATCAAAAAGCGGAACAGTTTTCCTGAAGTAAAAAGATACGAATGGCCATACTCTATCTATAAAGGTACTCTACTCTATTTGAGCCTGGAACGGACGGTATATCTATATAATCCCGAGACGAACGGTATGTCTACATAACCCGGAACGGACGGTATGGCTATAGCCCGTAACTTTTTTTCAGTGTATGAACGGGGCCCCTAAGACTGGAGAACCACTCGGTGGAGGAATGCAAGCGCAGTGAAAGGGGCAGGAGGTGTAAGAGCAAAGGTCGCGCAAAGGCAGCGCAGAACAGACACAGCGCAGCGCTGCTCGGCGCACAGTGAATCGAGTCAATTAGAGAGGTCGGACATGGAATTTTTGACTAAAACTGCAAATTTTGATGTTAATTTCGACACATTTTAAATTTAAACGAGTGCTTCTGGAAGTAAATTTCACGAAAAAATCAACGGAATCATTTTTAAAACCTCAAAGTCTTGTATAAACGGAGTTATGAGCGTTTAACGCTTCCAAATTTTGTCCGACCTCTTCCATTGACTCGATCCACTGTGCGGCAGGTGCAGATGGAGCTGGGTATCGATTCGATACTTCCCGGCGGATCTTAGGGACGGAGGCCGGAGCCGATGCATGGAGACCGGCTCGGCTGCTCCAGCCAGCATCCACTTTCTCGGGAGGTGCAGTTGCAGATGGAGAAAGTCCAAGCTCCCAGACGTCGACTGTCGAGCCAACGGCGGCAGCGCTCGGTCGGTCGCAAATCGCCAATTCCGGAACAGATCTATTCCCGAAAATTAGAGTGCCTTTACCGGGAAAGTATGGACGACTCGAAAATTTGGAGGTTAGGTTTGATCAGTTCGTGTAGCATTTGGGCAGAGGGGGTCCAGAAGGGCAGCCAACCTATCACGGAGAAAAAACCTTCGTGCGTGGGTCTCGAAGTTTAGGTCCTATGGATCTCTGAAGTTTTCGGATTGAGCATCCGAACACTTTAGGTCCAACTGCTGAGGGTTGGATCACACATCTGAAACTTCAGTTCTTACATCAGAAGTACTTCGGTTTTCACATCCCAACAACTTCGGCTCTCACATCCGAAAAACTTTCGGTTCTCACGTCTGAAGTACTTCAGATGTAAGAACTGGAGTTTCAGATGTGTGATCCGAACCTCGACAGCTAGACCTAAAGCGTTCAGATGCTCAATCCGAAAACTTCAGAGATCCATATGACCTAAACTTCGGGTCCCACGCACGAGGTTTTTTTCTCCGTGTATGAACTCGGATTATCCAGTGGTAATAATTTAAACTCCGAGAGTAGGTGCACTGATCAAAAATTATAAAAACACGGTCAAAACTTTGGTTTCGCATAAATTTTCTCAGTCTCAAAGTCTTAATCCTTTAAAGACGCATGTTTTCAATGCGCAGTCGGCCATATTGATAAATATTTCAAATGCATGGCTTAGCAGCGGCACTTTTCTAGTGATTTTCGTTCTTCACGTTGTCGCCCTTTTGGGCCCTAAGAGCTACAGAAATCGAGTTGTCCATACTCTCCCAATTAAAGTACTCTACCGAAAATCAATACTTTGAGATATTGTCGGAGGAGACGGTTTTACTGGAATACAATACTTTCGTGCTAGGGAAGAACGCCGTATGAACCTTCATGCGTTGCCAAATTTCCTTTGATAAAACACGAATTTCCTGGTAAACCGATGAATATTTTTCTTCCAATGTTTTAGATAATGTTGTCCGCAGTTCCTCCTAAAGTTCCTGAGAATTTAAAGGGAAAATATGCATATCTTTCTTGAAAAATAAACCTTTAATCGAAGGAAATTTGAGAACACTTGCACTTAAGCCCGAGATAAGCGAAAAAAGTTCAACTGTTTTAGGTGACTTCCCGAATTTTTTTCGATTATTGTCTCTTGCTGTCAGATAGACGCGCGACATCTTCAACAACAAGTTTATACAGCTAGCTCCAAACTGTCAAAAATCGAGATACGCACTTCTGCACTTCCACCAAGCTGACAGTGACCATGGATAACACAACTGGATTATCCCCATCGATAAAATGATAATTAAAAATCATTCAGAATTTCCCAATACAATAAAGATTGTCAAAAGGGTTTTTTACTTAATAATTGCTTTCATTATTTGGTTCATTTTCCCTTTTAAATTTGAGGCGTCTAGAACCAAACCCGGCTCATTATTTGGTTCATTTTCCCTTTTAAAGAGGCGTCTAGAACCAAACCCGGCTATCTCCATTGCCTTGTCTAGAAATTGTGAAATCATATTAATTTTCTGCGAAGAACAAAAAAAAACTTGTTTTTGACATTTTTCCAAATTTGCTCGCTTGATAACGAAAAATTCACAAGGAGACATGAGCGTTGAGGCTTTCTCGTTCTTTCAATATTGAAATTTTAATGATCGCACAATTGTTAGACAGGCCAATGGAGATCGCCGGTTTTGGTTCCGTACGCCCCATTTAGTCTAACTCTTAAAAATGGACCAAGTAAAACCTCTTAAAATGGAAACGAACTTAATTTCTTTCTAGTACCTTTGATAAGGTTTGGTTAAAATAGGGTAAAACCACTAGCAGGATATAATGTGCAGTTAGACACCGCCGCATATTTGAATTCTATCTTTACCTACTGTAGAACGTAATATTGTATCAAGGGTTTAAAACGCCTTCATTTTGAGCGTACGCAACTTTCCTGCTTTGAGCTCTTAACCAGTGCTCTAAACGCTTCAGATATTACCTTTCGGACGCTATTGGAAGCTGCAATCTCTATTCCAATGTCCGATTTTTTGTATCATTGTACTACAAAAAAAGACTGACAAATTTGTATCGATTTTTTTAAATTATTTTTTTGTCTATATTTTGCGTTTTCCCGATAAAAATTTTGAAGAGAGGAGAATCTTTAAATTAATATTAATGAAATCTACTTGGCGTCTATTTTGTTAGATATCACTGCATTTCGGGCGACGAATGTTTATATTTTTAGCTTGGCGGATCATCTTTACATGGAAATATTTTTGGTGGGATTATAACGTGCTCAGCTCTCGAGCCAAGCAGCTGAACACGTAGGGGATGGTCGCAGAATAAGGGGGCGTATATCCACCAGACAGGGTAGTCCTAGAAAAGGGGGGATGGTCTAGGGGGGGGTGTAAGAGCCCTGTCACTCTAAATAGATGGTCACCTACCTGAAGAACGTATCCTAGAATCCTAAGGAAAAGAAGGAACACGTAAGTAGGAGATGGCCACTCGATGTATTGGGTAACGGTACAACTACAACTAGGTCACACAGACCTCTAACAACTATCACACAGATACAACTACTACAAAAAGGGGGAGAGGGTCTCCAAGCAGGAAGAGCCGTCGGGGTTGCTGGACGGGACTTTCGGCGAGGGGAGGGATACTCAAAGCTCAATCACCGGGGTGAGACGCGGGACGGGGCAACTTGAGGAGTCAAGGACTCAGAAAGGGGGTAAAAGGCCGCTGGGGCGAAAGGGGGGTCGGGGACGGACCGTAGGACCACAACTTTCGGCCGAGGGATACTCGTGGACCTGACTACGGGGTGAGACGCGCGTCGGGGATCCGCGAGGAGGCGCAGGCACAGGAGGCGAGACGACTGACTTCAGGGGATTTCAGAGAGCTCCTCGTGGGCCCCCTAGGCCTGCTAACTTGGGCGTCGTTCCCACGGTTAGCTCGCCAAAATCCCCTGACCAAGCATGTCACATCCGTCAGGGCTCCGAAATCCGCGGAAAGCAACTGGTTAGGTTGCCACCCGTGGACCCACGGTCGCCCGGCGCCCGAGACTGGGGTATACGCAATTGGGGGATTTCTCGGGCTATCTGGCAAGGCTGTGTCTGGTGATGTCACCGAGTGATGTCACTGACGGATGTGACAAGCTGTGTCATGAAAAACTCGCGGAACCACCGATTTCCCGGCGCGATATTGGCTCGCTGCTTCCAAAACCGCCGTAACTCCAATATTCCGTTATAGGGATACAATATAATACACTATAATAACCAATATATGATAACCATAAACGGCAGTTTTACTGACGTTTATGAATATTTATATGATCACATTGTTAAAAGAACAGCGTATCTTTCGCAATATTTCAGGAAGCATTGAGGGTTTTTTTGTACCTACAGAAGCACTTGAAATTTTTCGGGTATGCTGCAATATTGACGTGCAATTCACATAATTTTTTAATGAGTAACAAATCTGCCGGAAAAATGGCGTATTTGTTGCACTATTCAGGTGATTTTCGCGCAATTTCTCATTTGTTTACAACACCGCTGAACGCATCACGCATTTTCCGCGATACTGAGAGGAGGATAGTGTCATTTCTCATGACTTAAAAAATCCACCGGAAATGCGTGGCTTCTGCTATATTGATAAGTACTTTGCGTTAACTTTCACTTTTTTAATCCGAAAATCAGTAAGGAGCAAGCTAGTAAGGAGCAACTAATGGAACTCCAGAGTAGGTTTGAGGTATCAAGCTAAAATGACGCGAGAGCTTATCGGTCTGTCTGTCTCAAATGACAGACGCTTATAATTTTTGTGCTGACATTGTTATACATGTTTTTTGTTTGAGGGGGGAGGGAGCAAGCATGTCAATTTTAAATAGTGTCCTGCAGACCGGCAAAAAATTGCCTTCAGTTGCGCTTGATACCACATCGGGTACCTACTCCTGGGTCTAAATAGATGCATGCTGGATTTCCGCACAAAAGAATCCGAGCATAATGCTTACATCCACTAAGTCCATAATTGAGGACACCGCACCAAGAACAGCCTGTAGGCGTATAGGTCGTTATTACGCCCATCTGCTTTTCGGATTCTACGTACCCTGGACTATGCTGTGGTATCGATAGAATATAGATAGGTAACGGCTCGAAGTCGAAAAACCTTTTTTTTCCGAGTTAAGTCAGGCCTCTGGATCGATGGGTGCAAGAATGACCTATAAACGGGCCTATAAGGTGCTAGTTACACCTTCCTTTCCTCACTATCGATATTCTTTCATTTTGCGTTAATCATACGTGATGAAAATGATTTATACTTCATGTTGCCACCAAAATGACTGCTGGGCGGAATAATGACCTATAAACCGCTTTTTTAAATTAAATATATGAGAGTATAAACCCAAAATGTATCGCAAAATCTACCTGGCATCCTTCAATAGAAGGGTTAGGTCACCTAAAAACACCAGAACAGGGTACCTGCATAGATGAGTCTGCGCAGTACATCGAAAACAAAACTTTAAATGCGTTTTTCTTATAATATGGGCTGTTCTTGGTGCGGTGTCCTCAATTGAAAGAGCCTCCATACACGCTGGGCTTGTCGATTTCCTTTGACATTTTTGCAGTGGTGAATGCATAGCTGAAGTGCGCTCCAGCTAGAATTGTATTTAGCAAATGGGTGGTTTTTAAACGAGGATTAAAAATGAACAAGTGGTACGGAACAAAACAAAAGAATATGAACTGTACCGTACAATGAACAATGGACCGTATGGTGATTTAAATTTCTGACCGAACTGTTTTCTAAAGCTTCAGTCAAGTAAAACACAAGTTTATTGAGTTGCATCAGCTCGTAAAAACAGTCATTTTATTGATTTTGTGCTCCAATTTCTTGCGAAACTACAGACCTGATATCGAAACTTCGCTGTTTTGAAAACGCCTTCAAATGCGGCGTGATACCCCACGCATTTCGAAGAGTTCAAATAGTTGTATCATTGCACCTTAGAAATGCGACGGCAGATTACAATTGAAATATCCTTCATACACGCTGGTCTTGTCAATTTCCTTTGACATTTTAGTAGTCGTGAATGCATAACTAAAATGCGCTCCAGCCAGAAGTGTATTCAGCAAATGAGTAGTTTATTTATAGGAGGATTGAAAACAAACAAATGGTAGGAAATAAAACATAATAATAAGAACTTTGCAACGCGATAATCCGGGTATCGGACCTTGGCTGTTTTGAAAACCTGCCTTCAAATGCGGCGTGATACCTCAATCATTCCGGAGCGTTCAAATAGTTGTAACATCGCGCCTTAAGAATGCGACGGTAGATTAAAATGGAAATAGCCTCCATGCCCGCTGGACTTGTCGAAACATCGGGATTATCGTGTCGCATAAAATTTGGAGCATGACATAAATGAAATGACTAGTCTCAAGAGCTTGTGCGGCAGATATGCACACATCTCCTTGTTTTAATTTTTGGTTGATTCCTTCATTTCCAGTTGGTAATGAGCCTGTATTTTTCTCTAATGGGATTTCGCTCTATTTAAGCTTCTTACATTCATTTTTTCACCGTATATTCGTGTACATTATTGTTGATTTGAGTTCCTATGATTTCGGTACATATAATTCTTATTTATTTTAAATTCTCCTACAAAACTTATGCATTTCCTACATACAATCCTTGCTTGAGAACACTAAAACTGTGCGTTCAAAACTGCCAAGGGAAACCGACAAGTCTAGCGTGGAGGCTACCTCATTACTAAATATTCCATCGCATTATCCTAAGGCGCAGTGATACAACTATTCGTTCTCTCCGGGACGCGTGAGGTATCACGCCACAATTGAAGGCGTTTTCAAAACGTTATCGGTTCAAAACTATACATCGGGATTCTGGTGTCGCATTAAATTCGTAGCTTGAGAAAAATGAAATGAATTATCTTACGAGCTTGTGCGGCAGAGATGCACACATCTCCTTATATTAATTTTTGGTTGATTCCTTCATTTTCAGTTGGTAATGAGCCTGTATTTTTCTCTAATGGGTTTTCGCTCTATTTAAGCTTTTTACACACATTTTTTCATCGTACTTTCCTGTTTTTTATTGTTGATTTGTCCTATTATTTAGATAGCTATAACTCTTATTTATTTTAAATTTTCCCACAAAAATTATGCATTTCCTACATACAATCCTAGCTTGAGAACACTAAAACTGTGCATTCAAAACTGCCACGGAAAACCGACAAGTCTAGCGTGGAGGCTACCTCATTACTAAATATTCCATCGCATTATCCTAAGGCGCAGTGATACAACTATTCGTTCTCTCCGGGACGCGTGAGGTATCACGCCACAATGGGCCTGTTGCATGCAAGAGATACAGCCGAGCGAATAGACTTATTAGGGGTTAAATGACACGAAAAGTACGATGGTCTCATTAAAAAAGTCTGAAATACACTCCTTACTGTGCAATTTGCGTTGTTAGGAACGCGCTTTTTCAAATTTCCCGCGTCTGGGGGCAGTTTTCTAATCACCGGAAACGATCAAACGGCGGGCTCGGTGATTTCCGGAAGATGCCGAGTCGTTGTTGTTGTTATTTTTTCCTTCAGTTTGTTTACAAACCCAACGTGATCCCTTATAGTGGTACATGTACGCTTTATGTGGTAACGAAATCGATCAACTTTTAAATATCCAACGCAATCCTTCTACATTTCATTTCACGATATCACGAGCTCCGATTTTTAGGTTATGTTGTCAGTTTTAATTCACCGGAAATAGCCGCGAGTTGCCGTTAGAAAACTGCCCCCAGACGCGGGAAATTTGAAAAAGCGCGTTCCTAACAACGCAAATTGCGCAGTAAGGAGTGTATTTCAGACTTTTTTAATGTGACCATCGTAATTTTCGTGTCATTTAACCGCTAAAAAGTCTATTCGCACGGCTGTATCTCTTGCATGCAACAGGCCCAATTCAAAACGTTATCGGTTCAAAACTATACATCGGGATTCTGGTGTTGCATTAAATTCGTAGCTTGAGAAAAATGAAATGAATGATCTTACGAGCTTGTGCGGCAGAGATGCACACATCTCCTTATATTAATTTTTGGCTGATTCCTTCATTTCCAGTTGGTAATGAGCCTGTATTTTTCTCTAATGGGATTTCGCTCTATTTAAGCTTCTTACATTCATTTTTTCACCGTACATTCATGTACATTATTGTTGATTTGAGTTCCTATGATTTCGGTGGATATAATGCTTACAGCTTATTTTTTAATATCCCCCAAAAACAATTATGCATTTCTTACATACAATCCTAGCGTGAGAACACTAAAACTTTGCGTTCAAAACTGCCACTGAAAACCGACAAGTCTAGCGTGGAGGCTACCTCATTACTAAATAGTCCATCGCATCATCCTGAGTCGCAGTGATACAACTATTCGTACTCTCCGGAACGCGTGAGGTATCACGCCACAATTGAAGGCGTTTTCAAAACGTTATCGGTTCAAAACTATACATCGGGATTCTCGTGTCGCACATAATTCGGAGCATTAGAAAAATGAAATGACCGATTTCACGAGCTTGTGCGGCAGATATGCACATATCTCCTTGTTTTAATTTTTGGTTGATTGCTTCATTTCCAGTTGGTAATGAGCCTGTGTTTTTCGCTAATGGGTTTTCGCTCTCTTTAAGCTTCTTACACACATTTTTTCATCGTACATTCTTCTATATTATTGTTCATTTGAGTTCCTATGATTTAGATAGCTATAATCTTTATTTATTTTAAATTCTCCTACAAAAATTAGCATTTGCTGAATTCAATCCTAGCTTGAGAACACAAAAACTGTGCGTTCAAAACTGCCACGGAAAACCGACAAGTCTAGCGTGGAGGCTACCTCATTACTAAATATTCCATCGCATTATCCTAACTCCTAAGGCGCAGTGATACAACTATTCGTACTCTCCGGAACGCGTGAGGTATCACGCCACAATTGAAGGCGTTTTCAAAACGTTATCGGTTCAAAACTATACATCGGATTTCTCGTGTCGCATATAGATCGGAGCATGAGATAAATGAAATGACTGATCTCACGAGCTTGTGCTTCAGATATGCACACATCTCCTTGTTTTAATTTTTGGTTGATTGCTTCATTTCCAGTTGGTAATGAGCCTGTATTTTTCTCTAATGGGGTTTCGCTCTATTTAAGCTTCTTACACACATTTTTTCAACGGTACCGTAAGAAACTAAGGAACTATACTGGACATTCATCACAATATCGCAGTGAATACAGGAATTTACCAGCGGTTTTGTAAGACCTATACACTCAAACGCCCGTAATTAGAGACGAGTGAGCAAAGATTTTCCTTCATTGTCACGTAAAATCACATCACATACTAACTCCGGAAATCATAGCGCGCTTGATTTTCGCTTTAAATGATACAAGAATAATGCCTACAATAATAAACTTCTTTAATTTGAGAAAAATTAAAAGCTTAGATTGTCCTTCATTTCCGCGTGATACCATATCGCATTCCTACAGAGTCCGAATAGTTGCAGGTTGCAGGCTTCATTTACACATTTTACGATGTGAGCATAATGTCTACATTCATAAACGTCAGTAATTTGAGACAGGTGAAAGCCTAAGATTTTCCTTCATTGCGCGTGACACCATATCTTCTGAATTTCACGATGCGAGCATGATGCCTACATTCATAGACGTCACAAATTTGAGACACGCGGTAAGCTAAGATTTTCCTACCTTTTCGCGTGATACCACATTGCATACCTAATCCGAAGTCAAAATACGTCATAAATGCGCTGTTGATAGTTGACGGTAATTTTGACCATCAGGAGCATGGAATTTTGAATTACTTTATCCAAGGATATTTCGAAGCCTTTGGAATTTGTTTTTAAATTTAATCCGAGAAAATTGAAAACGTGCTCTACATAAGAGACCACATGCGACTGGTTGAGAAAGGACTTTCGATCCATGCCTATTTGACATCGTATCGAATGGCCATGTGGAGCAAGGAAATTTTCCAAGGACTTCTCGTCGCCTATAGATTTTGGTTTACATTTGATGTGAGGAAGTTAAAAACGTGCTATAAATAAGGGAGCGCATGCGACTGGTCGCGAGAGGAATAAGATTCGTGCAAAGAAACTTATTGCCAGTAACTCCTGACCAAGATAGGTATAACGTTTCCTATGCGTAGATTCAAACTTCCCGCTTATGAAAAAAATAAGAGGAAAAAACTAAAATCTACTTGAGTTGAACCGTACATTAAATGTTACCATTAGGTTAGATTAGTTTGGGTTGATACTACCAAACAAGAATGACGAATGACTTCATGCATCAGCCAAACCACATAATACAATGACACCTTCGGTACACTGAGGATTGTTGTAAAAACAAAACAAAAACAAAAGACAGAAGAAAAAACAGAAAAGATCAGAAAACCGAAGAGGAACAGGAGCGTTTCAAAATATAACAATCTCAATAAATAAGTAATCTTGTATTTACATGAATTTACAACAAAACGAATAAATTAATTTTTAATTTAATGTTAGCTATCACATTTGTCTTGTAATCTACGTTTTAGAACTCGATATACCACGGCAAACTTGCGATACGAATTCGTTGATTTTCATTGGCAGTACAAAGAAAACTTGGTGAAATTTTCAAACGACTTAAAGTAATAATTTGTCTTACTTAATTCTGTAAAGCGATAAAGTGTTAGGAAAGCTTTTCCATCTTTTCATGCAGGACGAGTAACACTTCCACAAAAAGGAACGAATTCAATTAATTTCTTCCCTGAGATTAGATGTCTGCAACAACTGATTTTAAAGAAAAAGCACCGGGAAAATTCTGAGATAGGTTCCTTCATTGTAAGATTGATTTGAGCCACCCCAAAGCAAAAATGTTCATGATGAGTAATTTTTAAAAACAAGGGAACGTAGAGTGTAAACTAAGCTGAGTTTTAGCTTTTCATTGACTAAAGTTGTCTTTATGATGCTTCTGTCCAGCCCTCGCAGAAAATATTAGTAACTGTATTCATCGCTAGTCGCTGTGACCCAATAGACAGTTCTACCATTTAAGTCCTGAGTTCCTCGATAGTTTGATTTAATCACTTTATTACCTGCGCCCCGTATATGGCGAAATTCGTCCACCTGAAAGCACAGAGAAATTTCAGTGGTTTAAAAAGAGGAAGAGATCGGTTTTAGTGGCGTTATATCATGCATTTTTGTGTCTTTTTTACTTTGTTACTGGCACACAGCTCTTGCTCCAGTGGCGTGGCGTGAATGATCGATGATCGATTATCGATATTCCTCCATTTGAACGTATGGTAAAAGATCGATTATTAAGGTGTTCGCTGCGAACACCCTGTTTATCGATCCTTTTCCATAGGTTTGAATGACACGTCAATCAATGTATGGCAATGCACGCCACGCCACTGTACTTGCTCCAAAAATACATTCAACGACCACTGGAAAAAGTATGAATGAAAGGCTACGATAGGATTGCGCGAATGCCCCCTTTTTTACCTTTTCAGAGATGCATAAGATTTCGCGAATTTTTCTGGTACTGAAAACTTGCATGTTTGCGCGAATATTATGAATATAAAAAAATAAATAATCAACGAGGAAGCGTTAATCTGGCAACCTTGGTAGTTTGTGGTAGATAACTACATCGTAAAAGACTGTTCATTCCCCCCTCACTTATAGGCATGTCTCTCTTCGATGGATAGCCCTTGCAGCACGAATGGCCCGGAGAGCTTCCATAGACATTTAAAAAGTGAACTAGGGGCCTGTGGCCGCTACGCGGCCGCCAACCGCCGAAAAAGACCACACGGAAAAAATCGTAGAACAGACATGTTCAAGCTTTATGAGAGATGAATGGATTCAAAACCCGACGGGTGCACTCGAAAGGAATCGTATAATGGAGATGTTGCATATGTATGAGGGATTTGCGATTTGACCATTGATTCGTATGTAAAAGTTCGCGAGGAACACGATGGTGCCGCTGGTTTTCTCTGAAATCATCTCCCAAGCTCGAAAAAAGCTTTCAAAGTGAGGCAAAAATGGAAGGGATATCCTGCCCTACCCTGAGAGTCCACCTCTACATCAAAACAAACTCTCCATGCAAAGATAGGGAGCAAATACATTAGCAGGGTTGCCACTTTATTTCGGGACTCCAAAACTGAAAACACGGTAACCCTGCTAATGTATTTGCTCCCTATCTTTGCATGGAGAGTTTGTTTTGATGTAGGGGTGGACTCTCAGGGTAGGGCGGGATATCCCTTCCATTTTTGCCTCACTTTGAAAGCTTTTTTCGAGCTTGAGAGATGATTTCAGAGAAAACCAGTGGCACCATCGTGTTTCTCGCGAACTTTTACATAAGAATCAACAGTCAAATCGCAAATTCCTCACACTTCTCCATTATCTCTGATTGCAACGTAATGCACCACTTTTATGTTTTATTTTTAGAGAATGTTTTTAATAAGCTACACACAGTTTTTCTGAAAAGTTTCCGCGAATTTACCTAAATAATCTCAAATAAAAGTATCAAAATCGACGCGATGCCTTCGTTCGCTCTATTTTATTTTAAAGTAACCAAAAAAAAATTGAAAATCATCCGAGTTTCTGAATCGTTACAATGAAGATACATATTTTCCCTGTAATTATGGTAAAAACTGGAGCAGATGGGTAAGAATGATGACTCGCAGTTCTATATCATTTATATAGTCTTGTCGGCGGTAGCGGTAACGTGCGTTTCGCGCCAACTGACCGATGCACTGCATTTGGCGCAATGCGTGAAGTATTCCGACAGTCTTGCAGGCGCTACGGTGAACGCCGGCCGCAGTGTGTTTGACGTGATTATTCGAACTCGCGTTAGAATAATCGCGACATTGAATAATAGAGCTTAAAAGGCCCATGCTATGTTCCGACACCGTATGAGTATTCCAACGTAGTCTCGTTTCTCCCGATTAAATATTTTTCCGAGAAAAGTTAAAAAGCTCTTGATACCCACGACAATTATTCAATTTTTTCACTTCATTTATCATCAGAAGGCAAGACATCGATGACTTGTAAACAAACTAACCTAAACTAACGTTAACATAAAAATGCGTTTATTTCCCAACTGTTTCCTGTTTTGCCAAACTTCTACCTGAAATTAACTTCATTTTAAATTCGCGTATTCCTGTCGCAGATGTTAAGATTTCTATTCGCGCAATTCTAGATTACCGGAATAAAATTAATGCAATTCTTGTTTCCTTGCAAACATTCCATAGAGAACTGGGGTAAACAGACTGAGGATTTAAGAAAGAATTAAATTAATCATTAGCCTTTACAGTTAACGTTAGACCTGGTCGATTGAAGTTTTTTGCTTATAATAAGACTGCAACATAAATTTACTACGGAACATTCTTCTGACTGAATTCTAAAGGATTTTCGGAGAGAGGCGTTTAAAAAATAAGAATTATGATGAGTCTTGCAGCTCATTAAAAGTTAAAATTGATTTAACTGAGCTAAAAATGCTGAGTTCAAGTACATTTGTCTTACGAAGTTTACAATGAGGCAAGTTCCTGGGAGGTTCTGGTGGACCATAGAGTGAGAACTTGAACTCTGAGACCCGGCAAAAAAAAACCAATGTTGGAGTCAAAAATACTCATTTCCAGTTTTTGATCTGAGATATTTTAGTACTCCAAAGAAAAATAACACGGAAATAATCAAATTGCTGATTTAACAATTAAATTGCTAAAAAAAAAAAAGTGACTGCAATATTTCAACGTAGATTTCACAACACAAAAATACTACTTTAACCACTACATACTGTAAGCTAATTTAACCACGGGGTGGTGAAATTAGCATTTTTGTGTTGTGAAATCCACGTTGAGATATTGCAGTCGCTTTTTTTAGCAATTTAATTGTTAAATCAGCAATTTCATTTTTTCCGTGCAAGCAATTATTTGCTACTGTCAGGATTGCTTGGCATCTATCTGCCACGCTTTTGATTGCGCAGCTGCCAGACTTCCTGCGAAAAGTGGCAAGCACAAGAACTGACCTGAGATTCCGTGACGGAGGCCCATTTTGGATAGACAATCCACAGAACATTTTCACTATAGGGTTTGGTCGTGAGGGAGCCGTAGTAGAAGAAGTAGTCGCCAGGGGTCGCTATTGGCTTAAGGCACGTCAGAATGTTAGGCTCGGCGGCTTCCTCCGACTTAGCTGATCGAAGTTTGGTTAGATGGTGGACGATCAGGTTGAAGCGATTATTTGTGCGAGGGTTTTTTTCCGTCACCTGCAAAGCATTGAGCAAAAGCTTCCAAGTTAAGATTAACTGCGTAGGCTGGAAAGATTTGACTGGAATCAACCCAATGGACCACTAGAGAAGGTACAAAGTTAAGCCTTCTGATACACGTTTCTTTACCAAACACCCTACTTTTTATCTCCAAGATATGAGGGTCTCCTCTCCATTCAATGATCACTAAGTCGGCAATCACATAACTCGGTTTGCGACGTCGCAATTTTCCTGTCATACTTCATTTTTTAATCGGAAAACTACTCAACGGCAATTCTTTAAAACTGCCGTGATTTTTCTTCTCGGAGCGAAGAGCATTCTGTAAAAACTTCAAGGAATGGTGTCAATTTGTTCTCCTTTAAACAAATAACACGAAGGCGGAGATTTTCGGACACCGCAAACGAGATATGTTATTGCAGACTTACGCCGTCGATTTTCTGACTATGTGGAAGATCATTGGAAAACACTGAGATGCTCTACTTTTAATTTGTCTGCAAGTTTATGTCACGAAAATGGATCCCTCGAAATGCATTCCTGGGACTAGACTTAGGTAATCAAATTTATAAGAAAATGCTAACAATAAGCCTCGTGTCCCAGAAATTGGGTAGGTTAAGTCAAAATGTCGATAACTTAAGTGTAAAATATTTAAATTCTAACAAGCACTGATTCTGTTACCTTTAGAAAAAATGCCACAACGCATAGTCCGTCCACTTTTCCACGAGCTTCTTTAATATTTTTGTACTTGCTGTGATGATGAACAAAATGTACCTCCATGGAATATCTGAAGAAGAAAAACAAAACTAGCTTGGTAATTTGCTGGATACAAATAACTTGGAGATAAATCGAGAGTTTTGAAGGAAGTCTTAATACAGATTCTTTCTTGCCCATAAAAACGCCTAACTACGGACTGATTATTGGAATGGATAGACAAAGCAATAGACGAAGGAGACAAATTGAAAATGGAGCGATCCTATTAGTGGAATCGAGTGGTTGCAATGGACAGCTAGGGGAAGTCAGTAATAGACTAACTACCAAACAACAACCCAAGCGAGACCCCATATAGTAAGCCCATCATTTCATCCCACATTGTTTGTCCACAGTTAGTACACTCATCCGTTTCAATCAATAGAATCTTTTCTTTTCCCTTTGTCTTCTTTGTCTATCACCTCGTCGAACAATTTTAATAATTTGCCTGCTACATGAGGAAACTAGTGGAACGTACTTCATTGTTGAAAAGTCAGAGATGGTAGTTCCAAGCAGCAAAATTTAGCCCATACGTTCAACCATTGGTCACCTTCCGGCGAAAGTATCACAAGCGCCATATATGCGACGTTTCAAAGTTTCCGCTGCCATTTTACTTTTTACAGAGAAATTATTCGAAGCTGTCCGAAAATTTCCCTGAATTTTCTTTGTGCTGCCGATAAAATTCAGATTCAACCAGCAATTTCTCTGAATAAAGGAAATTACGGCGAACATTTTGACACGTCGCATGGCGCTCGCAATACTTTGGCCAAAAGGTTGAATAGAATGGAAATGGAGTGGAAATACGCAAAGGAAAGAAAATTGTGCAGGCTCAAGAATTAAAAAATACCTCCTAGTCTTCACATGATAACACACGATTCCGAGACCAAAACAGCAAATGGACCACTGGACAAGGTACAGAGTTAAGCATTCTGATACATGTTTCCTCACCAAAATGTCGAGTAGAACAAGATTTGCGCAACGAAAATAACTGAAATAGACTCGCCTAATTAAGATATTTAATGTTTCTTAACGCGTGAATTCAAACCTCCCGCTCATGAAAACACAATAGTCTACGTGAATTAAATCGCACACAGAACTTTACCATGACAATCTCTGCAATATGAAAGTCTGGCAACCTCAATCTTGACGCTTTGGCTCAGCTGTAGCAACTTGTTTACAGTTTAAACGATAACGGGTGGGGAAGGAACAATGCTTGATTGAGAAGCCAGCCAAAACTGTTGTGAGGCGCGATTTGACTCACGTGGAGAATTGCGTTTTTTGTGACCGGCAATTCAAAATTCTCATGACCAATGTAAAATAAAAACGTCTATATCTTGGTTAGAAGTTGATTTCAGTAATTTTCGATGCATGAATCGTGTACTGATTGAAATTCTAGTTAGGAAAAATGTATCAGAATGCTTAAATTCGTACCTTGTCTAGTGGTATAGAGTATCTGTATACAGGAGAGTATTGCCATCTCAATCCTTTTACTACAGAAAAAGTGTACCACTAATCACTATCTGATTGGTTGGCTATCATGGAGCCCCAAAGTTGGACCAATGTAAACAAGCCCCAGCCCCTCCGAGCCTAGCTTGGTGGTTTGGCCCAATGTAAAGAAACAAGATGGCGACAAAGTTCTAGACGTGATTTTGGATATGATAGAAATTTTTTTATGATCAACCTCCGAATTGAGTTCGGATCGACTTCCAATGAAAATTTTTGCCGAAAATTAAGCTTTGAGTGTGATTGTCATTCCTTTCTCAGCCGACAATACGTATTCCGCTGGGTCGGGTTTGTTTACATTGGTCCAAGTTTGGAGCTCCACGATAACCTAAAATTGATGAACCATAATCAGAGAGCGGCACAGAGATGGCAATACCCAAGTAGCATTTTTCAACGGAAAAATCGCGATTTTATTGCAACAAGATCGAAGATAATCGCTCAAATGTTGATGATCTTAGCGATTTTATCGCCGACAAAATCGCAACAAATCGCCATAAAAATCGCCAAATCGAGATTAAATCGTCATATATCGCGATTTTTGTTGCGATAATATCGCGATAAATTGCCGGGCGATAAAATCGCGATTTTATTGCAACAAGATCGAAGATAATCGCTCAGATGTTGATGATCTTAGCGATTTTATCGCCCGGCAATTTATCGCGATATTATCGCAACAAAAATCGCGATATACGGCGATTTAATCTTGATTTTATCGACGAAAATTGATCGCGATTTTGTCAAACAAAAAATTGCGATGCATAGCGATTTAATCGCCATAAATCGCAATTTTTTATTTGATAATATTGCGATAAATTGCCACCGATATAATCGCGATAATCAACCGATAAAATCGCTATTTATCGCGATCACTGCTACTTGGGTACTCTCCCGTATACAGGTACTCTATAGTGTTCCATTCAAGCGCTGAAGAAAGAGGAAATTGAAATTGACAAGCGGTTGCAGAGAATACAGACTCACTGGTGGCCATTAATGGTGTGCTCACTCCCGTGGCTGCTGCGATTGCCCCAGTGGAAATGAGCTTGGGAAAATTTGTACGTCCCGTGAAGTGGACCACCTCGCAAAGACGCGTGGTATTTGGCACTCGAGGCTTCACCGATCTCCACTAGAATCAAACGGAGGGCAGGGTTTATTTGCACAATGATATCCACTTCAAATCATACAAAACTGCATTGGTAATGGGTCAGATGTGCTGGTCACATAATCGCGACCGCACACAGCGAAGTTCACGCAAGAATATTTACAAATTTTTGAAAATTTAGGTAGAGAATAGAAAATTCGCCGCACTGTGTTTGGCGCAATGCGTGAGGTATTCTTGCACTCTTGTAGGCGCTAATATGCGTCTCGTGCCGACCAGCGCAGCGCAGCAGCCGCGCCGTGTATGGCGCAATGCGTGAGGTATTCTTGCACTCTTGTAGGCGCTAATATGAGTCTCGTGCCGACCAGCGCAGCGCAGCAGCCGCACTGTGTTTGGCGCAATGCGTGAGGTATTCTTGCACTCTTGTAGGCGCTAATATGCGTCTCGTGCCGACCAGCGCAGCGCAGCAGCCGCGCCGTGTTTGGCGCAATGCGTGAGGTATTCTTGCACTCTTGTAGGCGCTAATATGCGTCTCGTGCCGACCAGCGCAGCGCAGCAGCCGCGCCGTGTATGGCGCAATGCGTGAGGTATTCTTGCACTCTTGTAGGCGCTAATATGAGTCTCGTGCCGACCAGCGCAGCGCAGCAGCCGCGCCGTGTATGGCGCAATGCGTGAGGTATTCTTGCACTCTTGTAGGCGCTAATATGCGTCTCGTGCCGACCAGCGCAGCGCAGCAGCCGCGCCGTGTATGGCGCAATGCGTGAGGTATTCTTGCACTCTTGTAGGCGCTAATATGCGTCTCGTGCCGACCAGCGCAGCGCAGCAGCCGCGCCGTGTATGGCGCAATGCGTGAGGTATTCTTGCACTCTTGTAGGCGCTAATATGAGTCTCGTGCCGACCAGCGCAGCGCAGCAGCCGCACTGTGTTTGGCGCAATGCGTGAGGTATTCTTGCACTCTTGTAGGCGCTAATATGCGTCTCGTGCCGACCAGCGCAGCGCAGCAGCCGCGCCGTGTATGGCGCAATGCGTGAGGTATTCTTGCACTCTTGTAGGCGCTAATATGAGTCTCGTGCCGACCAGCGCAGCGCAGCAGCCGCACTGTGTTTGGCGCAATGCGTGAGGTATTCTTGCACTCTTGTAGGCGCTAATATGCGTCTCGTGCCGACCAGCGCAGCGCAGCAGCCGCGCCGTGTATGGCGCAATGCGTGAGGTATTCTTGCACTCTTGTAGGCGCTAATATGAGTCTCGTGCCGACCAGCGCAGCGCAGCAGCCGCACTGTGTTTGGCGCAATGCGTGAGGTATTCTTGCACTCTTGTAGGCGCTAATATGCGTCTCGTGCCGACCAGCGCAGCGCAGCAGCCGCGCCGTGTATGGCGCAATGCGTGAGGTATTCTTGCACTCTTGTAGGCGCTAATATGAGTCTCGTGCCGACCAGCGCAGCGCAGCAGCCGCGCCGTGTATGGCGCAATGCGTGAGGTATTCTTGCACTCTTGTAGGCGCTAATATGCGTCTCGTGCCGACCAGCGCAGCGCAGCAGCCGCACTGTATAAGGCGCAATGCGTGAAGTATTCCTGCACTCTTGTAGGCGCTAATATGCGTCTCGTGCCGACCAGCGCAGCGCAGCAGCCGCGCCGTGTATGGCGCAATGCGTGAGGTATTCTTGCACTCTTGTAGGCGCTAATATGAGTCTCGTGCCGACCAGCGCAGCGCAGCAGCCGCACTGTGTTTGGCGCAATGCGTGAGGTATTCTTGCACTCTTGTAGGCGCTAATATGCGTCTCGTGCCGACCAGCGCAGCGCAGCAGCCGCGCCGTGTATGGCGCAATGCGTGAGGTATTCTTGCACTCTTGTAGGCGCTAATATGCGTCTCGTGCCGACCAGCGCAGCGCAGCAGCCGCGCCGTGTATGGCGCAATGCGTGAGGTATTCTTGCACTCTTGTAGGCGCTAATATGAGTCTCGTGCCGACCAGCGCAGCGCAGCAGCCGCACTGTGTTTGGCGCAATGCGTGAGGTATTCTTGCACTCTTGTAGGCGCTAATATGCGTCTCGTGCCGACCAGCGCAGCGCAGCAGCCGCGCCGTGTATGGCGCAATGCGTGAGGTATTCTTGCACTCTTGTAGGCGCTAATATGAGTCTCGTGCCGACCAGCGCAGCGCAGCAGCCGCGCCGTGTATGGCGCAATGCGTGAGGTATTCTTGCACTCTTGTAGGCGCTAATATGCGTCTCGTGCCGACCAGCGCAGCGCAGCAGCCGCACTGTATAAGGCGCAATGCGTGAAGTATTCCTGCACTCTTGTAGGCGCTCTTCTGCGTCTTGCATTTACCGGCAGGCTGCCGCACTACGTTTGGCGAGATTAGAAACGATGATACAGCATTAGATTTGAAAGGAACTGTAGAGACAGAGGAGAGATGACAAGTTTAAAGAATGACCGGGGGTAAAACTGAACAAACGGTTCATGCAAAGAGCAGATAAAAATATTCGAATAAAGAGTCTGTCGAAAATTAAATGAAAACAAGGAGCAGAAGCTAATGCGCGTAAATTTTCTCACGTGAAAAAGAGACTTACATCGAAGGAAAATGTTGACGTAAAGAGACAGCGTTTATTTCTTTCCACTCTCCCGCGTTCTCCTCTCCCGTATCAACTCAACCTATTTTATTCTAATCTTTTTTTTATTTTTCGATTGCGAGGTCGCAATCTTCACCCACTGGGGGATTTCAACACTTTCTCATATTTTTTCGTAAAAACACTACAGGGTGATCCAAGAGCTTTCACAAAGGGGGTCTTCCCATTTGAAAATGAAAAGTTGGGGGTCATTGCCCCACCCCAAGGGGCGTCCCCCTGAAAATTTTAGGGGGCCAGAAAGTAGCTCCCTTTGGCCTAGGATTATTCCCCAAGTTTCAAATCTTTACCTCAATTAGGTAAAAAGTTAGAGGGGGTGGAAGGGACTTTTGGATCACCCTGTATAATATTTTTCATTCGGTAAGGTTGGCTGGATTCATCCTTTTTTCTTCCGAATTTCATCTTCTTCCTCTTATCCTCCAACCATCTCATTTATTAACCCTAAAATTGAATTACTAGACTTGCAGCTGATAGCTACATAGATTAGCCAGCCAATCACGCGTAGGCTTGTTGTCGCCCCATCTATGACGTCAGCAAGTCTATAAAAGCGTGCGCTGCCAAAAAAATTAGGTCTTATTCCATCTTTCTGACCCGCGACTTACGTCCCTCGCAAAACGGTCTTTTTCCACCGCTTAGACCCTGCGAGCTGATTATTGAAATTGATAGACAAAGAAGACACAGAGAGTAATGAGCGATCCTATTGGTTGAAACGGGTGGCTCTTATAGACTAAGGGAGAAAATGATGGACTAATTGTCGGATCTCCCGTGGGTTGCCGTTCGATATTCTATTACCTGCCTCCTTTGTCCATTGCAACCACCCGCTTCCACCAATAGGATCCGATCCCTACATATCCCTTTTGTCTTCTTTGTCTATAGCTTTGTCTATCAATTTCAATAATCGGGCCGCAGGCCTGCATCTCCTCGTTTCTCGGCCTCTTCCCATCTAATGCTAAAGTTCTGAATAGTGTGTCTCTCATTGTGATCTCTGATTTTGTGAATCTGTGTGCTTTAATCTCGATACATTCTCGCGATTGGCCTTGGACTCGGACTTATTTTTCCTTCGCTTTGGTCCTCGTGTTTCCCGCACACGTTTTGAGTTAATTCCTTTATTGTTAATTATCTTTTGTTAGCCGAGTGCTAACTGCAGGGTTGCCACAGAATTCAGGAAATGAAATTCCGTGACATTTCCCTGATTTCCCTGACACAAGTTGGTGAAATTCCCTTACAATTGAAGGTATGCTAAATGGTAAAAAGCCATTATTAGAAATAGTTTTCACGCAAAATATTTCGTTCGAAACGTTAAATAACCCATTCTAAAAAGCAAAAATAGGTGACTTGATAATTTTTCCCTGACATTACCCGGCGTTCCCGGTATTCACTGAGTGTGACAACCCTGTAACAGATGCCGAAACGGTTCGAAGAACATTTTTTTACCCTCGTGTTCAAACTAATAATGGACCACTAGACAAGGTACGAATTTAAGCAATCTGATACATGTTTCTCAACCAAAATTTCACGTAGAACACGATCAGCGCAACGAATATTACTGAAACTAACTCCTAACGAAGATTTCAACGTTTTTATTTCACATTGGTCACGAGGAATTTGAACTGCCCGCTCACAAGAAACTCAAAGCTCTACTCGAGTCAAATCGCCCACTACAACGGTTTCAGCAAGCTTCTCCATCGAGCAATGTTCATTTCCCATTATATGTTGTTAAAACCATAAGAAATTTGCTATAGCTGAGCCAAACCGTCAAGATTGAGGTTTCCAGATTTTTATATTGCAGAGACTATCATGATGAAAGTTTAGCGCGCGATGTGAAACACGTAGAGCATTGAGTTTTCATGAGCGGGCGGTTTGAATTCACGCATCATGAATCATTAAATATCTTCGTAAGGAGTTGATTTCGGTAACTTTTGCTATGCGCATCGTATTTTACGTGAAATTTTGGTTGAGAAACATGT
This sequence comes from Bemisia tabaci, assembly GCF_918797505.1. NCBI lineage: Eukaryota > Metazoa > Arthropoda > Insecta > Hemiptera > Aleyrodidae > Bemisia > Bemisia tabaci. The sequence goes on along the minus strand of NC_092801.1, from coordinate 16,173,455 downwards.
ATCAGAATGCTGAAATTCGTACCTAGTCTAGTGGTCCATTTTGCCATGATGCCAGAACACCCATGTTCAAAGGCACAATAGGACTGCGTTTAACAGAAAGGAACCAAGCCACATCAGCTATGGCCTTTAAGGGGGCAATTTAATCTTTTACGAGAGAACGTTTGTGCGGATTCCTTTGAAAATTTTAAGGAATTCGCCTCGCACTAAGGAGAAAATTCACTGAAATTTGCACGAAAATTCGCACAACCGTTTTTATGGAAAAATTAAATTTCTTTATTAAATTTGGCAGTAGCTGATGTAGCTTGGTTCTTTTCTGTTTAACGCGGTCCAATTCTGACATAGTGCCTCAACCTCGATTCAACCCTGATATTTCAAAGCCCTGATTCTGACATGATGCCGAAATCCCTTTTCTAGAAGAGTTGAAATTCTGACATGGTGCACTTAACCATTATGTTTTAACTTTTTAATTCTGAAGATGCCCCCCCATCTCCCCAACCACGCCCAGATCACCCATCTTCATCTCTTCCACTTGCATCGATACAAAATCATCGAGATTTACTTCCCAACATGTAACGAAGCGTGCACATCAGAGACGCTGGGATGGAAATGGCCGATGCGGAACGGCAGTCAAGTTCAAAGTGATTGTGACTAATGAACCACGAACGACAGTAATGGGAACCACGGCTAATTTGTCGATTCGCGTCGCAGGCGTCTACCACTCCGCGGGATCCGCCCAAATTGTGTGCGTTCACTCTTGAGCGTCTGCGAGCTGATCGTTGAAATTGATAGACAAAGATATGGATAAAGTAGACAAAACGAATACGGAGGGCAGTGTTCGAAACTCACATTTAAGTTTTAGAAGTCACGTGGCGCATCAAGCCCGATTTTTAGGCGCCATTGAAGATTTTTTAGGGGCCAATTTGACTTTTTGTAGTGAAAAGCTAGACGCAAGATGTTTTTGTAACTGAACTAGTACCTAGGTAGCTGTAACTTGGGGAAGACAGAAGGACAAAGGATGAAATCGTGAAGAATAGAAAAAGCTTTCACCTGTAGTCCTGAAAATTTCGAATAATCACCTAATATGAAAATTCAGATTTTTAGGGGGCAATTTTTAGGGGCCACGTTGGCGCAGAGCCTTCAATTTTTAGGCGCGATGGCCGATTTCTTAGGCGCATTTGGCGCGTTGGCGCCTGTGAGTTTCGAACACTGATAGAGGGATCCTATTGGTGGAAATAGATGGTTGCAATGGACAAAGAAGGTACGGAAATAGACTACCTGACCGTTTCAACCAGTAGGATCGCTCCATATTCCTTATGTCATCTTTGTCTCACGCTTTGTCTATCACTTTCAAAAATCAGACCGCTGACCAGCTGAAGAAAAGGACAGTTTGGACCCAAATTGTGTGCGTTCACTCTTGAGCATCTGCGAGCTGATTGTCGAAATTGATAGACAAAGATAGGGATAAAGTAGACAAAACGAATATGGAGGGATCCTATTGGTAGAAATAGATGGTTGCAATATACAAAGGAGGCACGGAAATAGACTATCTAACGGCAACTTACGAGAGATCCTGTAGTTAGTCTACCATTAACTCCCTTAGTCTATAAGAGCCACCGGTTTCAACCAATAGAATCGCTCCTTGCTCCCTAAGTCTTTTTTGTCGATCACTTTGTCCATCAATTTCAATGATCAGCCCGCTAAATTGGTCCCCTCCCCTAACCCCCCTGGTAAAAATTGACAGTAGAATCTGTGTTCCAAAATACCATAGACCTACAGCCGGCTGTAAGAATTCCAATAGCTTCTATAGCCGGCTACACAATTTCTTATAGCCTTTTATAGCCGATGGCGATTAAGCAACAGCCAGGCGATAAAGTGTATACTAAATGTTACCAATTACGGATGCTAGGACTTAGTGAGTTTTTGGACTACCGCTCTCTTTTTGGGTCGTAGTATCTTGATTTATTTTGCGAGGAAAGCTCCGTACTTTTGATGGACTTTACATTCCTAGTATGTTAGCGCGCCTTCAATTTCGTATGATACCTGTGCAATACCTCTGGTGTGAAATAGTTGCTTCAAGCGCCGTGGCACGCTGCAGCGCGGCGGGCGGGCGGCGAAACGGGAAACGCGCAAGAAACGGCGAACGGGGAGAAACGCGTTGCGCAATGCGTGAAGTATCCCTGTTAGGTTTGTAGGCGCCAGTGCGTCGCCGCTCCGCTTTGTGTTAGGCTCTAACATTTAATCTGGCGGAGTCAGCGTTTTTCAACTCATGATTTTGAAATGTTTGCACGCTCTGTATGGATTATTTTCATTTTAATTGATTAAAAAAAAATATGTATTAAAGGAAAATAGAATGTGTGTTTTGTAAGTATTAAGGTGGTTCCGTATCAAACTTAATGATTTTCAAAGCACACGAATTCCTACACAATTTCTTATAGCCTTTCATAGCAGATGGCGATAAGGTGTATAATCCGGCGATAGGAACTATAGCCCGCCTTCATACTTTTTTATCGCTTCGTATAGCCCGGCTCTATGATTTTCTCCGCTTTCTACAGCCAGCTATATGATTTTCTATCGCCTCCTTTAGCCGGCTATAAGAATTTTTATAGTATTTTGAAACGCAGCTCCTATCGCCAATTTTTACCAGGGCCGTGGTGTCTAGAATTCTTGACTATGCTCATTCCCTAGTTTTCTCCCATTTTGGGATTTTGGGAACTCATTCCCTCGTGAGGAATCGAAGTTTTCTCCTACATGGCCGTAATTTTCTTGGGGAAATCGATATAACTCTCGAGAGTTTCAATATGGACATCAAATTTTTTTCTCCTTTCAGAGGATTCTTCAGCTTCAACTTTTATTTCCAAAAGCGTTCCTCGTAATTATATTATCTGCTCAACGAAAGATTCTCTATTATAATGATGATTTGAATATTCACATACTGGATACTTTCAATACTGGAGGTTTAAGTGCAATAACAACGACGGTGTAAGTCGGCAATCACATAACTCGGTTTGCGACGTTGCAGACTTCCTGTCGTAGTTAATTTTTTAAATGGAAAACCACTCAACGGCAATTCTTTAAAGCTGCCGTGATTTTTCTTCTCTGTGCGAAGAAAACTCTGCTAAAACTTCAAGGAATATGATGTCAATTTGTTCCCCTTTAAAAAAATAACATAGAGGCGGATATTTTCAAACGAGATATGTGATTGCGGACTTACGCCGTTGAATTGTAACACATCTTGAGTAAAGTTCAACAGTGTAACCTTGAAAATGGACCCTTACGAGGGATTACAAAAATTTACCACCACAAAAAAAAAATAAAATACGAAAGAAACTGTTTCGATTTTCATAGGGGTAAACTTGCATATCCGTAAAAAAAAGAGGGAGCTTAATTCCTTTCCCGCTGACTCGGAGACTTTAACGCAAAGATAGGAAAGTTGGACAGTGCAAAATATTTCTTCTCTGTGCGAAGAAAATTCTGTAAAATCTTCCAAAGAATGATGTTAGTTTGTTCTTCTTTAAAGAAAACACCACGGAGGCAGAGATTTTCAGACACCGCAAACGAGTTACGTGATTGCCGAAATACACCATCGATAATTATTAATGACGATAGGTTCTTAAAATTACCGCAGAATTTAAAAATAAAATGGTTTCCGAGCTATAGAAGAAGGGATTCCTAGTTTCTAGAACAGACTCTCTGATTTTTCCCCGATTTCCCCGGAAATTTTTCATTCTCTGATTAATCTCAGTTTCATTTTCTTAAGAGGAAACAGAAAAACAAAGAGAAGAAGAAAAAATGAGGACAACGAAGACAAAATGAAGAGTAAGAAGGAGGGGTAGAGGAGGACGGAAAAGAAGGAGAAGCACCTGTTGCACGTGAATATAGGAGCACATTTGTTGTTTCTAAAACGAGCCTGAAATTTTGGTCCCTCCTAGCAGAGTATAATCCGACGTTGGATTGCTTTTTTCTAAAACCACATACCTATGTTTCGAGGGCCTCAAATTTCAAACAATCACAGCTGCAATCGTCATCGACATTTGAGACGTTTCATTTTCGTGCTGAGCTGCTTACGAAACAGTAATGAGGCCCCATACATATTGCTTTTCTAAGTTTTTCCTCCTGAACAGGCACACTCAAATCTGAATGAAAGAAACTAGGGGGCTCCGCCTTCTGGCTGCTACGCGCTCCCAGAGGCCGCTTCGCGGCCAGCGAAATCGTTGAAATCACTTGGACGAGCAAATTGAAATTACGTACCTAAGTTGGACTTTTAACTCCCCTTCCTCCCTCAGCCCATGGACCGTCTTACTCCCCTTCCTCACCCCGTCCAGCGAGTGTATCTAGTATTTTTTAATTTTGAAAAATCCTGATATTTTCCTGATATTTTATAAAAAATTCCTGATTTTTTCATTTTGAAAATTCCTGATATTTTCCTGATTTTTCTCGACTCCTGGCACGGTAAGCAAAAGGCAATAAGACTTTCTCCACTGAGGAGATTTGCGTAAGGAAAGTTCCTAATAAAATGTCCGATTTTTCCGATTTTCCTGGTTTTTTTCCTGATCAGCCAATATTCCTGATATTTTCCGGTTTTTCCTGATGCTAGACACCCTGTTATTAGAATAGAGAGGATATTCACCTGTTTCGTCGTTGTTCTTTATCAACGGTTTGTGGCCCAGCGTCCAATGCCCTTTGAACATGAGTGGAGAGAGTTCGATTGGATAAGCTTCTTTGGACTCGAGGTCGATTGGCGACTGGTAGAACATGGAGTGCGGATTCACTTCCGAAGAGAGGCCAACTAAGTCATCGTGATCTAAGTCGTCATCCATACCTACACAGCCTCCTGAATGGGACAAAAAACGGAAAGATGCTTGGAAAAATTGCAAATCAAAATCAGAGTTGTAGCTTTGCTATAAAGTAATTAGAACGTTCTAACTTGAAAACATAATTTCGAGCAATGCTAAGTGTAAGAAGTTGACTTGTTGGGGCTTGAAAAAGTGAGTTTTGTCTGAGTATTTAGTTTTTTTTCTTTTTTTTTTCTTCCAATTTTATACTTAGTTAATGTTCAATATAATTGCGTCTTACTCTAGTTTTAATTTATGTCACGGTACCTATTTATTTTAATACTTTTTTTTGTATTATTATCATTTGTATTTATTACGTCTGATCCAGCAGAGTAATTGGGTATCGAAATTTGCCAGGCAGAATAATGTTGTTTTATCTTTTACGTTTTACAGTTCAAATAAAATATATCTTATCTTATCTTATGTTAAAATATGTTATTTTGAGAAGTTATTAAAAATATTGGCAATAAAATTTTGTTGAAGTCTAAACATGTCTCACACAGATGCTCAACACAAAATAAACTGCAAAATATGCAACATGAGAAACTGAAATATAAACACAACATGTTACAAATAGGTAACAGGATATTTTGACAGTTTTCTTAGTTTCTAGTTTTTCTTCCTTCAGTTTTTCTTTTAATTCTTAGAAGTTTCCTCTCCGAATTTGACAGGTCAGCTTCTTTTTTTTTTGGAACAGCCAATGCTAAGAATAAGTTGTCTCCATGATTTACATGATATTAAAATGCTGAGATCTTACCGTGATCGACAAACGACGCAAAAAGAAGGGCACTCAGGAACAGTCGTGCGCACATGTCGCTCACTTAAAGTGATGCAGAGGAGCAGTTGACAAGACATGAGCACTGAGCAGAAACTTGAGTTCAAGAGAGAAGCAGGAAGAAGACTAGTGACAGAGCCATTGCTGCCTGCTCCCCATCAAAATAATCACTGAGGAAAAAATCTTGAGGGCGACCTTCACCACCTGTGAACTGCAGCCTTGACTGGTTTCATTGCTCTGAGAGCATCTCTCCAGAGAAAGGTGAAATTGGTCTTGATTCACACTCATTGAACACTTCATGTAAATTGAGGAAATAGTTGATTAGATAAAAGAATTAAATAGTCTATAATTGAAATATAAGTCCAATAGCTTGATTTTAGCTTACACATCTTAGAAGTTGTATTTAAGCCACATGAACTGGTATACTATAATAATCCTTTTATCGGGCATTCTAAAATATGTCCTTCTATACCTCTACTTTGCTGATGTTTATTAAACATCTTTTTTATAGTTATTTATTTAAATATTGCTGTTTTATTAGTACAGCAATTAAATATTATTAAATATATTCTTCTATACCCCTACTTTATGTTTACTATGTATCTTTTTTATATTTATTAATTTAAATATATTTAAGTGCTGTTGTGTAAGTACAGCACATAAATAATATTAAATATTTACTTCTATACCTTTACTTAACACCTACCTAATATATCTAATAATACCTAACACTTCGGCTATTTATTCAACTCATCATACTTAATGTAAAATGAAAACCATGAATTTCTTTGAACAGGAAAAACAACCAACTCGTTATTTCAACGTATTAAAAAAAATTAGAAGGAACAGCCTGGATGTAATTCTTAATTGAGGTGCTTGGAGGACAAGGCGAATGAAGGCAGGTTTTGCTACTTCACAAAATTCGTGTTTAAAGATTCAAAATTACATGGAGCCTTGTGGCGGAAAGGAAGTTTGAACTCACTTTTAGATGCTTTAAAGTTGGATTTTAGTTGTGAATTTTTCACAGAATATGCTTTCGAACTACTTTTAGTGGAGTTCGTGAATATCTCAATTCTTTCAAAATCTTCACTCATGTGCCTTGTCCTCCAAAACCCTCAATTACCGAAAGCTAGGCAAAATTCAAAAAATATCAACTTGCCATAATTGCTCCTGAAGGAGAAATCTTCTCGAATTAAAAATTCAGAAATAGACTTTTATTGCGCCTGCTCTTATCTTTCTGGCTCAAAAATTCAGGTAATGGATGCGAATTACGTAGAGAGGGCAAGAGACACTTGAACTTGCTACCATACCGGAATATCAGGTTATATTGCTCGCTTTCCCATGGAAAAAATATGTATCACAAGAAGAAAGAAGGATCCTATGTGATGGTACACTGGTTCTCAAAATTTAGCTGTCAACAGCTGTTAATGTTGTTTGACAGATTCTTCCGTCCAAATGGCTTCCGAGATTCCAGGCTTTTCCATTGCTCGGTGAAAAAGACTCTTGAAAAACGAAAATTAATAATTTATTTACTAGCTCTCCAATCAAAAATTATCATACCAGTCTACGGGTATTCGGTCATACTTATACTTTAAAGGAATACCATAAGAAAATAAATAAAATCGAAAGGAGACATGTTGCATGCAAATCCTGGGCACATCCTTCCTTCTGATTAAATTCAATTGTACATGGTTCCTTTTTGCATGAAATCATTCACTTCAATAAGACACGAGTTAAATTTGAAAATCAGCCTGCGACTGCCAAGCTTCTCCTCTTAGGAATCAAGATGCACTGATATTTTTTCCTCTCAAATTACAATCATTATATTCATTTGTAATTAAAAAAATTTCTGATATTCTTTTGCCGCATTTTTTACCTGATTGCGATGGTAGAGATGTCCAAAAAAAAATATTGCAAAATTTCTTAGTCAATTTTTCAAACAACTGTATGTGACTACCTTGTTAAAGAGTAAAGAAAACAGAACGTCCACGGTTTATTCAGTAGAAAATACAAGTTTATTCAAGACAGTGATACTTTTTATAAAGTAGGAGAGAAAGCAGGTAAGAGTTTAACTTACTTGTAAAAATACCAAAAAATGTATTAAAAATATCGGCTCAGTCTCTTTAAATACCTAAGATTATTCTTACATTCGTACAAATACGTTGAGACATTTTGAGATTATAGTACGATAATTTTAATTTCACAGTTGCACAGTGGCAAAACGGTGGCTGAAGAATTAATGTAGCTTAGAACTACACTGAGCAAATCGAAGTTAAAGTTAGCGCTGAGGAATCAGTAAAAAATACACAAAAACTAATGTTTTTTGAAGATATATGAATCGTTGATCAAAATAAAACAAATTCTGTAAAAATGCTTGAATCTTACTTGATCTTTTGAACGACAAAAAATTAAGCTTCATGAAGAAGTATTCAGGAAAATAAATCATTTAATGGTGAAAAGAATAGTTTTCAGCGCCTGGTGAGGAATGATGATGAGAATATGAAAGGCATGATAAGTCCAGATATTTCATATAAGAACCAGTCTCTAGTTCTATTCGAAAGATAATGATACATAACGAAAAGGCAAAGCCAGAAAATGATGGGTTGGGATGGATGACACAATTTTTTTACCTGTCACGTCATGAATTTTACTGCTACTAAACTAGCACATGCATAAGTTCATGTTTCATGAAAGGTTAGAAAACAACGATTTTAGAAGATAAAAAATGTGTCTGAAAGATTTGATGAAGAAAGAAAACTTGTTAATCAAAAATCAATCATGTGATGATGATTGTTGCTTAGAGGCGAAAAAGAAGGTGGAAAAAACCAATAGGTTATACCAAGAAGGTTTCAGAATTTCCAAAGTGGGGAGATGCTTACCACTGCAAAGCATCAGTAAAAAATATCAAGATAGTAAAAAATATCAAGATAGCAAAAAATGTATCCGGTTCAAAAGTGCAAAATTAAATAAGTTTAGCAAAGAAATGAAACTCACTGCTTAACGAAAACTTCTTTCATTCATTCACACTCAAAATCCTGAGGGACGTCCATTGTTCTGGACTAGATATTCTGAATTAACGACATGAAAGTAGAATTTTTCCTCCCATGTCTAGCCGTTACAATGTCTTTAGGTAATTAATTATTTCCAACAGAAAATGAGTAACAATTGTTCACAACCAAGTAAAACGTAATGTAAACTTTTAACTAATCAAAGCTCACACCTCAACTGATGCAAGACTCGAGTCCTGATGAGAATTCCTTCGTCTTCAAAAAAGGTTACAATTGGACTCAATAATTAACTTTTACAAATAATGACTAAAGAGCACACTACTTGCGCCAGAACAACTGAGACTACTTACAATAATTATTCACAGAGATAACCAACAAAATTAGATATAAGCTAAATTACAAATGTAAATGGGCATTAAAGCTTTGAAGAACACAGCCGTGTATGAATTACCATACTTATCTGCACACTCTAAGCGACAACTGCCGAGAAAGTTATCAGAGGAACTAAACTCTTCCTTTCCAGACAGTGTGCCATGCTATTGTTGGCCGGTTAGAAAAATTTCAAAATTTCTAGGGGTGATCATAACCGGAATCTTAGTGTGGTCAAACTGGCTTACAATACCGTATCAATTATGTAAAAGAACATGGCAGATTATTACTTTCTAGCCAAAAAAAGACGATCCCCCTTGCACCAGAGCCTAAAGAATCATTCTCAACCAAAAATATTGGAAAATTTCAGAGAAATGAAAGTAGATTTCTTCTTGGAAAAATGCGTTGCATTAGATGCAATTATCGTCCTTTGTATCAGATACAACATTTTTTTCTTCCAAGAAAAATTCTGCTTTCATTTCTCTGAATTTTGCAATTTTTTGGGTCAAGAATGATTCCTTAGGCTCCGGCACAAAGATATCATCCATTTTTTGGTTAAACAGTAAAACTCTGCCAAGATTTTATAGTTAATCCATGCGATATATTGCATGCAAGTTCGATTATGCCCAGAACCCAGGACGAATCACCTTAACTTCGAATAAATTATTAAAAACAAATCAAATTTCAAAGTCGTGGAGAGAGAGAGAGAGAGAGGGGGGGGGGGGGGGTTTTGCAATTACTCATCTAAGACTTTCCTAAATAATGTTCTATTCATTGTTGAGAATAACAATGCTTTAATCTTCATTTTTCAGCAGCACTAAAAATAAAGGGGGGGGAAATTGGCTTTAAACAGGTGGGAAATATAGATGGAGATTCTTTCAATACTTATGATGTTCCTCAAATTATAACTTTTTGTCAGATCACTCAGTTAAAAACTAGAAAAAGAGGAGAGTTTAATACCGTTCTCTGGAGATCTTTTCAGATCGCGAATTTGGGAAATATTACACAATTAACGGAAAAAATCAATTGATAAATTTCCGTTTTAAAATGTTAGTGTCACAGCTTCAGTTTCAATTAGTACTTGGGAAAAAATCACGAAAAACTGGCATAAAACACTAAAAAAGGAGGGTTACAAAGCTATGGACCAAAAGAATTAACTTACGTTCTATCAAGATCAAAATTATAAAACTCTCACTTGCAACTAGTTTATTAGGAGTGGAAAATAAAGTGCAAAGAGGCGAGATGGTGAAGTTACCACCAACAGCTCTCGCCATATTATGAGAAAAATGAAAAAGGGCCTTGGGACACAGTTTTTTTCCCTTTCTTCAAACTAAACGGGAACAAAACTGACTAGATAGTAGCAAAATTCGTATACAAATGCAAGATTGTTCATCGACAATCGTATCATGACAATAGATCCTAACAATTAACAGCGCAAGGGTGCAAGCAATCCTTGATTTCCCAGAGTTTGCAGAATCTTGGGACATGCGGGTATTGCCAAGAGCGATGACTTCTTTCCTCTTTCTCCCTCGTTTTTCATCACTTAGAAAAAAAAGGGTGAATCAAGAGATTTTTGGCAGGGTAGATCAACACAGTTGCTGTAAGAACAAAATGCTAAATTGTTAGAAACGGTACATATTTTGAAGCTTTTTGTATCCTTGGTAATAATTTACAAGGTTTCCTTTCCAAGCAAAACCGCTCAATCACATTCACTGTTGAGAAAGCCTGCTTCGTAACGATCGATGTAATCCATAGTTTGGTCCAACATTACAGTTACTGCTCAAGACAGGGTAACCTTTTGTTGAGCTAAAAAAAATGAACTCTCCAAAATTTCTCTGCTTTTACTCTGACTTCTCTATTTTTGTTTGATACAGAAATCTTGAAAAATAGTCGATTTAATACTTAAAAATTAGTACAACTTAAATAATATAATTAATTAGTATACTAAAAACTTATGAGTCTTATTTAGTATACTTAAATAGTTACGGATCCGATTTGCAGTTTCAGAGGAAATCCTGCAGGAGAAGGGAGCATTTAATTGAGTATACAGAAATATTTTGACTTTGAAAAAAGTGCAATTTACATTTAATTGCCCGCTTGACAGGGTGAGAATTAATGGTTTACCAAACTTTCTTGTCCAAATTTCAAAACGAACATATCAGACTGAATGTAAATAATCAAAATCAACTGAAAAAGACCAAAAATTAATGTCATTCAAATCGTTTGAAATCAGTACTTTCAAACTTCCTGCTCGAGATTTCTATGGCAGCACCTGTCTGTGCGAAAAAAATGAACGTTACGCATCTTGTTTAAAAATGCACCCAAGAGACTAGTTTTTTTGTTTTTTTTTCATGTTATGCAGTCCAAAACACTTGCAAGTACATTAGAAACACATGGGCCATATTTTACATTTTTTTATACATGCCACAGCTTACAAAAAAGCCATCGTACCAGATTTAACAGTTATAATAAATCAAATTAATATTAACATTATAATTAATTCACTTATCATTAATCCACTATAATTACAGCCATAAAATTAAATATAAATTATAGATAAATAAGAATACCCTGTAAACACCGCAAAATGGGCTGACAAACAGGTAAAACACATTTTTCACCAATGGACTCACAAGAGGTTCTCTCCTTTTCAAAAACCGATCTCGTTGAACAAGACATGAGTCAGTGAGTTCGAAAACACACCAACTCGGAAAAAAAAATTGTTCAGGAAACACCTATAACTGCGCAGCGGGTGAAGAAGTTACTTTAAGAAAAACCTTTTTGGTGCCAAAGGACAAGTACTTAGAGACTTTGTAAAGCACCAAGTTGAAATCGATACACCCTGTTTGATGACAGAGAATTAAGCGTTTAAAAATTTCCGAGTTGTTGTGTTTTCGTTCTCACCGACTTTCAGATACTGATTTTTCATAGCCTGCCCTGAAAAATTTATATTTTTCCACCTGAATGACGCTTGAATATTTATAAAACTTGTTGGTAGAAGGTATACTGAACCGAAAAAAGGAAACCGCAAAATCATATGGTCACCTGTTTCCCTTGAAATGGGCAAAAATTGGTATTTCCAATGAAGTACTTCGATTTTTCCCTTTTCCCGTCGCTGTTTTGAGCACTTCCGATTGCAATTTCGAAATTTCCTTTAGCGTACAGATGCTTCTCTCCATGAGTGTTACTTAACCGTAAAAAAGTGAAAATTGAAAAAAAACCCACGTAGGTGTGTTTTCGATCTCACTGATTCAAATAGGACATAAGTCAGAGATCAACCTTGACTACTAGAAACCTAGATAGGTTGAATGATTTTTAATCCAGATCAAGGACACCAACATATACATAAAAAAAAGACTTAGATATTCACAGCTCAAAACCTTTCAAACCTAATTAGCACTGAAAAAGATGAGAAAAAAAAGAGAAAATAATTTAGCAACTCATGCCTTAGTAAAATTTTACTTCTACGGACCAAGGAAAGAATAAATAACTCCCGAGGCTTAGTTCTCCTCAAGATTCAACATAAAGGTAATTTGGATGCATTGCATCATCCACCAACACTCTACTTTATGTAGCTTGAATTTTAGTCAGACATGGGGGTATAATTTCACCCGAAACTTAGCGGAGGACAAAATTTGTGGAAAGGACCCAGAGCAGGGTTGCCATAATCTCTTCACCTTCAAATTCCCTGACTATTTTTGCTTTTCCCTGACTAAATTTTTCGGATTCCCTGACTTTGCCTGACATTTGAATAAAACTTCCACCTTTCCAATGCACCTTGGAAAATTCCCTGACTTTTAGTGTGAATTCCCTGACTTTTCTCAGTTTAAGTAAAGTCCCTGACTTTTCCCGGTCGCCGTAAATTCCCTGACTTTTCCCGGTTGCCGTAAATTCCCTGACTTTTCCCAGTCGCCGTAAATACCCTGACTTTCCCTGACCTTCCCGGTTTTCCGCCGGCAACCCTGCCAGAGTTTCCTCAAGATGAGAGGCAATATTTCAAAAAATGCCCGTAAATTGATCAAATTGGACCAAAGTTGCTGTGGAAGGGGTCGTTTGTGAAACCCCCCCCCCCCTCCCTCGCTCATTCACTCACTCAGACGCAAAACCATTTTTACTGAGTCAATGCTCTGTGACAAAATTAAGCTCTTGTAGATATGTACAAGTGAACACCTCCGTTAAATACTCTGTCTACCTCAAAAATTAATTTCCTGAAAAATGAAAGAAGAAAAAAGCCCTTTCAAAATAAACTGACTACGTTTTAGACAACAGGCAAATACTGGATGATTGCTCAGAGCTAAACTTAGATCTAAAACAAAACTGCTCACTAGCATATTTTCAAAATATCTACCAGTCTGACAAGAAACAATTTGGGAACTTCTGAGAAATTATTTCCTGTGAAAATTTCAGACCTCTTGTCGCTGAATTAAAGTGAAAGAAGTGCTGATTACACTGAATCGACTAAACTATTTTCTCACCTCAGAGCGGTAAGCAAATTACTGTGATCAAATATGATTCACTAATTCTTGAATACCGAGTGGTACAAATGCTTGGTGAATTTTTTAATCAACCTGAGTGAGAATGGGTGAATCAACAAGATCTCAAAGAAAATCGAAAAGCGCATAATTTGATGCATGCACAGAAAATAGTCAGGGAGAAAGAGTTTTTTCCAACAGAAGGAGATAGTTTCAATGCCAAAAGTTATTTACTTCTGTATTCATCCTTGAAATTAGCGAGAATCCATCACATTTCACGACAAGACAGTACCACTATTCCTCATAGAGGTTTCGTCAAGGTACAAACTAAGGTTTAAGTACTTGTCAAAATATAACACAATTGTTGAAAAAATAAAAGGTTACAACCAATGGAGAACAAAGAAATCTGGCTTGGACATCTGACCAAAAAGGTACTCTGTCTAATAATTTTTCACTTCAGAAACAGATAAGTGAAGTTCTGTAAAATTTATGACTCGAATCTCGTGTTTTGGATTGTTTACTCTAGGTCATTTTGATTAACAGTTGAAACCCCATTTATCTGGTTTCTGAAATTCCCATACTCTTCGATGAGTAGCTTCTTTTACCGGAAATTCCTACGGTGATGAGATTCAAGTGAGCAAACCAACTATCTTCGACGTTAAAACATGAACGAAATTAAAATACTGATTGCCTTAAATGGCTTGCTGCATTATTAGAGCAAGTAAAAGGTTTGAGAGAAATGAATCCTCATCCAAAAAAAAAAAAAACAATGATAGAGAGGATGAAACATTAAACTGCACCTTGCGTAAAATTTCTGAATTTGAAGGGAACAAATTAAGCATCCCAGATTGAAATTTCTGATTGGGATTGACAAATAAATGCAAATAGGATCAAATTAAACAGAATGGAAACTTGGAAACACTGTGATAAGTTCAGTCATCAATCCATTTTCATGAAAAGACTTCTGTTTTGAAGAAAACGTTCAAGAGAACATAAAATTGATCGACATTGAAAGTTTGACTTTCCACAGCTTAGTAAATTAACAAGAGGCTTTTACAAGATCTAAGAAACTAATGCTAATTTTTTCTTCCAATTTTATCTCCGAATTCTTTCCCTTTTCCGTCCCATTCAATCTGACAATGTTCTGAACAATGATTCAAGATGCAAATACAATCTTAGATAAAATTATTCACAAAAGGATGCCAATTAATGAGACTTTGCTCAATCAATGCTCCAACATACGCTGGAACTTACAGCTTTCCAACAAACGACTGGACAATTACATGAAAAACTTTATCTGATGATTAAAAAAATCTTACATAGAAGGCATTTTCTTGGCAGAAACGTCATGACTCAGCGGGTAGAAAAAGAGCAGATCACTTACTATTTACATAACGACACCGTTGCCACGTCACTCGATTTTACAGATCACAGTTCACGCTCTTCCTTGGCAGACATAAACAGTTTTTGCACGACGTACGTTGTTTTATCTGAAAAATTAAACAAAGAAATGTAACTTTTACACAGAGTGCCTACATAATCCAGATATTGAGAATAGGCTAATTTTCCTAAGACTCTTAAGCAACCATTTTGAAAAAAAAATAAAAAAAAAAAAAAAAAAAAAAAAAAAAAAAAAAACATCTATAAGGCAAAAAAAAAGATCATTCTTTCATTTCTCTGCTTTTTTTCTTCTTACAAATTTTTTATGAAATCATCATGTCTCAAAAATTAGAAAAAACAGAAACTTTATTAAATTAAATTTAATATGTTCATTTTTATTATCACTTAAATTAATTACCCAAAATTTTCATTAAAAAAAAATCTGTAACTATTTATAAACTGATAGCAGAGAAACTAACACTATTAGTCTAACCTTTACTTTGTTAGGACTTGTCTTAACATATTCAAGAACGATGGGCGATTTGTGCAAAATTAATTTCATAATTCATTTAATAAATATATTCCTGTTTACTTCTAAATCTTCTTTTGTACTTCTTCTCTACACTCCTTTCTTCCACACATTTTGGTTACTTTGTAGGGGAAAGCAGAAATCTGGATGATTTCAAAATTGAAATGGTAATATTCCATAGATCTGCACCGTCATATCTTACCACTTCAATCACTTTCAGGCTCTGCTCTTTTAGAGATTGGCACCAAATAGATAGATATAGATACAAAGTTTAAATTTTCAACCTGATCAAGCTCAGGAAGTCGTAAGAAACAATAAATACAAAAATAGCAGAATAAAGGTGGCACCAAATTCCTTTGTATTTTTTGCGCAGTCTTTGGCTCTTCTGATAATTTTGATACAATGGCCTCAGCTTGCATGAACAGTGATTTCTCACCCTCCTAAGAGCAGAAACTAACATTTCCAGCTTGAATACCGAGAAAACTTTGATCCCTATTGTAGAAAAAATGAAAATTTCATGACGCTTACCCAGAGCGCTCCGGAACCATTTTGGCTTGGGTTGCCAAACGACTCCGAAATAATAAACTGGCACACCACTTAGAGTGATGAGACTTCCGACTCCAACTACCAGCGGCGAGTCGAAGAATGGGAGGACGACCAGAAAGAGACACAGGATGACAAAAAGAATAGGAATCCAAATGGAAATCTGCAAGTATGAAAAGTTTTTACCAATAAGTGTTTGATAGGATAGCTTCTTTCGAAGTTGAGACTGATTTTGAAACATAATACTCTGGTGTTTCCTTCACTTCTCGAGGGTATTGAGCAAAGAGAAAATTTGTCGGCAAAGGACATTAGAAGTCAAAAGAATACGGAAACACTGCCTGACATTTGCCTTTGATTGGTTCATTTTTTTTTTTTCAATCGCTTTTTTTTCTTACTTTTAGCAAAAAAGTACAGAAACAAATCGAAGTTTACTTTAATTTTTTAAAACATATTCTTCGACTTGAGAAACTTTTCCTTGGTAGAAAAAAAAATTCTGAATTTATCTTGGGATGAAGCATTGTTTTTACATTTCGCTTCAAAGCAGTGACAAATGAGTAGAAAAAAATTTGATTTGCGTAGCACTTTGTCCACACCGAAATTTGATTTAAAGTTAGCAAGATTTTACTGTAATTCTTTCAGGGATTGTTTTAAAATTATGTGCAAGAAATCATACCTTGATAGGTCGTGGTCTGTTGGGTTGTTTCCAGCGTAGGTATAATAGGCCACTCACTGAGAGTGTGATGAAAAATGATTCTACAAACGTAGAATAAGTGATCAGATCACGGACATTACTAGTGTACAGCATGATTAACGAGAGAATATTCTGAAAAAGAAAAGATCAATCAACCTTGGTTACGCTATCAATGAAAATAAGGAAGAAGCTCTCTTTGTAATCCAGAGAGAGACAGTCAACATTGGATTGTAATCAAATTGAAGTCTGCTTTACATATATTGAATACTCTTTGCAGACATGAGATTATCGACAGGGGAATACATATGCTAGTATGTGAGCTTAAATCTCCTCCACTCAACTTTGTTGGAAATTTCATTTGATTCTTCATCACTAAATGCTGCCTTAAGTAACGGAAGAAAATTGAATTGAACCAGATCGATACAACTGGCTAGGTTTTAGTAACTGCACTACGATAATTATGGTCTTAAAATGTACATCTTTCATCGCAATATTGCAAATCCCCGCTTACGTTCTTTTTTAAAGCAAAAACTGACTCTTTGTACTTTGTTTTAAAATTTTCAAGGAATTTTCTTCACTCATTTAAAAATTTCAACGGAATTTAAAGGATACATATGCATTATGGTTGGTTTCCTTTGGGAAAAAAATGGAGAATAATCAAAGATTTTTAACGTGTTATGGAAAAAGCAGTTTCTGCTCATCGATCTTCCGTGGTGTAGTGGTTGGAGCTTTGCTTCTACAATTAGATGGTTCCGGGTTTGATTCCTCGCCAGGCACCCTGAGTTTGATGATCTCCAACAACACTGCCTGGGGCCGGTTGCTGATCGGGAGGGCCTTTCAACTGTACGAAGGATTTTTCCTAGTTTTATAGACCCAAACTAGATCAAAGATCGAAGTTTTGGCCCTTTAATTGCCTTCAGAGCGTAAGATCAAATGAAACATAGAGGAAAAATAAAATACATTGCAAACAAAATTGTTGATTATTATTTGCATTAAAGCGTCCGAGATTGACTAAAAATATGGACAAAATGGTGTACTCACGAGAAAAACTAAGGAAGGGGTTGGCGTGAATCTATCAACGCTGATGTGCGACAACATGGCTGGGAAGTGGCCATAGCGAGCCCCAACGAAGCACATTCGAGATGATGTCATGATGTGCACGCTCAAACCTCCGAACGCTGACATGGCTACCATTAATGACATGGTCCATGCTAGAGGGCCCATGATGGAATCAGCAAACGACTGGAAAAAAAGCATGCCATTAGATATTGAGCGAAATACAGGTTTCTCATATTTTCTTCATTTTCCCATTCCCTGACTCCTGCTTTTCCCAACTCAAATTTTGGTCCTTTCTTTTTCCCTTCAGAGCACCCAAATTACATCTATCTCTATTGACAACCACTGACTGAGATGACTGCTTACAATTTCCTAATGTCAACTGTAGGTCTTTTATGGATTTGAAATTCAAGTTTTTACCGTACCTACTTTTGTCACTACTTCCTCATGAATGTAAAAAACAAAAAAGAAAATGCGGTGAGAGTTTGCCAAAAGTCACAGGAGTCGACTAAAAACCTCAGAACAATAAGAAGAATCCACATGAAAATTAAACAATTACTTGACTTACTTACACTCACTTATGTGTTATATAAAATTCTATTTGTCAAGCAGAAAACTGAAATTTAAAAACGACCTGTTGCAAACTTTTGCTGGAGCAAAAATAAGAGTCGTTACTCATAGAAAATGTTTCAAAAATCACAATGAGCTCATCGGCAAAGTCTGGAATGTACCCTTTACTTCATAATTTGAATAAGAAATTTGTGTCTTTTCCAGCTTCCCGCCTAAAAAACGGCGAACAACAGCAAGTAAACATTTCGTTAAAGGAGTCATTCCACCCAACCCCTGCTCACAAGGATACTAGGCAATATTCAACAAAGCAGACGCCAATCCGCCAAAACACATGTGACAATGACGCTAATTCTAATCACCTGTAAACAATCAGCATATTTACATTCACATTTTTCTCGCGTTGATAGATATCGGCCTTGATTGACCTGCTTTCCTCAACTTGCGCGTGGAAGCGTCGGCCATGTTGAGCAGGGATTGAATGAAATGACTCCTCCAACGAAATTTTCACCTGTGCTGTAGTATCCTTCTTGAAGCGGGAGGCTTTAAAAATCGCATATTCCTTACACAGATTGTGAAGTTAGGAGTGCATTTTAGAGTTTGCCGATGTGCTCATCATGATTTTTGAGACATCATCTATAAGGAACAACTCTTATCTTTGCTCTAGCAAAAGTTTGCGACAGTAATATTGTACTTACCACTGCCACGGCTTCCGACTGTATCATTTCAACAGGGGTTAGAACAGCCAAATACGCCACATTTGCCAACACATAGATAAAGGTCACAATTGGCAAAGAGATATAAATTGCCCTTGGGAGATTTCTGCAAATTGAAAAAAAAAAACATGGATAGGGCGATAAGGACTCTTGCTAGACAATGTAGAAGTGTAGCGATTTCAGAAATAAGATTTTGCCGCACAAATAACTTTAGCATTAATATTTAACTTTGGCAGTCTTCTGCCAGTAAAATACGAAGAGTCGATTCAAACTACCAATTTTTTCATGCAATGCACTACGAGACAAGGTACAAATTCAAGCATACTGATGAATGTTTCCTCTTTGAAATTTCATTTGGAACACGATTTCAACAAAAATTACTAAAATTAACTCTCAACTGAGGTTTTAACATTTTTATCTTACATTGGTGACGAAAAATTTGTATTTCCCACTCACAGGTAAAACCGGAGTTAACCTGCATCAAATCTTGCATTACAACGATTTTGGCAGGTTTCTCAATCAAGCAGTGTACCTTCCCAACTCTGTGTTGTTTAAAGTGTGAACTGCATGCTGAGCAAAAGCGCAGAGTTTGAGGTTGTCATATTTACTTACTGCGGAGACTATCGCGGTATCCTTTAGTGAGCGATTAATTTTAAGTAGATTATGGTTTTTCTTTAGGAGCAATAATTTTGAATTAAAGCATCGAAAAATACGAATACATATCTTTGTAAGGATGTTCTTTCAATGATTTGAAATTTTTGTTGCACAAATCATGTTCTACGTAAAATTTGGATGAGTATTCATAGTATACTTCTTAAATACGAACCATGTCTGGGGGTCCATTGATGAGTAAAACATCCCCCCCCACCATGTTCTAGAAAACCCTCCATAAAAATGTAAGCTTTACCCTATTTCTTTCCCCTCTCTTCTAGCTTTCAAAGGCTTCAAACGCAAGGCATTTCAAAATTTACTTTGAGGAAGCCTTAAGTATGATTTAAAAGACACCATTTAGGCCCTTCATTAATAAAATAGATTGTATGATTAACAGAGTATCTCAAGGATAACATCAAAATTGAGAGAGAACATTCCAAACGTTACAATGAGGCTTTAACGTCCTTTGAGCATGGGCTCTAAACACAAATTCCTTTGAGCTTCAAGGTGCAACATTGAAGAGCAGGGTGTCTACTAAAACAGAATGGCCAAAATTCAGTACCTTTACAGTACATTCCTAAGAAATTCAGTACCTCCTAAACGGAAAAATTCAGTACTTTTTCAATACCTTCAACTGACTAAATTCGAAAAATTTCAAAAATTTGAATTTCCCGCTTAAATTGCGACAGAAATTCCGGACTTTCTTGCAAAACTCCCGCACTTTTTCAGTACTCCTGGACCGCCCTTAACAAATCAGTACTATTTCCGGACGTGTAGACACCCTGAAGAGAGAGAAGGGGGGGGGGGGATCAGTTTTTCTTGACTTTAAAGCCCTCATTTGAATTGGTCATATTGAGACTTGGACTGCATTTTGCAATTTTGAACTATAAATTCTGGCCCGGTTTAAATACAACGCATGTGCCTTTAGTTTCCCTATGCACATAAGTGTTTTTCCAGAAGAGCCAGAATTTATAGTTCCAAATTGCAAAATGCAGTCCATTTGGCACTTGACAATAATAGTAATGACCATTCAAAATAAAATACAAGGGGTGAAAAAAAATCAAATGGGTATTTTGGAGCATTACTGGATGTTAGTTTTTCTTAAAACTTCAAAAACACCCAAAATACTCAATCAATGATTCTTCTGCTGTTAAAAATTTAAGGTCATCATCAAGTTTTTTGGTGAATGCCGAATTTCATGAGAGTCTATCCAAACGGGCGCTCAAAATCAATACGTAATCAATATTTTCCTACAACTTTGCACCCCAGTAACTAAAAAGGGTTTGAATTTTCACCGACGGTCAAGGCACAAGTTACCCCTCAAACTTGACTTTAATCTTGGGACATACCATACTAAATTTAACAATTTTCTCTTCATAAATATGCAAAAAATCAGAGAACATCGAAGGTCAGAAGTCCTGAGACAGGAACTGATCAATTGGATACATATGCCACTGCAAGTTGCAAAACAGACATAATAGAAGCTTAGGCAAAAACATCAGATGTGACATGTAGTTCAAGTAAGACTTCGTCAATTTCACATACAAGGCTTCAAATGTGACTTGTCAATGATCAATCATGACACCAATAATTGATTCACGGGTCGAGGAGTTGATAGATTGACACAGATCAAAGGTCAAAGATGCCCACTGGAAACTGGGGCTTGTTAACGGACGATCACCCATTCACACAGCTTGTTTGCAGTCTGGCCTATTTCAGACATCCAACAATTGTCAAATTGTCTCATTGAGAATTGATGAATGGACTTTGTTCTGCAAAAGGGAATCACTATTTTCCGCTCATCCATTAAAGCACCTCTAGGGAAAATGCTGGCACATATGTTGTGACTAAAATGAACTGTAAATAGAGGTTCCGAATTGCAAAATGAGAAGAAAGAAAAAACACTAAGAATCGTGGCCCGAACTATATGTAATAAGGTGGTTAAAAAGTACTTCCGAATTTAAAATTTCGAGACTGGAATATTCTACTGTACTCTATGATTATCCAGTTTAAGCATAAAAAATGCAAAATATAACAAAACTAAGTTAAGGTCATTTTGGCATGCAGCAATTTCATGGCATTAAAATATTCACGACAAATATTTTACTTACACATAGGGATTTTTTAATTCTTCTGTCATGAAATTCAGATAGTTCCTGGAAAAGAAAAAAAAGTCTTGAGCATTGAAACCGTTCTGAGTCTCATTGGAAAAATGAGGTAATACATGAAAAAAAAACTGAGTATGGAAAATTTGCATAGAAAAAAGAAAAATGAAAAAAAAGGATGAAAAAAAAAAATTGAAAAATCAGCACTACTCTAGCCCAATACATTTAGTGTAATAGAATTTTCGAAAGTAAGTTTTGTGTACCCATTTGAAACCATCCACAGAAGAATACTGAACATAGCGTTGATAAATACAGGATAGTGTACCAGAGCTTTGAGAAGCTATCTACCTACAAATATTTTTGCCCCCCCCCCTTCCTCCCACCAAAGAAAGAAAAGACAAACCTTCAATTTTCTCCAGTAAGGTGATTTCATAGGATCATTCATTTTTAATGGAAACTTTTAACTCTTCCTCACCTGAAATTGTCTTACGCTTCAATTAGACCATTTCTTCAACTGAGTCAATTGCATAAAAATTTTATTTAGAATGTATTTCGGAATCATTAAATTGAAATTGTGAATGTTTTCCTGACCAGCTATTGTTTAAAAAACTGATGTTTTTTTCTTCTCCTGTATGACCTGTAGACGCTTTGATGGTCAAAACACACAAAAATAAAGCAACCATTGAAGTAACTAAAAATACCAACCTACCAGCCAGAATAGGAGAAAATGCCTGAGTAAAATGCAACTGCAATTTGGCCTGCGTCAGAGGTTGTGTTTGCCCACACGTCTTCAAAATTCGTCATTCCTCTATCCGCTGCCAAAAGAAAAATAAAAAATAAAAAAAAATTAAAAAAAGATAGTAGATACATTTTCTGTCTGAAAATACTTCATATGACATTTCATTTGGGACTATGTATGACTTTAAAAATGCACACGATATAAATGGCATTTTGAAGGAGATAATTTCTTTAAAAATGGCTGCTCCCATGCAAAACCCTTGGGTAGTTGTACTGTTGTGAAAAAATCCCAACGGTTGAAATTACAACAGTTCATATTTTTTTTTTTTTAATCATTTCCTGAAAATACAAAGTGAACTAAGCTTCTGGGGATTTTTTCAGGGTTTTTTTTTAACCCTGTATGACTGAGAAATTTTGTTTTGGAAATGCTAAATAAGGGACCTATTGGAAACGATACATTTGGCGGGCTCTGATGATGTTGCCAGGCAGGGGAAATGGCGTTTGCTGATTAGCTGAACTCATATTCAGGCATTGCCTAACTACGTCAACTCGACTGTTAGGTTAGAATTGGCCAGATTCTGAATAGCTTTTTTCCCTTCAGAAATGATTTTTTGAACTGTTTAGTGAACTTTTTGGTTTTCCCACAAAATTTTACCCGGTCAAATTAATCCCGCGAAAATTTCTTGCCTCTTTCCCATTGACGACAAGGAAAAATCTGGACCTTAATTCAAAACCTTCATCGGAGCAAGTGTGGATAACGACAAAGTACAAATAATAGCCCATAAGTACAAGTACAATAAAATGATAAAGTAATTAAGTAAGCTTTGTTTTACCCATTTCTTACTTTTTTATTCTGTTGTACCTAAGAACGCTTGACTGGTGAAATTAACTGCTAAAAGTAAAACAGTCAAAGAAATCAGCCAAGTGGATCTTTAGATTTGACAAAGACAAAAAAGAGGATTAATATGAGGAGAGTTAAAACACGTAAAATAATGATCATTGTGTAATTAGCAATTTTTGGGGGGATCAAAAAAGGCTTTTCATGGTTGTCACAGAATTTAGAAAATAAAATGCCCTGATATTTCCCTGACACTTTTGGCGAAATTCCCTGACAATTGAAGGTGTGACAGATGGTTAAGAGGACATGATTAAAAATAGTTTTCAGGCAAAATTTGTTGTTCAAAACCTCAAAACTATTCTAGAAAGCAAATGAAGGTGATTTAACAAATTTTCCCTGATATTTTTGTCATTTTCCCTGACATTTCCCGGTTTTCCCTGACCCTTCCCGGTTTTCCCTGACTGTGGCAACCCTGGTTTTTTCATTTAGAAAATAAGATGCCAAAAATAAAACTTACCAAAAGTCATATATGCAAGCCCAGCAAGAATAATTATGCACAGAGCAGCGATCTTGGCTATCATAAAAACATTCTGGGTCCTTGCTGTTGCTTTCACATTGTAGCAGTTCAGAAACGTCAAAAAGCCTAAAATAATCAAGACAAAAATTGTTAGGATTTTTTCTTTTTCTTTGGAGAATAGTCTATAATCAAGACAAAAATTGTTAGCATTTTTTCTTTTTCTTTGGAGGATAGTCTAAAAGATTTTCAAGCAATACAGTCCGATTCCCTATGAAAAAATTAAAAAGAGCAGAAAATTTACAACATCCCAATCAACATACTTGGTTTCTGAGTGTAGCCATTGATATACTACCTATATTAGTTGCCACTAATACTTGATGATGATGTTCAGATAATATTTATAAACATTTACGACATTCATCTGTCCATCCTGAGTCAAAACCTGGAGGTTGAAATTCCAGCGCGTTTTACACGTATCGATAACTAAAGTGTGAAACCGTGTGCCTCCATTGCGGGGTTTCAAAGTTTCCACTCCTATTTTATTTCTTCAAAAGAAAAACAAGGCAACTTCGTACCTTGGAATTAATAAAAAATATTCCACTAATCGAGGAGAAAACCGTGGCAGTTTTCAAGAAACTATACTGACTATTTTTCTGAAGAAAAAATAAAGTATGATAGAAAGTCTGCAGCACCGCAAACAGAGGTACCTGGTTTCAAACTTTAGACATCAATAAATTGATAGTTAAAGTAAAAAAATGCATATCTCTGACTATACCATTGTAATTTCTGGCTATTTTTAGTCATTTTGAAAGAAAACCATCAGACAGCGTTAATGAGAATTTCTTTAAATTTTATTTACTCATAAAGAAACATTCACAGATGATTCAGTGATTCTTAAACAGTACCATTGAGATGTGAATTTTTCAACTTTGACCACCAATAACGAGATACCATTTATGATTAATTATACATACATACAAAGACACTTCTACAATAGAGGATTATCCATAAAGATGAAATATAAATCCGAACATAAACGGATGGATTGATCAATAGCGAATAAGAGGAATTTTTGTTCAAATTTAATTCAAAAAATCATTTAGGTGCGGCATTTTTTTTTCCTGCTCACAGAAAGAGGAATACGAGAAGCTTTCTAGCTTTCCCTGGTTTCCAAAACAACTTTTAACTTTTCCCTGCCTTTGGCTGATAACACTGTAACACCATTTTGAATTGTTTTCTTTCTTTTCTTTTCCAACAAAGACACTCTGTCATTCAAAAATCGAAATACAGAATGGTCAGGAAATCCAGGGTCACATCCCCTGTGGCGGTTATGACTGAACACACACTTACAGATAACACTGGCCGCAATCAGCTTTTTTGGTAGGTCAGGAACATCACAAGTGGGGAAGAAAGGCTTGATTATATAATTGGCAAACGTTAATCCCATGATAGCATTCGTTGTGGGTCTGGAAGAATTAGAAAATATTAAAAATTCATAGTCATGTACTTGTAGCAGTGGTTAGAGAAAAAGAAAAACTATTCAAATTAAAGCAGAAACGGGAAGAAAAAAAACTCCATCGGAATCAGTTTTCCATCCTCGTTACGACATCTGATTTTCTAAGTGTCGTTCTGCTACCAAAAATGAATTATTCCACTTCTTGTGAGCCCAGAGGAGTAGAGAATTACAAATACAACAGAGCTCATAAAAAATTGCAAACATGCCCTTTCATCAGCGGAGAAGCGAAATAATTATCAAGTTGATTCTCTGACTGATAGAAAAAAGCTCCATCAAGTTATTACTCACTTTATTTCGGTTTAAGGCACTTAAATTAAAAGTGCAGACTTCTGCAAGCAGGTAATTAACTTATCAGATGCTTGGAAGAGATTATAAATTGATTTGAAAGGGCTCAAACATCTCTAAAATTGATCAATGAACGTGTGTCTGCCCGAGACTGGTAAATTAGCACTAATACTTCTTTTGCAGAGATAAAATAAACGAGGAAGCAAAAATAAAGACAGGAGAGGTGCTAGAATGACAAATCTTAGGAGAAAAACTAATCAAATATTTGAGTATAAGAGCAGCACTTTCTTGAATACCAGGGAGGAATTCTAAATACAAAGAGAAGCACTTTCTTCGATAACAACATTTCCTGACTTTTCCATGACTTATCAGGAGTTCAGTACAGAAAAATTATTTGCATTTTCGATGTTTTTTTTTTTTTTTTTTTTTTTTTTTTTTTTTTTTTTTTTTTTAAGCTCGATTTCTCCAGGAAATTTGTGCTTATTCTTTTGAAATTAAAAAAATCTAAGATTTGATAACTTGGAAGCTTAAGTTCTAACTTTCGTCGATTGGGCTTGTAAAAGCGGTAGATGATATTGAAATTTGTAGTAATTCTTTGGGATTAGGTCTTTTTTAAATCACAGATATGGTTACATGTCGATGGCACAAGTACAAAACCTTGTAACTCTGCTGGCAATGTTGCAAACTTCCTATCGTTCTTTTTTTTTTTTTCTCAGCAAAACTAGACAACTTATTTTACTACTAGACAATTTATTTTTGCATTAGAAAACTGGGCAAAGTATTTTCTTAAAAATTTGCTTGATTTTTCTTCTCTATTGACAGAATATTCCGTATAAATTTCGAGCTGTTAAGTTAACTCCTTTCTTTTTGACAAAACAAAATAGCAGCAGAAATTTTGAAATACTGCAACAGAGACACATGGTTTCACACTTCCGACATCGACATGTTCTCCTTTCATACCTGGAATATCCTTGATATAAAAATTTTCTACTTTGGTTCTGAAGTCATAGCGGCTCTTTGGATTTGTAACACAGAAATTTTGCGAACTATCGACAGTTTGAGTTCAAAATACAGGGTGTTTCAGACCACCCGTACCAGGCCTTTTTCTCGGTTGGTATAGGTCGTACGAAGTCGGAGACCGCGGGGATGAATAGGGAATTGACCCCAAGGAATCCGAATTTCGTGGTCCGGAAACCCCCCCCCCCCCCCTCCCCTTGGGGGGTAAAGGGGGGGTCACGATGCTAAAAGTCACGGTTCTCGACCGAATTGCGGATAGATCGCATCAGAATTGAAAAGCACGGAAAATTTCACGTGGAATTGACCCCTACAAATCCAAAATCGGACCATCCGAGGCCCAAAAATGACCCCCTAAAGAGGGGGGCAGTACCCCCCTCCATAATTTCTCTTTGGTCTCAAAATTGACGTAGATTCTCCAGAAAAAGACAGTTTCCCGGGTAATCGACCTCGAGAAATCCAAATTTCATGGTCCCGAAGTTCCTCTAGCCTCCCTGGGGGAGTAAAAGGGGGGCCCAATTTTAAAAATCGGGGCTCCTTTCCGAATCGCAAATTGATTGCATCCAAATTGAGGAGCAGAACACATTTACGTCTTAAGTGACTCCTAAGAGTTCTAATAGACCCCCTGAACGGCAGAAAGTAACTCTTTGAGGAGGGGGGCTTCGCCCCCGCCAAAAATTTCTCAAGATTCCTCTTTGGTCGCAAAATTGACGTCGATTCTCCAGAAAAAGACGATTTCCCATGGAATCGACCCCGAGGACTCTAAATTCCATGTTCCCTTAGCTCCTCGGGGTCAATTACATGGGAGACCGTCTTTTTCTGGAGAATCGACGTCAATTTTGCGATCAAAGAGGAATCTTGAGAAATTTTTGGCGGGGGCGAAGCCCCCCTCCTCAAAGAGTTACTTTCTGCCGTTCAGGGGGTCTATTAGAACTCTTAGGAGTCACTTAAGACGTAAATGTGTTCTGCTCCTCAATTTGGATGCAATCAATTTGTGATTCGGAAAGGAGCCCCGATTTTTAAAATTGGGCCCCCCTTTTACTCCCCCAGGGAGGCTAGAGGAACTTCGGGACCATGAAATTTGGATTTCTCGAGGTCGATTACCCGGGAAACTGTCTTTTTCTGGAGAATCTACGTCAATTTTGAGACCAAAGAGAAATTATGGAGGGGGGTACTGCCCCCCTCTTTAGGGGGTCATTTTTGGGCCTCGGATGGTCCGATTTTGGATTTGTAGGGGTCAATTCCACGTGAAATTTTCCGTGCTTTTCAATTCTGATGCGATCTATCCGCAATTCGGTCGAGAACCGTGACTTTTAGCATCGTGACCCCCCCTTTACCCCCCAAGGGGAGGTGGGGGGGGGGGGGTTTCCGGACCACGAAATTCGGATTCCTTGGGGTCAATTCCCTATTCATCCCCGCGGTCTCCGACTTCGTACGACCTATACCAACCGAGAAAAAGGCCTGGTACGGGTGGTCTGAAACACCCTGTATTTTGAACTCAAACTGTCGATAGTTCGCAAAATTTCTGTGTTACAAATCCAAAGAGCCGCTATGACTTCAGAACCAAAGTAGAAAATTTTTATATCAAGGATATTCCAGGTATGAAAGGAGAACATGTCGATGTCGGAAGTGTGAAACCATGTGTCTCTGTTGCAGTATTTCAAAATTTCTGCTGCTATTTTGTTTTGTCAAAAAGAAAGGAGTTAACTTAACAGCTCGAAATTTATACGGAATATTCTGTCAATAGAGAAGAAAAATCAAGCAAATTTTTAAGAAAATACTTTGCCCAGTTTTCTAATGCAAAAATAAATTGTCTAGTAGTAAAATAAGTTGTCTAGTTTTGCTGAGAAAAAAAAAAAAAAGAACGATAGGAAGTTTGCAACATTATTTTGTAAAGCAAGGACTTCTCTCTATAAACACCCATAACAATAACAGCATGCTGAGACTTCCATACCTACATCATGCATTAAAAAAGAGGGGAAAAGGGGGTAATTTTGTGCAGTTAAGATGATTTGCTTTCTCACAGAAATTTTTATACCAAGAATTCAGATAAAAGTTTCAGGGGACAAAAAATGACGCGTCAACTAAACAGTCTAGCATTTTTTTCCCCCACTCATGATTAATTTTTTTTTAATAAAAAAGTAAAAGCTGTTACTTAATTTTTGAGCAGTCAGCTAATAACAGTGGCCTCGGTAGCTGCCGAAACGCATCTTGACGAATAGTCGAAGTCACGGTGGAAGCGTGAGTTTTTTTACTTAAGTGTTCAAAAATTAAGTCTAGCACAGGATCATTTGGACTACATTTTGCAATTTGGAACTATAGATTTGGCTCCTCTGGAAAAACACTTATGTGCATAGGGAAACTAATGGCACATACGTTGTTTTCAAACAAGGCTGGAATTTACAGTTCCGAATTGCAAAATGAGGTCCATTTAAGTGTTGTGTTCACTTGACTTTCACTTGGACGCACTAACTTTGATTTTCCAGGACAAATTTGTGCAATTGAGTGATGGTAGGGCACTGCAAAAAATACATAGATTCCAATTTTTTGAAAGATTTTCTGCTTACACAAAGATGAGCATGGCATCCCACAAGTATAGAAAAGCTGGAATAGGGCCGAACGCCTCAAAGATGTAGGCATAGTCACCACCGGACTTGGGGATAGATGTCCCCAATTCAGCATAGCACAAAGCACCGACCATGGATAGAATACCGCACAACACCCAGATAAGCAAACTAAGACCTGCAGATTTGGCATCTTGGATGACTGTAGTCGGTGAGATGAATATACCTGCAAAAAAAGGGTTATTGATAGAAAAAATAATTCACGTGTGATCGTTTACTGGCAAGGGACAGGGGTTATATTTAGGTTATAGGTATGTCCCTGTAGACAGAAGGAGTCTGCAGGGACTTCCCATGGAAATTATTAAAAATTTAGACCCTGCGCAGACCCACTTCATCTATTTTAGCGATAAAATCTTATAAGATGAGTGGAAAAATATTTTCTTATCCTTAACATTCTGACTTTATTTTTCTCAATTTTTTCCACTTTCGGTTAATTCATAGCATTACACTGCTCCGGACAGAGTACTAAACCTCTAAGGAAGGAGATAAGAGCTTCTTCTTCTCTCTTGAATTGTGGATCATATATTTTTGTTACTTTAAAGTGGGCCCTAGTAGCAATGACCGTTTAAATACTGATGAAATTTTCGTACTAGGAAATCTTTTTTAGGTATTTTTTAAAAAAATTTGAGGAAAAAGTGTTAGAAAAACTCTTTAAAAATTACTGTACCTAGTTCCTTAAATTTTTTTCAAACATTTAAGTGATGAAAAACTCGAGATGATATTTTAGGAGTTTCTTTAACATTTGTTTTACTTGAATTTTACCGCTCGTAAATTTTGCTTTAAAAATAGCCAAAAAAGTTTTCTAATGAGAGATTCTTGACAAGTTATTTAAGAGTTGTTCTTTTGAAATTTAAGAGTTTTTAAAAGTTTTTCTTGACAGTCGTTGCTATTAAGGAGGGCTCATGAAGGAGGAGATTTTACAGAAGCTTAAATTTAAAACAAGGTTTGAATTGGATCTTGGCCCCATACTTTGAGCTCCAAATTCTTGATCTGTCACATGAAACAAACATTTCTCTGTGGTTACTTCTCACTACAAAAGAAAAGATTAGTCATGCCAATAAGTTGGTTAATTTACTCATTGCTGAAAATTTTCCTCGGTTATCATGAATGTATGGTACCATTATTTGGAATAACATATTGTAGGGAATTGGTTATTTGCAAGATTTCAGAGGAACAGAACCATAGCAAGTAACAAAGAGATAACTGCACATAAAAAGAAAAGATATTTGAAAATGATAACTACAAACCTGATCCAAAAATAATTCCTAGGATGATGGCAACTCCTTCCAACAACCCTAGCTGCTTCTTCATGCATACTTTTTCCTGTTTGGTGCCAACCGGCACCATTGGCGTGCCTAGCTCAGAGCTAGATGTCATTGCCACCAATCTGAATACAAAATCACACATGTAAGAATATGAAATCACAATCCAAAAAAGGCTGTGCAATTTTTGAAAAATCACTATGAGAAAAAAGAAGTTTTGAAGATGACAAGCTCCCATAGAATAGTTTTTACTACAGAAACTAAATAGAATTCAAAAATTCAATAATAATTCTGAGATCATGTTTGTCACTCGCCAAATGTTAGGGAAAAATTAGTGGACCTAAACTTCTTGGGGATATGGATTTACTTACCTACATTTCTTTGCAATGAGGAGAAAAGAATATTGGCTGTAAATCTTTGAGATTCTATCGCTAGGAATGAGATTATTTTCTCTGATATTGAATATTCTGCAGAGTGTCCTATTTATGTCCCATGAAAGATCTAGTCCATAGGATTTTTCGACAACAAAAATACTTAGGTGTCTGGTGAGGATCAACTGAAATCTTCGGTGGAGATGGAACATGCAAATATTGTAGCATAATCTTGTCGTGAGATTTTCATGCCGGAGAGAAGGTCACAAAAGTAAAAATTGATTCTTAAGCTAAAGACGATTCAAACAGTCAAATATTTCATCGCACTGAGTGGAAGAAAAATTGAATACTTAAATGGTTGGATCGTAAGAATTTGGCATATACTGATCATTAATACTGATCAATACTGATCATTAAAATACACCCATCATAAATCTGGTTACTTAAATGTTAATTGTCTAGAGTCCCCATAGTTCAATCTTAAAGGACGAAATAACGAAAAAATTGGCCTAGATCGTAGTGGTATGTTCCTGCTAA
This sequence comes from Bemisia tabaci, assembly GCF_918797505.1. Taxonomy (NCBI): domain Eukaryota; kingdom Metazoa; phylum Arthropoda; class Insecta; order Hemiptera; family Aleyrodidae; genus Bemisia; species Bemisia tabaci. The sequence goes on along the minus strand of NC_092801.1, from coordinate 16,142,059 downwards.
GAGACTTCCTGGAAAAAATTCTTCGGCTATGATAATGAACTTGAAAATTATGTTTCACTGTTGAGGACAGATATACTACTAACTTTAGAGTGGGGTTGTTCATAAAATGATTTGGAAGGAATAAAGTTACTGCAATAATCTCCTTGAAAGCTTCCCCCAAGAGAATACTGACGGACATGGATAGAAAATCTTTCTTCAACTATAATCTGCCTTAAACATTCTGTATTAAGTCTTGACGACTTTCTTCATGCGACTAATAAATTTCTGCTGGCAGCAACCCACAACCAAGATCAGCAGAGGAGAGGTGTTTGACACTTCAACGGCTTTGCTCGAGTGCATGAAAATTGCATCATCCAAAGCTACCCTTTCTTCGAATAATGTCACAGCTTTCTGTGCGCTTCAGCAAAGCATCACCGCCTTACTTGGCAACTTGATTGACAACAAAAGCTTGGTTAACTTACAGAGAATGTCGTTGATATTTCTGAAAGTACCGGGGAGAGAGAGATCAAAGACCTAGTCCTGGCACTGTTCCAAACAATATGTGGCGAAGGAAACACAAAGGCACATTAACTAACAGGCAAATAAGACTTCCAGGAAAGTATCCAAGAAGTGGTGGGTTTAGGAAGCAAGTAATTGACTCTGTGGTCGTGGGTAAATAAGGGTGAGACTCGTTAATTCAACAACGAGTTCAAAGTTTATCGGCCACGCTGTCGGTGACTAAAAAAGGTAAATAAGAGACCATGCGGTGGCCGAAATACCGAGAAAAGGGGAGTTAATTTTAACCTCAGACACGTGGACTCGATGGACTCTTACCTCGTTGATTAAAACTGTCCTGAATAACAAAGCTAAAGCAAAAGCACTAGTAGAACGGGACGGAATATTCGCACAAGTTCAAATGTAACTTATCACTGCATTCCCAACGACAAATTCATAATCGTTCTTATCACCCAGGGACGAAACGCCGCGGAATCACAAAACACCGAATAATCGTTGATTGCTTTGTTGCCGGCTTTTTTCATTTTTCCTTGGCGTATGACGTAAAATGACGGAGTAAACGTAAACATAACCCCAAAAAATTTTCTGTGCGTGTGCCCGAGGAGCCATGCTTGAAAGAGTCTCTTTCTGTCAAGTTCGTGGATGATTTTATGGTGACATTCCAACCCTTAAAGGACATCCATTATTATGTAAGTTCCTTATTTTAAGATTGAAATCCATAATGCAGTTCACAACTATGCCACTGTTATATTTTTAGTAGCAGTGATCATATTGAGTTCAATAGAGTCTCAATGTACTGGTTACTGTTGCGCCAATGAAGTCTTCTTTTGAGGCCGCTTCGTCCAGTAAGTACTCCTGAAATTAGTGTGCGGCGACTGGCAATGCCATATAGGTTCTATACAGAAAAAAAAGGAGGTGTTTGCATCTTGAGGATTGTTTACCCGTTGTTGTTACGTAGGTCAGTACAGGCCTGTAGTACAGTACCGGTGCTCTAGCAAATTCCAGGATTCGAAGTCTGAGAAATGAACCATAAAGTCCGATTTTGTTACTTAAATCAACTCATGATACGATTTCAAACACCCTCAGTAGGATGAGTTTTTCCCATTAACCACACCATTTCCAAGAAAATTGATGATAAAAATTGTCCGTACACACCTACGTCATCTAAAAGAATCCAAGATGCCCGAAATGAAAACACCTCCTTTTTTTCTAATCAATGAATTCTCGAGAACAATCTGTTGCTTTTCAAGCTATCGGAGCTTGTTCACCGTGGGCCCATTATCAAAAGTGGTTAACATGACACTCATGAAATGTGGCACGTGTGTCTGAACTTTTGGAGCAGTACTGATTTACAGCTAATCAGAGATTACCTTTACCTTTTACTTTTTCTGTTTGGTGTTATTCGATGCTGATCAAGTAGGCTCCGTATCATGGTTCTCTTACTTAGATTATCTACAATTATCTATCACAATTCGGGATGAACGATCATAGAATCAGAATGCAATTATTTGAAACTTTTACTTAGATTGCGATTATTTGAGAAATCGAATCTTTCGATTTTGATTACTTTTCAATTCTGTCATTCAAACTTTTGGTAAAATATTTCCAGACTATGGATTTCTTTCGAGTCATACTGGAGTAGAGAAGCTATAGGAAAAATTCCGCTTACAAAACTCCGCTGCCAGGGACAAAACAGGAGAACTTGACCAGAGCTCCAGAGCTAATTCATTACCAAACCTCAATTTTGAACTATTGGAGGGAACGTAACAGGTAGTTGTAATTTTGCCATACCTTCAAGTATTAATCAAAATGTACGATTAACTTCACCAATAATGGAGTGTGACTCCAATATCTTTGTACAGATTATTTGATCAATGAAATATTTGTCCATCCCCAGTCACAACTTGTAATAATGTCACAACTTTCTGAATGCTAAAAAATCTGATTTTTCTTTCAGGCCTGTTACCTATATCTCCGTTTTCGCATCATACTATTGGTGAATATTGTTCGATGAATCGTCTTGTAGGTTTTCTGTCAAGGCATCATTCAAACGGTGGAACTGAATAATTCGTACGTATTTGTTTACATCTCATGGAATTTTCAACATTCGCAGCAAGTTAGCAGCATTGTTTTCTCTCCATTTAAACATAGGGAAATTGGACTGCTTTAAGCAGAAAGAAACCAAGCCACATCAGCTATTTCCAAATTTAATCAGACAGTTTAATTTTTTACATGAAAAAGTTTTTTGTACAATTTTAAGTGAATTTTATGCATAATACGATGCAAATTCCTTAAAATTTACAAACAAATCAGCACTAACATTCTCTTGTAACTAATTAAATTGCCCAGTTAAATTTGGCAATAGCTGATGTAGCTCGGTTCCTTCCTGTTAAATGCAGTCCAATTAATCAATTTCTAGTGGAGCCAGGTGCTCCGCCAAGAATGGATTATTCATTTCAGATGTGAATGAAGAGGTAGCAATGTAGCCAATTTGCAATGTTCCCATGTATTTATCTAGGAGGTCTGAGGGGCTTTCCCCAGGAAAATTTAAAAAATGTATAATCCTCACAGTTGCACTTTCACTTATTTTTCGTCAAATCTCACCTGCCCAGTATTATACTTTCGAAAAAAAGTAACAATTTTTCTGAAAAATTTCTCCTTTGCCTCCTTTTCCTCAAATTTGCTGCTATAAAGTAACCGCCTAGGTTCCTCAAATCCAGACTCAGGTTAATCCAGGCATTTTAGATGTTTTTTAGGTGTTTCAGTTTTTTTTTTTTTTTTTTTTTTTTGAATACGCTATCTGAATTTTCTCATACCAAAAAGTCACTAGAGAAGGCTCAGAATTCAACAATGTACTAGTAAATTTAAAAATTAACCTGCTAAAGAAACCAAACGCAAAGAAGTTGTTTAATTTGCTGAGAGGAAGAATGTTGAGAGTGCAACTCAATATGTAGAAAAGCTGTCATATCCAAATTCTTATCTGCCATACCAGCAGATGATCTAATCTTGAATTTCTTTCATATCCCATTTTCCAATATGTGCAATTGTTTTATTCTCCAAATCATATGCTCATTTATTTTGAAATTGATTTCAATCCAGGATTCTGAATGGATCAACCAGAAGCAAAACACACGTCCATAGCACAACTCATCACTCCAAAAGACGAAATTTCAGGGGCTGTGTCGAGTATGAAATGTATGGAGTATTCGCTGGACACCAAACCCGAGGTTAGTCACACGGTATTCATAAATTGTGAAATAACAGAATCGGACCCAGAATCAGGATTCGACAAGGAATTCACCATTCTTGCATCCCACCCTGTGAAAATTGAGAAAGATCCTTTGTGTCAAGGATCTCCTTCACCAGATCAACCAGAGATTTGCTCCTACTCGTTCGATGCTCCAGCCGGTTTTGCCACAGAACTTAAATCCAAGGTAGACAATGAGGAGGAAAACTTGACCAATCAGTTACACACTAATTTTGAAATCAAGGATGAAATCTCTCCGCAACCAGATGAATCAGAAGCCACATTTACACAAATGAATGAGGAGATCCTAACAAAAAATTATATTCATGCAGCACCTTCTCATGTTCCATTGGTTCCTTTTGTGAGACTGAAAAATATTGATGATGTTCCTCTTTACCAATCTCAAGTAAACCTTGACGTGGAAGCAGAATCCAAAGAAAATGAATTCAATAGTGTTGGATCAAGCATGTCACCAAACAGAGGTATAATTACCGTAAGGAATGAAAATAATTTCTGTCATAAATCATACAAGTGCAGCTTTTGCTCCGCATGTTATTCATCTGATTGTGATTTAAAGCAACATATACAACAACACTTTCTTAAGAAACCGTTCAGGTGCAGTGATTGCTCTGCTTCATTTTCCCTTAAAAGCTTATTGCAACTTCATATGCTAACGCACACGGGTAAGACGCCATTCAGTTGCAGCCATTGCACTGCTACTTTTACCTATAATTGCGAACTAAAAATACACTTACGAAAACACACTGGTGAGAAACCATTCAGTTGCAGTCATTGCCCTATGTCTTTTACTCAGAAATGTACTTTGAATAAGCATTTGCTAATTCATACGGGTGAGAAACCTTTCAAGTGCAGTCATTGCGCTGATTCATTTGCCCGTAAACGTCTTTTAAAAGCTCATTCGCTCAAGAATCACAATGGTGAAAAACCATTTGGTTGCAATCTTTGCTCTGCTACTTTTCTCTATGAATACGAATTGAAAAAACATTTCCGGAAACATACCGGTGAGAAACCATTCAATTGTTGCCATTGCCCTGAGTCTTTTACTGAAAAAAGGAGTTTAAAAAAGCATTTGCTAATTCATACTGGTGAGAAACCTTTCAAATGTAGTCATTGCGCTGATTCATTTGCCAGTAAATATCTTTTAAGAACTCATTTGCTGAATCACACCGGTGAGAAACCATTCAGTTGCAGTCTCTGCTCTTCCACTTTCTTTGAAAAATCCCATCTGAAAACACACATGCGGTCTCATTCTGGTGAGAGACCATTCAGATGCAGTCATTGCCCAGCATCCTTTGTTCTATCGGGTGCTTTAAAAGTCCATCTGCGAATTCACACTGGTGAGAAACCATTCAGTTGCAGTCATTGTTCTGCCTGTTTTTCCCACAAATCCGTACTGGTTAATCATTTGCGAAGACACACCGGTGAGAAACCATTCATTTGTAGCAAGTGCCCTCGCACTTTTAACCAAAGAACCATTTTAAGGGTTCATATGCGGTCGCACACCGGTGAGAAACCATACAAATGTAGTCATTGTCCCGCCTCATATTCTGTAAAAGCCAATGTATCACTTCACATGCGAATACACACCGGTGAGAATGGGCCGTTCAGGTGCGATCATTGTTCTGCATCTTTTTCACAGAAGAGACATTTAAGCCGACATTTGCACTTACATGCTGGCGGGAAATCATTCAGCTGCGGTCATTGCTCAGCCACCTTCACCAAAAAAACCAAATTAAGGAAGCATATCCTGAAGCACTCCATACAAAATCATTCTGATGCAATCTTTGTTCTTCCTTTTCTTCAAAGAAGAACAAATCATTGAAGTACTTGCAAAAGCACTCTGGTTAGAAACCGTCCATTTGGCCAGTAATTTTGCCCAAATGAGGATCCTAACAAAGTATACAGGGTGATCCAAAAGTCCTACACCATGCTGTAATATTCAACAGGTTTCAATATAAAGAGAGTTCGAATTGAAAAGATTCCATGTGGAGAAATTTCGAATTAGAGAGGTTCGAATATAGAGGAGCAAATGGACGGATTTACGCCAAAAGGAACCAAAAATATCAGTTTGTTTCTTTACGGAAGTAAAAATTACACTAAGTTATTAATTATTAATTATTTATATTTAATTTTAAAATTATTAATTATTATCAATTAGGTACTCTAGTCACACAAGAGTAACCTAAAATAGTAGAGTTGTATTTTTGGAAGTAGTCAGTAATTTTTGATTGACTGAGATTACTCCACCTTGCGCTGTCAACATTGTTCTCCAAAGTTACCAGTGCATCGAAAAAATTATCATCGAGATCCAGCCGTTCACCATTACCGTTGTTTACTCGACCATTACCAATGGGCATTTTGTCCTTGTTTTTCAACATTGTGGACAGGGTGGAAGGCGGAATATCGCCTTGGATAGATTCGTTGCAACCCTTTTTTAACACATTTAACGCTGTTAAGTCACTAAATTCCTGGATCAAGTCCGTCGAGGACTCGCCTTTTTCTAACACTAGAAGATCATTAAGGCTGCAATTGCTGCAAATGAGGTCTTCGATTTTTGAAGCAAAGGTGTGGACGGAAGATGACCCTTGGCTCAACGCCGCGAGTTCGTTCTGTACGGCTGCGATGGTGGTTTTGGGGTTGAACCTGGTTTTAAGATGTTTCTCAAAATCATCGAAGGTACCAATGTTGGTAGATATGGCTAATTTTGCCTTTCCCTTGAGCTTCACCTTTGATAAATATTGTAGAAAAAGATGTTTGGAATCAGATTTCAACATACTCCGATACAAGCGCGCACAGTCCAAGAAATCTTTTAATTGTTCTGCGTTTCCAGTGAAGTCCGCCACTGTGGCCTCGGCGGCCCTTAAATCGAAGTCGAGACACATCGTAGATTGTTTCGAACCAGAAGTTGAAGTAGAAACCCGCGCGTTTGCCAAAAAGGCCTCAGCCTTTGTGTATAAATTAGTAACTTCGCCCGTTTTTAGTTCCTCTGGAATGTTCAACCATAAATTTTCAAGCGCGATCACCTTCTGGGGAGCTTCGAGTGCTCAGCGGTCTTTCGGGTTTTAAACAATTTCGCAAATTTGTGAAGTCTTCCAGAGACATAGCACGAAAAATAAATCACAAATTAAAAGGATTACACTCAGGGAAACGCAAAACGCACAATAAGAAGCATGAAAAGTGTGAGTAAACGGACGGGAAATATACCGATTATCGCACATTTAATAACAACAGTGTCTACCATTATAAACTTAATCACAAAAGTCCCAGCGAGGAGAGTAGGTGCGCCCATTGGCGTGGGGCGGCACGCGAACCGTTGGGTACGAGGGGCGTCGTCGCACGGGCCCTCCCCATGTAGCAACTCCAGATCCAGATCGGAGAACCATGAAGTCTGCTTGTTGCGTCCTATAACTCCACCCAAAACCTCAGGATCCCTGTAGGATACAGAATTTAAAAACTGAAGGAAGGCGTTTTGAACATCGCTGAGGGATTTTATTATATGGAAGTCGTTGAAAGCAGATTCACGAGCTAGGTAGATGAGAGCATTTCGTAAAGATTTTAGCTCAGGGATTCGTTGGGGGACGTGACGCTTTCTTCGTGTCATCGATATCATGCCGGAATGGGAATCAAGTAAATAAACCGTTACGTTGTCAGGGATGTCGGGTATGAGCTGGTGTACTTCCAGATGAACGTTGCGCACTGACCCGGCGTCTTTACCTTCATTCAGCAGGATGATCGTATTGGCCAGGTCTGGGAAGTCGGGATCTTCGGGCAACTGACATAGTGGAGCCGTGTCAAATTTTTTGTAACACCTAACATTTATGTTATATCGCTTGATCTCAAATTTGGGTTCTGGAAAAAACGCAAGAGTAGACGCACTGTCGAGTGGGATGTGAAATTCACGAGCTGTGCCATTAATGATGTAGGTATTGTCGTTTCCAATTATTATCTTGGCTTGAACGGAATTATCGGTCGAGAAGAGATGCACAGGGTACCGATCGCTCCCGATAGAGCACGCGAAGTCCTGAATGCATGTATCGCCGAAGCAACTCACGTGGCAACCCTTGTCCTCTTTCAGTTGCCGAATTCCACTGTTAACGAATACTGTGGAAACATTTAGATTTATTGGTAATTTATTTTCCATGTATAACGATATATTGGCAATATATCGGTAATATATTGCCAATAATCAATCCATTCGGGAAACAAATGTTGATCAATATAATAGCAGTAAAATCACTGATAATATTGCAATAAAATTGTAATAAAGTGCCTAAAAATTGGTAATAAAACACCAATTTGAAAACTTTCCCATGCTCCTCATTGGAAAGAAAACACACATTTTTTTTTTCATTTTTTTCATCCCATCATTTTTCTTTCTTAATGGGTCTATTAGATAATGGTATATCTTAATAAATGGTAATTAAATTTTTCTTCTCCTTTTTCCAATAAATTTTTCTTTTAAAATTGCTTTTCTTTAATCATTCACTTCTAATGGGTTGATATCTGATTAGTACTTCATATTGTGGGCATTACAGACCTGAAAAGCACTTTAGGATGATTCACAATTTGAACCAGAAAGTGAGCAGAGATTGGAACAGAATGCAATTCTCTACCATAGTCCTTTTTGTGTTCGAATTACTCAGGTAGAAACGTTCACAAAGAATCACATTGGCTTGTTTCCTTTCAGAAATATGAAATTGGCGTAAAAATTTAGAAACACCGCAACTGATGTGCATGATTTTGGAGTTTTGCCACTAATATATTCTTGGAAATTGATTTTCTTTTGCTAAACATGACATTGTGTGCCTCGAAGGAACCCAGAGACCTTATATCTCAAGATTCCTCCCCAACGATTATGTGCATGTTTTGAAAACAGATTATTCCAAAGAAGGCTCTTACCATATTCTTCTTCAATAATTTCAATGGGAACCATTTCCCACTCCACACTGCCGAATGACAGTTTTTTGTTCCTTTTAGGATCCTCTGCATTTTTGGCCAATTTGGTCACAAGGGCCCAAGTCCCTTCAGGGTATTCTGCCTTGCTAAATTCTCTGTCGATCCATAGATTCGGTCACAGGCCGGTAGGAGAGCGGCTTCGCGACCTGCGGGAGGGCCTTGAGGTCAAACGGGTGCGGGGCTGGTGCATTTCTGCCGGACGTCTCGAGTGGAGTTCCCTCCGCGAGGTTTGCCGCTGTTGCCAGGCGGATCCCTGCACTGGCGGCCACCAAAAGGGTCTACAAGTAACAATCCCTGACCAGGACTCGTCGGGGCGGCGCCTCCATAGGCGACAAGTGCACGGTGGGAACCGGGGAAACATGGCAGGGGCTATCAGGTCTCGGCCGTGGTGGAGTGGGTGGAGGACCACCTTCGATGGAGAAAAAAGATGGTTCCTGTATCCCGACATCATTGATGATAGTGTAAATTGCGCGGCACGCGCAGTTTGCAGTGATCAACACTCAACAGCGGCACTGATGTGCCTCTGGTTGTTCTCACCAGTAGTGCCCGAGCGATGTTCCAGAGCTTTTATGACCTTCGCCATAGCTTGCATTCGATGTTCACGACTCATATAGTCAGGATGTTTATCATTGTACAGGCAGAGGTGATTTTCTTATTCTTTGATTAAGTCATGTTTGCTCATTGGTCCAAATTCTTGCTTTAGGAGGATTCTTAGCCGCTTTAATACGTGCTGATTTCTTCACGGCCATTGGCTGATGTCTTGCTTCGGGTGATTGAAGGGCGCATACTTTAGCTTTGTTGATTACATTGTTGAACCACATTAAAGCAGTTACCGCTATCACTGACTTCAGAGCTACTTTGATCCTGTCGCCTTTGTCCCCGGTTGCCTCGATACCAGCTCCGATTTCCTCTGCACTGTCTTCGTTGACCTCCACGAAAATGACCTCTTTGACCTTGATGATGGCTTCTGTTCCCCCGGGAATGGCCTTTTCTTGGAGCATGACCACCACGACCTCGATTGACACCATGGTTACAGCTTTGCTGGTAATGTCCGTAGTTACCACAATTATGACAAGTTACATGTTGCACCTCTTGAACACACTCGGATTGATAATGGCCTCGCTTTCCGCAGGAATAACAGGTCATAGTCTTATGCGAAGCTACTCCAGTCACAAAAACACTTCCGCTCTCACCAGATTGATTATTATTGGCATCATCCCTATACTGTTCTACTTTTGTCTTCAACTTCAGCTTACTTTTCAAGTAATCTACCGTTCGTTCAGCTTTCGGTGAAACGTCCATCATGTCACCAATATGACTCAAGGATGGTGGCAAAGCCTTCAGCATATAATTCAACTTTTCGTCCTCAGACACAGTTGCTCCAGCATTCTTCAACTCGTTTTTGCCCTTTTCAAATTCATCAAAAAACTTCGTAGGGTCAGTCTTCTCTTTCAATTTCAAATTTTCTAATTTAGAACGACAGACGATCTGGAGCGCAGTTGACTCCTTCAGATAGGGTAGACTGGGGTTAAGTGGGCACCATTTTGTTTGAAAAATCATAAAAAAAATTGGTGATAGATAGAGTTAATCTTTAAAGTACAATGTCTTCAGTATAATGTCAGGTATCTGCAAAAAATAGTATGTTTCATTTTTTAAATTTCTTCATGGTCAAAATTTAGATTTTGTAAAAAAAGGGAAAGTGCTCAGTTAACCCCGCGGGGTGGGTTAACTGGGCACTGGGGGTGGGTTAACTGGACACTAAGATGAAAAAGCATAATTTTGAAAGAGGAAACTTTTATTGAGTCAAATTAACAAAAGGAAAAGTCTTAAAAATTAAAGTAATACATCCTAGGATGGTTCTTTGTCTGCCTTAGTACTCATATTAAATAAATTTTGACTAAAAAAACACGAAAAACTTATTTCAATGACTTATTTAAATGCTTTAGGCATAAAAATTCTAACAGAAAACGAAGACGCAAGGACGGTAACAATTATTTACCTATTAGAACATATTTTGGTAATTATAGAACCATAGAAAGGAACAAAAATTGAACTAGGTAACCGCCAAAAAAAAATATAGAACATTAGGTAACGTTCTTGACGAATCAAATTAATGACTTAAAACTATGTTTACCTTGCTCGGAGGTATCATTTAGGAAACATGGGTAACTCATTTAAAAATATCCACCTACCTAGGAATCTACTAACAGAATTGAGATCATTAGTGAAAATAATCAGTCAAAAATTTAAATAACTATATAAAATATGAGAAATTAAGTACGGAAAGTTTTTGTCTGAAGGCACAAATCAAAAAATAGGGCTGAAGTCATCAAAATCAAAAGTGAAAGCCACCATTCCCTTAAATCTGCCAGCCTTGAATTTAATGGGATCAGGCAAGTTAACAACGCAATCTACTTCTTTGACAAACCCTGTTTCCTCAGTTGACTGGAACTTAAACATGCCTGTAACTCTTTTGAAGAAAGTAACATCGTAACCCTCTACGTAGGCTTCATCAACCTGACAAATATAGTAACGGAAGTCATCTTTGGATTTGGATTTTGAATAAACTTTGACGAGAGCAAACCCACCCACTTCCAGGTCAGTGGGAGATTCTTCACATTCAATCTCATCGGTAGACGAGTCGGAATCATGGAGTGAGACAACTTCGGAGTCCTCTGAATCATCAGAGTTTCCAGAAACAGCGGCAGCAAACAGTCGTTTCTTGCTAGATTTCTTTAATTTCTTTGGCTCTTTCGGTGGTAAAAGGGATTTCATAAGTTTGCGCTTTGTAGCTTCTTTCTTCTTTGCTGCCCGTTCTTCCTTGAGCCTCTGTTTTTCTATCAACTTTAATTTTTCTGGTGTTGTTGTTATCACAGCAGAAATAATTTTTACGCGGTCGGTTGTATTCTTTCTAGCCGCTGCTTTTGGCAAAGGTCGCACTTCCTCTGGAGAAACTATTGAAGTAGATGTTTTGGAAGATTTTGGAGTTTGCACGCTTGTTGATGGCCCTGCTTGCAGAGTGACTGATGGAGTGGATGATTTGGCAGAGTTTGGAGTTTGCAGATCTGTTGATGGCCCAGCTTGCGGAGTGACTGATGGAGTGGATGATTTGGCAGAGTTTGAAGTTTGCAGATCTGTTGATGGCCCAGCTTGCGGAGTGACTGGTTCCGAAACCGGAGCAGATGGAACTAAACTTGAGGTGGTGTTCGTATGGACCATCAAAGAAACTCCATTGGCTGCTTGCTCGACTGCTGGATCAGGTCGATCTGTAACGTAGGAGCTTTTGTAATCGTCCGGGCCAAAAACTTTAGAATTGTATGGTTCGATGCCAGTTTTTTTGAAGCCACTTATTATGTTAACTGGGACAAAACTTTTCGGAAACGCTTCACCGACTAGCTGTGCAACATCATAGATAGTGATCACAGAACCTGGGTGATTTAGTAACCATCGGTCCGCCGCATCATTGTAAGCCGATTTAAAAGATTTGAAAACAGCGACATCGAGCGGTTGCAGTTTGTGACTACAATGTGGAGGCAACGTTAACAGAATAATTCCATGCTCACGTGCATACTCAATTGCTGCTATACTGAGATGAGACTCGTGATTATCTAGAATCATAAGCTTTGGATGTTCTTTAGTTGGCCTCTCGTGAAGAACAAAATGTTCTAAAACAGGAAGGAATAAATCTGAAATCATCCAGCCGGATCGATTAGTCACACCTTTAGTGCCAGGTGGAGCATTTCGGATCATGTGATCTTTGTAATTCACTCGAGGAAAGACCAAAAATGGCGGGACTGCTTTTCCTGAGGCACAAATAATAGCAACTAATGTAATCAGGGTGCCTCGTTCGCCAGAGGTCATTTGAGACACCGTTCTTTGTCCTTTCAATGCAATGACTTTAGGTGGACGATGGACTGTGATACAGCCGGTCTCGTCTAAATTGTAAATATCTTGAGCTGCGAATTTATACTTTTCTTTGAGAGCTGCAAGATTGTCGAAAAAAATTTTCACATTTGCCTCATTAAAACTAGTAGCGCGGCTCATACTAATGCCCTCTGGAGTGCGAAAGGACAGTTTATGACGATTCATAAAGGCTCGCAGCCAATCTTTGCCAGCTGCCTTTTTGATTTTCCAACTCTCTGGAATGTTAATGTTGTTAAATTGAGCGAATTCGTAAGCCAAAGTTCTTGCTCGGAAGTTAGTCAATGCAAAATGACAAAGGGATGCGTCAACCATGTATTTTTCCAACAGTTTTTCTTCCTCGGGTTTAAACACTTGAAGATGAACATTTCTTTTAAATGTTACCTGGTTTAATGAAGCAGCTTTAGCCTTGTTAACATAACGCAGAAGAGTGGCACGTGGAATCCCATTAGCAATTGCGGTTGGTTTCATTTTTGCACCATCAAGACATTTCTGGATTGCCTCTTGCAGTTTGACCTCTGAGTAGGCCCCTTGGTTGGTAGTCCTTTTTCTCTGACGAGGCATGATGTTTAGTTGTTAAAATACTGCAAGTAAAAACAAAAAACAATGTTTAAGAGAATGTTTTGGCTAACTTGTTATCTATGGGGTTAACTGGGCATGCCCACTTTAAGCCCATTTGGCAGTGTTCAGTTAACCCCATTTCGGAATTTCAGAGAAAAAAAGTCATAAATAGTACTCAATTGGAATAATTACCAAAGTAATCACTGGAGATAGTACATGAAACTATAGACGAAACAATAAAGCACTTACCAAAACCTTCCTCAAAAGCCAGCTATGCCATTTGGGCTTCAGTTCGCAGCACCGGAAATTTACTTTTCGCACCACGAAACACGTTTGTAAACATAACCTCAAAAAAAAACAAAGATTATCAACTCGGCGCAAGGTACACTAGTAAGGGTCTATAATCTGATGAAATTGACGCGTAGTCGGTTCTGAGTATGCCCACCAGGTGGCAGCTAGGTCGAGTGTTCACTTAACCCGCCGTGCCCACTTAACCCCAGTCTACCCTACATTTCATCGAATTTTTTCATTATTTCATAGGCACTTTCGCAATCACTCACATATTCCAGCTGTCTATCAGAAATAGCACTGTAAATGAAGTTTGTAGCCTTTACATCCATGTGCTCCCAGTCCTCTTCTTCTTTCTGCTTCTTCTTTCGTTCCACTGTCACTTTGCACTTTTTGAACTCCATAAATTTCAAAATGCGCTTTTTGCAATTTGTGTATGAATTACCGTCGAAAATGGGTAACATAACATCGTCACACTTGACCATTTTCACACTCATGGTGATTTTGCAATTTAGGCTTCAAGTCCCGATACGCCACAATCTCGAACTCGCGATCACGAAAAAAAATGGTACTGTTAAGTACTATCTTCACCGGCACTTTACTTCGCAAAACCACGGACCTCTGCTACCATGTTGAGATAATACATTGAACAACAGATTTAGTACTAAGTTCTTTTTTATTTCATAAACTAAACCGGGATGGATTTCAGGACACGAACGTCCGACGCCATTACAATTCTGACTACAACAAGTGCTGCTCTCTAGCGTACATCAACATACTCAACCAACACCTCTAATTCCGTCTCCCCCATTCCAATACATTTGATGTGATGTAGCCCCCAATGACATTCAACCCCGTCACATCTAATTGCCTTCTCGTTTTCCTTAACCTCAAAACCACATTCACTACGTGTCCCCACGCTGTTATTGCCAATCTCCATATTCTCCGTACTGCCATTTAATAATTTGTCCTCTAATTTATCATCCAGCGTACAATCAATTAGCTTCCTCTACAAATCCAGCATTGATTCGTCTCTCTTCCCATCACCTGTTTTCATCGCTTGCTTATCACTACCTTTCATTATCTCCTCTTCCTCATCCCCCATTACACTCACCACTCCTTTATTCTCGATCACCTTTTCTTGTCTAATTACTTCCTCACCCATTTTAAGCTTTAGTTTTTTTACTTTTGTTATTTCCTCCCACCCCCCCCCCCCATTAATCTCTCCTCACTCTTGCTCCTTTGTGGTAGTCTCACCTTTGGCGTCCCCGAACGTAACCCCACTTCACTGCTCACACTCCCCGACCTCAGTTTCTTTCCCTCCTGTAAAACCCCTGGGCTATCCCCCATTTTTCCCAACCTATCACCTACTGGACCATAGACCCTCCTTTTCCCTAAATCAACTATCTTTTTTCTACTAGCCATAATTAAATCACCAATAACAAGGGGTTCAAGAAACACAAAATTCTCACTTCTACACACACGTTCCTTTGTCCAAGCACCACACACTTCACACCAACACTCTCGTTCAAATCTTTTCCACACTATACGCGCTAGATAACTTTTTAAAAAAAGTTTTATTGATTCACAAAAAGAAATATATTTGATATAAATTTCAATACAATAAACTTAAATGAAATAAAGCGAACAACACGGGGACTAATCGACTGCCAGTCCACAGTGGAAGACAGATCAAGAGTGAGGCAAGTGAGAGTCGCAAAATATGGGGGAACACATATTTTGCAGAAAGTGCTGATAAACAAAACGTGACTTGTTGATGAGCACATTGCGGTGATAAAAATAAAAAATATGAGGGCCTAATTAGGTTATCATATAACTCCTCCACCTTTAGAGAGAGCTGAGGGGAACGAGGGTCGAATGAAATTAAGGAAGTTTTGGATAGATATCCGCTGGTAGGGGAGATAGTGGAATGGGGGCCGACGGGTGTAGATCCGTAGGCAGGGAAGTAGCATTGATTGATTGCATTTCTTCGTCACTGTGTGCGTCATCGTGAGATTTCCATGGGTGCTTAAAAGTAAAGTTTAAATTACAATAATTACTAGTAACTAGAAGATAAAGAAATAAGCTTAAAAGAGAGAAAATCAAAATTGCGATGAGGGCATGTTCCCAAGTAGGGGAACGGAGATAAGTTCGAGTCACATTTTCTTCTGCGTAATTTTGCATGTCTTTACGTATCCATAGGGATCGGAGGTCATGCGATTGGAGGATTTCCAGTGGGTTCATTTGGATGTCAGGAACAAAGAGCCTTGTAGATGATGGTTTTTGAGGTTTGATTGTCTTTGAATTAATTGTAAGTGAACATCCGTTTGGATTTACCAGGTAAACGCCTTTAAAAGAAAAATAATGATTAGCAGAAGAATTACATTGATATGCGATTGTAATTTGTTGTTGACTGAACATTAAAATATGCTCATTATCGTCGATTTCGATGAAATCGGTTTCCATGGCCATAGGATCCAGGTGGCATGTAGAGACATCGTGAATTTGTAGTGCATCTGCTTCGCAAGTGGGTGCTGCTTGGAATTTTTCCATGCATAGGAAGGAATTCTGGTGAGCCTGAAAACAGTCTGAGGTGGTAATGATGTTATTCTCGTAACGAACAATAAAATCTGGTGAAACACGTGGTCGATAATATTGAGACTGTACAAACATGGGGACAGAAACTAATTTATACAATTTTGAAGAATGCCGAGTAAAAAGTGGTAAGTGTAAGAAATACAAAATATGGTCGGCATTAAATGCACAGTTCACTGAGGTGATTTCTTGATATAAGAAAATGTTATCAGTTGTAGGTTGATAGGGGAGGTCAATATGGTTATTCTCAAGGTTTTTCAATTGTGACAAGTAGCTTTCTGGGCTGATAATTACTGGGTCGAGAGTATGATGTTTACAAAAGGTTATAGAGTCCATTAATTCGTTCAGGATTCTGAGGATTATTTGGTATTTAGTAATATACAGGCTGACGTCTTCTTCTAATTCATGCATTACTACTGTTTGATTGAGTTTACTGATTTCATTTTGTAAGATGTTGTCATTAACGGAGGCGTCTTGCAAAGTTCGATTAATTTCATGCATCGCTGCAACGTTCATGGACCATAATACATCGTACTTCTCCTGAATTTTAAATTCATTTTTATTTAGCTCCAGAATAGCTTTATCATAGACTTCTTTATCATTGTTGTCCAACGTTCCAAAAAGCCAATTGAATCCTGTTCCTATGAAATTGAATGCTCCTCTCTTTTGCCTACGCGAGTAAAAAGAGAAATACTTAAGTCTATCTTCGCAGGTTGCCTGCACTTGTCTCAGTATTTCCAAATGATTGGACCGTTTTAAAGTTAAGGGCAATAATTGTACTTGTATTTGTTGTACCTGAGAATCAAGTTTGGCTATTTCTGCTTTTAACATATGTAAAGGGAATTCATGAAACATAATATGGGAACTTATTTCTAATTTAGCTTTGCCTAATTCTAAGGGGAGAACACCTTTATTTGTAATGTTCTCAAAGGTTGGGATGCTTAATCCGCCGTTGAATCTGAAACAGAGGAAACGTATTTCCGTTTAGGGCGTATTTCATTTGCATGAATTTTCCTAATTCTACCATCATTATTGTTTTTTATGTTACCTCTATTGCGGGGCAATTCCTCTTCTTTATCTCCTAATTGAAATTTTGGGCTAAGTTTATTGCGCCTATTGGTTTTGTAGAAGACTTTTGAGGGTATTTGACAAGTTTCTTGTCGACGATTTTTGTTTTCTCTGCGAAGTACAGTTTCTTTTGTTTGGAGGATTCGATTTTTAATTAATTCATGAAGTTTCTTTATACGATCACCACGTGATACATTATCTTCTTCTTCGATACCGAGTCGCACGGGGTTCTGTAATATTCTGGTACCAGGGAATAAGATTTCTTTCGGTTTTGCTTTAATAGTGGAATGATAACTCTCATTATATGCAACTAATGCGTAGTGCATTATTCGTGTAATATTAAGGTTAGAAAATTCGGGTTGGGCTTTGAGGAGTCTGCAATGTTCTATTAAAGTGGAATGTAACCGTTCGATATCACTGTTGCTAGTGTGATGGCCGACTGACGTAAAATGAACATTTATTCTATAAACTCTCAAGCATTCGGTGACTAGTCGTTGAAACTCGGATCCGGAATCAAAAGTTATTAATTTAGGGATCGGGTAATTAGCGAATAGTTCCTCTAACTTTTCGACGATGGTAATCGCATTTCGGCTGTTAAGGGGAATAGCGATGCCATATTTTGAAAAGGTGTCTATGATGGTCAAAAACCAGCGTTTTGAAATGGAAAACAAATCAATGAATAGGTGTTCGAAAGGTTCTGAGGGTGTAGGTGTTTTTTCGAGAGGCATTTTATTGGGTCTCCTTTCGTATTTGTTAACCTGACAAAGTTCGCAGTTATTCACTATTTTAGTTACCGTCTTTTTCATGTTGGGCCAATAATAGTGATGGTTAAAGCATTGCAGATCGCAATTGGGTTACGTGACAGAGCGTCTGCATTCGAGTTTGTTTTACCAGGTTTGTAGAATATTTCATAATCGTACTCTTCGAGACGTAATTTCCAACGCATCAACTTGGCGTTAGGTTCTTTAAGGTTGAAAAGCCATTTTAACGGTTGATGATCTGTGAAAATTTTAAATTTTCGTCCGAATAGGTAGGGGCGGAACTGAGTTACGCCATAGATAATGGCTAAACACTCTTTTTCTGTGGTTGATAATCTCTGTTCTGTCTCATTTAAAGTTCTAGAAGCATAACATATGGGTCTCTCCACGTCATCGAATTTTTGTGAGAGTATGGCTCCTAACCCAAAATTCGATGCGTCCGTTGTGAGGAGGAATTCTTTGTCAAAATCCGGATAGGCTAATATTGGGTCATTGCATAAAAGTTTCTTACATTGCTCAAAACACTCAACGTAATCACAATCTTCACTATTTATTGTTGCGTCCTTTTTTAATCGAGACGTCATAGGTTTTGTTATGTCGGCTAGATTGGGTATAAAGCGTCGGTAATAACTTAGCAAACCAAGGAAGGATTTTATTTCTTTCGCAGTTTTTGGTATGGGGAAGTTCATTATTGCTTCTATTTTTGCTGGGTTTGGTTTTACTCCGTTTGAGGTTATTATATGACCTAAATAACCTACTTCTTTCCGAAAGAATTCACTCTTGTCTAACTGAATTTTCATATTAAACTTTTTTAGTCTTTGGAACACTAGTTTGCAGTGTTGTATGTGCTCTTGAAGTGAGGAGGAAAATATTAGGATATCATCGAGGTAAACAAGGCAAAAATCATTGATATATCCTCTCAAAATGTTATCCATTACGCGTTGGAAAGTAGGGGGTGCGTTCTTTAAACCGAAGGGCATTCTTACAAACTCGAAGTGTCCTTGTTCGATGGAAAAAGCCGTTTTTGGTATGGAATTTTCATCCATTTCTATCTGGTGGAATCCACTAGCTAAATCTAACGTTGTAAAGTATTTAGCTCTCCCTAATTTATCTAAAATATCGGAGATATTGGGGATTGGGTATTTGTCTCCTACTGTCTTATCATTTACTTTTCGGTAATCGATCACTACTCTCCATTTTCGTTTTCCGCTTGCATCAAGTTTTTTGGGTACAATCCACACAGGTGACGACCAAGGGGAATAACTAGGTCGTATGATACCTTCTTCTAACATCTTACTAACTTGATTGAAAACTTCTTCTTTTAATGCATGTGGGTATCTGTAGTTTTTTGTGTAACAAGGGATTTCGTCTTTGGTCTTAATCTCGTGTTTGATTGTATGACCGAATGTTAAAGACTCTCCTTCTACTGGGATTATTTCTGGGAATTGTTTTATTAGTTTTTCTGTGGCTAATCTTTCTTCAAGGGACATATGAGAGCTTCTAATCTTTTCAAAGTCTCGTTCATGTTTTTGTAGGAATAGTGTGGTTTTTACGTCACTCAAAAGTTCGTCTTCAGATATTATTTCTGCGTTCAAATTATGGATGATTAGTTTATAGGGTTTTTGCGAATTATTGGTTACTTGGCATTTGGCTTTGCCATCTTTTACCGTAACGAGTCCTTGGGGAATAGTAACAGTTTCGGAAAATTTAATTTCAGGTAATAAGGCTGTGCCATTTTGGAGATTGTTAATGGGAATCTCTATGACTGTGTCACTCAGGGGTTCTACGGTTAACATTAAGTTTCTTATCACTTTGTCTGTTTTTTGCTTTATTTTAAATTTTACATTCCATAATTGTGCTGTACCGTGTTGGTAATCGGTTCTGAAGAAAAGAGATTTTAGATTGTCGTTTCCTAACAAGATATCAAAATCTTCGTGAAATTCGAATAAATATAGTTTGATTTTTAGGGGTTTATTGAAAGGTTTTTTTAAAATTATGGTGACGCTTTGGTTTTCGGTCTTGCTACCTGTAGCAGTTTTAATTATGAAATCTTTTTCCTTTTTTATATCTTTTTTGAAAAATTCGCGAGCTAATTTTGGTGAAATAAATGATCGAGTTGATCCCGTGTCGATTAGTGTTTTAAACAATTTCGTTTCATAGGGTAGATTTATATAGGGTAGCGTTTCATCACGAATATTTAGACAGTCTGCATGTTCAGAGTTTCCGAGTCCGAGGCTTCGTCCCGAAAATTTACGGGTTCGTAATCTTCACTCGTGATTCCCTCGAAATCGTCTTGACTCTCAAATTCTTCTTGTTCTACACTTTCTAGTTGATTGACCCTAGTCTGAACAGACATCGGTTCGGGTCCTTTGTTATTGGGGTTAAAATTTGAGTTCTGTTTAAAATTGTTGTTACGCCAGTTTTGGTTCAAATTACGCTGTTGAGTATTCTGCGGAGAACTTGTTTTAGTCGCGAATGGGGTTTTTTGATTATTGGAAACGGTTTTATTCTGAGAGTTGAGATTATTTTTATTCTGCCAAGATTGACCTGAGCCTCGGGTACGTATTTCTACCAAGTCGGGCTGTGCAAAGGTGGCTAGTAAAGAGTGGGCTTCCTCAAGGGTCGTAGGGTTTCTGGTCTTCAGGAACTGCTTATTAGGTTCCTTCAGTCCATTCATCAGGCGTCTCAAAACTCTCTTGTCTAAGTAGTTTTCGGTTACTCCTTTTACAATGTCTTTATTACTATTGCATTCTAAGAGTAATTTTGCGAGCATCTGGTCATAATGTAGAATTATCCGCTCATAGAATTGCATCGGTGTTTCGTTAGGTTTCTGGGACATCACGCCTAACTCCTCGGCCAGAGTGGCCGAATCTCGTTTGTCGTCATAGGCAAGAATCAATTTCTCCCTTAGGGCGTCCCAGGTTTGATAATTGCCTAGTCCTATCTGGTGAGCAACTGCTCCTTTTAATTTCGCTTCTACATGGAGAAGGAACGGTACTAAGTGGTTGGTGTATCTAGTTACTTCATATTCCGCGGCTAAGTAGTCTAATGCTCTCAAGAATCGCGGTAATTGTTCGACTTTTCCTTCAAAAGGGGGAACTACCTCGAAATCTTTATTGTTGAACTTTTCTCTCTTTAATACACTCATTTTTTCGTATCTCTCTATCAGCTCTTTGATTAAATTATTATTTTTTCGTACTAGGGCAGTAGTTTCTTGATATTCTTCGATTAAATCGCGTTCTGGTTGATCGTCAACGTTCATAAACTTATAATTTAAAGGATATCAAAGCAGAATGGCGACATACTTAAACATCTAACCCTAGCGAGTGGATAAGGAGCTTAAATCTAAGGAGAGGGTAGAGACACAAAATATATCAAAAATGAAGAAGAGAAAAGGGGAATAGAAGTCTCAATATTAAAGCCTTACAAGCATACGGATATGATGATCCAGGTACGAAGCATATTCGCGGAGGTGGTCGGTTCGGTAATTTAACTAAGGTGTTAAAACACGAGATATACGCAATGTATATCTGTTAAAAATCCGGGAGACTGCGCCAGTTTTGGTCTGTGCTTACACAGATAACTTTTTAAAAAAAGTTTTATTGATTCACAAAAAGAAATATATTTGATATAAATTTCAATACAATAAACTCAAATGAAATAAAGCGAACAACACGGGGACTAATCGACTGCCAGTCCACAGTGGAAGACAGATCAAGAGTGAGGCAAGTGAGAGTCGCAAAATATGGGGAACACATATTTTGCAGAAAGTGCTGATAAACAAAACGTGACTTGTTGATGAGCACATTGCGGTGATAAAAATAAAAAATATGAGGGCCTAATTAGGTTATCATATAACTCGCTCGCTAACATCCAAAATCCAAGAACCCGAATAAAAATATAACTCGCCAGAAAAAACGAATCACGAAAAACCACGAAAAACCCACGGAGAGAGCCGCACGTGTTGGTTCCTCGACGGCACGCGAACCGGAACCTGAGGAACCGGAACTCTGCTCCGAGTATGTCCCAATCGTAGCTTCAAGTGTGCCAGGCAAGAAATTTAATTCTTACGGCTCAGAGAGCTTTGAAAGAGGACAGTGACCCAGGTGTGCTTTTGCAGTTTCAAGTGTGCCAGGCAAGAATTTTAATTCTCGCGGCTCAGAGAGCTTTAAATATAAGGCAGGGACCTTTGGAGGAGGAAGTGTTCGATCGCAGCTTCAAGTGTGCCCGGCGAGAAATTTAATTCCCACGGCTCAGAGAGCTTTGAAAGAGCTACTTCCGTGGGGACGTCTGTGGACGTCAGCTGCGGATCTTGCGATCCCAAAGCGTCAGTGCCACTGGCGTTGATTTTATACTCCGTTACCACAAACTTCACGTGGTGACTCCGGAAGTCCGGGAACTTTTGCTCCTGCTCACTCCAAGGAGGGTGACAAGCAAGGAAAAACAATAAAAAACAAAAGGAGAAGAAAAAAAAATTCTTCTCTCCACAGAGTACGGACGGCAAGGGGACACAATTCAAACTCACACACAACTAACTAATTTTCGATTTTCAGTGCGCTCTGCAGCCGTCTCAGAATTCTCTCTCCGCTTCTCTCTGCGGACTGTTGTAGGAGAAAACTACCACTAGCTTCGGCTTCCTTTCCTAGCTCAAGGAGTGAGCTAGCTATTTGCGCTGCTAATTCTAAAGCCCGGAGCTTGTGTCGGCGCCTTTCAGCTCTAATCTTCCCGCAGGACCGGCACATTCACTTTCATGCAATTAGGAGACAAAGAAAAAAGAAGAAGAAGAAAATGTAAGAGAAATATCTGTGAAACGCAACGAGAAAGAGAGAATTAAAAAAAAAACCCACTTTAAGAACAGTTGAGGAAGAAGAAAAATCGGAAATTCCGTCTAAACACACAATTGAAATGAGACGCAAAAAAAAAAAAAAAAGAATTTTGGAGGCAACAGAAGAGAGAAAAATTGAAATCGTCCTTCTAAAATGTTCTTACTGTTAATTGAGATGAAAGTTAGGAAGACAGAAAAGACGACACCATGGTTGAGGACCGGAAGACAGATTGTAATTGGAGGTTGCCTCGCTCGACAACCCTGGGCGGCTGGGTCTACAGTGCTGCCTCCTGTGGCATTGGCCTGTGCCACTGTTGTGTACTGGGGCTGTGCCAGTGTTGGTGTACCGTGGTGGCACCGAATATGGATATGATGAATAAAGGCAAAACAACGGATATCGTACGAACAAACGAATATGTATAAGTCAATCAATCGGCGAGTATGGTACACAGTGAGCGAGGTAAATATACTAAAACTAACAGCGACACATGAGGCTATGTAGGAGCTGTCATGAGCAGAAAACCAGTGGGTTTTATGAGAAAGGTCATTGATGTGAACATACAAAGAGGGATCTACCATAGGCACTATATCACATAAGGTTATTTGATCCTCTTCCTCCTGCCACTTGTCGGATGGGATAGTTCTGGTGACATAGCCCCATTTCCTCTCTCGTGTTAACCAGAGTTTCATGGCGAAGGTCCAGTTCTTGTAATTGTCGGACCCTTTCAGCCTTTCAATACGTGGCATCCGTAATTCTGAAGCCATGGTTTCTAAATTACTCAAAAAAGTCACTTGACGATATAAGCAGCTTTTCTTCGGCGATCACTAGACACACGAGACACGAGGACAGCCTAACAGGCTTCAGCAAGGTTATTTTTGTAAAACCAAGGTTTCATCCCGAACAGAACAAAACAGCACTACATTTTTGGAACAATCCGAACAATGTGATGTGAAGGCCCATAACCTGTCATGAGCAGAAAACCAGTGGGTTTTATGAGAAAGAACAAATGAACGCGATCGGCTAACGATACATGATGAGTATTTTATTGAGGAATAGTACACAGTACAGAGAGTAGCATGGAGAGAGAAAAGAAGGGGCAGATATAATGCGATGGATGCCCAGCAGAGGGCAGCACCATACGGTGGTGTAGTTTATCACTGACTGGAGCCGTCCCGAACCGGAGTCGTGACCCGAGCGATAGCCAAAATCAGAGTGCGGTTGCTCTGGGCAAAGGGGATGGTAATCATGAAGAGAAAGACGGCGAGGAAAAAGGACAAAGGTGGAGAAAGAATGCGAAGGTCGCGGAGTCGCGGACAAGGGTGCCGCCTAGCGCGGGGGTGAAAAGATGGAAAGGTGCTAAAAGGAAAATATGAAAAGACGAGAAGATGAGCCAGGCGCTAGGCTGGTGAATAGAGATAGAAGAAACAGGCATGGCACCGTGCTATATACATATGTATAGGTAGGGACACTACACAGCCTTGGGTTGTTATTGTTGCCATTGACCATTTCCCACTGAGTACCTACCAGGAATTGGGTTTCGGTCGTAAAAGCGCTTCCTTTTTTTTCTCCTTTTTTTTAAAAAAAAGGGGCGGTGGGAAAGGCTCTCTCGCCTTTCCCACCGCCCCTCTTTTGTAATTTTCCTTTTATTTCCATTTAAACGCACATGAAAATTTTACACACTTCAAAGATATGCAATAATCACATTTGTCATAGGATTTTTTACATGGAGCTTATCGGGAGGGGATTTGGGGAGGTATAGTTAACTTTACTGGATGGGTGGTGTGTTGCGTCAGGGATGAGCTAAAAATAGTGGACTGTATCTAGGTGGGCCTCACCTCTCTCTCCTAAACTGAATCCCCTCGAACCTAAAACGCGGTGGCGCTCAGCCGATCATCTTCCCAGAACCCTTTCTGTTTGGGAAGATGACAGGCTAGGCGGCGGTACGGCGGTGGGCTCAAGGCCGAGGTCTCCACATGCGGTGACAAAAGAGGCGGTGAAAGGAGAAAAATGCAGCTTACCGTAATGACAGCTAATAAAGAAAGAAAGTGAATACAAGCAAGCAGCACCGTGCGGGAAGCAAGAAATCCAGAGAAATCCTCAGGATGTGATAACAGCAGCAGAACAGCTAAACTCCAAGTACAACGTGTTAGCACTAGTGACCTAGAGAGACCGGTCGGTCAGCTGATCGCAAGCAAGCGTGGTGCGCGGAGCGCCCTCAGGCGGCGGTCGGGCGAAGTTCGCTAGGAACAAACGCCGCGGAGAGAGACAATACGTCGCGGTGCAACGCGTGTTGCCCGTGTGCGTATTGCCGGGGAAACTTCCGAGTTTCCAAATACCTGGTGGATCCGCTGTGGCGGGAACATACTCCCCGGACGGAAAAAGGTCCAAGTACGTAGCGGGAGCTTGAAAAGCTGCGGAAAAGCGCTCAAGGAGCGGCGGTAAGGCAGGCTGAGCCTGGCGGAGACGTGGGTGGTCTACCGGATCTACAAGACCTCGTAGACCGCGTCAGGGGTCACGATGGCGCTGGGCTTGTCCCAGTCGGCGGACAGTCGCTGACGGCGGTACACGAGGCGTGCCTGGAACACTGGCACCTCAATGTCGGCTTCCAAGTCGTCCACAACTGAAGCGATGGGGTCGGCGAAGCGCACGGACTGCGCCGGCCGGCGCCTTTCGGGAGCGGAAGAATCCTGGGTTGACTGTCTAGTCAAGAGGGTCGTGGCCGGCGAACGAGATTCTACCGTGGGGAAGGCGTGGTGGAGAATCGAATGATGCCGTTCTCGGCAAAACCGACACTTCTTCGAACATTGGCAGCGGCTTGCCCGATGAGTCCCCAGGCAATTGGAACATCTGTCGTGTGACTCCACAAGTTGGAGTCGATCCGCCGGGGCCAAGGCCAGGAGCTCGGGGCGCGACAGCGAAATGTGCTCGTGGAAGCACCAGACGCACCGCAGGGTGCGCGACCGGACATGGTGTGGCTGCCTCGAGCGGGAAGTGTCATTAACAACACGACGTTCCTCAACAACATTGGAACGGTGGCGACGTCGCTCGTCTTCGCGCTCTTTGCGCTGGTGACGTCGTCGGCGGTCGGCGGCGGTGGCGGCGCGCTCTTGGCGACGCCGTTCTTCGAAAGCGAGGGCGGATGCGCGTTCAAGATGGCATCTTCGACGATGTTGCCAATCATCGAACTGTTCCTGAAACAGTTCGGGATCGTTGGTCTCAGGCAGGGGTTCGCAGAACCTGTAGTGTGTATGTAGGTTACACACTTCAAAGATATGCAATTATCACATTTGTCATAGGATTTTTTACATGGAGCTTATCGGGAGGGGATTTGGGGAGGTATAGTTAACTTTACTGGATGGGTGGTGTATTTAGAAATGGGGATTTTTTTCGGAGGAAAATTCTGTGGGGGGTTGGACGGGCTGACCTTCGGGGTGCTCCCGTCCTCAGATCCTTTTAGAGGGGCTCTCCGATTCCCTCTGTCGTGTTTATCCTATTCCGGGGTAGTTTTGGGTCTTGTTTGTTGGTCTCATGTGCTTACTGGGGGTGGTCGATGCCGCATTATTTTAACGGCGTCTAGTCATTACATTACGAACTTGCTAAGGATGGGGGGAGTTTGACTAGATTTAACTTTGTATTGAGTAGGTTACTTTTAACCCTGCATGTGCAGGAATGGGTTGATGTTTGGTTGGCTTAAGGCCTGTCGTGGGACTTGTTTAATTCCACAGGTCTTTTACTTAATTCCTACAGAAAGGGGACTCCCTCACAGTGGGCTCGCTCACCCGGCAGTTGCCTTACTTAAAACGCGGACCGGGTCTGCGCTAGGCCTATCCGCCATCGCAGGGCGGGTCGCTGCTCTGTCACCTGCACAGCAGGCCGGCTACGACGCCTAGCGCCACGGTTCTGTCCTTCCTCACAGTGAGGAGTCGATGTCTACATAGGCTATGCCGTTGGCACAGGCTCTTCTGGGTCTGGTCGCTGGCGTAGGAGGTGAGTCAGGCGCGTCTGGATCCGAGTCCTCGGAGGATGAGGAACTGGTCTCCAGAGGGACGAGCCTGGCCTCCATATCCTTGATCTCCTCGGTCCTGTCCTTCGACCATCGAACCCAGATGGCGTCAGGAACAGTCCCGAGGTCCAGTGTTAGGTGCCTCGACCGGTCAAGACCGGCTTGCTGAGCCTCTGCTCTCTCGTTGGCGAAGTGTGGACAGTTGTCCAGGCGATGTTGGGGGTTGTCTTCGACCCCACAGTCTGGGCAGAGTCCAGCTAAAGCTTTGCCGATCCTGACAAGTTGGCAGTCGAAGCCGCCGTGGCCAGTGAAGAATTGCGTCCTGGCAGGGGTCATCGGGATCTTGAGGCGGACGCGTTCTTCAAGGATGGGACAGAAGTCGAACGTGGTTCTGCCTCGGGATTCCGCTTCCCATGCCCTCTGCCAGGCTTCTAAGGTGACTTGCTCGGCTCTCGCCTTCCATTCGGCCTTGGTGGAGCCAGGGGGGAGAACTATGTGAGTTCCGAAAAGATCGGCTTCCCCTTGCTCCAGGCCGATTCTTCTAGCGGCGAGAGCCTGAACGGCCATGCTGAGCGGCGGGACTCCGGCTGCAACCTGGAGTGCTGGGGCTGAGGTCGTTGAGTAGGCTCCTGTTATGCCCGTCAGGCACGCTCTCTGTGCGGAGTCCAGGGGCCTGGCTGCTCGGGTGACGGCGCAGCGGTGCCCCCAGACCTCCGCGGCGTATGTTGCCACAGGGAGCATCAATAATTAGGGAGCATACATAATTAGCGTGGGCTTTGAAGTTTAAGTCTTTGTCTATAATCACGCCCCGGTACCTTCCGCTGTCCACCGTGGGGATGGGTTCCCCATGAAGGAAGGTCCTGTTGACACGTGTCGTGTTTTTGTATATGAGCCTCCAGCACTTCCCGGTCGAGAACACGAGCTTGTTGTTTCGCGCCCACTCCTTGGCGGTACCCATGATTATTGCGGCTTTCCTGGCTAGTTCTGCGGCGGTGTTGCCGCCGATGCAATAGCCGATGTCGTCCGCGAAGGCAAACACTTTGCATCCTGGAGGGAGATTCTTCCTCAGGAGGGTGTCGGCAATGAGGTTCCATGCCTCAGGCCCTCTGACGGAGCCTTGGGGGGCCCCTTTGGTTAGCCGTTTCTCGGCCTTTTCTCCACTGTCGGAGAGGGTGACAATCCGGTCCGAGAAATAGCTCGTTAGCACCTCCAATTACTTCCCGCTTCTTTTTTCTTTGAATCTGCTGAGTTCTTAGTTCTCGCCACCGGAAATTGTCTAGAATGCTGGTTCGTGGACCTGGAGCTGCAGAGATTGAGTTTTGAGTCTTGAACTTCTTGAAGTCTAGGCGTGTTTCGGCACCATGTTAGGTTAGTGGGCTGCTCGGTGAAGGCGTGGTTGTGGGAGAGCGGAGAACAAAAATAACGAAGAAGAAGTCTCGTGGAACTTTGCGTATATTGTTCGAAATGAAATAAAAATAGTGTCCGAAATAAAACTCAGCAAAAACTAAGAATTTTGAAAAGGAGAAAAAGAAGCTCTCAATGTGCGTCATGCAACCTCCGGAAAAAGAATGTCCTTCTCCCAGAAATGGCCGGTCCTCCTCTCTCCTAATGATCGTCGATTGTGGCGCTGTGCGCGGAGAGATTTGGAAGTGTGAAATTTGAAAAAGAAGCGGGAAATAATTGGAGGTGCTAACATAGCTAAGCCAAAGGGCCGCGATGTCTTTCGGATATCCTTTGCGGCTGATTTGCTCCATTATAGCAGGCCACCATGTGTGGTCGAACGCTCCCTTTATATCCAGGCTGATAAACATTCGGTGTTTGCCGTTCGCGGGGTTCTTTAGGAAGTCAACGACTCCCCTTATCGTAAAAGCGCTTCCTGTGAGCCATAGGAGTGTTCAAATCATTCAAAACTACCACTGTTTCGCGCAGATTGAGTAGATGGACTTTTTCAGGGCGCGGTATGAACCTGTTATCTGTGTAACTGTTACGACTTAAGCTCGGCACATAAGTTGTGTCTCGATCAGTGTGAATTCCGAGATGTCGTACTGCTCGTGTGATGGGATCCGGCATGAGTGAATGTGTTAACACAGCGTTCAAACTTGGCCAATAGGCGAATGGTTATCATAAGGAAGTGTCAGAGATCTTTGGATCATAACATACTTCGTTGAAGCTATGGCAAGTGATATTCGGTACATGCCATAAACTGTACCTGGTACAGGAATTTGATTGACAGGCCTTTGATATATGGCGGACATTGTCAAATAGCTTCCGAAGCCTTGTGCGTGTGAGGTTGCAGGTATGACTGTAGCTCTAGGAGCGTTAACAGCAAGACCAATCCACACAGGTCAGTCATTGCGCAGCTTTTTTGAAATCCACTCCCCCGCCCGGCCCTAACTCGCAGCACTCATTGTGACGTACTATTGAGTGCACCCATAAGAAATACATTGTATGCACTCAATACTACGTCACTGCGCAGTAGAGTACCAAAATTCGTCCTCGGGAATGACTGACCTGTGTGGATTGGTCTTGGTTAACAGTCTCTCTTTGCTTCGCAGCACTTGTGTTATCCTTGGCGCCTGGCAGAGGCTAATCGAAAACGAACAAAGGCTAAAAAAATTTTAAAAACATTATGACAAATTTAAAAACCGCGCACCTGACACCATGTTAAGTTGGTGGGAACGAACGACAAGAAGAAACGAGACGATTCAGGTGGACGCCATGACAGTAATCTATTGGTTCTCTCTCGAGAGCCCCTCTCGGTGGGCCATACAAGTGCTGCCACACTCGGCACACCAAATCTACTCTCCTGCTCCCAACAAAAACAGTTAATAGGTACTATTTTGTTGTCCTGTTATGTAAATAAAAGTTTGGCTCATCGAATTGTTGACTGTTGGCTTTTACAAAGATCGTCGGCCCAACTATCTTCGAAGGTAACCGATAGGTTCGGGACCTATCAAAGATCAGATCTTGAGATATTCAAGGAATTTAGTGCAGAAATGACCGAGGAATAAAAGAATTCGTGCCAGTTTGAAGGCGCCCGTTTGTACGTGGGCTGAACGCTTTCGAGAACGATCGTCAAACTCTCAACGGTACTCATTGGATAACCAACACTTGACCAGATGCCTCCAGACTCTGGACTTCTTTCAGCAGTGGCTGCGAGAGGGTTTTTTTGGGCAGCTTTGATGTCACCGGACCCTGCTGCAAAGATGTGGACGATGGAGGACATCCGGAGCTTGACTGGGCAGCCTCCTGCTGGACAGCATAAACAAATTATTTTTAGGAAAAAAAAAATATTTCCTAGTTCAAGCAGCTGACAATATTCAGACTCCAAGAGAGAGCTTTTTCATCAGGATCTCTAGCAGGGGGCTTTTATAGTTTAATGTCAAATGAATTGTATGAAATTTCAGACTTCATAATGAGCCGTCTTTAACTTCTCGAATTCATTATTAGTCACCTCTGTTCACAGCAAGTCCCTTGACTGGACCATTGGATCTAAATTGCATGATAATATGGTAATTTAAGTTAGAAATTGATGTGCGTAAACAACTGATAGGTAATCTGCGATAAGTCCCAATTCATACCTCAGGATTGACTTCCACGACATCGTCTGGATCTTCTTGTTGTCGTTGGGCTTGTTCAGCCTGTTGTTCTGACCGCTCTGACTCGGGATGTAGTGATTTAAACGTGGTAGGATGTTTCCTCCTCAGGTGGTGATGCAAGTTGCTTGTATTACCGCAAGTCTTTACCACTTGCAGGCATTTGCGGCATCGTCTTTCTGTCTTGTTTGGTGTTTCGTCAAAATATTTATAGATCTCTTTGGTTCTTTTGGTAGGTGGCATTATAATTTACGATAAATTCAACACATTTAAATACAACACGTCACTTTCACATTTCAAAATCGTTGGAATAAAAATACCACACGCTGACGCAATTACTTGTTCGTTGAGTTGGTGTGGTGCCGGGTGCCGGGACGGACAGGAGGATGAGTGAGGCGATGTAGCCATCTTAAGTTTTAGACATGACGTAGAAATAAGAATCGGCCTATCAGGACTAAAGAATTGGCATTGCTGTGACGTAGATGTGCACATTTCTTCGCTTGCTGTCGCTCGCGCCCAACATCAGTATTTTCGATACGATATTCGCAGAAAATATCGATATCGACAAAATATCGTCAGGAAAATATCGATACGATATTTCGACCGATATTTCGAAAAATATCGATATTCTGAAAATATCGATATAATATCCCCAACACTACTCCAGAGCTTAACTAGGTTGACAAGTTTCAGAGTCGAAACAGCAGGACCTTTTGCGATGACCTGATTTACTTTGGAAGCAGCAGGATTTGTACCTTGTGCGATAACCTGTCCTGGTGATGGATTGGTTGTTGCAGGAGCAAGTGAGACTGGGTTTTTAACTAGGTTGACAATTTTCAGAGTCGAAACGGCAGGACCTTTTGCGATGACCTGATTAAATTCCATAATTTTTCACTACGCAGACGCACTTAAATTATTGTTGTAAATAGCCGCGCGCTTGGAGAGGTTAGATGGACGTTGAGATCCGCAGAGCATCGATGACCTTCAAAGGAGAGCGGACCGCTCTCCTTCGCAGTTGTTGAGTCTTCTTTTTCATCGCGGTTCCTTCTGTTGATGATGGTCGTAGTAGTAGTTTTCTTGGGTTGAATCTTATTATTCAGTGCACTAGCGCAACTAGTATTATCATTCGGCTGGGTTTTTCTTACGACATTTAATACAACTTTCGCTGTTGCGGGTTGTGCAGTTTTGTTTTAAGTCCAAGACTAAACGCGGGTCCATTTTAATATTAATTGCAAGAAACGCACTTCACATTCACAACAACACCTCTCTTAATAATAGTTAATTCGCCATATTGGAAATGCGAACACGGCGATGGATGGTGAAATCTACTTTGTCAAAAAAGTGCGGCCCGTCAAAATTTGATGGTAGATGGTGACCACCAGTCATCCTTTGATCGGAATTGGTTCGGAATTTGATCGTCTAATATAGAGAAAAAAAAGGAGGTGTTTGCAACTTGAGGTTTGTTTACCCTATGACGTAGGTCGGTACAACCTGGCCAGCGAAATCCGGAATTCGAAGTATGAAAAACGGACCGTAATGTCCCATTTTTTTTTCGTGCTTAAATCAACTAATATGATACGATTTCTAGCACTTTTTATAGAATGACTTTTTTCCATAAATTACACCATTTCCAAGAAAATCGATAATAAACGTCGCTGTACCGACGTACGTCATCAAAAAAATTCCAAGATGCCCGAAATGCAAACACCTCCTTTTTTTCTCCATGCCTCCAGAGAACGCATCTCTTTGTTGCAGTTACTTACAGTTCAAAATTTTGTTTAATTTTTTCACTTTTTCGGAAAATATTTCCAAACCTTTTTTGAAAGTAACCAGCAGAGAATTTTACAGCGAGGGTGATGAAAAGGAAACTTTAAAAAAACGTAAAACTCAAGAGAAAAAAAACAATAAAATAAATAAAAAACGTTAAAATAATCGAACTTAATCCAATTGAATAAAAAGGATTGATGCGCTTTCAATTAAATTCAATACGACAGGAAGCAACGCTATCAATTGAAGTAATTGTTTTTCTAGTTTCACCATTGATATGTGCATACCTACTTACAGTTGTTAAGTTTCTGTCATTGTTTCAACTCCTTTCATTTTCAAATTGCATTTTTTTTATCATTAGTATTTATACCTACTCAAGTTGAAATCACCTAGTTTCGGGTGTAACTGAATGGACGTCTAAACCAAGTGCGAATTAAACATTAAAAGTTCTTGCAGAACTCAGTTCCTGCAAAAAAAATCGTTTTTAAAGTAAATTCTAGCCAAAATATTAACATTTTTTCATTCATAAATCAAAACTTTCTGCTTTCCATGATTTTTGAATGTCCCTTGGATCTTAGTGGATCATAGAGGTGAATAAGTACTTTATAATAGTCAAATTATTGACTTTTTAGTGATAAAAATAATGAAAAATAATGAATGAGACTCAACAAAAATGCCAATTTTCATCAGAGAGTGTATTGTATTGTTGTAATGTATTTTGTCATCATGGTGTAATGTTCTTTTTTCTCTGTATTTTGGGGTTTTGCCCGTTTCATGTACAATAAATTTAATAATTTCGGATGAAGTTTTTATTCATGACATAATAATAAACTAATTTTGACCATAATACTGATTTCTCATTAAGATTTTGCACCTATTCTCCTAAATAAAAAGCTTGCTTTGGGTTCAACTCAGGGACAAAAAGAAAAGAAAAATGCAAAATGCAGAAAAGCAGGATTCAGCTGAAAACTGTGTTAATGAACAATAACCTTTGCGCATGCTACTCCATTTCCCAGAAGAAGACCCTGCAACCAAAATATGAAACTTTTCATTCTTTTGAAAGCACATTATGATTGTTTCAATATCATCAGAGTTTTCGCTTTTCGAAGGAGCAACAAAGTTATGCTTATCCCTTCACTTTAAGATGAAAAAAAGAAGAAAGAGAAAAAAAGCACATGACCCTAAAACAACTTCTCTAACCTAATATATAATTATTATTTTTTCCGTATCCAGTAGTTTTGAAGCAATAATGTCAAACATAATTAGACTGTCGACAGTACAATCTTAGGTTTTAGGGTTTTCAATGGACGGATAAGCGCCAGTTAGACTTTACTGCATTATAATGAAATATGAAATTATTCCTGATGATTTATTAATTCTTCAAAAAAGGTTATCAGTTTAATGTTGAAAATTTCCGGCAATTATCACGAAAACTATAAACGTATTCACAAAAAATTCTGAGAGAGAATTTGCATTCATCCTTAAGTAAATAAATGCATTTTTACATGGAATTTTGTGGTGTTAAAATGCAATTAAACCCCTCTTGCTTTCACCCTTCATAGACTACTGAAGAGCCAGCCTACTCAAAAAACTCTCACAACACCTTCCCAAAACGAGATTACTGAAACGAGACAAGTTTTCCGTCCAAAGATACTCGTGGGTCAAAAAAATTTATGGTGGAAAAATTAATGAGAGAGGAATAATTTAAGAAAAGCATAATATATTTCATTAATTTGATTACTCAATGAACAACAATGGTTTGTGTACACAACTGTGTGTCAAACCTGCCTCAAATTTAGATCCCATTTGACGGCAGAAATTACTCGTACAGATGAAAAAATTTGAAAAACAAAGGCGAAATTACAAGTGACTATCATTGAGAGGAGAGAATGTCCATTCGGTTCTACTCATCACAGGTTCCTCACTCGGTGCGAGGGAGCCTCACAGGTGTCAGTGTGGGGGAGGGGGGTGGGGTTGTTGCACAAATTTAATCTATTATGACTATGATGGTTTATTTATAGGTACAACCCTCTTAAGAGACCTCAGGACTGTGATTCCAAACTTTTTACAATGGGGTCTAAAGGGACAGAAAAGAGAAAATAGACAGACAGTTCAGAAAGAGGGAGATTTTCATCACGTATTTAAGCAATAAAAATTGACAAAACATGCAAATGGATGATTCTCAAATTATGAAAGCTCCAAAAATTTGAAATCATCCCAACCTGTTGTATTATTAAATTCATTAACGCAAAACACTGCGTAAACTAACAGTCCTAAAATGGTCTCTGGAGAAAGAGTTAAAAAACTGGATGAAAATTTGATGTCTAGAAAAGATGCTTTGGGATTGAGCGGGCCAGTCATTGAAATTGATAGACAAAGTGACAGACAAAGGAGATAATAATGGACTAACTGGCAGCAACTTGTCTTCTTTGTCTACTGCAATAGTAATTGTCACCAAAAGTTCATTTATTGCTTAGATCTCAAAGCAACTTCTAGGAATAAATATTCGGATAGAGAAGGAAAAACAGAGGGGACTTAAAGTTTGGAATCAGAAAGAATCAATCAAAAAGAGTCAATCTGAGGGACACATGAGAAGCAGATACTGATGATCATACACCAAAAAAATGTAACTCAAAAATCTCGCTTTGAGAGCAGAAAAAACGTATCTTTTCCCTCATTGGGGATGTACAATAGTGGTAATTATCGTGCGTTTTGAAGTCTTCCTCCAATTTTTCTTCACCAAGCTGTTGCTGACATGAACAAGAAGCTTTCTCCTCATGAACATTCCTACGTTCATCTCGATAAATATTGAGCTACTTTTTTTAAGAGTTGAATCATCTGCTCACTGATGCTAATGAGGAAAATGGCACAGCGCAAAGAGTAACAATTCTAAGTGATCACAAGTACGTGATGTTGGCTCTCTGTTTTTCTCAGTAGCACCCAGCGGCCGAGTCATAAATTTTGAGGACGATAAGCAAACACGAGTTAGAATCGGGGATTTTTCTTGTCATCTCATGACATTGGCTATGAACGCAAATGACCTCCGATGAACACCGATACTTATTAATGATTGACACCATCTCGGCGCCTCGAGAACAGCTCGATGATCAAGAGGTTATAATAAAAATTTCATACATAATGCAAAATGCAGTTCAGCAGAATATAAACATGAAAAATGGGCTTAAAAAGTTTTAATTACAAATATTACAAAAAGTAGGACAAAGTTAAGAATGAAAGAGTTTAAAACAGAGGTACAAGGTAAAATAAAGTAAAATGAAAATTTAAAAAAAAAGAGAGACTTACTCGATCGAACTTGGTCGAGAAATTAAAGTTCGAATATTAGCACAGATACCCTGGAAGAAAAAAGTTGCCGCGCCTCCAGGAAGCTTATTACACTATTTTATAAGACCGAAGCAAACCACAAATTTTAAAGCACACTTCCAGAAATAACCCCTAGAGCCCAGATGCAAGACCAAAATTTTTTCTGGGGAAGAAAAGATTAGGGCACATTCTGATCGAAATTTAAAGTTGCCATCATAAAGTCTGATTCCTAACGGTTATTAGTTGGAGATGGTTCATAACATGTATTTGAAAGAAGGAGTTAAGGACTAGAGTAATAATGACATTGTCATAGCTAATGATAGAAAAATCCAACAGAACCTCCTTCCTATCAAGCCAGATTTTTCAGAGTTTTTTTCCACCAACCTACAGCGTAAAGGTGGAATTTTAATTAAAAGAAGTTCTTACTGAAAACAACAGGATGATACAATGTTGCTAGGTTAATACTTTTCTTGGGGGAAGTTGGAAAAAATCAAAGATTAGAATTTGAGTTACAAAATGACTTGTGATGCGAGTATCAGTGAAAGACTAAGAAGGAGGAGTGGGGGTATTTAGTGAGGGCAGATGCATTAGGGTACTGAGCTGGAATCCTGCGGAAAGATTCAAACCGCTTCTACTCTTTTTTGATCTCATCTGCAGATAACTCAATTAAAAAGCCTAGCTTAGTTTCCTGCAAAATCTCTGACAGCACTTAATCGTCTTCATGGTGGATATGAAACAAGGCATGGCACAAAAATGCAATCCAGGCGCCATGTTCTATCCTGGGAGTTGTTCAGCAGCAACAGCACATGGCCAAGAATTGCATTCTTGTGCCATACCGGATGTCAAATTCATGATGGCCATTTTAGCGCCAACAAGGATTTTGGGGGATGCTAAACAGAGCTCACTGATCCAGTGTGATCTGCTAACAAGCTCAAAAAAGAGCAAAATTGGTACAGATCTCTACGCGAGACCCAAGCTCAGTATCCCATTGCAACTTCCTAAGCTGGAAACTCCCCCCTCCTCAGTCTTGCACTGAAACTCATTTCAGTTCACTCTTTATTTCTTTAATTGTTCTGGTTATGATTTCCCCGCAGAATAGCGTGGACCCAGCACTATTCTACCACTTTGCTATTAACAGTGTTCAGACAACATTTTCAGTGTTTTTCTTTTCTCTTTTGTTAAACGCCGATATCCTACTATGAAATAGACTCAGGCAAACAAAATGCATCAACAAATTACGCATTTTTATGTATTTAAGTGGTGATCAGTGGAACTGTTCGTAAATTAATAAGTGAAATTTGATGGAGCCTTGAATGATCTTTACCAGAGCTTCCCACTTACTGCACTACGATCTTTTTCTTAATCTCTCAATGTAGGTACCTATGTTTTCCTCCAACAGAGAATTTTAATCGCAGCAATTTTACTCACACTTTAGTCTGATTGTGAGTGCCGATGGGCTACAAAAATGCTCCATTGTAACAAACGGAAGCAGAATATTTCAAAGAATTAGCTGAAGAAAATTCCAAAACTGAAAGGTGCAGCTAAAGGTCAGTGATGGCAATGTAGAATTACTTATTTTGAGTCTTTGATTTTTGAGGCCTAATAATTGGAAAAATCTCAACTTCTTAACAGTGTCTACTTGAAATTAGGAACACAAATTTTCCTGCGTTCCAAGACAATATCTTTTGGTTTTATTGGGCTAGAGGATGCCAAATATGCATTCCAGTCAACAAATTAATTATAATTAGAGACTTCAGCATGGCTTCGCAAATTAAAATAGGTGTTTCTGAGATTTAGACATTGATAGTTTGAAATCTGTAGGTCCCAAGTAGCATTTTTCATCCGATTAATTGTGATTTTGGGGCCAGATTATCGCAATATAATCACTGGGATCATCAATAAGTGAGCAAGCAATTTTGTGCAATGATCAAATGCTTTATACATGCCAAAATTCGGCATCAATGGATCAAAGCAGCACTTTCACTGAGATGAATTATAATATGAATAAATTGGGATAATTTAGTGAACCGATTGTAACTTTGCGCAATCATTGCTACTTGGGCAGCACTTAAAAATGTTTGGCTTCTTAAAGATCTACAGTGATAAAGCTGGAACAGTTCTGTAATTGATTCCGTCAGAGGGAAACAACTTTTTTCCGCAGCTTAGTTACTCAAAATTTTAGGCCTAGTTACTACAAAATATAACAAAAGAATAAATAAGTAAGGAAATAATAAACAACTAAACAGAAGGTTGCTAGACTCAATTAATTCTAAAAATTTGCCTAAGTTCTTCCTCTCTTCATTTTCAGCGGTCGATTTAATGTACATCACAAAATATTTATAACTATTTACAGATTTGTGCATACAAATACAGACATTGGTCAGATTCTCAGCGAAATTAACATGTAAGTTGAATTCGAATCAATAGTAAAAGGTAGATAATCGATCAGAAGTTCTGGTGTAACATCACTGAGTTCAAAGGGCAAAAGAAAGGGGTGTAAAACTTTTTGAAAATCGTTTTGTCCCATCTTATTCTGCAACTTATGATATTTCATCATCTATAAGTAAAGGGCATCCAGTCTGGCCTTGTCAATCTTTTAAACCAAATATTCATCATTCCAAATATCAGAATGTTTTAGCATTTTAAAAACCAGCAGGAAGAGATATCCAAGTTCGCCAACATTCATAGGAAGAGCTAAAAAACGGTGCTGTGTAAAAGAAATGAACTGAGGGGAAAGGTGAGGATGGTGGCAATTCTTGAGAGTTGGCAACCCTGATTTTCTTCCATTTAAATATATGTAAAACAACCAATTCTCGATGAGGCAGCTTGCCTTGGCTAAAATCGACACAGTAAAGCACCGATTGTCCGCGCTTTGGTTGTTTGCTTATCCAGCGTGGCTTTTCCACCATTAAAACGTGGCATTTCCTAACATGAGAGGACGGAAACTGGTGTTTAGGGCAATGATTGAAAGTACAAGTGGTTTCTTGCAATTTATTTTTCAATTAAATGACTAAGTTTTCCAGTTATGATACAGAATTGGCTACTGTTGTGCTTTCTGGTAACAAAAAGAGCTTGAAATGACATTTTTTCAGTCTTTTTTTGGTAGACTCGCTAATCTGTTATCCAGCGCGGATTTCCAGCCCATTGTGCCGGATAATCGGTGCTTTACCGTATTTTCAATGGATTTAAGTGGAGGAAAAACAAAGTTGCCGGCTTGCAGAATCGTCACTGACCATGAGGACCCTACCCAAGGCAGTTGAAACACATTCGAACGGTAAGTGGGGTTTCTACAAATGATTGTAACAATTACGAGAGCAACCACCTAATTAGCGTAAATTTCAACATATATTCTGCCATTCAAAGCACTTACACCTTAACTACCAGTATTTTTTATTTTTAAATCTTTTCCCTGACAGAATGCTTGATCACAAATTATTACCTGACATTCATCCATTACACTCTTGGATGGACAGTATCATACCAGAGGAAAATTGCAAAGTCGGTGTACAAATGAAGCTTTTAGGTGGTGATTGGGTTTTCTCATAATGACGCACTTTGATAAAAACTCTGGAATTAGTTGTGATGTTCTTCCTTTGGAGGAATAAAAGTAGTATATCGTCACATTAGTACCAAGCTAGAAAATTAATGAACTTGGTGAAAATCAATTTATGAGCAATACATGCAACGCAATATAACCCAGGGCAATTTTTCTTACAATTAGAAGCCAATTTCAGACTTGAAGGAAGTCAAATTGTAACCTCTCCTAATTGCAGAGCCGCTGATGTACTATCTCTATGAACAACAATGAGGTCCCTTTCAGTTCAACACTGATTTTTACTTCAATGATGGATTGTGTATCTGGTTATTTCGAGTGGTTTGGAAACCAGACGTTCTAAATTATTTTCCTGAAAATTAAGTGAATGACTCAACAAGACAGAGGTCTTCTTAGCTATTGAACTCTGCGACATGGCCATCATTTTTCTGCTGTTCTGGCACACAAGATACAACGAAAGCCCGCTAACTCTAACTGTTCAACAGTTTCGACACAAACGCCAATTCAAGTTATCTGTTATTTGGCTTTACATGAAATCAATAGGAAGACGGTGGAATTTCAAGTTCGATAGCAACTCTACTGTTCCCCAAAATAAAAAGGACTGCTTAGGAAAAAATAGAGGCTCTCTTTCTGCGGTGTGGCATATAAAATCGTAGTGAACAGACAAACCTGCTAATTTCTTAAAGTGAACATTTCTTATTTCTTTTAAACTTCTTAACCTTTCAATTTCAAGGACTGCTTTTTCTCCAAATCGAAGTTAAAGTCAGATTAGTCGAGGTTCATTCTCTTCAATTAAGATTGGTTCTGCTTAAATGTTGAGGTTACTATTTTTTTTTCTCGACGAACTTATCGAACCTTTATTTATCATGAAAAAAAAATTCATATGTTCTGTAAAAGTGTGCTGTCAGTGTCAAGTTTCTACAGAGTCTTTTCGTACTTTCTTGAAGTATGGATCGTAAATACAAATACCTCATTTTTATGTGTCTGTCCCAAATTTCTCTCTTTCTTGTCCTTTCTTACAGACACCCAGAAGTTGGCTGGGATGCATAAAATTTTCTTTGACATTTACTTCTTTCCTGCTGGAACAATTAGCTCCGAATTTTAGGATAGGGTTCTTCTTAGTATTCTTCCTTGACAAAATAGTTTCATCGACGGCCACTATCAGCCTCCCTATCAGAAATACCTATGTTTTGGTGTTACCATTGATAGTTGTGGCTGAGTGAATTTTTGCATCTC
The DNA here is from genome assembly GCF_918797505.1 of Bemisia tabaci. Taxonomy (NCBI): domain Eukaryota; kingdom Metazoa; phylum Arthropoda; class Insecta; order Hemiptera; family Aleyrodidae; genus Bemisia; species Bemisia tabaci. Next base: position 16,101,847 of record NC_092801.1, on the reverse strand, counting down.
ATGGCTTGTACAGAATATTACTTAAAAAAAATTGTCATTTCTCCTGGAGGAACAGTTGCAAAAACTAAAAATTTCAACAATATAGTACATGATCCAGATCTTCTCAAAACATTTGAGGCTTTGAGGCTTCATCTTTGAGGCTTTTTCTCCGCCAACTGATGAAAGATTCATGATTTGAAGAGGACAAAAAAACTCTCTTATTTGAGAAGGGAAAAATTAAAAAAAATTGTTTCAGCAGATACTATGAGTGGCAGATATTCTTTGTAGAAAAGAACTCAACAACTTCAAAAGTCCTTATTCAATTATGAGCAATAATGTGATGAGATTTTGAATTCTTCAGATACTTTAAATCCAACTTGGAGGACTTAGAGCAAAAATGAATAGCTCTGATTGAAATTATTTTAGGACCAAGATAGGTTCCTTGTGCACGAAAACTCCTTGTTCTACACCGTGGGCTTAATTACTTTTTCTGTCATTTTGGCTTCCTCATTTCAACTTAAATTCCTGGGCCATTGTAAAATATTGCTGACTTAGGACTAGATTTGGCTGCATAAAAAATAAGTTGTGATAACATTTGAAGTTAGTCACCGATAACAACCTGCTTTCGGAGCAAAATTTTTCCTCATAAAAATCTTAAATGATTGCTGGATGTCATTTCCTCGTCGTTCATGGCTGAAATAATCTATTTACGCTAAGCAATTCCAAAAATATCGTACCTGAACATTGCACACCTCAGCAAATGCATATTTTTCCAAACCTAAGGAGTTGATGAATCACTTGATGAAATTTATCGGCAGAATTAAATCAATGGATGAGTGTATCAAGATCGCTAAGAATAGCTGCGTTTTGGCTAGCGTTTGTAAATAAGTAAGAAGACATATTCTAAAGCAATCGTGGCCGACTCAGTGAGAACAAAAAACGAGTAACAGAAAAAAAATTACAATGCTTGTTAGAGGTTATAAAATCTGATCAATGATAAAATTTATTTGTTTAAAATAAAATAAATAATAAACAGTAATAATCAAAACAAAAAGAATGTATCACGAACCAAACTTAGATTAGAAAGATTTCATTGGTTAAATTACTTACATTCATAAAAATAACAAAATGAATTATATACATTATAAATGCTTTCTTAATCTTGTTTTTTGAAATTTTCAATCTTTGTTTTCCATTAATCCTGCAAATTAATTTCCTCGGTGATTATAATTTACAATTCTTTGCAAGCTAAGAACTCCTCTCGTAGAAAAAAAAAAAAGAGACGAGGAGGAAGAAGGAATAAGCCCCAGTTATCAGGAATAATGATCAAAAGGTTTCCCCCTTCCCTCTTTTCAAGTGAGGAGATAAAAAAATTCCTGCGTTATTCTCAGAAATTTACTCCCTTCAGAACCAAAATATGAAAACTGAGGAGAAAATTTCGACGTTAAAACCATGGCTGGAAAAGTAGAAAGCCTTTATACAATTAAGACAAACACTTACGAAAGGAGAAAGAGCATTGCTTTGAAAAAGTGGTTATCAAAATTTTAACTAAATTTCAATGTCTGCACTCGGACAGGAGATAATGAAATTTTATTAAGAAAAAAATAAAATTACCTAAAAATCCCATTCTGCATCTTTCACAGCAAGATGAAAAACAAAACTTGCCCTAAACATTCGGGAGCTCTCATTGAATTTGCCAACTTGAAATTTTAGAGAAAAACTTTGAGCTGAATAATTTAATGGTACAATGAAAAGAAATGATTCATTAAGAAAAATGGTCCTGCAAGAAGTAGAATACCAAATTGTGGATATTGAGTCAGTCTATATACAAGATTTCACAAAGCTTCTTTAATTCAGTAGAACGGACTGATAAAGCAGAGGTCTGAGCGGAAATAGGACTTCGGATATTGAGAGATTTAAGGTTGAAATGAACGAAGGTGCCATTTTGACAACAACACAATTGCTATGAAAAGCCAAACAATTTCTTTAAAAAAAGTGGGGAAAATGCAAGTAGATGGAATGAAGAATTTTCACGTTCACCATTTTTGTATCAATACAGATGAAGGAGGTGGTTCCAACAAATGGACCAATTTGGACAACATTTTTGCAATTCGGAACTATTATTTCTGCCTAAATTTACAAACACTGTATGTGTCATTAGTTTACTTATGTACACTAGTGTTTTTACAGATGAGCTAGAAATTGTGGTTCCTGATTGAATGAAGTCCATTGAACCGGCGTCAGCCTAAGTGTGTTTTGTGTTGGCAATTTTCTTTTAAGTGTCATTTCTTTTACAGAAAACTAAACTACTTTATGACTTTGAACGCTCTGTGATTTTGCCCTGGATTATTAAAAGTGTGACTACAAAGTTTTAAGTTTTGATGTTCCTTAAATTTCTGTTTAAAAAATAAAACATCAAAGAATACTAGGCAACCCTGGATGTAGTCAAGCTTTTCTATAAAATTCCCTCAAATGACTCACAAAAATTCCTCCATTTTGAATTACTTGGATAAAAATGCTCGGTATTCAATGTAAAAAAAAAAAAAAAGATAATTAACTTTCGGACTAGTTGGTAGGTCACTGAATCAAGTAGCCTACTCCTCTTCCACGATAGCTGGTAAGATGCCATGGAGCAACGCATGAATTTCCAAAACATCCCTGAATTCAAAACTTTCGATTGGAAATATTACCCCAGCCCGGAGCAAAATGGTTTGATAAATTATCTTTGACTTAGCGAGAGTTGAAAACAAAAAATAAATCATCGAAAAGAGATATCACTCTTGTACAAACTGGGAATACTTTGGTTTTCCAGCAGATGGAGCACTTTATTTTGTGACAAGTGATGCCAGAGCGAGAACGAAAGCAAAAACAGAACGATTCAGCAATTAGCAGAGAAGAGCCTCAAAGAAGGTGATACAAATCAAATCTCTCTTGTCATGCTATGGCAGGAACCAAATTCACAGGGATTGACATTTCTTCTTTCACAGCTAAGATCGGATTGTATTTACCATAATTTTCCTAGCTATATCTTCTCAGGAATGGCGAGAGAGGAAGATTTCTATTAAACACTGACTGAACTAAGAACATCACTGTAAAACCCTGATTTTCACCGGAAGTTCATGGCGCAATTGAATTAAACTAATGAAAAATACTAAAACAGCAATGCTTCACAAGCTTCAGCATGAGATATACGGAAAGTTCCTCTGCTGCTGAAATTTTCATACCTTCAGAAACGATCGAGAGAAACGTTTTTGGCTGGACGATGAATATTTGGATTTCAGATTGACTTTCGTTTTTTGCAAGCAAAAAAAAAGTAACCTTGGGCTGGGCTCAAATGGACAGGGGAAATACAGATACAATGAAAATGAACTCAATGATTTCAAGATAGAACAGCGGAAAACGGGAGGGGAAAAAATGAATGATTAAAGTAAAATCAGAACACAAATTTATCTACAACTACTGAAATCGAGATGCTGAACGAACGAACTTCAAGATCATTTTCAACTTTTCATCTTTGTAAATACATTAAAAAAAAAAAAGATGGTAACATAATCTCGTGTAAACATTAACAGCATACAGGATACATATGCGGATAGAATAAATTAATTAAAAAATAAATAAATCAATAAAAAAAAGGACAACAATGGTGTTGCTTAAAGCATTCAAACAATGAGTGTTATAAAAAAATTTGATTGACATCTCATGAATAGTCTCACGTAAGAACAAATATAAATTTAAATATATAAATAATATATATTTTTGCCAAAGAGAAACAGAGAACACAGCTGTAAAACTTCAACTGCCTTAAACCATCACTCCGGACATCGTTACCGGATAGGTTTACATCAGTTCGACAAATTTAAAAAATAAATAAATCAATTATTGATTACATTTGACACCGTACAAATGGCCACAAAATCTTTGGGAAAGCATCACATTTGATCATTTTTCCGTTGACTTAAAAGAAATACGAGGGAAAAAGAAGGAGAGAAAAAACCTTTTTCGTAAAATATTGGCGTAAAACGCTGACAAGTCACAGGGATTAAAACTGGTGCACGGAACGCTCTGGTAAGTTCCAAGCTGAACGGTTTCCAGATTAAATTTTGAGAAATGATGACTAGAATATCAAGATTTTATGAATTACACAAGCTTGAATTGATGCAAAATGGTTCATTATAAAAAATCCGCGGATTTTTCTTCCATCACCGAGGAAAGTTCTTTCTGTCTTCTTATTCGAATTGATCAAAGGTTAATAATCACAAAAAAATCAAGAAATTGACCTCATTTAACTGGGAAGTATTTCATTAATTGATTGTTCATCAATTAAAAATTCAATGACCTTTCCATGATGTACTTGGTAGATTTTTTTGCTGTTCTTCAGACTTTCTATGGGCTTAGGAGTATATTGTAATACACCAGAGAAACACAAAAATTTTTACCGATTGGCCAAAATCCTCAAAGACGATTTTCAGAAGAGTGACTCCCACATTCCTGACTTTGAAGGGAAACATGATGTTCACCTTTGATTTCACACTCCAAAAATTAATATCATAAGCTTTAGCGTGGTGATAACTCAAGATAAAAAAGAGGGAGATCACTTCAGAAACACGGTTTAAAGTGTTGCTGATATGAAGAAAAAGAACAAAGGGGGGGGGGGGGGTGTAGAAAACAGATCATTTTCTTGCCTAGCAGAGGAAAGTTCTGGCTAAGACAACACAGTCTATCAGCTGTAAAAAGCTATTTCGAATTCATGGAATTATATTCATGCACGTTATTGATAGACCTACAAGAAGACTAAATGCTTAAGATTTCCTGTACATGTTATTTTAATATCCTTGAATAGTCCACAATGACCGGATAGAAATAGGGAAGCACTTAAAAATTCGATGATATATAAGTTAGGGGCTTTAATTAACCATTATATAATGAAGTAACTTCATGGCACAATAAATTAACACTTTAGAAAGCACGAGGTGGACCCAACAGTACTGATAAGAAGAAATCAATAGTTAATCAATGTAATCATTCTTTCAAAATTTGAAGACATTTGTACTAAAGAAAGAGTTAACGAAGTGGGTGGCTTGTAAGGTACCACAATATTAAAAATAATCAAAGATTCAGGGGAAGATTGATTGAGGAATGAATGGTACAAATCGAGTTCACTTTCAAATATTTACTGCAATATAATACTAATAATAATAAAATACTGCGGGCAATATACTGTGTTAATTCAAATTGCGGGAAAAAAAGGGGGAGAGAAGGAGATAGATTTTGGTGATTCATGTAGCGACGCCTGATTTAGTTTGTAACTTTATAAAGTGAAGTAACAATTAGGAGAAGTACCGTTAAATTTTGAGAGAATCCGCTTGTTGCTTCACAAGCTAAATCGTTGTTGTCGTCTAAAAAAGATCCTTCTTAAAGTCTGTCTAAAATCAGATAAAATAGGACTTTTCATCGCAATTCACAGGGCAGAAAAATTAAAACTCTAATCTCTTTTGCTTCAGAAACTAAGACTTAATTCTACTAGATTTTTCCTGCCTACACTTCCAGTAGCGTAAGGGGAACTGAATCAGCCATCATTAAAAAGATGGCAGTTTGACAGCATCAATTGGGATAAATTGCAAAAATGCAATAAAATTATTGCAGTTGAATAGTGAAAAAAATCTGGAGATAAATTACAATTTTTCTAACCGGAGGCTGCCAGAAATTGATTAATGTTCAAAATGTGAAAAGTTGCAGATTTGAATGGAGCTCCAGATAGGATTTACAAAGATGAAACAGAAAATGGAGAGACACTGTGCAAAATTATGATTTGACTGCGATAACTTTAAAGCAATCTTTCACTATAAAATGTTACTTGGCAGGACACCTCATAAAAAAAACCTTACAATAAAGTGCATCCTCAACTGTTTGAAGAAAGAAAAACTGATAAAGCAAGCGAGGTGATGATACAGTGATTGAAGTTTTACAGCTGTTCTGAGGGAAATTTGGGGTGGAAAACAATGGGAAAAATATAAACTAAGAAAAGAAAACAAATAATAGCGATACGTTAAGTAAAATGATGGAGAAGGATGATCTGATGAAAATCAAGTGGCGCGGTAGAAAGTAGCCTCACTCAACAGTCGAAAACAAATGAGACAGGTGGTCAGAAGAGATGAAACTCATCCCTGTTATCATAATTTCCGGATGAAACGGGTCGGAGGCAGAAGAATAAATAAAAATTGAAAAATCTTGAATTCCATCGGAGAATGTTGCAATATTGAAAAAATACTTTAAACTAGGTTGTATTCTTTTAGATTTGATTGGAGAATGGTGTCTTTAACCGCGGCAAATACAAACCTAATGTTTTCAGTATCTGAAACAAAGAGACACAGATTAACATTTGTGATACAACAAATCCATGCTGAATTTCTTGGCAATGAGCCTCGGCTATTGCAATTCTTCCAATGCAAAACACTCTTCTCAAGAAAATTAATTACAATATCAATTCGCGTCCTGCTTATCAAGAGGGGCCTGCGGTTGAAGTTGCCTTAAAAAGACTTACATTTCGGCAGCTGAGCAGAAAAATTGACACCTTTCACTTATCAGTGACGACACTGTAGATCAGGGCCTAAGTTCTTGTATTTATGACCTTTTACCAGTATATATCAGGCTCCTATTTTGTGATTTCTTTTCAAGTAAAAATAACTAATTATTAGTAATTATTATAAGTCATTGAAATTTTTTTAAAAATGGTAAAAATCATAGCAGCTTCCAAGAAATGACTTTGCTGGTTTTTTACATCGAAGTATTAATAATATACATAGCAATTAGGCGAATTGATATTTGTGTTCAGAATTTAGCTGTTGGTATTCTGCCTTAAGATTATCAACCAATGACTAAAGTTAAATCCCAAAGTTGCAATTTTTCTTTCTGAAAAAATAACTTTACAATATTGATGGGAAATCCTTGCAGATTTAATCGCAAAACATCCCTTTTTTGGCAAAATAATTATGGAGAAGTTTAAATTATTGAAAATTGTCAATGTCAATGCCAACGTTTACAACCTTGGGATTTAAAAAATCAGTTCGAGGGTTAGGAGACCACTTTATCAAAAATTTTCAGGAAGTAGGGAAATTTCTTTACCAAGTTCTTACGATATGACACACACAAACCAAGAGCAATACATAAATTGAACAATTGATCAATATTTTTTCAAAGAGCCCAAGCGCCAAAATCCTAATTTCAAGAAAAACAGAAAAAAGTGTGCCATGCGGCATGTGTTCAATCTTTTGAGCTCAGTCTCAACAGGCATTCTCACATGCATACATTTCTTCCGCTCAAAAGATTGAGCGCATGCTGAAGGACACAGGGCACTTGGGCTCTTAAGAGGGACATCGGTTCAATTTACTTTTTTAACACCAGAACTTTTAATTCAATTGTACTGTTTCATTTAATCATAATTTATCACTGTATTAATGTCATTTTCAACACGTTTTTCAAACTATCAAAAACATATTTGTATGGAAGAAATCAACCATGAGGCTCCTCATTGAGTGAAATCTGTAAGATAACACATTTTTCGGTCCACCGTCAAGATCTAGGAAAGGTTGGATAATTACATTGAAATTCTTGCATGCGGCAGGAATTTTCAGGTTAATTGGACTACATTTTGAGATTAGGAACTACAATATCTAACTCGGTTTAGAAACAACGTATGTACTACTATTTGTTTTCCTATGTACATACTTGTTTTTACGGATCAGCCAGAAATTGTAGTTCATTATTTCAAAATGAGGTCCACTTGGAGCTATGAGTGCAAAAAGGGCACTTCTCAGTTGCAGAGAAGTGGAATCAAAATAATGCAAAAGTTTTAAGAAAGCCATGCAAAGAAATAAAAGCCGAGAGACAGACTTAGAAACCTAACCTTTACTCTAGGCCTAACAGTCATACTACCGTACATAATAATATGTAGAGTCCCTTTATACCCTGAGTTAAGACAACTCACTTTCGGTTGGGCTGAAAGTGGCCTTAAAAAAAATCCAATTCTGATTGGTTCTCGCTCATGGAGGCCGAAACGAGTGCACCAAGATGTCGGTACCTCGAATGTGAACAAGAATAATGAAAATATTACCTAATTGTGGTTTATCAAGAGTAAATTGTTATTTCCATCGGTCCAAAATGAAAATAGATTAAGAAATTATTCACAAACCAATCTCATTTTCTTTTTAATCGATCAATTTGTTGATGTTGTTGTTTTTGTGTGACAGACATCGCAGGATTCCTGATCCTTATCCCTCAATATCGTTCGTTTGGATGCACTCGTTTCGGCCTCCATGGCCAGCCAAGGCCGGCTGCGAGTCAGCTGATAATCGAGTTATCTTAACTCTGGGTATAAAGGGACTCTAATAATACGGATAGATTCACCCACAATCAGCCAAGCTGCATTTCATGCTGCCTAACTTCGTTTCAAATTTTATTTTTAATAATATGAAACCAAACAACAAAACACCTAGAAAATCTCTGAGAATTTCTCTTGGATTGAACAAACCCGCAGAGGAAATAGGAGTCTGCAATGAATAGAGAAAGTGCGTGACCACCACTTTTAGCGTTTTTTTTCAGCCGATCAGACACCAGACGACCACTTTTGCATTTCTCATAGAAAATCGAAATTATAGATTTTTTACGCATTCAGTCCATTTTTCTGCAAAAATATGTTTGTGACTGACTATTCAAGGATTTGGCATTTCTATTGAAGTGTGATAATACATTCCACTTTCTCAAAAAAAAAAAAAAAAAAAAAAAAAAAAAACACCGAAGATCTCAACTTTTAAAATTTCAGTTTTCAGCAGCCGGTGTTTTTGACTGTCCCATCACCTCTCTCGTCCAAAGCATTGACCGGCATGGAAGGAAACTGAAATTTCAAAAATCAAGATCTTGGTGTTTTTTTGGAGAAAATGGAATGTATTACACATCAATTGAAACACCAAATTCTTGAGAAGTCAGTCGTAAACATATTCTTAGGCTTGTGTACAAATTGCTTTCCTCCTATTATTTTAATACGATAGTGGGACTGATAAACGCAATTCTTTCATATTTTGAAAATATTTTCTTAATAAAATGGGCTACATTCATCGCATTCAAAAAGTTATTTTCCGGTATCCGGAGTATCTGCGGTAAAATTAAAACACTAAAGGAAATTTTGCGATATCAAGTGAGATTGTTGAAGACGTTTCATTGAGACAGGGAGTCTACCGATTATGCAGAGAAAAATTTGCCTGACTTTGCCAGGTTTTCACTGACTAAGATGATAGTTGACTCCTAACATCAACAATTTACAAGACCAGAGCTAGAAATGAAATTTTTGGCATTAATTTTATTTCACTGCAAATCTCAGAAACACATAAACCTAGTATTCTTCAGGGTTTAGTCATTCAAATGACAAATATTGCTATTCCTCATTTGAGCGTAGTTCTCTGTTCCTGATTTGGAGTGTAACACAAAGCATTGAGGCCCAAACTCGACTGAGACTAAGTTTAATTCGTTGCTCCTCTGATGTAAGGGCGTATCTCTAGTATCTCTTGGGCGTATCGTGAGTCTTGTTGTACATGGAACTCCATGCTTTTTAGGGCTCATGCGAAAATAGAGATACGCCCTTACACCAAAGGAGCGACGAATTGTGTAGACAGCGCTGGTGTTATTTCAGATTTCAAGTTTCAAGATTTACCACATTTCCAACCTTTTTGAAATAGAATTCACTGACTTTTCCATGAAAATGCCTGGTCTTTCAGACCTGTAGACACCCTCTGGAAGTTGAGGAAAAATGATTGGTTGTCGAAAGTAGAGACTAGAATTTATAATTGATGTTGCGTCCTGCGGAGAAGTGGAGTTTAGCTAGGGCTGGTTTCTGCCTTTTGAACTCAACCCAAATTAAACTAACATAATCTTTGATCATTGTCCTGTGTTCATGAGAAAGGAAGACAGAGAGAGAGGGACAAAAAAAAACCTTGCATTTCCCAAGTTCCGGATATTAATTTAACCGGTATAAAAATATGTGAAAGGCACGAAGAAGAGAAACGAAACGGGAAGAGTTTGTAAGACCAATAGATTTATTAGTTAATGCACAGATTCACATTCAGCAGCAAAAACTCAAACGCTAAAAAAAAAAGAAAAAAAAATTGGCTGTTGGAGTTAGCTTCTTACAGCTATTTAAACGATGAAAACATGCATTAAAACATAAACGAATATGTATATAAAAAATAGTACATACAAACAAAAATGATGCAAAAAACGATCAACATGCATAACACCGAAGAGGAAAGCGAGTTGACATCAAAGAAGAATTTGAAGAATGTCCAATTAAGATTTACAAAGATTTCCTACCCGATAAAAAAAAAAACGAACATCGTTAAAGGGAACAAATGCTGAGAATCAAGTTTCACACGCTAAATATTTTTGGAGGACTTTCAATTTTTGGCAAGAGAAAATCTGATCCTGCATCACCTCCAGACTGTCCTTGACTCAATTTTAATGAACATGTTTTAAAGTCTCGTTTTACTGAACCCTGTCCCCTTCAACCAGGGAAAAGTTATCAGCAATCTTAAACAAAAATGACGAAATTTCAGGCACATGCATACTGACATGAGAAAACAAGCTAAAAAATACAGCTATTGTGCATTGAAAACATCGTCAGCAGGTATTCAACTACCCGTTAAATGCCACATAGCAAGGGAAGTTTTGTCCAGTTGTATTTACGTAAAGGGATGCATTTCAATGTTGTAGATTTCCCTTTCATATTTTAATCTTTTGAAAGGACAACGAACCAGTTTCACTGCTGGAAAGTTTCTGAAACTTCCTGTCAAATTGTGAGAGAAACTTTTCAAAATGTCATAGGAATATTATAGTGAATAGTTTTTGATGTTCTATCAAAAAATGTTAATATTAACGAAAATCGATTGTGTTAATTGAGTTACTGTACATATATTTAGTATTTTTTAAAGTGAGGAAGAAGTTGCATGACTTTGAAAACACGGTAATCACATTGGATACTTCTGCTGCATACGATCCATAAAATCATTATTGGAACCAGAAGTAAAAATAAATTGAGTAAATATGAATGGAAATTTTAACACAATTTAATTGACGTTGAATGGCAATTATATCATATTAAAAGGCAACTTCATCCCTCAGAAACACTTGGAATTGTAACGCAAAAATCTTTCACATATTCATAATTCTGGCAATTTTTTCATGGTAGTGAAGTTATGATAAAACCACAACAATATTTCAATGACCTCCAACTTTTTTTTGTTATAAAATGCTGCCTGGGAACGGTAAAAAGTACCAAAGTTGAGCAGTGCCACTCACAAAAAAATAGTCAATTTGATGTCATGGAAATTCCTTGGACACATTGCAAGGTTACATCGAGAGGTAGTAAAAAAATAGTACCCATAGTTACAAATTGAACCATGTACAATTGTGAACGCATACAAAACAGACTTAAGCTAGATTGAACTCCTTTAGCGCATTTTGCATGATGGTATCCTTGACAGCACAAAACACAAGTTTTATGTTTTCAGTATCTGTTAGTGGAAAGCAAAGTAAATGGAGCATACATGCACTTAAAAATAAAACACAAAATTTGAAATGAGAAAACAGGGTACAAATAAACGACCAATGAAATAATTGAGATCCGTTAAAACAATAACAAAAAAAAACATAAGTGGAATTCCATGCAAGATGTTTCCGCAGCATGCAAGAACAGACAAGAAAAATGAATATTAGACATTAAAGCTATGAAAGCACTGAATTTAAAACAAAAACTTAGCATATTGAACGTGTTATTCTTCGGTAGATGGATTCTGTTTAATATTTCTGCAACTTGTAAAAATTATATACTTTTTTTTGGAAAGAAGTTCTTCAGGCCTGAGCACAGGGGCTATAATTCATAGTTAACTGTAACCTAAAAATTGCAGGGATTTTTTCAACTTATTATGCGAAATATATCAAAAGCCAATAAGGGGAAACAGGTACCGCTACCCAATAGATGAAACATTCAAAGACAGTTGAAGTGGATTTGAGCAATAACAAAATGTAAGTCTCAGGATCAATTATTGAAGGATTTTATACCCTAAATCATCTTTCAAAGTTTTAAAATTAAGACAAAAGAACTTTTATTGATTACACATCGAATTGAATACATCAAAAGCACTCAAGAATTGGTATTAGAGCTTTTGAAATTATTTATAGGTATTGATGGTTGATTTTCGGTAAGATGTCTTTAATAATTGATTTAACGACTGATATTTCGATCATTCAAAAATACTCTGATTGGCCAAAATCTATGATACATTGGAATTTGAACAGCTAAAAATTGAGGCGCTACCTCAACGCCTATTGTTTAAAGGAATTTACAGATCATCTAAAGCGAAAAAGAGATAGGTTCTTTGGACAGAGAGAGATAAAATAAAAAAATCTCAGGAAGAAAAGGTTCAGATTACATTAACCTATGACATGCAAAGCAAACCCGTAGATGATACGAAGCGTAGATGCAGGCGAATGAAGCTTGAGGAAAATGAAATACCTGTGGCGCACGTAAAATGCGAATAAATTATTTTCTCACTATCTGGATTCAAATCGACGAACATTCGTAAAATAAATTCTCTAGCTGCTATAGCATCTCGTTGAGGACCTGCAGTGTACACAAACGACTACTTTTAATATCAAAAATTATACAAAGGCAGGAATGATACCAAAGATAGACTTGATAGGAAAACTGGAGATACATTTGAGGTTGTCTACAAATTACCTTGGAAGAGTAGCTAGCGTTGACTAATAAAAAAATAAAATCAGATGGGTGTTTTAACTTGACCCAGAAATGAGCCACAAAATAGGATGGGAAAAAGCAACTCGGCATCCTAGTGCGGGTATATATGGGAGCTTAAAGTCCGCAACTCTCAACTTGTTTTATAAGAGTTCGTCACCTTCCGGCCAAAGTATCACAAGTGCGACGCAACATTTCAAGATTTCCGCCGCCATTTTATTTTTTTACAGAGATATTGTTGGTTGAATCTGTTTGAAAATTTCACTGAATTTTACAGGCAGCACAAAGACAATTCAGTGAAATTTAAGGACAGCTTTGTTAAACAATATCTCTGTAAAACAATAAAATGGCAGCAGAAATGTTGAAATGTCGCATGGCACTTGTGATACTTTGGCCCGAAGGTGACGTAGAGCATGAAGTTTTACAGAGAATTGGGATCACCCAGAAATCCAGGCGTTACCAATTTTTGAAAACACAGCATGTCAGGGTCTTTCTTTTTGGGGAGCGAAGTCTCCATTTTCACTTGTTGTGATAGTGGGGACGATTTTAATCATTCAATGGACTCTCGGAATTCCTTCTTTTCAGGCAAGAGCTATGCTTCCAAGAATGGGCTTACTTTTATAGATACTACGGGATGAATTGGGCACTGTTTAGATAATTGTTCAACCATACAGGGTGATCAAAAAGATGCACACTACACCTGTAACCTCATAGGATTCTTGCCCTTTATCAGGGTGATTCCCTTCAACTTTTTGGGGCGCCCGCGCCCCGTGCTCCGTGAGTTAATTTCTTCAACCTGGGAATATTCACCAAATTTCAAGTCTCTATTTTAATTTGTCAAAAAATTACAGGTTTGACACCTGGTGCTAGCAGTGTAGGACTTTTAAATCACCCTGAAAAACACTAGGCAGATTCAAAATGACATGGGAATTAAGGTGCATTAGACTTCAGATCAGAATGGCGCAAAATGGTGCAATTAAGAGGGCTGTAGAATGGCGTAAATACAAAGACCCTAAAAAGGAGGTAGCAATTACTGTCTGCGATAGTGCAGGATTAGCCTAACCTAAGATAGCAATGATCGACCGTGGGTGCTTGACAATTCTACACTTTTTATAGAACGGTATGACCTGTGGCAGCTGTAAAATGAGAATAACACATCCTATCAGGGTCTGGGTTTTGAGAGAGGTATATTTTCAGAATGAACTCCCGGGCGGCAATGTGATCTTGTTTTGGCCCTAAAATGATTCAATTAAAAAAATACGGAATTCACTCTAACAATTAAAACATCATAGACTTTTAAGTACGGAACTTCACAACAGTAGAAAGAATTGAAAAGTTCTGTGTAATGACTCAATTAAAAATCATCAGTAGTTTGTACCGAAAAAAAATATTCAGACCTCTGCTGATGTGAGGTTTCGGATCAGAGGCTCAAGTCGAAAAATGCATATCTCAGATTAGGACATCATGAGTCTCTGCTAATGTTTGATTTTTTTAGTTTCTACTGAAATTGTCGGTGAATTTTCATGACTCATTTTACAGAAATCACACTAAATTGCAACGAAACATTTGGATTAGTGTTCCTTTCAGGCGATAAAACATATTCGGATATTTTCAAACGTAGCAAGTGAAAAACGCATTTCGTGCGTTTAGCCATCAAATGCAAATACAAAGTATAGACTGTTAAAATTATCCTTCTTCATGAATTTAACCTAACAAATTGAACTGAAATCGAATGGATTCCTTTGAAAACACATATATTCAATCTTAAATAGCATTTAGGTATTAAACAAATATGACAGTCCAAAGAAAAAGAGCCCTTCGATAATGGTGCGAAAACAGTTGAAAAATATGGCTGAAGTGCAAAACCATGGACCTCCATTGCCATGTTTCAAAATTTCCGCTCCTGTTTTATGTTATCACCGAGAAAGAGGCGAACTTTACGACTTGAAATCCTCACAGAATATTCTGCTAACAAAAAAGGAAATTCAAGCAAGTTTGCCAACAATTCTGTTGACTAGTTTTCTACAGAAAAAATTAGGTATGAAAGGAAGTCTGCAACGTAGTGAACATGGTTTCACACTTTAGCCATCGAAATACTGGTTTATTACTGGAAAATATAGTTCCAGTTGAGGGCAGTTCAGTTTATAGAGGGCATAAAGATACATTAAAGTCCAGTGATTCCATGCTCATCTAAACATGCTAAACATGGCAGATCAGAATTTTAAACAGCGTTTTGTAGAAACTATTTTCTGTGAAATACAAACTTGATACTCTCATAACTCTCATCTTTCTCCACACTTAGGAGCATTTTTTGTCCAAAAATGTGGACAGAGCACTCCTCTATGCTGTGAAATCAATAACTTGTCCTCAGTTTTTTGTGAGCTGAATCATTTTCTACACTAATTTGGGTCAATTGAATGTGTGAAATGGTTCATTTTGGCAATGTTTAGTCTCCAAAACGGCAGGTTAAAAAATTTGACGGCCACTTCAAAAAACAGTTTTTTAAAGTGCGAACTTAAAAGGGATAAAATTTTTGGATTCCTCTGAGAAGCTGTATCAATACATGTAATTTGAGTCGAGTTTTTCAGCACCGACACATATTTTCCTCTGGACGGTCACGAACATTACCTTCAAGAATGATGGGGCTCAGTTTAAAAACAGTTGCGCCCTTGCTTTAGAGGAGTGACAAAATGTTAGAAGTTTCATTAAAGCAAGAGCAATTGCATGACCAAGAAAAGAAAATCAAGAATCTAGTAGGAGAGAGAGAATATGAAAAAAAGTCTTACCTTCATATTCCGGGAAATAATCAACAAGATGTGAATATAAAATTTTTTCTTCTAATAAATCTTTTTTGTTTAGGAAGAGAATTACTGACGAATGTTGAAACCAAGGATATGTGATGATAGTTTTGAATAGAGCTTTAGATTCTTCCATTCGATTCTGAAAATAGAAATAAGAAGAAAATCAGACACAAAACAAACGCTTCCAATGAAAAAAAAGGAAAAAGCTCTATTTTGGTAAGCTCAGTGGCAAAGAACGGTGTGTATTGAGCTACTATGGGTTTTTCCCATTTTCTTTTATTCCTGAGGGGCAAAAAAACCCTTTTTAAAAACCGTCAAAAATGGGATTAGTTTGAAACAATTTAATGTATTCAGCGCGCTGTAATGACGTAGTGAACGAAGTGCTTTAATGATGGGAGAAACTGTGACAACTCAAACTCAGCTTCACCTTTGCCTTGCTTCATCGACTCAACTGTCAGCTTTTAATTAGTCCCATCTGGACACGCTTTTTCTCCCCTCGGATGTGCTCTTTCGAACTTTATAATGATCTTTGTTCCAACGTTCGTGGAAATCAAGAGACAACGAAAATTCAACACGAGAGAAAAAATTTGTGTTTTTCTTATAAATAATCAGGATGTTCTTTGCTGGATTAAAGTGCAAAAAGTTTTCCTGAGTGGAAACTGTTGCTTATCATTAGCTTTTCATATTGATGATTGGGGAAAAATACTGCCCGACTAACAATTTGATGCGCTTTTTGAGAGCGCTAGCAAGCGCATTCAGTCTATGTCAACATCCTACACGAATTGAATTACAACACAGTCATGGATACACGGCCAAGCGACACACCAAAAGGCAATCCTCACACCATCCAATTGCTCACGCCAATTGCTGCTGAAAAAATACCAGGACCTGCACCTGCCTGGGCTGAACATGCAACCTCCTTAGGATCTGTTTCAAATTATTTTTATGACTCAAATTCTGATTTTTGATTTGTCCTGGCTTTGATTTTGCTACAGAATAGTGTGATCCCAGCACTTTTCGACCATCCTGTTACTTGCCGAATTTTAAGTGTTTTTATCTATTTACGTATAGCTGGGGATAAAGGGATGAAAACCATTAAGGTATATTTGTATCAGTAGAATAAAAACACACTAACATGGGTTTTTTTACGATTTTCACTTCGTTACGATTCAGTGTTTCATACAGGTAGACACACCTACACGCAAAAGAAAAGTTCAATATTTTATGATCAGAAAATCGAAAAACAGCAGTGTGAAAAGGGCTAAAAAGTCAGTACTTTACAGTGCTTTCCCAAAACATATAGCGCCTCCTCAACAGAAAATTCAGTACTTTTTCAGCATCTTCATGCCATGAAATTTGAAATTTCCACCATCTACAGGCAAAAACTGCACTAGTAATCAATTCACAAGAAGTTGCATACTTTCCGGGCTGTCTTACGGAACAATCGTGGCAGGCGAAGAATTCTGGACCTATTTATGGTCTTTCTACACTTTAACAGTGCTTCGAGCCACCGTTAATAAATTAGTACTACTTCCGGACTTTCCGACCAATACACACCCTGAGACAGTGAGTACAAAAACATAAGCCTACTGTGCCTTTTCTTGCGTCTCCTGAACATTATCAATTATCCGTGTTGGTAATTGCATTCTCACCAATTCAATTATCATCTGGAGTGAAAATAGAAAGATATACAAACCTCATTGTCAGATTCGAATAGAATTTGATCATACTCTGATAGGGCCACAAGAAAGATGATTGACGTCACGTTTTCGAAACAGTGAATCCATTTTCGTCTTTCAGACCTCTGTCCTCCTACATCTACCATTCTGGAAGTACAAAATACAGGAATTAACATCGCAAAAATGAAACGCTATAATGATTCAGTAAGAGACCTGGATGTATTTACATTGCCCAGTGATTTTGCATTAATGTGGAATCAATTCCTTACTACCTGAACACTCCTTCTCACTTCTAATTTAACTTGGGGTTAGTTTAAAATCTTGTTTGCCTTAATAACCTTGACTACTTTCATGGTAAAAGAATGCACACACTATAATTTGAGAACTTTTATCAGTTGATTACTTAAGACTCTTTCTCTTTAGATCTAAGAAATCTCCTAGAAATCTGAGTTCATTTTTGTACTAACACGGGACACACAGCCAAACAATATTCAGGTAGGCAATTTCGAACCCTTAAGATGACCAACTGGAATTTCAAAAAGCTTTTTGTTAACGCTATGTAGTTTTGTTTGAGCTAATTTCAAATCCTCGCTAATTCAAGAACAAATTTTCCAACAATTTCCCAAAAGATTTGCTCAACATTCTTAAATGCAGTGGTGTCAAAATCATAATTTTTAATTTTTCCAAGTTACGGTACCCTCTCTTATAGACTATCCACTGTAAGTCTACATGTGCATGGAAAAAACAGAGAAAGATATTTCAAAAAAAATTTTCAGAAGTACATTTGAAGCATTGAAAAAAAGGAAAAGCAAGAAAAAACTATCAAATACTTTCATAAAAATTTGAGCTACAAAGATACATTTGAAGATGGAAAAAGAAAAAGGAGAAACAAGATAGGAGAAAAATGGTATGGGCATATCGCCTGCAGCGATGCACCGTGGGAAAAAAGTCCCTGAAATGTGATGTTGCAGTTGGACCATCTCTTGCCAACACATTGATAGAGCTCAGGTACACAAGCTTTGCAAAAAAGCTTGTGACTTCAGGTTGGACAGCCAATTGGGGCAAATCGGTATTATGTCCATGCCTATTTTTTTCCACCATGCGAAAGAAAGAAAAAAAGGATATACGTTTATCATGCAAGAATCAATTCCATAATTTTAAAATTCGTAAAGGTAGGATTTTCAAATTTTCTTCATGCTTAAAAGCAGATGTTAGCTCGAGTGGACTTGAACATTTGACCTAATTGTACGCATATTCGGTCATTTTGATGGGTTTGGAAACACCTGCTGAGATGGGCAATTCTACAAAAACTGTCAAATTTGACCTCCAAAAAACTAAAAATTCAACTTGATTATTTTGGATGGAGGGTTTGTTTTCCCAAATCAGTACAGTATCAGGCTTAAAAATTTAATACAGAGTACCTTCTTCTATCAGGCATTTTTGCTCCCTTCTTTTTGCACACAAAATATCCTTTGCGGTATGACCAGCATGACGAATTTAAACAAAAACGCCGGGTACTTGAATATTTCGGGTGGAAACCGAATTTTTTTAAAATCAAATACATTGTTTATTCAACTACACGCATTTTTGATGAAATCAGTGCAAAGATTGGAACAGTTTCTTAGACCAAAAAGAGTAATGAGGCTGTAAACATTGCAACCTGACAATCATGATAGTGACAGTCGTGACGGTTTAAGCAGTAAAAGCTGAAAATGAAGCTTAATACATCGACTTACACAGTTTTAACTGTCAGAATTTGTTCAGAACACTTAGTTTTCTGTACAATAGGTGAAATGTAAGATTTTTTTTACAAATTCTATATATGAAACGTTCATGAATTGCCCAGGTGGAAATTTTGCTTCATACTAAATGATTAAAATAAAATGGCACCCCACTTCAAACTTGCAACTATCACACTAACTAAAAAGATTTAGAAATGTATTTTAAAAACTGGAGATAATTTGGACGTAAAAAGCCAAAGGAAAGCAAGAAAATACATCATATGAGCGTTACATTCTGAGTAAACGAGGAGAAAATAAAAACAAATTTAATCACCAACAGAAACAGGTAACCCAAAAAACACTTTTACGGGTTTTAAACCAATTAGTCAGTTTAAAAACAACCATACTCCAAGAGGAAAAGGTGCAAAAAATAAAAAAAAAAAATAAAGGAACACCGATTGCTTAAAATGATTTAGTTGCAGCTGCTGTTGCTTTCACGGAGGGATTGATGCCAGCCTGGACATAACTCGCTACTAAAGGCTGCAATAGATATAGTTTGACTGACCTAAGTTATTCCACAAAATTAATCCTAAGAAACTCTTGATGCAAACATACTTCCTGCGTTTAGATACACTTTCAAATTCAAGGTTCGATCAACAAATATTTTTCCACATCTTTCACAAAGCCCCAAATGGTTTTTCGGGGGACGGGGAGGGGGGCTTTATTCATACTATCATGACAGTTAGCGCATCTTACTGACTTTGCTTTGTTCTCTTCTCTCCACGCCGCGGTCACGATGGTATTTTCTGTTGGGGATTTTTCTTCTTCTTCACATTTTACCATTTTTCATGTCCTCCCCCTCTTTTCCCTTTTTTACTCCCTCCCCCGCAATCCAAACACTTCCTCTCAAGTGCTTCTTCCGTAAGGCAGATATGACGGGGTCATAAATGGGGGATTCTTTTCCTTTCATTACGATTGATAAACTTTGACCCAACTTACTTCTCCCTTACAGGGCCCTCCTTACCCCTGTATTATCCCCTCCCTCCCTGCCCGTTCCACGCCGCGCTCCGCTCCGAAGTATATTGCTCCCTCCGCAGCAGAAATGACGATGTTTCTGACAAATAATGTTTTACTTATGTCTAGGTACTGAAATACTGAATACATGGGAGCCACCCTCCTACTCTTCTCCATTATTCCCCCTCCTCTTCCTCTTCCCCTTCCCCTCTTGTTTGTCCCTCTTTTGCCTTGTTCTCTTTACTTTTCACTTTTCTTCTACTTTTTACTACTTTTTTGTGGGAGTAATATGGTCATGCGAAGAGAAAGTGGAAGAGAATGCACCTAGGAAAGAATAAATCAAACATAGAAGTGGAAAGAGAAACGTGAAAAATATGAATAAGAAACAATTCTTCACAGGAAAAATCGTCATTTCTGCTGCGGAGGGAGCAAAATACTTCAAGTAAAGTGGAGCGGGCAGGGGGGGATAATACAGGGGTAAGGAGGGCCCTGTAAGGGAGAATTAAGTTGGGTCAAAGTTTATCAATCGTAATGAAAGGAAAAGAATCCCCCATTTATGACCCCGTCATATCTGCCTTACAGGAAGAGGCACTTGAGAGGAAGTGTTTGGATTGCGGGGGAGGGAGTAAAAAAGGGAAAAGAGGGGGAGGACATGAATTTTCCACAGTTAAATCAAAATTACGGACCTTCTAGCGTTTTCTTCAACTTCTCAAGGACTTGTCAATCTAGAAAAATCTTTTTAATTTTTATGAAGAATTACATAAAATTTTACTTTTGACAGGGGTAATGATCCTAATCTTGGTTCATTTACTTTACAACTACTTAGAGTTTCTCAGGGTTGCCACAGAATTTAGAAAATGAAATTCCCTGACATTTTCCTGATTTCCCTGACAATTGAAGATGTGTGTGGTTAAGAAGGCATGATTGAAAATAGTTTCCAGGCAAATTTGTTGATCGAAACCTCAAACGCCTTCCAGAAAGCAAATGAAAGTGATTTAACAAATTTTCCTCGACATTTTCGTCATTTTCCCTGATATTTCCTTGGTTTTCCCTGACTTTTCAAAATTCCCCGACATTTCCCGGTTTTCCCTGACTGTGGCAACTCTGGTTTCTCAATTCTACAAGTGCTAACAAGGCAACTAGACAGGAGGTGTGAGGACAGGACAAATTGGACTACACTTCGATCAAGTCAAATCTAGTGGACGAAGAGAGTACCTAAATATAATTGAGTCCAGATCGAAAGGATACTCGATGATACCAGTGGTTGGAGCACGAGCTCTCAAAATATCCTGTTCCGTGGGCAGATAATCTGGTGATTCTATCCTTTCGAGATCGCCCAGATAGCTAACAACATGCACAAACAGCTAAACAACATTAACACGCAAACATATGAAAGCCAACATGCAAAGAAACAGGTCACAACATGATATCAGTCAAACCAATTTGAAATATGAAGAGTTCTGAACCAGGAGTGCAGAGAATCGCAAAAGTAATGTTGAGGGGGGGTGTAAATTTGGAAGAATTCCCCATTCCATGCAAGATGGCTTGCAAAAACCGATCAATCAATTCCCTGTCTCTTCTCAAGAGTTTCCTGCATTTTTTCTGATCATTAAAAATGGACCAGAGAACAACAAAAAAAAAAATTCATCTACACAAGGGAACAAGGTCTAAACTTGCTTGGTAAACCAACTTCTATAATTTTGATGGTTGTGTTTTGGCATTCTTGTTCCTGTCTGGCCAAAAAAACGAGCAAGAAAACAGTGAAACAGGAACGCTGCAGACCATGGTTACTGACCATGGTTTTTGATGATTACTTACATAACCAGAACTCCGCATGTCCTTTCACTGTTGACCCATAGACATTGCCACTATTGCATGGCAACGCGATAGTTTTTTATAAATGAAAAAGAAAGAGTACAATGAGTTTGAAAGATATAAATTTTCAGGCTATGTAAAGTTTCCACTCCGTTTAAAACTTGTTTGAGGGACAAGGAAAGCAAACGAACACCTGAAAATCTCTGGAAAGTTGGGAATCAAAGTTTTTTCTGCACTCCAGTTTCAAATTTTCCTTCTTCGGCTTAATGTACGCCAAAAACTTAGATCACTCAGAAAGAGACGTGGATGCTTGAGAGACAATAGAATGCTTGCTTGCTAAAATGCTGCTTGCATATCACATAAACGAGTCATTTTATCTCATTCAGTTAAGGCTGCAGCGCCGCGGGAAATATGTACCCAAAACACCTTGGCTGGTATAACCTGTAAAGCAAGCTAATCATGCAAATCAGAAAACTGAGAACGCTTAAAAGTAAGTTTTGCTTTCCACCGAGAGGGACATGCCTCAATGAAGACCCAGGCGGATAAAGCACATAAAATGGATGCTGATTAGAGTTGTTTGGGTGAGCAATCATGCACATAAACAAGCAAGAGTGTACGAAAGAGATCTACCGAAATCGAATTTCTTCCAAATCGAAGGGATATTCTATAATTCCAGTTGTCGGTACTCTCACCCTTAGAATGTCTTGTTCTGTGGGCAAATAGTTTGGCGCTGCGACCCGATCTATTTCCATTAAATAACTAAAGAAAACAATACAGACATGTTAGTTTTTAGCTCTTGAATAATAATTTACACCGACCAAAAGAAACAGAAAGTTCAGATTCTTCAGGTGCAACACGAAGGTCCTGCAGAGGCTTTGAATAGGTTGAGCTGATGGCTGCATTTGACGCAGAAGTGTTAACAAATTTAAATTGTTCAGCATTAAAAAATGCCTATTGATGGGCAAAGTCACACTAAAACAAATATCTAAAATAAGCAATACCTTTAAAATAAAGGACACCAATTTTAACCAATGATCGTTCTTTAATTCTAAAAGGTATTTAACTTCCACTTCGCAGCTTTGACACAATTTTGTTTTAATACCAAGTTGAAATTATTAAAAAAAGAGCCATTAAACCAGGTGTCCAATTCTT
This sequence comes from Bemisia tabaci, assembly GCF_918797505.1. Classification (NCBI taxonomy): domain Eukaryota; kingdom Metazoa; phylum Arthropoda; class Insecta; order Hemiptera; family Aleyrodidae; genus Bemisia; species Bemisia tabaci. The sequence goes on along the minus strand of NC_092801.1, from coordinate 16,078,884 downwards.
TCGCTGGTGGTCCCGTCAGACATGACAGAACTGCAATTGGAGTCCGTTATATAACCGACACTGAATTGTGGAATAAAACATGATAGATCAGATGAAACTTGACAATTATTGAATTATGAGATAGAATTGCCAACTCCCTGAGGGGTAGTAGGAGGACTGGGTACTGTGATGGTTAAGCGTCGCAGAGCGCCAGGGAGCGCTGTGAAAGCGACTCTTAGACATTCGTGGCTCCTCTGACTAGAGAGCGTACCTCTTTTACCACATGAGCTTTGGAAGCATTAATTTTTACGAGAAAAGGGCAAATTGAGATACACGCTTGAGGAGTGATGATTTGAATTCATTTTGTGAGTTAAACTATAGTTTCTGGATTTCTGGCTTCCGATTCCCTTCAGAATAGTAAGAAACCCACACTATTCTGCCATGCTGTTACTTATTGTATTCAGGTCAGATTTTTAAGAGGTTTTTTACCACTTCTTCTGAGGTGTTGCATTGAAACTGTGCTTTCTGGCAGATAAAAATAGTTGCAAAGAACTAATCCAATGATACTATCTTCTTGGTTCCATCGTAAAACTTATTACATTTGAACCTCTAAATACACATTAATTTTTGTATTTCTGTAGGTTTGTGGAGTTAAACAGCACCATCTTAACGTCTTCGGATTTACAAAAAAAGAGACAGTACTTACTATTTAGCTGAATCTGTTAATTGGTATTCTCTTCTTCTATCGTAACATTCTTGTATTCCGGCATCAGCCCATAATTCTTTAATAGCTTCGACATAAGGACTTTCAAAGGTTGTTACTGTTTCAAAATCTACACTCCGAATTAATTCAGCTTTTTCCTGAAAGCAAAACCAAAGGAAAAATATTAAGACTCAAATAATACCAGGGTTCCCTCGAGTACTTCATTTTCAAATTTCCTAACATTTCTACACTTCCTGTTTTAAAATCTTCTAATTCTTTGACTTCCCTTGATCTGTTTCTGTACTTTTCCCGACCTTTGAACAAAACTTCTGTGTAGTTTTTTAACTGTGCTGACTATTCTGCCGTGCTAAGGAAAAACGTCGTATGAATCGAGAGTTGCCAAATTTCTCCCAATGAAATGTTCATTATTTAGGAGAGTTGTGAATATTTTCTTTAGAAATTTTCAGTTGAAATAGATCTACTGACAAAGACAATTCTCTGAAAAATTGAACAGAAAATATTCCCAAGTAAGTTTTCCTGAAAATTCGTATTTGATCAAAGGAAATTTGGCAACTAATGAAGGTTCATTTGGCGTTTTTCCTTAGCATAGCAGTTTAGCATAAAGGTAAAAGCAGTGCACATGTTGGAAATTTACGATTGGTTAAATTAGAAAATTCTCGTTCATCATTTGCTTTCAAAACGCAACTTCGTGTTTTACTAAATTCATAAAAATTTTAAAAAACCGAAATTAGGAGCTTTTGTTGACTTTTTGAGGGGTTTTAGTTGATAAAATCAAGCACTATCAAGAAATTTCAAGACCATCCGGTATAATTTTCAAGGACTAGGAAGAAATATATTGATATATCGAAACAGCTAAAAATTAGGAATTCCTTCTTACTATCATTTAATTATCCAAGTTCTACATAAAAAGTTACTTTCATCGTCTATGACGTAGTTTGAGACTTCGGAGGTCTCCATCCCAAGAAAGATGAAAACACGGATCTGCCACCTGATCATCGATAAGACACTGTTCATAAAATAATTACCGCTTTCCAAAGAGCGCATTACAAGGTTTCGTTTTTACATGTTAAAGGATACAGGCAGACTTCAAAAGAGTATTACTCACAAGGGGAAGGGAGGGCTCGAAAAATCCAAAATTCAACGTTACATATTTTAAGAGCAACCCCTAAAGTCATCCAATAACAAAAAATTGAAAGGTAACTGGAAGCATCATGAGCCCTTCAGCAGTTTCCCTTGCGGTTGAGCGCTAGAGGACAATGGCAGATCCAGAGTGAGTTGGAGGAGGGGGGGGATTTGCTGATGTTAAGTGGAGGGGGGGGTCGGGGGAAACCCCCCAGAGCGAGGGGGGTGGGGGGTCTCCCCCGAAAATGATTTAAAAAGATAGCCCCGCCTAGATTGAATTTTAAGCAGTTATAGCATACAATTTGTGCATTATTTGAAAGTTGAAAATTGACAAATACTTAATGCCTCCTTTAGAGAAATTTTATTTTGGTATATGGCTTATTTATTTCTGCGGTATTGAGTAGTTTTCCGTTTAGTAAACTTGGTTATACAGTTCTGCAGTTCTGTCTTGACACCATGTACGTAAATTTTTAGGAACAATTTTTTTTCTCCCCCTCTTTGTCCTTTTTTCTTTCTTTTCCCATATATTTTTTTGGCCCGAGGGGGAGGGGGGGCAGCCCCTCCTCTCCCCCGGATCCGCCACTGCTGGAGGAAAGCATTGAGGTGATGAGAGGAAATACTTACACTACACGAAGAATCAGCATATTGAATTTTGAGCACATCCATGGCGCGGATCATACTCTGCATCGCCATGAAAATATTTTGGTAAACAAGTTTAATAAATCCACGTTTGTCTTCGTCTGAGTAACCAGAACCGTGGATAATTCTCATCTGTTTGATAAACGTTGACTTGCCCGACTCTCCAGTACCTGTCAACACAAGAATTCAGAATTGATCAAAGCTGAAAATTTTTACCGAAGACTATAGTTAATATCAATGGTAGATACGAGTATATCATCGGAAATCGTCTTCGGTAGAGCCCCTGTACCATATCCGAGAACATCATACCACAAAACAAGATCAATTGGATTACATTTTTCAATAAAGAACCTATTAAGGAATCGATTTCTGTCCCATTTTAGGAACAACCTACATACCATTGTTTTCCCTAAGCAGATATGTGCTTTTATGGGAGAGCCAGAGATAGTGGTTCCTTCATGCAAAATGTAATCCAATTAAGGTTCAAATTTCTCGTCTCAGGATTGGTCATACTTTTTCAGTCACAATCACATCATCTACAACAGAAGATAAACCCACCTGCAACTTTTGCAAATTATCACCCCTCACCGTCAAACACGTGATTATGCACTGGATTACATGTTGCAAAAAGGAACCAAGAGCAATCCAATATTGCTAAGATTGTGCTACTTACATTATTCGCGACAAAATTACTGAAATCACGCGAAAAATTGAATTGACCAAGGTAATTTTCGTCTTGAAATTATAGTTTATCGGGAGTAAACCAAAACTTGTTTAGACGATGAGTTGGATTGCATTTTGCAAAAAGGAACCACTAGCATTGCACTGTTGCTAAGATTGTGCAACTTCTTTTGTCTTGGAGGAAAACCCCGATTATCCATTCATAGTTTCTATTTTACTCGCTAAAAACTGTAAATTTAAGACAAAAATTACCATCTAAATTTCATAGTTTTTCGCGATTTCCGCAATTTTATTGCAAAAGATGAAGTTGCACAATCTTAGCATAATTGCAATGCTAGTGGTTCCTTTTTGCAAAATGCAATCCAGTTTACATTTGCAAGGGGAAAAAGTCGCACAATCATAGCGACATCATGCAACCCACGAGGGGAGGGACCCTATGGCCAGTCTACCACTTTCCCAGCAAGTTAAGTAAGCAACACTACTTCTCCTTCATTTAAATTCATTATAAATAATCGATTATGAACGAGGGAGCCTACTCCGGTGGATTATATCGATTGTTTAACATTCGTTTAAATGGGCCAAGTCCACTGTTGCCGAGTTGCCAGATTCTCCGATGAGAGAATCGAGCGAATCGGTCGGCTTACCTTGGAAAAACCGAGCTATACCAGTTCGGGTGCGTAGAGACGAAAAAAGGACGACGGGGGGAGAGAGGGGGGCCGAAAGCGGGGGAGGGAGAGTGGATGACGGGGGAGGGCGAGAGGGCGAGAGACCGTACAAGTTCGGGCGGGAGATGGAGATCCAGGGCAATCCAATTAAAAGGTATAACACATACATGGAATATCATCAACCGAATAAACGGGTACGGTTTCCCGTCGATCGATCAGATTCGGCGATTAATCGATCATCGATCGGAGCATCGTGATCGTGGAGTTCCTTCAAGTGCACAGAATTCGCGCTTTGGATGCAATTGATAGGTACTTCTCCGCGGATACTCTCTGGAAGCGCAACTTCACGAAAGTGCAAAAACGGCGTGCAATGGACCACTAGACAAGGTACGAATTTCAGCATTCTTGTACATGTTTCTTAATCAAAATTTCACATAAAACACGACGCGCACAACAAAAATTACCGAAATCAACTCCTTACAAAGATATTTAATGACTAGCGAAATGCCCGTGACTGGAGTCACGGGTCTAGAGGCCGCTAAAATATCTGTAACCCCGAAAAAATGTTGGTAGGGGAGCAAGACATGCTATAAAAAAAATAAAAAATGATAAAATCGATAGAAAAATGAGTTCAGGGTGAGGGTGATGGGCTAGAAAAATGAACGGGGGGGGGGGGGGGGGAGGTAGAATAAATGCTGGCAAAAAATTAAAACTAACCTAGCAATGATTTATTAACAAAAAAGAAACAAAAAAAAAAATGAAAAAATGAAAAAAAGAAATTGAAATCCAACATCAGCTGATAGCAAACAAAGGTTACCAAGGAAACCAAGGAATGGAACTTTCATAAAAACAGTTTAGTGGAAAACAGCGTAAGTAGGGCACTTTTGTTAATTACCGTGTATAAGTAAACGGTAAATGCGATTCAACCGAAAATCTATACAGTTCTTCATCAAATCAAAATGGACTAAATTACAAAATTTGAGAAAGCTAACGTAAATTTAACGGTAGTTATCGCGAACGAAAGAATTGCTGACATAGATCCGGTAACTATTATAGGTGGGATTCCTGATGCGTGAATTCAAACCACCCGCTCATTAAAACTCAATGCTCTACGTGATTCACATGGCGCGCTAAACATTATCATGACAGTCTCGGATGCGATATAAAAATCTGGCAACCTCAGTCTTGAGGCTTTGGCTCAGCTATAGCAAATTGCTTATAGTTTGAACGACACATGGTTGGACATGAACATTGCTCGATTGAGAAGCTTGCTGAAACCGTTGTAGTGCGCGATTTGACTCACGTAGAGCTTTGAGTTTCTTGTGAGCGGGCATTTGAAATTCCTCGTAACGAATGTGAAATAAAAACGTTATTATCTTCGTTAGGAGTTGGTTTTAGTAATTTTTGTTGTGTGAATCGTGTTTTACGTGAAATTCTGGTTAAGATACTTTTATCAGATTGCTCAAATTTGTACCTTGTCTAGTGGTCCATTAGCGCAAAAATGCACGAACCAAAAAAGCAAGTTTTAAACGCAAGTAGTCGTCCAAAAGCGCCAACGTTGAAACCAACCTAACCTGACCTCGCGTTAGGTTAGGTTAAGCCAGATATTGACCACTTGATTCCTCCTTCATCAGGGTGTCTAGCAATTTTCAAAAACAAAAAAAAAAAAGAAAAAAAAATATCCCCGGCATCTCCCTGATTTCCCTGACAAAAACGACTAAAAAACCGGAGAAAAATTTCCTGGCATTTCCTTGACAAAAAGGAAAACATTCCTAATTTTTTGACACGTTTCAACTGATTAAATGTAAGTGAGGATTTTTTACATGTTTTAGGAATGTGATAAATAGAGCAAAATATTAGACGTCTAAACTTAAGCGGGATAGTTTTTTCTCATTTTAAACATTTAAAAGATATCAGCAGGAATTCATGTAGAAATGATGGTAGAAATATCCGCAAGAGTAAAATTCGCAAAACATTTTCCGGGAAATCCGTGTTTTTCGATTTCCTTGACGTTTCCCTGACCCGAAAATCGCTTGCAAAATAAAATTCCTTGGCATGCTGAATTTTTGCAGATTCCCTGACGTTTTCCCGAATTTCCCTGATACCCAAAAAAAATCCCCAGACATCCCCCAGTTTTCCCGGTCGCTAGACACCCTGTTTTTTTTTGTACCTCTCTGTCGCCCCAACATCATACTACCATTTGCGCGAGCGAGCCACCATCCAAAAGAAGATTTGCGCTTTTGGATCATGCTCATTAGTAAATTTGGGCCTTTGTATGTCTTCGCTTCTCAACTAGAGACGTCAAAGAGGCTCATCGATGTAGACCAGTGAACTGATTAAGTATTCTGCCTTCCCCCTAAAATTTCAGGAGCCACCTGGGTGGGGAAGCCCAGTTTTTAGGAGGTATCTAAAAGGATGTGTCCCATTAAGGAGGGTATTTTGGCCCTAACTTCGGTCGAAAATTGAAACAGCTTATAATAAATGTCATGTATAGTCGAATCGACTCTTAATCATCCTCCCTGTGAGAACTTGTCCTTGTTTGAGGTGTTTTTGGCAGGTTTTAGCCTGATTTACTACCGCAAAGTGGTGCAGTTTTGCAGTTTTCTCGAATAATTGCTCTTTTTCGGTCCTGAATTATAGATTGTTTGTGTATGAGCACAAGCGACTACTACTTTCTCCTTTAAGAGTCGATTTGACCATACATGACATTATTCTAAGCTGTTTCAATTTCCGACCAAAGTTAGGGCCGAAACACCCTCAATAATGGGACACATCCTTTATATAGGAGCAATATTAATTCTCTGCATGTGCATCGTGGCGCATAAAATTTCGAGTTCGGAAAATCGACAGGGTGCGTCAACTTCTTCAGGCGCCACGATTTTCCCTGAATTTTCAGAATTCCCTAACATTTCCCTGACTGCGGCAACCCTGGTCAGGGTTTGCACAGAATTTATGAAATGAAATTCCTTGACATTTCCCTGACACATTTTGGTGAAATTCCCTGACAATTGAAAATAAGACAGGTGGTTGAAAGGACACGATAGAAAATAGTTTTCAGGCAAAAGTTGTTCGAAACCTCAAACCCATTCTAGAAATCAAACTAAGGTGATTTAACAAATTCGCTCTGACATTTCCCGGTTTTCTACGACTTTTCAATATTCTCTGACATTTCCTGGTATTTCCTGGTAACCCATGTATGGTCCGTCTTCCGTACTTAGAATTTCGGATTTTGCTGGAATATTGACGCCATGTTGTGCCCACCACCTACGTCACAGGGTAAACAAATCGAAAAATTGCGACCACCTCCTTCTCTCTCAGTATGCATCGGAACCACCGGCTTCCACCGATAGCGATAGGATTGCTCCATTTTCTCACCGTCGGAGTTACCACGGAATTTGGAAAATTAAATTCCCTGACATTTTGGCGGAATTCCCTGACACTTGAACAAATGCCGGCTTACATTAAAGACATAGTTGGAAATAGTTTTCAGGCAAAATTTGTTGTTCGAAACGTCAAACCCACTCGAGAAACTAAATGAAAGTGATTTGACGATTTTACCCTGGCTTTATGTCATTTTCCCTGAATTTAAAATTCCCTGACACATTTTTGCGAAATGCCCTGATAATTCAACAAATGCCGGCTTAAAATAAAGACATAGTTGGAAATAGTTTTCAGGCAAAATTTGTTGTTCGAAACGTCAAACCCATTCGAGAAACTGAATGGAAGTGATTTGACGTTTTTACCCTGGCTTTTATGTCATTTTCCCTGGATTTTAAAATTCCCTGACACATTTTCGCGAAATGCTCTGAAAATTCAACAAATGCCGGATTGTTAAATACATAGTTAGAAATAGTTTTCGGGCAAAATTTGTTGTTTGAAACGTCAAACCCACTCGAGGAACTAAATGAAAGTGATTTGACGATTTTACCCTCTGGCCATAATGTCATTTTCCCGGAATTTTAAAACTCCCTGACACATTTTGCGGAATGCCCTGAAAATTCAACAAATGCCGGATTGTTAAAGAAAGACATAGTTATTTAGAAATAGTTTACAGGCAAAATTTGTTGTTCGAAACGTCAAACCCACTCGGGAAACTAAATGAAAGTGATTTGACGATTTTACCCTGGCATCTTCGTCATTTTCCCTGAAATGTCCAAATTTTCCCTGACTTTTAAAATTCCTTGACATTTCCCAGTATTCCCTGATTTTGGCAATCATGCACCGTCGTCTATCGCTTTGTCTATCTATGAATTTAAATAATACTGCCGTGCTAAGGGAAAACGCCGTATGAACCTTTAAGCGTTGCCAAATTTCCCCCAGCAAACCACTAATTTTCAGGAAAATTGTTGAATACTCATCTACCAATTTCTCATATAATTTTGTTTGTAATTTGATCGAAAACTTCTGAAAATTTCAAGGAAAAATATTCATAATTTTCCTCCAAAATAGACATTTTATCGAAGGAAATTTGGCAACTCTCGAATGCTCATACGGCGTTCTTCCTTAGCACGGTATGATAAGCCCGAGCACTCGAAACCCCCGAGACTCCGCGGAATCCCGTTCCCGACACTGAAAATCCACCCGGAAATCCCCGTCGCCCGCGAGGAGCGCGGCGGGCGGCGTCGGCGCGGTTGCGTCCCCTCGGATTGCAGGCGCGCCGAGACGAAAATAGGTGTTAAATGAATGGGCGTCGGGCGCTGGAAGGAAGGGGAGGGGGGGGGGGGCGCGTCTAGCGAAGACAGCGAGACTGCCGGGCCCGGGCGGGAGGGGGGGGGGGTCGCGTAGATCGATCACCCGAGAGTTGAAAATACTGAGACTCGGGCGGCGTGGTCGCCCCCCCCCCCCCCGCCCGTTCCCACTTTTCGGGGCCTTTAACTGTGCGGGGCCGTGATAGCGAGGAGAGCCGCGGTGCACGGTTAAAAAGTGCCGTGTTGAGGGTTACTTTTTCTAGAGTACCTTTATAGATAGAGTATGGCCATTCGTATCTTTTTACTACAGGAAAACTGTTCCGCTTTTTGATTGGTCAACGAGTTTTTAGGCTTCATGATGCTCTTAGGGCCGTAAATAAACAAACAAGATGGCGACTCACCGTAACATCGATAAGAAGCTAAAGACGAAAATTTCAATCATACGGCAGTAACAATTTAAACTAGCATATCTACGAATAACACACGAAAAAAACACGAAAACATTGTTAAATCGCCTTTCACCTTTATCACAGGAGGATGTAAGATGTGCATAACCTCAATCTTGCTTGCTGATAACAGCCATCTTGTTTGTTTATTTACGGCCCTAAGAGCATCGTGTCAGCCTATTCGCTCGCGACCAATGAAAAACCGGAACAGAAATGGCCATACTCTGTCTATAAAGGTACTCTAACTTTTTCTGTTGTGTCTGATCTAGAGTGCCTTTATGGACGGAGTATGACCATTCGTATCCTCCCACAGCGGGAAAACTGTGCCGCTTTTTGATTGGTCGACGAGATTTAAGGCTTCATGATGCTCTTACGGCCGTAAATAAACAAAAAAGATGGCGACCAGTGTTCGAAACTCACAGTCGCCAACGCGCCAAATGCGCCTAGGAAACCGGTTGTGGCGCCTAAAAAATGAAGGCTCTGCGCCAACGTGGTCCCTAAAAATTGCCCCTCCCCCTCCAAAAAAAATCCTAATTTTTCTGTTGAGTGGTTTCTCGAAATTTTCCCCAAGTTACAGTTACTAGTTCTGTAACTAAAACATCATGCGTCGAACTTTTCACTAAATGCGCCGTGATGTACAGACAAAAAGTCAATCTGGCCCCTAAAAAATCTTCAATGGCCCCTAAAAATCAAACTTGATGCGCCACATGGCTCCTGAAACTCAAAGGTTAGTTTCGAACACTGATGGCGACTCACCGTAACATTGATAAGAAGTGAAAATTTGACAAAAATTTCTATTATTCGGCAGTGACAGTTTAAACTAGCATATCTACGAGTAACACATGTAAAACACACGAGAACACTGTGAAATCGCCTTTCGCCTTTACCACAGGAGGATGTAAGATGTGCATAACCTCAAACTTGCTTGCTGATAACAGCCATCTTGTTTGTTTATTTACGGCCAGTGTTCAAAACTCACAGGCGCCAACGCGCCAAATGCGCCTAAAAAATCGGCCATGGCGCCTAAAAAATGAAGGCTCTGCGCCAGCGTGGCCCTAAAAATTGCCCCCTAAAAATCTGGATTTTCACAAGAAGTCACATAAAGAAAGAAAAACAAATCTATTTGGATTGAAAAAACTCAGAATTTTCAGCACTACAAGTGAAAGTTTGCTTTTTCTATTCTTCACGATTTCATTCTTAGTGCTTTTGTCTTCCCCAAGTTACAGCTACTTACTAGTTCTGTTACGAAAACATTTTGCGTCTAACTTTTCACTAAATGCGCCGTAATACATAGGCAAAAAGTCAATTTGGCCCCTAAAAAATCTTCAATGGCGCCTAAAAATCAAGCTAGATGCGCCACATGGCTCCTAAAACTCGAAGGTGAGTTTCGAACACTGTTTACGGACGTAAGAACATCGTGTCAGCCTATTTTCTCGCCACCATTGAAAAACCGGCACATGCCGCAATCAGACGCTGAATTTAGCACCTGAATGTGGAAGTCAACAGTCATCGCCCAACGGCTGAAATTTAGCAAATTCGAGTTATTTTCATCCAGATGTGTATCAAATCTACTCGAATAGTTCAGACAAATTCAAAATTGGTCCGATGGTTGCTGAGAATCGTTGCTGAATTTTGCGCGTCACGCGCAAAATTCAGGCATCGGGCCGATGACTTCCACATTCAAGCCACATTCAGCTCCCACATTCAGCGTGTGATTGCGGTGACAGAAATGGTCATACTCTGCTATCTATAAAAGTACTCTAGTCGGATCAACCTAAAGTACTTCGGCTTGACGCGATTTTGTGTTAAATCGACCCGAATCGTTGGTTACCCGGGACTCAACTTACTCCTAGACATCGGGGCATGAAAAAAGTGTCTAGCGGAGCTTGTGTCAGTGTTGCCGTTGCTTGCGTGAGTGAACCGATTATTTTTTATACCACGTGAGCGCAAAAATAGCGAATGCAAGAAAAACAAGAAACCCGTTTTATTCGCTTTGTTGACAGTCTCCGAATTCCGAAAAAATGTATGAGCTTATAGAGGGCTGTTCTGAAATCTGACATGCTTCATTATACCAGAGAAAACAAAGAAGAAACAATGCCTCTACTACCAAAATAGAGATTGGCGCTTACGTGATTTGGAAAATAATTTCTGCCTGATTACGAGCTCATTTATAGTTACTTACGCACGATGCGTAGTCCCGATTTGTGCGTGATTTCAATTACGCACACTTTTTGGGAAATTAAAACCCCATTTTCAGTGATTATAGGTTAAATTTTGCCAAAAGTGTGACCTGAGAGTGCTTAATTTTGAAACCTCTCAACGGCAACGCGGTATTTACTCATATCTCCCTCCACAATTTTTTTTTTTTTTTTTTTTTTTTTTCCACGTAAAACACGATGCACGTAACACAAATTTCACGTAAAACACGATGCACACAACGAAAATCACCGAAATCATCTCCTCCCGAAGATATTTAATGATTCTTAGTGCATGAATTGAAACCACCCGCTCATGAAAACTCAATGCTCTTACGTAATTCACATCGCGTGCTAAACGTTATCATGAACGTCTCTGCGATAAAAAAATCTGGCAACCTCAATCTTGACGCTTTGGCTCAGCTATAGCAAATTACTTATAGTTTGAAAAACACATGGTGGGAAATGAACAATGCTCGATTGAGAAGCTTGCTGAAACCGTTGTAGTGCGCGATTTGACTCACGTAGAGCTTTGAGTTTCTTGTGAGCGGGCAGTTCAAATTCCTCGTAACCAATTTGAAATAAAAATGTTAATATCTCCGTTAGGAGTTGGTTTCAGTAATTTTCGCTGCGCGAATCGTGTTCTACGTGAAATTCTAGTTAAGAAACATGTATCAGAATGCTAAAATTTGTACCTTGTCTAGTAGTCCATTGCTGATTTAGTGACTACGTCATTCGATATAATATCGAACTCTTAGTTCAACCAAACAAACTAACATAACCTCATGTGCGAATTCTGCCGTCACGTAACTTCCATGGAAGCCTCAAAGCAAAAAAGAAATATTTTTTTTTTTTGTGCCGCTAGATATCAGACATAACGTTCAATGCTAATTTAAAGGTTTTAGGAGGGGTCAAAAATAATGATTTTTGGGCAGATTTTTGCGCCTCATGCAAAAACGTCCGATATCAATTTTTTTAAAATTTCTCGGAACTGGGTGGAAGTTGGGGTGGGAAACAGTCGTGTGCCTTTTCTACAACCCTTTACTAAGATACACATGCTTTGACTTTGTTCAAAACGCAGATTCTAAAAGCCTCCACAGTGTTTTGCGGTTTACCAGAGGTTGAGTTTTTGGACATCGGACGTTTCCGCATACGTCGATTCAAATTGAAAAATGAGCTCCAAATGTTCGCACGGCATTCTTCCATTATACGAGAACAAGGACTGGTGGAGAGAGCTACTCTACTACAAGAACTTTCCTGATATACAACCGTGCGGACACCTGTTTTCCCTCCTTTGTGCTCATCTACGCTTACAACTAGTCCCATCGCTGCTGGCGCAGCTTGACACCTGATCGCCGTCACTGCGGACGGAAAACACTGCCGTGCTAAGGAAGAACGCCGTATGAGCCTTCAGGCGTTGCCAAATTTCCCTTAGTAAATCACGAATTTCAGGGTTAATTTTTAAATATTTTTCCTCCAATATTTCAGATAATTTTGTTCGCAATTTCACCTGAAGTTCCTGAAAATTTCGAGAAAAAATATCCAAAGCATTCCTCAAAAATGAACATTTTATCGAAGAAAATCTGGCAACTTTCGAATGTTCATACGGCGTTTTTCCTTAGCACGGCAGGGCAGCAGTCGTTACCAAAAACCCGTTCTTGGTTCTCCAATTATTCATTACCAAAAACCGCTTTTCCTCTATTTTTTTTTCATCCTGTTTGAATACAGCAACCTTCAGTTAGAAACTTTGTGTCTACTAAAACAGGCTGGCCAAAAATTAATCCTTTTATATTATATCCTTTTATTAAATAACACACGAGTGACCCGACGGCTAGTCCATCATTTTCTCCCTTCGTCTAAAGGAACCACCCATTTCAACTAATAGGATAGCTACATACCCCCTTCTTTGTCTATAGCTTTGTCTATCAATTTCAACTATTCAGAACGAAGCGCCCCCCGCGCGGAGGTTGGGCCGCATAGCGGCCAGGAGGATCAATTAGACCGCGTTAAACAGAAAGGAACCAAGCCACATCAGCTATTGCAAAATTTAACAGGGAAATTTTATTTCTTACGAGAGAACATTCGTGCGGATTCCTTTGAAAATGCTTTGTATTATGGAGAAAATTCACTGAAATTTGCACAAAAATCCGCACAACCGTTTTCATGTAAAAAATTAAAGTGCCCGATTAAATTTGGCAATAGCTGATGTGGCTTGGTTCCTTTCTGTTTAACGCAGTCCAATTTGCGTAATCTAGGAAAGCTGATCGAAATATTTCCTTGCAGTTTCGTGGTGATTTTTTCCGATAAGTAAAAAAACTATTGGTTGATTTTCCTTTGAAAAAATAAAGAAGGAGCAAAGATTTACAAAGTCGCACTATGAGATTAGTACCTTTTGACTTGGGTCTGTAGGTAAGCCATCCATATGATTAAAAAAGGAATCCTGGTAATGAGGACCATTAAAAAGCGCTTCCCATTTACTCAATGAGAAATTGTTAAAAATTATGTCTGAAGAAACCCGTTTCCTTTAAAGTTGAAGAGTTTTTAAGTTATTGGTTTTGTTTTTTTTTTTTTTAAATGATTGCTGACAAGAAAGCTCACAGTTGCTAACTCTTGCTCGAATTACTGATGAGGAGGTGAAACCAAATCGTGCTTTACGATAGATCGCTTGATCTGCCATTTAAACCTGGAGAGAAGTATCGATCATCAGGGTGTTGGCAACGGACGCCGTAAAAATCGATTCTTTTCAATGGCTTCAAATGGGCACATATCGATGGCCGATAATTGACGGATAGTGTGCGACTCACAAGCACGTTTCTACGTGGAAATGATAAAGCGCTCGGAGACTGAAGCCACGGTTCCACAGTGGGCGCACGGCGCGGCGCGGCGTTAGGCTGTGTGTATCTCATTGAAAAGGATGGACTAATTTTAAGTCTACGATCTGATTTTGCATCTGTTCGGCTAGGGTAAGACTCATTGCGCCCACTGGCGCGGTTGACCAATACCATCTTTCCATACCCGGCCAAAGCTTAAGGTGATTCGATGGACGCCATATTTGTGTCAGAACGGCATGCGATAAATCGCATCAATTGGTCCATTTTTCAGCTACTCGTCATTTTCTCTAATTTGAGATCGCAATCTGTTGTCAGGAGACAAAAGCACTCACTACCAATTTTAACGAAGAAATTCAACATAATAAAGGCGTGGTTTTTAGAGAGAAAACATCGCATTCGATACTGATATTGAAACTGCACTCGAATGCGATATTTTCTCTAAAAAACCACGCCTTTATTACGTGAATTCTCTGTTAAAATGGTAAGTGAGTGTTTTGGTCTCCTGACAACGAATTGCGATCTCAAAATTGGAGAAAAATGACGAGAAGCTGAAAAAGGGAACCAATTGATGCGATATATCGCATACCGTTCTGACAAAAATATGCGTCCATCGAATCACCTTAAATGCATATGTGGGAATGTAGTGATGAGTCTTTGGGAGGTTAACTGCGCCTCTTCACTCTTCTCCCATGTGTGCGTGTAGTGGGTTGTATTCAGTGGTGGATCCATGAAGAGTCGGAGGAGGGGGGGGGGGATTGTGGCATTTCCTGATATCGAGTGGGGGGTGCGGGGCCCACCTTAGCAAGGGGGTGGGGGCGGGACTCCCCCGGAAAATTTTCAAAAAAATAGCCCTTCCCAAATTGAATTTGAGGCAGTGTAAGCATACCATTTGTGCATTATTTGAATATTGAAAATTGACGAATAATACCTCTTAAAAAGATTCTTTGTTTTGGTATATGGCCTATTTATTTCTGCGGTATGAAGTATCCTTAGGTTTGGTAAACTTGGTTAAATAGTTCTGAAGTTCTGTGGAGGCACAATTTCAGTAAATTTATAGAAGCACTTTTTCCCCTCCCTCTGTTTTCCCCTCCCCCAGTTTCTCCTTTCCTTCCAGGGTTGCCAAAGAATTTAGAAAATCTAATTCCCTGACATTTCCTGGACACATTTCGGTGAAATTCTCGACAACGGAACACATGCCAGATTGTTAAAGAACAAGGTTAGAAGTAATTTTCAGGCAAAAGTTGTTCGTAACGTCAAACCTACTCGAAAAAGCGAATAAATATGATTTACCGATTTTCCCCTGACATTTTCGTCATTTTCACCAACATTCCCAGGTTTTCCCCGACTTAAAATCCCCAGCTTTCCCGGTATTCCCTGACTACGGCAACCCTATTACTCCTTTATCCCATCTTTTCCCCGTTTTTAGGGGCCCGAGGAGGGGGGATTCCCAGTACATTTTCTAGCTTTCCCGGTATTCCCTAACTATTGCAACCCTATTACTCCTTTATTCCAGCTTTCCAGCTTTCCAGCTTTCCACCCTTCTGTGGGCCAGAGGGGAAGGGGGGAATTTCCAGCACGTTTTCCAGAATTTCCGGTTTTCCCTGACTATGGCAACCCAATTACTCCTTTTTCTATCGTTTCCCCCTTTTTCGGGGCCCGAGGAGGGAGGGGGAATTCCTGGCACGTTTCCCAGCTTTACCAGTATTCCCTGACTATGGCAACCCTGTTACTCCTTTTTTTCCAGAGACAAGAGACCCTCCACTGGCCTCTAGGCGACAGGTGGAAGCTTTTACTTTCGGGGATTCAACAGTTCCTTATGGACAATTATAAGGGAGCAACAGCAACAGTCATCACCCTAATTTCGGCTGTTGACCTACCTACATGGTGGATGATGAGCTTCGGGTGACGTCATGAGCCAAACAAGTTTCCTAAACGTCGGTCATTTTCGGCTTGTTTGCGAAACGAACCTGCCAACACGTTGTTAAACATCAACCATGTGGGTAAGTCAACAGTAGAATGCTGAAATCCCGAAAGTAAAAGCTTCCACCATGGCCAAGATACTAGTGGAGGGTCTCTCTTGTCTCTGTTTTTTCCCATCTTTTCCCCCCCCCTTTTGGGGGGGGGGGGGATTTTGGCATCCGCCACAGATCGTATTCTTCATCAGTCGCGCGACCGTCTGTGTGAGCGTGGCTCGACTGCGGCGCGGCGACAACACCGGCAGGAGGCGCGCTCTCCGCGCTCACGGAAACGACAACAGGTGTCACAAGTGTCACCCAATTTTTTCCGTCTCCTTTTTACTTTTTTCCTCCGCGCCAAATCCATCGCTCTCTCCTCTCCGATGCAAAATCTAACGTAGATTTCGGACCGCTCTCAGGCTCCGCGGAAACTGAGAAAATGACGTTCGTCGTGACGGAGAAAAGCGTTTCCTTGGTAATTGATTTTCGTGCTTAGGGCACAGGAATTCACGGAATTTTCAAGGGCAAGTCTTCATTTTAGGATATTTTTCAAACCCTGATTCATTAGGATGACGATCTTCCTTTAGGGTTGCCAAAGAATTTGGAAAAATAAATTCCCTGACATTTCCCTGATACATTTTGGTGAAATTCTGACAACTGAACAAAATGATGGATTTTTAAAAAAAAAACAAGTCAGAAATACTGCCGTGCTAGGGAAGAACGCCGTATGAACATTCGAGAGTTACCAAATTTCCTTCGATAAAATGTTCACTTTTAAGGAAAGTTATGAACATTTTTCTTTGAATTTTTCTGGATCTTTAGGTAAAATTGCGAACAAAATTATCTAAAAAATTGGAAGAAATATATTTATAAGTTTACCAAGAAATGCGTGTTTTATCGAAGGAAATATGGCAACGCCTGAAGGTTCGTACGGCGTTTTTCCTTGGCACGGCAGAATAGTTTTCAGGCAAAATGTATTGCTCGAAACGTCAAACCCACTCGAGAAGGCAAAGGAGGGTGATTTGACGATTTTTCCCTGACGTTTCCGGATTTCCTGACTGTGGCAACCCCGTTCCTTGCATCTTAAAACTCCTTAACTTTTCTAGGACTTTTCAGGGTTTCTGGACGTAAAATATCATGATTTTTCTACGGCATCATTCGTCGTTCCCCTCACGAAATAACGTAGCTCCATTTCAATGTTTTCAAGTTTACCTTAGCAAATTACATATTAACTAAAAGGATTTTGGGTGTTCCTAACTGAAAATTTCACTGATTTTTCCTCAGAATTCCTGCAAAAAGCAGAAAAACTTCGGATAAAAATTGCACCGATACGTATTTGTAAAATAATTAATTGTTTGAGCCGATTTGGCAAACTTGGAATGGAGTTGCGTTCCTTCGTCCAGGAGACAACGAATTTCTTCTCGGGAAAATTCTTTACCCAAAAAATTTTAGTGCTAGAAGTCACTTTTTCGATACATAATCGGACGTATTTCTGTCAAACGGAACTATGTGCATTATGACGTCGAGCCCTATTATGCATATAATCTTATGGGTCTCAGGGCTCATGTCTTAATGCACATAGTTCCGTTCGGTAGAAATACGTCCAATCGATTGTTTCCGTTACACGGGTACCCGGCCATCCGATGTAAACAAAGAGAGTATAAATTGGACCGCATGTTGCAATTTGGAACTATAAATTCTGGCTTCTCTGGAAAAACACTTACGTGCATAGGGAAACTGATGGCACATACGTTGTTTTTAGACCGGGCTAGAATTTACAGTTCCAAATTGCAAAATGTAGTCCAATTATAACATATTTTACATCACCATTTAGGATGGAAAAAAAGACCAAATCTCGGCGCACACCGGGCTGTTAACTCGTCGACTAGAACACGGCGCCAGCTCTCCCCTTTACATTACGACTCTACGAACTCGATGCCCTCAAGGCCCAAGCTACGTCACTGATCGAAGCAGACTACCTCTCTCCATGATCGATTATTTACAATGGAGGAAAATTGACTTTAATTATTCTCTGCTTTAAAGGGCCGTTTCGCCTGACAAAAAACGACGAGACTGACTACACTCTTCCAAAGAAGTTATACCGTAGTTTCAGTAGTCGCCGAGAGCCCTGCTACAAGCTCATCACTTTTGAAATATTCTGTCTCTAGGAAGAGCGCGAAACGACTACACTTGGACTGATAGGGAAACTAATGGCACATACGTTGTTTTTAAACCGGGCCGGAATTTATAGTTCCTAATTGCAATATGTGGTCCACTTCATCGACGCACGGTGGATCGAGTCGATTAGAGTGGTCGGACATGAAATTTTCGACTTAAACCGCAAATTTCGATGCTTATTTCGTCAAAATCAAGCGGTGCTTTTTGTAGAAAATTTCACGAGGAAAATGGAGCCACTTTCAGAACCTTAAAGGTTTGTACGAACGGAGTTATATAAGCGTTTAAAGTTTCCAATTTTTGTCTGACCTCTCCTATTGACTTGATACACTGTGCGACGCAGCACAGCGAAGAGCGAAGACTCGATCGTAAATAGCAACAACGGCAAATCTGAAGATCTGAGCCATGACCTCATCTTCGTCGATATCTACATGCTTCGCGGAAAAAGTGACTTTTCCAGGGCTTCCTGACCGAACTAATTTCTCTAACTTTTCACAACGAAAATCTACAAGTGTGGAATTAGAAAGGAATCATTTTTAGCGTTGATTGCACTGCAAACGGATCGCATTTAGCAAAAAGCGACGAGCTCGATTACAGTGTTGTAAAATGTTGCTTCTCCATATTTATCTAAAAAATGTCCCAGAATAGCGAATAGTTTTTGTTTCCCACTATAAACTTGCTAATTTTAAAGGAACATAATTGTGTGATTTTAATACTGTACGTATGTTCCTATTTTAAAAAGGACAGAAGAAGTTGGACAATTTTGGAAATACTATAATCGCGCTGGTTCCTTTGTGCTAAATGCGATCCAAATGCCAATAAGTAAGTAACATGTCAACCTTTCTTCTTGCGGTATTAATCATTCAATTGATTATAGGAGCAATTACCTGGGGAATATTATTCTTTCGGCCACAACTCAGACTATATTTCCGAGCCTTGAACCCCACACCAGCGGGCGTTGATATTGATAGACTAATTGCAAGTGATAGGCAAAGAAGACATAGGGGGTATGGAGCGATCCTATTGGTTGAAATTGGTGGTGCTGATAGACTAAGGGAGAAAATGATGGACTAACTAAAGGGTTAGATCCCTCCATATCCGTTTTGTCATCTTTTTCTATAGCTTTGTCTGTCAATTTCAACAATCAACCCGCTGGGTAATTTTATAGACTAGCCATCAATCGATTTGCTTTCGAATATATTAAATCGCTTCCCGGTTTCGTTTTCCGATCAAATCGACACCGGTTGCTTGAATCAATTCGTCGTTCCGCTCACGAAAGGACGTAACTTCGTTTCAATGTTGCCAGATCTTTCCGCGCAAACTGCATTTTCACCCGAAGAATCTGCGAATTCCTGACCGAAAATTTCATCCAATTTTCTTCCGATTCTGATTTCATTAAAAAATCAGACCAATTTTCGACGAAAAAGGGGTCATCACAGAACGCGGAGGATGAAATGCCCTGACATATTTTAGAATTAGAAATGATTTTCAGGCAAATTTGATGCTCGGAACGTCGAACCATTTCAAGGAAGCTAATAAAAAGGTGACTTCAGGATTTATCCCTGAGGTATTCGTCATTTTCCCCGACATTTCCCGGTTAATCCGGAGTGTGGCAACACTGGAAAATAGTGCAGGTTTTTTCTCGTAAAGACTTGAATTGTTCGAGTCAATTTTGCAACCTTGGAGTGGAGTTACGTTCCTTCGTGCGGTAAACGAGGAATTGATTCAAGCAACCGGTGTCGATTCGATTGGAAAACAAAACAGGGAAATCGATCTAAATATATTCGAAAGCAACTCGACTGATGGCTAATTTATAAAATCCAGCGAGTTGATTGTTGAAATTGATAGACAAAGCTACAAAAAAAGATGACAAAACGGATATGGAGGGATCTAATTTGTAAGTGAGTGGTTGCGATGGACAAAGGAGGTAGGTGGAAGGTATTAAACTAACTAACGACAACTCAAGAGAAACCCTTTAGTTAGTCCATCATTTTCTCCCTTAGTCTATCAAAACCACCAATTTCAACGGAATTCGGAATTTCGGAGGAATGGATGTGTTGCATGTGTGAGGAATTTGCGATTTGACTATTGGTTCTTACGTAGAGTTCGCGAGAAACACGATGGTGCCACTGGTTTTCTCTGAAATCAACTCCCAAGCTCAAAAAAAGCTCTCAAGTTGAGGCCAAAATGGAGGGGATATCCCACCCTACCCCGAGAGTCCACCTCTACATCAAAACGAACTCTCCATGCAAAGATAGGGAGCAAATACTTTAGCAGGGTTGCCGTGCTTTCAGTTTTGGAGTCCTCAAATAAAGTGGCAGCCTTGTCAATGTATTTGCTCCCTATCTTCGCATTGAGAGTTTGTCTTGATGTAGACGTGGACTCTCAGGATAGCGTGGGATATATCCTCCATTTCGGCCTCAACTTGGGAGCTTTTTTTGAGCTTGGGAGTTGATTTCAGAGAAAACCAGTGGCACCATCGTGTTTCTCGCGAACTTTTACAGAAGAATCAACAGTCAAATCGGAAATTCCTCACACATGCAACATCTCCATTTCGGAGGAATTGTCGATGGGTTGGCGTTATTTTCCGATGGATGCTCGTCGATCGAATCCATTACCATGTAGGCTACGACAACCAAGGTTCCTGGGACTGACGAAATTTCAACGGTTCGGACGCGACGCGGCGACATGTGATGAGATTATCGATGAAGCCCTGCAGCGAGCCGAGCACTCCGAATCCTATTAATCGGAGGTTGGCGCTACTGCATTCCGCGAGTCGAGCAGACCCTGTCTCCTACCTGAGCAGCGGGGCGATTATTGAAACTGATAGACAAAGCGATAGACAAAGATGACATAGGGAGTATGGAGCGATCCTATTGGTTGACATAGTTGGTTCTCATAGACTAAGGGGGAAAATGATAGACTAACTGTCGGGTCTCTCGTGGGTTGCCGTTAGTTAGTCTATTACCTACCTCCTTTGTCCATTGCAACCACCCGTTTCCACCAATAGGATCCCTCCAAATCCCTTTTGTCGTTTTTGTGTATAGCTTTGTCTATCAGTTTCAATAATTGGCCCGCAGGATTCCCATAATTCTTAGTTTCCCGCACCAAAGAACGTAACTACATTTCACTGTTACACGGAAAAAATTAAATTGCTGATTTAACAATTCAATTGCTAAAAAAGAGTGACTGCAATGTTTCGATGTAGATTTCACAACAAAAAATTATATTTTGACCACCCCCGGGGTTAAATTAGCTTACAATAGAGGTTAAAGTAGCATTTATTGTTGTAAAATCTACGTTGAAACGTTGCAGCCACCTTATACTTTCTAGCTCCCCTGGGGTAGAGAGGAAGTATTGTTTAGCAATGGACCACTAGACAAGGTACGAATTTCAGCATTCTGATACGTGTTTCGTATCTAAAATTTCACGTAAAATACGATGCGCACAACGAAAATTACCGAAATCAACTCCTTACAAAGATATTTAATGATTCTTGATGCGTGAATTCAAACCACCCGTTCATGAAAACTCAATGCTCTGCGTGATTCACATCGCGCGCTAAACGTTATCATGACAGTCTCTGCGATATAAAAATCTGACAACCTCAATCTTGACGCTTTGACTCAGCTATAGCAAATTGCTTATAGTTTGGACAACACATGGTGGGAAATGAACATTCCTCGATTGAGAAGCTTGCTGAAACCGTTGGAGTGCGCGATTTGACTCACGTAGAGCTTTGAGTTTCTTGTGAGCGGGCAGTTCAAATTCCTCGTAATCAGTGCGAAATAAAAACGTTAATATCTTCGTTAGAAGTTGATTTCGGTAATTTTCGTAGTGTGAATCGTGTTTTACGTGAAATTCTGGTTAAGAAACATGTATCAGATTGCTTAAATTCGTACCTGGTTTAGTGGTCCATTGCTAAAAAAAGTGACTGCAATGTTTCAATGTAGATTTCACAACAAAAAATTATATTTTGACCACCCCCGGGGTTAAATTAGCTTACAATAGAGGTTAAAGTAGCATTTTTTGTTGTAAAATCTACGTTGAAACGTTGCAGTCACCTTATACTTTCTAGCTCCCCTAGGGTAGAGAGGAAGTATTGTTTAGCAATTGAATTGTTAAATCAGAAATTTAATTTGTTCCGTGTGCCAAATCCCCCCTCCTAAATTGCATATTAACTAGAGTCCCTTTATACTGAGAGTCAAGACAAGGTGAATCCATTTCTGATTGGTTCCCGTATTTCAGGCCTCCACGCTGTCACAAACGGGAATAAAGATTATATTTTCACCGATTGCACAGATTATAATGTAGAATGGACCGGGGAATAACGGGTTCGACAAGGGACAAACGGAATGAGAAAAGGAGCGGAGAAAGGAATTTGAAAATGAGCCGATCAAAGATTACAAAAAACAGTCAATTTGTATAATCTTCATTCCCGTTTGTGACTCCATGAAGGGGCGGGGGGGGGGGGGGGGGGGGGGGTTGGTCTTGACTCTCAGTATAAAGGGACTCTAATATTAACCAGGAGAATCTTAGCAGAGTTACCACCGAATCTATAAGATGAAATTCCCTGGCATTTCCCTGACACATTTTGATGAGATTCCCTGACAATAGAAGATATTCCAGATTGTTAAAAAAAAACATAATTAGAAATAGTTTTCGGGCAAAATTTGGTGTTCGAAACTTCAAACCCATTCTAGAAAGCAAATAAAGGTGGCTCAACAATTTTCCCCTGACATTTTCGTCATGTTCCCAGATATTTCCAATTTTTCTTCCGCTGAGTTCGAAAATGATTACCGCGCCCCCCCCCCCCCCCCAAAAAAAAACAAACAAACAAACAAACCAAGGTAAAGAAAATGACTAGCTCCCATGTTCCGACGAATTTTTAGCCGCTGAATCAAGAAATGACCCTGTTTTTTCCTCATAATTTTTTTTTGTTTTCAAAAAGTTTTCCAAAATACCGAGCTGTCCCTGGAAAATCCTCATTTTTACGGGAGAAGTATAATTCCTCAGAAATTCCTAATGAAGAGAAAATCGATCATCCGGAAAATCCTGACGAAATAAAGAAAAATAAATAGCGTTTCCGGACTTAGCGTAAAAAGGTTGAAAGAGTATCTAAAACATCTTTCGTGTGTTAAACTTTGTTTTCGGATGCAGACCTGTGTGATTATTTGAGATTTAACACCGTCATTTTCCCTTTATAAGCTGGCATCCTTGATGAAAATAAAGATGGACCAGCCAGAGCATTTGAAACCCTAAAAATTGAAAATTACGTTTTAAGTTACCCCTATACTCAATTTTCATTGGCATTTGACGTTTGGCGCCAGAGTTCCGGGCAAATTTCGGGGTAAAATCCTCAACTTTGATGAGCTGTGGTGTCGAAAAAAAGAATTTTCAGAAAAAATTTGTAGGTAGAGCAAAAAAGTCTTATTTTGACCCAAAACATCGATCCCTGAAGTCTGGCGCATTGACCCTGGGACACCCTGTATAGCTCATCAGAGGGATCAAGTTATTGCTTTAAAATACCCACTAAGTAATTTGACTCGCCTTTCCATTAACTCCCGGGGTAATTCGTCCCCGACGACTAAGGGTTCATCCTCTTCCGTTCTCTATAAAGAGACCGAATTTTGTCGGCTCTCACACCGTCCTTAAATATACTTAAGACGAGTCTCAACCGCACTTAAGTCCGTCTCAGCGCTTCTGATTGGCTGGTGGTGGCGGTTTGGACTCATCGATGGACGTTGCACCTCCTTGGAAAAGAGCTGACGAAATTCGGGTCCTATGCTGAAACCGATCCTTGTCTGAGCATCTGGCTCCACCTACAGTCCCTTTATAGAGAGAGTTAAGACAACGTGGCTCATGGATCTCACAGACGGGAATAAAGAGTACACAGATTTTGTAATCTTTGATCAACTACTCATTCCCGAATTCCTGTCTCCATTCCTTTTCTCATTCCTTTTGTTCCTTGCCGAACCCCTAGTTCCCCGGTCCATCCCAGTTTATAATCTTTGCAATTGGTGAAAATGTAATCTTTAATCCCGCTTGTGCCACTGTGGAGGCCTAAAATACGGGAACCAATCAGGTGGCTAAACTTTTTTTCCTCGACACTTCCGCCATTTCCCCTGACTTTTCCAGGTTTTCTCTGACTATTCAAACTTCCCTGGCCTCCCCCGGTATTCCCTGACTGCGCCGGGTGTCTGCTAAAACAGGCAGGCCAATTATCAGTACTTTTATAGCACTTCTTCAATACATTTCCAAGAAATTCAGTACCTCCTCAACAGAAAAATTCAGTACTTTTTCAATACCTCCATTTGACGAGATTCGAAAAATTTCAAAAAATTGAATTTCTCGCTCAAATTGAGACAAAAATGATGAAAAAATGAAAAAATTCCGGAGCTATTGCGGAATATCCGCACTTTCTCGGTACTTCCTGACCGCCCTTAAAAATCAGTACTATTTCCGGACTTCCCGGAAATGAAGATGTTGCATATGTGAGGAATCTGCGATTTGACTGTTGATTCTTGTGTAAAAGTTTGCGAGAAACACGATGGTGCCACTGGTTTTCTCTGAAATCATCTCCCAAGCTCCAAAAAAGCTCCCAAGTTGAGGCCAAAATAGAGGGGATATCCCACGCTATCCTGAGAGTCCACCTCTACATCAAGACAAACTCTCCATGCAAAGATAGGGAGCAAATACATTAGCAGGGATGCCGTGTTTTCAGTTTTAAAGTCTCAAAATAAAGTGGCAGCCCTGTCAATGTATTTGCTCCCTATCTTTGCACGGAGAGTTTGTTTTGATGTAGAGGTGGACTCTCAGGATAGCGTGGGATATCACCTCCATTTAGGCCTCAACTTGAGAGCTTTTTTTGAGCTTGGGAGTTGATTTCAGAGAAAACCAGTGGCACCATCGTGTTTCTCGCGAACTTTTACGTAAGAATCAAGTCAAATCGCAAATTCCTCACACATGCAACATCTCCATTCAGTACCTCCTCAACGGAAAAATTCAGTACTTTTTCAGTACCTCCATTTGACAAGATTCAAAAAATTTCAGAAAATTGAATTTCTCGCTCAAATTGAGACACAAATTATGGAAAAAAGAAAAAAAATCCGGACCTATTGCGGAATATCCGCACTTTATCAGTGCTTCCGGACCGCCCTTTAAAAATGAGTACTATTTCCGGACTTGTAGACACCCTGCTGCGGGAACCCTGGATCATTGGAACAAAAGGCGGCAACCTGGCGATGCACTTACTGAGGCCCCTTTGGCCGCAAAGGCGACCCTTGGGGCGGTCAGCGGGACACCGCGCCGTAATCGGGACCGGCGGCGGCGGCGTCGCGGGGCTCCCGATGCGCACGCGCCACCCTCCCCCCACCCCCCAACCGGTCTAGCGACGCTCATTCATTCACCCTCCGCCACCCCCTGCCCGCCCCGGTGCGCGGGCGCCCCGAAACGAGCGCCGGAACAGAGACGGGTGCACCAACTGGCAACGCTGATGACTCCGCCCGTTAAAGTGCATGTAAAGTAACCGATGTCCATCGATTCCAGGTAAGGCCGACTGCCTCGCTCGGAATCGATTGTTTATAGTAGAATCAAACGGAATGAAAACGAAAAGGAGCACCCAAGTAGCAGTTTTCAACGGAAAAATCGCGATATATTGCGATTTTATCGTCGATAAAATCGCTAGGATCATCAACATCTGAGCGATTATCCTCGATCTTGTTGTAATATAATCGCGATTTTATTGCCCGGCAATTTTCGCGATACTATCAAAACAAAAATCGCGATATATGGCGTTTTTATCTCGATTTTATCGACGAAAATTGATCGCGATTTTATCGAACACAAATTGCGATGCATAGCGATTTAATCGACATAAGTCGCAATTTTCATTCGATAATATTGCGATAAATTGCCACCGGTATAATCGCGATAATCAACAGATAAAATCGCTATGTATCGCGATCGCTGCTACTTGGGCAGGGTAACTACTAATACAGGCTGACCAAAAATCAGTACTTTTAGAGTAGTTCTTCAGTACATTCCCAAGAAATTCAGAATCTCCTCAACCGAAAAATTCAGCACTTTTTCAGTGCCTCCTATTGACGAAATTCAAAAAATTTCAAAAATTTGAATTACTCGCTCAAATTGCGACAAAAATGACACAAATTCCGGACCTTCTTGCGGAATTTCCGTTCTTTTCCGGTACTTCCAGACCGCCCTTAAAAAATCAGTACTATTTCCGGATTTTCCGGACACCCTGCGGAGTTTTCGCCCGTTTGACTGTACGTAGAATTATCGATATTAATCGAGTCTAGATGTGGCAGGATTCCTCGCCAAGAGTCGATTGCTTCAAAGGAGTTCAATGGAAAAAGGACAATGATACCGAATGAAGAATTTGCAGATGTCTAAAATTGTGTTTTCATGTTTAAAATGAAACTGCTATGAAAATTGACGAGGATATCCTTGATTTCGGAATTGGATAGTTATTGGAGGAAATATGACAAAATAACCTAATCTGCTAAAATACATGAATATAAATGGAAGGTACATTTTCTCACTTTTAAATATAATTTCCTCCAATTTCCCATTCCAGAAAAAAATTATGAAAAATACCGCGAACTCAACTCACTCAGCACTCTCAGATGAAGCAAGAAAAATTTTGTGTGCAAAGTCTCCATTGCACCGGTGCGGAATCGCCGATGCAGGGGGTTTGCGTTCTTTTTTTGAGGTTGGGAGTTAATTTCAGAGAGAACCAGTGACACTATCGTATTTTCCGCGAAATTCTACTCGGGAATCAGTACTAAACTCGCAAATTCCTCACGCGTGCAACAGCTCCATTGCCTTACCAAGAATCGATTGTTTTACATACATATAAATGGAAGGGGAAAAGTGTTACCAACTTGCAATGTCGCCATTGCCAGGGCCGGATTAAGGGGGTGGCCACATGGGCCGCGGCTCATGGCGGCAAATCTATAGGGGGCGGCAAATTTTGCAATTTTTTTAAATGTAGGTATAAAAAATCGGATTTAGAAAAAAAAATTACAAACGAGAAAAGGCTACAAAATCTCTCATTTCCTAAGAGCGCAGTAATTTCTAATTTTGTCATCTTCCAGTGATACAAGAGACAGCACCTTTAATTAGTCGAGTTAGGAGAGAAACCAAACACGCAATTTGGCCTGGAACGGCGCGACTGAGAGAGAATTGACGACGAGGTCTTGAGATGAAAAGGAGAAGCCCTCGGCACGGCGATCGGCTTGTAACACATATTAGCGCCTACAAGACTGCACGAATACTTCACGCATTACATCAAACAGAGTGCGGTCGTTGCGGACGGCCGGCGTGAAACGGATAGCGCCTACAAGAATGCATGAATACCTCACGCATTGCGGCAAACACAGTGCGACCAGCGCGAAATGCATAGCGCCTACAAGACTGCGTGAATACTTCACGCATTACGTCAAACACAGTGCGGTCTGCGAGGCGCGGCGGCGGAAGTTAAAATCATTAATCCAAATTTATTTTTGTTCTTTCATAATTGTTTCGTTCCTTTCCTGTAAATGGAAGACCTTGTCCACGCAGAGATAGGTTTACGGAACTGAACTTTCGCGCAAAGTTCCGTGAACTTTTGCTATAGTAGTGTTGACAGGGCTTTCCCAAAAAATGTGTTCAACACGAGTAAACGCGTCTCATGCACCCCTCCCCCGCTAGCACGTTCAATTGATGGTTTTTATTGATGTTTCAAGATGAATGAGAAGGGGACGGCAAAATACAGGCGGCCCATGGGCGGCAAGTAGGTAAATCCGGCCCTGGGCACTGCCGTCCGATCAAAAGTGACAGGGGAGTTAAAATCGAAAATATAGACTTTCTCATTAACATTCCCTCACTTCTAGGTATTCTGCCGTGCTAAGGAAAAACGCCGTATGAACATCCGAGAGTTGCCAAATTTCCCCGGATAAAACATGTATTTTGGACGAAATTTATACATATTTTTCCTTGACATTTTCAGATATTTTAGATTAAATTGCGCACAAAATAGTCTGAAAAATTGGAAGAAAAATATACACAATTTCCCCAATAAATTCGTATTTTATCAGAGGGAATTTGGCAACGCCTGAAGGTTCATACGGCGTTTTTCCTTAGCACTGCAGTATGTATCCCATTCCCTCGGAACAACAATCCTTCGATCAACCCAATTTTAATCATGCAGACAATGCAGAATGTGTCGACTCAAGTTTCGTTTTGGACTTTCCTAATATTTTAAATGAAATTTTTTTATCTTTCGCGCGAATAAATTGTAACCAGTTAGATTTAGAAAACCAACTTATTCGATTAATTGAATCAAATATTCCACCCCTGCATGTGATAAACTGCAAGTAATTAGAAAATGCTTGATGCACTCGGAATTCCCTAATCAACGACAGGTTTCTCGATGACATGGAATTCCCTGATATTTTTCGATTTTTACTGACGACAGACGCCCTGTCAAGATACCTAGAATTCTTAGTTCCTTTTGGTTCCTTTACAGTGGCGTGGCGTGCTTTGCGATATATCGATTGATCTGCCATTTGAATCCATGGAAAACGATCGATAAACAGGGTGTTCGCAGCGAACACCTTAATAATAGATTCGTTACCATAGATTTAAATGGCAGAACAATCGATACATCGCAATTCACGCTACGCCACTGTTCAGGGTGTCTAGTATTTTTTAATTTTGAAAAATCCTGATATTTTATAAAAAATTCTTGATTTTTCTCGACTCCTGGCAGGGTAGGAAAATAGCAGTAAGACTTTCTCCGCTGAGGAGATTTGCGTAAGAAAAATTCCTGAAAAGGCGTCCGATTCTCCGATTTTCCTGATCAGCCAAACTTCCTGATATTTTCCGATTTTTCCTGATGCTAGACACCCTACTGTTTTTTTTATAAGTTTACAAATTATTAATTTTTCGAATAAAATCCACAGACGGATTCATCTAATGTCTGATTATTTCAAGCGAAGTCAAAACGCACCACAAATTTTTTCAATAATTTGGCTCTGGAGCCTGGAGCAGAGGGTGGATAGGAGGGAGGGGGAGGGGGATTTCCGCGTTTTCAGTACCAATTGGCTAGAAAAATTCACCGATTTTTCGATTTCGGGTCCCATGCTTTAAAGAACCCTCAATTTCTGATTATCTTCGCGTTAATAGA
The DNA here is from genome assembly GCF_918797505.1 of Bemisia tabaci. NCBI lineage: Eukaryota > Metazoa > Arthropoda > Insecta > Hemiptera > Aleyrodidae > Bemisia > Bemisia tabaci. Next base: position 16,049,596 of record NC_092801.1, on the reverse strand, counting down.
AGTGCTTTTTAGTACGATTAGTAAATTATTAAAGGATCTTTGAATGATCCTTCGGGAGGAGGGGATCCTGCTTTTATCAACATTTGTTCTGGTTTTTTGGGCATCTCCAAGTTTATGTACTGATTGGAAGGTTTTGGAATTATTTTTCATCTAATTTGTAGGTTACCCTCGCTTTTACTCGAAATAGAGCGAGAAAAAAAAAAGAATTAAAAAGTAAAATCTCCTCCCACGACTGTCTCTCTCCCTCTCTCAAAATGATAATGATACCCAAACCTGGCGCGAGGTGTTGGCCTGATTTATGCCGCCAAACACCTGAGTGACCAAAAGTTTCCTATGACGTGTTCTCAGCCTGTCGGATTCAAACACTGATCCTTGCTACTTAGTGGTTCATTACAGAAAACCTAAACTTTCAAGGTTCAATGATAAAATTTCCTTACTAGGTAATGACAGTTTAGTAAAATTCTTCAACACTCACAGGTTTTCCCTGACTTTTCAAGTACTTCAAAGTTCTAACAGAATAACGCTGATAAAATGCAACCAAGTTTGGTTTTTCTGTAAGTATGCTCTAAATAACAAGTTTCACATGACCTATCTTGAAAAGACTTGAAGATATTAATGAGTGTATGACTATAGGGTTTGATCACTTTAATCCTTGGAAATAGTGAGTGGAGTTGATGAGGGAGACTAATTCAAAAATTACACCTAGATTCTCATTTCCACATGCAGCGCTCAAGAGAACTTAGGTAGACTAGCCCACAGTAACTTCTAATCTTCCTTCAAAATCGACTATAATGCTTGTTGTACCTAGCAAAGATTTGATCGTCGATCATTGCAGGCAGAAATAAAAAGTTTGACGCCATATGCGACAAAATCATCGAACAGATCAGAAATTGTATGAATGCATCACTCACATGGCAAGTTAAAGGACAAAAACGAAGTAATTCTTCGAGTAGTCTTTGAACAAATGAAAGAGCAATTTGAACTTTAAAGAAGTGCTGCTGAAGTCAAAAATTGAGGTCAGTAGAAGTACAGAAGTCTGCCATTTAAATTCATCTGCTTAGTGAAGGCGTAGACTTTTTAGAAAGGAGCGTAGGTCAGCAACTCGGCAAGCTCCACAAGTTTGCCAACAAGATGGCTAATTATTGAATAATTCCAGCAGGCGTTGAATGACACTTTTGCGGAACTCAGCGAACCATCGGATACTCAGCGCTGTATCATGTGGACTTCAACAATGCGCCTCATAGGTGTAACTATTTAAATTCATTCATGGACAAAAACAACGGCAAGTCATCTTCCAGTGGTGGGCATGTTTAAATTCTCGTGGTGGGCATGTTTAAATTCTCAAGTATCAACACATCACTCAGGGACTGCATGCAGATATTCTACTCCTCACGCTTTACATGAAGGCGGAAAGTTTTTTGATACTGAATGCTGATGAATATTGGGTGGTAGGGACAACCCTCATCTGATAATTTAACATAATCCGTGAAACATAATAGAGAGGTTTCATCTTAGATTAGAACTGTTGTATTAGCCACTATCAACAATGGTACACAGGGACTATGATAGTTTCTTAATGAAAATCAAAGAAGGACATAATGCAGCAGCTCTAAGCTACGTTAGTTTAACAAAATTCTGACGATAAAAAGAAGGCCCGAGTAAGTTGAACCACTAACAGGAACCATTGGTGGAACCACCTACTTTAATGATTTGGTTGACAAGGGCAAAGCAAACAAGAAAAGTTGGGGGTGGAATTCAATCAGTTTCTCAAATCCACTTCTTTTTCCCAGAATTTTAACTGAAAAGCTGAAGGTAAAACTTGACACCAATAATGAAACATTCCCGAGTGTGAAAAGCTTATACCATATTAAAACATTTAGAAATTTGAGAAATCTCCGATTAGAAAGCTCAAAGTATGCCAATATTAATGAATGTAGACATTTAAATACAACAATATAATTCTATGAAATCCAAAAAAGGTTAATTGAGGCGACTAAAACCTAACTATCAATCTGATGCAGCCTGAATGATACCAGTAGACAAGAAATATCCTTGAGCTACACAATGATACATACAATGACTTCATGACGCAATTTCCCTAATGATTACAAGTTACACATTGTAAGATAAAAGAAAATTGTGAGCACATTTTCGATGAGAACATTACCTACGACTGAATCATTGCGGCATAGGAGAAAAGTTAAAATATTTTCAATAGCCCTGTAAGTAAAGAGCAAGGAGCGGGTTAAATTTTGAGGATGACGAAGCTCATCGGACTAAGAAGGACTCTTGACCAATCATTCGATAATTAACAAAACAATCATAAAAAATCATAATTAACTACATTCCCGTTGTAGATAATAATATAACTATGTAATAGACCGATCACTTCAAGTTGATTAATTATCTGTGGCCGGACAGACTGTTGCTTTCATGCACAATTGCACTTTTTTAATCGTCACAAAGCCTAGTAAATGCTCTATGTTCTGTAAAAATGTAACAATAACTGCAGAACACTTTTTGGTACACTCAATGCTTAGATGTTGTTGCAAGAAAAGAGCTAAGGAAGCTCAACACCAGAACTAAGCTGACGTCAGTTGTCATCAACTAGACTGGAGCCGCTATCAGCCTACTTTTTATAACCTCAATTTGTTGAATGGTAAACCGAAGAATGTTGAAAAGGAAGACCGTTCTAAAGACAGTTAGCTACGGTGCTCTTGGAAGATGACAATCTAAGATCTTCTAATTACAAAGTATACGTTGTGGAAGAGTTTCGTTATGTGGCACATTTCAAATACTGGGAGCCACAGCCAATCCTGGGCAACACTTTCAGAATAGTGCATACCCACGATAGTTTAGCTGACATAATCACAGACCAATGGTGAACAATAATGGTTTGAAATGTAATTCGAGCAAATTCATAAATTCATGAAAACAACCGCTCAGGTGAGAGAGTAAAACCAATGGGCGCTAACAGCCACAGCTGATAAGGCTACAGATCTTCATTACCTTATCACTAAACATACAGAAGGACAATGCTTTGCAAATCTTTTGGTTTGGGCAGAAACAAATACATTCTGAAGCCCATGGAAATGGCCTCGAGACATAATTAGCTGCGACAGGGAGCCCCAGACGGAACAATGCAGTGTCAGGATATTTGACAGTAACCTGCCCGACTACGGTTGTCTTGACAATAAAGAACTACCATAAAAGCTGGAGTCGAAGAGACATGAAGCTCCCGAATAAATGAGAAAGCGACTGGGCGATTGGATAAAAAGAAGGACAAAGTGGATAAGAAGTTTAGAGGTTAGGTAGCTGGGTAAGAGATGAGCTGATAATGGACAGACTTACCGAGCAAGAGAAGTTTGAGTTCACGCCGAGCATCCCTTTTATCCCTCCGAAGTTGACGTTCTATTTCTTGATTGATTCGTTTCTGTTCCTTGGCCTCTTCCGACAGGCAACAAGCCATGATGAGGGCCTACCTACCCCGGAGGGCTCCGAGCCTGTATTATCTGAATCGACCCGTTGTTTTCGCCGTTTTGACAAGGGTAGATGACCCTTCGGAGCTGGAAACTTTAACTAAGACACAATCATGAGTCCGTCGGGCACCGATGTACGAGCAAAAAGTCACTAGCACTGACGAAGAGGGGCGAACAGAAAGAGTGACGGGGCCGAGTAGAGATCCCGAATAGCGAGAGCCAGTGCGGGCCACAACTTTGGTCTGGGTGTGGTGATAGAGGGAGCTTACGAGAGCCGAGTCCGGAGTCAGTCAGTAAAAGCTCGCACCGCAACGCAATTTAGGCCTCGGAGCGCGGACCCGAAATGGGGCTCAAAGCGACATTTTCCACTATATAAAAACTCGGCTCCGCAACCTCTCGGATCCAATTAGAATAATTTAATTTGGGAAGCCAATCATGTAGGTGCGCACGTGCTTTATAAACAGGATTAAGCTACGAAACCAACTCCGAGGAGCGGGGCGAATTGGCGGCGTTAAACCTTCGGCCCCGAGATGAGACACCACTGAGGCTCCGAGGAGGGCTTGCTCCTTACGGCCGACGAAAAATCGAATCGGAGCCAGAACAGAACGGATTTGAACACTGAATCACCGACCGAATCCGCAGCCCGAAATTACTTATCTCCCGAACTGCAGGGTGCAGGCAGACGCCTCTCTTACACAAGATGGCGGCGAGACCATTGATTTCCCACAATCCCGCGCGGCCCGCGGCCGGCCAATCGACTTCGTATTGAATGGCGGCCTTTTCTCGACACTTTCTCCGTTCCTCCTCAGCCCTTTTACCCTACAACCTAACTACCTAAAAGAAAATATCAGCAAAAAACCCGTACATTATTTAACAGAAACACTCCGCGAGAAAACCCTAAACGGTGGCGATGATAGGAAACGGAAACCCATTCCGACGGTGTAAGTCCTAAACCACGTATCCCGTGTGCGGTGTTTCCAGATCTCCTCTACTGTTTCAATTTTTAGATGGTAAATGAATCAACTTAATTCCTTGAAATTTTCCCAGCGTAATCTTCAATTATCGAAGAAAAATCTCGGGAATTCTTAATGGACGACGGTGAATAGTTTTCCGGCGGAACTGGAAAGTACGATAGGAAGTCTCCAACACCGGAAGCGGAAATAGGGAGGCGGTTTAGGTACTTCGCCATCGTGTCACTTTTCTACAGGAAATAATACATTTGGGAATAGAAAAAATAGTTTTCATGATTGTAAAATTTAGCAACAACTGCATTCATTGCGTGTAAATGTTTTCCCGCTGCAAACATGCTTGGCGTTTTATATCAATAATGCGCGATTCATAGGAGTTAAAAAATTACAATCCTAAATTTTCCCTCCCATCAGTAAGTAAATTCTGACCTTTTTTTTCGCGGAGATTCCTCCAACGATACGATCAATAAGGGCTTCATTTGTTAAATCTAAATGCTCAGGTGATGCTCAGGTTTAACCTATTGTCATTATCAGTTGCTATCTGCAGTCAGCTCTAAAACGTTAAAATGTATGTTCTCAAAGTTTAAAACCTTTTTGGTCTTCCACGCAGCCCCTCTCACTCATGAGGTTTGCACAGGGTGGCAAAATTTCGTGAAACATAATATCTAAAATGAAAATCTAATAAAAGTTAAAATCAATCGAAAATTTTAAGATCTGAACTTTTTTGAATGAGGGGAGGGGGGGGGGGTGTTAAATACTGTGAATAAAAGTGCACGAATAAAAATGACTGAATGAAAAAATTATCGTAATTCTAGACAGTACACAGGATTTATCCAGGCACATTCTCAAGTTGAAGACTTTCAATTTTACACCCATGTGCCTTTAAAATGAAAACTCGTTTTTCACTCGTTAATTGATAGGGAAGATTGTTTACCGAGGAAATTCTTCTTCCCAATGGTCTTTCTTATACGACACGCTGCTGTACGCTGTTCTGGGTAGGGTTCCGCACATTTCTCTCCGGAACTCACAAAACTCCTTCAAATAAGCGAGTATGCAACGAGCACCTCATAAGTCGTGGCATGCGACTGTGCGAGCGTGAAGAGGAGAGGAGAGGACTGGTGAAGCGGTAAGGTGACTGAGAGAATAAGAATGAACATGCTCCATGTCCCGGGAATATTCGAGGAGCTTTGAAAATATTAACTTTAGTTTAGTGGAGATGAAGGCCGGTGAGGCTCCTTGAGTGACATAATTATACGTTGAAGTCAAAATTTAAAATTGGAAAATGTATCTAACTTTGGAGAGTTGACCGAGGTTTACCATACCCTAGGCTTAACGTGAAATGCAAAATCTCTGTGCGCCTTCAATTTTTGCCCATGCAATACAGGAAGCTTTTGAGCAGTAATTGTTATACATCCAGGCGCTTTGACACCGGCCTCGCATCTGAAGTATTACCTAGGTATGTGCTACATATCGATGACCGAGGCCCGAAACCACGAATCTCCGTCGTTGCAGATTTCCTGTAATAGACAGAAGAGTTTCGATTATCCGCGCCTCGGTTATCCGCGCCTCGGTTATCCGCGATTCGGATTACCCGCGGTCTGTGGAAGAAGGGTTCAAATCCATGACTCAATCTTCCATCAAGAAATTCTTTAAGAAGTAAAGTTTAATTTGTTTAACAGGTAACTTTTATTGATCCTTAGTTAATAATTATATTCTTTTCTAATGCATGGTAAGTATCTTTACTGATTCCTTTAAAATCCAGTCTTTCCGATGACTTTTTCCGGTCGTCTTGCGTGGATTCGGATTATCCGCGATTTTCGATTATCCGCGGTATCTCCGGTCAAAATTATCGCGAATAATCGAGACTCTACTGTAGTTCATTTTTTTTTTTTTTATTATCCGCGTTTCGGTTATCCACGATTCGGATTATCCACGGTCTGTGGAAAAAAGGTTCAAATCCATGACTCAATCTTCCATCAAGAAATTCTTCAAGAAGTAAAGTTTAATTTGTTTAACAGGTAACGTTTATTGATCCTTAGTTAATAATTATATTCTTTTCTAATGCATGGTAAGTATCTTTACTGATTCCTTTAAAATCCAGTCTTTCCGATGACTTTTTCCGGTCGTCTTGCGTGGATTCGGATTATCCGCGATTTTCGATTATCCGCGGTATCTCCGGTCCAAATTATCGCGGATAATCGAGACTCTACTGTAGTTCATTTTTTCTGTGGAAAACTTATCAATGTAATTCATTGAAAAATTCCTCATCCTGTGAGCAGAATATTATTCTACAAAAATGTCAAGCTACAGGTCGGCTTGTCTCTCTTCAAAAAATAAAATAGCAGCGGAGATTTTGAAACACCTGAATGCATGGTCGAAAGACCCGGGTCAGTCCGTTGGAGAAGATGTGGAGGATAATCTTTGGAAATCGGGAGTAAGGGCTCCGCGTTGCCAACAGATTCCCGCGATTTGCTTGTCCCACTCTATAGATCACCTTACCCGATTATTGAAATTGATAGACAAAGGAGACATAGGGGGTATAAAGCAATCCTATGGTTGAAATGGGTGGTTCTCATAGACTAAGGGGGAAAATGATAGACTAACCGTCGGGTCTCTCATGGGTTGCCGTTAGTTAGTCTATTACCTACCTCCTTTGTACATTGCAACCACCCGCTTCTACCAATAGGATCCCTCCAAATCCTTTTTGTCTCCTTTGTCTATTGCTTTATCTATTAATTTCAATAATCAGCCCGCGCTGTTCTCCGAGCCGACTATGCAACGGGGCAGCGCGGCGCAGAGAGCAATGATGACGAGGACTTGAGATGAAAAGGAGAAGCCCTCGGCGCGGCGGTCGGCATGTAACACATATTAGCGCCTACAAGACTGCATGAATACTTTACGCATTGCGTCAAACACAGTGCGATCAGCGCATATCGCATAGCGCCTACAAGACTGTTTGAATACTTCACGCATTGCGTCAAACACAGTGCGTGTTCAGCAGCGGTCAGCGTGAAATGCACACGGAAAAAACGAGCTTAGGGTTGGGACCTACATGTTAGTGCTGGGCACTAACGAGGGTTAGATCAAATGGAGCCAGCAAGTCAGAGGAGTGCTGGGCACTAAACAGCTCGAGGCTGGGTCACTAAGGAAGAAGTAGTGTCAAGCCCTAAAGTGACTTTGGAGCGAGCGTAAAATATGAAACGCCTCCGCCTGGGATCGAACTCGGGTTGCGCCGCGGTGGAAGACCAGCGCGTTACCACCAGGCTATCGTGACTCCGACGTCTTATGGGTGAATTTACACCTGTTAAGCGCAACTACGTCTCGCAGCATCTGATTAGCACTACTCATGTTCAGTGCCCACCTGAACTGCCTTCCGGTGTTGAGCTGTACAGCGCTTAGACGCCAGCCCTCAACTACTCCCCACTAAACGGCCAGTAGTGCTCAACACTAGTCTTGTTTTTTCCGTGCATAGCGCCCACAAGACTGTAGGAATACTTCACGCATTGCGCCAAACACAGTGCGGTCAGCGCGGCGCGGCGGCGGAAATTAAAATTATTAAACCGCATTTATGTTTGTTCTTTCATATTTTGTTCGTTCATTTCTTATAAATGGAAGGCCTTGTCCACACAGAGATAGGTTTATGGAACTTAACTTTCAAACAAAGTTCCGTGAACTTTTGCTAGTAATGTCGACAGGGCTTTCGCAAAAAATGTATGTCCAACACGAGTAAACGCGTTTCATGCACTCCTCCCCCTTTGGCACGTTCACTTGATGGTTTTTATTGATATTTCAAAACGAATGAAAAAGGGGCGGCAAAATACAGACGGCCCATATGGGTGGCAAGTGGGCAAATCCGGCCCTGCTCTCATAATGGTTTCAAGTTGTTCCGTGGTGTTCCACACTTTTGCGGCTCTACTAAAACCAGGAAAAGTAAACGGGTTCGTACACCGTTATCAATGAGCAATTATAATACTTAAATAATTGTTTTGGTCAAATCAACTGTCATGTTTACAATTATCACACTGATTGGCCCTGGTTAGGTCAATTCATGTAATTAAGCACAATGCAAATGTTGAAAATGTTTTGCACAAAAAAAAAAATTATTTTACACATTTACTGACCTGTTTTGTTCCATAGTCAGTGATGATGTTGGTCACAGTGACGGCTGTAAAGCACTTTTCAAAAACTCTTTAAAAAAACTGTAAAAATTAACGGGTTAATTATTTTTTTTTTTTTTTTTTTTTGTGAAATTTAAGTAGGTACCTACCTATATTTAGGTTTTAGGCCCTCTAAAACCACTAGACATTTTTCAATCATTTTCTTTAACATTCTTAGTATTCTTGTACTCATATATTACTATCATGAATTTTTTCGAAAAAATACTCATAAAAGTTTTCTCCTTAGGAAATGTTATGAGATTTGATGGAACTGTCTGTATAAAAGTTTTATAAAGTTTTACTCATTGAAAGAATTTTCTCAATAAGGACCAATTACATTCAGTTAAGTAGATGATTGTAAAGTATGTTTTAAGATTTTTCAACTTGGTTGAGGATGAAATAGTAACTTTCAGACGTTCAGAAACTCCAACAGAGGTAAGTTCATTGTGGATGAAGTCTGCCACATCACACTCTTAGTTATCAATTTTCTCTAGACTAGTTTGCAGAATAATTCATTCCAGTTTTCTGAGGTGCAAGGGGCTTGTGCAAACAACAGAATTTTCAAAAATAAATATTCGATAGTGATAAATTGCAATTTATGGTATTCAGTTGCAATTTATTGCCTTCAAATTTATATTTTTTGAAAGTCATCCGCATGAGGGGGTTGACAGGAATCTGTGCAGCATTATTAATTTCGAGGACCAGGTCACCACTCCTCCATTTCTTACATTTCCTTCAAAATTTTGGGCTAAAAATATGTAAGTTCCTACTATCCAGTACTGCAAGTTAGTGGTCAGGTATATCGACGTTTTTTGGTCTTAGTTTGATTACCTTTGGGGACCCTGCCAGCATGGCACAAATATTGAATAATGACGAACAGAAAATTTAGGAATCATTCTCTGGCAATTCCGTTGGGAATCGTAATTTCAGCAAAAAAATATCCATTGTGACAGCTTTTGGAAAAAGAGATCTAATTGCAGTGTCAAGGAAGAATGAAGTATCAGCAGGCGCATACTGTCTGAGTTTCCTTGATAAAACGTTTATTTCTGGAAAGCCTTATTAATATTTTTTCTTGAAATTTTCAGATATTCTGTATTAGATTGTAAAAAATTCAAAGGAAAGAAGCCCCAAGTCTTCATAATTTTTTTTACCTTATCAAAGGAAATTTGGCAATATCCTGAAATTAATACAGCTTATTTCCTCGCAACCGTAGAATATTCAAAGAGGTAAATTTTTTAGGAGGCGATCTTCATTACAATGCTTCGATAAATTGGACTTAGAGTTTTCAGGGAATTAAACTTTCTTTTGTCCCAAAGGATAAGATGAGAACTTATTGTTCAATTAGGTGCCAATAAAGGTGGCAACTCTATCTCCGTCAATTTTGAGCTGCAAACTTTAAATCATCTCTCAAATTTACTTTCATTGTACTTTATTTCCTATTGATCTAGGTTAGAACAAATGAACTAAATATGATTAATTCAAGTTTTAACAAAAAAAGAGCCTTGAACTATCAATTTTGGATCTTTAAAATCAGTGGCCACAGTGCAAAACCGTGTGTCCCTGTTTGCAATGTTGTAGACTTCCTGTCCAACTTTCTTTTATCTTCGACAAACTAGTCCACATAATTTCTTGGAGACCTCCTGGGTTTTTCTGTTTGTTAACAGTACATTCTGTATAAATTTCAAGCTTTCGAGTTGTCTTGTTGCTCATTGAGAAAATAAAATAGTAGCGGAAATTTTGAGACATCGCAATGGAGGTGCATATTTTTCATACCTTGGTTATGGAAATGGTTCATTAGATGGGGATAGAATGGTAAACTAAGCATCGCTAAACATGTTCCGACACCCACTTTTCACACAATGAATGTGTTCAAACTGTTTAAATTTAATTCCTTAATGAGGAAGTAAAGTCTTCGGTTCTCACAGAATCAAATATGTTCCATTTGCCGAAAAACAAAATCTTCTTGAATCAAATCACCCAAGTAGCATTTTGCAACGAAAAAATTGCAATTTAAATGAAATAAAATTTCCAGATGATTTCAACTTTCTTGCAAGAAAATTGCAATTATTTTACAACATCTGACCCCCTCATTGTAAAAAAGTTGCAATTTTTTTTTTGCAAAGAAATTTCAATATTGACGACCTTTAAATTTCAACCCCTAAATTTTCCGGGGAAATTATAATAATTCGAACCCATGCTTACCTAATGTCCTACGACGTTTAGCAGCATAAAATACCGGACGCCCTTGAGTGGGCTTGAACCCGACCCGCGAATGTCATAGCGGAGCCCTCTTCCACTGAGCTACAGGGAGCTGATGATGAGCTTAGTTGAAATCACGCCTGTTAAGGCTGTTATCGCATGCATTGCGTCAGTGCGTGGCTCAACATTCATCATAGATTTGATTAACGCCGTTTTTCTCAGGCTTCTTTCTTTTGCCTATTATTTATTTTTTTTCGTGTTATTTATTTTTTTCATATTTTTTTTGTCTGATTTTTTTTTTCGATATCACGTAATAGGTACTCACACTAAATTTACACCGGTGTAAATTACACCACATACTAACTTGAGAACTTAAAAATATTTTCAAAAAATATTTTTAAAATATTTTCAAAACTTTCTTAAGGAATATTTTTAACATGCATGTTTACAGGCAATATTTTTGAATTATTTTGAAAATATTTTTTGTAAACATTTTCAAAATATTCCTTTAAAATGTTTTAAAAATATTTTGAAAATATTTTACTTACAATATTGCCATGAAAATATTTTGATAAAGGTGACAATATTTTCAAAATATGTTGCGCTATATGGGTTAGGTAGGTGAGACATTTAAGTCGAAAAAACTTTAAAACAACTAGAGAATTGGATGCCAGGCACATGGCGTGAATTTGTTACAACATGATTGCACCGAAATTGCAGTCTTTATAGTGCCTTGAAAAACAAGCATAATCTACATTTCTTGCAAACTTATTGCAATAAAATTGCAACTTTTTTAAGCGCCTTCAAATGAACGTATAGGCAACAAGCAAAAATTGCAATCAACTCACAATCCATTGCAATGAAATTGCAATCCATGCTACTTGGGCAACGTATTAAACTGAATGTATGTACGAACTGATAGCAGTTCTAGACAGACGTTTAGACAGAGTTGGTGATTTTGCCACCATGCGTTAAATTTTAGTTCAGAGCTGATATCAATGGTGAAACTATCAGACAGCATATCTCCGTTTGCAATGTTGCAGACTTCCCGTCATACTTTATTTTTTAAATGTGAAACTACTCGATGTCAATTCTTGAAGACTTTTATGAGTTTTCATCGCTATGCAAAGGGAACTCAGGGAAAACTTTAAAAAATTATATTGATTTGTTCTCCTTCAAAAGAATAAAATGGAAGCAGAGCTTTTTAAGCGCACTCCACTTACAAGATACGTGGTCTGGTTGTTACACCGTAGATATTCTCATTGTAGAGAGAGAAAGCCCAATCACAATTAGCTCGTAGTAACGCTGCCTTGACAAGGCTTTAGCAGAGCTGTATGAATAATTTCCTCAATAAATGGTGCGACCTAATGGGACCGAAAAACTGCATTCTTAAAGTTGCCCAACTTAATTGGTACGATTTAGAATAGATAGGAAAAAAACAACGGACGAAAACTGAGATTCATCTATTTGTATTGTACGTTCTACATTCCACTAGCTGTAGTATTACCATTCATCTTATGAAATTCACAGTGCAAAATACAAAGATGAATGTATCATCATTTAAGTTAAGGAAAAGCTGTTTGTTTATACAGATGGAGCAGGATATACAATACATGAGTAGGTAACATATAATATATCAATAACAAATGATATTCTTAAGTAACACAAAATCTTGATAGATTCGATGGACAATAAACTTCAGTGTACATTTAACGAGTACCTAACATGCAATTAACATCAGTTCAACAAATATGGTAACATTTATTTTCATTGAATACACTTAGCACACTCAAATATGGTACACTTAATGTTCAACACTTAACGCCAGATTTTCCTGAGAAAATGATTTCTGAAGGTCAGAGGTGCTCTTCAGGTTCGTTAAATTTATCAACATGTGTACGTTTCTTGCTCAAAGGTGCGCTTATTTTTTTTAAAAAAACGAATCTGCAATTTAATGTCTTCAAATTTTGTTTAGATTGCAACTTAAAACAATAAAAAAGAACTGCAAAAGTTTGGATAATTCGGAGAGTTAACAAAAGTCTTGCAGAACAGTTGAACTTGACGAAAAATTCAAAACTCCATTCATGTCTGAAGAGGAGTAAATCATTGTTCTATGTAGTAAAAACAATTTAAGGCTGCAATAATTTTACTAGGCCCCTATCATTCAAAATAAACACAAAAATCTCATTTCCAAGGGTTGGAATTAGTATTTAGCACTTAAACTGAATTTTTCCTGTTATGGTTCAAATGATATTTGCTGCAGGAGTTCCAATTTTTCAGATCAGGGAATTTTTTCAAATTTCTGTAGTAAGGATTTTGGCTTTCCTGCTAGACTTTCTTTTGTCATAGTTTTGGAGATGCTCTCAAAGTCAAAAGTCTGGTAGGACTTTTAAAAGTTACTAAATTAATATTTAAAAAAAGTCACAGACGTAATGTAAAAATTATGGATGGTACTACAACACCCCACCCGATCAACATGAAGCATAGCGTTCTTTTCTTTTTAAGAGGCTATACTCTAAGACTGCTTCTTACAAAACTTTACTTAAGTTTATGAATGAGTGAGAGGTGAAATTTTATTTTTTGCAGTTTCTTAGTTCAAACAGGATAAAATCAGGAACACTCAGCGGAAAATACTTCAATGGCTGAAGTTGAAAAATAAGCACCTATGCTGAAATTTTGAAAGATTTTTTTTTAATATTTCCCATGTTTTTTGAGGAAACCTGACCAAAAGGGCTCCTTGCAATTTTCTGTGAATATTTTAAATGAAAAATACAAAACCACATGAAATTCCAAGAAAATCCGTTGGCTAATTTTCTTGTAAGAAAATAAAATATGGGTGAAAATTTGCAACATTGCAATCAAATGAATGCGTTTTTTAATTTCAACCACTCGTATGTTTCAGAACATAAGGTTCCATCTTCATTCCAGTCTTCTGTCCGGTGAAACTAGCCAAAGAAGAAATCCATCAAAATTAAGAGCTAGTGGCAAAGTTTTGAATCAAACAACCATTGAATCGATTTTATTTGAATTGGGAGCAAATTTTTTGCACAAACATTACGATTTAATGTCTTTTTCTTCTTTTAAAACAGGGAGAAAACCGAGTTCCGGCAACCACTGCTCGTATGTGTCAGGTACGGGCGGCTAGTCCAATGAGATTTCTGGGGTGACTTTCAGTTTTTTTCGTTGACCAGTAACTGACGAAAAAATGTTTCCATCATACAAAATTTATAAAAATTAGGGAAAGATATTAATAGGAAAAGTCAATGCCTCTACTCTGAAATTAAAGGGACTAAAGCACCTTAAAACTATGTTAGCACTCTTTGTTAGATACAATAAACACATTTCATTGATAGAAATAAGCTTGTCAAACGAGGATGCTTAGAAAACAGAAAAGCTACAAATATTATGATATTGGTCAAAAACGAACAGCAGCATTGGTTAACAAAACAACCTTATAAAATTAATTGAAACAAAATACACTTCAATTCTAGCAGGGTGTCTACTTACGTCCTTCCACAAACATTTAGTACTTTTTCACATCTTTCTCACTAAAACGGCAAAAGTGAAGCACCTGCTCTTAAAATAAATCAATTACTTTCCAGTACCTTCATGTCAAGGGTTGCAAACAGTTTGTCATCTCCCAGATGAAGGGTTATATACCTCATCTGCGTTGTTCCAGAATATTTACAAACATTTTACTTTTTCATGGAAAAACTGTTGCAAGAATTAGTCTGAAAATGTTAGGAGTTTTTTCTCACTAGAATAAAGAAAAATCGATAAAAATTTCAGAAAAATTCATGAAATGGTTCAGCTATGAACGAATAGAATGTGAGTGAGAAATACTGAAACAGTACGATCTAGAGAGGTTCCTGGTTCTCTCATACAGGATACGACAAAATATATTACAAAAAATTCTGATAAATTTTAGTACTTATTGAGTTCTTCCAGATTCATAACTGCTCTTCTTAAAATGTCCAAACTAGGAGACACCCTGACTCTAAAAAAAATTATTTTACTTGCTCAAGTATTTTCATGAGCTTACAGATGGAAAAAAAAAAGTAAAATTGAAAAACTGCACAGAACAAGTTTGATATATGATACGATACGATATTAATTATTTTTCTACAAAAATTAAAGTTAAGGCTTGCATTATTGTCATTTGTTTTTTGGATTGATCTTACCTCAATGGAGAACGAGAACTGATACAAATGCTGAGCGACCTTGCCGAAATTGTATTTTGGCAAGTTCATCCTCAAGTTCCATCAGGTCTCGTTCGATCTAACTTAAGTACTAGAAAACTACAGCATTTTTGAAACTTGAATGCTGTAAATGCAAATATAAATTAGAGTTATAATACATTAGGAGGAAAGAATGCAAATTCAGACTTGGTACAAAATATCTGACGATTAAAATTTAAAAAAAAAGGTGGTAAAATTTTATTTTATATGAGACAGGTATTATGTGTGACATAGTTCAGCGATTTTGAAAATAAATTACCGAAATGGATTGCTGGATAGAGAACAAAATAAGGGGTACAGTACAGTACAATACACATTTCCTCATAAAGTTTCACATAAAAAACACTGATAACACACTCATTTCCAAATTAAACTTCTGCCTCACAAAAAAGCAAAGTCTACTGGAGTCAAATCAAGTACTGAACCACAAGAGCTGTGCGCTCTTGCATGTATGAGCCAACCAAAAACACATAGATCCTTAGATCCATTCTTCATTTACAAAACGAGCCCTCGTCAATCATAGGTTGTAAAAATCCCAGAAACTTTTCTTCAGGTTGAAAAAAGCGGCTGAAAAGAGCTGAATTTCATTCAGGGGTGGCTATCAGACACAAGAATTTCAGCAAAATGATTCTGGTTAAGAGGGAAGAACGCTTGCATTTGTATGTGAGAGCTGAAAAAAGTACTTTGAGGAAGAAAGAGGAAGCTTAGAATTGTCAGATGAACAAATGTAAAGTTCCTTTAAAGTAATTTTTTCGTTTATTTCTTTCAGTACACAAATCTCATGTTTAAGAGTTTCCGATTGAAAAATTTAGTCTGGTTGATTTAAAAACCCTATGTACTGCAACTAGCTAGCTATTTTTGTTGATTCGCACATGAGATTGATGAAAACTTTTTGGAATGGCCTTTGATATTTCATGATGTTTTAAAATGGAAGAACTTTTTCTGCATGCTAAAATCTCCTAGATAGCTTTCCAAGTTTGTGAGTGGTTTAAAGGAGGAGAACAACTGTGTTAAACGAAACACTAACAAAACTGGGTATGAATGCGTTTGTATTGAGGGAAGCTTTAAGGTGGTCCTTCAACACTTAGAAGAATGATCCAATGGTCAATCCGACGTTTGATTATTTCTGGGTTTTAAGACATTTCTCAGGAATTTCTGAGCATCATATCACACTGTGGTGTATCAGATATTTGTACAAAAAATTTGAAAAGTATCACTTTGAATTAACTCCAAAAGTACATTCCGAGTGAATATCACAAATCATTTTGCCTTTCAGTTGGCTGTTTTCACTCAGAATGTGCTTTAAGAGTTATTTGAGAGCGCTTCTTGATCGAAATTGGTGTGCAAATGTCTGACATTCTACGGCAAGATGTGATGTTTGGAAATCCAGAAATTATCAATTTATCAAAGGCTATTGGTGTGATCTTTAAAGTACAGAGGAATCATCTTAAATTCCGCGTAGAAACTCGCCAATCAGAGACTAAAAACAAGTTAACAAAAAAAAGGTACTTATCGACACTTATCAGGCTTCTAAAAAATTGACAGGTAAAGAACAACAAAAAATTGACAAATTCTTGCTTACAGTAAAAAATGACGGAGGACATCATCGTACTTTCCTTTCTTCAAATACATTAATTGAACTTATAGATTATAAGTTGGTGATTTCATTTTTTTAGATTCCAAACTGGAACGAACAGATGAAGTACGTAAAAATCAGAGCTCTTCTCTCTCATCAGAGAAAGGACTACTTCATTTTCGATTATCTGTTAAGACACATCTGTAAAGATGATGCTATTCTGTCGTGCTAATTAAAAATGCCATGAGAGCATATGAATGTTACAAAATTTCCCCTGAAAAATATTCACAACTTTCTCATTTAATTCGTACTTTGTCAAAGGAAATTTGGCAACACCTGAGGGTTCATGTGGGATTTTTCTTTACCACGGCCGCATTCCGCTAATATTTCAGAGGTGGAGGAAATACCTGATCTTGCAATCAAGAGTGAGGCAATTGTCAGAAACAATGACTTATTTTTTTGTTCAATGATGTAAAAAAAGGGAGAAATAGCACATTTTACCAAAAAATCGGGAATTCTGCCAGAAATGGTTGATTCCGCTGAGAAACGAAATAGCCAAATCAGGGCTCCACCACGAAGTAAAATCCATGGATGGCAAAAAAAAGGTCGTCATTTTCAAACTTTCTGGACCCCTGGAATATATTTCGTTCACTGAAATTTAAAAATTTTGAGCACAAGCTATATTGTCGTTGAAAACGTGATACATGAAAATAAGCTCAGAAAACAAAATTATAGAATTAAGGGCAATGAAAGGGAGGGATTTGAGACTAGAATTTTAATTGACACTTCCTATTTTACGGGAGCAAGTAAAATTGGCACCAGCTGTAAATTGTTCAGATGAGACTAATGGAATCAGTAAAATTTTCTCATGTTCTACACAAATTTGAAAATTTCATGAAGTGTTAGGATAATTTCCTCATCAAAATAGTGACTAGCTTTGTGATGTCATTTGAAAAAATTGCCAAGTTTTTTCGAATATTTAGACTACGCAATAATTTAACGAACCGCCTAGCAAATAATTTATTGCTGCCATTGCTACAATATAAATTGACTAGATCGAAGTAATACACACTCCAGAGTCGGTATTCCTTAAAATTAAGAAGAGAATTAACAAACGGGAAAAAAGGAACTTTAATTCACGAGAGAGATACACCAGGAATGCGATGAATGAGATCAGATTTTTATCTGAGAGACCTGCAGATAAAATTTTCCACTTTCTCTTTTGCTTGATGACAAAACTGCAGAATCTTTTCAATTTTATAGGTCAGATTTAAAAAATTAAATGGGCTAAGTCAATCAAGAACAAACAAAAAAAAACCAAAACAAAAAAGGACCAGTTACTGGATGCAGGCCCTTAACTCTGACTTGCAAAATTTATAGTTCAAGCAGGCTCAAAAAACAGAATTTCAATGATATTCAAGCATAATCTAGAGGGATTGTATGTCAAACGGGCCATAAAGTAAACTATTTAAAGACAAAATTACACTTTTTCGTCGATTTTTCCTAAAATTTTCCGATCATATTACCTATACCTGTGCGCTGTCAACAAAAGGGCAACTGACAATATATCTGGTGTCTATATTTTGGGTGTTGCGGAGCGCCAGAGTGCCCTGTTGGATCTGTGTATATATATGTGTTATTTATTATTGGAATTATTAATTTTACATAATCTTCAAATAACATTTTAGATTGCCGCAATTATCTTCAAGTAGTATAGACAAACTCTCATTTTCCATTTTCTGTCAGTAAAGGGCCTTTTTCCAGTGACTGATCCTACCTGATTCAAACAAATAGGAGCCAGGAAAAAGAGACATAGTACATTTTAAAAGATAAAAATGTCTCCTTTTAGAGGATGACTAGGACACAGTTTTCTAATGTTGTAAACATCGAAATAAAGTAAAATGGCGAACCATAAACTTAGGAAACTAGCGTTTAATGAAAACGCTTCACATGAAAGTCAACAATATAGATTTTTGCAGGATTTCTCACCTCTTTTTGGAGCCCATCCTTTACTTGGCCTTCATACACTAAGCATTCAGATCTAATGATTGTGATTATCAAAGAAAGAGTGGCTAGCAAACGTCCAATAAAAGCGTAACTTTGAGGGACGTGCTGATAAAATATTGAATTGGATCCTTGCCATAACAGGGTGTCTGATTGCATGGTTTTAGAGGGAACATTACAGGGAAAATTACTTTTTCTGAAGTTTTTGTAAACTTCATCTAAATAATCAGGCCAATTTAGCTAGATCAATCAAGACAGAAATCGATATTGATGGATAATTAATGATACAAGGGTCATCTTTACCACTTTCAAATGTCACAGGAATCAACAGACATATACTTCACAGGGACTTATTTATCGTTAAAATGAGTAAAAGTGAAGATTAGCAGTGCAACGTTGACAATTTTAAAATAAAAACCCCTGAGCCACTTACATACAAATTTTTAATCTTTTTTTCAGGCCCAAGAGGCTAGTTGGTGACTGAGAGATAGTAAAAATCAGACTTTTAGCATGAAAAAGCGATTGATGACCAAATGAAGGACAAGCTCAGAGCGAAAAACAGCGTTAATCCAATTCACATATAAAATAAGAGGGGAAGAACCAAGCTGGGAGTAGGCTCAACATTGAATGGATCTCTCAATCATTCAGGTACACTTACAGTAATCTAAAAATTGTGCAGTTCTAACTTTGAAAATTTTCAGGTGCAGTCTTGCAAGTTGAATGCACGGGTCAGAGTGAAATCCTCAGAAAAAATATGGTTGGAAAACTGTGGCTGTGGACAGCTAATGTGCGCACATAGAGTTCAAAGACGGAACTTTCCTACTTCTTACTTTCCTTTCTGTAGAAAAAAGAACATTGAAGAGCCTTCAGATAGCTTATTATATTGAGTCCTCACTTTGGTGCTCTCCTTAGCTTAGAGGGGTTTCAGGACCTCTCGAAGCTTGTCTAGACTCGAGAGCACAATTAAAAAAAATTTGAGTTTGAAATAAAATATAACTTTTTCCACCAAAAAAAAAAAAGCTTTGATACTAAAAAACTCACAATGTAGATGTTGATACCACTAAAAAAGGAAATATTTCCGGATATTTTTTCGCAACAAAAAGCTACAAAGACAACAATGGTAAAGTTGGAAAATCCATCAATTGTGGTTTCAGCCGGGGTTAGTTAAGTTCTTCGTACAATAAAAGGCAATGTATTGTGCAATTTCTAGAATTTTACACTCAGATTTGGCATTATCTGATTATCTGTACGTTTTGAAGTTCATGCGAAGAAAGGTCTGAATTAATCTGGAAGATTGCATTAATATTACTGTACAACTGCGCACTAATACTTGAACAGCATCAACTACAATTAGCCTATCATTATTTTTACTGAATTGAGGAAGTACACCACATAAACATTTGAATGTTGCTGAATTGCCTCTGATCGAAGAATTATTTTTAAGGAGAGAAATGAGCATTTCTCCTCTAAATTTTCAGATATTTCAGATGGAATTGCATATAAAATACTCTGAAAAATTAGAGGGAAAAATTTGCAAGTTTTTCAGAAAATTCATATTTAATAAAAAAAAAATCTAGCGACATCCGAAGACTCACACAAAGTTCCCCTTTGCCTGTCAGATTTCCTAATTTTCTCCAATGTCCCATTTTTTTAAGCAGAAAGGTGAGTGATACAATGCCCTAAAAATTTCTGTGAATGTACCCTATATTATAGAGTATATGATAATAGAATTTTTAGTGAGAATTGTCGTCCATTTTTTATTGTAAAAGATAAAACACCTGATGAAATTAGGCAACAAGGGATGCTGTTTGGCTGATTCTGATTCAGGCTATCTGATTTGAAGGCACAAGTTGCGATGGACTCGCTGAGACAACTTTTGCATGCCATTTCATTAAACTTATGCAGTAATAAAATATTGATTCTACGACCTTTGGAGCACATATTTATCTGGACAGGCTTTCAGTCAAATTTATCATTCTATTTTCTGTCCTGTTCAGGAGTTTCCTGTTGAGAGATTTCAAAACTGACCCATGCACAAGACTACAAATACTGTAGCGTCAAATAAATGGACTTTGTTTCGTTTCGACTAGAGTGTCTTAAAAAGTAAGTTTTCCTTGTTGTTTTACATGAGTCTAATAGTCACTTAAACACTGCGGAGGATTCATGACGCCAAACACGTTCAATTCGTAAAGACTAGCGAAGGATATGAATACGGCATACCACACCATGAGGATGATGCCAAACTTTTTGTCCAATTTCCAGCCGTTGTAGTGCGTAGCTAAAATTAGGAAAACGACTGTAGAAAATAGTGACAGTGTTGAGTAAGTCAGACCTGCCAAGAACAAAACAAGCAATCAATTCATTATTAGTAGGAGAAAATAAGTTTATACGAATTTTTTTATTGTTTTTCCTAACTTATTGTGAAGAAAATAATCAGGAAATTTCACGGAACAATTCAACAGACCATTATTCAGTTTTTGTTACTTTTAAAAATCTGTCTGTTTTCACAATAATTTCCACAAGCTGGCAATGTTTCATAACTTATGTATTTTTCTAAATTTTTTAAAACCTTAAACATTTTTGGGTAACCACATTTCTCGGTTGCATTATGAATAATTTTAGTAACGCAGATGCTTCAGGCCACTTGCTGCTCATGTTCAATAATTTTCAGTTCTGAAAATGGTGCATCCCTAGCCTGATACAGGTCTAGATCCATAAAAATGTAGCAATATGAGCTCCAATATTTAACAATGATTTTTTGCGCTTTTCAATTTCAGTACTTATGCGCCAGCTCACTGTCTTTTGATTCAATATTTCCATAGAAAAAAAATCTTCAAGGGCAAAAAAAAAAAAATTTATGGAACGCAATGAAAAATGCATTTTATGGTAGTTGTTTCAGTGTAACATTAAAAAACAACAGTTACCCTAAAATTTTACAGACCACTAATGAACTAGCTTTCAGGACTTTAAAATTATAGCCTTTCCTTTCCTGCCTTTTTTGCTAGACAAAAAAAAAAATTATGCATGTTACGTATAGTTACTTCCATTCTCTGTATTTTTCATTAATCAGTCTCTTTTTTTTATTACTTTTCTCTCTCGAATGGAGGTCAAGAATTGTTGAGGCGGCAAAAAGTATTACATGAGCCACTAAAGACTATTTTTGAGAGTGAGCAACACTGACTTTTCTCTAAATCCGTCTTTTATACAAATTTAAACAAAAGAAACCAAATGCTGCCGATCTGCTAGAATTGCTGCTAAGAGCTATCATTTTTCCAAAGTTTCAAGTAAGAAGCAAACGGCAAGAAAAAATTAGCACTTAACTATATTGAAAGCAGCACATCTTTTTGTCCAATTATTATATTTTATATTTATAATATAAAATCATAAGAATAATGCGTAATGCATAATATCTAAGCCGCGAGATGCTTTAGAAGGTTGGACCGCAAAGCGGTCGGTGGACGTTCTCCCTAGGTTTTCATAAGAACCTAGTACATTTTTAATATATATTTATAATAAGTCAATAATGATGGTGAATTGAAACGCATGGTAAAATATTTTGCTTTCAACAAAGATGGCTAAATTTGAGTTCATCAAAGCTGTAGCATTTTAAAAAAATCTTCCTGAAAAAGCTCTGATGTAAAATGAACGTTTTCACCAAATTTCTACATAACTGGGACACTGTAAAATTTGAAAAAGATTGATTCTTTAGTAATACTGAGCGAAAAAAACGCACCATTTTGGAAGCTTGACTTTATGATGATTTTGAACTTTGATGATTGTTTTAAAGGATTCCTTCATATTCTTTTAAGAAAATACTTATTAAAATTATTAGGAAATATTCTTCTGTTTAAAAAGAAGAAGAAACAAAATGAGGAGAACACCAACGTGCTCGAAATAGTATGTTGACAGCGCTTGATCTTGAGTTTCTGAATTTTCATTGCAATATCTCCAACCCTCTCTTCTAAAGAAAATATGCGTACTTACATTTTTCAGCACGCATGTAATGAAAGTTGAAGAGGGAAAAAACTCATTACAACATGCATTCATTTGTTTTATAAATCTTCTATCACAAAAACTGTCATACTAAGGAGAAATGTTGTATAAACTCTCAAACATTGCCAATTCTCCTTAAACAAAACACTAATTTCGTAATAAATTTTCGAATATTTGTAATGCAGTTTTTTAGATAATTTTGTTCACAATTTGATATAAAAGACCTGAAAATTTCAAGGAATAATATGCCAAACTTTCCTTAAAAGTAAGTATTTTATCAAATAGTTTTGGCAACTTCTGAAGGCTCGTAAGTTGTTTTCCTCATCTCAATGGAATAGTTGAGTAATTGAAATTGAACCTCAAACCAAATCTAATTTTAAACCAAAGAATCTTCCGCACATTGCAAGAAATATCATAAACCTATAGCCAAAAAATTGCGTTAAACGCATCTGAATAGTTTGAAATACCTGTTGAATCTGTTAGCTGTAGTAGCACAAGGAAATAAGATTCCTTCTCATAAAAAAACCATAATCTACTTGAGTCAAATCGCACACTAAATGTTATCATAACAGTTTCGACGGTATGATAATACAGCAACCTCAATCTTGTCCCTTAAGCTCAGCTATTGCACATCGTTTACACTTTGAACAACACAGGACAGGGAAGTAACACTGCATGACTAAATAGCCTCTCATAACTGGTGCAGTGCGCGATTTGATTTGCATAGATTCTGGTTTTTCTTGTGAGTGGGAAACTCAAATTTTTCGTAACCAGTTCAAAGAAAAACTTATTATCTTGGTTGGGAGTTCGACTTCGTGATTTTCACTGTGCTCCATGTATTCTACATAAAATTTTGAAAGGAGACATTTATCAGAATGCATAAATTTGCACTTTGTCTATTGGTCCATTCTCATACAACCAGTTCTTGCTGAAATCTTTCTGGTTTGCTTACCTTTACTGTACACCCTGACTCTGCTGCCAGGTTTGAAGACCGCAGTTTGGAGGAACCACGGTAGGCCTAAACAGACCAGGATATCGAAAACATTACTACCAACTGCATTTGAGACAGCCATATCACCGTAACCTGAAAAATATCAAGTAAAAATGAAACGGAATTATGAAAGATTGGAATGAATTGAAACGGTGTTACGTTTAAGACTCAAACTTCTCCACATTAAAATGGGAAATAGATCTTTACACTGAAAAAATTAATTCTATTTCTTGCACTTTACTCTTGAGATCCAAGAGAAAAATTTTCGATTGAAGACGAAAATACCCTAATTACTGATTTTTTTGACTCAGTTCACATTACGATTGAAGAATATGAAAGTTTCCAACGCATATTTTTAGTTATGAGATGAATTTTAGATTTTGTCCATATGGTGATCTCGATTTTACTAAAATTTTATAAAAGAAAAACAGATTTTGTCTGATCTCATGGAGAGAGTGCGAAGCAATTGATTCATTAAAATAAAAGAAACTGTCTTCATAAAAAGTTATCAACTCACCTTCTTTTGCTACAGCCAAACTTGACAAGGCATCAGGTACACTGACTCCTGCGGCCACAAACGTTAGGCCCATCATTGTGTCAGGAATCCCTAAGGTATCGCCTGTGAAAAGAAAGTACATAGGAAGAATTATGACTATGGTTTAAGAATACCTGACTAACATAATTGGACCGTATTTTGCAATTTGGAACTATAAATTCTGGCTCTTCTTGAAAAACACTTAACACTTACGTACATAAGAAACTAATGGCACAAACGTAGTTTTTAAACCCGGCTAGAATTTATAGTTCCAAATTGCAAAATGTAGTCCAATTAAGGATACTAGGGAGCCTCCCTCTCAAGCGGCTCTGTCCACCCTCAGAGGATGTTTTGCGCATTCTACAGCCCCCTTTGCGAGCCGTCATGAGTTAATCTAAATACAGCGACCCTATCTACAGACTATCTCCTATTGATAGCTGCAAAAATTATGATATTCGGCCTGGTAGATCTTTCGAACAAACTGTGACAAAAAATAAAAATTTACACTGTTTATCTGGGAGAATTCACAACTTGATCACATGATAAAAAAACACCTGGGCCAAAATGAAATCTGAATGAAGCGGCTCATCTAGGGACTGTCACCTTTCGATACCAGTAAAATAATGGGAATTGACGCAGTTGTGGCCTACAGCTCTTCTCCATCTGCTCTTCCACTCTCTGAAACTTACACTTGCAAGGCCGAAGATAAGGGAAACTCTTCTCATGTTCTCTCCAGAACTTTCTAGAATTTCCGCTAGATTTTGAAAGATGTAGTAAGGCGACAAATGGTAGTTATTTCCAGAACTTTCTAGAACCCCCCTGAATTTTCCGCGTAACCGAAAGCAGTAAGGCTTTTGAGGCTTGAAAGGCTTGTGATAATGGGATGGTCGTGCACTTCTAGATGCATTTATCCAAAACAGCTATTACAAAACAATATTTTATTCTGTTTTAGTATTTTACATCTTAACTATTGCTGACAAGAAAGTAAAATAGAGTTTACCGATAACTGTGATCATCCAGACCATGATGTAAGAGTAAATCGAGATCCAAATCATAGCGATCGTAAAGGTGAATGGATACCAGCTCTTGTACTCTTCAGTGCGGCAATCTGGCATAGTTGCACGACACATCCAGTGAATTGGATACGTCAGGTACCATTGCGCTAGGACGAGAGGATTAGGGTCTGTTGGTTTTTCCAATGGATTCGTCTGAAACAGAATGTCAAATTTAAAATAAGAACTGGGGGGGAAGATTGACAAGCTCTTAAACCTTGAGATTCATGCCTCAATTTTACAGTCCTTAATTGGTGGTTCACAGAGGCCTGTCGAAAATTTGCCGAGTTTATATTAAAAAATTGAATTATTCATTAGAATTTAGCGCAGGCCTAAGCCAAAAAAATATAATATTGAGATTTTGTAGTGATAAAAGAGTGAAATAGTAAAACAATAAAGAACAAGATAAAAAATGTAAGCTACGAACTAAACCAATAAGATATTAAGTAAGAAAGACTGAGAGATGAAGATTAAATAGACTTAGTTTTGCAA
Source organism: Bemisia tabaci (assembly GCF_918797505.1). Lineage (NCBI taxonomy): Eukaryota > Metazoa > Arthropoda > Insecta > Hemiptera > Aleyrodidae > Bemisia > Bemisia tabaci. Next base: position 16,023,912 of record NC_092801.1, on the reverse strand, counting down.
TTAGAAACTACAATTTCAAGTTTAAAAACAACGTAACATACCATTAGTTTCCCTCCAGACGCATGTTTTCACCAATGAGCCAGAAATTTTAGCTTCTAATTGCAAAATGCAGTCCAAATGATACGATTTTAACCAATATTATAGGAAAACAAGACATAGACTGCAATTTGCAATTAGAAACTATGAAATTGCAGTCAAAAACTGCAAAATGCAGTCCAAATGATACAATTTTAACCATAGGAAAACAAGACATGGACTGCAATTTGCAATTAGAAACTATAAAATTTGGTTCATACACCGATGTGTATAGAGAAAATAATGGCACTTACGCTGTTTATAGAATGAGCCAGAAAATGGAGTTCCTAATTGCAAAGCAATGAACTTAAAAATTCTCAACTTCCTGTGAATGAAAAGAATATTAGTCGTTGCTGATTAGAAAGGATGTAAAATCTTCCTTCTCCCTTTCCAAACTGACAGCGGTGAAAGTAAAAGCTGGAGAGACGAGAAATACAAGCACTCAGTTTTCGTTGGTGATCACTTTGTAAATAAATTGTCCACGGCTAGAAAAAGTCGGGAACCAATGCTTCAATTTCTTAGGAACAGATCAAGGCTGAAATGAAATAATAGAGGAAGATGCAACACTTCAACTATTATCATGATATCAAAATAAAAGAGAAATATTTACTTCATATTTAAAAAGTCGATTAAGAGTCCAAAAAAAAAAAAAAAAAATCCAAGAAAAAAAAGTCATGTATTTTCAATAAATACATTAAAAACTTTCTGCTTAAAGTCATGTTAAGAAACTGCAAGAACTCACTGCAGGTCCATGATCTTTAGGTACATAATAAGCTGGCTGCTGCTGATACTGAGTTTGAACGCTCGGCTGGGCTGGCGTTGGTTGAGCCACACCATTTTCATCCGTTGCCATTTCATTGGTGTAATATGGTCCAGACTGGGGTGGTTTCGATGGATCTTCCGGTGGTTTCTGGTTGAACAACTGCGATGTTTCGTCCCTGACTGGTTGGGCTTCTCGGCAGATGGCTGTGATGCTCAGTGAATTTGCCCAGGCCTCGATGAGTGTGTTGTGGTAGAGGCAGAAGCAGTAGAACACATACATCAGCAGCATGATTAAACTCTCAAGCCTGTGGTGAAAATCAAAGAGATAAAAGATTTACAGAGCAGCCGAGGGCAATGAGGAAAAACAAACAAACAAACAAAACAGCGGGAAACCAGGCTTACAACATTGAAGAAAATCCCGATACATTTTGGCTAGCTATTATCGCAATAGGTAGAACAAAATAAGGAAACATAAAAAAAATCAAAATTCAATACTGATAAAGATGAAACCAAAAGTGTAGTCTTGGTATTTAATTTTCATTTCTTTCTTTCACCAACTGATCTGAGTGGTGATCTGACTGAGTGGTTGGGTCACCATCTGCAGTGTCTGGATATTTATCGAAAGCGAGACTCTGCAACAGTCCAAAAATACACCTGCGAAAAGGTATGTACGATTTGGCACGATTTCTTCTGTTATATGTGACACCGATGTTTGTCTGTCTGTTCAATTTTGATCTCAACAAGGTCGCGGGTGAGACCCACCGTCACAAGCCTTATTTCCGATTGTTACCCGTGTAACATTTTTCTTCTATACTTTTTTTTTCTTCTACACCGTTTGACCATGTAGCAGATAAAGATGTTCTAAAATGGTTTTACGGTAGAGGCAGAGCAAGTTCTTCTACATTACTTCTGCAATAGATGAAAGGCTACTGGTGAATCTTCTAATGCAGAAGAAAATTAGAGCCGAAATAGAAGATCGCTGTCTCAAGGTCATCCGAGGAATCCGGGGCTTCTCAGCGATATCGTAGAAGATAAAAACGGTGTTGTCAGAAGAAAAGTAGCAGCTAAATCTTCTTCTACAATACATTGGAGTAATGGGCAAAAATAGAAGAAAAAATATCAGATAAACTCGGTCTACACCCGGGTTTTTACTTCTAAATTTCGGTATACAGTGGCAAAAATAGAAGAAAAATGTTACACGGGTTCGTTTGCTTTACCTAAACTTTTAATCAAAACAAATCTGGACAGAAATTAAAAAATTAAGGAGTTGATTGCAATGACGAAGTTTCAGTTTCACATTCTGTGAGGTGAACTTTTTCATTAGGCTCAATATCTAGAAAAGAAAATTTTAATTCGTTTGACAATAAAATCTAAAGCTGAAGCATCAAGTAACTATTTAATAAAATTTTCTTTGATAACTTTATTTATCTTTAATAACTTTTAACTTTAATAATATTAATAAAATTTTCTATTTGTCAAAGGTGAAACTGCAGAAGCGCATAACTCACTCGCAGTGTTCCAAATATTTACCCACATTTAATTCATCCAGGGGAGATGAATTCAAAAGAGAGGTTTTAGAATAATTTGATTGCAGTTCCTATGGCAGCAAAAAAGATTAGATTTGTCCAAACATTAATAATGCAGTATCTATGTCAGCAAGAAAGATTAGATTTGTCCAAATGTTAAATTAAGTAAATGGAAATATTGCCCTTCAAAAAACAGTAGATAAGATCATATTACTCAAATAAACATTGAATATCAAAGGCAAGAAAATGAGTTTTGGTATTTGGTGGGCATTTTAAGAAAGTGTGCCTTGAAGTAAGTTTTTACACAGCATGATTTACGCCTCATCTACTTCCAAAATGTTATTTAATTTCCTTATCTGTGATACCCTTCTATTAAAAAATTAAGGTCTTACCAGGTAACACTCTCATTAGCAACACCAACCAACATGATCAAAATGCTGGCAGCGTAGAAGATCAAATCACGGCAGAGCGGCCACCAGTTTAGATACGATACAGTGCCAGCAAACAAGGCGCACACGCTGATGACAAACATGATATTGAAGATTGCCGAGCCGATGACACCACTGACTCCGATGTCATCTTTTGCAAAGAAAACTCCGATTATAACAGTGGCCAACTCAGGGGCTGAAGAGCCGGCTGCCATGAAAGTTGCTCCTGCGACGTCTGGTTGCAGTTTTAAGGCTGGAAAAAGAGAATTTTCATCAGGGCTCGAAAATTACATTTTCTGTTCCATGAAAAGGAGCGGACATAATCGTAAAGTAATATAATATTCGTTAGTAAAGTACCTCTTCATCAATCAAAACAGAATTACTCATGTAGAATAAAAAGAAACCTGAAACATGTGTACGTATTCGAAACTTAGGAAAAATAATAAAAACAAAAATTCGGAACGATATAATTTTTATGAAAAAAATAATAAATAATCGTACCAACGCCGGCTTTTCCCGCTAGCACCTCTGGTGATATGATAACAATGTAGATAACGATGTCAACAATCAACAAACAATCGTGAAATGCGAGAAAACAATGTGGTAGCTTCTCGGCCGCATAAAACTCCTTCAACTTGGTTGACCCGCAACCCGCGCATCCTCCGAACACGAATAGTTATCTCATGTGCGCCTAGCTTCATGCAGTCGACAAACTTATTTCTGCTGTTTTTAAAACTTATGCCAGTGTGCTCTTTTGATTCTGTATGGATGATTTCACGTTAAAAGGAACAATTGAGATCTTGGAAATAAAATTACGACAGTTTCCCCGGATATCATGATTTTATTGTAAAGGGTTAACTTCCTTTTTCCACCTTTGCCACAAAAAATGTTCATTCAGTAGGTACCCATGTATGATATTTAATAAACAAGACTTTCAATTGGACTACATTTTGCAATGGACCACTAGACAAGGTACGAATTTCAGCATTCTGATACATGTATCTTATACGAAATTTCACTTAAAACACGATACGCACAACAAAAATGACCGAAATCAACTTCTTACAAAGATATTTAATGATTCCTGATGAGTGAATTCAAACCACCCGCTCATGAAAACTCAATGCTCTACGTGATTCACATCGCTCGTAAACGTTATCATGAACGTCTCTGCGACAAAAAAATCTGGCAACCTCAATCTTGACGCTTTGACTCAGTTATAGTAAATTGCTTATAGTTTGAACAACACATGGTGGGAAATGAACGTTGCTCGATTGAGAAGATTGCTGAAACCGTTGTAGTGCGCGATTTGACTCACGTAGAGCTGTGAGTTTCTTGTGAGCGGGCAGTTCAAATTCCTCGTAACCAATGTGAAATAAAAACGTTAATATCTTTGTTAGGGGTTGGTTTCGGTCATTTTCGTTGCGCGAATCGTGTTTTGCGTGAAATTTTGGTTAAGAAACATGTATCAGAATCCTCTAATTCGTACCTTGTCTAGTGGTCCATTTGGAACAATAAATTCTAGCCCGGTTTAGAAACAACGTATGTGCCATTAGTTTCCCTACGCACATAAGTGTTTTTCCAGAAGAGCTAGAATTTATAGTTCCAAATTGCAAAATGCAGTCCAATTAGGTCTCAACTCCTTCTGCAGGTGGTCTCGCCGAAAATGGCAGCAGAAGCAATGCCGAAAAATGTCGGTAACGCGTAACGACAAAGGGTTCAGTTACACGATCAAATTGAGCCATCAAATTGGGCCTCTCATTGGTCGCATCCTCACCTCAGGTGTTTTTCCACCAATCAGAGCTTCAGTTTGATGGCTCAATTTGATCGTGTAACTGAACCTAAAGCGTAACCGCGGGATATCGTGCTTTGCAAAATCTGGTTTATGACGTCATCCACCGCGGCAGTGACACCCTTGGTTTCTTCCATCTTGCTCTCATCCGAGTATCATGTAGAGTAACCAGTGAAAATTGAAAATAATTGTCTCCCTGACAAATGAAGGCAAGGTGGAGGAAACCGAGAGAGTCACTAGCGCGATCGAAGACGTCTTGAACCAATTTTTTCAAAGCGCGATGTCTCGATAAATATTGAACGCAGAGAGTTGCTGTTTGGACAGATCTTATTTTTTATTTACCTAATCCACAAGAATCGCATACCAAAATACGATTCTGTGGCCAGTCAGTTGCGCTAACTGATTCACTGTCTTCTACTCGGGTCACCGTTTTTGACTGTCCCTTCAGTTCTCTGGTCCAAAATATCTACCCGACGGGAAGAAAATTAAAATGTTTAAAAAATCAAGACCTGTAGTGTTTTCTTGAGAAAACGGAATGTATCATACATCGATAGAAACGCCAAATTAATCTTCGAAAAATCAATTGTGAACGTATTTTAAACTGACTGAATGCAAAAAAAAATAAAATAAAATAAAAATAAAAAAAAATAAATAGTTTCGATCTTCCGTGCTATTCTCCATAGGAAATGAAAAAGTGGTCGTCGGGTGCTTGATTGACTGGAAAAAAGCGCGAAAAGATCAGGGGGTCAGACTGTTTCCCTATTCAATCCACCGTGCTTAGGAAGAACGCCGTATGAACATTCGAGAGTTGTCGAATTTCCCCGGATAAATCATGTATTTAACGAACTTTATGTATATTTCTCCTTCAAATTTTCAGATATTTTGGATTGAATTACGAACAAAATAATTTGATAAATTGGAAGAAAAATATTTACAATGGAGATGTTGCATGTGCAAGGAATTTGCAATTTGATTGTTGATTCTTATGTAAAAGTTCGCGAGAAACGCGATGGTCCCACTGGTTTTCTCTGAAATCATCTCCCAAGCTCAAAAAAAGCTCTCAAGTTGAGGCCAAAATGGAAGGGATATCCCACGTTATCCTGAGAGTCCACCTCTACATCAAGACAAACTTCCCATGCCAAGATAGGGATCAAATACATTAATAGGGCTGCCACTTTATTTGGGGACTCCAAAACTGAAAACACGGCATCACTGCTAATGTATTTGCTCCCTATCTTTACGTGGAGAGTTTGTCTTGATGTAGAGGTGGACTCTCAGGATAGCGTGGGATATCCCCTTCATTTTGGCCTCAACTTGAGATCTTTTTTTGAGCCTGGGAGTTGATTTCAGAGAAAACCAGTGACACCATCGTGTTTCTCGCGAACTTTTAGAAATGAAACAGCGGTCAAATCGCAAATTCCTCACACATGCAACATCTCCATTGCCCCAAAAAATTCGTATTTTATCAGAGGAAATTAAACTCTCGAATATTCATACGGCGTTTTTTCTCAGCACGGCAGCGATGCGGACTCGTTTTTTCAGGATGTTCAGTATTTTTTAATTTTGAAAAATCCTGATATTTTATAAAAAATTCTTGAGTTTTTTAGTTTGAAAATTCCTGATTTTTCTCGACTCCTGGCACGGAGGCAAAAGGCATTAAGACTGTATCCGCTGAGGAGATTTGCGTAAGAAAAATTCCTGATAAAACATCCGATTTTTCCGATTTTCCTGGTGTTTTCCTGATTTTTTCCTGATCGGCCAATATTCCTGATATTTTCCGGTTTTTTCTGATACTAGACACCCTGTTTTTGTCTCTTTGGGTTCGCTTGAAAGGGAAATGCGGGGGCCTCACCTTCGCAGATGCAGTCGAGGGCGGTGACGAAGTAGTCGTCGCAGACGATGGCCAGGCCGACGAAGGTGTAGACGCAGATGATGATGTGGAGGATGAGGCCTCCGTGGCGACGGGCGCTCTGGCCCATGAGCGGCCGCGGGAACTGCTCGATAGCCGGCGGCGTGCAGTTCCGCCGCCCGTCCCCGGACCCGGCTTTTCCCGGCGTCGCAGTCGTCATCTCCGGTCGGGCCGTCCGGTTCCCCATCACCGGGAGCCCGGTCGTTGTCGTCGACGTCTGAAACCCGAACGGAATTCGCTAGAGCCACAGACAAAGAGAGACCCTACATTTTTGTATCGGCAGTGCTGCCGTGATAGCGAAGAGAGCCGTAAGTGCAAACATGAAGTTTTGAGAAAATGGGCCAAGAAGCCTGTGAGTGGAACATTTTATTGAAAGAAGCCTCCGTTCTTTGTCAATATATGTCTCGTTTTTATATAGTAAGGACAAATTTTGCTGTTTTAGCGGCATTAGTGCTTTTATCTGAATTAGATCGAATGAATTTTGAACAAAACACGATTTTAAAGATTCAAGGCTTAAAAGTAATGGCTTTAATCATCCGAAAGACTCTCAGGAATCTTTCGGATGTTTAAAAATCCACGAATTTTAATTTCAACTGTGAAAAAAGGGTCTTTTTCATTATCATGTTAGGCTATACTGCTAGTATAGTAAGTGCTATCTTCTGCATGCTTTCGTCGTTTGCGTTTTTGACAAACAACAAAACAATATTCAAGTTAGAAATGGGCAAAAAAGGGCGCCATGTAAAGTACTGCTCTCATTGGCTATCCACTATCTGGAGGAATAATGTTCCTTACGGCTATTTTGTCTGGAACAACGTCAGTTCGTAGTTTCCTTCAAGGAATATCTTATGTATACTTCAATGTTGCCAAATTTCTCCCTGCAAATTGCCATTTTACTAGGAATATCTTAGGAATTTCAAACTAGAAACTAGAACTAGAAGGTTTCCTGATTTCTCTTCTGACCTCATGCAAAAATCATAAAAATGTTGGGGAAAAATTGTACAGGTGCATTCTTGTGAAACATTGAATTATTTGAGTCAATTTTGCAACCTTGGAATGGAGTTACGTTCCTTCGTCCCGGAAAAGACAAGTTGAACACTTCCGGTTTTCAAATGTCTCGTTGTTTTACTAGTAAGTCTAATTGAGGGGCTTGGAGGACAAGGCGCACGAGTGCACTTTTTGAAAAAGTTGAGTTATTAATGATTTCAAGTAAAACCAATATTTATGCATAGGCTGTGAAAAATTCGCTCCCAAATTCCGATTTTTGAGCATCAAAAAGTCGGTTTGAACCCTCTTTTCGCCATAAGTGTCCATGTAATCTCTAAACTACATACACGCATTTCTCGAAATAGCAAAGATTGCAGTGCACTTATGCACCTTGTCCTCCAAGCCACTCAATTGTTGTGCTATTGTAGCAACCAGGGTGTCTACTAAAACAGGCTGGCCAAAAATCAGTACTTTAACGGTACTTTTTCAGTTCATTTCCAAGAAACTCATAGTACCTCCTCAACAGAAAAATTCAGTACTTTTTCAGTACCTCCAATTTACGAAATTTGAAAAATTTAAAAAATTTGAATTTCTCGCTCAGATTGCGACAAAAAATGACAAATGATCAAAAAAAATCCGGATCGATTTGCAGAATTTTTGCACTTTTTCAGTACTTCCGGTCCGCTCTTAAATAATCAGTACTATTTCCGGACTTTAAGACACACTGGAAAAAAAACACATTGGATCTAGAGTCCAGACTCTTAAAAACATCGACAAGAAAAAATACTCTTGATTCAATCTGATTTAAGCTTAAATCAAGAACCAAGCTTCTTAATTTGAGCGGATTTCCTTTTGATTTAAGCTTAAATCTGATTGAATCAAGAGTCCTTTTTCTTGTCAATGTTTTCAAGAGTCTGGACTCTAGATCCAATGTGTTTTTTTTCCAGTGCAACAGAGAAATTCAGTACTTTTTCAGTACCTCCAATTGACGAAATTTGGAAATTTTAAATTTCCCGCTCAGATTGCGATAAAAATGACAAAAAATAAAAAAATTCCGGACCGATTTGCAAAATTTCCGCACTTTTCAGTATTTCCGGATCGCCCTTAAAAAATCATTACTTTTTCCCGACTTTCAGACACACTGAGCAACATTAGTGATTTCACCTGGGTTAGAGTAGAAGAACTCACCGATTTGGAGCGAGGGGCCCGGGTGGGCTTGCCGGCGGGGCCCCTCGAGGTGGGCGCGGCGGTGGGCCTCACGGTGGGGAGGGTGGTCGGGGCGGGGGCGCCCGTGTCCTGGGCCCCCGTCTGGCTCTCGAGGAGGGCGCAGGCCACGGCCACGAGGGCCCACACCCCCAGGGCCGCCCACCGCCGCCTCCCCCGCCTCCCCGCCGACGGGAGGGGCGCCCGCGGGCCGGGGCCGTCGCACGCTCTCATCGCGCCCTGATTTCCAGAGCGGCCGCCCTCCAACGCACTACTCCTTCCGCAGTCCTGCACAACAGAAAAAAAATGGAAAATTAAGTACATTCATTTTAATGAGTACGCACAATTAATGCATCCCGGTAGGACCCTGGGCGAGTTTGGGGGTAAGGGGCACAGGAGGCGCCTTCCCCCCGTTCGCCCGAGAACAGGAGGAACAAAAGGAAAGACAGAAAGCAAGAGAGAAAGAAAGAGAGAAGAAAGGAACGAAGAAACGGAGGAAGGACGCGCGCTCATACACTGGAAAAAAACCACATTGGATCTAGAGTCAAGACTCTTAAAAACATCGACAAGAAAAAATACTCTTGATTCAATCAGATTCAAGCTTAAATCAAGAACCAAGTCTCTTAATTTGAGCGGATTTCCTTTTGATTTAAGCTTAAATCTGATCGAATCAAGAGTCCGTTTTCTTGTCAATGTTTTCAACAGTCTGGACTCTAGATCCAATGTTTTTTTCCCAGTAATTATTTATGACAAAAGTGACTCAAACTGCATGTTAGATGCATTTTTGTGAAAAATTTCTGAGAAAGCCGGTACTCGCCCATCTGATGTAAACAAAGAAGATCGGCATTATAACGTATCCCACACCGCCATTTTGGATCGAACATAACGAAAATTTGACCGAGACTTGGCGCAATATGTACTCGATGAATGTTAACTACGTCCACGCTTAAATGAACAAATTCAATGTTGAGTTAGCATTTTTTAAATGTAAAATCAGCATCTAATACTTGTCGCACATTTTTCCAACGGTATGAACGCTAAATCAACATTCAATTTTTTCCCATGTGCGAGCGTCAGCTCAAATCGGGAAAAGCTACTGAAATTGCGGATGCTTTCCGTCGAGATCGCGGGATTACGGGCTCTAGCGAATGCTCATTACCCGCCGATATGCCGAGGAAGTATAGACCAGGCCACACGCTATTATCACGCTGAATAAAAGAATTCGCCTGAAAGGTATAGCACCAGTTGCAAAACGGCGGATTTTTTCATCGACTTACGGCAACGTCGGTTTCATCCGTCCCTTTCCGATTGACTGACTTCGGAATGGAGCGACCGCCATGATTAGCAGCGAAGCGTGAATCGTCGGCTATCGATAATTTCCAATTTGAAGCAATGGACCACTAGACAAGGTACGAATTTCAGCATTCTGATACATGTTTCTTAACTAAAATTTCACATAGGACACGATGCGCACAACGAAAATTACCGAAATTAACTCCTTACGAAGATATTTAATGATTCTCGATGCGTGAATTCAAGCCACCCGCTCATGAAAACTCAATGCTCTACGTGATTCACATCGCGCGCTAAACGTTATCATGACAGTCTCTGCGATGTAAAAATCTGGCAACCTCAATCTTGACGCTTTGGCTCAGCTGTAGCAAGTAGCTTATGGTTTGAACAACACATGGTGGAAAATGAACATTGCTCGATTGAGAGGCTTGCTGAAACCGTTGTAGTGCGCGATTTGACTCGCGTAGAGCTCCGAGTTTCTTGTGAGCGGGCAGTTCAAATTCCTTGTAGCCAATGTGAAATAAAAACGTTGATATCTTTGTTAGGAGTTGGTTTCCGTAATTTTCGTTGTGTGAATCGTTTTCTACGTGAAATTCTGGTTAGGAAACATGTATCAGATCGCTTAAATTCGTACCTTGTCTAGTGGTCCATTTGCAGGTGTCTGAAATTTGATGAATTTCGTGTTTAAGTGGAAAATACTGAGTGAACTGAACACGAGGATACCCTTCACTGGAAAATAATCTAGAGTCCAGACTGTGAAAAACATCGACAAGAAAAGATACTCTTGATTCAATCAGATTAAATCAAGAACCAAGCCTCTTAATTTGAGCGGATTTCCTTTTGATTTAAGCTTAAATCTGATTGAATCAAGAGTATCTTTTCTTGTCGATGTTTTCAAGAGTCTGGACTCTAGATCCAATGTGTTTTTAATCCAGTGTTGGTTCATGAATTGAATGATTGTTGGAGATGATATGACAAAATGATCTAATTTGCTAAAATGCATGTATTTAAATGGGAAGTGCCGCCAGATGACGTCATAAGGCGGCACATTTTCTCACTATTAAATCTATTTTTATACTATTTCCCACATTAGAAAAAAATTATAAAACATACTGTGAAATCAGCTCTTTAAGCACTTTCAGATGAAGCAATAAAAAAGTTGCATGAAATCTCCATTTGGCAACACTTTTGATATTCTATTTGAATCCATTGAATATATCGATTCTAGCAGAAACAGGCTGTCTCGCCCAGAATCGATTGTTTAACATACATTTAAATGGAGAAAAAACAATATTGCCGACTTGGAAGAATCGTCGCTGACATGACGGTTCCAAAGCCCCTTGCGGCCTCGCCATAAACCCAGCATATATATTTAATATATTTGAGGGCTGTTTTGTATATACAGCACTTAAATACCCCTAGTTGGGAATAGTTTTTAGACAAAATGTGTTATTCGAAACGTCAAACCCATTCATGACAGCAACAGGGCTGCAGAATATTCACGATCCTGCGAAAAAAATATCGCGGGTGAACGGTGTACACCGCAAAACACGGTGTATACTCCGACAGGCGCAGCGTAGGCAATTTGCACATCACCTCATCAGTGTAGCGTTTGAAGCATATCTACGCCGTTGAAGGCGCTCCAAGCAGTGCGCGCCCGCGATGATTCGAATTCGCGGCATTAGCTTTTTTTCAGATCGCGTCGACGTTCGGTGTGGTGCTTTATCTTAAAAATAAGTTCAAAATAATTATAATGAATGAAAGTCATGAGAAGAGCACACTTTCCGCTGAAAACTATCCGAATGCTTTGATTTTGAAGAAAAATTAAAAAATACTTCGAGCAGACTAATTTTGTGTAAACATGAATAAGAACACACTGATTTATTGTATATTGACGGTGAAAGTCGGCAATCACATAACTCGTTGGCAGTGTCTGAAAATCTCCGCCTCTACGTCCTTTTTTTAAAGGAGAGCAAATTGACATTATTTCTTGAAGTTTTTGCAGAATTTTCTTCGCATTGAGAAGAAAAATCATGACAGTTTTAAAGAATTGCCGTTGAGTAGTTTTCCATTTAAAAAATAAAGTATGACAGGAAGTCTGCGACGTCGCAAACCGAGTTATGTGATTGCCGACTTGCACCGTCGATATATTACTGTAGCCGTACTGACATTTTTGTTAAAATTACTTCAACAGGGTTGATTTTTTGTCAGATTTACTTCAATCGCCATCCCGCATAACTTTTGTCAGATTTACTTCGACCGAGCTGATTTTTTGGTCAAAATTACTTCGACCGCGCTATGTGTAAGTGCGTAGGGAAAATTTGTGTCTTGCTGGTAAACGCGTACACTGCAGAACTTTTCGCACCCCTGGACAGCAAATAAAGGTAACCCAACAATTTTCCCTGACATTTCCGTCATTTTACCCGGCATCCGCCCTGACTTTAAAATTCCCTGTCATTTCCCGGTTTTCCCGGCATTCCCTGACTATGGCAACCCTTTTCATAGCTTCCCTCGAAAATTAGTATTTTCTGAGAGTGAATTTGAAATGAGTGGTCCATTTCCGGTATCTGGGGATTAGATGGACCTGAAGATACCCTGAACTGTTCAAGGAACCTAACCGAAGCCCATGATGAGGACGGAATCTTCCCCTCTTCCGGGAGTTACTTGGCAACCCTTTGCGGATTCGGAGAGGAAACCCTAGGGCGCGCGAGGTGATAGTGGCGCAGCCCTTGAAGCGGTTCCTGCGTCGCGCATTCAATACCATTAATCGAACCTCGATAAGACGACCCACGACCATTGACCGCGGCAACCACCACGCAAAAAACGGCCCCACGGCGGTTTGGACTAATCGCGCCGACCCACCAAGGTTGCCACATTTTCCAATCAATCCTGGCTATTTTACGTGGGTCCATCCTGCCGTGATAGCGAAGAGAGCAGTAAGTGTCAAATTTTCTAAATCGAGTTTCCTTCAAATTTCGTTTAAACTCTTTTAGATGAAAGCACGGAAATAGTTAAAACTGCCAAATTTGTCTTAATTGTATCAGGACGAGACTTATGAGAAAGCCGTAAGTGCGCAAAAAATGACGTAGTTTCAGACAAGACAGCAGTACCTAAGTGACACTATTCCTCTACAGAGTAAATGAAAAAAGTGCTTTCAAGTAAAAGGCCGCCCTCTCCTGCCAATTTCTAACCTTAAAATATGTTTTTTGCGGGTCCAAAACGCAACCACGAGACCATGCAGCCGATAGTACTTACGGCTGACTTGCCTTAAACTAGCCTAACATGAAAATGAAAAATACCCTTCTTAGGTAAATGAAATAATATCAGACGATTTTTAATCATCCAAACGATTTCTAGGAGTCTTTCGGACGATTAGTAGCGATTTGACAAAGAACGGAGGCTTCGTTCAATGAAGTTTTCCGGTCAGAAGCTTCTGAGCCCGTTTCTTCAAAACTTCATTCTTGCACTTACTGCTCTCTTCGCTATCACGGCAGCGTTGCACGTTGTTTACATTTTAAACGAAATAGGACGGGAAACGGGGAAACGCGCACCGTGGCGTGCGCGCAATGCGTGAAGTATCCTCGCGGTCTTGCAGGCACTAACAGCACGCGCCGCGCTGCCGTGGAGAACGCACAATGCGTGAAGTAGTCATGCAGTCTTGCAGGCGCTAACATGCCTTCCGCATCGACCGCACCGCGCACCGTTTACCATGATCATTCGACCTGGTGCAGCATTTTTCAACGTGGGATTTTCAGGTTTTTGCATAGGTACACTCTGTCAGGACTATTTTTCATTTACTCTGATAAAAAGTAAAAAAAACTATCCAAAATCAAACGAATTTTCTTCACTTTATTTGCATATGGTTTGCGCAAGTACGAATCCACGAATCTCCCTGTGCGACACTGGACTGCAGAGTTCCTATCGAACTTTTTCATTTCATTTTACAGGGAGAGTACGGACAGGGCGGTAATTTTGAGGTTAGGTCATGGGGCCTTCAGGGCAGAGACAAGAGACCCTCCACTGGTATTGGGAGTTTCGTTTTACAAACAAGCGAACTTTGGGAAACTTGTCTGGCTCATGACGTCACCCGAACCGCATCATCCACCTAGTAGGTGAGATGACTGAAGCTCCTTTGGAATTGTCCATTAGGAGGTGTTGAATCCCCAGATATAAAAGCTTCCAACTGTCGGCCCACTGTCACCAAGAGGCCAGTCGAGGGTGATAGTATCTGCTTTAGGGTCGAATAGGGCAGCCAGCCTAGATGCATTCAATTAATTGAGAGTGATTTATTATTACAAGTGTCACCACCCGTCGCGTCGTTAGTAAAGCACTTGTTCGACTTAGTTTTTGCATAAATTCACCCATTCATGCGGAAGGACGCTCATTTGTGAACATTTTTGGCCATCTTGGTCGGTGGCGTAGCGTGCTTTGCGATGTATCGATCCATCTGCCACTTAAACCTATGGAAAAGGATCGATAAACAGGGTGTTCGCAACGAACACCTTTATAATCGATTCTTAACCACAGCTTCAAATAGGGAAATATCGATAATCGACCATTCACGCCTCGCCACTGATCTTGGTTTGATATTGGAAGCTCAAGATTGGCAGTGACATTTTTTGTGCTAAAAGGTTGGCTGTCTTTTTGAGCCTTAAGAGCTCCATATTTCGACAAGTCCGTACTCTTCCTGTGAAGGTATTCTAGTCTTTATGAGGGAACAGTGCTGGTTTTTCAGAACTATGCTACTTTTTTTTTTTTTTTTTTTTTTTTTTGCGGCCATTACATTTTGACACTTCAAAGTTTCATGAAGGGTTAAATATTTGGAAAGAAAAATTTTAAAAAAATCCTTCAATTCATGCGAGGTGAAGACCGTTCTTCCCCTTCAGTTTCATTTAAGAAGTAAACCTCAGCTACACTAAAAAATACAGCGTTACGGGCGCCACATCTTTGATACACCCATTTCAGAGAATTCTTTAAAATTCAATTTTCTCACCAAATAGTGATCCTGATAAAATTCAGATTGCACACAAGAGTTTAACACGCCAAAAAATTGGTTTAATTGATGTCAAACTATAGCATTTATTTATTTATAACAATTTTAAAACTATTACCGCGTTTTGCTGTCGAACGTAGTACATCTTCCGTTTCGTTCAACAACATTTCCTTCACGAAATTGATGTTTCTAATCAAACATAGTAATTTCCGAATAAGCGTTTCTTGGTTTTTTTTTTTTTTTGGGGGGGGGGGGGGTAATTTCTAGTACACACTGAAAAAAGAAATAATTTATTTTACTGTGTATATAGGTTACGGACGAAACAAAGAAATGTAATTTTCATCCCGAATTTGCCTTTTTTAAAAAATACCCACTGTCTGGCAACGCTGCGATCCACCCCCAAACCGCACGTGGGCTCGACGCTCCGGGCGCCGAGGGGATGACGTCATCCAGCCGCGTCACTTGTTAATGACGTCAACGGTTCCAAAATGTGCCCGTCCGTCTTGCCGTGTTGAGGTACCGAGAAGCAGTGGCGATTCTTGAAAGCTGGCAACACTGTTTTCCCGTCAATCAAATGTATGTAAAACAATCGATTCTTGGTGAGGCGGCTTGAATCACCTAAAATCGATATTTCCGATGGATTTAAATGGAGGAAAAACGGTGTTGCCAACTTGTAAAATTGCCACTGCAGTTAAGAGAGGTTACGACCAATGAGAAGGGCGCACGGATTACCCAAAAAATTCGGCGCCTGCTACATTTTGGTTTAATTGGCCATTACAGAAGGTCTGAGGAAGAACAAAACGGACTTGCGATTTCTTCAAATTTTCACGTAGAAAAGGATTCACCACGCCGAGAAGTTTAAAAATCGATTTTTGAACGAGATTTTAACAAGAATTTGTAGAACAGATCAAATAGAAGTCAAACCGTACAAATGACGCCATTTATATTTTTGCTGTCCCAGATCTACCGATGCTGGTGCGATACAGGACACCTTATCTTAAACTTAGTTTTTTATTTGTAACCATGCAAACTTATAAAAAATTGCACAAACGGCTGTCTTGCCTAACGTAAAATAAATAAGTCCCTTTATTGTGGTTAAATGTGAAGTTTTTCAAACTTTTACAGTTAGGATTGATCATAGTTTTTTTTAATGATTACTGAATATTTTAAGTGTTTTTGAGGTGTTCAGGGTGTCCCAGAGGGAAACTCGAATAGTTCCAGAATCTATTCAGGAGATCACAATGTGACGTTTTCGTTCTATAACGTTTTCCTAAAGAATTCCGCCTTCAGAGTTACAGCCTCTTAAGGTTGGGGCCAAATAACAGTTATTTCTCGATTTCGACGACAGTTATGGATGAGAGTCCATACAAGTTGACTTCTGTGAACTTTTACACGCTGAACACATTTCTAACCTCAAAAAACCCGAACTCATTTAAAGGGGCGTTACGCAGGAGGGGCTGTAACTCTGAAGAGCAGAGATGCTTTGGGAAAACGTTATAGAACAAAAAAGTCTTCTTTCAATCCCAAAAATCGATTCTGAAAATATTCTCGTTTACCAATGGAAATGTTGCATGTGTGAGGTGTTTGCGATTTGAATGTTGATTCTTACGTAAAAGTTCGCGAGAAACACGATGGTGCCACTGGTTTTCTCTGAAATCAACTCCCAAGTTCAAAAAAAGCTCTCAGGTTGAGGCCAAAATGGAGGAGATATCCCACGCTATCCTCAGAGTCCACCTCTACATCAAGACAAACTCTCCATGCAAAGATAGGGAGCAAATACATTGACAGGGTTGCCACTTTATTTGGGGACTCTAAAATTGAAAACACGGCATCACTGCTAATGTACTTGCTCCCTATCTTTGCATGGAGAGTTTGTCTTGATGTAGAGGTGGACTCTCAGGATAGCGTGGGATATCCCCTCCATTTTGGCCTCAACTTTGAGAGCTTTTTTTGAGCTTGGAGTTGATTTCAGAGAAAACCAGTGGCACCATCGTGTTTCTCGCGAACTTTTACATAAGAATCATCAGTCAAATCGCAAATTCCTCACACATGCAACATCTCCATTGGTAATCCTGAGGCAATATTTGTCATACTTTTTCATCACAAGTTAGAAATGCTCTTTCGATAACCCTCAATACCAGTGGCGTGGCGTGCTTTGCGATATATCGATTGTTATGCCATCTAAACCTATGGAAAAATATCGATAAACAGGGTGCTCGCAGCGAACACCTTAATAATCGATTTTTTACCATAGTTTTAAATGGCATAACAATCGATGTATCGCAATTCACGCCACGCCACTGCTCAATACAGTGGACCGTAGAGTACCTATATTGAGAGAGTATGGCCACTGGGGTTACCACCTCTGATTGGCTCAGCCATCTTAGGCTAAATGGAGCCCTTAGGACCCAAAAATGGCGGACGCCATAAATTAATGTAATGCAAAATGACTCAAAATGTAGTTTTCTTTGCTTATCGTAACGAGAAATTTACTCAAATGCAATATTGCGACATCTTTACATATTTTCAAGGCTAATCGTGTGCAATTTTTGAGAAAAATTATCTTAGATGTAGTAAGGTTGGCAGCAAGTGCGGTTGGTGATAACCGTCAAAAGTTGGCAATGACCCCCCTCCCATCCACAAAAACCAAAACAAAGCACCGCCATTTTTGGGTCCTAAGCCTCTCCATGGGGCCCGGTGGCCATACTCTCTCAATATAGGTACTCTAGTGGACCGTGGAGCGGGAAAAACACTGATTGTGAGTAAGTCAATATCCGCTTTGGTCGAGGGCCTCTGGGTTCGCGCCCACGATATACGACCGCTCCGACACGGCGGAGTTGTTTTAGTATCGCCGAGGAATGAAGGCGCAGTAGGAGCAATGATAACGACCGGCCTTTCCGCGAGGCTCTCAGGTCGTAATGCTCTGTGGAGGCAGCGAGGGGGGGGGGGGGGGGGGGAGAAGGATACAGCTCAACGGAACTCGCTTCGAGCATTGATTTGTTTCTCGCTATGCTATCACGCGTCAATTATTTGCCAGAGCCGGTATTATTGCCGGAGAATAAGGAGTTTTGATTCCCTCGCCAGCGAGCGGGAACTCGGTGGGAATTTTCGCCGCAGACTCGTTTCATTCGGCGAACGTGTAACGCTGCCAGAGTTTAGCCATACTTATAGCATTGCCGCACTGGAGAGGTAGGACCAAAAATCTCGGTGCTTGTTTTGTTTTGAGGAGAAGGGGGTCCATAAGACGGTTATCACCAACGCAATTGCAGGACTTACTATTGATCCTAGATCATTTTCTGGAAAAATTGCACCGATTTAGGCTTGGTAATTTTACGAAAAATCTCGCAAATTATTGAACTTTCGGTAAGTTCTCGTACGGACTTAATAGAAAACGTCAATATTTTTTCATCGACTGTGGTAGAATTATCGAGATAATATAGGCCAAGTTACCTGAGAATTGATTACCAATCAAAGTGGTACTCGTGCCATATACCTGCAAAAAACGGTAAAGTATAGCCAGGTTTCTTGACGGTAAGCTTTGACTGCATTCTGTCATCGGTAAAATTACTGCAATATTTTGTAAAAAAAAAGTGAGATGGTAAAGGTACCAACGGCTTGGTAAAAACGGGCTTGACTTTATATTTCGGAGTGCAGATGGAATCATTTGTGGCGTAGGTAGGCGAAAGCGATTGGGATTATTACCCCCTTTTCCATCTTTTTATTTTGATAAAATGTTTACGTCTGAAAATTACAAATATTAAAATACAGTGTGTGTACATGTCGCAGGCAAATAGTAAAATCAGGCATTTTGTCAAATGCCTAGGCAAATAGTCAAATATTCTGGCTAAAATTGAAATGGACCACTTGACACGGTACGAATTTCAGTATTCTGATACATGTTTCGTAACTAAAATTTCACGTAGAGCATGTTGCGCACAACAAAAATTACCGCAATTAACTCCTTACGAAGATATTTAATGATTCTTGATGCGTGAATTCAAACCACCCGCTCATGAAAACTCAATATGCTCTGCGTGATTCACATCGTGCGCTAAACGTTATCATGACAGTCTCTGCGATATAAAAATCTGGCAACCTCAATCTTGACGCTTTGGCTCAGCTGTAGCAAATTGCTCATAGTTTGAACAACACATGGTAGGAAATGAACATTGCTCGATTGAGAAGCTTGCTGAAACCGTTGTAGTGCGCGATTTGACGCACGTAGAGCTTTGAGTTTCTTGTGAGCGGGCAGTTCAACTTCCTCGTAACCAATGTGAAATAAAAACATTAATATCTTCGTTTGGAGTGTGTTTCATTAGTTTTCGTTGCGCAAATCGTGCTCTACGTGAAATTCTGGTTAAAAAACATGTATCGGAATGCTAAAATTCGTACCTTGTTTAGTGGTCCATTCTGATTCTTTTCCTAATTTTATACAAAATAATTAATTGACCCCGTAAGAGAAAATTCTCAGTAAAAATTTGCACCACAAAATGGTATTTCAAACGATTTTTAGCTCCTGAGTAGACACTTATCTTTGAATTTTCAGCATGTCTGGGAATACAGCATTTTTAGGATTTCAACATTTAAAAATATGAGAAGCAATTTAAGAGGAAGAGACAAAAAGAGTCCGAGGTTTGATGAGATATTTTTCCACAAATATTGAAAACTCGTGAGCTCTCCGCCATAAATTCACAAAATTTTGTAGACGCTCAAAATATAGCTATCTGCCTAGGCATTTGACAAAATGCCTGATTTCACTCTTTGCCTGCGACACAAATATATGTACAATTTACAGAAAACAGTAGGGAAACCGCTTCGTGCATTGGATCCTACTGATTACCATGGTAGATCAATCTATATATCGCAAAATACGCCACGCCAATGTCCGAAACTAACAATAAGTTTTTGTGACGCAGACTCGAATGAATGAAACTGAAGAACTTCTCTTTAAGAGAATAGATATAAAAAAACGAGTTTCTCCCGCCGAGTCCAAATTTATGAAGTTTTAAAGGCTGTGAGAGTGCGGACTGCGGCGGGAGGGAGAAGTGAGAAATCGATTAAATTAATGATGCTCAGCTTAAAGTGCTGCGTTGTCAGGGTTGCCACGGGTGGTTTCACGATAACTGGAATAGTTTTGTCGCCCACAACAGACAACGCATTTTTCGGTAATATTTTCAGTAGTAATGATAATCACTCGAATTTTTTCGCATTAATCTTCAAAGGGTCACGTATTATAACGGTACCTAATGATTTATTGCTCTACTTCTCAATTAATATCATGTAAATTCCGAAAATGTGTTGTCTGTTACGCGGTAAAAAGTCAGCGTAACAGACAGCACATTTTCGACCATTTATAAGCCTTGGATAGACGATCGAATTCCGAACCAATTCCGATCAAAGTAGACATGCTGATGGCTGGTGGTCACCATCTACCATCAAATTTTGACGGGCCGCACTTATTTGTTCAAAGTAAGATCAGGATGGAGTGCCCCCATTCATCATTTCCTGCCACAGGAAACATTTCTGCCAAGTTTTCATTTTAAAATGAAGCAAATTAATGAGTTTAAGACTGATGACTCCCGACACTTTGATGCTACTTTGATCGGAATTGGTTCGGGAATTTGATCGTCTATCCAGGGCTATATATTAAAATTGAGAAGTATAGCGATAAATCTTTGAAAAGCGTTATAACGCGTAACCCTGTGTAGATTAATGCAAAAAAATTCGAGTGATTATCATTACTACTAACTATACCCGAAAAAGTGTTGTCTGTTGTGGGGCGACAAAACTATTCCAGTTATCGTGAAACCACCCCCACGCGTGCGACGCCAAAGAAATGTTACACGAGTATCGATTCGATTCATAATGAATTGATTAGCACCTTTTAATCACCGATCAGTGATCCAATTATTATTTATTCAATTCACGAAATTCGCTCGAGTGACAATCAATCGAAAATATCTCATATTTAGAAGCCTCATGCCCCTGTTGAGGGCATATACCAGTGGAGAGACAAGAATAAGCAATTTTCGATATTTCACCCGTTTGAAGCTATGACAAAGAATAGATCATTAAGGTGTTCGTTGAAAACACATTATTCATCGATCATTTTCCATAGTTTGAAATGGCAGATCAATCGATGTATCGCAAATGAAGCCACGCCACTGGCATAAACGAACCCTGCTTGCGCTGCAGGCTGATTCTTGAAATCGAATTTGGCAATCGCTTTGTCTATGATGATTCGTGTAGACTAAGGGAGAAAATGCTGGACTAACTAGGGTCTCTCGTGAGTTGCTGTCAGTTAGTCTATTACAAGGGGCGTTCGATAAGTAAGTATCCCCCCTCTCTAAAATCAATAATAATGGACCAATTTTAAAAAACCTTGGGCTCAGAATCTTTCTCCGAATATACTGACTTCAACAAAACAAACCGCAACAAAATCGGACCATGTGTGGCCGAACGCGAGCGGTTTGAACCCGCCGAGCTGCTCGACGCTCCCGCCGGATCCGCGGAGATTTGAAGTCCGCGACAGGAGGAGAGCTTCTCTGCCAAAGCCTCAGTCGTTCATCACTGACGAAAAATCAAAGAAGTTTTTGTAGAATAAGGGGTTTACCTCACTACTCCACATAACCAGCTCGATCCAAGCAGGTCTGATACTGAGACTAAGAGAACAACTTTTGGATACCACGCGCATGGAAGTCTTTCAGCTGACCGGGGATGAAAGAGTGGACGGCTTGTTTGACCTCTTCCACTGATTCAAAATTAACTCCCCCGAGTTCAGATTTCTGAAATCTGATTTAAGATTGGTTCCATCGAAAACTCAATGTTCGAAAATTTAATTGTTCGCCCTTCTTCAAATAAGCAGTTTAACGGCTCGATCCGGTGAAAACGCCTTCAATTGAGTCGAGCCGCAACCCGCACATCCCAGGAGTACGAATAGTTATCTCGCCGAGTTCGAACCTAACATACGATATTGCCGTGCGGACTTTCGCTACGGCGCAACTGCGATTTCGTTAATCTTCAGTTCTGCTGTCAGCAACGATTCTTGAAAGTTGGTAACACTGTCTTTCCTCCGTTTAAATCCGTTATAAATTCGATTTTAGATGAAGAACGCTGCCTCGCCAAAAATCGATTGTTTTACATACATTTAAACAGTAAAACAGAGTTGCCAAGTTTCAAGAACACTGAAAAAAAATTCTCGGCGTTTCTACCAAGGTCCGTTGGTACCTTTACCATCTCACTTTTTTTTACCATTTATTGGTAATTTTACCAAGACAGACTGGTAAGCTTAGCTAAAAACCGGTATTTTTACTGTTTTTTTTTCAGGTAAGAATACCACTTTTATTGGTAATCGATTCCCGGTAACTTTGCCGTTTTATCTCGGTAATTCTACCGCAGTCGATAAAAAATATTGGCGTTTCTACCGGGGTCCAGTAAAATTACCGAGAAGGTCAATAATTTTACCGAGATTTCTCGGTAAAATTACCAATTCCATAAATGGTAATTTTACCAAGAAAAAACTGGGATCAAATAGAACCCTGAATTCTCGGTAATTTTACCCTTTTCTTAGTAAATACACCGAGATTTTTTTCAGTATAGGTGAGGAACGCTGCCTCACCAAAGATCGATTGTTTTACATACATTTAAACAGTAAAACAGAGTTGCCAAGTTTCAAGAATCGCCAATGCCTGCTGTCTCAACGTAAAAGACCGTGAGAGCATTCTTACGTTACCAATTGTTTCTAATGAAACGGGAATCGTCTTCAGAGCTTCTGAATGTGTTGAATGATCGATTCTTGTCGGAGCATCTGGCCTCTTCGAAAAGCGATTTAGATCCACTCGTTCAAATGGAGAGAAAGCAATGTTGCCGACTTCCTGAATCGGCCAATGGAGATGTTGCAAGTGTGAGGGATTTGCGATTTGACTGTTGTTTCTTATGTAAAAGTTCGCGAGAAACACGATGGTGCCACTGGTTTTCTCTGAAATCAACTCCCAAGTTCAAAAAAGCTCTTAAAGTGAGGCCAAAATGGCCGGGGATATCTCACCCTACCCTGAGAGTCCACCTCTACATCAAAACAAACTCTCCATGCAAAGATAGGGAGCAAATACATTGCGACAGGGCTGCCACTTCATTTGGGGACTCCAATACTGAAAACACGGCAACCCTGCTGATGTATTTGCTCCCTATCTGTGCATGGAGAGTTTGTTTTAATGCAGAGGTGGGCTCTCAGGGTAGGGCGGGATATCCCCTCCATTTTGGCCTCAGATTTGACAAAGAACGGAGGCTTCTTTCAATAAAATGTTCCGGTCACAAGCTTCTGAGCCCGTTTTCTCAGAACTTCATTCTTGCAGTTACGGCTCTCTTCGCTATCACGGCAGAAATATTCTATCCGGAAAATCTTTTTTCTTATTTTCGCCCGGCAACACGGCAAGATGAAGACCCCGCTGACGCATTCAAGTGGCTAAGAGCTTTTAAATGAGGAGCGGTAGATTGACGAAGTGACGGCTCTCAGCTCAGGCTGTGCCTCCGCTCCAGACAGCCTTCCAGCGTTGCTGCCGTGAAAATAAAACAAAAATCCCGATTTCGCCAGCTACGCACTGCGCGACCAGGGTTCCAATTTTTCGTGAAAAGTGACATCTTGTTATTCCATGTGAAAAATTTCATGAAATGTTAGAAGAATATGAAAGCTATTGAAAAAAAAATCGAAATTAAATGGAAAATTGAAAGAAAGACAAATGGTGTTTGCTTGTCGGCGTTTGTTATAGTGCGTGTTGCATACCCGGCCCCTGAAAATATGTTTCATATTTTTCAAAACTTGGTGGAATTTTATGACGAGAATTTAATATAGCCTAACATGAAAACGAAGAATACCCGTTTTATGTGAATGAAATAATATCAGACGATTTTTAATCATCCAAACGATTTCTAGGAGTCTTTCGGACGATTAAGGGCAATTTGACAAAGAACGGAGGCTTCTTTCAATAAAATTGTCCGATCAAAAGCTTCTGAGCCCGTTTTCTCAAAAGTTCATTCTTGCACTTACTGCTCTCTTCGCTATCACGGCAGTGTTGCCCGTGGTTTACATTTAAACGAAATAGGACGGGAAACGGGGAGACGCGACGACTAAAACGCGTACCGTGGCGTACGCGCAATGCGTAAAGTATCCTCGCGGTCTTGCAGGCACTAACAGCGCGCGCGGCCGCGCTGCCGCATGCCGGGGAGAACGCGCAATGCGCGAAGTATTCATGCAGTCTTGCAGGCGCTAACATGCCTTCCGCACCGACCGCACCGCGCACCGTTTACCTACATCATTCGAACTGGTGTAGCACTTTTCGACGTGGGATTTTCAAGTTTTTTGCATAGGTACACTCTGTCTGGACTATTTATCATTTACTCTGATAAAAAATAAAAAAAAACTATCCAAAATCAAACGAATTCTCTTCACTTTATTTGCATATCGATAGCCCAAGTAAGAATTCACGAATCTCCCTGTGCGACACTGCAGAGTTCCTATCGATCTTTTTCATTTCATTTTTGAAAAACTAGTCAATGTAATTTCTTGCAAATTTCCTCGATTTTTTGGGTAGGTGTTGGGTAGGTTTTGGGTCAGTGTAGGTTTAAATGAATGGCAGATCAATCAATACATCGCAAAGCAGACCACCAACTAGAAATATTCGCTTTATTTCTGCTTGGTAACTTCGTCCGAGGTGATTGGTCTTGGCAATCTACACGCGAACTAATAAAAAAAATGATAGACAAAGCGATTGACAAAGACGACACTGGAGCGATCTTATTGTTTGTTATAGATTAAGGGGAAAATGATGGGTAACTACTAACCGACTAACTATGATATCCCTCGAGGGTTGATGTTAGTCTGTGTATTTTTTGCCTCCTCTGCCAGTTGCAACCATCCGCTTCCACCAATAGGATCGCTTCATTTCCCCGTCGCACGATGGATCGGGTCAATCAGAGAGGTCGGACATGAAATTTTTGACTAAAACAGCAAGGATGTTTATTTCGTCAAATTTTACATTTTAAGGGGTGCACGTAGAAGAAAATTTCACGAAAAAACCAATGGGACCACTTTTAAAGCCTCAAAGTTTTGTATAAATGGAGTTTTAGGCGTTTGAAGTTTCCAAATTTTGTCCGACCTCTCCTATATTGACTCGATCCCACTGTGCGTCGTCTCACTTGTCTATGGATTCGTATATTCTATCAATTGTAAGAATGAGCCGGCGGACGAAAATAGACGGAAGTCTATTCATAAACGGACTACATTTTGCAATTTGGAACTATAAATTCTAGCCCGGTTTAAAAAGAACGTATGTGCCATTAGTTTCCCTACGCACATACGTGTTTTTCCAGAAGAGCCAGAATTTATAGTTCCAAATTGCAAAATGCAGTCCAAATAAGGCGCGTGACTACCCGTAGCCGCACACTTTTAAGTATTGTGCATCAGAAGTGTTGAGTGAGCAACAGGCGTTGCGGTCACAAGAATAAGGATTAGCAACCCTGATACGAAAAGTTAACTGAGTAGGTAATTGCTGTTGCGTGCAATGGAAAAGATAAAATCATACTAAGTAACGGTTCGTGATGGAATGCTGTGGAGAATAGCCCCCGTTGGTGTGGTGAAACCGTAGAAAACCCTATCCCTTCGTTTGAGAGGTTGTGAACCTCTTCATCCCCAATAATGTTTCGTCGTGTAGGTTGGCAACATTGGGTTTCCTCCATTAAAATGCATTCCAAACAGTCGATACTGGATAAGATAGCGTGCTTCAATATAAATCGATTGTTTTTCATACACTTAAATAGACGAAACCAAGTTTTGCCTACTTCCTAAAATCGCAATCCTGACTGTAATGATTTAGCGTTGAACTTTTAATCGTAAACTCACTTGAAGAATAGCACGGTGTCCGGGTATTAAAATTAGCTATTCTTCAAGTGAGTTTACGATTAAAAGTTCAACGCTACATCATTTATTGTAAAAACTCCCGTAAGATCCCGTGTATTTATGACGAAGATGGCAATTGGCCATTTCCACTCCCCGCCCGCCTATCGAACGACCGCTCCATGTGTGTTACGTTTTTTCGTAGGCCACCACCAGTCTTCAGTTTCGAGATCGTTGGTTCAAAATGTCCGGAGTTGGATCTGTCCATAAGCCCGACGAGACTCCTTTTTCAGGGGCACTTGATGACCATAAATAATTTGTACATTCATAATATATTAAAGATGGACGTAGTGTGTATTGTACACTTTACAGCGGACATTATGTGACGGACATTTTATACTGGACACTGTATACTTAAGATATTTGAGACAGAAATTTCCACCTGTCACGGCTCGATGAAAAAACGATCAGAAAAAAGTTGAAATACTGAGTATGAAAAATTTAATGAGCTTACGTGTTCCAATCGAGAGGAAACTTTGATAAAGAACAAATTTTCTCACCTGTAACACACATATAAAAAAACTGATTAGACTCAGCGTAGCATAGAATACAATACAAATCGCAAGATGCAAACATAACAGAGGTGGGAAAACTTTCACGAACAATCATTCATGCAAAAATAAAATCTAGGTTACTGGTGCTCCTTTTCCTCTACGTACTTTTTTAAAGTGTCAACGAACTATCAATTGTACTGCGATCTGTTGGGGACTTCGAGTGGTTCGAAAATGATCGCGTAAACAGTAAATTTCTCCTTTAAAAAAAACTCTAAAAAGAGTGAACTAAATTTGCATCTTCTATAAAAATTTTGAATTTAAGCCGCGTGGGTCGAAAAAGGCGTATTTCCATTTACAACATTGCTCTACTCATGTTTTATTTATTTATTTTTTAACAGAGTACTCATGGATTTTCTTCACCCATCTGAAAATATTCACAGAAAATTATAAGGAGATATTTTAATCGGTGTTATTTACATAAACAAAATATAATCGAAGATTTTGAAACGCTGCACATTGGAGACGCGCACTTTTCGACCACTGGCGTGGCGTCGATGTATCGATTGATCTGCCATTTGAACCTATGGAAAAGGATCGATAGACAGGGTGTTTGAAATGAACACCTCAGTAATCGATTCTTTACCGCAGCTACAAATGGGGAAATATCGATAATCGATCATTTAAGCCAAGCCACTGTTTTCGACCGTAGCCATCGAATTGAGAATTAAGCTGACTACGGGTCAAATCGGTGCTGGAGGTGACAGAATTAACTTCGAGCAAATTTGATCGCATGACCGATTGAAATGTTCACTTTAACTTTTGCTGTGCACAATAAGCATCGGCGAGGGTAGCGAAGACTCCAATGGCGTGGCAAGCTTTGCGATTAATAGATTAATTTAAACCTGTGAAAAAGGATCGATTAGAGGGGTGCTCCTTAATCATCGTTTCTTCGCGATAGCTTCAAATGGGGGTAAAGGGTAAAGTACATACCTGATGATTCACGTTTCACGATTGTGAAAATTTAAAGGAATAATATTCATAACTTTCCTAAAAAATAAACTTTTTATCGAAGGAAATTTGGCAACTCTCGAGTGTTCATACGGCGTTCTTCCTCAGCACGGCAGTATACCCGAATCGGCTCGATCCTGTGAAAACGCCTTCAATTGAATCAGCCCGCAACCCGCACATCCCAGGAGTGCGAATAGTTATCTCGCGGGTGTCGAACCCAATATACGAAGTTCCGGACGTGCAGTGCGGCTGCGATTTCGTTATACTTCTTCTTCTGTTCTGCTGTGTTGACGTACAAGCCTAGAAGAATCATTGCGTTGCCAAATTTCTGCAGATACAGTGTGAGTTTTATACAGAACTTTTGAATATTTTCCCTTGATATTCTCAAGAACGCGGAATTTGACTATGACATTTTCCGACTTCCAAAAATGATGGGATTAAGAAAAAAAAGAAAGAAAAAAAGGATTGGGAAAATGACAAAGTTACATTAGAAATCATTAAAATTAAATCAAATTAATGCATTGTTTCTTAACACTATAATTTCAGAAATCATAAAAAAGTTCTGTTGAATTGGTTGTTTCCTTGAAACTTAACAAATTGAATTTTAATTGGACGTATTTCTACCAAACAGACCTATGTGGAGGTGAGAAATGTGGGGTGTGCTCGTTAGTTCTCTTTGCGTAAGAGTGCATGAGAATATTAAAGCGCCAGTGACGTCAGCGGCAACGATCGATCGCCGGCACAACGAACAGGTCGTTGGAGGGAGTCTTTAACTCATGAGCCCTATCCACAAGGCTCTCTTGCCATGCCCGCGGCTCATGAATTCCGCATTCAGTTGCACATAGGTCTGTTTGATAGAATGCAATATCCCGCTTTTCCAATTCTTCAAAAGGAGCCACGCCCACTTTTACATTGCTTCTTATGCAGCTTCCTAGAGCACACCCCATATTTCTCACATCCACATAGGTCTGTTTGGTAGAAATACGTCCAATTAACGTTAAGTATACACAAATATTCTCGCACTACTTATTGTTCGAGATTTTTCGAGTGGCGTGGCGTGAGTTGCGATGTATCGATTGTTATGTCATTTAAACCTATGCTAAAGAATCGATTATTAAGGTCTTCGCTGCGAACACCCTGGTTATTGATCCTTTTTCATAGGTTTAAATGACATACCAATCGATATATCGCAACTCACGCCACGCCACTGACGTGCTTTTGGAGCTAGGCCATCCAACAACCCTTGCGCTGACCACTGAAGCGAGACGACACCTTCGATTCAACATGCGCTCTCATTGGCGCGGCGTGCTTTGCGATAGATCGATCAATCGGACTGTCCCATCGATTATTTTCCATCGCTTCAGATGGGAGAATACCGCTAGCCAATGATTTACCATTCGCCACTGCTTCACGATGAATCGATTGGTCTGCCGTTTAAACCTATTAAAAAGATCGATTTTCAGGGTATAGCACTATATGATCGATTCTAATCGATTAATCTGCCGTTTAAACCTATTAAAAATATCGATTTTCGGGGTATAGCATAATATAATCGATTCTAATCGATTGATCTGCCGTTTAAACCTATTACAAAGATCGATTTTCAGGGTATAGCACAATATGATCGATTCTAATCGATTGATCTGCCGTTTAAACCTATTAAAAAGATCGATTTTCGGGGTATAGCATAATATAATCGATTCTAATCGATTGATCTGGCGTTTAAACCTATTAAAAAGATCGATTTCCGGGGTATATCATGATATAATGGATTCTCTACCACAGCCTCAATTGGGAAAATATCGATATAGTCGAGGCTGCGGCAGTGCCGTAGCTCGTAAATCCTGACGATGCCACGACAGTCGTTTCGGCACCCCTCCCTTTTTCATCGCACCCTCCCTTCCTCCTTTCATCCCTCCCTCTTTTCCCTCGATTTACTCCGCGTGGGCGTCGCCGGAAAAAAGCCACAGGGCCTGACACGAGGCGATTTCTCATCCCTTCCCGTCTTATTGCCCACACTTGAACTGAGCTGTTGGATTCTGGCGCTATCGTTTCGCTCTGGGTTCAAAAATTAACTCGCTTCGCTTCGAACTGCTTTTAACGTACATACGTGACGCCTGCGCGCTGATTATTGAAACTGATGGACAAAGCGATAGACATAGAAGACAGCGGGAATATAGGGTGATCCTGTTAATTGAAAAGAGTGGACGCCCTTGTTTCAAAACTTATTCGGTTCGCTTCATACTGATTTTATCGTACGTACGTGTACGTGACGTCTGCGCGCTGATTATTGAAACTGATGGACAAAGCGATAGACATAGAAGACAGCGGGAATATAGGGTGATCCTGTTAACTGAAAAGAGTGGACGCCCTTCGTTCAAAACTTACTCGGTTCGCTTCATGCTGATTTTAACGTACGTGCGTGTACGTGACGCCTGCCTGCGCGCTGATTATTGAAACTGATGGACAAAGCGATAGACACAGAAGATGGCGGGAATATAGGACGTGATCCTGTTAATTGAAAAGAGTGGACGCCCTTGTTTCAAAACTTATTCGGTTCGCTTCATACTGATTTTAACGTACGTGCGTGTACGTGACGCCTGCGAGCTGATTATTGGAACTGATGGACAAAGCGATAGACATAGAAGACATCGGGAATATGAAGTGATCCTATGGATTGAAACGAGTGGTTGTCACAGAGTGCGAGTTTCTCAACAGCCACTGCTGCTAGGAACTGCTCTCCTCGCTATCACGGTAGTATGATGCACATTAAGGTAGAGTACCTGTATAGGGAGAGTACCGACAGATGTGAAACTCCGAAAGTCCATCAGGCCTTCACCGATGCCTCCGCGAATAAAGTTAGGGCCCAAAACGGCAGCCAACCTATGAATTTCAATTATCCAGAGCGATTTACTGATACTTATTGTTACGAACCGTCCTTTATTAAGCACGTGTTTGACTCAGTTTTTGCATAAATTTACTCAATTTCGCGGAAGAACGCTCATTTCTGTGCATTCTTGGCCATCTTGGTTAGAATTGGAATCTGCAGACTGGCAGTGAAATTTTGTGCGTTAAAAGTTGGTTAGAAGGGTGGCTGCACTTTTGGGCCCTAAGCCCTCCATGAACCGATCTATCGGTACTCTCCCTATACAGGTACTCTACATTAAGGACTTTCTTAATCACAATGTAAACTATATAAGAAGAAGAGCAGTTCAAGGAACACCTATAAACAGGGCCCCGACTATTATTATTTTCATTCCGGTGCAATACCCTTTAATCCCATCAAAGCGGAGCGGTAGAGCTCGAAGCAAGGAAATCATTGTAGGTGGGAATATTTCTCGACTTGTGATAGCTCGCTATCAAATGAGCACGGCGCACTCCAACAGCTCGGAAAGACAATAAAGATGACAGCTCGAGTGACGGATATTAATCAAGCGAGGAGATTCAAAGCAAATCGGATTAAGCGCTGAACGACAGCCATGCCGCAAGCGATGTTGTCAGTGTGTCTCCTCACTTCCACGACTGAGATATATTCCGGGCTGGACTGAATTAGAGTCCCTTCATACTGAGAGTCAAGACACCATCCCCTCATGGAGTCACAAACGGGAATAAAGATTGCAGAAGTTGAACGTTTTTTGTAATCTTTGATCGGCCCATTCTCAAATTACTTTCTCCGTCCCTTCTCTCATTCCGTTTGTTCCTTGTCGAACCCGTTATTCTCCGGTCCATTCTATATTATAATCTTTGCAATCTGTGAAAATGTAATCTTTATTCCCGTCTGTGACACTGCGGAGGCTTAAAATTTACGGGAACCAATCAGGAATGGATTCACATTGTCTTGACTCTCAGTATAAAGGGACTCTAACTCAGTCTAGACTCAGTCTAGAGTCCCTTTATACTGAGAGTCAAGACACTGTGATTCCACTTCTGATTGGTTCCCGTATTTTAGGCCTTCACAGTGTCACAAACGGGTATAAAGATTACACCTTCACCGATTGCAAAGATTATAATATAGAATGGACCGGAGAATAACGGGTTCGACAAGGAACAAACGGAATGAGAGAAGGAACGGAGAAAGGCATTTGAGAATGAGCCGATCAAAGATTACGAAGAACTGTCAATTTGTGTAATCTTCATTCCCGTTTGTGACTCCATAAGGAGGGTTATGTCTTGACTCTCAGTATAAAGGGACTCTAGACTGAATGTTCCGGTTGGGGATTCTGGTGCCTTGTCGATTGGAAAATCGAATCTCTCGGTTCGAAAACGACCAAACTTGTGTTTCTGTACTATGTTCATTTTTTCCGTCGAAACACTCGTTTTCTGGCTGTTCAGCAGTGTTTATCGTCTCCTAAAACAGTGGCGTGGCGCGCTATCAATCGATATTTCCCATTTGAAGCAGTGGTAAACAATCGATTATTAAAGTGTTCGCTGCGAACACCCTGTGTATCGATACTTTTTCATAGGTTCAAAAGACAGATCAATCGATACATCGCAAAGCACGCTACGCCACTGTCCTTAAAAAGTTCGTTTCTCCGAGATGGGTTGTTTTCGAACAGAGGGATTCAACAGATCGTATTTGATAATGGTTCGATGTATTGTTTGGTTCAAAACGAGAGAACATAACCTCGAACGAAACTTTTAGGATTTAAGTAGGAAAGATTAAAATCGAGAAAACTCCTGACGATTCACTTTGCATCGCCATTTTATGCTCGTAAGAATAAAAAAATCCGTCACAAGAAACGCGGTCCCTCACATTAGTCAATTCACTTTTGAGGCTACGTGTACGTGTTGAGCCAATCGATATATCGATACAATCTCATCTGTTTGATGTATCGAATACGATCAACTCGAAAACACTGTCTCGCGTCCTGGAGAATACATTGCGAGCGGCTCCGTTCGAGCCTCTGCGTGGCGGCTTTGAGTTGAATCGATTGCACTGCCATTTGACCCTATGGAAAAAGTATCGATTATCAGGAAATCCTTGATAATCGATTCCTCACTATAGCTTCAAATGGGAAAATATATATAGCCGACGATTCACGTTTCGCCACTGCGTATTGTGTTGTGAGGTAAATCGATTGATCTACCATTTGAATTTAAGGAAAGTGATAAATCATCAGGCCCCAGAAGGCTATCTAACTTCCAACGCCCCTCCCCTCTGACTATGGACTACGCAAATCGCACGTTATATCAAATTAAAACGAAAACACTAATTTTATTCTTCATTTTTTGGTTCTTAGTTAACTAAATTAACCATAATCGCAACGCAAACGTGCGCAATGTAGGAATCGATGGCTTCAGTGGGAAACGACATATCCCTGCACTGGAAAAAAAACACATTGGATCCAGAGTCCAGACTCTTGAAAACATTGACAAGAAAAAGGACTCTTGATTCAATCAGATTTAAGCTTAAATCAAAAGGAAATCCGCTCAAATTAAGAGGCTTGGTTCTTGATTTAAGCTTAAATCTGATTGAATCAAGAGTCCTATTTCTTGTCAATATTTTCAAGAGTCTGGACTCTAGATCCAATGTGTTTTTTTCCAGTGTGTTTGTGACGCAGCAGTCTTCCTGTCATGCGTTATTTTTTCTTTAAGAAACTGGTGTACGTAATATTTTGAGAGCTGCCTTGATATTTCTTTTCTGTTGGCAGTATATTCTGCAGAAATTGCAAGCGATAAAGTTAGCCTGTTTCTCTTCGAAAATGTATGATTTCGGCGGAAATTTTGAAACAAGCGATGGACCTACGTTGTTTCTCACTTTGACCATCGACGTAGTGAAACACCGCGTCTGATTAATAAAGTACGCGGTGCGATGCAACCAACGGACAGTGGATCGAGTCAATGGGAGAGATGAGACAAGATTTTGAAACTTATAACGCTTATATAACTCCGTTAAATACAAATTTTGAGATTTTAGGAATGGTTCCATTGGTTTCCTCGTGAAATTTTCGTGAAAGAGCACCCCTTGAAATTTAAAATGTGACGAAATGAACATCAATATTTGCAATCTTAGTCAAAAATTTCATGCCCAATCTCTGAGATTGACTCGACCCTCTATGCGACGACCGCCGCTGGCTGACTGAAGTTGTTCCGGCTCGGTCGGTGAAAACGCCTTCAATTGAATCGAGACGCAACCCGCACGTCCTAGGAGCACGAATAGTTATCTCACGGATGTCGGACCCAACATTTCATGTCCCGGGAGAGAGCGCGTTGCGACTGCGATTCCGTTAAGCAGACGGCGCATACAATGGATCGAGTCGATAGGAGGATCGAGTCAATAATTATTATGGTAGGAAATATGAATTATTATTGTTTATCTACATGGTCATTTTGCTCAGATAAACTAGTTTATAGAATTTTCAAATTGCAAAAGAAAGCAATGCGAATTATTTTCGGTATGAAGAATGAAGATTCATGCCATGGGTTGTTTAAAAAACATAAATTACTAACATTTCCAGCAATGATAATTTTAAAGAGAGCAACATACATACAAGAAAACTCTAAACAAATTACAAAATTATCAGATCAGCACAATTTTAACACAAGAAATAAAAATAAGTTCATAACACCAAGAGAAAACGAGTATGTAAAGCAATGTTTACTGTGTTACAATGCACTTCCTTTAAAGGCTTTAAAAATTGATGATAACACAGAATTGCAAAAATTCTCAAAATTGATCACAGAATTCCTAGTGGAGAAAGAATTCTACGCAGTTAGAGAACTGGTGTAGACGTTTATTCGATCTAATTCACTTGAAGAATTGTCTAATTTAACTATTATGCATTTTTCTAATTTTGAATGTTAGTATTAAGTCTAATCTAAGTTGACCCGTTTGTTTGCCTTTTTGCGCATTTCTAAGGAATAAAGTGATTTCTATTCTATTCTATTCTAGGAGAGGCCGGACAAAATTCGGAAACTTATGACGCTTATAACTCCGTTTATACAAAACGTTGAGGTTTTGAAAGTGGTTCCGTTGGATTCCTCTCGAAATTTTCTTCCAGAAGCACCCCTAAAAGTTTAAAATGTGACGAGATAGGTACACATCTAAATTTGCTATTTTAGTCAAAAGTTTCAAGTCCGACCTCTCTATTTGACTCGGTCCACTGTGCGGCGCCTGGAATTCTTGGCCACGCTTATTCCCTGATTTACCCCTAATTTTCAGCAGCTAATTTTCTGATAAAAAATCAGAGTTTTCTCCCAATTTCCGGGATTTCCGTGAGAAAAACTAAATAACTCTCCGGGGTCCCAGATATGACAATCGAATCTATTCAATCTTTCGTCGGATTGTTCGGTGTAAATTCAAATTTTTAATTTCAGAAGCATTCCTCATATTTATATTATCTAGTCGATGCAAGATTCGGCATCATTCTGATGATTTGACGATTCAGATATGTTATACTTGTTTTTGGCTGATTTGTTTTTTTCCAGTAGTTAGGCATATACAGTGGACTCTCGATAATTCGAACCTCAATAATTCGAAAATCTCGTTAATTCGAAGGAAAGTCTGTTTCCCTTTTGAAAATTTCTCTATGATTTGAAGAAAATCAATATATTTTTCTCCCCTCATTATATAGAGATGTTTAAGCTGGCGCGGCCCTCTATAATTCGAAACTGCGACGAAAATTCTCTTGGTAATTCGAATGTAGTGGTTGAATATCGATATTTTCCAATCTGAAACTATGGTAAAGAATCGATTATTGAGATGTTCGCTGCAAACACCCTATTTATCGATCCTTTTCCATCGGTTTAAATGACTGATAAATCGATACATCGCAAAGCATACCGCGCCACTGATTTGTTCTCCATTTTAGTGTGTAAAAAGGATGAGCCCGGCATAAAACGCCCGACTGCAACAAGGTATTCTACGGATCAAAATAAGATCATTTTCTCAGCGAACTTATTTCCAAAATTGTTTCTAAAGAGACTACAGCTCAAAGTTCTAGGAAATAATCGCTTTTCCTGCATCTTGGCAATATCAGTGCACCAAATCTCATGAAAATTGGTGCGCACCGCGAGATGTGAACCCCTGCATTCATTATTCAGTGAATTTACAAGGTGTCAACAAGAATTTCAAAATGCAATTCCCTGACAAAAAAGGACAAAATTCCCTGACTATGTGGGTATCAGCCGTACGATGAGCGAATCAGAAATAAAGCAAAAACCATTCTTAGAAAAGAGAAGCGGTTCACGCGTAAGGTCATATCGACGGTATACGTCGGCAATCACATAACTAGGTTTGCGACTCTTTAACACTGCTGTGATTTTTCTTCTTGGTGTGAAGAAAATTGTGCGAAAAACTCAAGGAATGATGTCAATTTTGTTCTCCTTTAAAAAAATAACATAGAGGCGGAGATTTTTAAAACAGCAAACGAGTTATGTGATTGCCAACTTACGCCGTCGATATTCATATTGTTCTATTGCTATGGAGTGAGAATATAGGACAAGGAGGAGCTGCGAAGGAAACTTTTGAAAGAGCAGTTTTCATTCTTAGCTGCGTGGGCGCGATCGTCGGCAGATTCGGCAGTTACGATCGAAAACAGCCGCGAAATGTTCGGATCGCGAAAATTTTCCAGACAAGCTAGGTTTCCAAAACAGTGATCACGGTTTTTCAGTCGTGTAGACTAGATACCCTTCTTTAGAAAATTTGAAATCTCAGTCAAAAGTGGGGTTTCGGAGAGGGAGGGGGGGGGGGCTCTTGGACTAAAGGTAATTCGATGGACGCCACGTTTTGCGTCAAAACGACATGCGATATATCGCATCGATTCGTTCCATTTTTGCAGCTACACGTCATTTCTCTCGAATTTTGAGATCGCAATTGAGGACATCGCACCAGGAACAGCCTATAGGCGTATAGGTCGTTATTACGCCCATCTGCTTTTCGGATTCTACGTACCCTGGACTATGCTGTGATAGCGATAGAATGTAGATAGGTAACGGCTCGAGGTCGAAAAACCTTTTTTTCCGAGTTAAGTCAGGCCACTGGATCGATGGGTGCAAGAACGACCTATAAGCGGGCCTATAAGGTGCTAGTAACCCTTTCTTTACTCGATATTCTTTCATTTTGCGTTAATCATGTGTGATTAAAATGATTTATACTTCATAATGCCACCAAAATGACTGTTGGGTGAAATAATGACTTTTAAACCGCTTTTTTAAATTAAATATATCAGAGTGTAAACCCAAAATGTATCGCAAAATCTACCCGGCATCCTTCAATAGGAGGGTTAGGTCACCCAAAAACACCAAAACAGGGTACCTGCATAGAAAAGTATGCGCAGTACATCAAAAACAAAACTTTAAATGCGTTTGTTTCAAAACGCAATTTCAAGTTATAGGCTGTTCTTGGTGCGGTGTCCTCAATTGAAAAAGCCTTCATGCACGCTGGGCTTGTCGATTTCCTTTGACATTTTTGCAGTGGTGAATGCATAGCTGAAGTGCGCTCCAGCTAGAATTGTATTTAGCAAATGGGTAATTTTTATAGGAGAATTATAAATAAACAAGTGGTTAGAAATGAAAACAAAAGAATATAGAACTATGCAAAACGATAATCCAGATATCGGAACTTGGCTGTTTTGAAAACACCTTCAAATGCGGCGTGATACCTCACGCATTCCGGAGAGTTCAAATAGTTGTATCATTGCGCCTTAGAAATGCGACGGAAGATTACAATCCGAATAGCCTTGTACACGCTGGCTTTGTCGATTTCCTTTGACAATTTTGCAGTGGTTAATGCATAGCTAAAATGCGCTCCAACCAGAAGTGTACTCAGCAAATGAGTAGTTTTTATAGGAGGATTGAAAACAAACAAATGGTAGGAAATAAAACATAATAATAGGAACTATGCAAAACAATAATCCGGATAGTGGAACTTGGCTGTTTTGAAAACGCCTTCAAATGTGGCGTGATACCTCACGCATTCCGGAGAGTTCAAATAGTTGTATCATTGCGCCTTAGGAATGCGACGGAAGATTACAATAATTCTGTTGTCAGCAAGTTGTCAGGAAACAAAAGAATTCACTTACCAATTTTGACAAAAGAATTCAATGTAATAAAGGCGCGGTTTTTTTACAGGAAAAATATAGCATTCGATACTGTACTGATATCCAAACTGCACTCGAATGCGACATTTTTCATCTAAGAAAAACTACGCCTTCATTTATACGTCAAAATTGGCAATAAAGGAGTCTCCTAACAACAGAATTGCGATCTCCAAATTCGACAAAAATAACGAGCATTAGAAAAATGGAGCCAGGGATATATGCAAGTCGTTCTGACACGAAATACGGCGTCCATCGAATCACTATTACGACTTAAACAAGCCAATAACTTGAGTTTTTTGGAGTATGAAGGTAGTATTTTGTGGGCCCATTGAAACCCCATTTTTAACTGCGATTCCGATCAGTGGCGTGGCGTGATCGATCGATTATCGATATTTCCCCATTTTAAGGTATGGTGAAGAATCGATTATTAAGGTGATCGTTGCGAACACCCTGTTTATCGATACTTTTCCATAGGTTTAAATGGCAGATCAATCTATAAGTCGCAAAGCACACTACGCCACTGATTCCGATGTTTCTGATGTCACCAATGCCGCCGTGCAAAGGAAGAACGCCGTATCAACATTCGAGAGTTGCCAAATTTTCTTCGATAAAATGTTTTCTTTTGAGGAGAGTTATGAATATTATTCCTCGAAAGTTTCAGGAGCTTCAGGTGAAATGGCGCACAAAATTATCTGAACAATTAGAAGAAAAATAAGCATTTTACTAGGAAATTCGTATTTTATCAAAGGAAATTTGGCATGACCTGAAAGTTTATACGGTGTTCTTCCTTAGGATGGCAGAATGGATGCAGCGTATCAAATGGACTTCATTTTGCAATTTGGAACCATAAATCCTAGCCCGGTTTAAAAACAACGTATGTGCCATTAGTTTCCCTATGCACATACGTGTTTTTCCAGGAGAGCCAGAATTTTTAGTTCCAAATTGCAAAATGCAGTCCAAATTATGGGTGCATACCGATTGACATGAAATTGGGTGTTTTGCCGTTGCCAAAATGCAGGGAAATAATTTATTTTTCAGAATTTTTTTTTTTTTTTGGGGGGGGGGGGGAGGCTGCAGCCTCCTTAAAAATCACTTTTGGAAAAAATATTCATGGAGGAGACGCATTCTGATTTTGACCCGTAGAAGGATCTCCTGCAAACTGGCGTTCCGGTTTAACCCTGGATTGCCCTGCACATACAGTTCATTTCAGCATAAATGTACGTTTTCGAGTTGTCCATACTCTTCTCTATACAGGTACTCTAGCCAAGATGATAGATCCAAATTTTTGAGTTGTCCATACCAGTGGCGTCGCGTGAATAATCGATTATCGATATCTCGCCATTTGAAGCTATCGTACAGAATCGATTACTGTGGTGTTCGCTGCGAACACCCTGATAATCGATCTTTTTTCATAGGTATAAATGGCACAACAATCGATAAATCGCAATTCACGCCACGCCACTGGTCCATACTCTCCCTATAAATGTAGTCTAGCCAAGAATAGATCCATATTTTCGAGTTGTCCATACTCTCCCTATAAAGGTACTCTAGCCAAGAATAGATCTAAATTTTTGAGTTGTCCATACTCTCCGCGACGAAGCGACGCGGCAACGGGGCGGCCTAACCGGAGTTGCGAGTTGCGACAACGATACCCCCCCCCCCCCCCCCCCGGGGGCGCGAGGACAAATCGATAGTCCGCTTTTCAACTTGACCCAAAATCTCCCGCACCCCCCCCCCCCCCCCCAGCAGCGCTCGCCGCCGTCGCGAAGGAAATTGGGTTCTGTCCCCGTCCCGGGTACCAACGGAACCCGCTGTAGCGGCCCCCGCGGGTTCGGACTATGAAAAGAAGAAGAATTTTTAAAATTTTTTTTCCCTACAGTAAGCGACGTATTTAAGGTGATCCGATGGACGCCATATTTTGTGTCAGAACGGCACGCGATATATCGCATCAATCGGTTCCATTTTTTCAGCTTCTCGTCATTTTTCTCCAATTTTGAGATCGCAATTCTGTTGTCAGGAGCCTAGACTACAGCACTCACTTACCAATTTTAACCAAGAAATTCAGTGTAATAAAGGCGCGGTTTTTTCAGAGAGAAAACATCGCATTCGATACTAATATCGAAGCTGCACTCGAATGCGATATTTTCTCTTTAAAAAAAACACGCCTTTATTACACTGAATTTCTTGGTTAAAATTGGCAAGTGAGTGCTTTAGTCTCCTGAAGTCTAAAAGACGGACTTAGAGAGGTCCCAAGACTAGAATTTTGGCTGTCATCATGAGCCCCTTGAATTTTAGGAACTGGGGCACCGAATGACCAGCACCCTGGACTCCTTAGCGCTAATCCGGCCCTGCCGAAATTCAAATGTTCTTCGGTGATATATAACAACAACATATTTGGACTACGTTTTGTAGTAAGGAACTACTATTTCTGGCTCATCTATGAAAGAACCTATCGAAACAGGGATACTGATGGCACGCATGTTGTTGTTGTTTTTTATGAGAGGAGTCAAAGTGAATGAACATCCAACTTTTCTCCGAGAACGACAACTTTGGAGTGAGCGCAGTCAGTCGGTGCTTGAGACGGGGCTAAATAAAACCTCTCAAGAACGCTTTTCATCCAGATTCCCGACCTCCTCTCCAGTGGCGTGGCGTGCTTTGCGATATATCGATTGTTATGCCATTTAAACCTATGGAAAAGGATCGATAATCAGGTTGTTCGCAGCGCACACCTTAATAATCGATTTTTTACCATAGGTTTAAATGGCAGAACAATCGATACATCGCAAAGCACTCCACGCCACTGCTCCTCTCATTCTCAATCTGCCAATTATCCTGTCAAACCCTCACCTCACCACACTTTGAAGGTGTTACGGAGAGAACCTGACACCTTTTTTCGATCTCATCGATTCGAAATTCAAATGTTCTTCGGTAATAAAACAACAACATATTTGGCCTGCGTTTTGTAGTAAGGAACTACTATTTCTGGCTCATCTATAAGAGAACCTATCAAAGCAAGGAAACTAATAGCACGCATGTTGTTTTTGAAATGAACCAGAAAAAGTAGTTCCTGATTGCAAAATGTAATCCATTTGTTTAGCGTAAAGGGAACTGGTCATATCCACACTTAGTTTTGAAAAAAGACTTATGTGAAAAAGTTAAGGACAGCTATCATATCAACGGTGTAATATT
Organism: Bemisia tabaci; assembly: GCF_918797505.1. Classification (NCBI taxonomy): domain Eukaryota; kingdom Metazoa; phylum Arthropoda; class Insecta; order Hemiptera; family Aleyrodidae; genus Bemisia; species Bemisia tabaci. The sequence goes on along the minus strand of NC_092801.1, from coordinate 15,983,268 downwards.
GCAAATGCGCGTGTATACCTTAGGCACTACTCTGCCGTGCTAAGGAAAAACGCCGTATGAGCCTTCAGGCGTTGCCAAATTTCTTTCGGTAAATCACGAATTTTCGGGAAAGTTTTTGAGTATTTTTCTTCCAATTTTTCAGAGAATTTTGTTTTGAATTTGATGTAGATATTCTAAAATTTTCGAGGGTAAATTCTCATAACTTTCTTGAAAAATATACATTTTCTAAGTGGAAATTTGGCAACTCTCGAATGTTCATTCGACGTTTTTCCTTAGCACGGCAGTACTATTTCTGGCTCATCTATTAAACAACCTATCAAAGCAGGAAAATCAATAGTACGCATGTTGTTTTTGAAATGAACCAGAAAATGTCGTTCCTATAATTGCAAAATGTGATCCATTTGTTTAGCGTAAAGGGAACTGGTCACATCCACACTTAGTTTTGAAAAAAGGCTTATGTGAAATAGTTGAAGACAGCTGACAAATCGACGGTGTAATTGCAAATATCTTGTTTGCAATGTTTCAAAATCTCCGCAATTCCATTCCAATTTATCAAAGGAGAATAAACCAAACAATACAGCTTGAAATTTTCACGTTTCATTCCTCAGACAAGGAAGATGAGCAATCAAATTTTCAAGGAATTTATTCAACGTAAAATTAAATTATGATAAGAACAATCCGATTTTGGAAGGTGGCAACGCTGTTATACTTACATATAAATCCATAAAAAAAATCGACTTCAATTATCAAGAATCGATTGTTTTATATGTATTTAAATAGAGGAAGAACAGTGCTGCCAAATGTCAAGAATCGCCACGAGACAAGAAGCCTGCAGCATCGCGAATTGAGATTTGATTGAGCTATACATTTGTTGCAGTTTCGCTATGAAACACGGATGCTTGCCAAACGGGATGATCGAGGTGCTCTACGCCCTTTTCGAAAACAGATGACGTTTCGAAAAACACGTGCTACTAAATGGAACGTTAAAATGTCCTCCTTTCTTGGGGATTTTTACTTTAAAATCTTGTCACAATTATTTCGCAGAAATTTCAAGCCGTTTTGGTTGGTTTTAATAGACGCTATCAGTGTCACATAGAAAAGCGCTATACTCGTTGGTGGCATTGAAAGAGGTCATGTTCTTATTATTGTTTGAATCCAGGTAGATGTAAGATGTAATGGAGTATCCCCATATGGCGACGTCAGCACTGGTAGCGTCTGTCCTCGATATATTTAGTAAGAGCGTGATTTTAAAACGCTGCGATTGAGTTACGTGAACATGTTTTCAGAATTCATCCCTCGAAAATCAGTGGCAGCCAAGAATAGTATGTAGCTTTCAATATTCACAAATCGGGGGTAAAAATAGATAAAAGCCGTTACTAGTGATTGGTGGCAATAATTGCGGTAAGAATGTGGTTCTATACGATAAAGTTGGAAAATTTACAAGATGTCCAGTTACTGATGATAACTACATATATTTTAATGTTTAAAGTTCATGAAGCCTCAAAACTTTTTAGTTTTTTTTTTAAAGAAAAATACCTATTCGCTATCGCAGCACAGCTCGTGCAGAAACTATGAAAAATATAAAGCCGGGAATTTTCACAGGAGGAATACAAGATACTATTAGAAGGAAGCAATAAAATATGAAAAGCTAGTTTTTTTAAAAAAAAAAAAAAAAAAACCTGCAAGTGCACGAAATAAAAAATGTATTTACTGCAAACCAAAACATACTTCTAATTCCAAAAGAGGATGACAAACAATGAAAAATTAATGTTATAAAAGTATAGCGATCTATAAGCAAAATATATAAGTTTCAAAAACGAAAAGAAAAAAGTATGGAGTGCCTCTACATTACGAGGGGTATTCGTAAAGTAAGTTAATATTTGTCATAGCTTCTAAACTAATAAAGATAATTTAAATCTGTAAAAAGTCTGTGAATTGCCATACTCTCGGCTTTTTAGAAAACTTCAGTTTTTTTAAGGTCGGTCTTGTGAGTGCCGAGCGACATCAGTTTTCGTCCACCCGTCTCTCGCCACTGCGTGTCCAAAATGTACTAGAGGATGAAGCCGCATGCTACCATTCTGCGTAAGTTTTGGACACGCGGTGGTGGGAGACGGGTGTAAAAAAACTGATGTCATTCGGCAATCAGAAAACCAACTTTGGTTAAAAAAAAAAAAAAAAAAAAAAAAAAAAAACTTTTTAGAAAGCTGAGAGTTTACCAATTCAAAAAATTTTCATAGATTTAAATTATCTCCATTAGTTTAGAAGATATGACAAATATTAATTTACTTTACGAATACCCCTCGTGGAAAACGGCACGATACGAGAAGGTGCACAAATTATTTTAAAAAAAAACCAAAAATTTAAAAGAGGATAAGTAGTAAAGCAAATAAAACAACAGGAAAAAACCCTAGTTTCTAATTTAAAGTGATTAGACTGATGAAATACAAAGAATGATTGAGTATACGATACGCGACCACTGTGTACACGGGAAACGCAAGCAGAATCTTAATTGGACGTATTTCTGCCAAACGGAACTACGTGCATTAAAACATGAGCCCTGAGACTCATGAGAATATATGCATAACGGGGCTCACGTAATAAAGCTCATAGTTTCGTTTGGCAGAAATACGTCCGATCAAGTATTCTTCTGAACATGTTTACGTAGAGTTTGAACGTCTAAGTGATAGGATGGAAGAGACGGTTACTTAAGCAATTGGACAACTGAGAGCCAGGGAAATAAAGGAAACAAAAACCTTCGTTGAAAGCTCTCATTATCTTGCTTCATGAAATAAGACTTGAAGCGGTTTTAGTTGAAGGGACGAAAGTCTGAGGGGTTCATTTAAAAATTTATTTAATCGCACAAAAAATGTTGTAATTTCTCCGCTTGTTGTGAAAATCCTGTAAGATTGGACGATGTTACCTGTCCTAAATTCGTTGTAGATCGTCAGCAAAACAAAATCCTACTGTGAGAAAACGACCAATTTTCCCAGGGAAAAGTAGTCACCTCACAGTACGTTGACGTAGCTCAACATGTAAGTGTGAAAATCTGACAAACCTTAACAGCCTTCTTGTGTCTTCCATTCGAAATCAGTAATCGTGCGACTACAAAATATTTTCAGACCAATGGTGGGTTTTAGAATAATTCATACGCGAATATAATCTAAGAACTTAAAGTATTTGAGTAGTTTCCGACAGAACTAAAGGGTTTTAGAATAATTTTTACGCGGTTATGGTCTAAAAACTTAAAGGACTCGGTAACTTGTCGAAATGGTCATATTCTGATATCGCTTCTTGAATTTAAATGAATCGAAAATATAAAAACAAAGAGGAAAACGTCCAGAATGGAAACTCGTTACAAACTTTGATTAAATAATCTAGTTAAATAAGGTTTGGATTCTCCTGTGGGTTTCAGGTCAGTAGGTCTACGTCAGAAAGTCTCCTTTTACTGAAGTCTACAATACATTAACGTCTATAATACTTTAACGTCCGCGAATATTAAGTCTAACTAACAAAAACTTCTATTTTTGTATCGTCCACCAAATGAATGTCTACTACGGGAGGAGGTGTTTTCAAATTAAAGTCTAAGTACCGCTGCAACAATTCTATTTCATTCTTTCGTCTATTTACTACGGTAGTCTATCTATCAAAATGTGGACACAGCGAGGATCCTTTGTCAATGAGTACAGCTGATACAGATGATTGCTAACCTAACACGCTTCCATGGCAACCATCAAACATGTACCTACATTTGGAGCTTTTTTCATTTCACTCGTGAAAAGAACTTGCTCTTAGAAGAGGTTATAAGGGAAGAAAATTTCTTTGACCAAATTATTTTTGTAATCAGGGGAGGAATATTAAATTATCTATGTTTGTGAACAAAAGAGCTTGATGCAAAAACGGCTTTTTTCGCCCCCCCTCTGGAATTTCTTCAGACTTTGTCTATTGATTACTCATACTTGAGCGCTTCTTTTCCCAAATTTTCAGACCCCCAAAAAATTTTGGGGGGGAGCTAGGGGGGGCGGAAGTCAAAACCTGTGAACCTCGATATCTCTTGAACGAAGACAGATATCGAGGTCCGGTTTGGACGAAAAATCGTCTAAAATTGCATACTTTAAGAGCCTAAAGGTCGAAATCCCGATATCACATTTTTAAGTCAACATATGTGCTTTTATCCAGTTTTTAGGTCTAGAAAATTTATTTTAAACGAAAAATTTACAAAGATCTCAATTTTTTATTTGAACCAAAGCCAGTTTTTTAAATTGATCGTCTTTTTCCGCATCCAACGAGTGGTCCATCAAGCTGGGGAACCAAACGGTTCCGGAGTTATGATCGATTGAAGTTTCCGCTCAACGCGCGCCGACCGATTTTCGCGCGCAAAAAAGTCGAATTTGACTGTTATTAAATCAGATTGAATGTTCAAACTGAGCGAAATGCATTATTAGGGACTCTTGAGGGTCGCTGAGTTCAGAAATTACAGATACTTCCAAAAAATTCACGTTTTTAAAATTACAGCTCCGTACAGGACCACTGAGCGGCCGGTCGGCGCTCAATGGGCCTCTTAAATAGCGCTACAGAGCTGTAATTTTAAAAACGTAAATTTTTTGGAAGTATTTGTAATTTCTGAACTCAGCGACCCTCAAGAGTCCCTAATAATGCATTTCGCTCAGTTTGAACATTCAATCTGATTTAATAACAGTCAAATTCGACTTTTTTGCGCGCGAAAATCGGTCGGCGCGCGTTGAGCGGAAACTTCAATCGATCATAACTCCGGAACCGTTTGGTTCCCCAGCTTGATGGACCACTCGTTGGATGCGGAAAAAGACGATCAATTTAAAAAACTGGCTTTGGTTCAAATAAAAAATTGAGATCTTTGTAAATTTTTTGTTTAAAATAAATTTTCTAGACCTAAAAACTGGATAAAAGCACATATGTTGACTTAAAAATGTGATATCGGGATTTCGACCTTTAGGCTCTTAAAGTATGCAATTTTAGACGATTTTTCGTCCAAACCGGACCTCGATATCTGTCTTCGTTCAAGAGATATCGAGGTTCACAGGTTTTGACTTCCGCCCCCCCTAGCTCCCCCCCAAAATTTTTTGGGGGTCTGAAAATTTGGGAAAAGAAGTGCTCAAGTATGAGTAATCAATAGACAAAGTCTGAAGAAATTCCAGAGGGGGGGCGAAAAAAGCCGTTTTTGCATCAAGCTCTTTGCAGAAAGTAGCATCAAGATGGAAATGGAGACGGTTCTTTATAATAAGGGGGGTATTAAATTGTCAAAGTTTATTAACGAAATTTGAAGAAATTACTGTAAAGAGGAAACAATGGAGACGTTTCTAATCCCCACTGCCAAACGGAAACAGAAATTAGTTCACCAGCATTACCTGTACACGAAAAGGAGAGTAAGTAAAAACGGTAGGAAGATATACTGGCGGTGTGAAAAGAGAAATATATGCAATTCGACAAGCATTTGCCTGCAGGCGTACACTGTGTGGACTAATTTCCGTTGACTGAATCGGCGTGTATTAATTCTGTGTTTCAACTTCATTCTACGTAGACTCATTTCTGTAGACTTTTTGCAGTAGACCTACAAACAATAGACCACATTCCCGTAGACCCACTGGCCTCTAACCTCTTCTGTGATCCATGATCAGGGTTTTTCTTGATTCCTAGATAATCCAGAGTTATCGGCGGGAAAATATCGGGAGGCAGGCGAAATACACTGCTCAATATTAATAACTCTTGATTACTCAAATAATTACCGATTCTTTCTACGATTGGGAAAGGCAGTTCAGGATTTTCTTTGAATAGGAAATTTAGCATTTGGACGCCCCTCGTCAGTAAAGTCTTTCGAAGAACAGCTTTCCTCACCCGCTGTGAAATCATACCTCCATATATCGGAAAATCCTCGTGGTAGTGTTCACGTTCTAATGCTTCCGCGATGTCTTCATTCCTGAGGTACCTTAGAATTTGAGAGGGTGCCCCATCCAGAATATCATGAAAAGAGACGTCCGAGGATCCAACCGTTTTCTTCTTCATCGCTGAAAGTTCAGCTTTGCAACGTTCCGACCACTCCTTGCCGAAAAGCGATGATAATTTTGATACAACGGGCGATTCTTGCAAATTGACACCATTGTTAACGGTTAAATCTGCGTGAATTAACGCAAAGACGTGTTGGTAGAACGCTTTACGATTTTGAGGAACCACTTCAATGGTTTTATTGTAAACGGCATCGTTAGAAATGTTATCCTCCAAGAATTCACATTCCAAAATTGTCTTCAGGTTCATATACTTCATCAATTCCAGGCGGATTGTCTTCATCTTTTGGTTTGAAAGTCTCCTATGAAGCACATCCTTGAAGATACATGGATCGTAAAATGAAAGGAAAAACGTCATCATATCTTGGCCCTTGTTCATATAATATCTACTCTCAATCGCAAACTGAACTTCTTCTGCGTTTTTCTCTACGTCAAAACCGTTTTGCAGGTAAAAAAGCACAGCCCAGGAGCGCCCTTCCTCGATGGCCACACAAAAATCACGAAGGACGCCTAACCTGGCTCCATGATGGAGCAAAACGTACATCACTTGTTCACAGTTGTGGCGTAAGGCCAGTGTAATTGGTAATTCGCCATTATGATCCGGGGCATGTACATCTGCACCGAGTTCTATGATGTACTTGACTGTTTCGACAATATTCTGGTGCTTAGCGTCTAGAAGCGCTTCAGGCGCAGTGACGGCTTCATGAAGGAGAAACGGATGATCTACCAATTTCGCTCCTCTGGCTAGCAGGCATTTCACGACTCCTAAGTTTCCGTGGTTGGCGGCCACGTCTAGTGCAGTTCTTCCTGTCCACGTTTTAGCGTTTATATCCGCACCGAAGCCCAAAAGTAATCGAATCATGCTCTCGCTCGAAAACATAGCAGCGGCTTCGTGCAAAGCCGTCGAGCCATTAACTTCATCCGTCGGATTGCTTCCCAGCTTGAGCAATCGCGCAACCATCTCAATATTGTCGAGTCTGATGGCTTCAAAAAATACTTCCTTACTCTTAGCCGCATCTCGGTCGATTTCAAAACCGTAAGCTAAAAGCAAGTCAATGGAAGCATTGATTTTCATGGCTTCTTTGTCCGATCGTGGACAATGTTTGGTCCGTAGACAATGTTCGGTCAGGAGTGCTTGCAGAATGCGTCCATGACGACTGTCGTCTAGCCTAGGTTGGTGCTCGAGAAGGAGGGCCAAAGAACCCGGACTGTTCAAGCTGGCTGATACAAGCACACTTTTTCCTGAGTCATCGTGGGTGTTCAAGTTCGCGCCATTTTCTAAGAGTAATTTTACCATTGAGACACGGGCAGGCTCATCGAATTTTCTGGATTCTATGCACATCCTCAACGGAGTTATTACACCGAAATCTGTGCTAGCGGTAGCGTTCGTGTCGGCTCCGTGTTCTATGAGAATCTTCGCCACGATCTCCGAAGGATGGTCCGCAATCGCTAAATGCAGAGGTGTGTTATCATAGGGCGTTCTCGCTTCAATATCCGCGCCGTTGGCCAAAAGGCATTGGACGAGAGGTTCACATTTTTTGGCCACGGCTAAATGAAGAAGTTCTGTTCCATCCCCCAGGTAGCTGATGTTTGGATTCCTTTCGACTACATAGACCATGGTGCTTACAGAATCCGTTTCTTTGAAAACACTTCTCTGGCATTCATTCCATTCAGGGACGACAGTGTTCCGAAGTTCAAAGCCACGATTTTCAAACAAGTTTGAGAGTAGCTCAGAGGCGATGAAACTACCGAAGACGAAAATTTTTCCCATTGATACGTTCAACTCTAGCCACACAAGCTTAAAGCTGGAGGTACCGCTGATTAGCAGATCTGGGCATTCCTCCTTGCTTCTGATCACTTCCAGATTGGTCATAGTCAACCGGGATAAAATTCTCTCCTGAATCTCAGCTGGTATGCTCGGCAGAAGAAGATATTCTTTTTCGCCCGAGAAAATCAAACATTCAAAATCGTATCCGCCACGCTGCATCTTCCGGAACAGAAGCTGAAACACAAGATCAGGTTTGTGGTTTCAATATAAGTGGTCCGCACACAATTATTCTGATTATGTTACGCGATTTCAATGTTCAGGCTTATTATGGTGCAAGGATATTTGTCCTAATTTGTTTTTCCTATCGCAAGTTTTCCGAATACTTGTTTCCTACTCCTTTTTCGTCCCGTTACGAAAAGTCTAACGAGTAACGTTCTACTGGCTTTTCTCGGGTCAGTGATGTTGCCGCAGCGCTTCAACCTTTCCACCCACTTAGATGAGCAAAAGATAAAAGAAGAGAACTAAGCTACTAGGTTTTCATGTGAGCGATTAGATCATCAGAAGAAAAATGTGCATTAAAAAAAGAGACGAATCCATTGATGAGGCAAGAATCGTCGGCTAGCGATGTTTCCCTGTTCGAGGCTATGGCAAGGAATCGATTATCCTAGTGTTCGTTGCGAATACCCTGATAATCGATTCTTAATCGTGCATTTAAAATGACGGATCGAACAATTCATCGCAGAGCAGGCCACACGATAGTCTGCTTTTTGATATAGGGTAAAACTGAGAAACTTGAAATCGAACAGATTTTTCGAAATTTCATCAAGTTGATTTGGAACTTTGGTGGATAGGCTGGGGGGAAGGGAGGAAAGGTTGACGAATTGAGATTCATTGATGTCGCGGAGTCTACTGTTTGAATGAGACCGGCCGCGGCATCGGCCGAGAAGGGGTTGCGCTAGTCTGCCGTGATAGCGAAGAGAGCCGTAAGTGCAAAATTTTCGAAATCGAGTTTTCTTCAAAATTCGTCTAAACTCTTCTAGATGAAATTACTGAGACAGCTAAAACAGCAAAATTCATCCTAATTTAATGAAAACGAGACGTATGTAAAAACCGTAAGTGCACAAAAAATGACACAGTTTTTTTTCAAGACAGCCGTAGATGCATGAGAGCCAATGAAAACGGTGCTTTCCAGTAAAGTGCCGCCCTCTTCTGCCAATTTCTAACCTGAAAATGTGTTTGTTGTGCGTCCAAAACGCAACCACGAAAGCATGCAGAAGATGGCACTTACGGCTGTCTTGCCTAACAATAACCTAACATGAAAATGAAAAATACCCTTTTCATGTAATAGAAATGAAATCAGTCGATTTTTAATCATCCATACGATTTCTAGGCGTCTTCCGGACGATTTGTGGCAATTTGACAAGGAATGGAGGCTTTCTCTCAATTAAATGATCTTGTCAGAAGCTTCTGAACCCGTTTTCTCAAAACTTCATTTTTGCATTTACGGCTCTCTTCGCTATCACGGCAGAGTTTCAAGTGAATCTACAGCGGTGCGTAGAGAGAATTTTTTCCGCGCAGGGAGCTTCACCGCTGTGTTTTGATTTTTGGGTCCACGATATTGGAGTCCGTACAGCCCAAAGACATAAAGACGGAGCGCTAGAAGAAGAAAATGAAGCCATCTCTCCTTTCGGTTAGAGCAGCAGAAAAACTAACTTTATCTGAGATTTCTGTAAGATTCCTCCATGTTACCAAGCCAAAATAGGTACATTATAAAAATTCAAAATCCCAACTTTATTCATTTGTTCCTTTTAGGCAAATAAAACGAGATTAGAAGAAGAAATGTGGAAAAATCAAGAGGACAAATTCAAATCAAGTTTCGTTTCCCGCGCATGGATTCACAGCAACTTAATCTGAGATTCCTGCAAGATTCCTGCTTGTTACCGAGCCAAAATAGGTTTATTATGAAAATTCAAAATCCCAACTTTATTAATCGGTTCGTTTTAGGCATTTAAATGAGATTCGAAGAAGAAATGTGGAAAAATGAAGAGGACAAGTTCAAATCAAATCGTTTCCCGCGCATGGATTCACATCGCCAGAATGGCTTCACTTCTTCCGCGTGCTTTTAGAAACGAGCACTCCGTCTTTATGTCTTTGGTACAGCCCCACGTGATTCCTTGAGCTTTTATGAAAGTTAAAGGAATTTCTGTTGAAATCGAAGCGTCATAAGTTCATAGCTATAACATTCTTCTTCCTATTGACACTGAAAAAGGCGTGAAAAGTAATTTCTGAAGCTCTGAAACTTGATCCCAGAAAAAAGTAGGGTTAAGCATGACGACCTTGATGTAACCAATCGCAATTGATCGCTCTCGTCTGTTGCAAATATCTCCCTCCCACCGTGAGCTATCTCTCTCGCACTTACAAATATCCCATAAGAGAAACTGGGATCAAGTTATAGCTTCTACTATCAAACTTTCAAAGCTCGCGTTTGTTTCAAAACATTCCAGATGTATGCTGCTAGAACTTACGAGTCTTAGAATTTAATATATCTATTGTGGTCTTTGAGTAATCACTGATTTCGGAGCCGGATTTTAGCAGCGCGACGTGGTGGATTTTTTCGGAACTGCAGCTGAAGATTCACCTTGAGCAACAATGAAACTTGTGGTGATCATTCTTCACAATCTAGCGTAAATTCACAGGAAATGTAAAGACGTCGAGTAGGTAGCTTATCTGTTTGAATAAATAATAAAAAAATGAGAGAAAATCAGGCAACGCAAATGCAGTTAGGCGGATTCAGATTAAGAAGTCGACTTAAGCCTGTGTCACACTACCAAAATACTCCATCAAAATGTCCGCGTCAAGTGCTGTGATTGGTCCTAGTCATGAAGTTATGAGTCTTAGAATTTGAAATATCTATTGTGATATTTAAATAATCACTGATTTCGGAGCCGGATTTTAGCAGCGCGACGTGGTGGATTTTTCCGGAACTACAGCTGAAGATTCACCATAACAGATGACAGATTTTGAAACAATACTTCGAAACAGAAGGGCAAGATCGTACATCATTTCGTAAAACCGAGCATAGGCTGTAAGGAAAATCGGAAATGTGGTTGTAAGACAATTTTAAGGTTTTCACGAGTTAAAAGGGGAGATAGCAGAGATGATAATAAAAATAGAAATTAGAAAGTTTTATCGTAGGCTGCTACACTCGAATGAGAAGAATATGTTTGCAACTCTGCAGATGTAGATAAACGCATCCTTTCCTTGAGGATGGCGATTTCTTCGAATGAACCGATTTTGATTTTCGGTAAAAAAAAAATCGACTCTATTTTAAAATCGTATGATAAAAATACATTTCGGAAAAAAATCAAATTTAAAACATCTAAAACCCAAATTCGGCGCCAAAAACACAACTACTACTAAAACTGAACCTGAATTGGACTACATTTTGCAATTTGGAACTATAAATTCTAGCTCAGTTTAAAAACAATGTATGTGCCATTAGTTTCCCAATGCATATGAGTGTTTTTTCATATGTGCCAAAATTTATAGTTCCAAATTGCAAAATGCAGTCCAATTGATACTCAGGTTTCACAGAATCTAGGTCTTTACAGGACACATAACGTAGAGTGTCAACTTTTTCAATAATTTGATTTCGGCTCAGAAAATCTATTCCGATTGTACATCGACCTCGCAAAATCGATTTTTTGGCGTAAAAAATCGATCAATTTCCATGACGTTTATTTCTTTCTACATTATAAGCTCCGAGACCTCCTAATTTTGCGTAACTGGTAGTTCCAGCATTCTACTGAGCCGATTTTCATGATTTTTGCGGTCATCGACGAGCAATTGTCTCTAGATAAGCCAACTCTATTAAGATTTTCAAAATATGACCCAGGTTTTATTTTTATATTACGCGGTAAAGTTGCGAATTCTCCCATTTAAACAATGCAAATTTATATTTTTCGTCATAGTTCGTTTGAGCGTTCTACCGAGCCGACTTATCCATGATTTTTGCGGTGATCGATACGTGATAGGCTCTAGATGAGCTCGCTTTAATCAGATTTTGGAAATAAGACCCAGGTTTTTTTACAATCAAGTAATAAAAGTAAGCGAATTAACAGAATGAGAATGCTCCGCTCGACCTGCTTCCGCTATGCATAAATGGTTGCGCAGTGGCCGAGGAGGTTGCGCAGTGGCTGGAATAGCCTCCGCATCAACTCTACTTATCAACACAAGATTCGAGCGAAGCCCAATAAGAGGAGCGGTGGCCGAGACGTCTAAGACGTCGAATGCGCCCACGAGTCTTAAGATGAGGGTTCGAATCCCGACTCTTTTGTTACTTTAGTATGACTTGATTATTCGTTGTTTTACTGCAATATTTAATCAATCAGTCATTGCATAACTCGTCCTTTTGCCTTCAATTTTTTTTTCTTTATTCATCAAAAACAAAAATCATTTCATTCTAAAAGTAAAGTATGCCTCATATCGTAATTTTTTAGGGGAAAAATAAAACCAACATTGATAGGAGGCTAAAAACAGGGGCCGCGGCCAGGGAGCGTAGCCCCCTAGTAAGGCTAAAAACAGGGCCGCGGCCAGGGAGCGTAGCCCCCTAGTATATTCTACATCCTCTGAGGGGTCTTTGAAGTCTAAAAGACGGATTTGGAGGGGTCCTAAGACTAGAATTTTAGTTGTCATCATAAGGCCCTTGAATTTTAGGAACTGGGGCCCCGAATGACCAGCACCCTGGGCCCCTGAGCGCTGATCTGGCCCTGCCGAGAAGTGACCTTTTTTATGAGAGGAGTCAAAGTGAATGAACATCCAAGTTTCCTCCGACAACGACAAATTTGAAGTGAGCGCAGTCGCAGTCGGTGCTTGAGACGGGGCTAAATAAAGCTCTCAAGAACGCTTTCCATCCAGATTCCCGACGTCCTCTCATTCTCAATCTGCCAAGTATCCTGTCGAACCTTCACCTCACCACACTCTATGGGTGTACTTTCAACGGAGAGTACCTGACACCTTTTTTCGATCGCATCGATTCGAAATTCAAATGTTCCTCAGTAATATAACAACAACATATCGACGGTGAAACTACCAAACCACGTATCTCGGTTTGCGACGTCGCAGACTTCCTGTCATACTTTATTTTTTAAATAGAAAACTACTCAACGTCAGTTCGTGAAAACTTCCGTGATTTTTCCTCTTTGTGCGGAGAAAAATCTGTGAAAATTGTAAGGAATGATATTGATTTGATCTCCTTCAAAAAAATAAAATGTGAGTGGAGATTTTTAAACACCGCAAACGAGATACGTGGTCTGGTAGTTTCACCGTCGATATTTGGACTACGTTTGTAGTAAGGAACTACTATATGTAGTTCTGGCTCATCAATAAAAGAACCTATCAAAGCAAGGAAACTAATAGCACGCATGTTGTTTTTGAAATGAACCAGAAAAAGTAGTTCCTAATTGAAAAATGTGATTCATTTGTTTCAAGTCAAGGGAACTGGTCACATCAACACTTAGTTTTGAAAAAAAGACTCATGTGAAATAGTTAAGGACAGCTGCACGGTAGTTATCGACGGTGTAATTGCAAAAGCGCGTAAATTTTGTTTTGAATGTTTCAAAATCTCCGCAATCCCATTCTAATTTATCAAAAGAGAATAAACCAAACAATATAGCTTGAAATATTTACGTTTCATTCCTAAGACAGAGAAGATGAGCAATCAAATTTTTTTTAGGGTCAAAAAGATTTTTTTGACTTTAATTGAATAATTTTTGGAATTTTTTGGCCGTGTTTTCTCTGCGAAATGGTGTGGACCCAGCACCATTTCTCCACCTTTGAATCCAAGTAGATGTAAGATGCAATTGAGTATTCCTACATGGCGACGTCAGCACTGGTAGCGTCTGTACTCGATAAAAGTGTAGTAAGAGCGTGATTTTAAAACGCTGCGATTGAGTTACGTAAACATGTTTTCAGAATTCAGCCCTCGAAATTCAGTGGCAGCAAAGAATAGTATGCAACTTTCAATATTCACAAATCGAGGGTAAAAATTGATAAAAGCAGTTACTAGTGACTGGTGGCACTTGCGGTAAGAATGTGGTTATATACGATGAAGTTGAAAAAGAGTGTTATTCAAAATCGGGCGGTTTTGCCCCCTCTTGGATTTTGCACTGGATATGTTGTACTTTATCACAAGACACGCCCTTTTCCGGCATTGGCAAGTTCAGTTCACCCAAAATTTTTCCCGCGCGCTACAGCGTTGCCAAGTTGAAAACAGGCAAATTCCGTAAGTGGCATTAAAATTGAGCTATGAAGTTGCGGTTTTAACGGAAATTCTCTAAAAATTGCGCACTTTCTAAGAAATGACCGTATTTTTAATGTCGCATTAATATTAACATGCATTATTACCAATTTTTCGATATTTAAATTCGACAAATTTTACAAAACCGCAAATGCCCCAAAAAGCTATCGTAACTATTAAAAAATCCTTTCGCAAGGAAAGGACTTTACTTCAACGATTGGACAACTGAGAGCTAGGGAAATGAAGGAATAGAAGGAAGAAAGGAAATATGAAAAGCTAGTTTTAAAAAACATGCAAGTGCACTAAATAAAAAATGTATTCACTGCAGAACAAGATATACTTCTAATGCCAAAAGAGAATATTAAACAATGAAAAATGAATGTAATAAAAGGATGACGATCTATAAGCAAAATATATAAGTTTCAAAAACGAAAAGAAAGGAGCATGGGTGCTTCTACATTACAAAGCCGCACAATACGAAAATGTGCACATATTATTAAAAAAATAAGTCAAAATTTAAAAAAAAGATACAAAGTAAAGCAAATAAAACAAGGGGAAAAATCCTAGTTTCTAATTTAAAGTGAGTAGACTAATGAAATACAAAGAATGATTGAGTATACGATACATGATCACTAAATACACGGAAATACAAGCAGAAGCTTAATTGGACGTATTTCTGCCAAACGGAACTGTATGCATTAAGACATGAGCCATGAGACTCATGAGAATATGTGCATAACGGGGCTCACGTCATAAAGCACATAGTTCCGTTTGGCAGAAATACGTCCAATTAGGTATTCTACTGAAAATGTTTACGTAGAGTTTGAACGTCTCGGTGATAGGCTGGAAGAGTACTCCTTTCGTAGGGAAAGGACTTCACTTAAACAATAACTTGGACGATTGAGAGCCAGGGAAATGAAGAAAACAAAGGACCTGGGGCGGTAGGATACAAAACCCTTCGTTGAAAAGGTCTCATTATCTTCCTTCATGAAATGTGATTTCATGAGGTTCTAGTTGACGGACGAAAGTCTGAGGGGCTCATTTAAAAATTGAATCAATCGCACAAAAAATGTTGTAATTTCTCCGCTTGTTGTGAAAATCCTGTAAGACTTGACGATGTTACCTGTCCTAAATTTTTTGCTGTGTCGTATGCACCGTGCATTCGTTGATAAACACAGACGTAAATTATCAGAAGAAATTTCGAAACGTCGCAGTGCAAAATATTACGACGCGTTCTCTTCTTTCTCTCACCTCTACAATTCAGGTGGCGTACGTATTTGCACGCTTAAATTGGAGTTGAATGATTCTAGTCAGAGGATTTTGTCAACGGATCTAGGAGTTCTTCACTTCAACATCTGTTACAGATGTCTTCAGATGCCAACATCCGACTTTTAATTGGACGTGCTTATGCCAAAGGGAACTATGTGCGTAGAGTAAGCGAGAAACATAGTTCCTTTTAGCATGAATACGTTCAATTCTCGCTGTAAACGGTTAACTCAGACTCAAATCTAGTTTCACTTGACAATGCAACTACCGTATTTATCAACGAGTGCATGTATTACCTACGGTAAACATTTTAGGATAACGTGTATTGTCAAATCATTAAGAAGATTCACATCAAACAACTGAGAACTTCAGATTGCCAACTGCCTCTTCCAATTGGAGCATGGTAATTACCTAAGTTTACCTTTCCTGTAATGCATCATAAGAAGCTTAGACATTATAAAGGGACGCAAACAGAGCTTTGGAAGATACTTATTTTTATAAACATCCAACGATGAGAATTTTTCGGCAAGATCCTACTATTGAACTTATCATGACAACAACGAAAACATAAATTGAGAGTTGCCTGCGGGCCGATTATTGAAATTGATCGACAAAGCTATAGACATAGGAGACAAAAGAGATATGGAGAGATCCTATTGGTGGAAGCGGGTGGTTGCAATAGACAAAGGAGGTAGGTAATAGACTAACTAACGGCAACCCACGAAAAACCCGACAGTTAATCTATATTTTCTCCCTTGTCGATAGGAACCACCCATTTCAACCAATAGGATCGCTCCATACTCCCCATGTCTTCTTTGTCTATCGCTTTGTCTATCAATTTCAGCAATCACCCCGCTGGCCATCGAAGAGGAAATCCGAAATATTGAAAGAAACCACCGAGGATTTTGGAAACGCTTCAGACTTACACCGCTCTCACTGACATACATAAATGATTAACGCGGATTCGTCAACATAAACTGGACTACATTTTGCAATTTGGAACTGTAAATTCTAGCTCGGTTTAAAAACAACGTATGTGCCATTAGTTTCCCTATGCACATAAGTGTTTTTCCAGAAGATCCAGAATTTATATTTCCAAATTGCAAAATGCAGTCCAACTGACTTCATGTCATTTTAGGTATCTGCTAAAATGCACCTTGCAGACCTGAAAGGTTATATTGCTTGATTTTTGGTTTTAAACGAGGACATGTTCAACTAATTCACTAAAAATCGTCAACGAAACAAATCCTACTGTGAGGAAACGCGAACCAATTCGTCGCTTGGCTGACACAAAGGCTTAACTACAATTTCAGATGAGCCCCCGAAATCATTGAGTAGTCTGGACGACTGGGGTTCATCGACAAATGTAGGTACGTCCTTAATGTCAGGGAAGGCGACGAATTTCCCCAGGGAAGAGTCGTTCTCCTCACGGTATAGTTGACCGAACTCATTTAAGTGTGAAAATCTGACGACACTTAATCGCCCTTATGGTGTCTTTCATTCGAAATCAGTAATCTTACGACTACAAAATATTTCCAGACCAATGGTGGGTTTTAGAATAATTCATACGCGGGTTATGATTTGAAAAACTTAAAATATTTGGGTAAGATTCCGAGAGAGAACTAAAGGACTCGGTAAAGTGTCGAGATGGTCTCATATTCTAATATCGCTTTTTGAGTCATATATGAATAAGACATAAAAACAAAGAGAGAAAACGTCCAAGATTAATAGATGTCACATGTGGCAAATAAGTTTCAGGGGTAATTAGGCATCAGTACATTTCCAGGTCAGATTTATCAGATTATTTAGGAAAAGATCATCAGACGGTAATTTACAGGTCTTTGAAAAGACCAGCAGTTCCTCATTGCTTAAGTAAATCGACGATTTTCAGCTTATTTTTAGACTGTAAGAGAGTGTATCCATTGTGGGTCATTAAAACATCGAGCATTTTCACACCTTGGTCGAGTAACATTTTTCGGAAGTACGCTTTGCAAGATCTTCTCCTTATCATTCCACGGAAAGAGGGAAACTGAACATAACTTTCACTATCCATTAAAGCTTCGAACAACGGCGAGCGTGTTGCTTTGCAAAAAATTGAGAATTTGCGGTATGGGTCGAATCTAGAATATCGTAAAAAGATGTTCCAGTATCTTGAATATATTTCTCTTTCATAGCAGCTACTTCACGTGCAAGTGCATACTCCTCTGCACGGTCTCTGGCTGCTTCGCGGTATTTTCCTTCGAACTCCGTGATTCTCTTCCAATCGTTGATTTTGAACGCGGCGGCCTCTACAGATGCGAACGTGGTCCAGAATTATATCATCACGACCCGGGTGTTAAATCCTTATCCCAAAAGTAGATGTCGCGGCACTTGAGAAGGAGTATAATATCTGAAGCTTCTCGGGTATAATATTTGATGCAAACTCAGATACTCGAGTTCCCAAAACTTTCAGCAAAACATCGAGCGAGCAGGGGGAATCTCGCAATGAGTTCCCCATCGCACTTACAACTGAGACAGCGACAGGATACTCCAGCATGAGGATGAAACTTACAAGGCTCGATGTATGGGAGCTGAACGCCTCGAAAATAACCGGTCTCATGTACAATTTAGTATCAATTCTCAAGAGATCTATCAAGGTCTTAAGCTTTCCTTTTTTTCGGGACGAGTGAAGTGCCTCGACGGCGCTCAGAATGCCCCCGCGTTTGACCAACACTCTCGCGATGTCTTCTTCCCCGTGGATGAAGGCCATTGTGGCGGGGGAAGGACGCCATGAATAGGGAGGGTTGACGTCCACTCCGACATTGATGAGAACTTGACCGTTTCGATCAACCGAGGGGTCCCGCGGAAGCTGCTCAATATAACATCATATAATATATATGGATGATCTTTCAAGTTTTGCCCCTTCCTCCAAGAGACATTTCATAGCTTCGATGTTTCCAGAACAGGCTGCCGAAGTTAAGGGACGCGTCCATCTCGGAACATGCTTCGTTCGGATATTGATATCAGCCCCTTGGTCGAGAAGAGCCCGGATCATGCTTGGGCTAGCGTGCGCGGCCGCCGTATGCAGTGCCGTCATGGCCGTTACACTCATCGGTTAGGCTAGCTCCCCAACGAAGCAATCTGAGGACCAGCTCAATATTGCCAGCTCTTACGGCATCTAACAGTACCCCTACGTCTTCCGCATCTTCTGGGTCTAGATCGAATCCGTGATCCAGGAGTTTGGCGATTGAACCGCTGATATCTGGCTTATCATTACAACATTTTGCATTACAGCCTAGGCGAAGCTTCAAAACTTTGCGAAGAACCCCTGTGCGGGATAAAGATCCTTGGGCCAGAATGCGTGGCAAAGCTTCCGGATGCCTCCACACGGCCTCTTTGACGATGCTCCAGCCGTCTTTGTCGCAAGCGTTGACATCGGCGCCGTTATCGAGGAGGCATTCGATGGATTTGAGGCTGCTCACATGTCGTAACGCAAGCTGTAGCGGCGTTACGCCATTATATGTGACACCAGTCATGGTCGCGTTGATATCTGCGACTGTTAAGCGTTCGATAAGGTGTTCAAGGGTGGCGTCCGGCAGGCAGAATCGAATCGCCATATGGAGGGCGGTTTCGTCCTTATGGGTTCTTGTACCGATATTCGCACCGTTCCGCAGGAGAAATCGAATGAGGAGGTCACAACCTTTAAAAATTGCCAGATGCAAAAAACGTCGTGCCTGCTTTGCTCACAAAATTGATATCGGCTCTGTGTTGGATGAGGACGAACATGAATAAGAGGCATCCGTCGTCCTTGAACACGGTTCGTGTGTCCTCGTACGTCACTGGCTTCTCTGAGTTGAATAAATGTTTCATTGTGGAGACCTCTACTGTGAAAAACTGGGATTTCCGCGGGGACGGAATACTGTCGTTGTACACGACACGTTCCGAGGGGCACAGAAGAAAATTCATGATCGAGACTCGATCGCTTCGAACGGCAGCGGTGAGTGCGTCGGGGCATTCCTCGCCGACCCTGATCACATGGACATGTTCGAGAGAGAAGAGGCTGAGGCATCTTTCTTGCTGCCATGCGGGGAAGAAGGGCGTATCCTGAGGGTTGTGATGGGTGCGGTTCTTCATAGTCCAAGATGAAGATTATACATTCCACGTACGACATTTCTGCGAGAACCGCTGAGACTGCAACAAACAAAAATCAAATTTTCTGCCATGAATTTTGGACGCTTAAAACCTAAGTACCTAAGTCCTTCTGATTTGGAAGAATATGTTCCGACAGGACCGAGGCAACGAACGAAAATCAGATTTTCTGTCATGAATTTTGGACGCTTAAGAATTAAGTACCTAAGTCCTTCTAATTTGGATGAATATGTTCCGACAAGACCGAGGCGACGAACAATAATCTGATTTTCTGTCATGAATTTTGGACGCTTAAGAATTAAGTAGCTACCTAAGTCCTTCTAATTTGGATACATGCGTTCCGACAAGACCCAGGCAACGAACAATAATCAGATTTTCTGCCATGAATTCTGGAAGCTTAAGAATTAAGTACCTAGGTCCTTCTAATTTGGAAGAATACGTTCCGATAAGACCGAGGCAACAAACAAAAATCAAGTTTTCTACCATGAATTCTGGACGCTTAAG
Source organism: Bemisia tabaci (assembly GCF_918797505.1). NCBI lineage: Eukaryota > Metazoa > Arthropoda > Insecta > Hemiptera > Aleyrodidae > Bemisia > Bemisia tabaci. The sequence goes on along the minus strand of NC_092801.1, from coordinate 15,963,269 downwards.
AATTAAGTACCAAAGTCCTTCTCATTTGGAAGAATGTGCTCCGAAAAGACAGAGGCAACAAACAAAGATCAAGTTTTCTGCCATAAATTCTGGACGCTAAAGAATTAAGTACCTAAGTCCTTCTAATTTGGATGAATACGTTCCGACAAGACCGAGGCAACGAACAAAAATCAGATTTTCTGTCATGAATTTTGGACGCCTAAGAATTAAGTACTTAAAGTCCTTCAAATTTGGATGAATGTGTTCCGAAAAGACAGAGGCAACAAACAAAAATCAAGTTTTCTGCCATGAATTTTGGAGGCTTAAGAATTAAGTACCTAAGTCCTTCTCATTTGGAATAATGTGCTCCGAAAAGACCGATGCTAGAAGTCCGTCCTTCCTGCCGAACGTTCAGCCTATGCGAATCACTGAGCAAAGGGTCCTAGCAGCTCGATTATTGGAGGTATTAAGTATGTCATCAAGACAAGAAAATACATAGCTCTATCTTGACCACATAATACATCGCATTTCGATGTCTTTTCGGGCTGCTTAAACCTTGAAGAATCGGCCTGCGGTTGATTTTTCCTGAATGGCATTTGTGGAAAAATCAGCAGGAAATCCTTAAAAGACAACAGATGCATTCAAGGCAATCGCGAGCTAATTATTGAAATCGATGAACAAAACGACAAACAAAGAATTGAAATAGGTGGTTGCTATAAACTAAGGGACAGAAATGACAGAATGATGGACCATTATATACAACCAACTGGCCAATGGAGATGTTGCATGTGTGGGGGATTTGCGATTTGACTGCTGTTTCTTATGTAAAAGTTCGCGAGAAACACGATGGTGCCACTAGTTTTTTCTGAAATCAACTCCCAAGCTCGAAAAAAGCTCTCAACTTGAGGTCAAAATGGAGGGGATATCCCACGCTATCCTGAGAGTCCACGTCTACATCAAAACAAACTCTCCATGCAAAGATAGGGAGCAAATACATTGACAGGGCTGCCACTTTATTTGGGGACTCCAAAACTGAAAACCCTGGCAATGGCAAAACCCCCGGCAACCCTGCTAATGTATTTGCTGCCTATCTTTGCATGGAGAGTTTGTTTTGATGTAGAGGTGGACTCTCAGGGTAGGGCGGGATATCCCCTCCATTTTGGCCTCACTTTGAGAGTTTTGTCTGAGCTTGGGAGTTGATTTCAGAGAAAACCAGTGGCACCATCGTGTTTCTCGCGAACTTTTACGTAAGAAACAGCAGTCGAATCGCAAATCCCTCACACATGCAACATCTCCATTATTGAAATTGATGGACCAAGCGATAGACAAAGAAGACGTTGGGAACATAAAACGATCCTATTACTTGAAAGGGGTCGTTGTTACAGACTGATGGGAAAAATGATGGACTTACTGAAAATCTCTTGTCGGTTGCCGTTAGTTTGTTGTTACTTACCTCCTCTGTCCATTAAAACTACCCGTTTCAACCGACAGGATCGCTTTGTTTCCATAATGTCTTCTTTGTCTATAGCTTAGTCTATGAATTTCAATAATCAGCCCGCAGGGTCTGTCATAGATTGCTGTTAATCAGTCTTATTTGCAACCACCCGCTTCCACCAAGAGGCTTCCAAGGGTCGCTCTATTTCCCTTTTGTTTTCTTTGTCTATAGCTTTAGCTATAAATTTCGATGATCAGCCAACAGTAGTTTACGCATCCCTATCTCTGCATAGTGAGATTGATTGAATAAAATGAAGGTGGAATCTCTTGTAAAAGATGCGCTTTATTTACGGCTTCAACCTTAGGAGCTTGTCTTCAGGTTCAACTTGGAAGTTGATTTTGGAGGAGGTAAGTGAATCATCGGTCGTGATTCTTTCGAAGTTTTTACACGAGAGATAACGGTGAAATTGGAAGTTTCAAGTGTGTGTTTTCAAGTGGAATGATCAGCAAGTTTATTTGAAATGGTATCCGCTGGCTTTCGGTAATGTTCAAAGAAGGATTAAACACAAAACAAAATTAATATTTACGGGGACAAAGCTGATGTAAGAGAATGACTCCGCGAAACGTTCCGCTACAGCCGACGCCAACATTATCAATCATTGACAATGAAAAAGCAAAAAGCAAAAAACCAAACTACATGTAGAGGAGATAAAATACAGAATGATCCAAAAGTCCCTTCCACCCCCTCTAACTTTTTACCTAATTGAGGTAAAGATTTGAAACTTGGGGGATATTCCTAGGTCAAAGGGAGCTACTTTTTGGCCCCCCTAAAATTTTCAGGGGGGCCCCCTTGGGGGAGCAACGGCCCCCAACTTTTAATTTTCAAATAGGAAGACCCCCTTTGTGATAGCTCGTTCGAAAGAGCATAAAAAAAGAAAATTCTTCGCACAAACCCGAAGTCAGTATCTCAAACCGTTTCAAAATGGCGGCCGGTTAAAGTTCAAAATGGCCGAAAATTCACACCGGTTATTTGTCGATGGATTTGCGCGTAAATCGGTATGTAGGGGTATTTTGACACGAGAAAAACGAATTTGACGTTAGATTTTCCAAAAAACCGAAATTTTCAAAATGGCCGCCGGTTAAAGTTGAAAATGGCCGAAAATTGTCACCTCGGTTTTTTGCTGATGGATTTGCCTAAAACTTGGAATTTGAGAGTATTTTGGCATAAGATAAACAAGTTTGAACTTAGATTTCTAAAAAAATCAATTTCTGGTCATTTTGAACTTTAACCGGCGGCCATTTTACCGGCGGAATATCCCCAAGTTTCAAATCTTTACCTCAATTAGGTAAAAAGATAGAGGGGGTGGAAGGGACTTTTGGATCACCCTGTATAAACGAGACCAAACAGCAGGCAGGTTAACCAAAATACTTTCTCTTCATTATCAACTGAAGATTAGAAGAAAATTAGAGTTTTTGAGTTATTCCTTTTCTTCAGGTTTTAGCGATCGATAGTTCTTGCGTAGGCCGGTAAAACGTCTTCAGTTTTCTTCAATTTAATAGCCTTGTTACCGTTTTCATTACTTGCGTTCAGTTAGGATTCTCAGCATTTTGGCAGCTATTTGCCTTTTTATTCTTTTAGGTTTTGTTGAAAAGGGACCACACAGCCTTTGATAATTGCATTGGAGAGACTTTGTCGCATGAGGCTCCATTTTTTACGCACGATGGTCGAGATTACTATTAAGCTTCAACCATACGCTCGTACTCCTTAAATTCAGGAGGAGTCAAAGAATGAATTATCATAATTTTAAAAATTACGAATAAAAGAAAGTCCATCAACCTAGTTTCCTTTTTTTATGAATAAGTGTTTTGCATGTTTCCATCATGAATGTATAAAAAATGTCTAACGTGCTTGAATTTTTTTAACAAAATTCGTCACTCCCCAAAGGGATATATATTGAGAGTGATTTTTACGCGGGGAAAAGAAGTTTAACGATAGCAAAAACCTTTGATGCTCTAATAACACGGGAATTGATCGTACTGATATTCATCATAAAACACTGCGCAGACACAGCATAGACAGTTGAGTTTTTAGACAGTAGAAACATGAAACACGAAAGAACGTGCAGACGCACAGCGCACGTCGCGAGGATCCAAGATTCGCCTTCAATTAGTCGGTTATACTAATTGACTGTCGTGACGTTCGAATAGTGGTATCATGGAATCGTATTTGAAACTTGATGCTGCGCTGAAGGCGCTTCGATTCCTCATTTGCAGACTGCAGAGCCGCGCCTATTGACCTATACTGCCGTGCTAAGGAAGAACGCCGTATGAAGCTTCAGGCGATGCGAAATTTCCTTTGGTATATCACGAATTCTCGGGAAAATTTGTCAATATTTTTCATATAATTTTGTTCGCAATTTTACCCTAAAGTTTCTGAGGATTTCGAGGAAAATTATTCAAGAATCTCCTTCAAAATACACATTTAATCGTAAGAAATTTGGCAACTCTCGAATGTTCATGCGGCGTTTTTCCTTAGCCCTGCAGCATACGACTGACACAGACTCCCCCAACATTTAGCATTTATTTTCGAACTTATTTCTTGAGTTTATGTTGTAATACATCAGGATCCGGCGATTTCGTGAGCGTCTAGCATGGTTCCTATTCGCCTTGTTTCAAAATTATGTTGTTTGTCATCTTCTATGGAAAGCAAAGAAAAAGCCCGCACTTTTCAGAAAATGATGAAAAATATAACAAATTTATGTTTACGTAGAAAAATTGATCAATGTTCTGCTGAACTTCGTATCTCATTCACTTTGATAAAATGAGAATAAATGCGTAAAGAAATAAAAAACAAGCGGGAAAGTTCTAATACGTGGGTATTAGAGAAGCGCTCAGCGGTGAGCGCAATTTTAATGAGTCCCAGATTTAATTTACTACCTATTAACTGAGTATGTTAAAATTTGCAATAATTAAAACATCTAAAATTGTGCTTCCTCCCCCCCCCCCCCCCGAAAAAAAATCCAAGATCCATAAGAAAAATAATGATCCATTACTTAAGTACCGAAATATTAATACATAAAAAATCCTCGATTTCTCATAAAAACAGAGAAAACTATTACGGCTCCAAAAAAATAACTTTTCTAGATCATTTGAAGAAAATGTATCAAAGATGAACGTATCACTTAACGAGGCCAAATTAATTGTTTTAATGATGCCCTAATTGGACACGTAAAAAATATTATAGGTAAATAAATGAACGAAATATAAATATTAATAGGTAAATGATGAGACAATAAACGAAATCAATCAACTGCAACTGATTGTGAGTACTGAAGGTAACTTTTCGCGAATCGAAGGCACCATGTGTCCGCTAGGTTGCAGCACACTACGCTAAAACCTTCTAATGACTCATGATCAGACACAACCTTTCCTATGTTTATTGTTTATGCTCTATGATACTCTGTCTTCGTGATAACAGGATTTCATACAATACAATAATCTAATACGTAATTACGTAAATAGAGAAAGAGAATTCTTGCAATACCAGAATTATAACCAGGGTAAACGGAAATTACATTCATTTTTTCCTCCTCATATTATGTTGAGCCTTAGTGAAAAATCTTTCCCACTTTCCTTCCGCAGTTTTCCTTCTGACAGCAAATTGTTAATCATGTTCTCCTGAAATCCTTGCTTTCATTTAGTAGATTCGGAATTTCTCATAAATTTTAGGAATTTAAATGCGTTTACAGAAATTTCTGGCCAACCAAAGGCAGAAGTTGCCTCTACGCCTTAATTTATAAAGGTAACTTACGTTCTGTGTAATTAATAAACCATGCTGGCCCAAATATCTGAAACCCTCTACTGTGATAACATTCGAATCAGTCACTGTTACAGGGACAGTAATATCTTCAATGTAATCTATAGGGATATTGTAGGTATAGGTATATCGTAACAAGTCAACAGTGAAACTAGCAGACCATGTATCTCGTTTGCGGTGCTTAAAAATCTCCGCTCCCATTTTATTCTTTTGACAGAGAACAAATCATTTTTCCTCCTTGGTTTTCACAGAGTTTTCTTTGCACAGAGAAGAAAAATTGCAGAAGTTTTTATAAATTGATGTTGGTTGGTTTTCCGTGTAAAGAAGAAAGTATGAAAGGAAGTCTACAACGTCGCAAACCGAGATACGGGGTCTGGTAATTCCACCGTCCAACTGTATTTTACAGAAATTACATTGTGAGTATGGAGCTGATCACTAGAATTACTATGCATAGATATGTACCTAGGATAAGGGTGGTTGCAACAGTATTTGTCATGAATGGTCCATGACACCTGCAGAAAAGATCGGTGGTTCCTGAGTGATGATAAGAGGACTCGTAGGTTTCGTTGAAACGCATGATTCTCATATGTATCTGTAGAGGTATAGAGTTTTGGCCTGCTGAGGAGTTGAGTAAATTAGGAGCCATTGCTCATAAGCTGACAAAGTTAGGAGGAAACACGATGAAACTGTAGAACTTTTGATACTTTGAGAATGTAAACAAAGACTCAACCTCAAAAATCTTTCACAATAATATTGTGTACTCAATTTCCAAAAACTCTATGGTTCATGAATTTTTTAATCAAAGGTAAGTAAAAGTTCTCCAACTGGATGAGAGATGGCCGTAGTGATCATTCGACGAAATTCTCTCTGCCATTTTACCTATTCATGGAATCAAGTAAATGTAGGTCCCCGTTTATTAGACGATGCGACGCATGAAAAAATGCCAGGCGAAAGCAGTATCTTTTGTTATTGTAAGTCATAAAATCAGGTTGTAGGTAAGAAAACTTCCTCACACATGGAGGTGATGTAACTTTCAACCTCATCTCCTACATAGTCTGGTGGAACACTTATTATCGTCTTACGGTAAGTAATGGAGAAACCTTGTTTTATCGTCTCAAAGCGAGTCCTTAAGGAAGGTTATTTACCCTCTTTACTGAAAAGTAGACAACAGGCCAGTTGAAATTTTGCTCTCATTGAGCGTTCAAATGTCTGTGTTAGGTCTGCGGAGATAACACATAAGGTGTCTTGCAATGAATCTGACGGAACCAAATTCACCAGAGAGTGAATGAGTAAATGAGTCATGAAACCTAGAATTTTTAGTACAAATAAGAGGCTAACACATACCTTTGTTATGGAGCAATGTGAGAGGTAGAATGTAGCGGTTTCAGAGTAGAGTGTTATAAGGAAGATTTATGAAACTGTCGGTGCCGCAAAAAATCTTAGACTTTGAAAGTACACAATTTTCTGCTACTTCAGATATCTCAGATTTTTTGACACCTAGTTAAACTCAATAATTAGAAGTTGTGAACTGACAGGGATGTGATGACGACATCGCTTTGAGAATAACAGATATTCTATGATCAAGGATACACTCGAGCGGTCCTTTTCATAATTTGCAGCGATGAGGTGGTGACAATTACGAAGGTACAAATCCCTGCGCTTGAGCTGCGCAAAATGCTCCAGTCGTTTATCTATGCTATTCAGCATAAAAATGCAAACCGTGTTGTAATTGGTGCTTGAGAACAACTGTGGTACACTAGTATAATGAAGCATTTTGCATGTATCGCAAATGGCAGATCTCCTACCTGATGGACGAAATATGAAAACACAAAGGAGTAAGCGAGACGCGAGAAGCAAATACGGGAGAGTAGTGTCATCTGATCTGAATCTGAATCGCGGCTATGTACCTACAGAAAATGAACATTGATCTTATTAGGTGATTCGTCAAGCTCAATAGAAGTGGTCGAACTGGCATGCGATATATCGCATCTTTTAGGTCAAAAATCTCGGCAGATTTTGAATTTTCAGTAAAGAAAAGGACGATAGCCCCTGCGCATGAGCCTAAAGAATCATTCTAAACCTTAAAATCGGCAAAATTCAGAGAAATGAAAGCAGGATAGTGTTTGGAAAAAAACCTCGCATTCGATTCAGCTATCGATTTCGGTATCGAATGCGAGGTTTTTTTCCAAACACTATCCTGCTTTCATTTCTCTGAATTTTGCCGATTTTTGGGTTTAGAATGATTCTTCAGGCTCATGCGCAGGGGCTATCGTCCTTTTTTTTGCTGAAAATTCAAAATCTGCCGAGATTTTTTACCTAAAAGATGCGATATATCGCATGCCAGTTCGACCACGTCACTTGAGCTTGACGAATCACCTTAAGCCAGAAGAGGGCCAAAGACGCCAAAACTCATGAACCAATTAGAGAAGGGCAAAAGGATGGCAATACTCTCCAGTACCTAGGTCAAAGACACATAACCTAGATGTAGGCGAATTCTACTAAGGTCTCCGAATAAGGTTATCACCGGTGGAAAAGTTTTCGGAAAACAGAACGCGAATCTTGAACTTTCAGAAGTAATTATAGGATAACTATAAACCGCATAGCAAAGAGAGTTTTAGGACTGTTATTTATTTCTTACGCTAATTTGCATTTAATCGTATTCACAGAGGCATAATGAGGTAATCAAAAAAAAAAAAAGTAAAAATGGCGTTTCGTGCATCGATGAGTTGGTGCGCCATTTGATCGCTTGAGCGCCCTACTATACTAGAGCTCTAGTGGCAAATCGAAATCAAAAAGCGCCGCCTATCGGCTGAGCGCTTAAAAGAAAATGAAAATGAAGAACGAAGAGAAAAATCAGGGGAGAGCATTTTGTTTGAATACGTCCACTTGCGTACACGTACTACTTACACAATTGTGTCACCGTCGCACGGTGGATCGAGCCACTCAGAGAGGTCGGACATGAAATATTCGACTAAAACTGCAAATTTTGATGTTCATTTCGTTACATATTAAACTTTAAGGGGTGCTTGTCGCATAGAATTTCACGAGGAAACCAATGTAAACCACTTTCAAAACCTCCAAGTTTTGTATAAACGGAGTTATAAGCGTTCGAAGTTTTCAATTTTCGTCCGACCTTTCTTATTGACTCGATCCCCTGAGCGTCGGGCCAAAATATCACATGCACCAAATATCCTTCAACGCCACTTTGCCAGACATCTCAATATTTTTTTTAAAATGTTTTCTTCAGAACTTTTGCACATACTTTCAGGAAAATTTCACGGAGCAATCTTAATGACGAAGGAAATATTAGGTGAAATTGTCAAGTGATTCTATTCATTAGTTTTTCCGTAAAAATTGGACACGTTTGAGAAGCCGCAACAAAGCGCCTAAGCACAAATGGCGCTTGTGAATCTTCGGCTGGGAGTTGATGATTTAAGGTGATTCGATGGACGCCATATTTTGTGTCAGAACGAAATGCGATATATCGCATCAATTGGTTCCATTTTTTCAGCTACTCGTCATTTTTCTCCAAATTTAAGATCGCAATTCTGTTGTCAGGAGACTACAGCACTCACTTACCAGTTTCAACAAATAAATTCAACGTAATAAAGGCGTGGCTTCTTCAGAGAGAAAACATTGCATTCGATACTGATATCGAAACTGCAATCGAATGCGATATTTTGTCTCTAAAAAAATCACGCCCTATTACGTTGAATTTCTTTGTTAAAATTGGTGAGTGCTGTAGTCTCCTGACAACAGAATTGCGATCTCAAAATTGGAGAAAAATTACGAGTAGCTAAAAAAATGGAACCAATTGATGCGATATATCGCATGCCGTTGTGACACAAAATATAGCGTCCATCGAATCACCTTAAGCGGCACCGATGACATGACGCCGCAGCGGATGTTTAAAGTTTCCACTTTTCGCATGGTCTGTTTTCAAAAGAGGATGGTCGGTAAAAAATTGCATACAGGTAGGTTTCTTCAGTTTGACACTCGTTTATATTAAATACAAGACAGTGTGGAGTAGGTTCATGGTCAAAGTAAACGGATCTGAATACAATATACAACACGTGGACCACAACTGCCGTGCAGCCGGAAAAAACGCCGTAAAGGCATACTCGTTTATATTAAATACAAAACAATGTGGAGTAGGCTCATGATCAAAATAAACGGACCTGAATACAATATACAGCAGGTGGACCACTACTGCCGTGCAGTTGGAAAAACGCCGGAAAAGCGTAGGTATGTTACCAGATTTCTCCTTGTGAAATATACATTTTAAGAAAATTCATGAATATTTTTTCTTGATATTTTCATATACAGGTATCTAGCGATTTACCAAACAAAAATTCCCAGACATTTCCCTGAATTCCCTGACGAACAAGGTAAAAAAACCGGGGAAAAATTTAAAACTCCCTTACGGGCGGGAAAAATAATTCCCTGACAAAAAGGGGAAATATTCCTAATTTTTCAACACGGTTGAACTGGTTAGAAGTACGTTAGAATTTCTTCATGTTTTAAGAATATAATGGAATAGATAGAGCAAAATATATGGTGCTTAAACTTACGCGAGATATTTTAGCCTAATTTTTAAAATTATCAAGGCATCAAGAGAAATTTTGGTAGAAATCTTTGCGAGAGTAAAATTTGCGAAACATTATCAGAAAAATTCGTGTTTTCCGATCTCCCTGACGCTTCCCTGACAAGGAAATAGCTAACAAAATAAAATTCCTGACATGCCGAATTCTTGCGGATTCTTTGACGTTTTCCCTGACTCCCCCGACACAAAAAATATTCCGTTTCCGAACGTTTCCCGGTTTTTTCGGTCGCTTGACACCTTGGATACTGTAGTAAACTCGAGGCTTGGGTTGAAAATTTCATAATTGAGCATCGCTGTTTCCAGGCGTATCTTGGCGTCCTTAATACCTCCCCAAAAGATTCAAAAATTTGATGAAATTTCGTGAAATTTCACGCGAATCAACTCATGAAATTTTCCATCGCTCAGGGTTCCACAGAATTTAGAAAATGAAATTCCCTTGTTTCCCCGACACATTTCGGTGAAATTCCCTTACAATTGAAAATATGCCGGAAGGGTAAAAAAACATAGTTAGAAATACTTTTCAGGCAAAATTCGTCGTTCGAAATGTCGAACCCATTCTAAAAAGCAAATAAAGGTGACTCGATAATTTTTCCCTGACACTTTCGTAATTTTCCCTCACATTTCCCTCAGTTGCGTGGCTTGAATTGCGATGTATCGATTGTTATGCCATTTAAACCTATGGTAAAGAATCGACTATTAGGGTGTTCGCTGCGAACACTCTGTCTATCGATCCTTTTCCATAGGTTTAAACGGCATAACAATCGATACATCGCAATTCTCGCCACGCCACTGATTTCCCTACCTTTTAGAATTCCCTGACATTTCCCGGTATTCCCCGACTGTGGCAACTAACCCTGATCTCTGCTCGAGTTTACCCGCATTCTTCAGCCTGCACAGCCACCTCTTTCAAGGACACCACGTTCGTCAGAACATACAGATTCCGATTGTCCAGATACCCCACGATCTTCTCCCTCACTTCGAGCGGGAGCTCGGGAAGGTGCGCGCACAGAGCCTCGAGCATCCTAACCCCGCGCTCCGCCAGGGTCTTCCGGAAGACGGCCTTGCGGAACCGCTTCGCGATCATACCGACGTAGGCCGGGAACCCCTCCCCGAAACCCCCGCCTTCCAGAACCCTCACGACGCCGTCGTTCCGCAGAAGACGCGCGACCTCCGACAGCGACGAGTCCAGAACGTCGTAGAACGTCACGTCGGAGTCTCCGATCTTCGTGGCCTTCATGGACCGCACTTCCAGCCGCAAGCCCTCGCCGGCGGCGGCTTCTTCAGGTACCCCAACCGGCAACTCGCACTTTTCCCGTTGGTTCACCGTCAGGTCCGCAGCCATCAACGCCCGGACGTGATTCCACACCACATCGGTCGAGTCCGCGAGTCTTCCCCGTTTGAAGCACGAAGATGGACACCTCGCTAAGACTTTACACACGAGGTCGAGACGTAAATACCCGTATTCAAGAATATCCTTCCCCACAGTCGATGGCATTATTTCCCCACCGATAAGTCTCCCGACCGTTTCGACCTTCTCAAGAACGTCCGTGGTTTCGAGCGTCGAGTCGTCCAACTCCAGGAAGAACCGAACCATCGCATGGCGTCCCGCGAAGACCGCGACCTCGACGGCCTCCGTCACTCCACCTTTCAACTGGACCCCGTTCTTCAGGTAGAACTCGACAGCGCTCAGGGACCCAAGCTCGATGGCCGTGCGGAGATCGTCCCGCACGGCTTCGCTCCCGAAATCCAACCGGGCTTCGTGACGCATCAGCTCCTCCACGACCTCCACCCGGCACAACCTGGAGGCCTCCGCGATGGGTGCGCGTCCCGTCCAATGGCTAGCATTCACGTCGGCACCGGCCTCGACGAGTGCTCTGACGATCTCCACAGCGTTCCGCGGCGCCGCGTACGTCACGGCCGCCTCGTGCAGGAGACCCTCCAGGTCCGGTCCGCGGGCCAGAAGACACTTGGCGGCCTCGACGTTTCCTACGAAAATGGCGAGCGCGAGGGGTGTCTTCCCGGTCGAGCTGCGGGCGTTCAGGTCCGCGCCGTGGTCCAGCAGGAGTCGAACCGAGTCCGCGCCGGCGTGCTTGGCTGCCACGTGGAGCGCCGTCAAGCCGGCCACCCGCTCCCTCACGCTGGCTCCCCACTTCAAGAGCCTCTCGACGATGCCGTGGCGAGCGAGCTGGATGACGCTGAAGAAGAGCCGCGTGTCCGACGCGTCCTCCGGCGCCAGGTCGAAACCGTTCTCGAAAAAGAGGTCGAGTTTCTTTTCGTCGCCCCGCTTCAGAGGGCCTTTCAAGAAAGCGCGCAGCGCATCCTTATTGCGAGGAATACTCAAATCGGGCCGGAAGCTCAAAACACAAGCTAAGAACTCCGAACCTCTCCGGGCAGCCAATTGTATTGCGCCCGGTTTGAAATCCACATTGACGTCCGCGCCGTGATCCAGGAGCAATTTCAACTCGTCGACACTGCGCGAATCGCCCCTGAGGACGAATTGTAACGGGCTGTCTCCTTTGCTGGCGGCATTGGGGTTTGCTCCGTGCTCCAGCAGGATTCGAAAGATCGAGGAGGATTCGCGAGATCTCATCGCTGTGTGAAGAACCGTGTCACATTTATCCGACTTCCTTATGTCCGTCTTGGCGCCGTGCTTCAAAAGCAACTGGACCAGCGGGACGCACTGCTTGAAAACGGCTAGATGCAGAAACGTCTCGCCCTCTCGGTTCCAGTACGGGATGTTCGGGTTGACCTCGACTACTCTGGAGATGAATCTCATGCAGGCCTCATCGCGGAAGACGCTTTGCGTCTGCTCGGCGACTGGGGACCAATCCGCGTCTTCCGTGCGGTATTCCCGAGTGTAATCGGACTGGCGGCTCGGGAAAATTTCCCGGAGGAGTTGACACCGGGAAACGGCTTGTGAAACGATGTGTAGTTCGGTTGATTGAAGATGTTGCAAGTCGATGTGGAAGTTCTTGATTGCGACCAGATCGTTCTTGGCGGCTGCAGCGAGTTCTTGCGGGCATTCTTCGTTGCTGGCCAGTAATTGGAACTGGCTTCGATCCGTTAACAAGAGCAGAGGTTCCAGAAATTCGCGACCAAGGTTTGGGGTTAGAATGTAGCCCGATAGTCCTTTCGAGTTCGGATTCGTTTTAGCTCGGTCGGGGGCCTCCGCGATACGGACCACGAACACGAGGCACTCGGCGAGGCGGAAACTAGGCATTTCGGGGCGGAGCTGCTGAAACAGAAATATTTTGGATTGGGAGTATGTTTCTCACTTCTTCCGGGGTCATCATGTTAAGATGCGGTATACTTACAATGAGCCAGTAGAACAGTGCTGCCATTAAATCTTACCAAAGATTCCGGGGTTCCACACTGAAAAAAAATTCTCGGCGTTTTTACCAAGGTCCGTTGGTACCTTTACCATCTCACTTTTTTTAACAATTATTGGTAATTTTACTGAGACAGACTGGTAAGCTTACCTAAAAACCGGTATTTTTACTGTTTTTTTTTCAGGTAAGAATACCACTTTTATTGGTAATCAATTCCCGGTAACTTTGCCATTTTATCTCGGTAATTCTACCATAGTCGATAAAAAATATTGGCTTTTTTACCGGGGTCCAGTAAAATTACCGAGAAAGTCAATAATTTTACCGAGATTTCTCGGTAAAATTGCCAATTCCAGAAATGGTAATTCTACCAAGGAAAGACTGGGATCAAATAGAACCCTGAATTCTTGGTAATTTTACCCTTTTATTAGTAAATGCACCGAGATTTTTTTTTCAGTGCAGGAATTAATTCCAATTTCCAAAAGTTCCGAGAAAAATTCCTGTCTTTTAAAAAGCTCCGGAAAAAATTCTGATATACGCCCGAATTTAGTTCCAAAGATGGTCGGCCTCCTATGGTGTAGTGGTTGTAGCGCTAGCTCTATGACTGGGAGGTCCCGGGTTCGATTCCCGGCCAGGCTACCCGAGTTTGATGGGCTCAAACAATGATTGCCAGGGACTGGATGTAGGGACGGAGGTGGGGGACTAAAAGCGCAAGGATTAGCCCTTGTGGGCTATTTGAAGTAATAGTAAAAAAATAAATAAATAAAAAAAAAAAAAGATAGCGGTCAAATTCGATCAAACAAATTATCAAATTTGTTCAAATAATCGGTCAAACTGACGAAAAACCCGGAAATTCCGGGAATTTTGAAGAATCCGAGAAACTGCAATAGTTCTAAAATTTGGAATTAATTCCGGGAAACGGAAGAAGTGCAGTGGGCACGGTAAGAATTAAAGCATTATTGATGCAAAGAGCAAGTGCGGGTAGACTCACCAGTGCGCCAGCACAAGGTAGTGATCATATAATCCTAGGCAAGGTGACGTCATTACACTGCATTACGCAGTACATTCTCACTAGTAAGGGAAAATACTCGTATGAGTATAATTTTAAAGTTATGCTGTTTGGCGCAACACTAGTTACGTCCAATCAGGAAGCAACTGTAAACGCGTTTCGGCTCTAATTGGAGCCATCATCAGTATAGCGCAGCTTTCTTGCTTTCTGCTTCTGCTCACGGAGGGATCTATACAACTAAATCGTAAAATACGATCCTCAGGACGAAAATTGCCGAAATCAACTCCTAACCAAGATATTTTACGTTTTCCGATGCGTCGATTCAAACCTCCCGCTCGTGAAAAAGCAAAAGTTTACGTGATTCAAATCGCGCACTAAACGTTACCGTAACCGTCTCTCTCAGCAGTATGAAAAAATAGCAGCCTCAATCTCGGTGCTTCGGCTCCGTTGTTGCAAGTTGTTAACATTTTGAACACGAGGCCGAAAAGGAACATTGCTTGCGTAAGACGCCTAAAATCTTTGTAGTGCGCGTTTGATTCAAGTAGACCACTGTTCTTCTTGTGAGCGGGGAATTTAAAATTGCCGTAACCACGTTAAACTAATAACGTTAAAATCTCAACTAGAAGTTGATTTCAGTCAATTTCGTTACGCGAGTCAAGTTCTACGTGAGATTTTGAAGGGGAAACAATTCGCACCTTGTCTAGACAGAGTCCATTAGTACACGGAAAACAAAAAAAAATTGCTGATTCAACAATTCAATTGTGAGTGTAATGTTTCAACGCTGATTTTACAACAAAAAATGCTACTTTAACCACATTGTAAACTAATTTAACCACGGGGGTGGTTAAAGTAGCATTTTTTGTTGTAAAATCTGCGTTGAAACATTGCACTCACTGTTTTTAGCAATTGAATTGTTGAATCAGCAATTTTTTTTTTCCGTGTAGGGTCAACAATTGAAGGCTCCGAACGCAGAAAATAAACGTGATTTATACGATGGTCATTTCAAGCATTTCAATGCTCATCTTCAGATAAAAAGTTTCTAACAATATTATTCGTGCTCGAAGTATGAAAAAACCTTACTTGACGTTAATTTCATATCTTTCACATTTGACGTAGGAATATTTTCGTGGAAACCTTCACGTCTTAGGACCGTAAATCAAAGCAGAAGGCTCGCGCGGTCGGGGTGGAAATTTTCGAGCGCCATCTTGGATTTCTTGCCGATGCGCTTCTAAATGCGAGATTAAAGTGCGCTTTAAACTCGTTTTTCGTGGGTTGGTTTCGTTCAAAAAAGAATGCGAGGAAATTTCTGCGAGTTGTGTGCACTCGCTACTTCTCAAAAACGGAAGAGTTAAAATCAATGAACGAGCTCTTTGTTGTTAAAATTAATGTCGAAATTGAGGACACTTTAGGTAAAATGGCGTGAGAGGCTTGCAGTATGCTGCTGGTTGAGATTGTTGAATTTTCCGTACCATCTGCAGCGAATGAAACTCATTTACGGTCGACTTGCTGATTGGTATCACATAATAGTGAGGAAAAAATCGGACCCGATCGAGGGAAATAGTCATGGTAGAGCCTTGGCTGGGTTACTTGTAATTAAATAACTACTTTGCACAATCTTAAAAGCATTGAAAGCTTCATAAACCTTTTACTCGAAAAAGTATCACGTTTTTAATCTTGTTCTACGTTACACCCTGACGAGAAAACATGTTTTGTAGTTGTCGCCTTGTGGTAGGTAGTCTATGAGAAGTTTACAACCTGAGAGTAATTAAAAATTCAGCGAAACGTACCTTCGGATCGAAAATATCACATCGAAAAAAAGGTGAAGTTCAAAAGTGAGTGATGAAGAGTAAAGTTGGAAACGAAGTAACACCTAAATTTTAAACGTACAGCCACCTTTCTTAAATATTACTTAAGTGATGCTTAATACTAAAATGTTAAAAAAAAACGTGGGTGTTAGAGCCAGAATCGCAAAACGCACTTTAAGTTAGAGTTGAATGGAGAACCTCAAAATTCTCGAGGCGTTGTCAAAAGAGAGAAAAAAGTAACCCAATCTCACTGAGGTTTTCTCAGCGATATAAGGTTCTATTCAACCGCAAGTCGTTTCCTCGGTAACTTCCGAGGTCCTAAAACGGCAGATATACCTGCGAGTTACAAGTCGCTTGTTGAAAGTGAAACACCAATAGGAAACCAGGATTTCGATCGCTCGACCTCGAGCTATCGACGACTTCAGACGATATCGTCCGAAAATAAGGCACGGATAAAACGATTTCTAAAGACTAGATGAACAGAACTGAGAGCGGGCTGATCGTTGAAATTAATAGACAACGCTAGACAAAGAAGACAAAATGGATGCGGAGGGGTCCTATTGGTGGAAGAGGGAGGTATAAGACTAACTAACGACAGCCTACGAGAGACCCTATAATAAAGATGTTGCATGTGTGAGGAATTTGCGATCTGACTATTGATTCTTATGTAAAAGTTCGCGAGAAACACGATGGTGCCACTGGTTTCCTCTGAAATCATCTCCCAAGCTCAAAAAAAGCTCTCAAGTTCGAGGCCAAAATGGAGGGGATATCCCACCTACCCTGAGAGTCCCCTCTACATCAAAACAAACTCTCCATGCAAAGATAGGGAGCAAATACATTAGCAGGGTTGCCGTGTTTTCAGTTTTAGAGTCCCCAAATAAAGTGGCAACCCTGCTAATGTATTTGCTCCCTATCTATGCATGGAGAGTTTGTTTTGATGTAGAAATGGACTCTCAGGGTAGGGTGGGATATCCCCTCCATTTTGGCATCACTTTGAGAGCTTTTTTTGAGCTTGGGAGATGATTTCAGAGAAAACAAGTGGCACCATCGTGTTTCTCGCGAACTTTTACATAAGTATCAATAATCAAATCGCAAATCCCTCACATGCAACATCTCCATTAGTCCTTCATTTATCCCTAGTCTATAGGAAGCACCCATTTCAACCAGTATGATCACTCCATACTCCCTATGACTTCTTTGTACATCGCTTTGTCTACTTTCAAAAATCAGCCTGTAAAAAGCCAAATTCATGAGTTGAAAAAAGGCTCTTATCAAAAGGCTCGATATAAACCATGAACAGGTCATGTTCGCTTCATTCCATCATGTTTTTTGAACTAGGCAATGCGATATTAGAGTGAATGATGGTCATTACATAACCGTACCTCCCCCGCGAGCGCATTGAAATTGATAGACAAAGTGTTGGACAAAAAACAAAGGGAAAATGGAAACCTATTGGTTGAAACGCATGGTTGCTTTAGACTGAAAGGAAAAGTGATGAACTAATGGGGGGGGGGGGGTGCCGTGTGGGTTACCGTTTTTGTCCATTGCAACCATTCGCTTCCATCAATGGGATAACTTCATTTTCTTTTTTTCTTTGTCTATTAATTTCAATCATCAGCCAGCAGGTTGGCCTACACAGTCAATACCGACCAACATTTTGTGTTCATATGAGGAATTGAACACAAACTTTCAGTCATTTTTCCTTTCGGTTAAATTGATCGATTGTATTGGTTAAATTAACCTCATCTTTGAAAAAATCAAACCCAAAAAACTGTTGAAAAACTCCAAACCCGTAAAAAAAACCAGGTTCAAATTGAAGAAGTTGGTAGACTTCAAGCTGAAGATTATTATGGCCCACGATTCCGAAGAGAAAATCTAGTTTCTGCTGTTAAGAGTTGAGGATGTCAAAAATTATGGTTCCCAAAAAACCAAATCCGGCATAGAAGGCAGAGCAGCCATGATTTCACGACGAGATATGATGACTAAAGTAGCATGCAAAATTGCTAGACATTCGAATTAACTATGTACACACTGCACTAAGACGGATGTATTATAAACATTGGAACAAGCTAATATACTAGCACATCAACGACATCAACTACCAACAAACAACATGCAGCAATTGCCTGCGTGGAAAAACAGATCCGAGTACGTGATTGTCCTTCGACAGAATTCAAGCTTCAAAACGAGCCAGCATAGATTAAAAAAAATAGAACTCATTTTCAATGGAAAATCAATTCCCATTGAAAGGACGAAGTAATTTTCATTGCAGAAAAAGCAGAAATACGAAAGAATTACTTTGAAATCAAGGAGCTTAACTGAGTTTCATGACTAAGACTGCTAATTTCCTGTAAGGTTTTCGAAACTTGAAACGTTTTTTCTTCAAGACGCGAGGCAGATTCGGCAAAATCATCATATCTTTCTTTTCGGTAGGACCAACTACGTCACTGAGCTTAATAATACGGCAACTTTGCGGAGATCTATTCATCAGTTCATTCCCTACACCCCCCCCCCCCCAAGATAAATAAATAAACAAAACCTCAACATACTTCTCAAAATATTACACGTAAAATTATACTGATCTGAGTGCTTAGTGATGCATAAATATCCGTGAGGTAGTTTTTTCATTTGGATGGTAAAACCCTCCCTTTCAACGCGTTTACTCAATTTCAAGACAGGAGCCGTGAATTGGACAGCGATTGTATAGAGAACAGCTTCGTAGTACGTAAAACGTCAAATGATCGAGCAAATGTTGTAGTCGACTTTTATTTAAAGCCCATTCTTCTTTAGTCCTCTCTTTAGTCCGAGCAAGGCTGCGTGAGACTCATCACCCTCCTTCAGTATACTGAAATTTACGGGTGCCGTTTTTTGTAGTTAGAGGTCGAGCAGTCATATTTCGACAATGAAACTCCCAAACCCCGTATCCCCTTTTGCGATACTTCAAAATCTCTGCTTCTGTTTTATTTTTTTAAAAGAGAGCAAATCAAAATCATTCCTCTCAGTTTTTACAGAATTTCATTCGCGCACGAAGAAGAAAAATCATAGAAGTTTTTAAGAATTGACATTGGGTAGTTTTCCATTATTTTAAAGAATGGAGATGTTGCATGTGTGAGGGAATTTGCGATTTGACTGTTGATTCTTATGTAAAAGTTCGCGAGAAACACGATGGTGCCACTGGTTTTCTCTGAAATCAACTCCCAAGCTCAAAAAAGCTCTCAAGTTGAGGCTAAAATGGAGGGGATATCCCACCCATCTGAGAGTCCACCTCTACATCAAGCAAACTCTCCATGCAAAGATAGGGAGCAAATACATTAGCAGGGTTGCCGTTTTTCAGTTTGGGAGTCCTCAAATGAAAGCGGCAGCCCTGCAATGTATTTGCTCCCTATCTTTGCATGGAGAGTTTGTTTTGATGTAGAGGTGGACTCTCAGGGTAGCGTGGGATATCCCCTCTATTTTGGCCTCAACTTGAGAGCTTTTTTTGAGCTTGGGAGTTGATTTCAGAGAAAAACCAGTGGCACCATCGTGTTTCTCGCGAACTTTTACACAAGAAGCGACAGTCAAATCGCAAATTCCTCACACATGCAACATCTCCATTGGGAATAACAGGAAGTCTGCGACGTCGCAAACCGTGATCCGTGCTTTCGGGGTTTCATCGTCGATTTTCCCTTAGAGAACCGATTTCTATGGGGGGGGGGGGGGGTGTTAATCGAGCTGGGGGATGTTTTAATTTTTTGCGATTTCAAAGAACGGAAAACTTCGACCGAGGAAAGAAATAAGATTCGGATAATTTCACCTAGAAATGTCGCAGGCAATTCACGAGCGCCGTCAAATTGCAATCTATTCACTGCGTAAAAATTCAGAAGTAAAGATACAAGATAGAAAGTACTGAGCATTATGCTTGAGATTCAAACAGACGTTCTTTTCTTATTGAATGCATGGTCATACAAGCACACTCGAATGTGCAAGTAATGAAGTTGGTGACTCTGGTTGGGTTTGGTTCGGATAGGCAACTAAACTAACTGCCCGGCAAAGCGGAGAGTATCACCCGGATTTGAAGGCGCTCCGACCCAAGATCGTGTTTAGAAGATCTTTGCCGTTGAAACTTTAACTATTTCGATGCGAGGTTTTGCAATTTGACGAGTTAAAACGCATGGTGTTTGGAGGCTGTCTGCGACAGATATATCAAATGGTGACTGGTGAGACGCTGACAGAGTGAACTGAGTATATCAAGGAAAAAAATTACTATAGGGTCAGATGCTCAGATATGCTCCCGCACGCAACTGCATGAAAGAACCTTGGTACAATCTACGTCTATGTGTATGACTGCTAATGGCGGGCTCACACAACTTAGTATCTAGCAATTTGACAAGCATACTATAAATTCTAGTGAGAAAAAAACTTAAGCGTTTACTACAAAAGAAGACAAAAAACTACTTCGGGCCGAATATGTGGGGCGATTTTTTAAAGGTGGCGACACTGTTTGCCTTCGTTTAAATCCATTGAAAATATCAATAACAGTGTTGTCAACTTGCGAAAATCGTCCCTGTGGGATTATCCATATGCGTGCAACTAAGAGTAGGAAGCGAGCTCATGAGTTGATTTTATTGGACTTCATAGGAAAAACTTATGAACAGACTTTTTTTAAACTAAAAAGAAAACTGTGTTTATTGCTGGATTTAAAGGATAGGTACGTTTTTTCGCTTGAACACTGAAAAAAAAATATCGGTGTATTTACTGAAAAAGGGTAAAATTACCAAGAATTCAGGGTTCTATTTGATCCCAGTTTTTCCTTGGTAAAATTATCATTTATGGAATTGATAATTTTACCAAGAAATCTCGGTTAAATTATTGAACTTTCTCGGTAATTTTACTGGACCTTGGTAAAAACGCCAATATTTTTTATCGACGGTGGTAGAATTACCGAGATAAAATGGCAAAGTTACCGGGAATTGATTACCAATAAAAGTGGTATTCTTACCTGAAAAAAACAGTAAAAATACCGGTTTTTAAGTAAGCTTACCAGTCTGTCTTGGTAAAATTACCAATAATTGGTAAAAAAAAGTGAGATGGTAAAGGTACCAACAGACCTTGGTAAAAATGCCGATAGTTTTTTTTCAGTGAAAGAAGTGACAAAAGCTTTTAAACTTGAAATGCAGTTTTTGTTTTTTTAATTTGAAGGTGGAGATTAAATCTGCAATCGATGAGATAATTGGTATCCTCGAATTGAAGAGAATCTTAATTTGAATCGAAAACATGTCTTCCACTGGAGAAAAATTAAATTCTTTGCACTTCTCTTGAATCTAAAAATAATTGAGCTAAAAATTCGTCTCAGGATCAGAAAAAAAATTTTTGTTTGAATAGGAAGGGGGCAAGCATGATGGATATTCACTTCAGAGGCGGACCTAGCAGGTTGGCAACAAGTGTATTCCTCCATTTGAACATATGCTGAATAATCGTTTCTGGCCGTGCACCTAGCCCTTCCGAAAATCGATATACTTTCAAAAATAGACCGTATTCGATAACGGTTCGATGTATCGTTTGGTTCAAAACAATAGAACATAACCTCAAACTAAACTGTAAGGATTTAAGTTGGAAAAACTGAAAATGAGATATTTCCTGACAATTTCACTTTGCATTGGCATTTGGTACTCAAAAGAATAAAAAATCTGTTACAGAAGACCCGTTCTATCAGATTTCTGAATTTACTTTTGAGGCTATGTTTATGTTTTGAACCAATCGATATCGATACAATCTCACCCGTTTGATGTATCGAATACGATCTGTTGAGCGAAAACAACGTTGCCAACTTGCTGTATCCGCCAAAGACACTTCGGGCCGAAAGGACCCCTTGAAAGTGAGACCTGCGACAAGATAGGGAGAAAACATTTAAAACGCTCCATTTTAAGTATATGGGTGGATTTCAGCTAATGGAGGAAAATGGTTCTGAAAAAAAGTTGAAAAGTGATTTGGCCATATTAAGCTAAAGACTACTTTTCTGTTATCTTAGAGCTCCAGACTAAAGGATTTAATTACGCGCATCGCAATGCAATATCTTCGAGAAATTTTTTCGTGTTTGGTGTGACCTGCTTCTCCGCAAAAAACCAAACATTGAGAGAAAATATTATGATTGAAAGTTTTGAGCAACCAGTTACACGTCTTTCCCATTTTTTCTCCCATTGGCTGAAATCCACCCATATCCGTTGATTTTCAGGAGGGGCGTTATGACGAGAAATCGAGGAACTCTTCGCTTCCGTATGAAACTGGAAATTGGACAACGCCTGACACAGTTATGTTGATTCCGGTTGAAAGTCCGTCCGCTCACAATACGCACCTATCTGCATGGGGAAACTGATGTCACATGTGTTGTTTCTAAAATGAACTCGAATTCAGGTTCCCAAATGCAAAATATGGTCAAATCACTCCTTGTAGCTAAAGTTTTAATACTAGATATTCTCGTCTGTACGAGTCGAAGAGTTAATATAATCCATAGGTGGATCCAGGAATTCGGCAACACCGGATTTCCTCCATTTAAATCTATGTTAAATAATCGATTCTTGTCGCAGCACGTGGCCCCTCCGGATACCGATACATTTCGATAAGTTTAAATGGAGGAAAATCGGTGTTGCCAAATTGCTGGATCCGCCAATTGCGCACTACATTACTGAAGGCAATATTCCATCTACGGCGTTGAAAGTACCAAGAATTCTCCTGTATTTTCGGCAAAGATCGAAAACATTCGATAGGATGTTTATTGCGTTAGTACGTAATCTTGTCGCAGCTCTTACATTTAAGGAATCCTAATGCAAAAGTTTCAAAGACACTTACCGATAACACTGGGAAAAATCACTAATTACGAAAGCCGGCAAACACCATTCTGAAACATAGAGCGTCGAAGAAAAATGTTAAAAATGTTAAAATGTCAAAATGTGTATACAGAAATGCCAAAACAAAAATATGACACGTCTGGATGCTTTTATGTAACCTATTTTTGGCCAAAAATAATATGAATACTAATAAAAAGCTTAACGGTTACGAGCAATTTGAAATTCCCACTCACACGAAAAACAGGAGTCTACTTGAATCACAACGCGCACGATACAGCGGTTTTGATCTGACGACGTCGAATTTCCTGAAAAATGGCAGGAAATATGCAACGTCGCAAACTGAGATACGTGGTTCCGCAATATTCTACCGTGCTGAGGAAAAACGCCGTATGAGCCTTCAGATGTTGCCATATTATACCTTGAATGAAAGTCAAATTTACCGGGAAAATAGTGAATATTTTTGTCAAATTTTTCAGGAAATTTTGTTCGCGATTTAGTCTAAAATATTTGAAAATTTCAAGGAAAACTATGGAAAACTTTTCTCACAAATACATGTTTTCTTCGAGGAAATTTGGCAACTCTTGAATGTTCGTACGGCGTTCTTCCTTAGCACGGCAGCGTTGTAATGACTGTTTCATTTGCAAGTTTTAATTTTTGTCAATAGAGCGTGTGAATGCGCAGTACAGAGACTAGTTAAATGAGTCAGCCAAAAGAAAATATTTCAAGGTCCGGTGGCGAAATTAAGTATTTGACTTTTCCTTGATTTTTTCTAAGTTTCCAATGACATTTCAACACAAACACGGTTTCGCACTTCAGCCATCAAATAAGATTGTTTCATTCTCGAGTTTTAATTTTTGTCAGTAGAGCGTGTGAATGTGGTAGAAACTAATTAAAAGTTACGTCAAAAGAATTTCAAGGTTCTCGAGCGAGATTCTTTGAACTTTGCCGCTCATTTCAGGGTTGAGTAAAATTTCCTGGCCTTTCCAGGTTTCCAACAGGGTTGTCACAATATCTAAAGAATGAAATACACTGACAAGACAAAATCAACTGAAAATCCCGGGCACATTTTGGTAAAACTTCCTGGCAATTGAAAAAATGCCATATGGTTAAAGATACATATTTTGGAACAGTTTTCACGGAAAAATTGTTGTTTGAAAAGTCAAACGCATTGAAGAACGCAAATAAGGTGGGAAATTAACTACAACAATAAAATTCCCTTATTTTACCGTGACTTTTCTGTAAAAAAAGAAGAAAGAAAGAAAAAAAAAAAATTCAAAACGCCTTAAAACCATATAAAAAAAAGAAAAAAAAATCCGTGACTAAGTTTGAGAAAATTCCTTGATTTTTCCCTGACTTCTTTTTCTTTCCTTTTTTTTAAATAAAAAAAGCAAAGTAGTAGTAGTAAAATAATTTTATTTTAAAGCGGTGCTTTAGCATCTAAGGCCATTACACCTAAAGAGCATAAGTAAAAATGGAAATCAAAAAGACAGTAAAATACAAAGGGGGGGGAAAGTAAAGAGAAAGAAAAAAAAAGAAAGAGAGCCAATTACTAGACTACGATAGGAAACGTGAGCCTGGCGCTGCAGCATTCGTAAAAGACTGGAGACGTGATATTATTTCAGTGAATCTTAAGACATATGAACACTCACATATCTGGCTAATTATCTGCCTGGATACAAAAGTACACCTCTACAGTCTCCTCTAAAATTGGAAAAATACGTTGACTTTCCAGGTTATTGTGAAAATCTTTGACGTTTCCAGGCAATTGTGAAAATCTTTGACGTTTCCAGGTAATTGTGAAAATCTTTGACGTTTCCAGGTAATTGTGAAAATTCTCGACTTATCCAGGTTATTATTCTGGATATTCCTGATTTTATCCTGATACTTTGAATGAAATTTCCTAATTTTTTGCGGGAATGAATGAGCACTCCTTTGATTTTAAAAAACCAAAATATGCGATGAATTGAATGGAATGTTTCGCTTTTGCATCCAATGAACTCCAGTGAAAAATGCTTGACGCGCTCGAAATTTCTTAATACACTAACGGTCTACCTGAACTTTTCTAATGGCATCAAAATTCCTGACCAGTTTTTTTCTCACGGTCGACACTATACAGTGACGTTTGCCACCCCCAGCAAATAACGGTGGTTGATACTACTTGTCCCTGACTTTTACAAATTTCTCGACATTTCCCGGTTTTCCCTCACTGTGGAACCCTGCTTCATTACGGGCAGATTACTAAAATTCCATCTTGAATTTTCCTGATTGCCCGATTTCTTCCTGATAACTTTACTGAAATTCCCTAATATTTTGCGCGGCGACTAGTTTGAATTTACAGACCAACATATTTAGAGAAAAGAACTAAATGTTTCACTTTTGCAAGTGCGAACTGCACGTAGTGGAAGAATGTTTGACGCACCCGAAATTTCTGGATTCAAAACCAACTTTCCTGATAATTTCCTGATGACATTAAAGTCCCCTATATTTTCTGGTTCACTGGAAAAAAAAACCATATTGGATCTAGAGTCCAGACTCTCGAAAACATTGACAAGAAAGAGGACTCTTGATTCAATCAGATTTAAGCTTAAATCAAAAGGAAATCCGCTCAAATTAAGAGGCTTGGTTTTTGATGTAAGCTTAAATCTGATTGAATCAAGAGTATTTTTTCTTGTCGATGTTTTGAAGGGTCTGGACTCCAGATCCAATGTGTTTTTTTTCCAGTGTTGTTCCTGACTGTGGCAACCCTGCTTCAATCACTTTTCGAATACTCGTCAGCCTGCAAAACAAGAAAGGCGGGTGAACTTACAGACAGGCGACACCGCGTGGGAGGCTCCAAGGTCGTAGTAGCACTCGCGGAGACCGGGCGTGCGGCCCGGCGGACCCGGTCGGCGGGACCGGTAAAACCCGGGCGGGAGGACCGGAAACACCGAGGAGCTCAACGGGGAACGCCACCGAAATCCGAAAGCGCGAGGAACGCGGGGCGACGAAGCGGGCGCGAGGACGACTGACTCGGTCGATGATGCGGAGGAGGAGCGCCCACCGCGCGCGGGTGAATGAAAGGGCGCCCACAGCGCAGGCGCCCCCCACGCACGCCGTGCGCGCCCATCAACCGGTGGAATGCGCTAATCCGCCGTGATTCGCGCCGACACGCAACACCGCGGCGGCCCACCCGAGCTGGTTGCCTACCTACCAAGGAGCTACTGGGGTTGAGGCTAATCCGCCGTGATTCGCGCCGACACGCAACACCGTCCGAGCCGGTTGCCTACCTATCAAGGAGCGAATAAGGTTAAGGGATGGAATCAGAGACGAGAGACCCTCCTTTGAAGCGTATTTTCGGTGATGATCGGTCGAACCAAAATGGGCGGATCATAAGGTTCCGTATCCTTCTGCGGCGCGATCATAATTTTTTGGAGCCAAATCAGGGCTCACAAAGGATATAGAAGGTGGAATGGTTGCCTACCTACCATGGGGCTACTAAGGTTGAGGCTAATCCGCCGTCATTCGCGCCGACACGCAACACCGTCCGAGCCGGTTGCCTACCTATCAAGGAGCGAATAAGGTTAAGGGATGGAATCAAAGACGAGAGACCCTCCTTTGAAGCGTATTTTCGGTGATGATCGGTCGAACCAAACTGGGTGGATCATAAGGTTCCGTATCCTTCTGTGGCGCGATCATAATTTTTTGGAGCCAAATCAGGGCTCACCAGGGATATAGAAGGTGGAATGGTTGCCTACCTACCATGGGGCTACTAAGGTTGAGGCTAATCCGCCGTGATTCGCGCCGACACGCAACACCGCGGCGGCCTGCCCGCGCCGGTTGCCCACCTAGCAAGGGGCTACTAAGGTAAAGGGATGGAATCAGAGACGAGAGACCCTCCTTTGAAGCGTATTTTCGGTGATGATCGGTCGAACCAAAATGGGTGGATCATAAGGTTCCGTATCCTTCTTGGGCGCGATCATAATTCTTTGGAACCAAATCAGGGCTCACCAGGGAGATAGAAGGTGGAATGGACCACTAGACAAGGTACGAATTTAAGTAATCTGATACTAGTTTCTTAACTAGAATTTCACGTAGAATACGATTCGCGCAACGATTATTACTGAAACCAACTCCTTACAGATAGAGTACCTATATTAAGAGAGTATGGCCACTGGTGTTACCGCCTCTGATTGGCTCAGCCATCTTAGGCTGAATGGAGCCGTTAGGACCCAAAAATGGCGGACGCCATAAATTAATGTAATGCAAAATGACTCAAAATGTAGTTTTCTTTGCTTATCGTAACGAGAAATTTACCCAAATGCACTATTGCGACGTCTTTACACATTTTTAAGGCTAATCGTGTGCAATTTTTGAGAAAAATTATCTTAGATGTAGTAAGGTTGGCAGCAAGTGTGGTTGGTGATAACCGTCAAAAGTTGGCAATGACCCCCCTCCCATCCACAAAAACCAAAACAAAGCACCGCCATTTTTGGGTCCTAAGCCTCTCCATGGGGCCCAGTGGCCATACTCTATCAAAATGGGTACTCTACTTACAGAGATATAAACGCTTTTATTTCACACTGGTTACGAAGAATTTGAACTGCCCGCTCACAAGAAACTCAAAGCTCTACGTGCGTAAAATCGAGCACTACAACGGTTTCAGCAAGCTTTTCAAACGAGCAATATTCATTTCCTACCGTGTGTTGTTCTAACTATAAGCAATTTGCAATAGCTGAGCCAAAGCGTCAAGATTGAGGTTGCCAGATTTTTATATCGCAGAGACTGTCATGATAACGTTTGGCGCGCGATATGAATCACGCGGAGCATTGAGTTTTCATGAGCAGGTGGTTTAAATTCACGCATCAAGAATCATTCATTATCTTTGTAAGGGGTTGATTTCGGTAATTTTCGTTGTACACATTGTGTTTTACGTGAAATTTTGGTTCAGAAACTTATATCAGAATGCTGCAATTCGTACCTTGTCTAGTGGTCCATTCTTGCAAACGTAGGAGCCGAAATATAAGCATAGAAAAAGTAGGGTTTAGAACTGACCTAAAGTGGATGACGGCATATAGGAGCGCAGAAAATGCGCCCACCTGGGCGCGTGGAAATGTGAAAGAGCCCCCAAAAATGTGGAAGGAGGGAACATTTTGAAGGGTCAAAAGTCGATAGTCAATTAAAAACAGAAGAAAAAGTCATTTTTATTTGAAATGGTGGGGAAGTTTTGTGGAAAACCGATGAGAAAAATTTGGAAAGCTGGCCGGCGGGCGCGTGAAAATGCGGAAGCTTAGAAGATTCTGCACCCCCGCACTGGAAAAAAAACACACTGGATCTAGAGTCCAGACTCTTAAAAACATCGACAAGAAAAAATACTTTTGATTTAATCAGATTTAAGCTTAAATCAAGAAACATGCCTCAAATTGAGCGGATTTCCTTTTGATTTAAGCTTAAATCTGCTTCAATCAAGAGTCCTTTTTCTTGTCAATGTTTTCAAAAGTCTGGACTCTAGATCCAATGTGTTTTTTCCCAGTGTGTGATAGAATCAGTTTCGAAAGCCCAACCTCAAATGTTGACCAGCCTGATTATGCTCGCCGCCATTCGACCACGGCATTTTGGCTCGACCGATCGTCAACAAAAGGACGCTTGAAGTATCTTGGAAATGGTGGAAGCTTTTACTTTCGGGACTCTAACATTCAACTGTTGACCTCCCTACTAGGTGGATGGTTAACAACGTGTTGGGCATTTCGGTTCGCAGACAACCCGAAGTTCGGGAGGCTTGTTCGGCTTTTGACGTCACCCGAAGCTCATCATTCACCCAGTAGATAATCTGACTTTTGCTCCTATATCCATCCATGAGTGTTGAATCCCCGAAAGTAGAAGTTCCCACCTGTCGCCGAGAGGCCAGTTGAGGGTCTCTAGTCTGTGGATGGAATGAACCACTATACAATGTGCGATTGGGTCACGAGACCATGAGCGAATTTTGACTTGAGATCAAGTACATTTTTCCAAAGGTAAATGACGCATAGAACAAGATTTGCACGTTCAAAAACGCGTAAAAGTAACTTAAAAACCGAAAAAAATCCACTTCAATGATTGCAACTTTTCCACAGATCTATAACTCCCCGGTTTCGCGCCGAACCGAATGATGTCATCCGGCACCAATCAGAAGCACGCCTAGGTTATACTACGACTTCCGTCAAAAGTTTTTTTAGTTTCTAGTCCTTTTCTATGAAAACAATAGGAATGTAGAAACATGTAACTTTGGAATTAAAGAAACAAATCTCGTTTATGTTATCTGCAGTAAACAAAGCAACAATTTCACAGTGAAATACGTTTCACTGTTGTAAACGGCAGTGAAAAATGAGAGGTGATAGAGATGTGACTGCCATGCCGCATGTACACTACTTCCATCATTTTCCTGGCATTCCGGCGGGTTTGAAATTCCGTCGAGTCTTACATTTAAAAAGCGGGTTTGGCTGGGACTTCGGCTCCAAAAATGAATCATTGAGAACGAAAACATACCAACTCGGAAAAACGAAAATAATCACGAGGTTAGTTTAAGAAAAAGATTTTAGCTGCCGAAGGATAAGTACTTATACTGGCACTCCAAAGGTCCAAGTTGGAAAGGATGCGTTAAATTCATAACCTTGACGTAAATTAACTGCGTCTTAATTAAAAATTGAGCATTTTCGAGTTAACAATGAACCACTAGACAAGGTACGAATTTCAGCATTCTGATACATGTTTCATAACTAAAATTTCACATAGAACACGATGCGCACAACAAAAATTACCGCAATTAACTCCTTACGAAGATATTTAATGATTCTTGATGCGTGAATTCAAACCACCCACTCATGAAAACTCTATGCTCTACGTGATTCACATCGCGCGCTAAACGTCATAATGAACGTCTCCGCGATTAAAAAATATGGCGACCTCAATCTTGACGCTTTGGCTCATGCTATAGCAACTTGCTTATAGTCTGATCAACACATGGTGGGAAATGAACATTGCTCGATTGAGAAGCTTGCTGAAACCGCTGAAGTGCGCGATTTGACTCACGTAGAGCTTTGAGTTTCTTGTGAGCGGGCAGTTCCAATTCTTTAAAACCAATGTGAAATAAAAACGTTAATATCTTCGTTAGGAGATAGTTTCAGTAAATTTCGTGGTGTGAATCGCGTTCTACGTGAAATTTTGGTTAAGAAACATGTATCAGATTGCTTAAATTCGTATCTTGTCTAGTGGTCCGTTGGTGTGTTCTCGTTCTCACTGATTCTAATTGGTACGCAAAAAATCACTATGTCGTCACTTTTCGGCCAAAGTATCACAGGCGCCATGCGGCGTTTAAAAATTTTTAATTTATCGAAAATTGTTGATTGAATTTGTTTGAAAATTTCACTGGATTTTATCGGCAGCACAAAGAAAAGTCAGTGAAATTTTCGGACAGCTTCGTTGAACAATTTTTCTGTAAAAAAATAAAATGCTAGCGGAAATATTTAAACGTCGCATGGCGCTTGTGATACTTAGGCCGGAAGGTGCCGATGTAATCTATTCACCTGGTGTTTTCAAAATAATGAAAAAAAAAAATGTTTAGTGACCCATCCAAGCATTTTGATACATGTTTCTCGACCAAAATTTCACATAGAACCCGACTCGCGCAACGAAAATTGCTGGAATCAACTCCTAACTAAGATGTGAACATTTTTATTTTACATTGGTTACGAGAAATTTAAAATCCCCGCTCACAAGAAAAATAATACTCTACTTTCAAACTACGTTAGACAACTAAGATGTCAATTCAACATCCTAATTTTTTTGAATACACACCCCCAAGTGTCTTGCACAATAATTCAACAGTCCCCGAGAGAGAGAGGACAAAAATTCAAATAGCTTGGTTAAGATTTAAAAAAACTAGAAGAGAGGTGGTTATTGGACGAAAATGGGTAAAAAATCATTGAGAAACATGTGCGGAGTATCACAATTGGACGTTTTTATATCAAACGGAACTATGTGCATTATGACGTGAGCCCTGTCATGCATACATTTTCATGGGTCTCAGGGCTCATGTCTTAATGCACATAGTTCCGTTTGATAGAAATACGTCTAATTAATTATATCATTGAAGCAACATTATGCCTGTGCCACAGAGATGCGAATATTTTCCCTATATCATTATAATTGAAACTTGAAAGTATGCTAAAAATACGATTCAAGAGGGGTGGACTGAGGAGTCATCAAAAATGATTAGGGGAAGAGGAACCCTTTGAGCGTTGTTTTCAAAAGGGGGCCCACAATTTTACCTTCGGCGAGGCCTGGCCTGCCCCTCGAAAAATGAGCTTGTTTGCAGTGACGTGGCGTGAATGATCGGTTATCGATATTCCCCCATTTAAAGCTGTGGTAAAGAATCGATTATCAAGGTGTTCGTTGCGAACACCTTGTTTATCGATCCTTTTCCATAGGTTCAAAGGGCAGATTAATCGATACATCGCAAAGCACGCCATGCCACAGCAGTCTGCTCGTAAGGCAAAGGCAACGTAGCGGATCGTGCCACGAGTGAGTGAGAGCGCCGGAAAGGGTAGGCAACTATCCCTACTCCCGCGAGGCCAATCGTATCACACTGAATTGTAGGCGCTTTCAACTCGCGCTCAAATTACGATGCTCCGTGCATCTGATCTGCTGCGGAGTGAGCAAAATACTGTCTCTCTCTCTCTCTCTCTCTCCCTCTCTCCCCCCCTCTTCCTTGTAGGATTGTAGATTTTTAGTCGGCTCCACAAAAAATAAAATGAACTGAAAAATAGATGAAATCGAATCAGTTTTACGGTCTTCATTAATCGACAGAATCGATTTTTCTCTTCGATCGATTAGGGTCGATTCAAGGGCGCACTTGCGCTGCGCAATGACCTCGAAAAAAATGTGCTTTTATACGAGTCTTAGCAGATCACTCATAGAATCAAATGGACTACATTACGAAATTTCGGGTGCATATCTATTCAAGGTAACAGTGCGCACACTAATACTTACAGGATTTCCAGACCTGACGTCGGAGATGGAAAGTGAAATTTCACATTTCCGCCGGAAAGCGTTTCAGATGGTCTTTCTGTTGATGCGGCAGTATTAGGTATTACGCTATACGCTACTGAGGTGTTACACACGAAGTGCGGCACAGAGGGGAGTTTAGGGAGAAATTTAGCCCCAACCTCACCTCTAAACCTAATGAAAACATTTGCAACGCGTGGATGCTTGCTTGGGGTGAAAAATGGCAAACTCGAGAATCACAGTTTCTAGGCGTTCCTTAGCCTCCTGAGCGCATCCCCAAAAGTTTCAATAAATTCCATGAAATTTTCAATCCTCGCTGGCGTACACCAGGGTGTTTATAATAACAGGCTGGTCAAAAATCAGTACTATTACCAGGGCCGGATTTACCTACTTGTCGCCCATGGGCCGCCTGTATTGTGCCGCCCCCTCCTCAGTCGTTTTGAGACATCAATAAAAAACCATCAAGTGAGCGTGCCGGAGGGAAAGGGGTGCATGAGACGCGTTTACTCGTGTTGGACACATTTTTTGCGAAAGCCCTATCAACACTACTAGCAAAAGTTCACGGAACTTTGCGCAAAAATGAAGTTCCGTAAACATATCTCTGTGTGGACAATGTCTTGCATTTATAAGAAATGAACGAAAACATTGTGAAAGAACAAACATTAATGGGGGTAAATAATTTCAACTTCCGCCTCCGCGCCGCGCTGACTGCAGTGTGTTTGGCGCAATGCGTGAAGTATTCATGCAGTCTTGTAGGCGCTATGCGTTTCACGCCGACCGCTGCTGACCGCACTGTGTTCGACGCAATGCGTGAAGTATTCACGCAGTTTTGTAGGAGCTACTAGGTATGTGTTACATGCCGACCGCCGCCGCGCCGACGGCTTCTTTTTATCTCAAGTCCTCGTCATCATTGCTCTCTGCACCCCGCTGTCTCTTGTATCACCGAAATACGACAAAATAGACATTACTACACTCTCAGAAAATAAGAGATTTTGTTGCTTTATCTCGTTTGTAGTTTTTTATTCTGAATCAGATTTTTTTTTATACCTGCATTTAAAAAAATTGCAAAATTTGCCGCCCCCTAAATTTGCCGCTATGGGCCGCGGCCGATGTGGCCACCCCCTAAATCCGGCCATGCGACTATTACAGTACTTTTCCAGAGCATTCCCAAGAAATTCAGTGCCTCCTCAAAAGCAAAATTCAGTACTTTTTCAGTACTTCCATTTGAAGAGATTCGAAAAATTTCAAAAATTTGAATTTCGCGCTCAGATTAAGACAAAAATGACACAAAAATTCCAGACCTTTTTGCAGAATTGCCGCGCTTTTTCAGTACTTCCGCATCTCCCTTAAAAATCAGTACTATTTTCGGACTTGTAGACACCCTATACACCGAAGAAGAAGATACAACCCTCAAAACTTGATTCTAGGTGTTGTTCCTTACTCAAGTTTTGCTAGTTGAAATTCCAAGCGCGCGGTCTTATTATTCAAAGGTGTACGTTACGGCGACCACAATCAACACAAAGGACACACATTTCATTCCATGAATATTCAGTTCGTAAGCTCCAATCGGTTGGTGTTTGGATGAGGCAGAGTTTTCAATTTAGCAATCGATATCTTGGTGGTTCCAGTTGTTCCATTGCGGATTTGCCATAGGACGAAACGTTACCGCTCTGGCGTAAGGGCGTATCCCGATTTCCGCATGAGCCCCCAAAAGCTTGGCTTCATATGTGAAACAGGGCTCATGTAGGAATCAACATTCGCCCTTACGTCGGAGGAGCGCGACGAAAAGTGCCAACGAAGGCGGTAAACGACCCGCTCGGAAGTATCGAGTGCCACTTATTCTGCCATGATAGCGAATAAGAGAGCAGTAAGTGCAAGAATGAAGTTTTGAGAAAACGGGCTCAGAAGCGTCTGGCCGGAATTTTATTGAAAGAAGCCTCTGTTCTTTGTCAAATTATCACTAATCATCCGGAAGACTCGTAGAAATCGTTTGGATGCCTAAAAATCGACTGATTTTATTTCAATTACAAAAAAGGGTATTTTTCATTTTCATGCTAGGTTATTGTTAGGCAGGACAGCCGTAAGTGCTACCTTCTGCATACTTTTGTGGTTGCGTTTTGGACACACAACGAACGCATTTTCAGGTTAGAAATTGGCAGAAGAGGGCGACACTTTACTCGAGATCACTGTATCCATTGGCTCTCTGGAGGAATATTGTCACTTACTGCTGTCTTGCAAACTATGTCATTTTTGCGCACTTACGGCTTTCTCAAACGTCTCGTTTTGATAGGTACAATTAAGATTAATTCTGCTGTGTTTACGCATTACGTAACGCTTCGCTCCAAACCTCCCCACCCCCTGTAACGCCGCGTAACGCTGGCACAGATCTCCCCAACTGGAGCGTTACGTAATTTAAGGACGGCCTCTCAGTGTAAAATATTTAAGGCCAGTATGCTTCGTCTTTGAATGTTTTTATTTTCAAGTAATTTACAAACATCAATGATGAGTCCTATAATTACAACAAGATCGCAGAATTACATTCAAAGACAAGGAGAGACCTATCATTGGTTTCTTGGCAATGGTGAAACCTTCCACTTTTGGGACATGGACATTTATCTGTTGATCTAGGTACTTACTGGGTAGATTTTTAACAACGGGTTGAGCATTTCGTTCAGCAGACAAACCGAAATTTGGTAAACTTGTTTGGCATGTTGCGTCATCCGAAGCTCATCAGTTGTCCAGTGGGAGGGTCAATAACCAATACCAAGATGATGACTGTTAATGAGTGTCCATAAAAAAATGTTGAATTTCCCAAAACTGAGAGTTTCCACCTGTCACCAAGAAGTTAGTAAAGTTCGATCTCTCCTCGTGATTACATTATACATTAAAAAAACAACAAAATTTCAGAAGAGGCGGTTCCAGCAATTTGACAACATCGGATTGTCTCTATTTAAACCTATGCTAAATAATCAATTCTTGTTGGAGTAACTGCCCCCTAGAGGAATCGATGCATTTCCATAGGTTTAAATGGAGGAAATCCGGTGTTGCCAAAATGCTGGATCCGCCATGATATACTCGCGCACTACATTACTGGAGGCAATATTCCTTCTACGGTGTTGTAAGTGGCAAGAATTCTTTTGTATTTCGGCAGAGATCGAAAATATTCGATAGGATGTATATTGCGTTACTACGTAATCTTGTCACAGCTCTTATATTTAAGGAACCCTAATGCAAATCCGCCATGGGATCCGCCAATGATTTTTAATATATTTTGCAAGATACACAGCTATGCTTTGTTGATTAATTAATGTTTTGATAAAGTACAACATTTTTTATGTTAATCAATTTAAATTTAGGTCTTTAAATTTATCCACAAAAGTTATAACCTTTATTTATGGTTTAAGGATTTCTGGATTTCCTCCCTTTCTTGGATTTCTAATTAAATGATTGGTAATTAACTATTTTTGGTATCTTGGGTTTAAGTTTTTAATAAGATTAATAATCTTAATTTCGATTTATATTTAAGGAACCCTAATTCAAATCCGCCATGGGATCCGCCAATGAGTATCAGACAAATCCAATTCACTTAGTCGGGGATTTTGTAAATTGCAAAACTAAACAAATCCTGAACTGGTTTGATCAGAGCCATCTTGACCATACACACCGGCTCGGTTTGATTAGAATGAACGTACTCTTTAGAAAACTTAAAGACGGAGGGTGGCAGCGGCTTCAGGCCAAAATCCATAGTGATGGGAAGATACCCTAAAGTAAGAGAATCGGACTTCACACGAAGTTCGATACTTTCAAAAATGATCTTCGGTGCCGAATCGAGGGGGAGAACCTCGCCACAAGAATCAAACGTCTCATCCCCACAGGCCACTACACCACAAACACCCACACTTTCATTCCTAACGTCGCCAAACGGTCTAAGACCATTGAACGAAACCATACGATAACGAGGGGTCGAATTGCCGAGTGGCAAATCCACTCTCCATTTGACACTGATGGATGAAATGAATCCAGGTATATCGTTTTTATGATACGAATAGATTATCGATGATGGGTCTAACGAATCGGGCTCTAATAATTCCGATGACATACTAGAGAGGCTGGGGTCTTTCTTCAGTAGTAGGTCGCCGAAATATTCCGATTTGATGTATTGTCTTTGACGAGGGGAATCTATTCTGCCAACTTGCTCTGTTTTTCCGATATTGCTATGGGCAGAAGAATAAGAGAAGTATGGACATTTTGTTTGCGCGTGCTTCGTCGGTTTGATTGGCACTTGGGCTGTGAGCAGTACACTGTCTTCGGTGAGAGGCACTGTGACTGCCAGGGGTCCGCCACTGCCGTTGTAGATGCCACTTCCGCCATTTCCGGTTGCCGGGTTGCGAATTCCAGAGGCCAGAAGGTTTACATCCATAGAGTGAGCCCATCCTGCCTCTACGCTAGTTGCTGGCACAAGAAATAAAATGATGATTAAAAACCTAAAAGTAATGTGCATGTACATTAACATGGGCGTCGATCACATTTGAATCAAATTCAATTTTGAAACAGGCACTATTATAAGCAGTACATAATGGAGATGTTGCATGTGTGAGGAATTTACGATTTGACTGTTGATTCTTATGTAAAAGTTCGCTAGAAACAGGATGGTGCCACTAGTTTACTCTGAAATCAACTCCCAAGCTCGTAAAAAGCTCTCAAATCGAGGCCAAAATGGAGGGGATATCCCACGCTATTCTCAGAGTCCACCTCTGTATGAAGACCAACTCTCCATGCAAAGATAGGGAGCAAGTACATTAGCAGTGATGCCGTGTTTTCAGTTTTAGAGTCCCCAAATAAAGTGGCAGCCCTGTCAATGTATTTTCTCCCTATCTTCGCATGGAGAGTTTGTCTTGATGCAGTGGTGGACTCTCAGGATGGCGTGGGATATCCCCTTCATTTTGGCCTCGACTTGAGAGCTTTTTTTGAGCTTG
The DNA here is from genome assembly GCF_918797505.1 of Bemisia tabaci. Classification (NCBI taxonomy): domain Eukaryota; kingdom Metazoa; phylum Arthropoda; class Insecta; order Hemiptera; family Aleyrodidae; genus Bemisia; species Bemisia tabaci. Next base: position 15,926,478 of record NC_092801.1, on the reverse strand, counting down.
GGAGTTGATTTCAGAGAAAACCAGTGGCACCATCTTGTTTCTCGCGAACTTTTACATAAGAATCAATAGTCAAATCGTAAATTCCATACACATGCAACATCTTCATTGGATAGAACGAGAAAAAAAATTGAAAGTGCATTTAAATATTTGCAACAGAAACAGATAGATTTGACTCCCAACTTTAAGAAACGGTTAATAACTAATATTATTTAAAAAAAAAAAAAAAAAAAAAAAAAAAAAAAAACTTAATTTTACCAGTCTTCATCATTCATACGAAATCAATAATTCTCAACAAAAAGACTCTAAAGAAATTCCATGATAAGAAGGTAACAATGCGCATTTAAAATACCTGTAAGGAACGGAAGTTCAGAGAACCATGCCGACGAAAATATGATATCTGAAACTCCTTTTTCAGTGATAAGTCGCTGTGCAGGATTGCCAAACAGTATGTCGAAACAAATAATCACGCCGAACGTTACATTAAAGTCCGTCTCAAAAGTGCACAGATCCGCCTCTTTTTCAGCACTCACAGCTTCTCCGTAAAGATTATACTTCCGATACCTGCAATTAGCAGGCATGAGAGAAACATTATAGACGTTGAAAAGGTGACCCTAGCAAAAATGTTGATCCAAAATGTGAGGATTATGGTATTCAAAGCAGAAGACAACATCAAAGAACTCCACGATGACGTCATTTACGGGTGAATTGAAGACGTCTTCGACATGTGCATTGTGCCTCCATGACGTCATCAACGCGTGTCGGAAGCATCATCGCAGGTTTCTCGAAGACGATTTAACAGGATGTATAGTTTTGTTTCATCTGAGAAATCCTGATTTTTCCTGATTTTTGACTGCTAAATCCTGATTTCATAATTTTTCCAAATCCTGATTTTTTGTGGAGAAAAATTGGGAGCAAAATTGGCGAATTTGACTTCACGAAAATAACTCATAAAAAAATCCGATCGGACGGCAGACTTTTCTCAAATCCTGATTTTACGACCGATTTTTCCTCAAATCCTGATAAAATCGGGATTAAAACCTGACTAGCCTCAAATCGTGATGGAATCAGAAAAATCGGGAAAATCCTGATGCTAGACACCCTGTTTAACTCGAAAACAGCCGAATGAAATCTAAAAGCAACAAGGTATTCGGTGCCTAACAATTCAATCTGGGCGCAAGGACCAGTGGTGATTTCGCAAGTTGGCAACACTGGTTTCTCTCCATTTAAATCCATTACAAATGTCGATTTTAGGTGAGACAGGCTGCCTCCCCAAAAATCGATTGTTTTACATGCCTTTAAATAGAGGAAAAACAGTTTTGCCAGCTTTCAAGAATCGTCACTAAGGACAGGATTGCCACATTTAGAAAATGATATTCCCTAACATGTCCCTGATTTTCCTAACACATTTTGGTGGAATTCCCTGACAATTGGAGATACGACGGATGGTTAAGAAGGCAAAATTGAAAATAGTTTTCAGGCAAAATTTGTTGCTCAAAACCTCAAACCCATTCTGAGAGCAAATGAAGATGATTTAACAAATTTTCCCTAATATATTCCAGTAGCGTGGCGTGAATTGCGATACATCGATTGACATGTAATTTACACCTATGGCAAAGAATCGACTATTAAGGTGTTCGCTGCGAAAACCCCGTTTATCGATCCTTTTCCATAGGTTTAAATGGCATAACAATCGATACATCGCAATGCACGCCACGCAACTGATATATTCGTCATTTTCCCTGACATTTCCCAGTTTTCCCTGACTGTGGCAACCCTGCACTATGGTCCAAAACTCAAAAATAGGAAGAAAAAAGTCGGATAATGACTGAAAGATCCCGAAAGTTTCGTAACTGATGTTTTTTTGAGTCTCTAATTTCGAATTTGTTGTCAAATTGCCTACATTTTAATACACTGACCTATTAATTGTGGGCAAGTTCATGGCACGTTACGGCACGGCGGCGTGCTGCTAGCGCGAAACGCGCACTGACGCCTACAAACCTAAAGGGCTACTTCACGCATTGCGCAATGCATGACGTATCCGTTTAGGTTTGTAGGCGTCAGTGTGCGCATTTCGAGCTGGCAGCCGCGGGCGGCAGCACGCCGCGCCGCGCCGCGCTGTAAGGACGTAGGCAATCACTTTTCGCGGCTGGTCGATTTACACCATACCAAAATAAAAATAAAATAAATAAACAATGAAAAAATCAAGCAATCTATACAAAAATAAAATAAAACTAACTTGCAGCTACCTGGATATGATGCAGCCATGTCGATTGAACACAATGTTGGAATTGTAAAAGATTAGTTGCTCGGGTGGGCAGTCAGTTTCAGTTGAACAATTTACTTTCTCTACTAAATTGGCCACGACATAAATGCTGCTTTCCTTGGCAGCGTCGGAGAGGACTTTCAAAACCTACGGGAACATGCATGAATGAATCAGTTCAATTCTTGCTGTACTCGATCAGCTTAAAAGCTGAAACCTACGCCGTGGAATATTTTAATATTCCGGTTGAGATTTTCGATTTTCCCTCATTTTAAGCTATGGTATAAAGAATCGATTATTATCAAGGTGTTCGTTGCTAACACTTCGCACCTATCCTTTTCCATGGCAGATATATCGCTTTATCGCTAAGCACGCCACGCCATTGATGTGGAAGTTTTCAACCGTATTAAGTTTGTATAGGCAAGTTTCGAAAATAAACAAGATATAGCGCCTATCATTCCAATGTGTAAGATGACGAACAAAATTGGACAAAAATAAGTAAGAGATACGTTTTATGCTTGAAAAAATGTTTAAAGGTGATTCGATGGACGCTATATTTTATTTCAGAACGACATACGATATATAGCATCAATTAGTTCCATTTTTTCAGCAATTGTCATTTTTCTCGAATTTTGAGATCGCAATTCTGTTGTCAGGAGATAAAGAATTCACTTACCAATTTTGACAAACAAAGTCAACGTAATAAAGAAGTGTTTTTGGGAGGAAAAATATCGCATTCGATACTGATATCGAAACTGCACTCGCATGCGATATTTTCTCTCTCTAAAAAAACAACGCCGATATTACGTTGAATTTGTTTGTCAAAATTGGTAAGTGAGTGCTTTAGCCTCCTGGCAACAGAATTGCGATCTCAAAATTCGAGGAAAATGACGAGTAGCTGAAAAAATGAGCCAATCAATGCGATACATTGCATGTCGTTTTGACACAAAATATGGCGTCCGTCGAATCCCGTAACTGTCATAGAACGGAATATCCATTTTTTCAGCGCCGGGCAGTTTTCGAAGCAGATGTTGTCGATGAACCAAAGTAGATACCTCTTGATCAGGGGTGAAAGTATGTCCTTTTGACTCGAAAGGTTCAACAGGTGAAGGAATTTCAATGGCCACATCAATTGACTTAAACTTCGGCCTGACTGTGCCTGCTTCACCGAGCATACCAGTGATACCTGTTAGCCCACACTCAGGGAAAACAATAATCTCAGCGTCCTGAAACAAAATTGAACGATCTATGTAATTTATTTAGAGGCCATTCATGAATGTATGTAACCAGGGTATATAGTTTTTTTTTCATTTTGAGAAATCCTGATTTATCCCGATTTTTGAATGCTAAATCTTGATTTCATAATTTCTCCACATCCTGATTAAATCCTGATTTTTGGCGGAGAGAAATTGGCGAATGTAACTTCACAAAAATAGCTCGATAAACACATCCGGACGATCCTGATTTTACGACCGATGTTTCCTTAAGCCCTGATGCAAACGGGATTAAATCCTGATAGAATCGGGAAAATCGAGAAAATACTGATGCTAGACACCCTGGTAACGCTCTTGGGGAGGAGGTTTAAGAAAGGGTGTGATTTAACGGCATGCAAAAAAAAAAAAAAAAAAAAAAAAAAAAAAAAAAAAAAAAATCTAAATTCACGCAAATATTAACTTTCTCACGGTATCAACAACTAATCGATTATCGATATACTCATTGCGATCGCATACATCACTTTAATGAAAAATAAATCCGATTGGCACACGCCCGTCATCCATGGGACAAAAAAAGGAAACTGGGAAACAGGAATAGATTGGAGTCCCTTTATACTGAGAGTCAAGACAATGTGAATCCATTTCTGGTTGGCTCCCGTATTTTCATAGAGTAAGAGTCGTAATGTAATTGGGAGAGCTGGCGCCACTTTTAAGCATTTTCCATGTCCGATTCCGAGACTCCTGTGTGACGCCGGGTCACTTTTTCGATACATAATCGATTGTTTGCAATACACGGGTACCCGGCCATCCGATGACAACAACAACAACAACGGAGATAGGAATTACCACGTATTCCACACCGCCATTTTGGATCGAAAATGTATCGAAAAAGCGACCCGAACTCGGCGCGCACCGGGCTCGGAATTCGTCGAGCAGAACATGGCGCCAGCTCTCCCATTTACATTACGACTCTATGTACTCAATGCGTATTTTAGGCCTCCACAGTGTCACAAACGGGAATAAAGATTACATTTTCACCGATTGCAAAGATTATAATCTGGAATGGACCAGGGAATTACGGGTTCGGCAAGGAACACACGGAATGAGAGAAGGAACGGAGAAAGGAATTTAAGAATGGGCCGATCAAAGATTACAAAGAACGTTCAATTTCTGTAATCTTTATTCCCGTTTGTGACTCCATGAGGGGTGTTGTCTTGACTCTCAGTATAAAGGGACTCTAGAATAGATCACTTACTAATTTTTTGGCTTCCTTGATGAACGATACATGTTCGGCCGCATTTGCGAGCATATATTCTGCAACGGTGAAATTATCGTCCCACGGGCGAGGGTGATAATCAACAACCGCAGCCACGTACGTTTCGTCGTGTTCCATCTCACCGGGAAAGCTCTCTCTTCGGATGTAGATCACAGCCTGTAACGTAAAGCCCAAGTGCTTAATGGACGTATTGACGTGAAATGGAAATATGTGCAAGTGGAAAAATGGGAGAAGAGGCGGATTTACCTTTTTAGCACTCCTAGGCAAATCTTACAGTCGCGCTCCTCGCAGAACGGAAGACGGCGTGGGGGTCTGAGGGGGGTTTTCGCGGCCAAAAGGGGAGTCCGGGGGTGAAAACTTTTAAAATCTGGCATTTAATTAACGCAATTTAAAGCTACTTTTCGGTTATTTCAGAGAAAAATTTGGTGGCTCAAAAGCCTCTTGTGCTACCATATTTTTCAAAAGGTATAGGGAATTATAACAAAGGAAAATTAAATAAATGCGAAAAAAGGTTGAAAAAAGTAAAAGGAAAATTTTACTCACTAATGCAGAGGGGGCGCGGATTTTACGAACCTTGTCAGTAGACAAGGACAGATTCGCAGATATTCTTCCTTTCGCGCACCTCTTTTTTCGTCCTTAAATTTTTTTATCGATTTCAATTCTAGAACCCTTAAAAAAGTATGCACGTGTCTTAAAATTTTGCGCCCCTCAAAACTTTGCGCCCCTAGGCAGCTGCTTAGGTCTGCCTCTTGGGAAATCCGTCCCTGGATGGGATGTGCTCGTTAGTGCTCGGGCCATAAGAATGAATGGAACTTAAAAGCGCCAGTGACGTCAGCGCCACCCGCTTCAACCCATAGGATCGCTTAATGTTCCCTGTGTCTTCTTTGCCTATAGCTCTGTCTATCAATTCCAATAATCAGCTTGTAGACCCATTGAGAAATTAGGAGAGGAAGTTTATGACTTAAATTCGTAACTTTGAAAACTGTGAATACTTACGACAGCGATGCCTATGCCAACAAGCAGGGCGAGAAACAGTATCACTTTCATTTTCACCGAAATAAAAATAAATTGTTCATATTACAGGAAAAATTAAGATCAAATGACTATATTTACGCCCAATACTTAATCCTAGATGGAGGAAATTGAGGTAACTAATAGAGCATTCATCTGTCATCTTTTTCAGACCGTCATAAAAAGTAGATAATGACCCATAAATTGGCCTTATCTCAGAGGACACATAATCCAACTTCTCTGTTCCTGTATCTCGCATCTGTCGCCACCGATGTTATGGGGATTCCTTCAATTGTAAAATGATTGATCGAATTGACGGAATTCGAAATTTGACGCATCATGGAGAGCTGGAAATAGTATCTGAGCTTTATGGCAGGTCATGCGTTATTCGAAGGTCCTCATCTTTAGAATCGCGGCGCGAATGATAGATTATCGATGTTTAGGAATTTGAAGCTGTGGTAAATAATCGATTATTAAGATATTCGTTGCGAACACCCTGTTTATATCGATTCTTTTCCATCGGTTTAAATAGCAGATCGGTCGATATATTGCAAGGCACGCCACGCCACTGCTCTACTTGAAATCCTGAAGAAATCCACTGCCTCCATTAATATTTTGAACATTTTGTGCTCATCTGATACAAATTTTCTGGCTCCGTTTTTCTGGGTAAGTTCGATTTAACCTAAGTTTTACTCTATCATGCACAGATTTTCCGAAAAATTGACATCCCTCTCAAAAAGCTCGATTTATAAGGAAAATTCCGATTTCCCCAGAGAAAATCGAACTAACACAGAAACACGGAGGTCATTTTCAGAATCAGCGCTAAAAATCTACCCGGAATCAATTGACAAATAGTTGGAGAACCGACCCGTGTTGACCAGTGATATCATTACTATGGGCTCGCTGACCTAATTTTTCATTTCCTGTCAGCGGGCTGATAGTTGAAATTGGTAGACAAAGCGATAGACAAAGAAGACAAAAAAGATATGGAGGGATCCTATTGGTAGAAGCGGGTGGTTGCGATATACAAAGGAGGTGGGTACCGTGGCAGCGGCACCCCACGAGAGACCATATAGTTGGTCCATAATTTTCTCCCTTAATCTACAGGGTGTCCCAGGATTAAATACGAATATTGAAAGAGTCGATTCTTTGGGTCAAAAAAAGACGTTTGTGTGGTATAAATGTGTTTCCAACAACGCTTTCCATGGGCGCTACGACTCCCCAAAATTGGCGGGAAAAAATCGCCTTTTTGAAACTGCGGCACTGTTTATCAACCAATATTAATGGAAATTGGTAAGTGGGAGTAATTGTTAGCGTTCTTTTCATTTTTGACTTCTAAAAAAGGTAAAACTCATTTTGAGGGGGATTTAGGTGTACCGAACCTAAAATTGGCCAAAATTAATGTTTCTAGCGACAAAATTGATTTTTGACGGCACCACAAGATTCAACGTTAAAAAATATTGAGCAATTGTCTCCTGCGTTTTTACGCTATAACTCATCGTTTTCGAGATAATAGGAACTAAAAGGGGATAATAGGAGCTGATAATAGGGGGATAATGGGGCCCTCACGGAAAGCGTTTTTCGAAAAAAAGTCATACCACAAAAACGTCCCCTTTTGACCCAAAGAATCGACTCCTTCAATATTCGAACTTAATCCTGGGACACCATGTATAACAACCACCCATTTTAACCAATAGAATCGCTCCATACTTCTTATGTCTTCTTGGTCCATCGCTTTGTCTATTAATTTCAACAATCGGCCCGCTCTTCCTTCTACCCTTCAGCGGCGTCGATTTTCATGATTTTTGCGGCTATCGACAGGTGATAGTCCTTAGATAAACCCGATATAGATAGATTAACTCACGAGGGGCTGGCTGGAGAGCGGGGCTCAGAGGGGGGTTGGGTCGCGCAATCCCTAGTACATACATACATAACATGTACAAATACTATTAAACTGCTGAAATTTTTTCTCTCTGTTGCGTTTTCGCCAAGGCTAAATTTATTGTTAAAACTAAGTTAACGAACCGAAAAATTTAAGTGCGTCTTACCTGCAACACCTTCAACGTTCGTCACAACTACATGGACCGGGGTGAAAATTATTGACAAAGTGATCTGGTTTAAAAAACGAATTTCCCATGTAGGGCTCTCTAGAACTTCTTGTTAGTGCAGGAGATATCTTCCGGTTTAAAGTTTCAATTGCAGCCGCCGTATCTATACCTGGCCTATGACGTTGAGAAGTTTTTCATGATAAGAACTCGAGGGCGGCTGAGTTGCCAGTCTTTCGACTTTCCCTCTCATTTTCAGTTTGTTAATCGCAGGGCGACTGGAAAAATAAAAAAGAACTGAAAGTAATTGCAACTGTATATGGAATACGATACTGCAAAACAGTCAAGTGGTAGTGCTATCTTTAAAGCTAGCAAGGTTGAATCGATTAAGATAAATCTCTCATCTAATAAGTGTTATCGGTCAAGGAAATTGTGTAACAACTAAAGAACCCTTAAAAAGGGGTAAGAATTCCGTCAAGCCTGAGAGAATTTGTCACAAAATTAGTATGTAGGTATCTGATAAACTTAAAAAAAGAAGCGGGGAAAAAATGAATAATCTCTCGAAAATCACAAAAGGAAAAAAGAAAAGATGCTCTCACTCTGTTTTCCGTTTCAAACCTCAAAATGTCTCATATCATTTGAGGTCAAGGTTTTGTAAGTGCAACTGTATGCAGGATACTATATTGCAAGTCAGTCGAGTGGAGGTGCTATTTTTAAAGCCAGCAAGGTTGAATCGATTAAGATAAATCTCTCCTCTACGAGGGTCATCCAAAAATTAAGTTTCCCTACCTTGTATCTTCCGAACGAAAAGAGATAAATCAAATCGCTAATAGGGCATATATTAGGCATACTCTAAGCTTTAAAACAAGCTAAAGTTTTTGAAAATCGGTCGAGGGATTCGCGAGTAAACTTAATTTTACTGAGACAACCTCCTGTCGCCGCGTGCCCACCTCCGGGGTCAGGATGCGCGGAGAGTCGATTATAAAAGACTCAGGTTATCGCCTCTATACATCACATCAACAAGAAATGTTAAAGTTTTCATTGAGTAACTACCTTACTAGTAGTTAGTAGTAGTTACCTTACTTTTTGACGTAGTCTTCACATCTTCTTTGACATTTTTGGTATCATTACAGCAGCTTCTTGACGTCCTCCGCGTTGAAGATCTCGTCTTGGCTCCGAAACTAGTCATTGACAGCGATCTGCACTCCGAAATCAGTTGCTTTGCGTAGGGAAATTTCCCCCAATCCTTCAAACTTTCGTACTTTAGCTTCATGTGACTTTCATTTGTTCCCGAGCGGAAAAACTTCCACGATGGAAGCGATTTTCAACCGATTCAGAGGTAAAGATCGCTGTCAATGGCTGGTTTCAGAGTCAAGGCGAAAGCTTCTATATGTATACGCGGAAGGCATCAAGAAGCTGCTATGATGATACCAGAAATATCAAAAAAGATGTGGAGACTATGTCAAAAAGTAAGGTAAGGCCTACTCAATGAAAACATTAAAATTCCTTGTTGATGTGATGTATAGAGGCGATAGCCCGAGTTTTCTATAATCGACTCTCCGCGCATCCTGACCCCGGAGGTGGGCAGGCGGCGATAGGAGGTTGTCTCAGTAAAATTAAGTTTACTCGCGAACCCCTTGACCGATTTTCAAAAACTTTAGCTTGTTTTAAAGCTTAGAGTATGCCTAATATATGCCTTATTAGCGATTTGATTTATCTCTTTTCGTTCGGAAGATACAAGGTAGGGTAACTTACTTATTGGATGACCCTCGTAATAAGCGTTATCGGTCAAGGCAATGCAAGATTATAACACCTTGCGTTGCGCTTTTATTAATTATAGCGTTTTATTATTATGAAGATTAGATGGAACAAGGCGGCTGGGCCACATACATTTCAAATAAATTTTGCGATAAGTAAGGACTTACTATTAGTGGCAACTAATAGTGAGTAGTAAGATAATGTTTCTTTCGGACTAATTGTTCGTTTAGAAACAATGGATAATCCGGTCATTTCCCTGTGCAGATGAATGTTATATGGATGACGACGAGGATTTATCCTTGTTGCGAAATTTTGATAGTTTAGCCCATCTCTGGAGGAGCCCTGATATACGAGGAGAAACAAGGCTCGGCTCAAATTGAGCACCGAAAATCGAAGTCTTCGATCACAGAGACTGGTCTCTGATTACTGCTAACCGAAATTCGTTTCCTATGAACGAAAACTTAGGTTAAACCTTAACCGAAAAATATCGGTGCTCCATTAAAACCAACGCTCGATGTCTGTAAATGAACTTATTGTGACCCTCAGTGTGCACGCATTTTAATGATCAAAAGGAACTGTGCAAAAATGCAACCAAATCGAGGTAAAAGCGTTTCTGAACTCCGCGATTTGCGTAGTTCGGAACACGCTCCTTCAAATTTCTCGCGGCTGGGTGCAGTTTTCTAGTCACCGTATCTGGAAACAAACGACGACAGCTTGCGGGAACTTCCGTCAACTTGCAATCGACGAAAACCGACGATAGGTGGGTTGCGAAAACATCATACAATAATACAAATCTTATTTTGATCCCAAAAATCGATTCTGAAAATATTCTCGTTTGGCTTCGGGACACCCTGTACATCAAGGAGAAAGGGAAAAACTTACCTCTTCACAGAATCCTCTGACGTAAATGCTCTGCGAAGGACGGGTAACACACATGACCACTTTCAACTGCATTCACTAAACGTAAACACGGCAAGTCATTAAATTCAAGAGCACGAATTCACCGGTTCAATGTACGGCGCGGCGCGAAGGGCAGTATGATCAGTGGCAAGACGTGAATGATCGATTACATCTCCCCGTTTGAAGCTATGGTAAAGAATCGATTAATTCGGTGTTCGTTGCGAACACCCTGTTTATCGATCCTTTTTCATGGGTTGATACGGCAGAGCAGTCGATATATCGCAAAGCACGCCACGCCACTGAGCATGATAACGTGATACCCGGGTGCTGCTTTTCGAGGCGGCTAAGATTGACACACGCGAACTGATAAAACCAGTGGCGTGGCGTGCTTTGCGATATATCGATTTATCTGCCATTAAAACCTGGGAAAAGAATCGATAAACAGGGTGTTCGCAACGAACACCTTATTAATCGATTCTTTACCATAGCTTCAAATGGGGAAATATCGATAATCGATCCGTCACGCCTCGCCGCTGGCTAAAATACTCACAACACTCACAATCGTTAATCGGTGCGTATTTGAGTCATTGGAAATATTTCCACGGATAATAGCCCCAGCTGCGCACCCGCACACCATAGAGAAAAAAAAAGGAGGTGTTTGCATTTCGGGCATCTTGGAATTTTTTGATGACTTGATGACGTAGGTGGGTACAGCGACGTTTAGCTGAATATGAAAAACGGACCATAATGTCCGATTTTTTGGCTTAAATCAACTCATTATATAATTTCAAGCACTTTTTAAAGAATGACTTTTTTCCTTAAAAAAAATTCCTGCAAAAAATTGCAGAAGCACAGAATAATGGACCACTAGACAAGGTACGAATTTCAGCATTCTGATACATGTTTCTTAACCAAAATTTCACGTAAAATGCGATGCACCCAGCAAAAATTACCGAAATTAACTTTTTACGAAGATATTTAATGATTCTTGATGCGTGAATTCAACCACCTGCTCATGAAAACTCAATACTCTACGCGATTCACATCGCGCGCTAAACGTTTATCATAACAGTCTCTGCGATGTAAAAATCTGAAAACCTCAATCTTGACGGTTTGGCTCAGCTATAGCAAATTTCTTGTGGTTTGAACACATGATGGGAAATGAACATTGCTCGATTGAGCGAAGCTTGCTGAAACCGTTGTAGTGCGCGATTTGACTCAAGTAGAGCTTTGAGTTTCTTGTGAGCGGGCAGTGCAAATTCCTCGGAACCAATGTGAAATAAAAACGTTAATATCTTCGTTAGGAGTTGGTTCCAGTAATTTTCGTTGCACGAATCGTGTTCTACGTGAAATTCTGATAAGGAACATGTATCAGATTGCTTAAATTCGTACCTTGTCTAGTGGTCCATTGAGGAGTTCTTTGGAAGAAGGGTGTATAAAACTTGCATGCTGCTGAGATTGTGCGACTTTGTATACAATTTACTGCGAACCAAGTTACACATACATGATAATTATTCTCACAGATTTGATAAAACATGGCTTTCCTGGTAAACTTATGAATATTATCCTCCCAATTTTTCAGATAATTTTGTTCACAATGTCACCTAAAGCCCCTGAAAATTTTAAAGAAAAACATTCAGATCTTTCCTCAAAAATAAACATTTTGAGGAGGGAATTATGGCGACTCTCGAATGTTCATACGGCGTTTCTCCTTAGCACGGCAGTACGGCAGTCTTGTCTCACACTGGCCTAACATGAAAATGGAAAATACCCTTATTATGTGATTGAAATAAAATCGGTCGATTTTTAATCATTAAAACGATTTCTCAGTAGGAGTCTTTTGGATGATTCATGGCAATTTGACAAAGAACGGAGGCTTCTTTCGATTAAATTTTCCGCTCGGACGCTACTGAGCCCGTTTCCTCAATTTTGCAATTTTTTTTAAATATAGGTATGAAAAAAAATTACCAACAAGAAAAGGCGACAGAATCTCTTTTTCTTGAGAGTATACTAGTAAATTGCTAATTTTGTCGTCTTTCGGTGATACAAGAGACTGCACCTTTAATTAGTCGAGTTAAGAGAGAAACCAAACACGGAATTTGGGCTGAAGCGGCGCGGCGCCAGAGAGCAATGATGACGAGGACTTGAGATGTAAAGGAGAAGCCCTTGGCGCGGCGGTCGGCATGTAACATATATTAGCGCCTACAAGACTTCATGAATACTTCACGTATTCCGTCAAACACAGTGCGGTCAGCGCGAAACGCATAGCGCCAACAAGACTGCACGAATACTTCACGCATTGCGTCAAACCGTGCGGTCAGCGGTGGTTAGCGTGAAACGCATAACACCTACAAGGCTGTAGGAATACTTCACGCATTGCGCGATACACAGTGCGCGGTCAATGCGCGGCGGCGGACATTAAAACTATTAAACCACATTTATGTTTGTTCTTTCATAATTTTTGCGTTCACTTCTTATAAATGGAAAGCTTTGTCCACACAGAGATATGTTTACGGAACTTAACTTTCGCGCAAAGTTCCATGAAATTTTGCTAGTAGTGTTGATGGGGCTTTCGCAAAAAATGTATCCAACACGAGTAAACGTGTCTTATGCACCCCTTCCCCTCCGGCACGTTCACTTGATGGCTTTTATTGATGTTTCAAAAGGAATAAGAAGGGGGCGGCAAAATAAAGGCGGCCCATGGCCGGCAAGTAGGTAAATCCGGCCCTGAACCATACAATATTTCATTGGTGGCTTGAAGATTAATCGACTGCACACTGAAAAAAAAGTCTCGGTGGATTTACTAAGAAAATGGTAAAATTACGAATTCAGGGTTCTATTAGATCCCAGTTTTTTTTCTTGGTAAAATTACCATTTATGGAATTGGAAATTTTACCGAGAAATCTCGGTAAAATTATTGACTTCCTCGGTAATTTTACTGATCCTCGGTAAAAACGCCAATATTTTTTATCGACTGTGGTAGAATTACCGAGATAAAATGGCAAAGTTACCGGGAATTGATTACCAATAAAAGTGGTATTCTTAACTGAAAAACAGTAAAAATACCCGTTTTTAGGTAAGCTTACCAGTCTGCCTTGGTAAAATTACCAATCATTGGAAAAAACAAGTGAGATGGGAAAGGTACCAACGGACCTTGGTAAAAACGCCGAGAATTTTTTTTCAGTGCACAATCGCTATGTTACAGGCAAATACTGCTCTATGAGAATCGATGCGCAGGGGATTACATACTTTCCAGGCTTTATTAAAAAAACACGCGTGATATGAAGGAAAAAATTCCGGACCTTCTTACGAAATTTCCGCACTTTTTAGTACTTCCGGACGGCCCTTGAAAAATCAGCACTATTTCTGGACTTTCCGGAAGTCCCGGACTATTAGACACCCAGCAAATACAATACTAAGAGGGTTAGAGAAACGAGTATACATTCAAGGACCTACAAATCTGCGAGAATCAAGCCGAGGTTGATGATCGTCTTTAAGTCAAGGAATCATATCACACAGAGACATGGACGAAAAACTGGCGACGCACAGTGGATCGAGTCAATTAGAGAGGTCGGACATTATTTGGACTAATATTGCAAATATTTATGTTTATTTCGTCACATTTTAAATTTGAAGGGGCGCTCCTGCAAGAAAATTTCACGAGAAAACCAATACTGCCGTGCTAAGGAGGAACGCCGATGAACATTCGATAGTTGCCTAACCCTCGATGAAATGTTTATTTTTGGGAATATTTTTCCTTAAAATTTGCAGGAGCTTTAGGTGACATTACGAACAATATTATCTGAAAAACTGGAAGAAAAATATTCATAATTTTACCGGGAAATTCGTGTTTCATCGAAGGAAATTTGGCAACGCTTGAGGTTTCATACGGCGTTCTTCCTTAGCACGGCAGAATAGAATCAATTTTGGAACCCTAAATGTTGTATAAACGGAGTTATAAACATTTAAAGTTTCCTAATTTTGTCCGACCTTTCCCACTGACTCGATCTACTGTGCGACGTGGACCCTGCTCTACACCTACCTAGAGAGGGAAAACGTGCAAACAAATGAAAAAAATTTAAAATAAAATGACAAAAAAAAACATGCAATTTCTTACCTTAATTGAAGGAATGCCCCAAATGAAACAAGGAGCGAGCAAATCTCACATTCTCCTAAACAAAATGAGAAGAAATAAAACTTTATTAGAAAATATTAAGACATGATTCCCAATTTAGGCCATTCAAGACTGTCTACAGAAAAATACATCTCAGTAAGAGAAAAACCCCATAATCGGGCCACTGGCAAAGGTTTGAAGCAGAGGCGGATCCAACAATTTGGCAACACCGGATTCCCTCCGCTTAAACTTACGTTATAATCGATTCTCGTCGGAGCACCTGGCCCCTCCAAGAATCGATACATTTCCATAGGTTTAAATGGAAAAAACAATGTTGCCAATTTGCAGGCTCCGCCGATGATTTGAAGTGATCCGCTTTTCAACGGTCTCTGGGTTGAATTTAATGGACCGGTAGACACGGCAAGAATGGAGATGTTGCATGTGTGAAGAATTTGCGATTTGACCATTGATTCTAATGTAAAAGTTCGCGAGATACACGATTGTCCACTAGTTTTCTCTAAAATCATCTCCCAAGCTCAAAAAAAGCTCTCAAAGTGAGGCCAAAATGGAGGGGATATCCCACCCTACCTACCCTACCCTGAGAGTCCACCTCTACATCAAAACAAACTCGTCATGCAAAGATAGGGAGCAAATACATTAGCAGGGTTGCCGTGTTTTCAGTTTTGGAGTCCTCAAATAAAGTGGCAGCCCTGTCAATGTATTTGCTCCCTATCTTTGCACGGAGAGTTAGTTTTGATGTAGAGGTGGACTCTTAGGGTAGGGTGGGATATACTCGGCCATTTGGGCCTCACCTTGAGAGCTTTTTTTGAGCTTGGGAGTAGATTTCAGAGAAAACCAGTGGCACCATCGTGTTCCTCGCGAACTTTTACAAAAGAAACAGCAGTCAAATCGCAAATCCCTCACACAAGCAACATCTCCATTAAGATGAATTTCGCTGTTTTAGCTATCTCAGTAATTTCAGCTAAAAGAGATTCGAAGAATTTTGAAGGAAGCTCGATTTCGAAAATTTGACATTTACTACTCTCTTCGCTATCACGGCAGACGTGGATTTCATTAGAGAAGCGAGCAGCACAGCACCTTCCGGAACGAAAACGCGAGAGCGCCTTAACTCGCGGTGACGATAACTATTTCGACTCTTAGGAGGTGAAATTGTATCACTCCCTTTTGAAGGGGATTTATCTGCCTCTGAACGCTGACTCGTCCACTAGCCACTACAAAAAAACGTCTCTTGGATCCAGGGTCCAGACTCTCAAAAGTTTGACAAGAAAAAATACTCTTAATTCAATCGGAGTTTCGCTTGAATCGAGAGAAGAGCCTCTTGATTTAAGCGGATTTCCTCTTGATTCAAGCAAAGATCCCATTGAATTAGGAGTATTTTTTCTTGTCACCTGCTGAAGGGGGGGGGGGGGGGGGTCGCATAAGACGCGTTTACATACTCGTCATGGGAGCTTTTTTTTTTTGAAATTCCTGTCCACACTGGTATAAGTTCTCGGCGTTTTGAACGAAAGTTAAGGCGGCTAACTCTTGTACCACCAAAGGCCGACAAAATTAGAAATTTGGTACTATAGTTTTAATACTCTCGGGAAATGAGAGATTTTGTCGCCTTTTCTCGTGATTTGACACCTGTGTTTAAAAAAATCTCAAAATTTGCCGCCATGGGCCGCGGTCCATGTGTGCCGCCCCCCCCCCCCCCAAAAAAAAAAAAATCCGGCCGGCTGAATTTTGGAGGCAAATTTCAGAGATGAGGGGAGTATCCTTATTGGTTATTATATAGATTCTAAAACTGCGTGTCTTGATTACAGTGTTTCAAACCCATATCTTAAATATAAAGATACCTAATTTTATCCATGGTGATGAATCAAAATCATTCCATAAAATTTTCACAGGATAGCCTAAGTACTTAGGTTCTTATTTTTTACACTGGGAAGAAAAATCAAGGAAGTTTTCAAGGAATGACATTACTTAAATGGTTACCTGTCAACTTGAACCAAAGTCAGGTAGAATGTCTACATGTCGTAGTCTTACACAATTTTTTTTTTCTTTTTTTTTTCAAGTAGCCTATCGGCTAATCCCATTCAGCTCTATTCTTGCCTATCTTATCCTTTACTAGATTACTTTCCTGTCTGCCTCCCTCAATAATCTACCTTCGCCCTAATTGTCGTTTTGATACACCCTCCATTTAAATAGCAAATTCCTCTTAAACGCACCCAGCCCCAATTCTTCTAATTTGTAGCACTTGAATTTATTATACTCCCTCGCTCCTTTGTAGAAAATCATTTTGTCTACCGATCCCTTTTCCTGATATGCCCACCACGGTGCGTTTTAAACAATTTTAATGCGGTCAACATACCACCCGCGATTTTTTTGCGGAAATGTCAACTAGAAGGCCTACTGATTGAGGAACAACAAACCGCGAAATCTGTGATGGGGCCGTTTTTGAGAAAATGCGATTTTTCGCTTTTTTGGCGGGAATTTCGGGTCAAGGCGCTGAAAAAGTCAAGTTAGGCTGTTTTTGTAGTTCGTAAATGCATATCCTATACATTTTGAGTCAATCAAGTGCCAGTAGATAGCTATTCGTGCATATTGCCCAAAATTCATATCCTTAAATCCACAACTATTGGGTTTTTGGGGGGTTAGTCAAGGAGAAATCCGAAAAAAAGAGGATTAACCCGGAACAAATTGCTGAACAAACTTTTCCTACGTAAACTTCTTCAGTAGGTCCTATTGAACAACATACCAAAAGTTTACCACGGTTCGCTCCCGGAACACCCCCCCAAATTGCCTAAATTTCAAAATGGCGGCCATAATAAGGCCTCTGGGAGTTCGATTTTTTTAAAAATACGCATACAGTGTCATGTGAGGTGTCAAATTCCTATGTAATTTTGGTCGTAGATTTCAAATATGAAGTAAAAAAAGTCCCTTGATCAAAAGGGGGTACCCCAAATCCAAGATGGCAGCCAATTTTGAAAGTCAAGAGGGTGGATTTTTAAAAAGTTCGCGTGATAAGGCAAGTGAGGTATCATTTCTTATGTAATTTTGGTCGTAGATTTCATTTATGAAGTCATAAAAGCCCTCAAGTCAAAGGGATTGCTCCAAATGCAAAGATGGCGGCCAGCTTTGAAAGGCAGGAGGGTGAATTTTTGAAATGTTTACGTGACATCCCTAGTAAAATAGAATCAACCTGACGTTTCATAAACTACCCTGAGTCAGACTAATTCAGGCTGATATCAATCTGACTCAGGGTAGTTTATGAAACATACCCTGACGTCAGGTTGATTCTATTTTACTAGGGATGTCACGTAAACATTTCAAAAATTCACCCTCCTGCCTTTCAAAGCTGGCCGCCATCTTTGCATTTGGAGCAATCCCTTTGACTTGAGGGCTTTTATGACTTCATAAATGAAATCTACGACCAAAATTACATAAGAAATGATACCTCACTTGCCTTATCACGCGAACTTTTTAAAAATCCACCCTCTTGACTTTCAAAATTGGCTGCCATCTTGGATTTGGGGTACCCCCTTTTGATCAAGGGACTTTTTTTACTTCATATTTGAAATCTACGACCTAAATTACATAGGAATTGACACCTCACATGACACTGTATGCGTATTTTTAAAAAAATCGAACTCCCAGAGGCCTTATTATGGCCGCCATTTTGAAATTTAGGCAATTTGGGGGGGTGTTCCGGGAGCGAACCGTGGTAAACTTTTGGTATGTTGTTCAATAGGACCTACTGAAGAAGTTTACGTAGGAAAAGTTTGTTAAGCAATTTGTTCCGGGTTAACCCTCTTTTTTTCGGATTTCTCCTTGACTAACCCCCCAAAAACCCAAAAGTCGTGGATTTAAGGATATGAATTTTGGGCAATATGCACGAATAGCTATCTACTGGCACTTGATTGACTCAAAATGTATAGGATATGCATTTACGAACTACAAAAACAGCCTAACTTGACTTTTTCAGCGCCTTGACCCGAAATTCCCGCCAAAAAAGCGAAAAATCGCATTTTCTCAAAAACGGCCCCATCACAGATTTCGCGGTTTGTTGTTCCTCAATCAGTAGGCCTTCTAGTTGACATTTCCGCAAAAAAATCGCGGGTGGTATGTTGACCGCATTAAAATTGTTTAAAACGCACCGTGCCACACTTTATCCCCCAATCTTGTTCCTTTAACATTTTCACACTCAATCAGTTCTTTTATTCCTTACAGTTACCTACATGATTTTGGAGTTTCATGGTCGGTGCGCTGTATGGATAGAAAGATGATCATCACGAGACTGAGGCAGGTGACTAGGTACTAAAACCACCAAACAGAAGGTTCAAGGCATCCGGGTGCGCAGATTAGAAAAAAATTAAAGAAGATAGACCACTCAATGGATGGTTCATTTCAAAATTAATCCACCGATACAATTTTCTTATACTTTGAGCTACTCGCTGGGGCCCATATTAGGATCTCATATCACTGATAAAACCGGCCAGTGGAACAGTGTCGAAATGCCAAGTAAACACATAAATTTTACCGATCAGCAGTAAGTACATCAAACACAGTACTTAAAGTAAAAATTTCATTTATTCAACTGGCATTTTGACACTGTTTCACTGGTCATTTTTATCGCGGATGCTTCGACAACACTCCTGCCAAAAAATTGATGTCATTTTGGTGGAACCTGCTTGGGGTTTGGATTTTTCATTCACATATAATTGAAAAGAGATGAGATCAGTCACTATAAGCCCGTATTATAAGATGAAAGTAGCTCTCAGGGAAATGTTAAGGTGCTCAATGCCTCAAGGTTTGTGGTTTGAAAGAGAGCAGTGGACGTTAGGAGTCGTAGAGCGCGAGGGAGTGCTGTAAAGCAACTTATATGTGTGTAAGTAGCTCTCAACTTCCTCACTTTTGATCAAATGATGCAAGCTTCGAGAATGTATAAGCGTCAAGCAGTTGATTGTGCTTGTCAGACAGCAAGCCCGAGAAAAATTATTGGTTAGTTTATAAGTCAGGCAGATTTGGAATGTAACATGCCAAAAATCATTCGCAGTCAAATTGAAACCAGAGGTAAGCAGCACACGACTGAGTGATCAAGGAGCTCCAGCTATTCTGCTCGCTACCTATTAAGTCATCTGTGATGTGAGAGAATGACCGACACTTACTAGCTTTACTTGGACTGATTTCAACAAAATGGGATTCACAACTCAGAAGTTACTGTCAGCCGCACTAAAACCTGCGTTGGCATGTATGATAAATGAATAATTTAGGCCTTGTCAGAGTCACGTTATCCAATGTTCTTGCTTGACAGGTGAGCGGCAGTAAGCCATTGGGGTTAAGATCGAAATACGATCCTTCACGATGCTTACCAGCAGTGATGCTTAGCATTACAAAGGATCGTCATTATCGACGTCATGTAAAATCTCTGTACGTTCTCAGGGAAGTAGAAAATGATACAACCTACCTTGAACTGAAGTTTGGATCAGATTGTTGTTGATCGGGAATTGAACGGCACTTACAGAAACGGAGGAATCAAGCAAATTCTGGAAGGGTCAAAAGACCACGAGATCGTGAAAACCCGAATGAATTAGATAAACTGATTACTGGCCGATAAGAATGCAAAGGAATTTCGAAAATACACGTTGTGTACACACGGCTCTACGCGTTCTGCGTTGTTATTGTTGAGAATGTGCTGAATGTGCATGTGCCATGTGATAGTGTGTGACCAGTGTGACTCAGTATTCTCCCTGCTCCAATCAGGTGTTCAGAATCTGAATTTTTCCCTCCAAATCTCTCCGCTAATCAGATTGCCGCATTCGAGCTAATTTACCCGCGAAAATTTGAAATACCACCTGCAACATATTTTTGCCGACGGCGGCGACGCGACGCACAGTGGACTGAGCCTGTGGAAGAAGACATGAAATTGACAAAAATTGTAATATCTTACGTTTATCTCGTCACGATTAATTTTAACTTTAAGGGATGTTTTTCGTGGAAAATTTTACGAGAAAACCGATGATACTACTTTCAAATTATCAGAATTTCATATTTATGAAGATATACGCTTTTAAAATTGTTTAAATCATGTCCGACCTCTGCCATTGACTCGATTCACTGTGCGGCGGTGAAATACGGAGTCCGTTTCAGAAATCAGTAGCGGCGCGGCGCGTAATGGGTGCAGTTGCTGTTGCACCCAAAAGATTTTGAGAGATTTTTTCCCCCTTTCTTTTCTTAATTTATTTTTCCGAACTTGTTGATGAAATTACCTTTCTCCCGATCACTTTTTATCCGGTTTTCAGACGATAGCTATTTCGATGTTAATCATCATCATCAGGTCACTTCGACTTCGATTTCAAACCGACTGCAGCCCGATAAAAATAAGTTCAACTTTAAATTTTCCGAACTTGCTTTCGTCAGTGAAACAGCAGATTGTTTGTTGAACCTATATCGACGGTCAAAGTCGGCAATCAAATATCTCGTTTGCGGTGTCTGAAAATCTCCGCCTCTATATTATTTTCTTAAAGGTGAACAAATTGATATCATTCCTTCAAGTTTTTGCAGAATTTTCTTCGCACAGAGAAGAAAAATCACGGCAGTTTTAAAGAATTGCCGTTGAGTGGTTTTCCGTTTAAAAAATAAAGTATGACAGGAGGTCTGCGACGTCGCAAACCGAGTTAAGTGATTGCCGACTTATTACACCGTCGCTATACAATTGAATTATGATCCAATTCTGTGCTTCCTCGAGCGTCAATAATAAAATCACGATTTGAGCATTGACAAAGGGAGCTCACTAACTCTTTTCCTGCGGTCCACCTTAATTGCCACGGGCAGCCCGGTAGACAGTGATGTCTGGATCGTAGTGGTGGGGATAGGCACGGTGCGTTTTAAGTCACACATACCAATGTTCTTGGCAATGGCAATTGCGCTTTCAACGTTTGAAAGTGAAATGAGTTTACTGTAAACTTTGTTTAAACGTTATTAAGTATTTGAGGTACTAGTGTTAGTCGAATTTCTAGCGATAATGCTGCGATTTTTATGCAATAATCTGGTGGAATGAACTATCAAAAATTGCATTTTAGATGGGCTAAATTTTCAAAATTTTCCGAAGGAGGCCCCCCGGACCCCCCTTTAGCCTGAGGACAGGGCATCCCCAGTGCCAATTGTGATTTTCTTAGTTTTGAAAGGGGTCCGAAGGCCTCCTCCAGGAATTTTAAAAAATTATCATCTCAAGAGCAATTTGAGCTGTGCTGACCAAAAAATGATCTATCATCAATTTCCACGATGAAAGATCTGTCACGCACTTAACAGAATCCCTTACATTTTTAGGCGGCCAAGTAGATTTCTGAGGGGCTAATGTATTTTTTCTCCCTATCTGGGCATGGAGAATTTGATGGTTACAGAGATGGACTCTCAGCATTGCTGGGGGGGGGGGGGGTGTCCCCTTCAGGACAACCCTAAGTTTATGATTTTTGAAAATGCTCATGAATTTATTTCGGAGAAAATCGGTGGCACCATCGTGTTTCTTGCATAACTTCATGTAAGAAGATGCACTTAAATCACAAATTTCTAACACATGCAAGAGCTCCATCGTTGGGAACTTTTGATCCAAGTTTGATTATTGTAACTTCGAAGGCACACAATTATTTGGAAAACCGCTGAGCATAAAGGCTACTAAGATTGATTTTAAGAAGTGAATTTTAATTTGAGTTTCTTAAGAATTTAAAAAGGATAAAAAAATAAGAAGAGTCCATTGAAATGATCAGCAATAAGCTTTAGAAAGTGAATAGGAATGCTCCATTAGAGCTCTGAAATAACCTCAAAAGAAAATCCGCATAAAAATATTGAAGGAGGGTTTAAGATCGGGGGGAAAAAAAACCAGATCGAAATTTATGACAACAATTTATTATAAATGAATATGCGTGAGCGTGCGTACTTAATCATGTGTGTACAAATACATACATAAATACTTACAAATATAATATGTAAAAACATTGTATCTCATGCGCATGTATGCGAATTCGTAAATAAGGCACTTGCCAACGTGATGAACAAAATTACATGGTATCTGTTTCAAAATAGGAGCATAACAGGTTTTGAAAACTTTTAAAATATGAAAGAGACAAGGGCGATTCTCATACATTGGTAACAATGTTTTTCCTCCATTTAAACCAATTACAAAAAACTTATTACAGGGAACAAAGCTTACCTACCTTGACAAAAATGAATTTTTTGATATACGTTTAAATAGAAGTGACTCGGTGCTGGCAATTTGCAAGAATTACCAATGGAAGAAATTACCGATTAGATGCACCAAAAAAAAAAAAAAATGAAACAACGTTTTGATACTTAAATGCACAACTCGGCTAACCAAGTATCACCTTATAGAACGGAGGTTAGCACAGATTGCTCTGTTGAAAATCTCGATCTTTTTCATTCAAACTAAATTTGCTTTCACCACCTGTTAAATAATGAAAATGAGGTGGTAGATAATGCGCTAAAGTAATTTGACGCTCATGGTTGATTGCTAATGCTTGCCAAATGTTGAGAGGTATCTAGTACACTAAACTTCGGATCGAGCAAGCTCATAAGCTCAGATTATCAGAACTAATTTTTGGGAGGACTGACCTTTTTTCCCTTTTTTTTTTTGTATTTTTTCTTAGAGGACAAAGCAAACCTGTTTCTATGACTGCAGAGGTTCTGGAGACCAGATACAAGGAAAGATACCAGATTTTTTAAAACAGGCATACAGTTGTTTTATTATTTCTTTTACTCGTAAATATTTAATCCAGTATTTTATTTCAAAATGTTCACTTTATCACGGATAATAAACACAGAATGTCAAATTGAGCTCATCATCGTCTCTGTAACTCCGTATTGTCTAAACTTTCTGTACTTCGGCTGCCACATTCAATCAGTAAATCCAAAAGTTAGTGTGCATTGAAAGTTCTGAACAACCGAAAGCCAACTTTGAAAGAATCACATTTAAAGGGTTGCTTTGGAGAATAGGCAATCTTACTTTTGCAATGCACGGAATCCTATTAACTTAAAATTAGTAAACTAAAACTCTTAAGAAACAAAAAATACATAAACAGATAAAAGCAATTACATCAGATAAATCAAAGAGAAGGAATGTCACATGATATTTTAAGTTCCACAGAGGGTTTGTACATTTAGGCCCAGTTGAAACAAGTTTTAAAAGTCACCATTTTTTATTTCATGTTATCAGCACATAATTCAATGACGATTTTTTTATGATTCTTGAAATTTTGTGTGAATGGTAGAAATTTCATAATGAACCTAGGACCTAGGAGTGCAAAAAGTTCAAAAACTCAGACCATTTGTAGCAATTCAGCGTTTTTGCCTCCCGGCTTTCCTATATATCTTGTATTAGACTCCAAGTCCAGAAAAATAAAATTTGAGCTTTGATACTATGTTTTTTCAAACCTCAGAGCATCATAAAGAAATTTTTTTGGGAGGTAAACAACTGAGCTCTAAAAATAAGAATACCAATGCTGTGAACAGTAGAAGAAATACATTTCGACGGTGAAACTACCAAACCACTTATCTCGGTTTGCGACATCGCAGACTTCCTGTCATACTTTATTTTTTAAATGAAAAACTACTTAACATCCAGTCTGGAAAATTTCTGTGATTTTTCCTCTTTGAGCGGAGAAAATTCCGTGCAAATTTCAAGGAATGATATTGATTTGGTCTACTTCAAATAAATAAAATGTGAGCGTAGATTTTTAAACACCGCAAACGAGATACGTGGTTTGGTAGTTTCACCATCGATTTCTGGAAAAACGCTGAACAAACTACAAGAGAAATGCAGATTGAGAGTGCTCCTGAAAACCACAGCTGAGAAAAGGGCGAATTTGCTTGAATAAAAATGGCACTAGGCAGGTTGCATCAGTAACAATGGAGAAATAATTACGTGTGACATTAGGCACAGAAGTTGCAATTTAAGAGATTAAATTTTGGTCCTTTTCCTAAGATAGCTCTAACATTTTCTCTTGGGCATTTTGTCTGAAAATAAAATGATAGAAAGGTTAGGCTATGCTTGTAACAAGATTTGTTATTTGTGGTCCAATGGACTCATTGAGTGACTACATCATGGTTTCATACCGTGGTTTTGATGATAAACAGACAAAAACTTTGTTGTATTCGCGATCTGGGGGTAAAATGCCACTAGGTGTTTCTTGCAATCAGACATTTTCAAGTTGATTAAGTCATTAATTGGTTTTTGAACCTTCTAAAGAAATAACTGTAATGAAGTATGGCAAATAACTCAAACAGAATTTGGACATGAGGTTATGTTTATTTATTTTCATTTGAACCATCGCAAATTAATTATGCAATTGTAGCATTGTGTGTGTGTAGCAAATGATTGTTTATGACAGTCCTGCATTTAGAGACCTCACAGAAAAATGCCTGATTCCATGGGAGAAATTGCTACTTATTTGCCCTAATTTTTCAGGATAGTGAGCAAAGAAAAAGAAGATAGGGTCATCACTTTTGGAAATCACTCAAAACTAGAGATTTGCTATGATTCGCAGATTGCAAGATCGGGCATTTGTCCGTGCATACAAAAAATAATCACCATAAAAAAGTTATACTATTTACAAATTGCGCTTTCGCCCGAGAAAAGGAGAGAGGTAGAAGCTTTAAAAAGATACCCTGTTGAGTTTTTCAATGCTTTCCAAGTTGAAAGTATCCTAGAGTGAGGCAAAAGACATACTTTGGACGCCGAAATATGCAATGGTGAGTGACATTCTCACTTTTTTGGCAAGTTACCAAGTATTAATGATAGCGGCAGATTTTCTTCAAATTTTGTGAGCAAAGTTTTACAATGCCATGGCAACATTTTCATAAGAGACAACCAGAAATTTCCATGGAGGCTCTCTGACTCTATTATCCTTGGTTGTTTTCTTGTGGTTGTGCTAAATGCAATTATGAACGAATGCATTTGAATTATGTATAAAAACTTCTATTACTGGAATATGCTACAAGATTGATAACCTGAGACAGGTTTTATTGATGATGACAATCTCTAATGGAAAAAAATATCATCAAAAAAGGCAAACATAGCATCATAATTGAAGGCCTTAGTTTCAGTTCAAATTCAGAATTTTTTATGACAGTTTATCTTTACTAAGCGAAACGATGTGACTAAGGATTGGACTGAAGATTTGATAGAATTTCACGATATCTTAGACAAAAATTTGAAGTAGAAGTATCAAACGGTTTTCTCTAAAGTAAAAAATTGACAGTGGATATTCTGCAAGGGTGTAACTAAGAGGTACCTTTCCTTCACCAAGGTATTAAAGTAAGCAACATGTCCTGTGGGAATAAAATTTAGGTTTGAGCAACAACTTAAGCTTGAAGTATTAAAATTAGAAGGTAAGAGCTACATACAGGAAGAAGAAAATAATTCAAGTTTCATGTGACAGTTTCCTCTCTTAAAACTACTCCAGCCAGAGAACTTTGCATTCAAAATTTTAAACTGCAAATATTGTACTTGGTGGTTTTGAACAAAGAAGAAACCTAAAACTGTTTTACTATCGAGAAAATGAGCTGTGAAGGATAAATTCTGAATAACAATTAAGCCCATTCTAATAAAATTCTAGCTTCAGGCCAGGTAGCTCATTTATGGTTTATGCATTAATGCTTGGAAAAATAAAAAAATAAACATAAATCAACAAGGTTATGAATTTCCAGAAGTACCGGAACTATGAACCCATCACCTAGTTTGTTAAGTACCTTGGAAATGAATGACATTAAAAACTAAATACAGAGGTTTGACAGATAATTAAAGCTTCCTGATAAAAACATCCACACCCTTCGAAAAGAGGATGAAACTGACTTAATTCTACGAAACTGATTTGCTTGGAGTACCACAGTGATTTTGTTTCCATGAGACTGAATGAAAATAAAGAAAATTGACATTAAAAGGACTGACATATGATAGATGACCAAACACTCAAGACCATTTTAGCTGACAAATTTTTAACAGTATTGCACAAAAATGGATATTGTCACCTTCTGTCCCAAGTATCACAAGCGCTGTTCACGCGTAGACGCTAAGTTGCTGAATACCTCAATATTGGTTTTTTTTTTAAACTTCTGCACGAGCTTCCATGAATATTTGAGGAATTAATCTTGAAAACAAAATAAATATTCAAGTGATTCTGTTCATCAGTTTTTCTGTAAAAAATTGGATAAGTTTGAAAACAGTGCCTAAGCACTAATGGGGCTTAAGATACTTCAGTCGAGAAGTGACGATTTATCAGGTGGACGGTACAGTTTTTGGTTTGAAAAACATGGTTAGTACAAAATTTCCTTATTTTATTAACTTTTCATCTTGGTTTTCCTGCTGATTTAAAGCAGTATGAACAAACAATCACATGAAAAATAAATGCACATAGAATAACTTGAAGGGTAGTAAAATTAATTTGTTGAAAGATTTCGTAAAAGTCTAAAACATTTGACATATACTTGGAATATTTTGAAAAAACTTTTCTTGGAGGAGGCAATCAAAGAAAAATTGTGTTTTTCCACAAAAAGACACTGTAATTTGTAAGTTTTAAAGAGTCGATAAAATTTTGCCTAAAAAGAATGTTCAAATTTTGACAATCAACACAATCTTTTTACCTAATACAACCTCTTGAAGGCAAGTAAACTAGAAAATGGAACCATTGAAGGTTCAGTTTCTTTTGCTGGGTTTTAAACTTCCTTTCGACAGATTTTCAGAGATTGTGGGGGGGGGGGATTGATTAAATACATACAGAAAATTAAGAGAAAGCTGCTACAGTTATCACAGACTTGAAATATCACAACTTTCGAGCAGAAAGAGAAAGAAAGGAAAATAACTGTGATAAAGGTTCATCCTTTCCCACTGTTTTTTTGGTTCTTTTTTTTGACTTGTGCAACCATTATTTTCATTCTAAGAAAAAACTATTTTATACACCAATCTGCAGCACCTAGAGACAAAACATTATTAAGACTTTGTGCTCCCAATCAAAGCAACGTAACCAGGTGATGCGAAAGTTAAGTTGGGAGAACAACGCTGTTTTTAACCCACTGATGATTGATGAGGAACATTTTGAGCGTATGATTTATCAAAGGGTTGTTTGAGAATGCCCATGTAAGCATTTTACAAGAAATTTTTTTTCAGATTATGTTAGGTTTGCTTAATCATTTGCTCAACATTTTGTTAATCTGTTATAATTGGGTGTGTAATAAAAGCGTTGACTTTTGAACAAACATAACTTTCACACAACGGGGAAAACAATTGTGTGATGTCTCTGAAATATTGTAGGCTAAGTGCAAAAAATGCGTACTTCAATTGCAACGTTTGAAAATCTTCAATGGACCTGTCGCAAACTATTGCTGGAGCAAAAATAAGAGTTGAAGCTCATAGAAAGTGTCTCAAAAATCACAATGAGCGCATCGGCAAAGTCTGAAATGCACTTCTTACTACACAATCTGCTTAAGAAATTTACGTTTCTTCGAGCTTTCTGCTTCAAAAACGATACCACGGCACAGGTGAACATTTCGTTATAGGAGTCATTCCATCCAACCCCTGCTCACAAGGATACTACTCAATATTCAACATAGGCGACGCCAATCCGCCAAAACACATGTGACGATACAATGATTCTAACCACCTGATAACAATCGGCATGTTTAGATTCACATTTTCCTTGCATTGTTAGATATCTGCCTTGATTGACCTCAAACTCTCTTCAACTTGCACGCGGAAGTGTTGGCCATGTTGAGCAGCGATTGAATGGAACGACTCCTCTAACGAAATGTTCACCTGTGCTGTAGTATCCTTTTTGAAGTGGGAATCTTAAATTCGTAATCGCAAATTTCTTACACAAATAGTAAAGTTAGGAGTGCATGTCAGAGTTTGCCGATGCGCTCATCGTGGTTTTTGAGACAGTATTTGTAAGGATTAACTCTAATTTTTGCTCTGGCAAAAATTTGCAACAGGCCCATTATGGTTTAATTTCCTTGAGGAAAAAATGCTCAAAATGCTTCCTTGCAATATTGGGCAATTTTTTATAATGAGCTAAGAAAATACACAAAATATCTCGAAAGAAACTGTTGGTTGGTTTTCTGCTAAAAAAATAAATCATAAGGGGAGATTTAGAACATTGTGATCTACGATACGCAATTTCCGACTTTTGCCATAAATTTTTGTTTCTAGCTGCAACTAAATCGGCTAACATTGAAAAATAACAAAGCTGAATAAAGGTAAAAGGAGAGCCATGGAGAAGTTGCCATATATTTACTTTTCCAGACTCCAGTGACAATCACACACAGTTTTTTCGGAAACTTGAGCCAAAATTAAAAAATATTCACATGAGCACTTTTGACAGCTCATTGACTGCCATTTTCCAAAACAACAGTTAATTCCAATACAATGTTTTAGTTTAAATATTCCAATTTCAGTGCCGAAAAAAATACATAAATGAATAAAACATAACAAACATAACAGGAAGTAGGAGAAAAATGCTTTGTGTAAATGGGACGCAGTTTCCGCTAAGTTTTCAAGAAGCCAATAATGTTACATTAAGACCTACACACACGCTTTCCTGCTGAATTATATTCAGCTGAAATTAAAAAACCTACTTAAAATAATGTTAATATGTTAGACATAATTTTATTTCTTACTGGATTCTTGATTAGTATACTCTGCGCTTTGCTCAAGACTAATATCATCACTTCAAGATAGTTGACTCCCGGAAATGAAACTTCCTTCTCCAAAAATATGAAGATTGTGTGCTCTTATGGTTCAGTTTTTGAAAAGCGATTCCCTCATGAGTATTCGCTGCAAACGATTTGAATAGTTGAAAGCCCCGGGGCTTGATGGATTCACTTCCTTCTCCAGGACAATTATCAAAAGTCAATCAATAGCTTCTCGAACAACCTGGGGTAATGAATAGGATTACTTGAATCGATCAAGGTCATTTGATGGTCAATTCCTTAAAGAGAAACAATTTGGAATGACACTGAGTAATTGTAAAATATCATAAGTAGGAGCAAAAAGGCACGAATTCATTGCAATATAGCTCCGCAAGTTGGACGATAGAAGATTCTGGCACCCATGGGATGATCCATACCTTATTTAAACTTCTATTTAATTTTTTCTCGAGATAGTATGATTTCAAGAAGAAACAATTTTTGCCTGTCAGTGGGTGGATTCTGTTCGGATAATATTTTCTTCTGCTTCAGTTTGAATTTTAATGAGCAAAAAAAACATGGTTTCAACTGGAGAGTTAACAAACTTGATACATATAATGAGACGAGGAAGTTTTAAAAAAAGTGTAAAAAACTTATCAAAATTCAAATAACTGTTACACAGAGACCTCCTGTCTTCTTATGCTAGAAACTAAACAATTTAAAAACATTGCTAGTACGTATTTACATATTTATAAATGAGACTTTTGAACAAGAGGAAAAGACAGAAGATAGAGAAACAAATTTTGAAAAAATAAAAATTATTTGGGCGATAATTCAAAATAAAACGGACCAACCGATATTTTGTGCTGATGGAGGGGGCAGCTCGTATTAAAATGGTGAGAAGAACATATTCTGTTGGTTCTGAAATGGAGAGGAGTTAGACATTCCACCTGAAAAAAGATAAAAAGAATCGTTAAGTATCAAGTGACACAATTTTTAAAAACTCTTAAATTCCTTTCCTCTTTCTTATCAATTTTTGAACATATGTTTTGGATAGCTGCTGCTCATCATTCGCAGTAATGCTCTTTGTTGTTGCAGTTTCTGGCTTTGGGTTATTTGGTCTATGTTGGCATTAGACTACATTTTGCAATTAGGAATTACATTTCCTGGCTCATCTGTAAAAACATCCGCATGTGTATGGGGGAACCAATGGCACATACGTTGTTTCTAAACTGTTAGGGTTATCAAATTGGACTGCATTTTGTAGTTGGGGGCTAAAATTTCTGATTCATCAGTAAAAACACAAAAGTCCTTAAGGAAACTAATAGTTACTAAGGAAACTAATGATAAATACGTTGTTCCTAAAATGGGCAAAAAATTGTAGTTCCTAATTGCAAAAGGAAGTCCAATTGTGTTTATCTATGAGCTGTTTTCTTCTTAGTTTGAAAAAAAAATGGTGTGCTCCTTCAAAGTCAACATTATAAAGGTTCTCTTTCTTCTTTAAAATTGCAATTTTTCCCATGATATTTAGATCCCTTGTGTTGGTTACCTTTCACCCCAGTTGCGGGTTAAAATCCACCATATGCTAATGTAAGGATAACTTAATTAAAACAATATTTTCCCTTTATAAATTAAACATCTTCAACAATAATACAAATTGCTACCTCAAACTAGTTTATTTAAACGCAAAGGACCGACTTCTACATTCTCTGTATTTAATCCTAAATCAAACCGTGCATATATTTTCAGATGAAACTTCATAGATGATTAATTGAAAAGAGGGAGTCATGAGATTAAAAACACTGACTACATTGAACAGAGCAGTTGAAAATGAAGGACACTAAAATTTTATCATTTCAACTGAATGTCATCAAGGACGCCGAACCAGACTTACCGACGGGCGATTTGACAGGAGAGGAATTCGCTAATTGATTCATCGAAGGAGAGTTTGATGCTTTCGAATTTTGTTTTGCATTGCTTAGAGAGAGATTATCCAGGTCGATGTTTAGGTCACCTAAACCTTTCCACGTTTTTCCGACCTGGGAAAAGAACAAATCATGAACTGATATTAAAGCATCAGTGGCACTTATTTTTAATGATGGGTCTGTTGCAGGCAAGAGATACAGCCAAATAAATACACTCATTACAGGTTCAATCACACAAAAATCTCATTAGACCCATCAAAAGGTCTGAAATCCATTCCTTAGTGTGCAATTTGCGTGCTTTGTAACACGTTTTTACAAGTTTCCCGCGTCTGCGGGCAGTTTTTCTTAGTCACCGCGGACCAGATTTCAATCTTTTCAACAATCGTCCTGCTGATAATGCATTTTTAGATGAATATTTGCTTATACAGAAAACTTAGATAGGGAAAAACACACACAAAACCTTACTATCGTTATGTAAAGTCTTCCTATCACTGAATTTTGTTTTGGTAAGTACAAACAGTGATCACTGAACACTCTCACTTCAAGGACTAGCAGGAAACTTCACCATGCTAAGTTATCTCATGAAATTACCTCTCTTGATCTTAGAAGTCAACTTTTTGAGGAACTTTTGGCCCTCTTCCTCATCTTTGTTGTTTCACAGCACACAATTTAAAAGTTTCCGATGTGAGAAGGAAAAATAATTGTTGTGAGCCTTATCTTGTAGAATGGTCACAGAATTTCAGAAATTAAGTTTCCTGACATTTTTTTTAACATAATTTTGCAAAATTCCCTTTTATCAAAAAATATGCAGGATGGTTGGAAGGATATAATTAAAGATAGTCTCCATGCAACATCTGTTCTTTAGAACGTTAAACCAATTCAAGAAAGTGAATTAAGGTGACTTTAAAATTTTTCCCTGACACTTTTGTCATTTCCCAACATTTCCTGAATTTTTTTCTGGCTTTTTGAAATTCCCTCACATTTCCTGGTTTTCCCTGAAAGTAGTAACCCTGCTTACAGACAAAATTCATCATTATACAACATTACTCACTGATTTCAAAAATCATAGATTCTCATAGCAATTCAAAAGATAAAAACTTACCAGTAATGAGCTATTGGTCGAAGTGGAAGACTGATTATTGGAAGGGTTGGATGTCAACGATACAGGTTGCAGAGGTGCCGCATTTGCAAAATCTGAAATGATTACAAGGTCCACCTTTATATTACGCCAGCTCAAAAATTACCTAAACCAGTGAGTAATTGGACGTATTTATGCTAAAAAGAACTATGTTACACACAAACCCTATGCACTTTTTTCCTCTTAGCATAAATACATCTAATTAAGAAACAAAGGCAAGTCTGTATTAAACCAATGCAAGTTTTCAAGAGCACATACGTGAAAATAAAAAACCGCATGATCTGTTTCGACTTCTGATCTATTAAGCTTTGCAATTTCTATGAAAAATAAAGGAAGGCAAGGAAGAAAGATAATCTACAAGAGAAAAATTTGTTGATATTTAAATCTGATATCAATATCTATTATATCGATAATCCAATTTGTTGATATGTAATTCTAGTATTTAATTTTAGAATTTAGTGATTTAAACAAGAATCTGCTTGGCCTCATAATATTTAGCCTAATTTCCTCTCATGCTGTGTGTTTTCAATGGAAAATAAGGGCTTGGAATTTTGTAAGGATATTTCTTCAAATTTGTTGAAAATTCCTGCAACTTTTTGAGGCGCTATGTTGAAAAGTTTTCTGAAGAAAAAAAAAAATTTAAACATTGGAGAAAATAGGCAACAATATATGCATTGCCATTGATTCTGCTCAAATCTGCTAAATTGAACTGAATAAAGATTAATTCTGAGCTTGACTAGCAAAATATCAATGACCGAAGTGCAAAACAAAATATCTCAATTGCCATGTTTCAAAATTTCTGCTCTAACTATATTTTTCCCAAGAGAAACAAGCCCACATCTTTTTGCACTAACAGAGAAGAAAAATCAAGGAAGTTTTCGAGAAAATATAATAACCAGTTTTCAAATGAAAAAATAAATTGTGACAGAAAGTCTATGACGTCCCAAACTGAGAAACATAGTTTTGCATTTGGCCAGCAATATTATTCCTGAAAAAAAGTTGACATAAAAAAATTGAGAAAACACTAAAAGCATCAGTTTTGGATTGAAAAGTGTTTCACAAAAAATGCGCTGCTTCAGGTAAACAGAAAATGTTCTGTTACAGTTCCTTAAATTACTTTTACAAAATTTACGATAGAAAAGAAGGTTGCAAAATTGGTTGCATCTCTTGCATGAAATGGATCCATTTTCTTTTATGCAGTTTTAGAACAATGAAACATATGAGAGGAAACAAAAAGCTGCGCAAATAAAACGGAGAAACAGGTGCTTGAATAAGGACTTACTGGGTAAAGACGTGAAACTATTGGAAGGTTGTGACTGAACATTGGGCATGACACTAAGACCGAGTAATAAATCTGCGTTTGATTGATTATCTACAAAAAGAAGAAAGAAGCGTTTTAGCGAAAGCGTATCAACAGATATATAGATATATAGCGTGTGACTACCCACAGGAAAAAATGACCTCAGTGCCAATAATAGGAAACAAACAGAAAACTTTTTTTTTCGTTTTCTTTGTTTTTTTTTTTGTTACTTAGTGCCAATGATGAATAAAAATCTAGGGTAAAGAATTAAGTACCAAAAACATAAGTTTTTATCAAAATTATACACAAAACGCCGTTGAGGATAAAAAATTTTAAATTCCACTTGTCGTTGGAAAATGGACTGAATTTTGCAACAAGAATTTTATGAAAAATGTATACCTGTCTGTATACAGAAACTAATGGTTCA
Source organism: Bemisia tabaci (assembly GCF_918797505.1). NCBI lineage: Eukaryota > Metazoa > Arthropoda > Insecta > Hemiptera > Aleyrodidae > Bemisia > Bemisia tabaci. The sequence goes on along the minus strand of NC_092801.1, from coordinate 15,892,419 downwards.
TAAGTCATTCCTAAAATGAGCCAGAAATAGTGATGCCTCATTGCAAAATATGGTCTAAATAAGCTTTAAATGTGTTTGCAATTGGACCGCTAGACAAAGTACGAATTAAAGCATTCTAATATAAATTTTCTCAACATTTCACATGAAACATGATTGGCTCAATGAATGTCGCTAGAAGAAACTCCAAACCAAGATATAAATGTTTTTTGATGCATAAATTCAAACTCACATGGAACACATGGAAAAAACAATAATCTACTTGAGTTGGATTGCACGGTAAATATTACCGTTTTTGCAGTATGAAAATATGACAATCTCAACATCAACGCTTCAGCTCAGCTTTTGCGTGCTATTTACACTTTGAATGATACAGGGTGGAAAAAGAACACTGTGTGATTAAGAAGCGTTCCAAAATTATTGTAGTGCACAGTTGTATTCAAGTAGATTCTTGTTTTACTTGTAGGAGAAAATTCAAATTTTTCCGATCAATGCTAAATAAAAACATTATTATCTTGGTTTGGAGTTTAAAAAAGTTATTTTTGTTGCGCAAATCCTACTTTACATAAAATTTTGAACAGGCTACACGCATCAAATCCTTGCATTTGTACCTTGTCTAGTGATCCATTCAAACTCTCTGTCTGCAAAAAAGAAACCCTACATTGACTACTGATCCTGAAGAACTACGATCCTTTCCCCTGTGGATGGTCACACATGAACTACTGAAAGGAACAGCAATAATACTGTGAGTACAATTACTACTAAGTGAATCAATTTTTAAATGTGAAATAAAAAGAAAAAGCTTGATGTACCATTATCAGGGCAACGATTCTGTATTGCCATTTACAATTCTGTGTTTTTTCAGCGTGTTCACGACCAACCAGTGCTCTAACTTTCAGTGCTAAAGATTTTCACCTATTGAGCTTATTTTTTGCAAATCAGCGGAAGTTTAATTGGATTCAACAGCTCATGGATGTAATAAAAATGTTTTCATAACGCACAAAGTTTTTGATAATAAAGCAAAAGGAGCCGCCCTAAAAAACGGACCTTTATGGACCCTTTCCCCGCAAACCTGAGGAATTCAAGGAAATTTGGCTCAAATGAAACCTACAGATGCAATAGGCCTCTGCTTTAAGTTTTAACTTAGGGTTTAAACTAAGTTCAGTGCTGCAGCATTGCAAAGATTACATTGTTTGGCATTAAAAAATGCATATGTACTTGAAGTGTAGACTTTGCTTCTCCGGATCAACTAATCTGGCTAATAGTGCAACCTAAAAGTTCTGACAAATTACAAGGTTTCTTTTTAGTCACAAATCTATGAAATTTCCAGGTTCTTAAAAAAGGGGCCATAGTCAAGAGGCTCTTTGAGAGAAATTAGGACGGTACAAATTTTGAAGGCGCCTTGCTGAAAATATTGCGCTGGTTACTACAGTGACACACCAATTAAACATGAGGAGGAAATCTTACTTGTGCTAGTATTGGTTGAGACAGGGAAACTTGGGATAGGAGCTGGCGTTGGTGCAGCAATCACGGAGGAGTTATTGCTAAATGCGGAGTTGAAGTCAGCGAACTCATCAAGGTCACCGCCAGTGCTTTAACAGGAACCAAAGCAAAATAAGAGAACGCAGCTTCAGTGTAAATGAGAGCTAGATTTTTCATGAAGAATTCACAAACTGATACATAATCAATCTACCCCTGAAAAGGTTGGGTAGCGACAAACCCCAAACGTCCTGATATCTCACTTATGAGCTAAAGAATGTGGGAGTTTTCAATCCATCCACTGTATTCTTGACAAAATTTTGATGGAAATAGATTCAATCTGATACTTATTTATAACCCTAACTAGTGGTACAGTTGAAATCAGGTTAAACTTTCCAAAAAAGGGCTTAGGTAGCTTAAAATTGAACCAATTTTGAAAGCGATGACAAAAATGACACTTTTTTCATCTCTCTCAAAAGCACAACGACAACATTAGTGACGAGTTTTGAGAGATTTTACATTTCAGTCACATTAATCAAGGACACCAGTAATTGGGAAAGCAATCATTTCCCATTGATTATTCATTTCATTCTAGTTTTTACACACTGCTCAAGAGACATTCAATTATTGATAAATTATCAGTTTTCTGGAGGAATGAAGACATTTCGTTTCAATGATGTTAACTTAATGAGCTTCAGGTGCAAATTCAAGAGTTTTCACCTCAATTTTTCTGAACTAAGTCTAGGATGTTCTCAATATTTGCGGATATCTTGAATTTGAGAAAACAACCTTTCAGGGCTTGAAAGTGAAAGGACATAACCGACATTCAAGAACTTGAAAATCGAGAATAAAGTGACTTTGGATGTTAAAGAGTTTCAAGAATAGACTACTTACTTGCCACCGCTCGCAGTTGGTACGGCACCGAAGAGAGAAGAAGCGTCCGCTGCTGAGCTGTCGCTGAAGGCTGCAAAATCGCCAAAATCATTAGAACTCGTTTTCGTTTCTGTCTTGACCGGACTGAAATCACCCAAAAGGTCGCTTGATGCTGGTTCTGGAAGAGTACTTGATGGAGACTGAAATCACAAGAAGAGGATTTTAGCTTTGTAGCTAAGCAAATCAAACTCATTCCAAAAAATTGTTCTATCAAAGATCTGCGAATGACAATATCAACAATATCTTCTGATCAACAATATTAGATGAGTATAGGGATGAAGAAGCCTAAAAATTTGTAAAAATCAAGAGAGTACCTATATAAGTGTTTTAGGAACTTTCTTAAAATTTCCTGGACTTTTAAAGGGTGTCTCAGGACATCAAAAGTGGTTGCCTCTGAAACTTTCTAGAGCCCTCTTGAATGGCTCTGTTGCACGCAAGAGATATAGCCAACTGAAAACTTTGTCCAGGCGTAAATGCACTAGAAAATCACCTTAATCACATCAAAAGGTCTGAAATCAACTCCTTAACGCGCAGTCGGAGTAGTTTGTAAGACGTTTTTTCAAATTTTCTGTTTGTGCAGGTAGTTTTTCTTGGTGGCCACCCGTCAGGTTTGCCCAGAGAGAGACCTAACCTAAAAAAACAAACAATCTCGCGAACTGTTATAAACTCTTCTTTCAAGGGATTTCAATTCATTCAAAGCTTGTGTTTTTGCAAAGTAAAGAAAGTAAAAGGAAACAAACTCTTAAAAAATGAAATCATACAACAAAAAAAGTTAGTTAATTGTATGTTAACTTAGGATAGTTCTTTCTTACTCCTCTACCTGTGCAAACCTGGTGCATGGTAACAGAGAAAAACTGCCCACAGACGCGGGAAACTTGAGGAAACATGTTACGAACTATGTACATTGCACACTAGGGAATGGATTTCAGACTTTTTTGACATACCCAAGGTTATTTTCATGCGATTTTACCTGTAAAGTGTGTATTAATTTGGCTGTATCTCTTGCATGCAACAAACCCATTTTCTAGGAGTTACACACAAAAAAGAGGAACATGATTCACTGAGTGAAAGATTGGGATCCAAGTGGCAAACCTGCTGGCTACCCAAAAAATGTCTGGGATGGCTAGTATCTAATACTAGTATCTAAAAAGATTACTCAAGATTTCTGCCAAAAATTTTTTTACCTCAAGAAATAGGTAAGAAATCTTCTGAGAAACCTCCATACAATCCTTTGGAAGTAGCTGCTTATTCCTAGGCTTGTCCTGAATCCTTGATATGAAATAAACCACTGGACAAGGTATGAATATAAGCATTCTCATACATATTTCTTAACCAAAATTTCACATAGAACATGATTCACGCAACGAAAATCACTGAAATAATTAACAAAGATATGTATTACCATTTTTAGTTTACATTGGTTCCATGAGGTTTTTCAATGAGCAGTTTTCCCCATCCAAAGTTATTCAAAGTGTTAACACAGTGCAATAGAAAAGCCGAAGCATCAAAATTGAGGTTGCCATATTTACATATAGCAGACTGTTACCGCAGTATTTAGTCTGCGAGTTGACTCACATACAGACTTTAGTGTTTTTTATGAGCAGCAGCTTAGAATCTCCGCACCAAAAAAGTTAAATATCCTCAGTTAGAGGTTGATGTCAGTAATTTTTGTTGTTCAAATCGTGTTCTCTGTGAAATCTTGATGAGAATACAAGTATCTGAGTGCTTAAATTTGCACCTTATCTACTGGCCCATTCACAAATATTCTTTAAATCATATGTTATGACTTGGAAGAGATAAGTGCTGAATCAAGAAATGACTCAGATATGGATTGCATTTTGCAAAAAGGAACCACTAGCATTGCAATGTTGCTAAGATTGTGCAACTTCTTTTGTCTTGGAGGAAACTCCGCTTATCCCTTAATAGTTTCTATTTTACTCGCTAAAAACTGTAAATTTAAGACAAAAATTACCATCTAAATTTCATAGTTTTTCACAATCTCCGCAATTTTATTCAAAGGATAAAGTTGCACAATCTTAGCATCATTGCAATGCTAGTGGTTCCTTTTTGCAAAATGCAATCCATATGATACTTACCGTTACTGTATTTGTTTTTCCATAATTCGCAGCTGCTCCAAGATCTATTTTTTTTATATTCCTTGTTGTCGTCGACTTGGCAGGAGAGGGGATTCCAATGCTGATTCCTTGTTTCTTTTTGTCTGAGTACTCTGCTGAGGGTTTGCTTATCGTTTCGTTTGCTTCTGCCTTCACCTTGAATGTATCCTCTTTTACGGTTGGAACGTCTCCGTCTGAGTCAAACTTCTCGTTATCATCGCTAGTAACATAAAAACAGAGGGTATAATAATTAAAAGCAGTGAAACAGGAGCCATTCATTGGTTTGACGATAAATATGTAGTCTTCCGCCTTAATGCTAGGAGCCTCAAGCTTTCTTCCATAAAAGAGCTTATAAACCTGCCCAAGCAGCCTGATTATTGAAGTTCATAGACAAAGCAATGGACAAAGAAGACAGAGTAAAAAGTTGAGCGATTCTGTCCGTTAAAACGGGTGGTTCTTATAGACTGAGGGAGGAAATAATGGGACTAACTGTAGGGTCTCTCGTAGATTGTCTATGAGTCTACTGTTGGACATTTCTCAAAATTCAAGGATACTTGATAACTTCAAAATTCCAAGTGCATTCAAGGACGCTCAAGGTGTTACAACCCTGATTTAAGTGTAAATATTTAAAAGCACTTACTTAAGCACCCAAGGAAATACCCATCTTACCTTCCATTTTCAGAGTCATTGCTAACTCGATCTTGGCTCCATTCATTTGTGTCTTCTCTTGCATCTCTCCATTGGTTTGGCTCTTCCCATCCTCCTGAGATAAAAAAATAAATATATTGAAAGATAAACAGCAAATAAAAGATTCAACAATCACATCATAAGAATGGAAAGGAGTGATAGAGTTAGGGGCGTCATGTTGGTATTTGATGAGCAAATGAGGAACGATTCCCTTAAAAAGTAGTAACAATAAGAAAACCTTTACTGATAGCTATCAGAGATTTTGACACATGCAAAAATGAGCTGCTGCCATGAATATATCAGTTTTAAAGGCCAAGTAACAAAAGGAATGACATACAGCACAACAGTACTTTTACTCGGAGCTGTTGTGGTTCCGATAGTGCTGGCTGTTTTCAACAAGAGCGGCCTTATCAGAGTGTGTCCATATTTTACAACAAACAGTACCAATAGCTTACCAAAGATCTGTTTGATCACTCCTAAATAAGACTTTTCTAGTATTCTGACGATCTAACCAGAATCGTCCAATATTTGGAAAATTCTTTTGTTTCACAGAGAGCAAGGCAGCTCTACTCCTTAAAACTATGTTGCGCAACTTTTTTCTTGCTTTCTTTTTTCATATTCAATCAATAGGGCAGAGGCAAAACATTTTTGCAGGGTAGTACTGTATTTTTCCTCAAGTTGCGATTTGTGAAAAAATCAAAAAGTTCATTACAAAGTTCAGAGAATCACTTCTACTGGGAGATAAAGTTGATCAAAATCTGACCCATCAGAAGCCGACAGTCCAGTTGACGAAGCAAGTTAGAAGCTGAGTTCAGCCAATCAACAAACGCAGTTTTCCCTGCTGGTCGTGCCATCAGAGCCAGCTCAAAGTATTATTTTTAACACGACCCATTTTTGGCATTTTTAAAATGGGGTTGATTTGCCATAGAGGGTTAAACAAATTTAAAAAATCTGCATTTGTGGGAAATAAATGTAAAAAAAAAAGAAGAAAGAGTGTCACCAGTCCATTTACAGGTCAGGCAATGACACGGACATGGTTTCTTCAATTTGTTCAACCCCACATTTAGAGTAACGATGATAAAAGTAAAACTTAAGACAGAGTAAAGCAGCAATTTGATCAGAGCGTAATAAACAGATTTTTTTCCAAAGCTCATTTTTGGTACAAAAATAAATTTGCAAAAAGAGAGAAAAAGATAACGAACCTCGCATTCCACCCATTCCATCGCTCGACATGCCAACGTACTTATCCTTGTTCTTTTTGGCCTTTTTCCGTTCTTCTCGCAATTTTTCATCATCCTGGATGAATTCGATTAGATCTCTTACTTTGTGCCTGTAAATATTGTCATAGATTTACTGATATGTGCGTTCTGGCAAAATAAGTTTTCGAAAATGAGTCAACTTGGGAAATAAAAATTTCCAGGCGAACAGTTGACAACTACGTAACAGTGTCAAAAACAGGCAAAATAAATATACAAGAGATAAAAGTATGGTTTTCGCTTCATATAGTTTCTCTCCTAAAATTTCAGATTTCCTGAAAAGACAGGTTTTGCAAGAGTTTGACGTGTACTCTGCCATTCATAGAAAGAGCTGAATAACTCAATTCTCAATTTTTCAATTCTTCCTTGGGGTCAACGTTAAATTAAAAAAAAAAAAAAAAAAAAAAAAAAAAAAAAAAAAAAAAAAAAAACTTGTACTTACACCTTTACTTTTCATATTTTAGCATGCTTACATAATGTTATGAAAAACATATTCTGAAAAATTGAAGTACAAAAATGCTTTAATTTTCTTAGGAATCAAAGAAGCTGAGACAAAACTGAAAAGACGTGGAGTTAAGTTTTTAAGTTGACACTGGTTTTTACCTAATGTTTTAAAGTCTAATATGTGAATGTCAGGACATTCAAAAACACAGTGACAAAAAATTTCATCCGATCTGACAAACATTTTTTATTACCATCTTTCTTTTGAAGGCATGATATTTAAGGAAGGAAGGAAGGAAGGAAGGAAGGAAGGAAGGAAGGAAGTATCGAAAGAAAGCTACTGCGGAGTTCTCGCCAGGTAAGTTTCCTGAATATTAGAGTGACAGAGAAAGCCACACAACTAATTTTGCATGAGCGCTATTGGTTGTTGCTTACCGAATATTGACGCCTTGATCTTTGCCAAATTCATCGATAAATGTGTAATTTTCGAGACTGCGGAGATCGAAAATATGTTCTCGAGAGGAAGTTACGACACGTTCTGAGCCATTCCGCACCAAATAGTTTAAAAGGAGTAAGGACTGAAAAAAAGAGAAGAAAATGATTGAAATCCAACACACCGAATTTAGATTGAAAGTTAGCTTTTCCTGATGTCTGAAATTGAGGAGAAAAGGCAGTTCACGTTAGGAAACTTTGGAATTTATTGGTGTGGTTTCTGACATCAAAAGTTAAAAAATTAATACTTCGTAACAGTTGGAACTTTCAACTGCTGTGCTTGAATTTAAGAGTTTTGACAGGACCAAAGGAAATATGAGACTGAATCTGTGAAAATGGACCTCATCTTCCGGAAAAAATGTTCCCTAATTTTTTGCAAACACTATAAACCACGTTTTTTGTAACCTGAGAATATTTGTGTCAGAGCTTCAGGACTAATATCTCCTTCAGTTTTTGAGATTATAGGGTCAGATTTGCCCCAAAATTTTAAAATTTTCTTCCTCCATGCATTTGCAAGGAGTCAAGGAAAATTTTTACCTGGAGAATAAGGACCCTTTCCACAAACCTAGTCACTTACCGAGAATACAAATAGATGGTGAAACCAGAAAAAGTCACAAACCAAGCACAATGATTAAAAATGTCTATTCTAGGATATTTTTCCAGCGGAAAACTGATAAATATTTTCACATGGAATTTTTGCAAAAAAAATTTTAGACAGTTTACAAAGAACTGAGCAACATCTCATGAATGAGCTTTGAGTTTCTTGTGAGCTGGCAGTTCAAATTCCTCGTAACCAATGTGAAATAAAAACGTTGATGTCTTCGTTAGGAGTTGGCTTAAGTAATTTTCGTTGTGCGAATCGTGCTGTACGTGAAATTCTGAAAAGGAAACATGTATCAGAATGCTTAAATTTGTACCTTGTCTAGTGGTCCATTGTTTTCTAAGTAAGATTTTGAAGAGATAGCAGGAGACTTTTTGTGTTCTTTTTCAGCAGACCTCGTCTGGTGGCCCATCATTTCACTTAAATATGTTACTCTTCCAGCTAAAGTTTGTGGTAAGGATCTCTTGATCTCTTTTCTCTTACAAAAGTAATAGAAATAATAAAAAATAATGAAGTACAAACTTTGTAGGTTCTCCTCCAGTTCTTTTTATTGTCTTGCAACATGCGCTTCCATAACATTGTCATAACCTCCGGGAAATGTTCAAAGGTAAATGTAGCTTGAGCAATCTCTTGCATTAGAGCCCCTGAAATTAGAGAAAATAAATTAGTACGAAGTGGGTGATCTGTTATTCAAGATTCTATCATCTTTGGTTGCACTTTGATCTCTGGTTAAAATCAGATTGGCACAAAAATAATAAGCTGGATTCACGTTGAACATGACAACTTATCCTGGAAGAAAAGAAAAAAATAACGCACTGATAAGGTTCATCAAATCAAATTGGTCAATAACAAACAATTTTTTTTTTATAATTTAACGCCCATCAAGAGTCGCATTCTGAGTTCTTTTTTTTATTTTGAAAACATCAGTACATGCTCTGTGCTTTTATAATGGACTTTCAAACTCTAGCATATTTTAATGAATCCATACTTTTCTGTACAATTTATATCATGAGTTATACAGACCTAAATGCAAATATGCAATGAGAAAATGTCCTATCTGCCTAAGATCAGATCTGGGAAAACCAAGGCTTAGTGTCCGTTTATGATGGTTCCAAAATTAGCCTCCATTCAAATAAATTTAAATTAAATTGATTCTCAAAATTGATACCCTATATAAAATGCTTGCTCGAGAAGTGTACCAATAGATTAATTATATCCATATCATCGATCGGTGCTAAAATGTTGGAGTATTGAGAACGATTATTACCTGTTGGACCCCAAGCATCATCATTTGTGGCTTCCCTTACTTTCGCCTCCACTTCTGTGTAGTTCATAACCACATTGGTGCTGCAAGAAAAAAAAACATGATCAAGAATACCGATAAAAATTGGTGCACACATCAAAATCAAGGAATAACTTACAAAACCGAACAGAGTAAGTAAGTATGAAACTACAAAAAAGGTTCGATTATTTCTCTGAAAAATCTCAGTGAGCAAAGCTGCTGGGGAAGAACGCCGTACAAGCCTTCAGACATTGCCATATTTCTTTCAATAAAGAACGAAATTCTTCTGAAAGCTGTGAAAATTTTTCATCGAAGTTGTCAGACACTTTTGCTTGCACTTAGATCTCAAATATCTAATAATTTTGAGGAAAAATATGCATGATTTTCCTCAAGTATACATGTTTCATCCGGGGAAATTTGGCATCTCTCAAAAGTTCATAAGGTGTTCTTCCTCAGCACGGCAGAGAGGAACCAGACTCACTTCTCAGCTGAAGCATCTGCATTGACTTCAGATATGCAAAACAGGCCCTGAATATATTCTACATTATCCATTGGCCTTGAATTTGCCTACAACCTCACAGCTGCATTTTTGAAACAGCACTATTTTCTTGTTTCCTTATTAAGTTACTTGAAATGTGAGGAACTTCCCAGGTCCACTCGAATTTTGATTTCATTTTTAAGTTTGCAGTTCATCCATTCTTTCAAGTGATTTTTACATACGATGATCTTCGTATAAAAAATTTAGACTTCGCGCCTACGGGGCCTTACGATGTCTCAGGGGACTCCATTTTTCAACTCTACCTTGGTCTTCTACCCGGAGTTTTTCAGATGGGTCATACAGAGGCTTCAAAAGCTACAACAGGAAAAAGCCTTGAGAATAATAACTCAAGGGAGCTCTGAACAGCATGATAAAACGCGCTTCTGGCTGCAGTGACAGCATAGTCTGTGAGACCACCCCAACTGAAAGGTAGTCGTACTTGGAATAGAGATAGGAGAAGCAAGGGTAAGAGCAGAAAGAGGAGATGGAGGAGAAATGAGAGAATTGGAAGAAACAGAGCAAAAACATAAATATAACTTCAAATGAACGTTGCGCCCTGACAGGTTGCTCAATTGCTTGCAGCCATGCTTGCTTGAAAACACTGGATTGATTGTTGTTGAGCAGATCACACCCGAATTATCTGTCGCAAATCTCGCTTTCGTTAGATGTTGAAACTTTCCGTTCCAGTTTGGGAATGTAACCGAGTCGACTTATATGATTCAGTAATTATTTTAGACGTAGCTGCCCATTCAGACTAAGGAAATTTTTTGTGTAGAGAAGATAGAGTTTATCCTCTCAACTTGAGAAACTAAAAATATTTAAAGGACTCCAGTAAATTAGATAAAAATTTGTTGGTATCTCATTGGAACCAGATTTATGTTTCAGTTTGGGAATTTAGGACATGCAGGGTGTGCTTGGTTCTAAACAGATGCAACAGCTGAACGGTAGGTAGAGAGGAATATATAAGAAGCTGAAGCACTTAAAGAGAAAATAAAGCCGTCATAAAAGCCACTCGAGATATGCAATTCGGTAGAAATGATAAGAGTTAGGAGGATGTGCACCTTGAAGGTACACCGCCTAATGAATCAGTTGTAAAAGTGTGCAACAAAATATCGTTGATTGGGAAGTAATCTCAGTATAACACTGATTTAATAGCCCACTGTAGGGATGATTCTTGAAAATAGCGATGCGTTATCTGAAAGAGAATGATTGTTCTCCGAGAATTAAGAATTAATTACAGGTGATCAGGGGAAATTTAGCCCAATTTCCAAAACCAGGGATGTCAAGGTTGGAATTCACGGCCTGGATTTACTTACACTTTGTCGGCTATTTCGCGAACTTTCCACATTGTGAACATGTTTCGGGATTGAAATATTGAAAAATTGTAGAAGAATTTCACCACAGCTATTAAAATTCTTTCTCGAATGTGTAAATTATTTTACATTTTCTGACAGTTGTGATAGAACTCGAGATGAGTTTTGATTGCCAAGTCAACACTACACGTAATCTTTGGTTAGCTCATTGTGTCTGTTTACGGTCTACTGTAATCTTTGACTGAAAACATGTGACCAAGGAATTATCAAGATTTCTTCTCGCCGTAGTTCTGGAATTATTACGTGATCCTTGTCAATTATTTAATGACGATAATTAGTAATTCTTGTGATTATGCATATTTTAAGGTGGGATTTTCTTTAATTTGTGCTTATCTTTCCTCCATCTTTCAATGCCATTAAGTTCTCAGTGCTAGGAACAGGAGTTGAAGTTAACCTCTCAGCCTCATCATCAACCTAGCTTAGCGAAGCACAAGACTTTTTTGAAGCTTTTCTGATGAAAATCCATCTAATTATTGTCGCTTACCCCTGAGAAAGCGTTTACAATTTTCATTCCTCAAGTAATGTTGATTTCCGAATAGCATTGCTAATCAAGCAACCCTCTATTGATAACAGATAGACAATACTGATTCATGCTTTCATCTCCGATCGCCAAAGGATAGTTTACGTATCGCATTTTCTTAGTGAGTAAAGCCATGTGATGCATGCACCTGTCAGTTTGGACTTTGATCATTTGTGCCTTTTATTTCTGGCGTGTAGCAACTTCTCAAATCAGAACCATTTTTGTTGAAAGTAGCACTACTGATAGTGCCAACACCAGGCTGAAGAGAAATGGACTCGGAGAATTTACGCATAGCTCATCTCACATCACTAAAATCTCAAATTATCATGGTGGTTTATTTTCAAACAAAAAACTCCAGTGCTCGATCATCTGACATGTTACAGCTGCCATCTGACCATGATAAATATTCTGCAGCTTTTTACTCTCCACCTGAAAGCTTGATCCTTGCAAGTCTCACTGCAGCTTAATTGTTGAAATTTTGTGTTTGTCAGGTAGACGCAGATGACATAGGTTAAAAGGCGGTGCTTGATTGGTTGGCTCTGTCTTATCGCCGCTTTGTTGTGCCTATGTTAGGTGGAACTCACGACAAGCTAACGGCACCTCTTAAGTTTCCGACAGTATGTCGTCCATTCCACCTGACAAAAGCAAGATAAAGCAGCGGCAAGACATAGCCGACCAATCACGTTCCGCCTTTGACCCTTTGTCATCTATGTCTACCCGACAAACACAAAATTTCAACTATCAGGCTGCCGGTGAACATTATGCATGCATCTCTTTTTCTCTACCATCATGAAGAAAGGGCATTTGAAGTTATTTTTCCACCTTGTGGTTTTCTTCCTTTTCACTCCTTTTACTTCTCGTCTTCATGATTTACTGAAATGTTCTTTTACTTACTTGCTCCCTGCTACTTCTGTATAGCAATTTCAGAGTGGTGTTTCATTTTTGTTTTGCATATTTTTGCTCTTCCCAATTTGTGTAACTCTACTCCATGGTTCCCATTCTGAAACTAGTATTGGGATTGTAAGCGAAGAGTACAGATAAGTATGGGAGAATGAGTCAGGTGACAATTCATCGCTTCTCCACTGTGAAGGTATAACTGTATTCCACGCTGAGCTCGGTTGTCCATATGACCGCTTGCTCTCCTTGGCCCTGGAGGAAATGTTGATATGTCCTTACGTCAGGGAAGTGAAATTTTTTGTGGTTTTGTGAAGAACACGCTTAAGTTGACAAATAATTGGGAGCTTGAGATGTTGACAAACAGCATACTCAATGATGAGATAGTGGCAAGGAATTTTTGCAGGGCTTTAGTGTGGTTTTTCTCAAGTATGGTCTCATGAAAAAACCACATGAAGTTCATCAAAAAGTCCAAAAAAGTATTTCTAATGGGAGAAAAAGCTAATATAAATCCAGCCAATCTAAAGCGGACAGCCGAGTTAATGTACCAAGTTGATGCCTGAAGCCGAGTTCAGCCAATCATCAAACGCTGTTTCCCATGATTGGTTGGTTACATCATCAGAGCTGGCCAAAAATATTTTTTCAAAAGGGTCCCATTTTTGGAATTTTCAAAACTGGGTTTCTTAGCCTAGTGCTAAAAAAAAATAATCTGAAAAATTCCTAAGAGTTTAGTTCCCTCTGTACAGGAAGTGAATTACAAGAGGGGGCCTCTGACCTATCGAGGCCAAAGAATGAGCTTTTATCTTTGATTTTAAGTGCTAGTTTCGCTCTAAAACACTAATTTTTCACATTTGTCAATTCCTCAACCACAATATCCATCAAATTTTGTAACTACAGATCATTCCCTCGAGTCTGACTTATCATGATAACTTTTTCAGGCATCTCGGACTGGCGAATACTGGACCAATAAGGTCAGACTTAATCCTAGCGGGCTCTACAAATACAAATGAGACACTACTAAATCAACAGATTTCAAATCCTGTGGATCCCCCACAAAAAGAGCTGCGGATGGACGATCCTCGTTTTCGCATCACGCCTGTCCAACAGATGGTTGCTGCGTGTGGAGGTGCATTAATTACTTCATTTATAGGTAAGCAGCCCGACAGTTTTTTTCTAACGCATCCATCTCTGGACTTATTTGATTTTTCGTCTCTTGAGAACGCCTGAATTTTGAGTTTTTTCCACTAGTTTTTTGCCTGTGAGAGAGGCAGTGTTGCACTTGAAATCGCCTGTGTATCAGGCAACCCCGATCTTACAGGAGATACCAGGATTGCTACTTTCAGGGAAACCTGGAAATGTCAGGGATCATGACGAAAATGTCAGGGAAGTATTGTTAAGCAACGTTAATTCGCTTCCTAGAATGGGTTTGACGTTTCAACAAGTTTGCCTGAAAACTATTTCAAATTATGTCTTTCAATCATCTAGCATACCTTCAATTGTCATGGAATTTTACCACAATGCGTGTCACAAGAAATGTCAGGGCACTTCATTTTCCAAATTCTGTTGCAACCTTGAAACAGGTACAGGATCAAGTTACGAAAGGTGATTAGGAAAACCATGATTTTTTCTCCATATTTTTTGCCGTGGAAGTCCACAAAAGTTTTTGATGTTGATAATTTCACCAGAAAAAAATCCTGTTTTCGTGAGAGGATTAAAGGAACGCATAAATTCGAGGGCTAAAGCCTGTGTCACACTATCAAAGCTAGCCATCAAAATATCAAGGTCAGGTGTTGTGATTGGCTTATTCGATGACTTGGACCAATCCCTACAGTACTACAGTACTTGACCTTGACATTTTGATGGAGTATTTTGAAAGTGTGACACAGGCTTAAGGAACAATACAGCCCCACTGAAAATTTTGGCAGAAATGAGTTATCGACTTTGTTGCATTCTACAGTATAAAATACAAAAGCTGATGTTTATGGGTTTTTCCAATTCTTCAGGGGAGCGCCATAATTTATGAAAAAATTGCAGATCCAACCTCAAAATTACAAAAATGGCGAAGTTTTCTCTTCGTCCTGCAAAAGTGTCAGTTTGCAGATTGGCGGTACTGTTTCTTAGCCATCGATTTGTAATTTCATGAAAATGTCAAATCTACTTTTGGGTCATTCCAGTTCTATTCCCTTTCAAAGATTTTAGAATTCTTGAATTTCTAGAAAAAAATATCTTAAAATTATCTTATTTTCAATCTTACCTACAGAATATTTCCCCCCCCCCCCCTTCATATCTCAAAGCTGTCATTAGAGTTTAGGAAATCCCTTGGTTCCTAGAGAAAACTTGAACACTTTTGCTTGTGAAGATCATGTTTTCCAGGGCATTGCTTTCAAATTCCTTGTAGAGATAAATCGTATTAAATTATTCTCGACTTTCAAATAAGGCTTACTGTTTACCTCTTTGCAAAATTACTCAGAAATCTTTTAGTCAAGACGGCCAAGCCTTGCTGTACTTGTGCAATTTCTCATAACGTCCACCTTTCATGAATTTTTACTTTGAATCTGTTTCCAGTAACTCCTTTTGATGTGGTCAAAATTAGACTGCAGGCACAGCAGAAGGACTTGAAGCAGAAATGTTTCATCTACTGCAATGGTTTAATGGACCACCTTTGTCCATGTGCCAACGGCAACAGTTCAAGCAACGAATGGTTTCGTAGAAATTCACATTTCACCGGTACAGTGGTAAGTTTCTCTCGTATAATTTTTCCTTCAAGTTAACGAATTAACGCAAATAGAGCCAAACTATACCAGTAGAGCTAAGTTATAATGGTAGTTTTGAAGAAAGATACTCATACATGAATTTAGGGCCAGTAATGCGTGTTAGGAAGGATGCTTTTTTCAGTTAAATTTGTCATGGTATGAACTATGTATGAAAATATTTCTACTTTTTGTATTTGATACTCTAATGTGATCATCTCTCTTCCTATTTTATCCCTTGATTGTAGTCTTTAGTACTATCACAAGATTTAGGGGGAAAATTGTCATGATCCTACATTTTAAGAATAAAAAATAAAACATCTGTCAGAGAAGCGAGTTTGTTTTTAATGATTTTTTGGGGGGTAAACAGTATCCTGTTAAGATTACCCAAATATCCCCAAATCGGTATTCAATACGATACAATTATGTTCATGTGAGCATGGTATAATGATAAAGTAGTTTGTGTATTTAGTGTCTTGAGTAATTTATTTCTTTATTCACCATCTTTTTTTTATTTGGCAGGATGCATTTGTGAAAATCAGTCAGCGAGAAGGAATGAGTTCCTTGTGGAGCGGCTTGAGTCCCACCTTAGTGTTAGCCTTACCAGCAACTGTCGTTTATTTTGTCACGTACGAACAGCTGAGGATCAGATTGAAAGATTACGTCGCTGAAAAGTCCTTGAAAACTAATGCTTCAACAGCGACGTCTTCTCAACCTCCCTGGATTCCGTTAGTGTCGGGAGCAACAGCAAGGTTGTGGGCAGCTACAGCTGTCAGTCCCCTAGAATTAATTAGAACAAAAATGCAGTCCAAGAATGTGACATACAAAGGTAATTTCATCCTTTTTCAAGTGTCAAGGATAGACTTCTTTTCAACAACCTCTGCAGGCTGATTTATTCAATTGATGGACAAAACAATAGAAATTAAAGACAAAGAGAAAATAGAACGATCCGATTGGTTGAAACAGGTGATTGTTTTACACAAAAGGGGAAATGATGAACTAACTACCGGGTCCTCAGTGTGTTGCCGTTAGTTAGTTTATTACTTGCCTCTTTGTCTATTCCAATCACTCGCTTCCACAGAAAGGATTGCTCAATTTTCTCTTTTTTCTGCTTTGTCTGCAAGTTGTCTATCAATTTCAACAATCAACCCACTGACAGAGTCAGAAGCACCATACCGATGTTTTTATCATTGTAAATGAGAGAAGAAACGTCAGTATCACAAAACTCAAAATTAGGATTTGTCACCTCTTTCTGATTTTCAACTTGACTGTATTGAACAAATTTTTAACTCATGAAATAATAAATTGTAAAATGGAGATTCACATCCAGATGAAGGATCAGTTGAAAATGTCAATTTATCAAAATCTAGGGCTGTGCAAATAGCAAATAATTTTGCCAATTATTCGCGCATACAAATAGTAAAACGAATAATTCAAGTCAATTATTCACAACTACGAAGCGTAATACAAATAATTTAAAATCACTTTTTTGAGTGTGAAAATTTGCAAATATCATAGAAGTTGAAACGTAAGTGTGATTAACTTTTTATAGAATTTTCCACTTGCTCGCACAGAAAACAATGAAATGCTATGATAGTAGCCTAAGCTTTTGAGAATGTGTTTGAAGATCCTTAGATGCTGGCTTGACTGTTCGTACAGTCATGTATGCATTCCCAGGATTTGAAGGTAACCGCGCGAGCAGTCAAGCTCTATTATCTAAGGATCACCAGACACATTTTTAGTATTTTATTTGTTTTTGTTTTATTGAGCGCACTGTTTGTAAACTTGGCAAAGTCAGCAAAGACTGTAGCAGATCCGCTGTTTACAATGTCTTAGATGGAAGCCCTGCGCAGGTCCTTACAAAGTTTCTTTAGGAAATTCGTTATTTTTGACGGCGCGAACATTTGAAAATTCGTTAGTCGTGACGGCGCGAATATTTGAAAATTTTGGTTCGAAAATTCACTATTCGCGACAGCGCAAATATTTGCAATTTGCGAATAGTGCGCGAGTCAGGTGAAGCGAATATTCACACAGCCCTACCTAAATCGTCAAGTTCTGAAAACAGTGTAGCTCATCTGCTCAAACACTCACTGGTGTAGTCAGTCACTTATGTAGAATATTCTCTGTGTCAGTTTTAATTTATCAATTTTTTTCTTCTTTTTCTTTTGCAGAAATGCAAGGAGTCCTAGCAGGTCTCCTACAAAGTCATGGCTGGAGAGGTCTGTGGAGAGGTTTAGGACCAACTTTGCTGAGGGATGTTCCTTTTTCAGGTTTGATTTTTGCCACTGAATTTTGTTCATTTTCGATCAAGGATTTACCTTGTTTGACCAAGATTTGTGACACCATGAAAAGTTGTCAAATATTGATTGCCAAAGGCCGAAAGTGTTTTACTTTAAATTGAGCCATTTTTTCTTCTTTTCTTTCTTTTTTAAAAATGAAAACTGAAGAATATTTCAAGCTGAACTTTTTGCTGTTCACTCCCCACTTACCGGACAAAATTCTCAGTTTATTTTAGATAGAAAATTTAGAGTAATTTTACTTTTAAAAAAACAAAAAAGGGAAGAAAGTAGGAATGGGTGTATGCGATGTCACTTTCATGACTTAACAACACCAGTAGATATCAATTAAAGAGCCCCTCATTTTTTTAAAAAGAATTTCATTTTCATTCCATTTGTCTATTTTCAGGTATTTATTGGGTCTCGTATGAAACTTTCAAATCTTCAACCAATAGTAAATCTCCATCATTTCTGAACTCCTTCCTTGGTGGCAGCATAAGTGGAACTGTGAGTTTTAAGATCTTTTATTTTATTGGGTTCTCAACAAGAATTCCTCAAAATAATGTTACATATCAAAAAAGGACTTTGCTTCGCAGGTTGTCAGATATGAATGGTCAAAGTGCCAAGCCACGTATCTCTGTTTGCGACGATACAGACTCACTATCATACTCTATTTTTTCCTCAGATAACTGGTCGACTTAATTTCTTCATAACTTCTTGGACTTTTTTTCTGTGTTATAAGAATATTCTGTTTAAATTTTAAGCCATTAAGTTGGCTTTTTTTCTCTCCGAAAAAGTAAAATAGAAGCGGAAATTTTGAAACTCTGCAATAAAGTACGTAGTTTTACACTTCGGCTCGTGATAAATCATCAGGGGCCAAAATCCTCTGATTTGAAATTGGTTTCTCTGGCCACCTAGGTTTTTGTTGATTTTTATAATTTTCGATTGTTTTATTTTTGTCCGATTGATTATGGCTGCGTAATTAGCCGTAACGCTTTGGGCCCCTCCCCCCCCCCCCAGAAGCTTTGTTTCCTTCATTTCAGAATTTTTATTCATCTTATGGTTTTTTACTCTGGCTTTTACCAATTTTCGACAGTAGAATTTCTATATTTATCAAAAACAATTGGTTTTAGCTGGTCATCAAATTCCTCAGGGAAATTAATTGCTGTCTACTACAATCTGTAAAATTGTTACCAAGAAATTTGTTTCTCTGGCCAACTAGGTTTTTGTTGATTTTCATAATTTTCGTTTGTTTTATTTTTGTCCGATTGATTATGGCTGTGTAATTGGCTGAAACGCTTTGGGTCCCCCCCCCCCCTCTAGAAGCTTTGTTCAGCATTGTCCTTTCCATGTCCTTCATTTCAGCATTTTTATTCATCTTATGGTATGGGTCATGGGCTGTTCATAGTTTCCATCATCCTCATTGCCAGAATATTTTAACCGTTTAATTTGAAAATAGATCAACAATAATTTTTGTGAATTAGTTTCCTAATTTTTTTACTATGATTCCAGATTGCGGCCATCATAACTACGCCATTCGATGTCGCCAAAACATACAAGCAGATAGATTTAATGGACAGTAAGTATTTTTTGCCTTGTTCACAAAACTCTAATTGTTACCGTACGGGGATAGAAATTTTCGTGCATGAAGTGAAAATTTTCAATAGAGCGTGTTTTGTCAAGTAAGATTGCAAATTTTGGGTCTAGGCAGAAAGCGCTCAAGTATTCTGTAGAATTAGATGCGCTCTGTGGGTTGAATATTAAAATTGAACCATCTCAAGTAAGTAAGGCGCGTCAAAATATTTATCGTCTATTTCTGTCGGTAATTTATATACTACCATTTTTTCAGAAATTATAGCTTTTCTTGGGTGCAGAAATGTCAATTAAATAAATAAAACTTTTTTAAGCAGTGGCTGTAATTATACAAAGGGACTTTGTCCTTCTAGGCTAGGAAAAATTGAAAAAAATCAATTTCAATAATTTTTGCTTAAGGATTTTTGTTTCCAACAGAGTCTGCGGTGGCCTTGAGAACCTGGAATGTTTGGGAATTTATGGCATCCGAGTCAGGGATTTTTGCAAGTAGCATCTCTGTGGACTCAGCAATTTCAGCCAGTGCCATTCAAAAGAGCAAGAATAACTTCTGAGTGCTGTTTTGTATAATTTGAATCAGAATTTGGATTTCATAGCAAGTGTAGCAAAAGTCAGGATAATCAAAAGGAAAGAAATGTTACTGGAAGTTTTATTCAACGGTTAAAGCATTCAGAAAGTTCGAAGTTGTAGAAAAGCCTAAAACGTCAGAAAATTGAAAACACCAAAATTATGGAGTGTCTGCAAGGACGCTCAAATTTTTGTTTCCTGTCTGAAATGCTAACATTTTTTTTTTCCAGATGGCCCCAAATATGTATCTACTGTTTCAATCTTAAAATCGATCTACCAGTCTAGCGGTGTGCGTGGCTTATTCATGGGTCTCATCCCTCGAGTTGTGAAAGTCGCGCCAGCATGCGCAATTATGGTCGCTTTCTTTGAGTACGGGAAGAACTTCTTTCAAAATCACAACATGAACCAGTACAAACTCTCCAGGGGGCTAGCACTAGAAGCAGAATCAATGGATTGAAACTCTGTTTCCCATCACATGTTGCGATAAATTTTTGTTTACAGTTTGTGGACTGAATCATCGTGATGAGTCTACTTAGGTCTGTATAAGGTTAGATACTGGTGCATCTTAAACGTAATTAACTCAACGTTTGTTGACAGCGATTGATGCAAGTCTGTGAGAACAGAAAAATTCACTAAAAAAAGAATTTCTGTGATTGAATATCTTTACTTTTGAATCATTGAAGTGATATCAATGAAACATGCACTCGTGAAGTGAAATTTTAGCTGCAATTGTTTGGGTAGCTTACCAAAAAGCTAGGAAAAATATAAAAATTCTAGATTTTGAAAGGACCCCGCACGGTTCTTATGGAAAATGGCCCTCTGTCAAATGCGTTGAAACTTCAGTATGTTGTGCAGCATGTCATCGTGAACAAAAGTTCCAATAGGCCAAACAAGATCCCATGTGCGGTTTTCGAGATACAGTCGAACCTCGATAACTCGAAGCTGAAAGGAAGCGATGAAAAATTCGAGTTATTGAAGTTTCGAGATTATCGAGGTTTCGAGTTAACGAGGTGTGGAGATGAAAAATTCGAGTTATCGAGGTTGGAGGTTCGAGGTTGGTGCTAGGTCAATTTAGAAAAAAAAAACCGTTATTTGTTTTACGTTATCATAATAAGGGAATATTGGGGAATGAAAGTAGGAACTAATATTTAACCCCACGTCCGATCGGGTAGGACAATAGTAGTAAGTATGCTCTTTGCCTGCTTATTTGGCACCACCGGCATCCTTCGAGTTATAGAGGTTTTTCTCCAATTCCTTCGAGTTACTGAGGTACATATTTGACACATGGTAGTTGCCTTCGAGTTATAGAGGTAAACCGCCGATTCCTTCGAGTTACTGAGGTACAAATGAGCCTCAAATGTCTTCGAGTTAACGGAACAAATTTTTCGAGTTATCGAGGATTTTGGCCTTCTGCGGAAGGGAACGGACATTTTCTTCGAGTTATTGAGGTTTTCGAGTTATTGAGGTTCGAGTTATCGAGGTTCGACTGTATTCGCCGTTTTATGTGCGTAACCGGAGGTTTCGCGCGCTCCCGCCGGAGCCATACCATTGTGCGGCGCCGCTCGTGCCCTTCCCTCCCAGTCACTCTCGCTGCCCCGCCGCCCGTACCTTGGCTCCTCTATCGCTCCAACTACGACGCTCACGAGGCTGCGCCCATCATTACCGGACCGCGCTCGCACGCCGTCTTCTTACGCGGCCTCTTCTTCGGCCATGTCGCCTCTTTTTCTCATCGATCCTTTCTCTAAGTCTTCAAAAAACGTTTAAGAAGTCCATTTTTACTAAACATGATAATGCTAATATCACAAATAATACAAAAAGAGAGGAAAAACAAATGATAATCCATGCGAAAGTACGTAGGAGAGTTGGGATGCCTAAGAGACGTTAAATAAAACGAACTTTTTTTTATTTTCTTCCCTCTTCCTTTCTTTCTTTTTTTTCTTCATTTTTCTCATGTGGAAGCAGTGAAAGTAACTTCTGTCGGAAGATGATGTTGATGTTTTTTCTTTTTTCTTTCTTTCTTTCAATAATGACGTTAATTCCTACTTGGGCATCGTCAGCCGACTAATTACCCTCAACCTCCGCCACGTCATTATGAAAGAAAGAAAGAAAAAAGAAAAAACATCAACATCATCTTCCGACAGAAGTTACTTTCACTGCTTCCACATGAGAAAAATGAAGAAAAAAAAGAAAGAAAGGAAGAGGGAAGAAAATAAAAAAAAGTTCGTTTTATTTAACGTCTCTTAGGCATCCCAACTCTCCTACGTACTTTCGCATGGATTATCATTTGTTTTTCCTCTCTTTTTGTATTATTTGTGATATTAGCATTATCATGTTTAGTAAAAATGGACTTCTTAAACGTTTTTGAAGACTTAGAGAAAGGATCGATGAGAAAAAGAGGCGACATGGCCGAAGAAGAGGCCGCGTAAGAAGACGGCGTGCGAGCGCGGTCCGGTAATGATGGGCGCAGCCTCGTGAGCGTCGTAGTTGGAGCGATAGAGGAGCCAAGGTACGGGCGGCGGGGCAGCGGAGAGTGACTGGGAGGGAAGGGCACGAGCGGCGCCGCACAATGGTATGGCTCCGGCGGGAGCGCGCGAAACCTCCGGTTACGCACATAAAACGGCGAATATCTCGAAAACCGCACATGGGATCTTGTTTGGCCTATTGGAACTTTTGTTCACGATGACATGCTGCACAACATACTGAAGTTTCAACGCATTTGACAGAGGGCCATTTTCCATAAGAACCGTGCGGGGTCCTTTATAAAATTTTGAGGGCATGTGCTCTGTCTTTTTCAGAAAGTTTTCCTTCTTTTTAATAATTTTGTCCAGGGCCCGAATTTTGTTGGTAGGTTTGCAGTCAGCCACAAATGGGGCCGTTGCGCATTTTCTTTTCAATTCATTTTTGTAAAATACATGAAAAATGAAGAATCCCGAATTTTACCTTTTCTTCATTTAATTAAATTTTAAGTGGGAAAACGACTTCCAAAGTTGCTGAAAGTTCAATTTCACTCTAAACAGAAAAATATCGCGCCAATAGATTTTGTGATGTCACAAGGATTATTAACCGCCATGATCCTTTCACCTGCGATTGTTTATATACATTCCGGTCATGTAGCGGCCACGATGCATTAGATTCACTGTGGTTGAAACCATGGGTTGTCCGCCTTTTATGACATAATAAGGAGAAAACCAATGAGAAATGTTCTTCTTTCCACCACAAGTTTAAGCTCCTTTTTGTCAGTCAAAAAAGCTATTTCAAGCTTTTTTAAACTCCTTGTTGTGTTCCTTGCTAAAATTCATATAGACAGCATCTTTTTACTATCAATTCCAGGATCATTCAACAGCCTCACTGAGGCAAGAACGTTGACTTTCTTGCACCGCACCGCTTGAGTTTAGAGTATAATTTTCACAACATTTAGTCGAATTTTGAGGTCGCTGTAGGCGCTTCAACTGAAGCAAAAGCCAATAAAGTACTGAAAGAATTTAGAAGTTAGGTTTTGCAATTTATGGTCAAACTCAGCTGTCACAGTTCAGACTCAAACCCATCTGTAACTGTGCACCAAAATTGTTTCAACATTTTTGCTATTCAAGGATGCAGAAACTCCCAAAATTCTGACCTCAAGCCGTAATTTGGCACTTTTCTACCCTGATATTTTTATATTCTTCAGAAAGAAAGTAGAAATTCTCTCAAATCCTCCAAATTCTTACCCAAATTTACCAATTTTCTGTATTTTATCAAACTCTCAAAAGAAGGAAAACTTGTGCTCTTTTCCTTGTGGTATTTTTGTCGCATTTTTCTGGGAAAGTTAGCTTTCTATGGCCAAAATTGTCACTCCACGTGTTCTCAAAGCAAATCCTAAAAAATTGCTGTGAATTGGCACTAATTTTATGAAAAACTAACTCTAGTAACCCATAAAATAAGGAAACCTAACTTCCCAAGCTTTAAGGTGATCACCTGAAATTATGTAAGAACCTCAGCAGTATGAGTATAAACTTTCGAAAATTTAAATGGAAGCTAGTCTGAAGTATGTTTTGTTTCATATTGTTATTAGGTACGAGAATTTTCTTTGTTAGTTGAAACTTCCGGTGCGTGGGGGAGGCAATTGACACTTTTGGAAAAATAGAGGTCTCAATGAATTTAAGCTACATTCATTTAGATTTTGAAGTAAATTTTGCCCTAAAAATGGACCACTTTATCATTAGATAAGGTACGATTTCAAGCATTCTGATATCCGTTTTCTCATAAAATTGCACATGGAACACAAAACTAATTCCTAACTAAGATATTAACAGTTTTGTCGTGCGTAAATTCAACCTTCCTGCTTACAGAAAAAACAATAATCTACCTAATTTAATTGCACACTAAATGTTACCATGACAGTCTCTGTAGCAAGAAAATATGACAACCTCAACCTCGGTACTTTGGCTCAGCTGTTGCACATAATTTGCCCTTTGAATAACACAGGACGGAGGAGGAACACTGCTCAACTGAAGAGCCTAGCAAAACCGTTGCGCAATTTAACTCACATAGACTCTGGTTTTTCATGTGAGCGGGAAATTCAAATGTTTTGCAATCAATGCCAAATAAAAACGTTATTATTTTAGTTTGGTTATTATTAATATCTGTTACTTTCGTAGCGCAATCGTTTTCTACATGAAATTTTAAGGAGGAACGGTATTTTAGAATGCTTAAATTCGCATCTCGTCTAGTGGCCCATTGACCTGTTGAACTTTACTTTCAGCCCTGCGACATTTAACTTTCTTTTAGTCTTGAGACAAAGTTCATTTC
Organism: Bemisia tabaci; assembly: GCF_918797505.1. NCBI lineage: Eukaryota > Metazoa > Arthropoda > Insecta > Hemiptera > Aleyrodidae > Bemisia > Bemisia tabaci. The sequence continues at coordinate 15,867,841 of NC_092801.1, read as the reverse complement.
AAACTTCGCACTGGTCTATCGCAAAATCGCTAAAGTGTCACTCATCTCCCAGCACCAGAGGCTTCGATCGTGATAGGTGCTCTCACTTCGGTAATTTGATTTGTTTTTTAGGGTTTGCACTATTTCACAGATTCTCATTATGTTAAAGAATAGGTTTTTTGCAGTTTTTTTTCCTTTTTGGTCATTTCGATGAAGATTTTTTGATGAAGACTCGATTTTTGTTTTGCAAACAAAGGTGTTGAATTTTATATTGTGAAAAACATGAAAATCTCTATAAGTGTTTGTATCCATTTATTTTTTGAGTCCAGCTCCATGTGCTGTGTTACATTTTTCTTTACCCTCTCCTCCAGCACGTATCTTCATTTTAGATTGGAAGTCGGAGGTAGAAAAATACTGAATGTAACGCGATTTTCAACTTTCCTGTCAAAACAGATAGTTACTTTGCCTGAGTAACAACAGAATTTGCTAGCAACTTTTTTTTATATTTGAGAGAACAAAGAAAACTCAAGGATGGAGGAAAAAATCCTTTTTTCTTTAGTGGTAAAACCACCATAATGACCTTGATCTCAGAACCCAAGCTTTTTTGAATATCCATAATCTCCAGGTCTCAAAGAGTTCTAGTGAATTTCCAGATTTTGGACAGAGTAATTTTCATTACTTCCTTAAGCATTGTTTTTTCACAATACTTTTCTCCTGTTTCATGAGCGAGGATAGAAATGATTGCAGAATAGAATTAATCTCTTGGCATTAGTATTTTCTTTGCTTACGTTTTCTTCCCTTCTTTGGTGTATCACATCACGAAGGAAACAATATTGCTTACGTTGCATTCTTACAATCAAGACTATGAGTTCTCGAGGTTTTTCTAGGTCTTGTATGAATAATTTAGATACCTCTAACCTGTATTGTCTGAAACTTTGCAGGAACTGCACAACTAAAAGAATTTCAAAACTGACCTCCTGTTTGCTATAGCAAAAAATTTTTTTTCACTTATAGCAAAATTTTTTGAATGCCATGCCGGTGATATTTTCCCTTAGTTTCCTTTAAGTACTTCAGTGTCAGTTGGATAACTGGACTACATTTTGCAATAAGGAACTATAATTTCTGGCTCAGTTTGGAAACAACGTATGTGCCTTTAGTTTCCCTAAATGACATAAGTGTTTTTATGGATGCGTCAAAAATTGTAGTTCCTGATTGCAAAATGTAGTCCAATTGTACCCCGTCTTGCTTCCCTGCAACAGGCAACGCTGCTTCTGTCTCGGAATTCGAGTTGAATTCCATAATTTACACAAAATTTTTAAGCCCCGACATTACTATGTATACTTTCCTCTTGTTTTGAACAATTTTTGTGCATACATATTTAGATGCTTCTTATGTTAATTGAGTGTCAATGCCGCACTACATATTTATTTTTATAGTCAAAAAATAAATCTCAATCCATCAGGTCAAATGTTTCTAACTCTTTTATCCCTTTTTCCTCTTTATCTGTTCATCACTAGTCAAGTAAAAATTTCACTCAGTGAGAATGAGCATAGCAATTTTTTAATCATTTCGAGTTATCAGTCCTGTGGCTCAAATAATCAAGAAAATCATGCCATTATTCTGGGATCAACTTAGAGGCTGAATCTTTTTTTCTGGCAAAAAATTAAAGTCAAAAAGTTCTTGTCAAGTACAGAAAGTGTTAGCGACAATTACTTCATTTTTGTGATTTTTTTTGTTTTTTTTTTCCCTTTGTTTTTGTCCTTTGATTCTCAATAATAACACAGGGCAATAAAACGTTTTCCTTCTTAGGGTGGTTACACATTGATTGCATTTAGCATAAAATGAACCAGCGTAATTACAGTGTTGTTAAAATATTGCTTTTTCAAAACTATCTTAAAAAAATCTCCTAAAATAGCGAATAGTTTTTGCATCCCACCAAAAAATTGTTCCTTTTAAATGGAAATAATTGTGTAAAATTTAATACTGTACATATATTCAGTATTTTTAAAAGAAAAAAAAATTTGCACGATTTTGAAAACACTGTAGTCACGCTGGTTCCTTTTTGCTGAATGCAATCCACATTACTGATTACCAAAAAAAGATGAAATCATAGGACGATCAATTTGACAGATATGAGTTCATCGAAGAAATGCAGTGCAATGTTACCAAAACTTTCTTTTAAAAAAAAGAATTCTGACGGTATTGTTGGCACGAAAAAATTTAAGTTATAAAAGAACACAACCCTAAAAACCTCTTTGATGACCCTTAATTAAAGTTTCACGGAGGAAACAGATTGTACACTTAAAGCAACATTGCAACACATTTTTGAGACTTTGTCAAATTTAGGACTAAAAAAAGAGATCATGGTAATGTTAACAGGGTTATATTTAAACTTACAAAAAATTCGTACTACGAAATATCATGATAAACCTAGAAGTATATTGTACACAAAAATCGCGTATAACATAAGATGGGCACTTAATGTATTCAAAAACACGACTAACTCACTGGCTACGAACTTGGCTGCCCCTCGTTGAAAATTCAATGATGCTTTTCTGCTACGTAGAACCCAGATTTATAAAGACCAAACAAAGAAACTAAATGAAAATAGAAAAAATGAACAAAAAATATCATGTCAACAAAAATGAAAACTTGTTTGGTCTGAATTTGGATGGATACAACATTCAGGGTGAAAAATACGGTTGGTGCGTCTTAAAATTTCTTGGATGCAGAGCCTTCAAATGGAGCATCAAAGACAGTGAGCTAGCCGATATACGAGCAAGATTTGTGTAGTATCACCAAATATCAACACTCAACAACTGACCGCAAGATAAACCTAATTTTGATCGAACGACAGGACTCATGGTTATCACAATTTCCAATTTCCCTCGGGAAAAACTTCTGACGTGTGAGAATCAGGCTACCAATTTTGTGCATCAAGTTATATCAATACAAAATGAGGTTGCATTTAAATCAGATGGTAAAAAGAAAAAATATTCGAAAGGTTCTTGACAACTGAAAAATAACGCATTTTTTGATCAGCAATATTCAACATCTAGGCTTAAAATTGTTAGCAGCAAATTTTCATTTGAGGACCATCTTCTCAATTCATCACTGATAAGAAAAGATGTGCCACTGAAAATTGACGTATGGGTTTACCTTACAGTAGAAAACGCTTGGGATAATATTTATGCGATTCTAAAATGAATGTACGATTTGAGGTTGTGTTGATCTAACCAGCAGCAGTCGCAACCAATACAATTTTAGCCCAGAAATATACTTCATGCCAATTCAAAAAATTCCGTCCAAATTGTGTGATATTTGTATTCATGCTCGGGAAAATACTAGTTTTTTCGCCTAATTACGGTCTAATTTTTGAGTGGGGCTTTCCATTTGCGCTTGTTGAAATTACTGGCGAAGATAGTTTCAATTAACTATACAAATGGAAAATTTACAACAGGCATCGTTTTTTACAATGAAAATGACACTATTTGAAAAACCTTCATAAAGAAATTGTTCTGAAGTTCTCGAAGTGGTTGTTGATTGAAGATCATCTATTAATACACAATATCTTAAGATATGAATGAATTTCATACGTACAATTAATACAAACAAGATAGGAGTTGAAGGTGCTTAAAAATAAAATAAGAAACTTGACTCCAAAATGCAGTGAATGGTAGGATTCTTGAAGAATACAAACCATCCGTAATTTCTAGAGAACTGTAATTCAGACGGCCGGAGCAAGAAAATAATGTGCTATTTGCCGGAATTATGGAGTGAAATTTTACTGATCACTTCAATCGTTACAATCAAAAATGAAACTCCTTTCTTTTTAAATGATATTCTTTACAAGCATTGTGCCCAGCCTTATGAGTCTACAACAACACTGCCGAGATAAGGAAAAACGCCGAACAAACATTCGAAGGTTGCCAGGTATCTTGATGTAAAATGTTTATTCTGGAGGATTCCAGAGAATCTTTCCTTAAAATTTTCAGAATCTTTAGATTAGATTGCGAATAAAATCCTAAAAAAATTTGACGAAAAACATTCAACGATTTCCCTAAAAATCCGTATTTCATCACAGGGAATTCGGCAACGCCCGAGGGGTCATACGGCGTCTCCCCTCAACCTGGCGAAATTCAGCAGTAACGAGAACCATACACGGATTGATAGCCAGTACTCCGTTCATAATTAAAAATATGAATACAAAAAATGTGCACTGTGAAGCTTGACACAAAATGTTAAAATCGAGTAGGATTAGAAAAATTGTGAATTCTTGAAATTAAAGAGTCTCAAGGTGATTGCTTAGTGCCATCTTATTTTGATTGATCTTCGTGAAAAGATATTTAAATTACCTTCCTGAGCTAACGCAAGGATGGTTTTGGAGAGAGGTTCTAATTGTTGGATAGAGATAAGGAGTGATGCTGCATGCTTCCATTTGAAATATTTGACTACATGCTGCAATAAGGAACTACTATTTCTCGTTATTGTTGGGAACGATCTACGTAGCAATAAGTTTCCTTATGCATGTAGGTGCTTCTACGAAGGTCTTCAGGTATATGAGTTCAGAATTTCTGAGGCTTTGATGAAACTAGATATGAGCCGAACGAGAGTTTAAATTCACTTCAAAAGAGGACCTAAACACCTTGTTAAATCGGAATTTTCCAGTTACGATCTTGAGATGAATGTAGTAATTTCAAAGAAAAACCTAACTGTAAAAACTTACAGCTGTGGAACATCATCCAAAACTTCAAAAAATGAAACAACAATCTCAAAAGCAGATAACAGTTGCCATACTCAATTATGTTCGCTTCATACTTTTAAAGGTACATATATCTTGTATATATCATGGCACGCAATATGTATTTGCGACAATATTTGTGGCTATCTCGATAACACTGCAAAAAACGTTGAAAGCCAGCACAAATGAAAATCTCAAGGGTGCTGCGGTTGTGTACGAGATTCAAATTTCGACACTATATTGGAGAAAAAATGAAAAACTAGAACAGACGGGGGGGGGGGGGAACTAGAAACAAACAACAAAAACGGACGTCCTGAGAGTCTTTTGTTCGGGGAATTTTTTTTCCTTGGTTGAGCCCTCGTTTTACCGAACACAAATTCACTTGGCTGTAGCAGTTGTCGAGTGATTATTTTGAGCCTCCAAGTTCTCCTGTACACATTTCTTGAAGTTCATTCGAGGGATGAACTTCAAAAGAACCTAGTATAACTTAATTTTTAAAATCTACTCTTAGGCCAGTTAGAACTTTCTTTATTCAAAAATTTGATCTAAGGAACAAACTTCACGAATTTCGCACTAACCACGGTCTAAACTGAAGAGGCACAGTAAAATTGCTCTTAAAAGTAAACTTGCGATGAGTTCTTCATCGGTTACACACCTTGGGAAAAAATTTCAAGAGGGAATCAGACTCAAATATTTGAAAATGATCAATTTGCAATAAATCCGTTTGATAGAGTCTCACCAGGGGACCTAACTTCAAAAAAATCTCAAAAAATGAACTAAAATTGTCCTAAATTGCTTTAGAAAAGAGTTGAAATTTCACTTTAATGAGGACTCACTGCCTGTCCTAAACCTCCCCTTCCTCATCATGAAGCCAATGAGTCTCGCTGCTCTTGTGGCGATAATTTTTATAAAAAAGGTTGACAAATTCGTAAAATTCGAAGCGGAAGAACTCTTTCAAAAATAGATATTAAACATACAAAACAGGAAACCCTGTGCAGTTTCCTTCATGTAAAAATACCATTTAACAAGTTAAGGAAGTTTTTAAGACTGCATTTCAGTTAATTAACAAGAGTTGACACAGCTTGTTAATTGTTGTGCATTACTTTGATTTCAGTTCTGTATCAATAGGAACGATTTAAAGGATTTAATGTCATTCTGATACCAACTTCTTTCACGTAAATTTTTGGAGCATCCATATTATGCAACAAAAAAAATTCCTAGAAGGCTTTCCTTTTTCATGCATTTTAACAGTTTATATTGGGATTATTAATTTTCAATGTCGCCAAAATCAGGAGTCTAAGCGACTGGGGGAAAATAAAAAGTGGATCTGATACTTTTCACAGCGGAGATGCGAAAAAGCTATGGACTGATTTGTTAAGAAAGCTGATTTACCGATGGTTAATCTTGAAAAAAGGAATATGTCTTCTATTAATTGTGGGTGGAGGAGACTACTTGGAGAGAGGGGAGAACCACAGCAGAGCTCGGTCTAGACTTTCCTTCCTCTCTCTACGCATAAGATTCCAGAGGAAAATGGAATTGCCAAACAAGGATGAAAGTGGGTAACTTCTTGTTTCCGGGGAAATTTGAGTTCTGAACTTTGAGTCTTGTAAATCTTCAAAAACTGGATTCAGTCTCAGTGCATTGGTGCGATCCAGAGCGCAGGCCCATTTCAAGGAACCGTCAGCAATGGAACTGGAATTCTGACTTTTGAACTCGAATGAAAGTATGGCAAAATCATACAAACTTAAAAATAATACGAAAATAACATACAATAAATATCTTATGCTTCCAAAGTGATATCTGATGCTGATGGAGAATTCCTTTTGTAAGTCTTCCGGACTATTTTTTCACTTTAGTAAACAAATAGTAAGAAAATACATGTACAATATATATGAATATGTAAAAATGCGTCCAGTTACATACTCATATATATATATAAAACTATAAAAATAAAAGAATAACAATATAAATTCTACACAATATAGTTAATATTGGAAAAGATTTTACAAACGTACAATTATAAATATAATATATACCAGAAGTCCCCCAACGATTCATTTGAGAAGAGTAACGTGAGCGAATGCTGCGATACTGTACCTCGTCTCATAGTTTTCAGTGGGCGGCTCGAAAGCAGGTCCTGATGAAGGATGACAGTGAGCGATGGTGCGATATTGTAATGATCATTTAAGTTGATCTTATTCACCTTTAAAAATGCAAGAAGTTCAAGATCTGTGGGATTGGGGTTGTGGAAGTGTTTATACAGGATGTAGCTCCTCGAAAGCGATGGTCAATTTCAAATAGTTCAATGTCCTGTGAAAGAGAGAACCAAAAACAAGTCTAAATACAAGGGTACTGTAGGCTGTTTTAGGGGTGCTTTTTCAAGACAATTGGAGCCTCACCCCCCCCCCCCCCCCAAATACTAAGAGAAAGGGAGCTGGTTAAAGCGTTAAAAGTCGTATTTTATACGATTAATTTTACTAGTCATGTTGAACCGATGAACACATACGAAAAACCAAGCAACACTTCAGTTTCTTTTATTCCTAATTATACCGTGCTGCTGCAGCTGGCGGGAAAATTTAAAAAAACCTATGTTTAGGACGATTTTTGTCATTTTTTGGGGACCTGAACAGAAAAATTGGGGACTTTCAGGGATAATTGGGGACTTTAGGGGACTGGTAGACACCCTGAAGACAGTAATTGCTGATTGGCTGAACTCAGCTTCGAACATCGCCTTGCTACGTCAACTCGACTGTCGGCTTTTCATAGGTCAAATTTTGGTTAGCCTTTTCTTTCCTTAGAAATGCTTCTTTGAACTATGTAATACAATTTTAGGGTTTTTACAGGAAATTTTACATGAGAGAAACTACACCCCTACAAAAATTCATTACCACTGCCCTGTTGTATGAGTTCTGCTTTGGTGCCAAGAGAATAATTTCAACTTCAGGTTGGTTCCGCAAAATTTTACATCTCTAAAGCAATATGAATGAAATTGGAATGAAAAATATGGCTCAATAACTGTGACTCCAGCATCGGCTTTTTTTTTCTTTTTTCTTCCTTTTTTTTAACATAGCGATGAAAAATTTGGATTTTCAGCTTGAGTCCTTTTTGCCTTTCCTTTGATTTCACCACGAAGAGCATTGTTCAAAAAATTGAATTCTCAAGGACCGACCAGAAGAGAATAGAACAGAATAAAGCACAGCTTACCTAGATTAGCGAGAGATTAGTTCTGTACAGACAGGTTACACGCTATTGGCAACACTTGCGGACGCTATCTGTGTTGACTGTGGGTTTCACATCGATTGCTTCGACGTTTTGCGGGCGGATTGTGTCTCCTTCTGGAGGGTCGTGCATCTGTTTTTGAGATACGATTCTATATATTTCTGTGGACAGACAAATGGGATGTTAAAAACCCTTCTGTGAGACGCAGTGATAATATTTCCTGACAGTCTCATTGAAAAAGCAGGCGTTTGATAAATTTAAAAATAGACCGTTTGTTGCAATCCAGTATTTTTTGCTTCAAAGCAAAACGCCCAATTTAAAGCAAATTTCCTGAAAAGTCAGCGAAAAGCCCATTTTGCTTCACTTTTTTAAATTGCTGAGGGAGGGGCAGAAGTATCTTGTTTGAATTATCATTTAATTCCGATCAAAGTGAACGACTGAGAAGCACAAAAATCTAAAACAATTCCTATCTTCAAAATCAAATGGGAGGTTCTAAGCTAAACCAAGATCTATGGCATGAGACAATAAACATTGACATACTTCTTCTTAGAATTTCTAGCATTTTTTTATTTTTCTTTTTTTTATCACACAGGACTAAAACTCAAAAGTTTGTATCATATCAATAGAATTTAATGAACTCATGCTTAATTATTTATCGTCAAACGCATGAGCAATTTAAATTTCTAACAACAATTTAAAAGTTGAGTTAAGCCTAATTTTGTTATGCATATCTGAAAAGATCTTTCTCAGGGCTTTTCAACCACACAAAAACAGTTGATTTCAGACAAACTGTTCCGGAGTTACACATCAGTAAAGTGGTGACATCCCTCAAAAGAGATCAACTTTTGCGAACTATCAGTGTCTTATAAAACCCAACGGGTGGTCGAATCAACTCAAAATTTTGGATTTTTACTGAGCAACGTATGTATACTGAGAATGCCAAATTTCATCAAATTCTGAGGGGGTCGCTTTTTCAAAGTAGCACCAGTTGGCATGGAATGATCCTTCACAGTTTCCAGCAGTACTCTATGATTTTCCTCTAGTTTTCCCCTGTCTCTCTTCAAAATTCAGACAGAATTATTTTTCTGCATTTCTGCAGAGCCAGAAAAGAAATATGTATCATACCTGTTAGGATGTTTTGGAAGGCTGTTTCAACATTTGTTGAATCTAACGCTGATGTTTCTATAAATGAAAGACCGTTGCGTTCTGCAAAGCTTTTCGCTTCGTCAGTGGGGACGGCGCGTAGATGCCTTAAATCTGATTTATTTCCGAGTAACATAATGACGATATTTTGATCAGCGTGGTCCTTCAATTCTTTCAGCCACCGTTCAACGTTTTCGTAGGTTAGATGTTTGGCAATATCGTAGACCAACAGAGCACCAACTGCTCCTCTGTAGTAGCTGTAAATTAGGGAACAAAGCAGGTTAGAGGAATAGTCAGCATTGTTCATTTGTGATAAGGTACTAGTTTTGATTAGGAATTTTTTATTTTTAGAGGAATACAAATTCATGTAATTTCAAGCTTTCAGTTTAGCTGTCCTTTCTAAAAATATATTCATTAAAAACGCAAAGTTGATAGAACATAGAACAGGGTGGCTAGCAAAAGTTCATTGGATTATTCCCCGACTTCTAATGAAATTCTCTGACTTTTTTACAACTTATAGTCATCGAAAACACCGCTTGAGAGCCCCACCCGGTTGGCACATTGGCACAACAATGAGATCAGCTGGCCCATTACTGACCCGATTTTTACAAGGAACCCGGCTCCACAAAAAATCCCTTGACTTTTCCCTGATTTTTCCTCGTCGAGTTACATTCCCAACTTTTCCCTGTCGCTAGCCACCCTGACAGAAGTATTGGTTAGATCTGACCAATGGAGATGCAATTTTTCTACAGTTAGCTAGTTGCAATTCTATTTCAGGGTCGAACAGGAGACAAATAATGTATGAAACTATCCCCTACAAAATGGTACCTTACAACTGTCAAGCTAAAAAAAAAAGGCTGTAAGGATGAAAATTTGAGTCAAATTACTCCAATAAGATATTTATTTTAGTGGATCATGAATATTTTTTCTGAAAATTTTCAGATACTTATCAAATTTGAGATGAAATTCTCTGAAAACTTGAAGAGGTATGCCCAAAAGTTTCCTGGAAAATTTACATTTTCACCGAAAACTTTACAAGATCCCATTGTAAAATGACATTTTTCCTTGGAATAGCAAAGTTATTACTGTAAGCACAATTTATAGGAGGTTGGGTTGCAAAATCAGAATTTGAGTTTTCACCAAAAAGGGGTAGTCTGATGTATTTGGGCCACATTATAAAACTATTTACACCTCACATAAAAAACAAGATATGCGCTATTAAATCTCCTATGCAAATAGGCGCTACCTTTCATAGTTGAGCCAGAATGGTAGTTCCATGCAGCAAATGAAGTCCATTTTTCAGTTCATTAAGTTACAAAATGATCTAACAACTTTGATGTCTCTGCATCATGACAAATTAAAACTCCGGATAGTTTTCCTCGAAAATACATTTTTTATTCTTGTTTTTTCTGACTGCAACTATCAAATCATCAAAACTTCAGTTCAGTCAGACATGTTTTGCATGTGTATGTGTGTGTTGTATACTTATTTTCTTGCCCAATCTGGTGGTCTAAAAGTGGTTTAGTGATCCAATTGTTCAAAGGCTGATTCTTCTTTCGTTATTATTCTGGCTGAAAGGTCAAGTATTTTTACAATTTGACAAAAGCTTTGCTGCTTTGGGATTCCACCTATAATATCAACACCTGAGAATGATAATTTTCAAGCTTCTATTAATTTATTAATATTCTTCTGTTAATCTCAGATTTTAAGCTGAAGTCATGAAAAAAGTGACCTTTTTCTTTGGGTGCAAGGATTCTATGTTCTGATGGTAATGATTCCTTCAAAATAAATAATACATAGGTACTCACGCAGATGTGATAGCCCTGTAACGTTCCTGTCCGGCCGTGTCCCATATCTGGGCTTTTATTGTTTTGTTGTCAACCTACATTTAAAGAGAAACTTATAATTATTTCGATATTAAATAATTATTGTGAAAATTCAACATCTTTGAAAGAATTCACGAAAGAACCAAAGACATAGACTGCTAGAGATAAAAAACATTGAGATAAGTTGTGATTACTCAATTGTTCTTCTACTTTGCAAAGACCATAATCGAAAAGCAGAAAATGATAAATATATCAATTGAGGTCGTTGCAGCAATAATAACATATACATAGTTATACATAGTTTCTGCACCTTACGGCGAAATTGAATGCTGCACTCGAGATCTATCACCCCTGTTAATATTATGATCATATGATGATTCTGTGGCAATTTCTGACTACTCACTTCCCTGTACATGAAGTTAAAAGCAGGAAATTCTTGGTTTGAATTCACTTTCTTCCTCATCATTCTGGATAAACCACCATATCTTCATTTCTTTATAGACCTCAAATTTTCATTAAGTTTTTAATAAGCCAAAAGGACTTGTTTCGTATCCTAGGTCTTTCATTTCCAGCAGTTTTTTTTCTTTAAAATTACCATATTTACATTAGAATTCGATAAAAGCACGTCCAAGATTCATCATTCTATCATTTTACTCTTAAATTCACTCAAATTTTTGCAACTTCAAAAGGTAGGTGCAAAAACAGCACATACCATACTTTTTAAAAAATCAACAGATCGATCATAACTAAATTATTTGATAAATTTGTGCATGGCTACTCTTTGGAAAAGGTTCAAACCTTAAACTTGTAGCAAAACCCTGCTGTGTTTCTAAAAAATAAAACTTGTTATTTACAAGGTAAAACTTCGAACACGTTTTTCTCAAAACAAGGTTTGCCCATACATGCCAATACTGCAGCCACCGCCTCAATTATAAACCGATGATATCACGTACCTATTTTGCGATTTTCATTGGACAATTTCCTGAAAGATTTTACTTAACTAAGACTAGGAATTCTGAGACAATGTAACAGAGATGCATGTTTTGGTAGTTTCACCACCAGATATTATTTCTGCTATAATTAGTTGTTTATCGCCTGTTTGGTCAAAGGCAATAATTCTGCAAATGATAAAAAAAAATGAGAGATTAATGGAAAAAAAAAGAACGTACTTGAATACTACGGGTTGCAAATTCAACTCCAATGGTTGATTTAGACTCCAAGTTGAATTCATTCCTAGTGAATCTTGCAAGCAGATTGGATTTGCCTACACCAGAATCACCGATCAAAACCACTGCAAAGAAACAAGTCGGTATTACAAAACCAGGATGTGAGAGCAAAATAATCAAAGGAATTTGGCCACTGAAAAAATTACAGACAAAAAAAGAAAACTGATTTTGATAAATCTGAGGGGAGCTAGGTATATCAGTGACCGAAGTGCGAAACGACGTATCTCCGTAAGAGATGGTGCAGACTTCCTGTCATACTTAATTTTTTCTTGGAAAAATCAGTCAATGTGATACCTTGAAAACTTTCTTGATTTTTCTTCTCTATTGGCAGAATATGCTGTATAAATTTCAGGCAATAGGTTTGTTTTTTTCCTTTAAGAAAATGAAATAGGAGCGGAAATTTTAAAACACCGTAATGGAGATGCATGGTTTGGCACTTCCACATTTGTTACCATGAGCAACGATTTAAACTTGTTACGTGGATCAATTTTCCAAGAAGCATCTTAGTAATTTTTCAATTGATATTCTCCTAGGATTAATCTCTCTGCCAGAAAGAGATTGAAAAAGACGTAGTTAGTTGCAAGTTCATAGAACTTGTCAAAAACTTAAGTTTTGATTGCTGACAGTTGTAGGTTACCAAAGTTACAAAGTCACTTAAAAAAGACACATTTTCAGGACACAAATGAATGAAGACAACACCCGTGACAATTCATTAGAAAAGGGCCCTTGCACCTGAAAGTTCAAAATTAGGATATTGGTCTTAGGCTTGGGGGAGTGATTCGCAAGCATATTGAGTAATGGGCACAATATGAGGCATCAAACTAATGGTATGATCATTTGGACGTACGCAAATCAAAAATAATAGTTCTAAGAAGCAAGCTTTTTGAAATTGTAATCTGCCAAGTTCAGGCTCCAAATTGGCTAGATTAACACAAAGTGTTGGGGCATCTGGTTGCACAAACATGAATTACACTGCTACAAGTTAATTCTTAAGGATAGTCATAAGAGTGTCTTGATAAAAACTGAAATTCCAATTGTTCCACATGGCTTGACAAGATTCTTTCCCTGATTCCGCCGTCTGGTGGCACATTGACAATCAAAACATTGTCTACCAAAGTGCTTTGGTACATGCAAGTCTTCTCAAAACCACCTTCAAAAACGTCTGTCCTCTTTGATGGTGACCGATGGCTCTATTAATTAACTCACGGACCCATCGATATTTTGATACTTCTATCTCAAAATGGATCCAATTAGCGGTCCTCACACAAATATTTCAAACAGACAGAAGTTTCCATTTGGTTTCAAAATCAAAATGATGAAAACATTAGATAGATTTAAGGAAGAGCTGATGTGGAATTGACTGATTCATTAATGATCTGAGATCGCCTCAGGTCACAGACCTAACCTCAAAAAGAGTTTTGGGAATGATAGAATAGAGACTGATGGAAAACTAAAAAGATCCAGTGGTAATGGCCAGAGGATTGGTTGATGGATAAGGGACATGCAATTCTGTTTAGTCATTGTCACCCTGAAAGATGCTGCGATCAGAGAAAAAGCGCTGAAGATTGACTTTATCAGTCAAAGGGATTGCCTCCCCAAAAATGCCTACAAATCCATACAGGTGTTCTCATTACTTAAGTGAGGCTAACATATAAAGGTTGATAATAGGGTTTCAAGGTATGAAAAAATTCCTTGTCCGCAATGGAAGAGGCAAAGGCAGCTGTACAAAGTTAAGTTTGAGGAAAGTATGATTCCCAGCTAACAAGCAAAATTCAGAAGCTTGTGAGACTGTAAATTTGTCGTTACATTGCGACTTAAAGGACAACTAATAGGAGCGAAGCGGACGCAGGTCAATTTTTAATCAGCTTAGAAACTGACCAGGGATTGAAAGTCTGATAAAATGGAAGAACAAAACATCTAAAGCGATGACTGAAGACAATAACAAAAGGAAGACGAATGGTCGTTCATATGCTTGGGAAAAGTCAAGGGAACATCTGCCTAGGGGTTCAATAAAAATTTATACCAATCAAAAGCAAGAAGACATGCTAATGCTCAGTAAAGTTGAATTAAATATTCTATCGAATGAATAATTTAAAATCATAATTATATTCAAAAGAGTCTTGCTATCAGCATCAGCTGATTACAATCAGGCTGAGAAGGACCTGACTTCATTGCTGATAAGTTTCATCGATGGGGAAAAGGGTTCTCAGGCGAAGACGAGACAAAAGCAGGAATGTGGGTGATAAGATGATAAAGGTGCGAGACACAGGCAAAAAATGCAAAACAAAAGATCACCTTTGAACAGATAATCGTATTCGTCATCACGAGAAATTCCCGGTTTGATATACATTCTCCACAACTCTTAATGGACGATGGATGGAGTAGAAAGTGACGGTAGTTGATTTCTAAGAGCGAATAGCACGCATCTGATTGAATTTTCACGACGTAGAAACCTCACAGGACTCAGGATTCAGACGAAAAGTCGACCACAACAAAATCACAACACAGGTATAAATCAATTATGGCTGCCTTTCTACTACACCCCCCTTTCGACACTGTACACAGTGCACCAACCTATGACGGATTCCCCTCCTGATTTCGCATTTCAAAGACGCACCGTGGCCTCATTTTTCCGCGAAAATCTTCTTAAAATATTCAAAAAAATCAAACAAAATAGGAATGTAATTATTTCGACCGGACTAAGTTATAAGATCAGCGAAAAACGCCTTTTTTGACTGAGGCCAATAGTGCGATGTCTTCTCCACAGTTGGTAAACTTGATCTCTCAGCAGTCGAAAAATTTTCTTGAACGAGTCTTGAACTTTGCTTTCAATTTATGTCAATTACATAGATACATGAGACTTAGGACACGTATCATTGGCGTGAAAAGAAATGCGCATCAATGACTCATACTCAAAACAACTGCCTGCGCTTATTTTTGAGGCTGCGGGTGCTCGGTTAGACATTCGTGACACTTCGGGCCGTGAGTCCGTGACGGCGAAGTGCAAGGTGGGAGGGGGGAGGAAAGCGAGCCTTGACAGTGTTGGAGAAGATTCACCTGATAATCGGGAATGAATAACCAGAAAAAAGAAGTTTAGTCTTGACCTCGAATAAATTCTTAGCGAGGTCGACAGAGCTGTTGATAGTACACGCGGAAATTGACGAAAACTCCAACAATGAGAAACGTGTAGATCATCACTTCAGCTTGTCCACCCGGAATTCCGAGTCCGACAATGACGCTTCTGACAGGGTTGAAGAAACATTGCAAGGGGTGTGCGGGGTGGTGTTGCAATGCAACATTGCAACAATACTGCTGTCTAAATTTTCATGCGAACTCTGCGTTGCAAGGAAACGTTGCTGGGCATTACGGCCGGATGGGAGAGGGGGAGAGGGAGGGCGGGGGGGGGGGCAACTACAGCTCTTTACAGCTTTTCTCACCGCGACTGGTTCCATAGTGAAAGATTTCCCTAGTAGCAACGACTGTTGAAAAAACCATTATAAACCTCGTAAATTTTTAAAGGACGACTTTTAAAAAAAACTGTCAAAAACGTTTTAGGGAACCCTCCTTGGGTATATTTCAATTAAAATCTACGAGAGGAAAAATTCAATTTAAAAAAAGTGAAAAAACTCTTAAAATATTAATTACTGTGCTTAGTTTTTTAACACTCAAAATTTTTGAAAAAAAGGTTTAAAAAAAACTCTTGAGAGAGTAATGCTTTTTAAAGGACTTTTTTCTGTAAATTTTACCAAACGAACATCTCACTACAAAAATAAATCAAAAAGGGTTCCTTGAAAAGTATGTAGTAATAGTTTTTAACAAGTGCTTTTCAAATGCCATTGTTAATAGGGATATAGCTAATATGGTAGACATCTTTGAGGCAGGACTGTAAAATTTGAATTCAGCACTGAATGAAAATTGTCACTGTCTTGTAGTTTTTTTTTTTTTTTTTTTTTGCCATCTTGCAAAAAGTTTTGAGTCGGGAATGTCTCAAAAGTAATAATAAAATGGAACCCTGACTGACGTTTGATTGTCAGACCTCTGCATTATTCGACAGCAAGTATTGTTACATTAAGAGCAATTTCCCTAAAATCGCATTAAATGAGCTGAGTTTAAAAACATTTTCAACGATTTTTTCCCGATATGAGATAATGGAGAAAAGTTGAGAAAATGGACTACCTTGTGAGTAGCATTTCTCATTTAAGCCTGTGTGTTTCAACAAATGCACGTAATTAAACTACCTACATTTAGCAATAAGGAACTATAAATTCTAGCTCGGTTTAGAATTAATGCATGCACCATTAATTTCCCTATGCACGTAAGTGTTTTTTACAAATGAGCCAGGAATTGCAGTTCCCAATCGCAAAATTATGTCTAATTCATCATAACTCTCATAATGCCTGTATGATTTAAAACCCAGGATATTTTCATCCCTAACTCACACAGTGCTTTCGATATTTTGTAGAAAAATGTCAAAATTCCAACCTCTGCCGATGACCCATTTACGGTTTATATTTTTCTAACTTGAAAGAGGTTTTGGAATTTTCTGGTGTCTCTCCAGTCAAATGATACAGATATAACCTCTCTTAGCTGTATAGTAACCTAAATTTTCTTCCCATCCTCAAATTTACTTGGCTCGACTACATCATATTTAATGAGCAGATAAAGAAAAGTAATGACCAAGATCCATAGTTAAAATTCATGAAACAGACTTTTAATTGAAGCTATAAACAGACAATTTCCAGAAAAGTATGTACACAAGGTAGTTTTACAAAGAAAATATACAGTCAACAACATTTGTAAGTTAAGATTTAAAATCTGAGAAAGTTTTCCGTCCCCAGCATGGTTTAGAGTTAATCACAGTTGGCGAATTTCGGCTATTGACTTTGAATCAATCTGGCCGCGGGCTGTTATGCATGGTTGATTTTAACCAGTAAAAAACTTCCTCCTCCATGAGAAAGCCTCCAGGTAAAAAGGCTGAACTTTCAAAAATGAGAAAGTAAGTACTGTACTTCAGAAATTACCTACAGAATTCAGGCTCAACTTTGCAGAATTGAGAAGGAAAAAATGATATTTTAATGTCTTGAAAATCTAGACTCCCAGTGATCAATTATAATTCAAGAACTGCGTTCATAAAAACAAAACAATGATTCCGAGAAAAATTGCTGCAGGCTTGGAGACATTGTTTAACAATTATTTGAAGAATATCTTGCAATATTCTTTATACATTGACAAAGAGCTCAGTTTACAAGAAAAAATGAGGTGACTTGGTTAATTAGAAGAAGTGACTCTATAACTGTGGCCAAATGATAAACATCCGAAAGCAAAGTAACATTGTTTGTTCCGGTATGAAATTAGTCAGAAAATGAAAACGAAGAGTAATCTCACTGACAAAAATAAAACCAAACTGCATTGATGGGGGGGGGGGGGGGGGGCAGACGACTTCAATTGGAATGACTAATCCTGCCAGCTTACATAATGGAAGTTTGTAGAAATCTTAAACACAAACGTTCATGAGTAAGTACAATACACATTTGACTTATAATTACGTGAGAAAAATATAAAATAAAGAACACAAAAACATGGGAAATCCAGATCTTGGTACATGTCTGTAAAATTAAATTATTCCGCTAAATTTGAGTGAAACGATGAAATGGTCAGTTTAAAACAGAACCACTCTTCCTAGATTTCACAGTGCCTAGTTTCTTCTCGTTTTTTTTTTTTTTTTTTTTTTTTTTTTTGGTGACAAACCATGTAATATTCCGTCTGAAAAAATTGTGAATAAGTTTTTTAGAGTTTTTGGAAATGTTGGAAAAAATTTCCAAATTTGATTTCCAGTTTGAAATAGAAAAACAACAGAGAAAATTAGGCGATGAGAAAGACAGTTTGGGCAGGTTCTGCTCAAAGCAGGCCAAATGATTTTGGACTTTTGGATGAATCCTTAAATGTCGTGAGACTGTTTCAAATCTTTGAGTTGAAAAGAGCGAAGTGGGGTCGCAAAATCGATTCTTCGTCTAAAAGGTAATGACATGAGATGTTTTCAATTATAATCGTAAACACTAGATTAAGAAACTAAAATGCAAATGAAGAGAAAATTGAACTACGGATGAACATATGAGCATACAAATGTTTTGCTTAACGGGAAGATGTCTAATTATTCAGTAACAAGAGTTGAATTCAGCTTTTCCTAGCTCCTGACGGAGAACTGTCACAGCCTTAAAGCAAGAACATACAAAACCAACGTTTTAAACGCGCGTAATATTTACAGTGATTAGTCTTGTCACAGAAATGTACAATAGAAATCTACATTGATAACAATACTTTATAGGATTCGAAGAGCTCGAGGAGATCCCTGCACATTGCCAGGAAAACCAGATCTATCTACCAATTTAGAGAAATACAAGCTTGACAAAAGTTATCGCCGAAGATGAGCTGTTTAAAAAAGCCTGCTCATAGATCACAATTATTCAGTGACTTTTTTCCTTACATGTCTTTGTATGCCGCTTCACCCAGAAGCAATGGAAATATATTCAGAAAACTGACGATCAACTATTACTCAGGGTACAAAATTTGGAACTACAAGAATGGTTCCTTCATCTAAAAAGAACTGTGTGCATAGGGTTTGCATGCAATATAGTTCCTCTTATCCAATTTTAAAGTTGAACACATTAAAGATTTAAAAATTTCCAAATTCTGCTTTATAGTGAAAAATAACAATTTTCATGTATTCACAAATCCTGCTCAAAACAAAACAAACAAACAAAATAGTGTACTTATTTTCTTCAGAAAATACAGTAAAAACTGGAATCTACTTGGGTCAAATTTTACTGCTTACGGACCAAAAGCAGGGGACCCTCACTTTTTTCGACCAAATTTTTATACTACAATAAAGCAAGTGGTGGGCTCTCCTTGAATTAATTTTTGTATAAATAAAGAAAAAAAAAGTTACGCTGATCAAACTGAATAAGTGATTAGTGGCAAGGCGTGAATGATGGGTAATCGATATTTATCCATTTGAAGCTATGGTAAAAAATCGATTATTAAGGTGTTCATTGCGACCACCCGCCTTATCGATAAGTTTCTAGTTTCCATATGAATATAGATTCTTTTATCGATAAGCTAGAAATATTTATTCCTTATTGCAAAATGTAGTCCATTTGAATTTTTTCCAATTAACTAATGTTAATTGTGAACACGTCTAAGTGTCTTGTTGAGGCGCTAAATTCCAGACTTTCTGTTGAGTGATTTGTTTTTCTTAAAAAATTTTGAGGGGGGAAAAAAGTTACGTTATGCTTCGATTCATATCTTGTCTGGAAGCCCGTTGTGATGAAACAGTTGATCCTAAACCTAAAATATTCTAAAAATGGCCCTGTCTATAAGATGCATAAAAAAAGCATAATATTCTTCTTCGAGAAACTTTCATTGTGACACATTTTTCAACTAAAACTTAATTTAAATTCGAGATTGGGTGCGATGATTGAGAGGGACTCCCTCCAACTCTTCAGGAATAATACAAAAATTGAGAAGATGGAAAAAGTGATAAGAATTAACATCAAAGATAAAATTTACAAGGATACATAATACTGTACATAAATACAACAATACAAAATGAGTTATTGAAATTCACTAAAAATACGATCATGGAGTTCAGTTCTTTTCTGACACAGTCTGAGAAAGTAGACTCTATGTAATAGAACACGCGTCGCGAGGCACGCGCTGAAACCAATACAAAAAATATATACCTACAAATCTGTGAGATCTAATGTTAAAAGAAATGGCATGAGCAAAATACTGAGAGTGTTTTGACAAAGCTCGGATAGATCAGTAGAAATTCCTGAAATTTACGGAAGCACTCAACTTCAAAGACAAACATCAATGCCTTCCGTCGGAACAGCAAAGGTTTCACTGACAGTAACGATTTTGAAAGGTGGTTGACTGGATTTGATGCAGATGGATTGAGGTTCAAAAATGCTAAACAATACATAATCGAGGTATGTTTCAAAGCATGATTCAGCTGCCATCCGCTGAATTCATGTATACGCATTTCTCAAGGAGCATGACAAATGATAGTTAATGAATAGTTCAGACGCATTTTTGTGCACTCATTTAAATAATGACAATATAAATGATTTCTTGCAGATGAGAGAGAATCTATCACTTCGTTCCAAAACCTGGGCCAATTTGATTGCTTACCACTGAGCCATAGAAAATTAATTCCTGAAAATCTTGATACGTTAGGTTTTCATGAAAACAGCGAAATCACAGGAATTTTTGGGAACAGTCGTGGCCAGAGTAAAAAAAAATCAGATCTCCAATTCCAGCATTGCAAACTCCCTCTTGTGTTTTATTCTTTTTTTTCTTAGATTAGTTAATTACATTAGTAGAACTTACATTAGTTTTTCTAGATATTTTCAACGAATTTTCTTGAGGCATTCAGGAATAATCATAGAAAATTACAAGGAGATGTGGCTGTTGGTTTTCTTTTGAAAACTAAAACACAATCAAACGTTCCGGAAAGATGCAATGGAGACGCATTTTTCAACTTTAGCCATCAATATTTTTTTGGCTGGTCACAGGTCATTAAATATGCGGCCAGATTTGAAACGGAGTGACTGATGTGCACCTTTCTACGAGATCTTTATTTAAAAATGAACACCACCATAGGTGTGGGACGCAACTAAAGAGATCAAAAAATGCTACACGGAAAAAAAGTTGCTGAAGTAACATCCCGGGTATTAAAAATCTGCACGACAACTTTTGAATGTTGATACGAACGATATGGATGCTAATTCAATGTAGCTAGGATGTTACTGTAACAGCCCAAGTGTCCATAATAACATTCAAGAGGTGTCTCGCAGATTTTAAACATCTAGGATGTTACTTCAGCAACTTTTTTTCCAGGTACAAAAAATAAATGGCACATTGAAGGGATTATTCCTGATTAAAGCTTGCAAACTCAGTGATCATAACGCAAATTGGGTTTTCTCCATTTAAACAAATGCAAAAAATTGATATCCATCGAGGCTGGCTGCCTCCTCTACAATTATTTTCAGTGGTTTTAAGTAAATGGAGGAAAATGATTGTTACCTATTTGTTATAAACGTCTTGATATTTTCATTCCTGGGATAAAGGAATTTCTTAACAGAAAATATGAGATCTATCATCTGTTTTTCCCAATCTTATTAGGAATAAAGTACTTATTGCGATACAAAAACGATATTTTAGGATTATGTAAAAGATAAATACAAATTAGGTACAAGGGAATGATTAAGAAGAAAGATAGATAAATGAGTGATCATAAATAAACATTATTTTCTAGAAAAAATTTAAAAAAGTGGGCAAGTGCGGATTCTCCCGGTTTATCAGATACAAGTTAGTTAAACAGACTATTCTCTTTTCGGTAAAGAGACACTGAAAAAACTACTGACAACTAAATGCTATATTGGGATACTACAGTGCAGTTTCGCCTGGAGCTGTAATTACTACAAAAGCGGATGCTCATAGTCATACACCACAAAAGGTTTTTTTTTCCTTATTCTTTTTTTTATTTTCCTTCCTCTCTCAACAGTTTCTTTCTGTTTATGGTCGTTTTTCTTTTTTTTCTCATTGGTTAATGGTTAAGTCTATAGGGGAATTCTCTCCAATTATTTTCCATTATAATGCGAAAAAAATGTTCCAAATGGCGTTTGGTGGGGGTTCAAATTTCCAATTTTTCCAAGGAAGGCACCCATAGAGCCTTCTTCCGTCTCATAGGAGGTGAATTGTTAATAAAGCTTGAACCACACACTGCGCTTGGGGGTCAAAAAATCCTAATTTTAACCCTGGTTTTGCCATTATATTTACATTCTTAAAACTTGGGGGTGAAGAACTTAAGTAAAAATATCAACAAATTGAATTGACCCATTGCATTGGGCCCCAAAAATAGGTCAATCAGCACTGACGCGAGGCTTGATAATGTTGAACTCTTGTCCACATGGGAACCTTCCAAGGAAATTTTTCAGGAAAAAAAAACATGTTGTCAGGCAGCGAGTTAAAGTCATCAAGAGCTGCAAATAAGGAGATATTGGGGAGTAAGAGGGGTAGGAAGGCAGATCATTGTAATAATTACAAATAGACAAGAAAGTTTTGAGATATCCGAGCTTTGTCATTATAAAACCTTAAAAATAGCATAGAAAAAAGGGTTCGCGATTCCGTTCAAATCGAGGCCAACAAAAATGAAAAGAAGCAATTCTCATTCAGAAGAGAATGCAGATGATACTTGCATTAATTTGGTGAAAATTTTGTTTTTTGTCCAACTATCCGCCTGAACTTGAACATGTACATCCAGCACTCACAAAAAATTTCGGCAAAATAATCCTGTTGACGATTGAACTTGGATGGTGAACCATCCCTTTCCTGGTAAAAGAGATTTGACTGTGGTCAAACTTGGACGCAATCCATTGCATAAAAAATCTGGGCAAATTTCAATTTTTTCCCCTGTAAAAGAACTATTGTCTCTGTGTATGAGTCTAAAGAACCATTAAGAAAATAAATAAATGAATGACAATTTATCAAAATTGTTACTTTTTAAAACAGTTATTGCCACTCTTCAAACACAATTTTCTGATATGAGATACGAATTTGATTGCAAGTTACTACTAATTCTACTGTTGAAAACTCTGCTCAAGCGTGTGTACAAAAAGAGGATCCCTTTCGATACTGACATCTGTGTTGAGAGCAATAATTTTTTTTTTTTTACAGACGGAGTCGTTTTTATTTTTTTTATTTCTGCGATTCTATTTGATGCAGATGATTTTTCAGACTTATGCTCAGACACTTTAGTCCTTTTTTGGGCCTAAAATTAAAAATCTTCCCATATTTTAGTGAAACACATCAAATGCCAATTTTACTGTTTGAACCTCGATACAAACTACTTTAAGTTGACAGAGAGCGATATTTTTAAACACTCTAAAAAAGATTGTTACTGCAAACTTGCCTTACGAAGCAAAGAAGCAAAAAGCTGCAATTCAGACCCATGATCAAGAACAGAAAAAAGTTAAAAGTGATCAAAGCTATGACTTGATGCCATAAACAGACAATGATTCACCATTGCTACCCTGGGACAACGGAGGGTACCGTCGATGAGTGAGAGCAAAACTCACGAAATCCACCCAATAACAATAGTACCAAATCATCAGGCTGAGTATTGGAATTGATAAACAAAGCTATAAACAAACAAGTCATGAGATAATGAAGCGATTCTATTGGTTGAAATGGCCCACCAATAGGATTGCTTTATAAATTCCTTTTGCCTTCTTTGTCTACCACCTTGTCTATCAATTTCAATAATTAGCCCAAAGAGGACGATGGGCAACCCACTGCACAAGCATACTTGCCAGCTAGCATTGCTTGTCTATTAAAATTACAGCATTTAAAAACTTATGCACTAAATGGAAGAACACAGATATCAGTTCCGCTTATAATGAAGATAAAACATTCAGTCATTCTCAGGAATTAATGAAATGAGGCCGCATTAAAACCGGCCTGGTTACGGCCAAAATACAACTCAATAGAAACAAAAAACTAATATAAAGTTCTCTCTGTGATTTAATTAGGTGCGCATAAATATATTTAGTGAAGCTGAGGATCCCAGGGGGCACTGTTTGAATACAAGATACAGAAAAGCAGAACTTTCCTTTGTTTTAGAGTAATCATAAGATGTTTTTGTAAAAAAATAAAATTAAAAATAATTGAATAAAGACGATTTCCTCATCATTATTCCAAAAACTCCACATTAGAAGCGGAAAAATTTCATAAAATAAAAGGACACGATAATGTCAAAATCTCAGTTGTCAACAACTGGGAGTAATTTTGTAAATAATCAACAAACATCCCTTGCGCAGTGGGTCTTGGACATCGAGACATAGCTGCAAGTTAACAAAAAAAAATCATCCGATTCCTCTTAAATCAACAGGCAAAATTTGGCAAATTCTCTATCGAAACCAGCAAACAAAAAGATTAAATCCTTACTCTAAGTTTGCTGGCGAACAGTGAAACAGTAAAACATATAAAATAGAAAGGTAAGAAAGTGGAAATAAATTAAGTTAATAAAAAAATAAAAAATTTGAAACAATTAGTAAAGCTCAAAAACATTGAAACATAGAAAAGAGTTGAACTGTGACATGATCCAAACTGACGGCCAATATTTAATTTTCACGGATTTTGTTAAGTACTGACCTCAAGGTTTTAAGTTAAATGAAAGTTTAAGTATTTTCAGTTTTCTCTCCGTTAAAGGAATCAAAACTTTATTTCAGATGGACACAGTGTTAGTTTTATCTCACTTGATGAAATGCTCACAATTTTGGTTCAAGCCCTTTTCAAAATACGTAAGTTCTGAGAAAGAGCAACGGTTGGTAATGTTTACGAAGTTTGAAAATCAGTAAGTAGTCAAGGTTAAAGCAAATTGGAGTATTGAATTTTCTCACATCCAATAGAGAAAAAGGACTGTTCAAATATTTGAAGGTCAGACTATAAGGTTGGAGAAACCTTTGATGAGTATAAAAAGTAGAAATGTCCATTTTTCGAAAAAAAAATTAAGTCGATCTTGGCTTGCCACAGAATATTCAAGAGGATGTCTTGTAAGTTGCAGTGAATTTGCAACTTTCAAGGGCCCAAAAACAGCAAGCTCAGAGTTACACTCCACTAGATTGATAACAAACAACCAAATAAACAAAACGCCAAGAATTTATGAGACTAATCAGGTTACAAAAATAGCAGGAGAGAGAGAGAGAGAGAAAAAAAACCCATTGTTTTCAACAGAAGTTTTAGTTAAGCTGCCTCATCAAGCTTGGACATGCTTGGGATTATTCTTATGTCCAGGACAAAAACTTAGATAAGATCTAACTCTTGATACGTGGAAAACTTTTCGTTTGAGCTCAAATGAATAAAAGAACCTATTAAAATATCTAACCAGCATTGAAAACCTTAGTTTAAGACTGCCACTGGACGAATTTTTGCAAGTGGATTCGGTCGACTTTTTCAACCTGATCGGCAAGGTTGTAAACCAAAGGTGAAAAACGCTCTGCTGAAGTCAAGAACTAAACTGAGTTAAATTTCGTGATTTCATTCTTGATCAGGGGATGTAATAGCATTACAATAAAATATTTTTAAATTTTTACCTATACTTTCCCTGATAATGGTGTAGAGTTGATTTTCTTTTACTTTCCTTTAGTAGTATTGACGACGGCCGTTTCGGGTGGATCCCATCTTCAGGTCTTACGTATTTTCCTTGCAATATACTGCGATATGACGTGTCTGAACTGTTAAAACGTGTTACTTCATGAGATAAAAACTCTTGGAAACTTGTAAAAACTTAAAAACTTTAAAATAAGACACACCCAAAACCGAAACGGCCGTCGTCGATGATGGATTAAAGAAAAGTAAAAGAAAATCAACTCTACACTTTTATCAGGGTCAAGATACAAATTTAATAATTTTTTATTCTAATGCTAAACTCACTTGCATGATGAATTTTGGCCAACGTTCCCATCCATCCGCTTTTCAACTCACCTCCGGAGGTGGTTCGAGAATTTTAGATGTGGCCATCATTGCTGCCAGCATGAAAATCAAATGTTGTAGGCGCACCATTGCCCAGAGAGAATATTGGCAATGTTGGTAACAGAGGTTGGCAGTAGGTCAAAAACTCGACGGAATCCAGTCACGGAAATTTGCCTACTGAAAGCTACGTGACTTCAGAAGCAGTCAAGTTTGAGTTCCGTCAATTGGTTTCACAACTCTTTCTGACGAATCAATGTCTCTGAGGAACCTAAAGAGCGTACTGGGAACAAATAAATAATAACAAAATATAAAGAACGTAGAATAAAAATAAGAGGAAAAAAGAGAAGAAGAAGTAAAGACAGGAGTAAAGTCCGTGTTAAATACAGCTATCGGGGTGTTGACTCGATTTTCGGATTTTCGTTTTGGTTGTGTCTATCTTTGCTGAAGGGTCGATACTGACTTTCCTTGGGTTACCCAAAGTGACTAGAGCAGAGGCAATTACTAGACCTGCTGAAAAGAACAAAAAGAAAATATAAGTGAGTAAGGGATTAAAATTTGGAGTGATAAGTTTCAAAAATAAGCAACAGCCACAGTCAGAAATCGTTTTTATAAGTATATGCAGAGGTGCAATATGTTTTTAGTCTTCCCATATTTTAAATTGGCATTCTCATTTTAAAAATACAATTTTCGTTTATGTTTAAGGTCCTAAATGGCTTGATTGATTCTACACAGATTTTCAGCTAATTTGACTCCCATGTTCCTGAAACCCCTCTTGAACCTGGAAAAATTCTCACACCTCATTCGATTCATACACCCGCATGGGAACATTTGTATTGCAGCGCGATTAGCTAAAAACAAGGATGTTGAAGAAATGGACCAAAACAACTGAATCAAATTATGAAATTTTGCAAGAACGTTACATGATGCACTAAGTAAAAATATTACATACTCTCGAGGTTACTTTTTCAAGTTTATCACAAAAATCTCACATATCTGTCTGTACTTTTTCTTGAGAATTCCACACAACCCCTTAGCATTTGGAGAAATCCTTACTATATCAGAGTAACTGTACTTTTTTCAAACAGTAGATACCCTAAACTGACCTCCAAGATTGTGTGCATTGCTTTCCTTCTGAGATTAGGAAAATTAAATTAGTCTTTCTCAAAAAGACTGAAACGCCGAAAAATCGAAAATTTTTTGTTGCTTTGGCTAAGTACGCATCCACTGGGAAAGTGAGAAGCAGAAAAAGATTTATTATACTGCAAACTTTAATTTAAAAATGGAGGGGGGGGGGGAGAATTTTGAAATTTTTCGGTTCATTCTCAAGAGGGCTCAGACGCCAATTCCCTTTTTTCTCAATTTATGAGTGAAATAATAGGACGATTTCTGAAATACTGCAGTCCGATTGTAAATTGCTTTCTTCTTGCACATTACTTTTATGAGCTCTGAGATTTTTAACAGCTTGATTTAAACAGGTATGACTGTATTTCTTGTACTTCCATTCCAGGAACTTGAGCCTTTTTGAAAATGATTGATTCAATTGAGATGTTCTAGACAGTGGGTGAGAAAGGTGAGAGTAAGCAACAGTGCGGAAAATTGACATTTTTCTTGAAAAGATTGCTTACCTGATTGGCCGCTGGGCGTAAAGGATTCACAGCCCATTGGTTGTCTGACTAATAAAGATAAAACGGCTGCTCGGTTCCCAGCGCATGGCTCCAAAGCAATTGGACTAGGGGAGTCCTGTAGAGAGGACAAAAGCAAAATATGATCAGGTGAAATAAATTTCAGACAAACGTAAGAAATAATAAAATATTTCAACTGGAGAAGCTCATCCTACAATCATTTAAAAAATACAAATCAATACGATTTTTCCGGTAACTGATAAGAATAATTTTTTTCCATCTGAGGACAAATTGTTTTCTTACTTGTTTTGTTTTTCCTTCCTGACTGGAGACTGAATTCAATTTGTGTATATATTCTTTAGAAGTTACAAGAAATTTTAACACATATCTAAAATTATTAAAATAAATGGTCACACATCATGTTTTTATTTCTAATATCAACAATTGCACATTGTGTAAGTTCCCCCAAGACCTACTTTTAGGCACAGATATAACGTTTTTTTTTTTTTTTTTTAATCTAAATAGCGGAGCTCAATATATATACAAATCCCTTACTTAAGTCATTCATTTCTGGTTTTAATTAAGTTTTTTGCAGAGAAAGATCTGCACACCACAAAACACCAGAGAGGGATTTTCCTGGTTGCGATAGAGGCAAAATACAGAGCTTCAAAAATTAAAATACAATATCCTTGATGTCTAAAAACTTGCTTTCTTGCAGGTCCACACCTCATATTGGCATTAAAAATGCCCAAAAATATGAAGGTAGCCCGAAGTCAAAATATTTGGAAGTTTGAAGGTGATAAAATATAGTTTTTGAAAAAAGCAATGAAAATTCGTAGTCCTCTGAATTTAGAATTTAAAATTATCAAGTTAAAATGTAACTTTAAGCTCTCTTTTGGTGCGAAACTCAACTAGACCACTCGCAACTTATACATCAGGATATTAAGAATGTTGACTATAGACAATTCGCATCTTGATTTTTCGACATAGGTTGATGAAAATGACTGTGCATTATAATCTATTTCTCAGATCTGACGATTGCAAGTACATAACACAATAGAGACTAAAATAAACGATGTTCATAATTTTTAATAGGATTTTTTCTGAAGATGCTGATTCTTCAAGATCAAAAACAAGAACTTACTTTTTTCCTGCGCTTAAGTGAACTCGAGACAGTGAGTGTCGTAACGTCATCGTAGATGGTATTCTGATCTTTACGTTCGATCTCTACAGCGACCTGCGAAAATGGGCGACTGGCCATTTGCTCCATTTCCACGAATAGACGCTAGAAAAATAAGAAAAAATTTGTTTTGAAAATGAGCAAGACAATTGTGATGAAAATTGCCATTTATCAGTTTTACTTTTTGTGCGAATAGTCAATAATATATCATAGATTAAATCTACCCAGTTTTTATTGAAACTTCAGTACCACTCAGATGACTGAAGAACGATTGATTAACAACTTTACAAAACTTCAATCAGGTGGTTATTTTCAAACAAATCTAAGCAAAGTTTTCTTCAACAATTTTCTGAAAATATACTTGCTCTAGGTGGCAAATCACTTAAAGTTAGCTCCTTGAGGCCATGATAACAAAGACTAGAACTGATTTGAGAGTCGATTGAGGTTATATTAAAGCACTGATCATAGATATTGAACATCTTTTTTCCTTGATTGACTTGCATTTTGACCCATAGTTACAGCTGAAACTTGTGATTGAGTGAAAATAAGTAATTGCTCAAAATTTTGACAAAGTATGGTGAGTTGTGATTGGCTTATTTGATGACTTGGACCAATCACAGCACTTGACCTTTACATTTTGATGGAGTATTTTGACAGTGTGACACACGCTCTTCTCCACTTGTATTTTTAAACTTCCTCATCTTATTGAAGAAATTTTTAGATGCTTGGACCTCCAAATCCAAAATATTTAAGTAAAGTGCATTTTCACACAAGATTGAATTTAAAAATGCACGAAGAGTC
Organism: Bemisia tabaci; assembly: GCF_918797505.1. NCBI lineage: Eukaryota > Metazoa > Arthropoda > Insecta > Hemiptera > Aleyrodidae > Bemisia > Bemisia tabaci. The sequence goes on along the minus strand of NC_092801.1, from coordinate 15,838,571 downwards.
CATTTTTTCAGAAACTGAACCAACTATATTTATTACTGATGAATGTGGTAAAGTTTGATGAAGAATCTAATATGGTTTAGGCATGTTTTATCAATTTACAATAATTAAATTTATCTCTACCTGTCTCCTCCTATACATGTCATATTTCTGCTTTATTTTCCACAGAATTGCTGCTACGAGAAGAAGCAGAAGAAAACATCTGAAACAAACAAAGTTTTTGTTTAACACTCCAAGCACACACAAAATTTTCCTATTGAGTTAAAGATGGTTCGAAAAGGAAAATCAAGAAATGAATAAAACTGATTATCACGCAGCAAATGATAAGAAAAAATGTCTCTCTAAAATAAGCAACAACACAGTTAAATCTTGAGATGAATTTACAGAATTCTGCAAAGCGGACTTATCAATACTAGGAACCTTGAAAACGACCTTCCAGAAATATTTGAGGACTGCTGTGATATTGATGGCTAAAAGGAAAACATGTGTACCTCAATTAAAACGTTTAAAAACCTCTGATTAAATTTTTCATTGTAATTTTGTGTGAGTTAGTCAAGAATGAGTGAAGAAAATTCACAGATACAAACTAGAAATAGAGACTGTTGATTCGTCTTCCGAAAAAGAAAGAAAAAAAGAAAAAAAAATTAGCTGAGACTTACAACGTCTGAAATAAGCATTATTTTTATTTTAGGCATCATACTTCATAAGCAGTTGGTTTCTCCGCACACTCGCTTAAATTGAAAAATATCTGGTTTAAAAAAATGTTGTCCGGTAAAAGTAAATCTTAACAGACACTAATTTTATTGGCATTTCTTGGCTTGGTGGAAGCAACTTGAATGTAAAATTGACTCTTGGAAAAGCACAATGGAAAAACCTTGTGAAAACATTACACTCACGATGTGAAAGTTACGAAGAACTGCTGCAGATTCAGCTTCGGATACTGAGAGAATGAAATCTGGATCCACAGCGGAGGATGAAAATCATAAACGTAGACGAGGAAAGTTGTCATCGAAATATTATTCTCCGTCCCGAAAATATAATCAGTCTTGAGGAATTTAGTTTTATACGACTGCGTGCAGTTGTGAGCTGTTAAAAACGGTTTTTCAGCGCTGTTGGCTGTAATAGAAAGTTAACAGTATAAGAAAGACATATGGGAAATTGATAAAATGATATGTAAGGAATTACTTGCTTTTTTACCTTAAATTGTCTATGTTTTTTCAGATTCCAAATTGATCGAAGAGTGCAATTTTTTGGGTCTTTTTGTAAAGGAGATAAGATAATACTGAAAGTAGTTAGAGTGAAACTTTCAAGGAAAAATAAGGGAAATTACTGATGCAGATCTGAGATAAAAATACTTAGAATGACTAAGTTAGGGTAAAACTTTGTAATTTATAAGGAGAAAAAGAGTAAAAAAAAATGAAGATGATTGGCTAAATGTTTTGTTATTTAATTTGGAATCCTGGGCTTATTCCATTTATTGCACCATAAAAAATATATACATTTAAAAAACTGTAATTGATCAAACTGAATATCAGGTTGATAAGTAGATTTGCATATTTTCAACTTATGATAATTATTGTTTATTTTACTATATCAAAAAAAAAAAAAAAAAAAATCTGGCGATGAATCATTGCAATCCTCTATCAGGTATGTTTTTCTACTGCAAGACAAAGGCTAACAGTTGTTCATAAAACTTAAACTGACCTGTTTTTATTGTGATGTTCATTTTGGCCATAACAGAGCACGTTATGCTGAATTCAGCGTCGATGTCCGGTTTGGTGGGACTATTTCTGAAATTGATTTGCTGATAGTGCTTGTCTTCTTTCTTTGATAGATTAAAAGTGAACTGATAGTCTATTGCTAGCTCGTCTGAAAAAAGATTTGATGGAAAGCGTTCATTGTTAGAGTAAAAGTAGATCAGCTACCCTGTTAGTTAGAGTTAGACAGTTAGTAAATTTTCTCCATGAGAGAAAATGCCTTCTGACTTTTCACAGAAATTGAAGCAATTCACTCTCTTTGATGAAACAAATTAATTGGCTACCATCTTTTCACTCACGGGTGTCATTTCAGATTTTTCTGATGTTTCAAATTAAACTTCCCAATTTTCTGCGGAAATAGATTGAAACGTGTGCGATTTTACAAATCCAAATATTCAATCAATTATTCGTAAATCATATGTTTGATTTTTGCTTATGCTAACCTGCATGTATTTGAAAAGAGCTTGACACACGGGGAAATTCCTGATCCATGACCAATTTTGCTGATATTTTTCAGTTTTTATCGTCAATAGAGGCCATGTCTCAGCATGACAGCATGTCTCACTCTGCTATTTCTTTAAAATTAAAATTTAGAACGATTTTTAAAACATCAATAAAATTAATGATAAAATTATCTGTAAAATTACATATGGACCATGAAGACTAGAATCCATAGCATTGCCCATTCCTTGATTTTTGGGGGCTCATTTCCTGAAGGGAAACAAAAGTTTTCTTCCACTTTTCCTATTGTGCTTGGGGAATTCTATAAGACTCTCTAGAATGGACCACTAGACAAGGTACGAATTTCAGCATTCTGATACATGTTTCTTGACTGATATTTCACGTAGAATACGACGCGCACAACGAAAATTACCGAAATCAACACCTTCCAAAGGTCTTTAATGATTCTTGATGCGTGAATTCAAACCACCCACTCATGAAGTCTCAATGCTCTGCAAGATTTGCATCATGCGCTAAATGTTATCATGACAGACTCTGCGATATAAAAATCTGGCAACCTCAATCTTGACGTTTCGGCTCAGCTGTAGCAAATTACTTATATTTTGAACAACACATGGTGGGAAATGAACATTACCCATTGAGAAGCTTGTTGAAACCGTTTTAGTGCGCGATTTGACTCTTGTAGAGCTTTGAGTTTCTTGTCAGCGGGCAGTTCAAATTGCTCGTAACCAATGTGAAATAAAAACGTTAATATCTTCATTTGGAGTTTGTTTCATTAGTTTTCATTGCGCAAATTGTGCTCTACGTGAAATTCTGATTAAGAGAATTGTATCAGAATGCTTAAATTTGTACCTTGTCTAGTGGTCCATTCCAGGTATGAATGTCCATTTTTTTATCTTTCAGCCGATCCTTTGGCGTAAATTCAAAGTTCTCAATTTGAAAAGCGTTCCTTTTGTTTATATTATCTGGTCGATGTAAGCTTCTCTATTATTCTGATGATTTGACGATTCAAATACGTATTTAAGCAGTAGAAAAAGAGATTCTTGATTTCTGAAAACAACTTCCTGATTTTTCACTGCTTTTCCCTAAAATATTTCATATACAGATAAATCCTGGTTATTCTCGGTCCTAGAAACCATGATTTTGACAGTATTCTTTTGAGGGCAACAAGTCATAACTGCCCCATAATGACCAAAAATTAAAAAGAGAAAAACTGAACTTACAAAAGCAGGAGCCACCGTTAGTAGGATCGCCATGATAATGGTTCTGAGAGTCACATTTGTCACACCTGTCACCGACAATGCCTTTAGTCGTGCAGTAACACTTCCCAGTGTCACCATGGCACTGCGTTCCTTGACCGTTACATTCACACGCTACGAAAAGCAAGAGAAATAAATAAAAGTAATGTTAAAATTCGAAGAAAAATGTTTCACAGGAAAGTTTTTTCTCATTAAAAAACATTTTTGAAAGAGAGTTGAGAAAGTCACTACTGATTCAACGTAACTGCAAACTATTGAAAAAAAAAAAGAAAACTAGCCAACACAGAATTCTTCTGTAATCCTTGCCGTATTCTTCAGCAAATACCTGAGTATTCATCTATTTATCAATGGTGGCTAATATCTGAGTGAAATTTTAAGATCATCTCAAAGTTTTATTAGATGATTTTACAGATTTTATAAATCTGTCGATTTATTAGATGTAACATTAGGGGTTTTCAAGTCGCTGATGAGAGACCACTTCAGGGGTGAAGCTTAGGAGGGAAATGTGAATTTATTTTTTTTGTTAATTTTTTTACCTCATCTTATAATTTGTTCGAATTTGTTCACATTTGTTTTTGTTTCCTTTCTGCCATTCTTGTTTTGTTTTTATTGTTGTAACTTTGCTAATGGACTTTGTCCGTGTATTTTGTAAATAGATAAATAAATAAATGAATAAATAAAGTCAAAAAGGATGCATTGTAATAAAAAAATGAAGTTTTATTTTTCATCGAAATCAGCACTGTGGAAGTAAAATTATTACAAGTGCTGATTTTTTCTGGAACCCTTGGCGCACAATAAAAATGGAAATAAATTAAACGATTCTTAGAGAACAGAAAAGATATAGGGGCCGAGAAAATAAAATACGAACATATAAAAGGACTTACGTTCACATTTGCCTCCGTTCAGCGGATTTCCATAATAACCAGGCTGGCACTGGTGGCAATTGCGACCTTGGGTTAAATTTGCGCATGGTCCACATACACTAGTGTTGTTGGGACAAGTACTGTGGCCGTTACATTGGCAAGCTAAAAAAATGGGGGAAAATTAGTTAACATAAAAAATAAACAAGGTGGAGAAATGGTGGTGGGTCCACACCATTTCAGGGGGAAAATAAAGCCAAGAAGTTCCAAAAATTATAATTAGAGTCAAAAATGATTGTTTTAACTCTGATGAGTACCAATACCAAACTGAGAGGGGAAAGTGTTCAGCTCAGGCAGTTTTCATTGGAATATTAAGTTAAGGTCAAGTCAAGAGATCTATGCCGATTTGAGTCTTTTTAGACCTCATCAGTAGATCACACTTGTCAGAGAGCCCAACTTGGTGTTCACGAGTTTTCAATGTTTTGGGAAATAAAACCCATCAAATCTAAAAACTTATCTTATTCCTTCCTTTGCAAATGCTTCTCATGTATGTAGATGTTAAGATTTCAAAAGTTTTGTATTTGAAGACGTCCTGAAAACTTCAATGTTCGTTCAGGAGCTAAAAATCGTTAATACTCGTACACGATGCAAATTTTTTCTGAGGATTTTTTCTAACAGGAAAAATGGATTATTTTGTCTAAAATTAGGAACATCTTCAGGATTTCAGTCGAAATAAGAATACTATTTGCTAGGGCATTTGACAAAATTCCTGATTTTACCATTTACCTGCCGCAGATAGATTCTTTTGGAAAACACCTTATGTGAACAGCTCAGCCGGCTGATTGTTGAAATATATAGACAAAGAAGACAAAAGGGATATGGAAGGATTCTTTTAGTGGAGGCGGGTAGTTGCAATGGATATAAAAGGTGGGTATAGACTAAATGACGGCAACCCAGGGGAGACCCTGTAGTAAGTTCTGCATTTACCCCCTTAGTCTATAAGAACCACCCATTCTAACAATGGGATCCCTTTATACTCCCTGTCTTTTTGTCTATCTGACCTCCCATGTCTTTTTTGTCTATCAATTTCAACAATCAGCCTGCTGTTCATTTCACCGGTACACAGGGCCCAAAATTGATGCACTTACTTGGACAATAAGTGAATGCCCATAAGTGAGGGGCGCAAGTCATAGGGCTGTGAGGGCCGTTGCTGCCACCAGGCAAGCAGTGTCCTAGCCCGGTGTTTGAGCCATCGTCACACCAACCACACTCGGGATCATTTCGACACTCCGTACAACTGTGGTACGACCCACAAGCGGACTCTCCTGCTAGAAAAAAGAACACAGAATTATCATACCTACGCTACACAGTTTAACTCTATTCAGATCAAAGTGAGATTATGTGTGATAAAAGGCAGATCTGTTGACACCTATGACGGAAGTTATGTAAATGTGACCATCCCTGGGAAAACGAATCTCAATGTGACAAAACTTAAGTCAGAATGTAGATTGTACCACTGCTTAAAAGATTAATTTGAAAAGGTGTTGGAGCAGACACTGCCAAAAAATGTGAGAAACAGGAGTAATGACAGTTTGAAGTGTTTGGTCAAAAAATTAAGTCTTGAGAAAATCTATTCGAAGTTTCATCCAAGCTCAGAATTGTTTAATTGCAATCCAATTTTGTACCCCCTATTGAAAGAGACATCATAGGAATTTGGCTAAATTATGATGCTCTATACAGGAGGAAAATATCAAGATTTCACTACCAAATTTTTTACTCACAAGAACCCGGCACTCTTTGAGTTTCATGGGGGATATTTTAAAAAAAAGGAAGAAAAAAAGTCCCGCAGGAATTGGAAAATCATTGAAAGTAGATGTTGAAAAAATTTTGAAGCGCTATTAGTGCAATGTAGTATTTTTGATGGACAAACAAACGTTCAATATACTCCAATCTTTCAATGTGCTCAACAAAAAATATTTTCAAGAAAAAAAAGGAGAGAGAAAAAACAACCTAATTTACAAGAATCATCTTAAAATTCTAGCCACTTGTGTATCGTAAGAGATGGCGTTTTTAACAAGCTTGGTTAAAAAAAACATTTTCAAAGAGGCCTGGATCCCTGAAAAATTGCAATCACGACAGACATTGTGTAAACAACAAAAACATACTACAGCTGAATAATCATACAGAATAATCAAAATAGTATGATATATACTACAGCACAATGACCCTGGATGAAATTATAAGGACATAGAACTTTTCAGGTAGGAAGAGCAAAAAATCACGGGGGACGTCCCGTAAAGGGTTGGTGGCAGGGCGTTGACGAAGAGATGTTGTGGTGTCAGTTCCCCGATAACCTCTGAGAAGACAGGCATATGTGACGTTTGGGTGTCGTAGAACGCCAGAGTGCGTTGTAAGGCGACTTTATATATATATAAGCAAAAAATCTGACCTGATGAAGAGATCTTGCAGCGCTGTTGAACAGTGGTCCACTCTCTGCACTGACCGTACGGAAAGGAGGCTGTGTATGCGTTTTTATCCACGCAGCGTTCCTCATTCTGGCACCAGATACACTCCTCTTGCGTGCAATTAAAACAGGATGTAAATTGCGCACAGCTACTCACACAGGAAACACCAACCTCCTGCGTACAAGAATTACAGAGAATGTATTTGTTATTTGACTAATTGTAGGACAGGATGTTTTTCTATCTGTTGAAGAATGGTTAAGTTCATGCCAACCCAGAATCAGTTTTGTGACAGGTTTTCACCCGTAAAATCCAAGGACTTGAAAAGACTTTTCAAAAAGATTTAATTACATATTAAAATCGAGAACTTTAAAGGCATTTTGAAGAACTTTCCTGAATGTTTGCAATAATTTTCGAGGATTAACAACAAAAAAATGAAAAAATACAGCCTTAAAACGATTGGTGATAAGACAAAAAAATAGTGTTAAAATATGACACCGAAATGCAGTTCTGAGATTCACGTTTCTATACAAAAGAAGGAATTAGAGGTATTATTTGTTCATCTAATTATAAGAAACCTCACAATGATATCATAGTTCAAACTTATTTCACTAGACTATTATAATTCTGAACTTCAAAACTCTGGAATTTCACAATGGAAATATGTGCAGATTTTCAATTTTGTTCAATTAAAAAGATGAATAACTAAATTAAAAAAAAAACTTACCCGCTGATCATCCAAAGTAAGATTGGCGATGGGCTTACATGGCCCATTCTCATGCCAGTGACATTGAGGGAGGAGCGAGCAAGCTTGACATGAGTGATACTGCGCACATATGATGGCATCATCCGTTTTGTTGCAAGACGGTTCAGACTCGTAGGGCTGTTAAATAGATTCAGAAGATAAGTCAGATTCAATATAATCGAAACTAATTGATCAAAAATAAATTCAATTTGATAAATTGCACTTTTTCTGACAAGTTCTAGCAAAGGCAGCGGGGAAACAATTTTAGAGTGATGAAAATTTCTTTTGTGGTGACTGCACTCCAAAAAAAGCTTATTTTTTTTTAAAAAAAAAGAAAAAAAGTTGAGGATAATGAAGAAAAACATAAAGGTAAAACAGTTATTTTTGCATTTGTTAATACACGGAAGGATTGCATCACTCTGTGCGTCACAAAACGATGCACTACTTTTTTTCAGTAATGATCAGATTGTAAAAATTTGGGTCTTGAATTACAGCTGAAGTTATGTAGAATTTGATCAGAAAATAACCCGAAAAAAAATTTTTTGGACAAAAATTACTTGTGAATTCATTGAGGAATTGGGCGGCGTAATAGGCAGGAGGGCTTCCACGCACAATTTTGAAACTCACCCTAACATAACTGAAGCCGTCCGACTGTTCATTGGGCTCCTTGCACTGTTCGTCGTAGATGCAGCTGCCTGACGGACACCACCCGCATTTGAGGGACGTCTGGACGCAGGAATTGCAGTCTTTGAGCGACGAGCATAAGCCGATCGCATTGGCAACGTGCGACCTGCTTTCCTCCTGGCACTGGTTTATGAGGCCTTCTTCGTTTGGGAGCAGGAGACTTTGCTCATACGACAGGCAACGGTTCCATTTTCGGTGCCAGACGCACTTGACGCCTAGTTTCGAGCTGAGGCATGCCGACTGACTCATCGAGCTGTTACAAACCCCAGGTGTAAATCTGGAAAAGAAATTGGTTCACTTCTATGATTTTACTTCTATTCATTCTGAGTCCAGGGTGTCTACTAAAACAGGCTGGCCAAAAATCAGTACTTTTAAAGTACTTTTCCAGTACATTCCCGAGAAATTCAGTACTTCCTTAACAGGAAAATTAAGTCTTTTTCAGTTAATCCAATTGACGAAATTCAGCAAATTTCAAAAATTTGAATTTTGCACTCAAATTGTGACAAAAATGACAAAAAATGAAAAAATGACCTTGCGGAATTCTGCACTTTTTCAGTACTGACGGACCGCCCTTAAAAAATCAGTACTATTTCTGTACTTTCCGGACTTGTAAACACTCTGCTGAGGAAACTGGAATCATCTTAGCAAGAGTGGATCAGCAGGCTGATTTGTTTGGCATTATACAATGTAAAAATATAATACAATGAAGATGATCAGACTTAAATGCGGACTGATTATTGAAACTGATGAACAAAGCGATAGACAAAGAAGACAAGGAGAAATGGAGCAATCCTACTGTTTGAAAATGTGGTTATTATGGACAAAGATGAAAAATGATGGACTCATTGTACGGTCCCTTGTGGGTTGCTGTTAGTTAGTCTAGTCAATTCAGTCGTCTATATTTCTCAAGTTCAACAGATCTATTGAACAGAGTGAGAGTTGCCCATAAAACATGTCAGGAAGTTTTCAATGAGTGTGTCAATCTCAATTTACAATCACCAAATATTCGGCTTCGACTAAAATTTTCAGGGCAAAAAAGCTTAGATTTGGATTTTTTGATCGTGTCTCCAGATGATGCGCTTTGCCAAAAAAAAAAGAGGAAAACACCCATTTTTCAGATTTTAAAATGATTCCTGCACGTTTGGTTTTTCCTCATCAAAAACGGAAAAAGGAAAATAAAGATATTAAGGTGATTCGATGGACGCCATATTTTGTGTCAGAACGGCATGCGGTATATTGCATCAATTGGTTCCATTATTTCACCTACTCGTCATTTTTCTACAATTTTGAGATCGCAAATCTGTTGTCAGGAGACTAAAGCACTCACTTACCAATTTTAACAAAGAAATTCAACGTAATAAAGGCGTGGTTTTCTCTCTGAAAAAACCACGCCTTTATTACGTTGAATTTCTTTGTTAAAATTGGTAAGTGAGTGCTTTAGTCTCCTGACAACAGAATTGCGATCTCAAAATTGGAGAAAAATGACGAGTAGCTGAAATAATGGAACCAATTGATGTGATATATTGCATGCCGTTCTGACACAAAATATGGCGTCCATCGAATCACCTTAATGAACTTTCTTTGCGGCCGATATTTCAGAGGGAAATTATTTATTGACCTTCCAGTTCTTGTAAAAATGGATTTGATGGAAAAACAACGCAAAATCTGAAATGGAATTTTCTGTCCTTTGCCCCACATAAGTTGAATTAAATCAAACCTGTCTTCGGAATTAAATGCTGATTTTCATACTTTTGAAAAAACACTGATTAACTCTGATACTTACTTGAGTATATCATTGACCATTTGACCATCAAACCCTCCGTAGATATAGATGGAGTTTTCAAAGATCGACGCCGAATGTCCAAACCTGGCGAGGTGTGCCCTCAAATTATTAGGAACTTGGATGGAGGACCATGTGTCGCAAACCCTATCGTAGGCGAGGAAGTCTTGTGAGTAGCACTTAGCGCCATGAGAGGATGCGGTGTCGTTATGAGTATTTCCACCGTAAACTAGCATCAGACTGCCCATGAACGTTGCTGAGTGGAGGAATCGTGCGCTTGGTGCAGACATCAACATAGTCCTGTGAATTGAAGAAGCAAATCTCAGTTTTCCTTACTTTTCATGATACTTACACCGTACTTTGATAAAAGGATAACTAGTTGCAGATTTATTCAGGGATCAAATATTTTCTCCCAGAGCAGTGACACTGCTATGCTAAGGAAAAACGCCAAATAGGCATTCTGTTGTTGCCAAATCTCCTCTGATATAGTACCGATTTTCTAAAGAACTTCCAACCATTTTTTACACAATTTTTCAGGGATTTTTAGGCGAAATTTTTTCTTTACTTCACCAAGCAAGTTTAGAGATACGAAACAATGAAGTTTTGAATCAAAACAGTGATTTAAACAATGAAAAAAAAAAGTTAACTGCACATAAAAAAAAGTACAACAAAACTAAAACTACCTAAGCAAAAACTGAGCAACTCTATTGCTGATGAACAATTTAGATTGAGGAGTACTTAAAAAGTTTTTTCTACAAGGATAAAAAGAAAAAATAGAGAAAACGAAAAACAAGAGATAAAAAAAAAGGAGTAAATAATTACTGGGTTACTCACCAAGTTCGGGTGTTCGGCTCGTAAGAGTAGATCATTTTGCTCAAGTAAGAGGAGGACGAACTTTCAGACACGAATCCACCGTAAACATAGATTTTCTGACTGATAGGATCCCAAGCTGCGCTGTGGCCATACCCACCTTTCACGATAAATCCTTTAGTTTTAACTATGGTCCAATTCCGAGTACCTTAAAAAACAAGAGAATTACATATTTACACATTCTTAAAACATTCCCAACAAAAATACACTCTTCACTCCATAAATTTCAAAAGATTTTGTGAATTTTCTTTAATCACTCTAAAAAAATCATTCGAGAAGCATTTTGATTGGTTTCCCATGAGGAAAATAAAACCCAATCAGAGATTTTTAAACGTTGCAACTGAGATATGCATTTTTGGCAACTATCGATATGTTGTCCTCTCTTTACGCATAGGATTAGATTTGAATATAGATGGCTAAATTCTGAAAATATATACCTCAAATTGCGATGTTGTAAATTTCCTCTCATTTTTTATTTTAAAAGAGAAAAGCAACTCATTATTTCTTGAAATTTTCTTTGATTTTCCTTAACCCAGTCAGAATTATTCCTTACACATTTCAAGCCAGAATATTTGGAGGGCTTGGAGGACAAGACGCTTAAGTGCAATTTTTGAAAAAATTGAGATGTTAATGATTCTAACTAAAACTAGTCTTAAAATGCATTCTGTGAAAATTTCACAACTGAAATCAAATTTTTCAGCATCAAAAAGTGAGTTCGAATTTTCTTGCTGCCACAAGGCTCCATGTAATTTTGATACGTTAAACACTCATTTCTTAAAATTGCAAAAACTACACTTATCCACTAATCCTCCAATCCCTTGTTGGTTAAATAAACTCGAGGGTGCTTTGAAACAAGTTTTCAGGATTTCAGTAACGGCGTTGTGCATTCATAAGACCAAATTCTGATAATCTCCGCCTTTCAGAGACTCTGTTTAAACTACAAAATTATTCAAACTCTAGGGTAAAAATTATTCTGGAAGAGTAGACTTACCAAAGTGATAGTCTTGTACGGTATTTAGAAATCCATAGGTTGGCGAGTGTCCAAAAATGATGATCATACGTTCCGATTTGTTGGCTTTGTTTGTCACCAGCGTTGCGGTGTGGCCTGCGGATTTTAAAGGTCCTGAAATCCAAAACAAAAATTTATTGAGGCGATATTCAAGCATGATAACATTGATATTAAAAATCCTGGTTTATTAATGATCTAATAGGTGATGGTTAAAAAAATTAGGGGGTATCTTTCAACTTTCTGTAACTTTTTTCTAAAATTCACTTCTTGCTTCACAATCTGCTTAGAAAATTTGCACATTTTTGGAGCTTCCTTCTTTGAAACGTAAACTGCGGCAGACATGTAATTTGATGCAAACAGGTCGACCCAGTTTCATGATTCCGCATGAAACTCAAAATAGAGCCACAATACAATGCAGTTTTGTAAATCAAATCAAACGAGAAACTTTTCCTTTGTAAAATGCAATGTGGAAAGCAGAAAATTAACGTTTTTAAAAAGATGTATTTGCTAGGTTGATAATGCTTCATTCAGAAATTTCGTGTGAAGATGGCGATTTTGATCAAAATTAGAAAAAAAAAGAGTAACAAATATTTAAGAACACTCTTTAGAATAAAATTATTGAAATTCCAAATGAGTTTTGAAAGCATTTAGCTCTCCTGCTATACACGGATTTACTATGCTTAAAATCTTTTGATAAAATAAAAAAAAGTAAAAGACACTGTTAATTTCCCAAAAGGAATGCACTATAGATAAAGAACAATGTCACATCTTACCGCACAAATAGGATTGAGAGAAACTTGAGGTGACATTATTATGACATGAGTCGATCCTGACAGTGATATTTTCCCATGTCTTTGCACTCACATCAAAAGCCCATAGTTCATTGCATACTTCTCCCCCTTGTTTTACTCCGCCGTACATATATATTTTGTCCTGAAAAGATCAAAAAAATACATAAATACTTCAAAAATCGATAGACTGTAATATGTTTTCACCTCTTTTTATGAATTTTTACGAACATGTTGTGATCTACAGAAATAGGGACTTCAGGGCCAAGAATTTTCAAACTGCATAAATGAGCGTTTGACAATTATTTCGGCCCGACAAATACTAGAAAATGTTGAGCCTATCCGAATTTAGAATGATTCAAAGGTTGCCTTGTAAAATACGTAACTTTTGAGGAAGAGCAATTTTAGGGTTAAATTTGGTATGTTTGGGGTATCTATGAATTTAGGTTGCGCTTGTGGTTTAAGGAACTCAAGTCATTGTCATTTTAATTTTTTCCTCCAAAGAGTTAAAAATGTAACAAATACATTCAAATCAAAGCCAGTTATAGGGACCATTTAAACACAGCTTGGATAGCAGTCACAAGTTTAACACTTTAATTGCTTGACTCAAAACAAAAAACTGATCACAAATGAAAATAATTTTTCTTACACCAAACAGGGCAACTGAGTGACCGTAGCGGGGCGTAGGAGAGGTTCGACTGTCCATTTGCGGTGTCTCCCAAACATTTCCTGGAACAAAATTTGTGCATGTTTTTAAGTCAGTAAGGATAAATTTAAAAACTGAATATGAAGAAGGAAAGGGGATAAAATTTAATGGAAACTGAACCTTAAAAGAACAGTTCTTGAGGACTCCTTTGGAAATTTCATGATACCCACTGTAACAGGAGGATTGATTTTAAAAAACGAAAATTTCTTTATTCTTAAAACTATGGTGCATTTGGGAATTTTTCAGATTGTATAGGCTAATTGGCATTGGGAACATTTTTGAGTTTTATTTAGACTTTTTTAGAGAGGCAAAGTGGATTATCCAATTTTGAATTGTAAGCCCCCACCCCCCCCCCCCCCCAAAAAAAAGAGGTCATGGGGTAGAGGTAATTTTATATTTAGATAAGGTTTAGCAAAACAGGCATATCTACATTGTGGTGTTTAAAAATATTATCTTCTATTCAATGTTTTGGAAGGAAAGCGACCAACTATTCCGCTTAAAGTTTAATGAAAGTAACCTTCATATGGCGATCAAAATTGCGAGAACTTTCGAGCAGGGATATTGGTTGCTTTCTTTCCACGAAAATTTAATAGGAGATGAGGTGCGGAAATACTGTAATGTAAATGTTACTGTTTTGCTTAACTCTATTTATTTTTACACTACCGACAAAGAAGCAAAGCTTTCATTCCATGTATTTTTGTATTTATTTTCTAACAGTTTGACCTCAAAATTTAATAATTCAATGTTAAGATCTACTTCCTGGGGATATGATTTTGTCAAATGGTCCTTTCCTGAAAATACAAAAGTGCAATGACTTACCGTTGAAGTCATACACATAAATCATATGAGCTCGATGATACGACTCGCCGCCAATGATATAGAGGGAGTCTCGCCAAACGACTGCTCCATGAGACGCCGTCCCCTCAGGCATGAAATCTTTTGGTGATATAACTTCCCAGTATCCAGCATCAGCCACCTGACTACAATCGTCACCTGAGGACAAAAAGGGATTCAAATTTTCAGAAATTTTTTCTTTCCAGTGCCCTAAGAAAAATGGGTGATAGCATGATAGAAAAAATCAACGAAAAATTGTGAACTGAGTCAAAACAAGGTTTAAATGATTCATACAAGGAAGATATTGAGTAAAAAACTGTACACAAACTTGCAAACTGGCCTGTTCCAGATGACCAAAAAATCAGGAGAGTCACTGAAGAAACCATGCTCAATTGCACATAAATATTAATTGACATTTCATGTTTAAAGGATGATTTTTCTCTTCAAATAACTCTATCTTAGTTGTGCACCAACTCTAAAAATCAGAATATATGGAGAACTTTAACAAAAATAATCGACCAAAAAGTCTGTAATCAGCTTGCTCTGGTTCCTAAACAGTTGTATGCTTTTGCAGAATGGATTCAAGATTTCTGAAGTCCAAAGGGTGCTGTCAACACCTTCCCATATTTCTTTTAAAACATTCTTTAAATTCTTTCATTCATTAAGGTTGGCTGGATTCATCCCTTTATTTTCAGATTTTCGTTTCTTTTCAGTTATCCTCCAATCATCTCTTTTATTAAACCCATTTAATTACCAAACTTGCAGCTAATAGCTACATAGATTATAGCCAGCCAATCACAAGAAGTCTTGTTGTCTCACCACCCATGGCATAAGCAAGGCTATAAAAACGTGTGCTGTCTACTTTTCGAGGTCTTCCCACATCTCTCAGACCCCAGAGCCAAGTTCCTCATTTTTGGGTCTTCTAACATCTTTAAGACCACAAGTTTGTGTGCACCTCCAAATTCAGTGTTATCTTTAACTCCGTGGATCTCTTTTGTACATCTTTAAAACTTATATACAACTCTTTTTCTGGATATTTTGTGACATTCTGTGCAACTTCAAAAATCTTTCAACAGCGATTGAATTCAAACTCAAAATCTTTCAATTTCAATCGCTTTCCTTTTGATGAGCATTTCGGTTTAACTTTTTTTAAATTTATACTTACAAAATTTGTTGGTTTTGTGCCAGCTGGTGCCAAAACGGTTTTTTACGAACATTTTACGAATAAGGTTGAATAACAATTCTATCACATAAGAACAATATTCACAAACATGGTGCCGCGACCTTATTCATTGACAGGTACTGTATCCAGATAATCGCAAATTTTGTACAGCTTCAATCTATGCTCTGACTACTTACACAGATCTTTTCTTCTGTGTCTATCTTTCTACCATTTGACAACTTGCCTTTAAAAAATACAGCAGTCAAAACTTACTCCCTTTTAGATTGAAAATTTCTAAGCTCTCTCACTTTTTATCTACCTGGAGTAAAAAACCAATTAGCCTGTGCAATTTGGCAGAAATTAGAGCCCATTAGCAAAAACACCAGCTAACTGAGGATCAAAAATTAATGTTAAACAAACATGAAGAATTTATCCTGTTCAGGGTTGTTACAGAATTTAGAAAACGAAAATTCCCTGACAATTGAAGATGTGACGGATGGTTAAGAAGGCATAATTGAAAATAGTTTTCAGGCAAAATTTGTTGTTCGAAACCTCAAACCCATTCTATAAAGCAAATGAAGGTGATTAAACAAATTTTCCCTGACATTTTCGTCATTTTCCCTGACATTTCCCGGTTTTCCCTGATTGTGGCAACCCTGAAATTAGAGTCCAGTAGCAAAAACACCAGCTAACTGAGGGTCAAAAGTTAATGTTAAACAAACATGAAGAATTTATCCTGTTGCCAGGTGGAAAATAGTAATCCTTACTTGCATCTTAGCCTTTAAATTACTCAAATAATATTTGCGGTACTGTAACATGAATGGCAGCGTCAATTTTTTGTATCAATTATTTCACAGCCATTACTATATTGAAATGATGTTGTAGGTCGCTCGATGTTTCACCAGATGGTTCAAAAAATGAAGACACAAACATGGCGCAAATTTTCATTGCGATTTAAATGCAAACAAAAATCAAATTCACTATCCCTGAGTGAATAATATACGCAAATCAACTGTCAAATTTTTTGAAAAATTCTCGTCCATCCAGTGTTACGTCCTGTTTTATGTCTGTATTACATTTTCCAAGATTGCCATCTCAAGGAACAAGTAAAAACTCTAAGTTACCTTTGTATTTAGGATTACAGACGCATTGGTGCTGCTCTCGTCTGCATTCTCCGTTGCTGTAGCTGCAGTTATTGGGACAAATTGGGACGTCGCACGCCTCACCGGTAAACATCGCGTCGCAAGTGCACGTACCGTCAATGCAGACACCATTTCCCGAACAATTAACATGTGAGATACGACTAGGACAAGAATTTAAACTGGAAAAAAAAATTAATCTGATTAATATCATCTAACTTGAGGGGCTTGGAGGAGAAGGTACATAAAAGCAGTTTTTGCTATTTTGAGAAATAGGCGTTTGAAATTCAAAATTACATGGCTCCTTGTGGCCAAATGAGTTCAAACTGACTTTGTAATGCTAAAAAATTGGAAATCGGGAGACAATTTTTCACAGAATATGAATTTAGACTAGTTTCACTTGAAATAAATAATATCTCGTTTTTTCCAAAAACTGCACTTATGTGCCTTGTCCTCCGACCCCCTCATTTGGTCTGATGAAGTTGCACACAACTCTCTGTTGATTAATTTAGACTCTTTTCTTGTGAATATTGCAAATCGACGGTGTAAGTCGGCAATCACATAACTCGTTTGCGGTGTCTGAAAATCTCCGCCTCTACGTTAATTTTTTAAAGGAGAACAAATTGACGTCATTCCATGAAGTTTTTGCAGAATTTTCTTCGCACAGAGAAGAAAAATCATGGCAGTTTTAAAGAATTGCCGTTAAAAAATTTTTCCGTTTGAAACATAAAGTATGACAGGAAATCTGCAACGTTGCAAACCGAATTATGTGATTGCCGACTTACACCGTCGAAAAGTGGCTCTTCACAGGAAGAAAGACCTTATTGCACAGGAAAAGAGCTGTCAGGGAAGTAATTTTTTTCAAATGGAGCTGTCGGTCAATAGAGGTGTTTTGAAGCAAATGAAGCAAAGTCCATTTTGCTGATGAGCCCCACAATGCTAGTCTTCTTACGAAATCCAGGGCTCATCGAAAAAATGGACTTTGCTCTCTTGACTTCAAGATGCCTCAAATATTATACACAGGTGCAGAAAGTTCCAGCCTCCCACATTTTCTTGGGCCCATCTGGTAGCTTTTCACATTCCCTCGTCACCCGCATGAAGGCATGTATTTTGTCTGCCCTGTTTCAGTATTTCTACCAACATTTTATGTTCTATAAAGGAGCCGTCCTGCAAGTTTGTCTGAAAAAAGTTGTGCCTTTCCTTAAAACTGTAAAGCAAAATCACTAGAAATTTCAGTAAAATTCATGAGACAGACCTCCTGCTGAGAAAAAATAAAATATAAGTAAGAAATCCTGAGACAATGCAATCGAGAAACGTTCCTTTGTGCCAAACAGCTTTTAACAAATTTCCTTCCTCTTTCAAAAGTGGTGACCCCACATTTTTGGCTTGCAAGTAGTTACTGGTGAGGATCGACAGTGAAACTACCAGATCACGTATCTCGGTTTGCGATGTTGCAGACTTCCCTGTCACACTTCATTTCAATCAACATCCATTCTTGAAAACTTCCGTGATTTTTCTTTTCTGTGCAAAGAAAACTCTGTGGAAACTTCAAGGAATGAGATTAATGTATTCTCTTTCACAGGAATAAAATGAAAGTGGAGATTTTTAAGCATCGCAAACGAGATACATGGTCCAGTAGTTTCACTATCAATATTTTAATTAGTTACGTAATATGCAAGGGTAAGCCCCCATTTACAAGAGGATTTTACACTACATACAACAAAATGGATAGAATTTTGCAAAAAAGGAACCAAGAGCATTTCAATGTTGCTACGATTGTACAACTTACATTCTATGCAATAAAATTACTGAAACCATGCAAAAAATTAAATTTACAAAGGTAATTTTCTTCTTGAATTTATGCTTTTTTAGGAGTTAAGATAAACCTTGCCTAGATGATCAAATCATATTTGCAAGGTAAACAAGTTTCACAATCTTAGCGACATTGGAACGCTTTTAGTTTCGTACGATTTGTACAACTTACATTCTATGCAATAAAATTACTGAAACCATGCAAAAAATTAAATTTACAAAGGTAATTTTCTTCTTGAATTTATGCTTTTTTAGGAGTTAAGATAAACCTTGTCTAGATGATCAATTCATACTTGCAAGGTAAACAAGTTTCACAATCTTAGCGACATTGGAACGCTTTTAGTTTCTTTTTGCAAAGTGCAATTCAAATATAACTTTCAAAATAGGACTGATGTAAATGGTACAGAAAAGAGAGAGAGAAAAGAGAAGAAAAACAAAATTACAAGTGCTCTCTACTTGTGCTCGGCGCTGTGAAAGCGACTTAATGTGCATGTGCTCTTTCAAACCTAATCTGGAGTCAGTAATGACATGAAAATTTGAGCAAAAAAGAAAGACTTTCAGCCGGTTAATAATCTAAAATCCTCACCTATAAGTAATATTGAAGCCAGTCATGTTGTACGCAACATCACTGTAAAAATGTATTAGAGCGTATCCTGAATGGGTGACAACTTCAGGAATTCTTCTAATGGAGTAGTCACCTTGATACATCAGACCACTGAAAATACATGAACAGATTCGGTTTAGAATCAGGGATAAAAATGCTGAGGACAAAATGGGAGAAATTTGCACAGTTACAACCTTGCCTCATGAAGCTGATACTTAGGTATCCCTGGACACATCTGGACTATGTTAAGTAGAGATGCACTGCGTAAGATTTTGGACGAATATGAAATCCCTTTCATGCTTCATAATAAACCACCAAAAATATCATTTCAACAGTGTACAGATTTAGACAACTTCAAAAGGGATTTTTCCCATCATTATGCATCCAAAAATTAATAGGAGGGCTCAACTCACTCAGTACTTAAAGGATATGAATGAAAGAAGTAGGAGCCACTGATCTATTCAATTAATTTACTTGACTTCACCCCTCAAGATTAGCCTCCTACTTACCCCGATTTGCAGGTTGTAAGATCGGGTATTTTCTGCACCTCTGTTTCATTATAATCCTCGCTAATGCAAGGGACAAATGCAAAATTTCAGGAACTGGCTGGCAGATCTCTGAAGATTTTAGATTAGAATGTACATAAAACGAGAGGAAAATCAAGGATCAATCATTTTCCGCATTTTCTATCAAAGGGCTTACTTTGTAATCTAGGCATCAAAGTTCAATTTATTTATGCAGCAAATTTTGAAGTGATCAAGTTACTTGCTACATGAGAGGAATCATATACAAGATTGGTTGGAAAGTATAGATCATAAATTACTTACCTATAGACAGCTAATAGAGGAGAATGGACACTGTCTCCATCGAATATATACAAATGGTCCCACCCACATTCTGTGGCAAACTCTTCAATATGCAATCGAATGGTTGAATTTGCCATCCCACCAGCATCGATCAACCAACTGCATTTGACATCAACTGAATAGTTTCCGGGACCATCATAGATTGTCCCTGACGGGCCTGATACCCTAAAACAGAAAATTTATAAAATGTTACAGTTGATGGGATCAAATGGAAGAAAGAGAAATGGATTTCCTGTAGGTATTCTAAAAAAAAGTTCAATCAGCCGTTGATTCTTGAAGGTCCATTACTCTTTAATCTAGAATAGGCAATGGAGCTGTCTTGACAAAAAACTGTAACGCAATTCAATGAACAGTTGGGTTACTTACAGTTAGAGATTGGTAGAAGAATATTTAAGCTGGTAACTTGCTTGGAATGAGAACTGACAGCATGGTAGCCAAGTGCTTCGTAAGATAAATATTTTGGGGTAAAACTTATATTTATTAAAACATTACCAACACTTTTCAATGTCTTGGCATCGTGGTCAGGATAAAATAGTAGAGGATGGTGTAAAACTCAAACTTCATGATAATGGTGCGAAAATTGCAATCTTTCTAGTCAAGAGGACATGTTCGGACCGAGAGAAAATCAGCAAGAGATTTTAGGGGAGAAAAGGGTTTTGTGATGGGAAGGCAATCTAATTTCTACATCCCTGGATTAGGTATCTTTGTAACATCCATGTAAAAAATTTGTATACTAGTTGTGTCATATGTTAAGCATGCAAGTGTGACCATTGTGGGAACATAGGGATATTTCTATAAAACCATACTTAAATAATGCACAAAACTTTGTGGCTCAAAATCACCATCCATTACTACAAGTATGTACATCTCAGCTGTGTGAAAATTGGAGACTGGAGAAGCTTACATTGTGAGGACTTGATGTTCTACCGACAAATTTTTGGAGAGAACTTGAATACTACGGCTGATCCACGTAAGATCTACAGTACCTATTACACCACAACCTAACTCCTCGACAGAACCACCTGAGGAGGATTAGCAAGATCAATACAAGAAGTTTCCGTTGTTCTTGCTAACGTGCAGGTAAAGTGATGACTACCCGTAAGGAAAATGCCAACACTGTAATAAGAGAGTTCTTGCAGCATGGTGATATGATCTTTTACTGAATATGTCAAGATACAAGAGCCGATAATCAACCAAGGCTCTGGATTGAAACTGCCCTACTTTCACGATGACAGTGAAATGTACCGTTTGGACAGTGTTGGATAGGCGGAAAGTGTGAACAGCCAAATAAGGCTGAAGGTATAGGCGGTAATTTAAAGAAAGGATAAGAAACAAACCTAATTTTGCCCGCACAAGAGTGACAGGCAGATCCTTGCCAGCCATCCAAACAAACACAAGTGCCATTGATGCATTCACCATTGACACAATGAACATCGTCACACTTATTAGATAAACACTTAATTGAAACAACTAAAAATTGGAATATCACAATGACACTTAAAATGGAGTAAAATTCATATTTCCGTCGATACTTTGATTTAAACAGAAATAAAAACATCTGCGAACACACTGCCATTTTGAAGACAGTTTCTGACATGATAAGAACTCTGAATTTGTGCCCAGCAAAACACTGAAAAGGGATGAAATTTCCGGGAACAGTATCGCTCTCTGGTTGAATTTTTTAAAACAAGGCTGAGTTGCCATCGCTTGCATAAAGAGGTGTTTTTTGTTTTTTTGAAAATTAACTTTGTATTAATTTATTACCAAACAATGCGCGATTTAAAAAATTGGAAAATTCTACTATTAAACTGTACCTATTTCTAAGTGTTAAAATAAATTATATATTAGTTTTATATTTTAATTGCTAAATAATTTTTTGCAATATTTGACAATAATATGTACTGTTTTTGTTCGTTCCAAACGCTCTCTTACAACAGAGAACTGAACTAATCCTATCCTAATTCCTAACCTCTTCAATTTGACAAATCCAAATCAACGTGTTTTATTTCAACGTGACTAACACATGATTAAGATTCTTTTTAACAATTTACGTTTTTTCGTCTCTTACCTAGTGAAATTTTTTTAATTTTCTTATATTTCAGTGACAACCCCCGACCATGGTGTCTATGAGGAATATTGCCAGTAAGTATAATATTCACTGTTTATTTGTCAGCGCAGAATGTGCTGAAGGTACCACCAGCAGATTCCAAATTCCTAAAATTTTGAAGGTATCGGTTATTTTAATCAACCGGATCCATCCGCCGACATCTGCTAGCTAATCCATTAAGACGATTACATTTTGCCCATTACTGAAGGAAACCGGAAGTGGAACATGCCTGCGGGCTGATTATTGAAAGCTTAAAGCAGCCCGATACAACATCGAATTGCGATATATTGCATAGTAAAGAGAGGGCTAAGTCTCTCCGTATTGTATCGACGTAGTTTCAGTAATCGGGCCACTGAACTGACGCAGTTCTTAATCATGCACCAGTTTCTACTTCAATTACCTTTGTTTTATCATATTAGAGCCTGTGGAGTAATGAATAGTATTATCACCTACAGTTAGCTAAAATTGACAGCAGAGAAGTGATATGAGGTCACACCCTTCATTTTCTTGTACTTTTGTCAAATGAGTTTACATTTAACTCATAGGCGGTTACGTCGCGGTTGTTCAGTAGCGACCAAGATCTGATAGATATGGGGGCTCTCCTAATATGCATAGTAGAAGGGGGGACGTGATTTTTGTGCACTGATACCTGAAGTGGTCAATTGCACATGATAGCCGCATAAAATTTAGACAACTGCCAATTTGTCTGAAGGCAGCTGTATTATTCATATTAACCTTAAAAACAAACCTTTGTAAGAATAGAACAGCTGCTTTTTTTTTTTTTTTTTTTTTTTTTTTTTTTTTTTTTTTTTTTTTTACTACTTCAAATAACTCACAAGGGCTAATCCTGTGCTTTAGTTCTCCCTTCGTCCCTACCAACCAGTCCCAGGCAACTAGTGTTTGAGACCATCAAACTCGGGTCACTTGGCCGGGAATCGAACTTGAGACCTATCTTTTCTTCACGATTTCATTCTTAGTGATTTTGTCTTCCCTGAGTTACAGCTATACTTACTACTTAGTCCTGTTACGAAAACATCTTGCATCTAACTTTTCACTAAATGCGCTGTAATATATAGGCAAAAAGTCAATTTGGCCCCTAAAAAATCTTCAATGGCGCCTAAAAATTGGGCTTGATGCGCCACATGGCTCCTGAAACTCAAATGTGAGTTTCGAACACTGCTTACTATTTTCCTCTTTTCTTTCAAGTAGCTCCCCTCCAGATTCATTTATTATCCTTTTCTCATGTTTATTTTTTCCTTCCTAAATTACTTACCATTACTTACTTGTTTTCATTTTGTTTCAGAAAAGGGCAAAAAGAAGAAGAAAACCGCGACTACTCGCTATGCCATGCTAAAGAGGGTTGCTAAGAAAAAGAAAAAGGAGAAGAAATTGGCCAAAAAAGCACCAAAAAGTATACCTTAATTTATTTTTTTGTTTATCTATTCATTTACAAATTCATGGGCATCAAGCCCATCAACAGAAGTTTACAAGAAAAAGTAACAAGATGGCTAGGGGGCATCACATAGATTTAAGGTGTTCATCAACTTTTGATTTTCTGTTTAAGAGATGAGATGGATAATTGAAAGAAAACAATAATTTTTTCAAACAGTTCTGATTTTTACTTTTATCCTACCTTTTTACATTATCAACAATTAATTAAGGTGTTTTTGAAAGATAGGGATTAGGATCAAAGTAAATAGGTCCGAATTTTCATAAATGAATAGTACTGCCGTGCTAAGGAAGAACGCCATATGAACCTTCAGACGCTGCCATATTTCCTTCAATAAAAACCTGATTTACTAGGAAAATCGTTTAAATTTTTCTTCAATTTTCTCTAACAATTTTATCAAAAACGTCTGAAAATTTTGAGGAAAAATATTCATAACTTCCCTCAAAAATGAACACTTTATCAAGGGAAATTTGGCAACTCTCGAATGTTCATATGGCATTCTTCCTTAGCACAGTAGAGCAGTACTCAGCGGAGCTGACTGGCTGAGGCATAGAGGCTGGCAATCGTCTTTGTCACCCCAAAGTTGGACTAGGCTCAAGACCAATCCACACAGGTCAGTCATTGCGCAGCTTTTTTGAAATCTACTCCCCCGCCCGGCCCTAACTTGCAGCACTCAATGCTATGTCACAATGGGTGCTCCCATAAGGAATACATTGCAGGCACTCAATACTACGTCACTGCCCAGTAGAGTTCTTAAACTCGTCCTCGGGAATGACTGACCTGTGTGGATTGGTCTTGACTAGGCTCCTACCTTGTAAAGGTGACACATATTGCACTCAAAACAAACCAGAGTTTAGATGACCCTTCAAGGAGGTGTGCAAAAAGCTGTCCTGAAAAACCCAGAGTATGCTAAGGTGACCCTACACTTAAATGATAAAGCCTTCTCATGTACTTTAATTAATGTTGGTTTGTTGTTTCTTCCAGGGCCAAGACCAAAGATTATTCAAATTCCGAACTGCCCTCTGAAAGAGGGATTTTTGAAAGATGTGGATGCCTACAATGAAAGCCGAAAAGAGGAGAAAAAGAAAGCGTTTGAGGAAATGGTCAAAGTACGTGAAAGTAAACGGTTGGACACAATGCAAGTTGATGCTCCAGGCCCATCTCTCGAAAAAATGATGAAAGATGTGGAAAGAAGGCAAAAGATTCACAGTATTTTTGATAAACCAGAGGAAAATTCAGATTTCAAGGATGAAAAAACCAAGTATTCACAAAGAAATACTCATCGTTCATTGTACAGAGAATTCAAGAAGGTAGGTCTTTTTTTTTTATTATTAATTCCATAGCTAAATCTCAAGATGACCAATCGACAATTGCATTGTTTTTAAGCTTAAGCTAAATTTTTTAGAGAGAAAAAAAATCAACTTCATGGCTTGACACTTTTAGAAAAGAATCTTCACAATGGTGAATGGAAACCTTAATAATTTCAAGGCATGCTATAATTTTTCTCTTCTCCAAGGAATGAAGTACACATACTTTGGAATTGCATTTTGATATCTATCAAACAATACCGCTAATTTAAAATTTTCCATGGGTGCCAAAAATGCCTGATCTTGTAATCCTAGGATCAAGCAAATGTTTGGCAAATCTTGGGTTTTGAGGCAAGTTTCAGAACAGGTGTTTTTTTTTCATCCTCTTCTTAGTTTTTCAAAAAAGGAGAAAAAAATCGCTCATTTTACATAGATCTCAGGAATTTTGATGTAAAATCGGACGTTTAGCTATGAGGCAAATTAGAAATATGTCGCAAGACCAAAAAGTTGGATATTGGTAAATGGTTGGCACTCTGGAGGTCTCTGTATCCCTGAAACTTCCTACAAACCCACTACCTAAGTGAACGATTTTATTTAGTTTTTGTTTCCACCGGTATGGCTACTGTTGCCGTAAAAAACAGGTAAGCGCTCATAAAAATCCCCTCTTTCATTTCACAAGAAATAAATTAAAACTGGAGACTTACTTTTTAAGTCCCAATTTTTATCCTGTAATATGCAATTAGTTTGGCCTGAATTGACAGAGTCGAAATCATTTTTTAAAAAATTAGGCATGTAACGTTATGGACCAGCAAGGTTTGGCTTTTCTTCTCTTTCGAGAATTGAAATCTTTCCTCCCTGAATATTTTTCCATTTAAAATTTTCTCAAGTGAGCAACTGTCAAGCCTGTCTTTCTTTGAGTCAGGTATTCAAGATAACATGTTCAATTTTCGAACTTTCAAAGACTGGAAGCAAATTTAATGGGAATATTTTTGGTATCTTTCAGGTGATAGAAGCTGCAGATGTCATTTTGCATGTCCTGGATGCTCGAGATCCTCTAGGCACAAGAAGTGTTCTAGTAGAAAAGTCCGTAGACGCCTCCCCTGGAAAACGACTGGTGTACATTTTGAACAAGGCTGGTAAGCTCTTTGGGACCATTTGTCTACATATTTGCCTCAGACTTATTGACTCACCTCAGACATACATGACTGATTGATGTAGATCATCTACCAATGTTTGACCTTGAGCAGGCTTAAAAATATGTGCATTCTTACCCTTATAATGTTTTAAAGTTTACTGGATGAAGTTGTCCGATGAATACGTCTTTTTAAAATGATATATTGTGAAATAATTCTTCCTTTATCTTTGACCTCAAGCATACATTCAAACTGGGTAAGAATCTTACACTTGCTATAATTGTGACAGTCTGCAGGATAAGTAACCTCAGTCCCGAGAGCCAAGTCCCTTAGGAGGTCTCTTTGAAGTGCTGGATGCAAAAAGGGCGTCTCTTGGTTGCGGTGTCTCAGACTTTCTGCTGACTGTTTGAAAGTTCTTTTTAACATTTGAATTTTCTTCGTGATTTTGCAATGCCAAACCTAAAAGTTCAGAAAATTCATTACATAGTTTCTTTTCTAAAATATAAATTATTAGCAGTGAAGATTTTGATACACTGCAACTAAGAAATGCCCTCTCCGCACCCAACGCCTCAATTTTTTTGAAGTTGGGTTAAAAAGGTGGACGACAGGTTTTGAGAATGCCCTCCGCTCTTGAAAGAGTAACTTGGGAGTAGTTCAGTTTGTTTTTGTGACAATATTGGGCGTAGAGTTATATTTTAATCTAAAAGTTTTGAATTTTGAACATGGTCGGGTAAATTATAAACATGTTTTCTTAAAAACTACATTTTTATCCACTGCAAACTTCCCATAGCTACAATAGTCTCATATGGAAAGCAATATGTAAAGTGTCTCAAAAGAGGGCAAAGAACTTTTTGCACTCCTGGTCCCTATTTCTGTAGATCATTGTAATGACAACTCACAGGGCTAGACACATGCTGACAAGTTCTTGAAAAGTCAGGTTTAACCTGGAAATGTTTGGGAATTTTGACAAACCCTGAAACATCAGGAAATTTAGCCGCCAAGTCTTAATATTGTCTCTCCCAGCCAAAACATTGCATTTTTTTCAATTTCAAGAGACTTCTTGTTTCAAATTTTTCGTGAAAAGAATTTTTATGAGAAATCATTCAAACAAAGAAGGAAACATTAGAAAGTCAGAAAATTTTGTACTCAAATATCCTAAAACTTTGGGTATTTTGAATCCAAACAAAACTTGTCACCCTATACAGGCTGCAATATTTTCTGGGTTGAATCATCGTTTGAAGAAACAGCTGGTCGTTCAAAGTTTAAGTAATATTTTGAGCTGAGGCTCATTTTATTTTATATTTCAAAACTACGTTAGATGTATGATGGAATCATTCTTGAATATTTAGTATTAACTGCGCTTCTTGCTTATTTTCAGATTTAGTTCCTCGAGAATCTTTGGAGAAATGGTTAGTATTTCTTCGGAAATCACGGCCAACTGTAGCATTTAAAGCGAGCACCCAGCAACAACAATCGAAACTAGGCCAACGTAAGTTAGTGAAAAACGATAAAATGGAACTCTCGCTGAACGTCTCAAGTTGTGTTGGAGCGGAACTTCTGATGACGCTCTTAGCGAACTACTGCCGTAACAAAGATATCAAAACGTCCATCGTCGTCGGAGTTGTTGGTCTTCCAAATGTGGGTAAAAGTAGCTTAATCAACAGTTTGAAACGACAGCAAGTTTGCCAGGTCGGCAAGAAACCAGGAATCACGCGCACACTGCAAGTCATTCAATTGGATAAAAATATCAAGCTTCTAGATAGTCCTGGTGTTGTTTTTGCGAGGAATGAAGACAAAGGTATAGTTGCTTTGAAAGGAGCTTTTGACATTCCTAACCTCACCTCGTCAGACGTGTTTCCTGCTGCGACAGCAATATTGCAGAGGGCGTCAAAGCAGCAGATGAAAGAATTGTATGATATACCGGATTACAAGACACCTGGAGAATTCTTCTTAAGGCTCGCTCAGAGACTGAAAAAGGTTCGAGTCTGTGGTATCCCAGACTTGGAGGGTGCGGCAAGAACTTTGATGCATGACTGGCACAGAGGAAAGATCAGGTATTCATTATTCATTCATCTTTAAGTTAGAAGGATGACTTTTTGTTTAAAAATTTCCTTTTTTGTAATCTATAACAGTTATAATCATTGCATTTTTGGTTCGTTTGCCATGGTAGAAAATTTTCAGGTCATTGGTGGGAAAGGTTCATGGTTCTTGCTCCAGTAAGGTCATAGTTTGGGTTAAAGAGTTGGCTCCATTTTGGTTTGAAGGATCATTTTTTTTTTTTGGTTTGATAAAGTTTTAGAAGCATATTAATTTTTTTTCTAAGAAAAGCTGAAATATTTAATAAAATTTAAAAATTTCATTTCGGCTCTATAGAATTGTACGCTCGTTTAATAAACTCAAAAGTAAACTATATTATTTTTTTGGGGTCATTCTTTAAAAACTCTGAAATTTTACAAGAATTACACAATTTATTTGATAACTTTTTGAGCTAAGAGTTTAATTTAGTTAAAATTGAGCAAAGAAGTCTTAATAAACGATTTTTGTTTTAAAAATTAGGACTCTCGGATTTCAAAGGTAAAATGTTTTTGAGGAAATTATTATGATTATATTTTTTTTTAAAAAAAATAAAAAGTTAACCATCAGCTGATACAGTTTGCATCATGCAGAACCTATTTGGAATCCAAGTCCAGGCCGTGCTGTAATTTTGTTTCTGGTTTTGTCGAAGCCATGGCTCAGGTCCTAGTTCTGGTTGAGATTCCACTGGAACATTCCGGTTTGATTAGCACCTCTGTAGACAGGAGATTCAGGCCCCACATTTCAATGGCCTCGCAACTATTAGATCTCAATTATGAACCTGAGAACAAGTGGCGAATTCAAAATCAGTCTCACCAGTCTCAGAAACTTTGCTCTATCTGTCTCAGGTATTTCACCGTCCCTCCAGAAAAGGACCCTTCGGAAATCCACCTTAGTGCAAAGATCGTGAACGAAGTTGCAGCAGAATTCAATGTAGATTCTTATCATGGTATGGAGAGTGCGGACTTGAACAAGATCATCGAGTTGAACGATAAGGAAATGAAATCGCAGCCCGACAGAAAAGTTGCCGAAGTGTGTGTCGACTCTATTCCCCTGAAAACAATAGAAGATCCTGACTCTGATGAGGAAGCCGAAAATGAAGATGAGGATGAAGAAATGGAGGAAGATGGCGAGGATTCGCAGGACAAACCACAAGATGATGTAAGCTTGCTTTTATCGTATAGTTTCTTAGACGGGGTGTCTACAGGTGTGGAAAGAGGGAACTTTCATCAGATCAGGAAAACCAGTAAAAAGACAGGGAATTTTATGAAAAAGACTAGAAATTTGAATTCTTGTAACTTAAATCAAAAAAGTCTGAGCTCTCCACTCAATCATTCTAAATCTTTGTCTAATTATAGATTCAATGCTCTAAGTTACTCTCCGAATAATGATTAGAGGAATAAGTTTCAGTAAGGATTGCAGTTTTAGTTAGTCAAATGATTCATTGCTGAAGAAAAAGGTTCACATATATCCATCATTTGTGGCGAAATTAATGCTTGTAAAAATTATCTTAATTTCTAAAGGCAAAAATTTTTTCATTTTCATCCTATGCATGCAAATTGTCAATGCTGGAAGTCAGGGAATTTTTATTATTTTGGTCAGGGAAAACATAGGAAAGACAGATAATTTTTCCTGCCCATCCTGTCAGAGTTTGTGCTGTCTTGAAAAGTCTTTGAATTTCACTAAATTGTCCCTTCAATTTTTGAAATCACTATGACTCTGTACTTTCATCATGTGAAAATATTTTTTTCAATCGTAATTTCATTCTATGAACCCCTGAGTTTAAAAAGAAAAGATGTGTAGATTAATTTCCACTATGTTTTCTCAGCTTTCAGAAAATATAGCGATAGACACTGTGGGCCCGCTGAAAAAAGGGAAACAACGCTGGCGGAAGAAGAAAGACAAAGGCAAGGATGAAGAGGATGTTGTGGCCATGGAGCCAGGGATCATGAAAATTCGCAAGGTGCAGAAAATGAAAGCAAAAAAAGTGAGAAAAGAGAAAGCAAGGAGAGGTAAGTTGCTTGCCAAGTTTATAGTATTAATTAAAACAATTTCGAGTGTGAATGTAGAAAAATAGATTTTGAGCATTATCATTTTGATGTATCTCCCACTTAGACAAATCTCTATATTCATCGGAATCTTTGAAAACAGGCCTACATGCAATAGTTTTGTGTCCCTATTATCTGTCAGATGAGGATGCTAACAAAACCGGAGGCAAATCAGTGGCACAGAAACGCTCAAAACAGGGAGCACTGACAAATGACACTTAAAGCTTTATTAAAACCTAGAGGCAGTTAAGGAATTTTAAGTTTCCTGCAGATAGACCTATTTCAGGTAATTTAATTCTAAATTAGGGCAGCATTACATGAAAAAAGTCTATCTACATGAGAATTCTGGGAAACCCCCTTTCCTGCTTCTGCCAAAGTCTTGTTTTTTCAATTTAATCATCATACATTTATGGTAGCTCTTGATGGTACAATTTAATGTCATGTGAACCACCCCCCAAATTTCATTTTTCTGAATCAAATCAGTTCCTTACAAGATAGGTAGGTATGCTCTTTCTCAAATCCTTCAATAAAGCCAGACTTATTATGCATACCTAAATACATCCCTTGTACAAATGAGTATTTAGTATGTACATATTTAAAAAAAAAACGTATTGAAATTAAAAAACCTTCTCTCACCCACCTTTTAAAGCAGTAAGATGGCTCTAATGGAAAAGTAGGTACGTATATCAGATAGTGATGGTGCCCTTGTTTCAGTTTTTTAGGTGGAAATTAAACAAAAATTCCTTTTGAGAATTTTTGTCATGCATTCAAGTATATTGTTAGAAAATTTCAAGGAAATATTTTGGTCAGTTTTTTTTTTTAAAAAAATCGAGACCTGATAATATATTCTGAAATGTTGCATCAAAGATGTTCCTTGATCGTTGCTATCATGTTTTCATTTACATGTATGAATAAACTTTTTTGAACACTTCCTCAGAGGAACCAAATTATTAGACTAAGTTCCCATACTATCATTTTCAGTCTTTTTGTAAAGGCAAACATCTAATTTTGATTTTTTCCCTCTTATTTTCATTCAGATCGAGCTGCTATGGACGTAGCTGATAATTTAGAAAAACTACAAGTGAAAATGAAAGGCAATGATGATGACAACTACAATTTCGAATTGGACTTCTTCAAACACACTGATGAACAGGTGCATAATTTAATCACCTAATCATGATTGTAGGCAGAAAAAATAAAATTGTTAAAGCGTTCATTTTGTTGTTGATTTTTCCCGCCAAACACAAGTAGTATTCTAATGTTTGTAACTCGGTTTTCATCCTGGTCTACTTACGACAGCATGTTTGTCTTTATGAGGTCCAATTCCGATGAATATCTGCCTCTTTTAAGATATTCCAATGTGTCCATAGCAAGGAATTTTTCCAGGGCTGTAAAAATTTCGTGGAGATTTTCAGCAAATAATTTCTAAAGGGAGAAAAAGGTAATCATAATCCGACAGACGCATTGACGTAGCAAAGCGATGACTCAATGTGAGCTCAGCTAATTAGCGAGTGCCGTTTTCCCTGCCAGGCTGCGTTATCAGCGCCCACCGAAAATGTTGTTTCAAACAGGTCCTTGGCATTTTCAAAACGGTTTTCCTTCGCCATTTAGAGTTTAAAAAAATCTGAAGAATTTCCAGTTGCCTAGTTCACTCAGTGAAAATAATTTTTAAAAAAATGGGTGCCACTGACCCATTACTTCAATACTGATGAAATTTTTACAACCTACAAAAAGACCAGACCTAACGGAGAACACATGACTTTAAATTTACAGAGTCAGCAGATCAAAGAGCTTAGATAAAACTTTAGACACAGGTAGAGCTCTCTTTTTACAAGGCCAGAGAATAAAATTTGGGGTCGTTATTCAGGGTGTCTAGCATCAGGATTTTCCCGCTTCCATCAGGATTTGAGGAAAAATCTGTCGTAAACTTAGGATTAGAGAAAAGTTAGCCGTCAGATCGGATTTTCTTATCGAGCTATTTTTGTGAAGTTAAATTTGCCTTAGAACTTACTTCTAAAGTTCTGCTTCTGCAAACGCCTTAGCAGAAATTTTAATTTTTCTCCGCAAAAAATCAGGTTTTGGAAAAATTATGAAATCAGGATTTAAGTAGCTGTAAAAAATCAATATTTCCCAAAATGAAAGAAAACTAGACACCCTGTTATTACTCATTATTTTCGGAGTTTCAGATTGATAAATTAAGTTAAATATATGTACAAAAATAAGTATATTTATGAACTAACAATATTTTTTACCCTCTTAATCGCTACATAACAATCATCATTTGCAAGAGTACACCATCCAATAGGGCCTATTTCACAATCAGCGCATGTGAGATACTTCTTTCCTTCCTTAGCTTTGGATATTCCAACATTTTCAAAAGTGTACACATTCCTAACGAACCAAAAATCTGACAAAGGTTCTTCTTCTTCCTCGCATTCAGCGTCCTTTCGCTTCCTCATGTTCGGTAGTGCAGTCTGAAACCAAAAGAAGCAATGCTGTCAACAAACTAGCATCAAGAAATTGAGCAGTGTCTATGGGGGAAAAAAGTTCGGTGTAAAATCATTGACTTATTACCTTAACATAAAATTAAAAAAAGTGAAAATTACAAAAAAAAAATAAAAAGTTGATTGAATTTCATGAAACATTTTACTTCTAAATAATGCATCTCCTACAATTTGTTAAGTAGGCACTTCACAAAAAAAACGTCAAAATGTTTAGTGAAATTGAATAGGGATATCTATTTATCACCCAAAAATTCACTGAATTTTTATGCAAATATTGCGTTGTGTTAAAAAACCTATTTAGGTGCAGAAAATTTACAAGAAACCAAGTAAGTTTGTTGAAAAATTTAGACGCAAAGAAGTTTTTTCAATTGTGAGTAATTTTTTTCACTCCGTAAAATACTGAATGCATGTAAAATCGGCGGCTGAATTTCATCATTATTTGATGTGATATTCTTCATGCTCTTCCAAGCGTGATGAGTTCTTAAAATTGAATTTCTAAATGCCAATTTCGAGAAAAACAAGCCCAAAAACTGAATTTTTAGAATCAATCAGTGTGTTTTCTACCTGCTGCATATGTCCCACCTTCCCTGCCGGCAAGCAGCCAGTGAACTGTAGCTCTCCAGGATCACCAAAATTTCTGTTATGCAAAGTATGGAAAAAAATTGACAAATTTCCACTTTTCTCAAAATTGGCACATACGAAGTTCGAATTTTAAAGCTCATCATGTCCAGGTGGTTGTAAAGACACCTTACCAAATAATAATAAAATTTGGTTTCAGCAGACCTTTGGATTCTAAAAGCAGGCTACAGGGTCCATAATTGGACCGCATTAAACAGAAAGGAACCAAGCCACATCAGCTATTGCCAAATTTAACTGGGCGATTTAATTTTTCACATGAAAACGGTTGTGGAGATTTTCATGCAAATATCAGGGAATTTTCTCCCCAGTGCAAAGCGAATTCCTTAAAATTTTCAAAAGAATCCGCACAAACGTTTCCTCGTGAAAAATTAAATTGCCTAGTTAAATTAGGCAATAGCTGATGTGGCTTGGTTCCTTTCTGTTAAACGCAGTCCAATTTGCCTTTAGTTTGATTTCCCAAGTTGGAAAGACCAAGAACTTGGAAGCCATGATCTCATCAGCATTATGGTGGAAAAAGCTCTTTCAAAATTCTGCTTTAATTAAGAAGGAAAAACAATTGACGAAGATATACTGTGTTTTGGTTGGTGTTGCCCAGAACCAGCACTTTTTCGCACTGTATGGTGAGAAATGGAAAAGGAGTGAAAAGTAGAACTGCCTTCTGGAAGAGTAAATTCAAGTCAGGCCAACTGCCAAATCTTCGTTACCAGATACAACTGCCTCTGAACAGTAGATATTCGTACCGTCTGGTAAAAGTAGGAAAAAATAAGCAAAACTTATTGTTCTTACATTGTTGCAAGATATGATGAGCAAGCTTAAATTTGCTAATTTTCTTGAATTTATTCTCATCACTATACATTTTTTAGTTATATGCATGAGCCGGAATCCTGTTCTTTAAATCAGGTAAAATCTCCTCTAGCGTTCAATAAAAGGAGCTGAGTAATCTGATTATGCAACAGCCATCTGTTGACATCTGGAGGCAGGTCCAGATGATGTGCTTGTCAACCAACAGGTGATGGTTGAAGTCATGATAAAAACCTACCTTTCAAAGGATCTCTCAAGGAGTCTCTAAAGGATAATTAAGAATGGGGAACTCACCTCTTCGCTGCGATACTCTCCCATGCCGGGATTCAAAATCAAGGAATTGCACAGAGCACATCGGACGGATCCTTTATTCTGTCCATCACTAATGAGAGGCTTGACATCAAACTCTTCTGTATTTTCCATCGTGGAGCCTCCTCTGCATGCTCAGAAACACCGGATTTTAAGTAGTGCGATTTCCTCTGATTCAGATGACTAGACCGAAAAAAATCTCGCCAGGCGTGGAGGTAATGACATGCATGGGTGATTCCTGCGTGCCTGGACTGCGCTGCCGAAACGAAAGGTTGATTAAATTTTGAGCGAAGTAATCACACATCCCATATCGTATGAAAGATCAGATGACAATGATATAAACGACAGTAAATTAAAAATCAATGAAATTTTGCGGAACGTAATTCTTTGCCATTATCACGGTGTAGAACCACAACACAACAAACGCCACCGAAAATAAACAACACAAACAAATTTTGATAATACCACAGGGTTGTCAAGTGCCCGTTAAATGGTTGGTTAAATGCAGTTTGAATGATATGCTTTCGCTTCTGAAAATATCCTTTCAGAAATTGAAGCATTTGGATTTTCATTAGTATTCATTTAGTATCTCTCGCTGTCTTAATATACTTTGAATGTTATGAAATAATTAATTGTTTTAATTTGAAACTTGACAATGCTGCGATGAGTGGTGCTCGAAATTACAGCATTCAGCATGCTAATCTCGCGAGCTTTTTGAGGTTTTCCTTCCTATATTCTCACTTTTTTTTCTGAAATTTAATTGATTACTATCGAAAATCGTGCATCTATTCTTGCAGCGTGGAACACCTAATGAATTTATTCCTACGATACTTTATCCATTCGTCTTTATTCATTCGCAGTTGAGTGTGCTAATTGTGTTGACCACCATGATCTGACTTGTCTTATCCTGGGCTCTATCACCACCAATATGTGAACTTTTCGACGATCCTGGTATGTCAATTGGTATTTTTTCATTAAACCATCTTGATAATACCACGATTTATCGGATGACTCAAACCATGCATAATTGGTTTGCATCCTCATTGCACCGAAGCTAATCTTAGATCACGATCGACCAAGATATTTCAGTCCATGACATCGTTAGTGATGATTCATGTTGTTTTATTCTAAAGGAAACATTTCTTTCCCGATTATCAGTTTTAAAGTATCTAAATTTCACCAGAGAGAAATGCTACCGTCAATGAGAACTGACCAACTGCACTTAATTGTTCAGAATGGACTGGGCAAAGTGTGTGCGTGTCGAAGTGACACATCATATTCAGAACCACTTAAACAAGGAATATATTGAACTAATTATCACTATATTCTGGTCTGTAACTTAATATGCGAATCAGCAATGGTGACTGTTAAATCTTATCTTAGTATTCTGCAGGTGGTGGTAATCAAGGTGAGGTTTGCTAGGCTCTTGAGGTGCTAGTGGACTGATTATCGAAATCAGAACGCTCTCCTGGTTTTCCCTCCTCATCTCTCTTCGTTTTCAAGAGGAAAACTGGGGAGATGGAGATTTATTCTCTGGGGGCCATATATGGAAAACGTCAGGACTTTAAATGATTGAGAGTAAAAGATGTTGAACAGGAGGAAAGGTAATGGGAAAAGTTAGAAGGAGGAACTGAGAGTTGTGGAAATCAACAGAAAAGGATTAGCCCTTGAAGGTCTCTTGAAGCAAGAAAAAATAATAACCGAAAAAGAAACCTTTTTCATCCAAAAATATTCATGTGCATCACCCAATTTTCTGCCGTATTTTCCGTACTTCTGCCCAAGAAAATAATGTTATCTTGAAGAACAAAGTGGCAAGACACACCGATCAGCAGTTAAAAGTTGGTTATGATACCATCAGCCAAGGCGACATCATGACTTTCGGCATTTCGAAGAGTATTTTCACAATGGAGAGAAAAATCTTGTATAGAACAGTAACTTGAGTTTCACCAAACAGTTTGACTTCGTGAGGGAAATAATGCACTTATGAGATTTTCCTCTCTATAGTAGGGATAGCATTATAGTATTCAAAACTGCAAACTTATGCCATAAGAATGGTAACTTGAAGTACATCTGTACACATGCATTCTTTCATCAGTCACACATTCATTATTCCAAATTACTTTTCTTTGTTTTAGGGTCCATACGTATAGTATTTAGTCAGCATAGTATCCAGCGCAAAGCATGACACCTCCTCACAGTGGCATAAGATCCAACCCTGGCACACCTCAAACTCAGTTGTGTGCCAAAATTTTCATCCAAAGAGACTACAGCGAAGGCACCCCTGTCAAATTCCAAAATGTATTTCCTAGCGAATTGGAAGATAAGGTAAGAATGAAACATGTTTTTTTTTAAGTTCTCAGTTATCTCTTTGGAATTTCATTAATTCATTCCATACCCTATTTCTAAAAGCTCCCAACTGCAGTTCCTCCCATTTCTCACAACCGAACAAAGTATAATGTCTCATTCCCTTAAAGAATAGCATACTATCTACATCCCTAGCGTCATTGTATTTCAACTCTAAATTCCTTCCCTTTCTTCTATCTAATATTTCCAATAACTCCCTGTCTCTTATATCAATCAGTCCTCTCCTCATCTTATATATGAAGATAAAAACCCTGGCTTTTATCAACAATTCTATGCATAGCCAGCCTAAAGTCTCCAGCATATCAATTATTCTATTTTCCTTATCACACCCAAGTATGTATCTCATGGCCGAATTCTGTCCCTTTTGTAAATTTCTAATATCTTTACTACTTGCCTCTCCAAGAAGAGAAATGCAGTAATTTAATTTCGCTCCAATTAATGAATTGTAGACCAACTTCCTACTCTCCTTCCCTATAAAATCCTTAACCCTCCATAGCATACTAATCTTAGCTCTATACTCCTTAGCCACCTTCCCTATATGTTCTTTCATTTTCAGGTCTTCTGATATCCATACCCCTAAATATTTCATCACCCTAACTCTTTCTAATTCAAAGTTTTCTATCATTATCCTACCCGCCCATGTACCAGGCCCTACTTCAAATACCATATATTTAGTTTTCTGTACATTCAGAATCAACCAATTTTTTTTCAACCACATCCCTAGTCTTCTTAGATCTCTACTGATTACCTCAGCCACTTTCCCTATATCTCCTTCACTACTAAAGACTAACGTACCATCAGCAAACAGGCTCAATTCACTCTCCTTCATCACTTCCTTCAGATCATTTATATAAATTAAGAATAATAGAGGCCCTAATCTACTCCCTTGGGGTACTCCCAGCTCTCAGTTTGTCGAATTTCCACACAACGATGCACTTTCACAGATTGACACTTGAATATTCGCCTGAAGGGCAGAGAAGGTGTGACGTTTAGACACACAGGTCAAAAGATGGTAAAAGACCTAGATTTTGGGGCAGCCCACGCTCATATAGACTTGCTGGCGTCACAGGTGGCGAGACAACAAGTCTCTGCGTGATTGGCTGGCTATAATCTATGTAGCTATCAGTTGCAAGTCTAGTAATTAAAGTAATGGAGATGTACTGAATGATAGAGAGTGAAAAGGGATTGAAATCGAAAAATGAGCTTTTCGTAAGACAGGAAAAATGGATGTTTGAAAAATATTGGAAGATGTTGACACTCAATCATATTGTTTTATCAGCATTAATTTAATTAACAAGCGAAGACTGCTATTTTCTGACTTAAAATTTAAATTAAGAAATATCATTACAGTGTTTAATTTTGTATGCTGTCTTGTGTTTGCTGTAAGTATCTCTCAATATGCGATACATCAAACTGAGAAACTAGGTGGTTACATCTAGCGATATACAATGCGATACATCAAACTAGGTGGAAGGAGTTTGGTCTATAGGGACTGGTAAGGGAATGGTTAAATATGAAAAATAGGTTAGGGATTGGCTCAAACTGGTTCACGAGCAGATGGGATTAGCCCTTGAGGGCTAGTTAAAATAAAAAAAAAAAACTTTCCAAATCTTTTCCAACTTCGTTCAATTCTATTTTTGTGCATCATTTCTGTCAAATTCCGGACAATACAAAGATAAACTTTATTTGAAACTTTGTGTTTTTCGTTCTCAACCTACCGCTTGCAGTTTGTTGGTCACTGCGTTAACGAAAGATCAGCTGGTGCCGAACGGTTTTAACTAACTCCTAGTCTGAACATGATAAAAACTCATGTTCGACTCTCAATACGTTACATGGTTCTGAAAGCCACCTTAAAAAGAACTCTAGTTATTACATGTCATCAAAACCCG
Source organism: Bemisia tabaci (assembly GCF_918797505.1). Lineage (NCBI taxonomy): Eukaryota > Metazoa > Arthropoda > Insecta > Hemiptera > Aleyrodidae > Bemisia > Bemisia tabaci. The sequence continues at coordinate 15,800,151 of NC_092801.1, read as the reverse complement.
CTCTTAATTCGGACATGTTCGACTCTAGTTCAACACAGACATAGACTAGTTGTTGTACATTGAGTAACACTTAAATCGTTTCCTCTAATGCACTGTAAATCCATAATTAATTGATTTTTGTTTCCAGATTGAAAGATCTGCATTTGAATACACCATCAATCAGTTGAATGCATATTTCGCAGAGGCTGAGACCGCAACTTGTAGCACTTATTGCGAAGGCTGTTTAGCTTGTCTCACAGCTTACCTCATATTTATTTGTACTGAAACCCATTATGAAAAGGTAAAATTGCCACTTTTGTTTCCCTAATTTTTTAACTAGCCTGGATCGAATTTTGAATATTTTGGGAAGTATATTAACTTTTCTAGTAGCTAGAGGCATGCAGAGGTCAATTATTAGGTTAGGAAAATAAATGCCAATGCGAAGAAGTCAGCACCAACCATGCACATAGAAGTGTTTATACTACTGGAAAGAACTGTGAAAACCCAGGGAATTGAATACGCAATGAAAATACAGGGAAAAGCCAGGGAATTTTACGTTCACTCAGGAACTTGGAGAAAAAAGAGTTTCAAAACAGATCAGTGAAAAGAGTTTAAAACTGGAAGCCACCTATGCTCTTGTTTTAAGTTTAAATTGCAACACACAGTTAATAGCATCAGAATTTCATAAGTGCAGGGAAAACTCAGGGAACTTTGTGGAAAAGACTGAAAATTTGAAAAATCCTGAAGTCTGGCAAAATCTCAGTTCTGTCTGTGCAATCATATTGAGTCTCAGTCTGGTTTGAGGTTCAGTGCTCTGAGTTACATTCAAAACTTCAAAGTTTAAATGTTTTGTAGTGCTCTTTAATTAAACTTTAAAGAAGGTTAAAATAAGGTTCTAACATTACGTTTGGTTTTCTTTCCATTGCAGTGCCTGAAAAAAGTAGCCAAATTTGTCTTGGAGCAAAATGAGCACGTCTATGTGCCCCGTGGACTCCTGCTTACAAACCCAGCGGAACGAGGTCTCAGAGTTGTATCCTTTATATCATTTATTACCACAGCAGAATTATCTCGACTTAATTTTACTTAGCTTTGTGTCCTTTCATTTATTTTTTTAAACAAAATACTGAACAACATATCAACAGCCGAAGTTTAAAACTACATATCTCCATTTTGTTGTTTCAAAATGACTGCTTTCATTTTATTTTTTCAAAGAGAAACAAGCCAACTTTATAGTTAGAAATTTACACAGAATATTCTGCTAATAGAGAACAATCAAGAAATTTATTAAGAAATTATGTTGACTAGTTTTCCAAAGAAAAAATAAAGTATGACAGGAAGTCTGCAACCTTGCAAACGGAGGTACGTCGTTTTGCGTTTTGGTCATCGATATGACTATACAACTTTCTATTAATTTTTTTCTAAAATATGTAAAGAATGTAATTACAAAATTTCAAGGTGGTATGTTCCTTAGTTTTGTGCTTTCAAAAACAAAACATAAAAAGAAATTTGGCAACGCCTGATGTAGTTAAGCTGATTCTGTGGAATCCATCTGATTGTGACCATCAATTACCAGGATCAGTGTAACTTCATCAGATTTTGGCTCATTTCAACTCTTATTTTATTATTCTGGGAGAAAAACGAAGCTATTCCAGCCTCAAAATTCCGTGAGTTTATCCCTTAAAAATCCAAGGAAAATTCACAGAAACTTCTGGTTTTCCTGTAAAAAAAATGATTAAAATAGGATAGGAAATCGGGAAACGTAAAATGCAGTCATGCTACTTCTGATTAAATGCGTTCATTTATAAAAGAGATCTTAATGCAAAGGAGGAAAGAAAAAAACTCGATCTGAGATTTTGGTAGCTCCTTGGTAGAATATTTTCAGAACATTTTGGTATCAATAAACTTATAAATATCAAATCAAACAAAAGTTTTGATAGCCAACCATTACTAAGAAGAATTTTGTACAGATACTTCTGCACAGAAACAACTGGAGTTTTCAGAGATTAAAGTTTGTTGCCTAAGAAATATGTTTTAAAAAAAACGATGAACAATTTAAATTTGATTCACTGAAAAAATATTGATTTTTGGATCCAATTTGACTGAAATTGCTCTTGTGAAATATTTAGACTAGGAAAGGAACAACAGTCATGGAATACAGGGAAATTCTAGGGAATTCTATATCAGGGAAAACCTGGAAATGTCAGGGAGAGTGACGGAAGTGGCAGGAAAATATTGTTATGTCATCTTTTTTTATTATTTCTAGAACGGGATTGATGTTCCAAACAACAAATTCGCCCGAAAACTATTTCAAATTATCTTTTTTTTACCATCGGGCATATCTTCAACTGTCAGGGAATTTTATCAAAATGTGTCGGGGAACTGTCAGATAATTTCATTTTCTAAATTCTGTGGCACCCCTGCTCCAAATTCAATGGAAACTTTTTTCATTTTTGCTATCTAAATGTATTCCTTAACTCGTAACTATCCAGATTGAAATTTCGATACTAGATCAACCGCTTGTGACAAGAACTTGACTTCCTCTCTCTGAATCGACAGAAGAATTTTTTATGTAACTGTACCTTCCGCTTGCCCCGCAAGGGCATCACCCCCGGTTGCCAGTCGAAAGAAACTGCTTCGTGGGTCTCAAAGCTGTCAGGTATCCCAAGACTTATTTCTCGCCCAAGTAGCTTCCCGTGTCAGCAGAAACATTCTTCCTCCCATCAAGCACTTGTATAATTCTCACCAATGGTAAATATCTGCGCGTCGAATCATTCTGGGATAGTACAGAAGAAAAGCTTTAGTCATCACAGCTCTTTTAATTTACCCCAGCCGTGTCAAAATCGTTCTCTTGAAAGTTGGGTTCATCAGGTCGAGCTGTTTCTGTAATTTTTCATCTAGCAGGCTGGTTATTGATATCGATAGGCAAAGAGGAAATAGAGCAAACTTATTGGTTGAAACAGGTGGCTGTTATAAACTAAGGGGAAAGTGACGAACTAGCTGTAGGGTCTCTCGTATTGCCATTAGTTAGCCTATTTCTGACCTCCTTCGCTCATTGCAACCACCCGCTTTTACCAATACGATTGCTCCATTTTCTCTTTGTTTATCGTTTTGTCTAATAATCAGCCTGCTGATTTTTTCTTGTATTTCGTTTCTCCAATTATCTGTGACCACCTTTTTTGTATTACTCTCTGACTGCCGGCAGTGTATACTTAGCAATAACTACTTTAAAGTTGTACCAAGGAATGAATTGTTTATGGCCTCAATGGACTTTAAAAAGTTGAGCGATAGATGTACTGATTGTTGTTAATGTTGCATTGAAAGAAGGTGAAAATTCTTTAAGTCGTATAAGAGTATTGTTTCAGCTTTATTTATGCACTGATTTTTTTTTACTTATTTATTCGTTTTTTTTTTGTTTTTTTTTTTTGTCCTCATAAGGTGATGTTTGTTTTTTTGTTGCGTAATTGGTGGGTCAGGGACTAACAAGAAAAAGACAAATAGGGGGGGGGGGGACAAGGGAAATTTTTCAATTTTTCAGATTTCAGGGTTGATAATTAACAGGATGAGGGGAGGACATCGTATAGTTTTTGGAGACCAAAGAGTATCAGAGGAAATAGGTTTTTTAACGAAAAACTTTCAATTTTTTTCACAACTTCTTTTGAAAAAATATAAGTTGCCAAGATTTTGATCCCCATTTCTTGTTCCATGAAACAGGAAGAATAAACTTAAAAGGAATTTTTCTTCATTTTGTATTTGCTTGTAGCCTTGTGGCTCATCATGTGTACATTAAAAGGGCATGAACGAAACAAACAGAAAAGTCAGTATAAAAATGAATTTATTGACGATGATTTGGACAAAGCTCAAAAACGGAAGCTACACTGTTCTTGCTCACAACCGTAAAAAATTTGTTTTTTGTCAAATCAAGCATTTCATATACTTTTTAAACAAATATTAATTTCAATATGCTGGATTTTTTTATGCTAAGCTGTCATCAATAACATACAACTGCACCACTCAAAATGAGATAAGAAAAACTGTCAAATTGGCTGCCTTGTAAGCATTTGAACCAATTTTTATCTTGAGCAAAAACACTTTCTGAAAAATCGGAAAAGAAGGTCAGGAATTATTTTTGTATTTTGTCCTTTTATTTTGAATTCATTCTGTATAAAAATATCTCAGACTCAAATCTCTGCATTCCATTTAATTTTTCAAAGAATTTCGAATTCAATTTCCTCAGGGATTGACTAGAGGCCGTGGCGCATCCAAGGAACTGCATTCATGATGTGTTATTGAGTAGATGAGATATTCATAACTTCACCAGGGTATTGTGTTATTGAGTAGATGAGATATTCATAACTTCACCAGGGTATTTCTAAATTTGAATTTTAAGAATTGTAGTGCAGCGCACCATTTTGACTATATTTTTCAATAAGAAACCACTATTCCTATAGGGTTATTCAAAAGTTACGCACCACTGGCCATAACTTTAGTTTTAATTATGATATCGATTTGCGGTTTGTGGCGTCCTTCCTCATATCGAGGGGGAAACTTTTTGAGGTACTTTTCAGTTCTTCACCCCCCCCAGGGGGAGGGGGGGCGGGGGGCAACTCAAAAATTTCAAATGGCAACCCCTATCATGTGATACATCGTTAGAACGAGCATGAAAAAAGAAAATTTTTGGCGCAAACCGGAAGTCGATCTGACCCCCCTGTCAAAAGTTAGGGGGGTCCAAAGGTTATTTAGGGGGTCCGTACCTTCATTTTTTAGAGTAGCTTCGGCGGCTCTTGGACATACCGTTTCTCTTTTCAAAGAGTCCTCGAATACTCCAAGTCTGATACCGAAGTCTTCATATTGCCCCCGGGCCACCACAGCCCCCCCCCCCCCCCCGTAGGGGGGGATGGGCCTGTTACAATGAAACATTGCATTAAAATGCGAAAAGTCACAGAAGAGCTTCAAACTTAGTATCAAATCCGAGTGGATCTTCTTGCCAATGTTAACGCAAACGCAGCCTGCGACTTTAAAGTGAGTTTTCAAAACTCTTAGCCCCCTGCCCCCCCCCCTCATGTTTGGTTGCAGAGCGGGTAAAAACCGGAAATTCACTACAAATAATGCCCGAAACTAATGTCCAACTTGAGGAGGACCCTTGAAACGTTGCGATCAGTCGGAGCATTGAAATACAAGGACTGCCACCCCCTTAAAGTACGGAAACATCCAAAACACCCCTGCTGCCCCCCTCATTTTTCGTTGCGGAGCGGGTAAAAACCGGGAAAATCGCCAGAAATGATGCCCGAAACCACTGTAGAACTTGACGAGAACCCTTGAAATGTTGCGCTCAGTCGGAGAACTGCAACACAGAAACTGCCGCCCACTTTAAGGACGGAAACATCCATAAAACCCCCGCTGCCCCCCTCTTTTTTCCTTGCAGAGCTGGTAAGAACCGGGGCATCATTTCTGGCGATTTTCCCGGTTTTTACCCGCTCCGCAACGAAAAATGAGGGGGGCAGCGGGGGTGTTTTGGATGTTTCCGTACTTTAAGGGGGTGGCAGTCCTTGTATTTCAATGCTCCGACTGATCGCAACGTTTCAAGGGTCCTCCTCAAGTTGGACATTAGTTTCGGGCATTATTTGTAGTGAATTTCCCGGTTTTTACCCGCTCTGCAACCAAAAATGGGGGGGGGGGCAGGGGGCTAAGAGTTTTGAAAACTCACTTTAAAGTCGCAGGCTGCGTTTGCGTTAACATTGGCAAGAAGGTCCACTCGGATTTGAGACTAAGTTTGAAGCTCTTCTGTGACTCTTCGCATTTTAATGCAATGTTTCATTGTAACAGGCCCATCCCCCCCTACGGGGGGGGGGGGGGGGGCTGTGGTGGCCCGGGGGCAATATGAAGACTTCGGTATCAGACTTGGAGTATTTGAGGACTCTTTGAAAAGAGAAACGGTATGTCCAAGAGCCGCCGAAGCTACTCTAAAAAATGAAGGTACGGACCCCCTAAATAACCTTTGGACCCCCCTAACTTTTGACAGGGGGGTCAGATCGACTTCCGGTTTGCGCCAAAAATTTTCTTTTTTCATGCTCGTTCTAACGATGTATCACATGATGGGGGTTGCCATTTGAAATTTTTGAGTTGCCCCCCGCCCCCCCTCCCCCTGGGGGGGTGAAGAACTGAAAAGTACCTCAAAAAGTTTCCCCCTCGATATGAGGAAGGACGCCACAAACCGCAAATCGATATCATAATTAGAACTAAAGTTATGGCCAGTGGTGCGTAACTTTTGAATAACCCTGTATCTCATTTGGACGCGTTTGAATCAAAAGGAACTAAATCTATTGTGACATCAGCCTCATCATGCATGTATTCTTATGGAACTCAAGGCTCCTGTCAGAATTGATGTAGGTTCTTTTGATTTTACATCCATTTGAGATACAGCATACCTTCTATTAGTTCCCCTATCCATGTAGGATTGATGCATGCTGAAAGAGCATAAGTCCAAAAACTCATGAGCGAGACTTTTGTTGATTAAGTAGGAAGCTAGGGATCGTGATTTTTTGGACTCATGTTTGTCTATTGGACACCAATTCAAATGAGCTTGAAATAGCGGTTCCTAATTGCACAATGAAGACCGTTCGTGCAACATTTTCCTTACTTTAGGGTGACAGGGGAACTATATCAAAGAGAAAGGAAGAGCCCGAATTTGAATTGCGGGCTGAGTGGCACCCCCTGTTTTTACGAGTCGTCTCTGATTGGCTGATCCACCTGGTGACCACTTTCTGGACCCCTTGCGGAAAATATCACAGGGTTCATTTTCCTTAAAAAATGTCTGGAAAACAAGGAAAGTTTTTTATGTTGGAGATTTCAGAAATCGATTCTCCAGATTTTTCGGAAGAGATCGGTGGGTAATACATGACCTTTTTTTCTCAAATACATCGAAAAGCTCGACCTGAAATTTTGTTTTTTCATGACGCTAAGTGTCATATTTCAAGTTGAACAAACTAATTTCCAAATCAAACTGTTAGGTGTATTTGAGAAAAAAGTGTCATGTATTACCCAACAATCTCCTCTGTAAATCTGGAGAATCGATTTCTGAAATTTCCACTGTAAAATTTTTTCCTTGTTTTCGTGATATTTTCGATGAACCTGGTGTTATTTTCCATAAGTGCTCGACGAAGTGGGCACCAGGTAGGTCAGCCAATCAGAGACGACTTGTTAAAGTTGAGGGTGCCACCCGGCCCACAATTCTAATTCGGGCTCTTCTTTTTTTTTGATTTATATGAATGGCTAAATGTGAAACATACATATCGACGGTGCAAGTCGGCAATCACATAACTCGGTTTGCAACGTCGCAGACTTCCTGTCATACTTTATTTTTTAAATGGAGAACTACCCAACGGCAATTCTTTAAAACTGTCATGATTTTTCTTCTCAATGCGCAGAAAATTCTGCAAAAACTTCAAGAAATAATGTCAATTTGCTCTCTTTTAAAAAAATGACGTAGAGGCGGAGATTTTCAGACACCGCAAACGAGTTATGTGATTGCCGACTTTCACCGTCGATATCTTAATTACAGCAATTATATTTTCTTTTCTGTAAGGAGAACTAATCAAGACGTTTCCATGTAGGTTTATGTAATTTTCTCACAGTAATTGAAGAAAATGTATAGAAAATTTCGGTAGAAACTCATGGTTACTTTTCTTTTAAGAAAATAAAACATCGCAATCTGACGTATGTATATTTCGATTTAAGCCAAAAATATTGATGACAGAAATAAAGAAATCTGTTTCTTAATTGTAGGGCTTCAAAATTTCTATGCCCTTTTTGGTTTTTTAAAGGAGACAAGGCTGACTTTATCGCCTCTGTTTTTAATTGAATCTTTTGGAAAGGGCAAAGAGAATTTATCATGAATTTTAAGGAGCAGTACAGACCAGGCATCCTCTAAAAAATTTATCAATTCATCAACATTTTAAACAGAAATTAGTGTCTCTCTACTTTCAGTATCGACATGTCAGCTCAAAGTATTAAAATTAGAGTTGCCTATTTTAATTAAAATTTTCAAGCAAGTGCTTTTTCAGTTTTTCTCAGTGCAGATGATGAGTTGCGTAGTTATTGCAACTGATTGCAGAATGTTCTTTATTCTTCCTTTCGACAAGGATCAAAGGAGACATGATGGATGTACCCACAAAGGCATATTTTCTATGATCTCGTAGCTTTATGTAGCAGTAGTGTGATTGGTTAGTGAGCGCTTCATTAAGGTGAATTTTCAACTTCTCATCATGAGAGTCTCCCTCCAGTCTTTAACTCACTGAAAAAAGTGCTTGGAAGTTAGAAAAATGATTCGGCAAGGATTATAGCTAGTAGTTTCTTGTCCTAATCGGCACTTCAGCAACTGAGAATAGTGCTCTCTGAAGCTCTAAAAATTCTCCTGAAAAAAACAAATTACACCTGGAAATATTTGAACATCTCAGTGGAGTTATGCCTCTTTTGACTTTAGCTGTAAAAAATTTAAAAAAATAAAAAAAGTTCAAAATTTTCAGGAAACTCAAATGTTGCTGCTTTGAATTACCTTCAATAAAATATTCAATTTTGAAAAGTCATGACAACTTTCCTCGGAATTAGGTTTCTTAAATTGAATTGCGAATAATATGCTATTGAAAACTGGAACACCAAAATTTCACAAGTTTGTTGAAAATTGTTTATTTCATCAGAAACAGTAAGGCTGTGTACGAATATTCACACGCTCTTTCCGCGTAGCATAGCAGTATAGAACACCACTTTGCTTCAGTAAAAGACATTCCAGGGAAAAAATGTATTTACGAGGTAGAGTAAACAAGAATAAATATGTTTTGCGCCTGCCGATGATAGATGTCTTGAAATTTGGCCTTGAAAGAGTTAACGTGTAGAATTTGCTTTAGTTTAACAATGTTTATCATCGACTTTCCTATGTATTAGATTTTGGGTATCTCTAAAAACGCTCAGGTGATTCATTATTGTTTGGACTTCATTTTGCACTAAGAAGTTTCTATTTCTAGCTCATCCGTAGAAACGGAAGCACCCGTGTGAGACGGAATAATCCTACAGCCCATACGTCTTATCTAAAATGAGCTAGAAATAACAGCTCCTTATCTCAAAGTGTTGTCCATTTTCAGCTTTCTACTTTGCAAGGAATGCAACCACCCTCTCTTTCTCATTTTTATATGGACTACTAACCAATCGTCTCTTGTAGAGTTTTTATTTTGGTTTCAAGGTCAGCTCTCCAACTTATTTTTAGCCTAGCACCTTGAATTATGATTGTAAATATTGAAGCCTTGGTTGTTACAGTTGTTGAAAATTTATTCCTATTCTGTGTCCGTTTGTGTCCGTTTATTTTTGTCTGTGCCCGTGAAGGTGCATTTTTTTTTTGTTTTGTCGCATTTTCTACCAATCCGAATTTGTAAAAATGGAATACTTATTTTGGCAAGGACGATTTTGAATGCGAGACTGTGTGAAAACTTGAGAAGTTTGCGAAGTCAGATGTGGTGCATTTATTTATATGTATCTGTAAAGTTTCTATTTATTGAACTAACCAGCTGTTTTTATTCAAATCTGTATTTGGAATAATAAACAATTTAAAGAAAACAATTAAGGTGTTGAGTGTGTATTTGTCGCTGGCAAATAGTAAAATCAGGCATTTTCTCAATTGCCTGGGCAAATAGTCAAATACTCTTACTCAGATTCAAATTTTTATTCTCATCATAATTTTAGGCAGAATGATTCATTTTTCTTGTGAGTATTTCTTCGCGGAATTCTTATTCCCCATAAAAGTGTGTATCATACAATAATCTTTTACACGGTTTTTAGCTTCTGAACGAATATTTATCCTGAAATTTTCAGCATATCATAAAATAGAGAAATTTTTAGAATTTTACCATTTAAATACATTAGCATCATCTGAGGAGGAAGGAACAAGGGGAGTTTGTAAATTTGATGAGTTATTTTCCCCAAAATATCAAAAAATCGTAAGGTCTTCACCGTAAATTTACAAAATTTTGTAAACTGTCAAAATTTGGCTATCTGAGGAGGTGTTAGATAAAATGCCTTTTTTGACTAATTACCTGCAACATATTCATTTCACAAAAGCAGTCTCAAGTCTTTTGTCAAGAGGAGTCCAACTGTTTGGCGAGCCGTGTATTGGCATGTTGAAATTTTGTCTTTGTCAAAGGAGCAAGGTTAGGCCAAGCTGATGTGGAGCTATGTCTGTAGAGTTTCTCTTGGTTAGCTGAAGCATGCGGTTATGTCATAATGTTCAGTTTTAAAAGGTCAAATGGACGTATTTTTGCCAAACAAAACTATGCGCATTAAGACATGAGCCCTGAGACCCATAAGAATATATGCATATCAGGGCTCACGTCATAATGCACGTAGTTCTATTTGGCAGAAAAACGTCCACATAATCCACAAACCACTAACGTCTTTCACAGCGATCTATGAACCATTAATTGCCCTACTCTTTGGAGACATAATAGTAGAATGGACTAATGACTCAGCTCTGGCTTACTTTGGTCTTATCGTTTTCCACTGAGGACCGAATGTCAACAATTGACCTGTTTCTCTGCTGCATTTTACAAAGTTTTATCTTCTTGTATCCAAAAATTTGGCGGAACTCTGGAATCATTAATTGTTATGATTGACAAAATTGACATTTCAATTTGTTTTTTTCTTATAAAGGAAAAAGTACCGCCGTCTCCCATGTTTCTATATCGAATATTCACCGCACAAAAAGAAAGTCATTAAAAATGAGAAGTGGTCATAGTTAATTATCAATAATGATTGGTTCCATCATAAGTTTGACTGCAGCATGACAAATTGAAAAATCTGAAAATATCTTTCCCACGGAGACCTCTTCAAATTGGCATAAATTTCATGCCGATCTGACTTCAAAATTTCATTCCTTTCAATTTTAGCCTTCTTTCAACAGAGGTCATTCGCACACAATTATTATTTTTGATTCGTAGTTAGACCACATTTTGCAGTAAAGAACTACGATTTCAGGCCCATCCATAAAAGCATGTACATGCTCAGGGAAACAGACAGGTATCGTCCAACCAAGGAAGAAGATTTCCAGTGCACCACACCATTTTCGCTCTGCCGTCTTAAAAAAGAACACCGTATGAGCCCTCAGACGTTGCCAAGTTTCCTCTAACAAAAACCAAAATTACTGGGAAAATTGTGAATATTTTTTCCCAAAAATTTCAGATAATATTGTACGCAATTGAATCTAAAATATCTGAAAATTTAAAGGAAAAATATGCATGAATGATGTCAAAAATACATGTTTTATCAAGGAGAATTTGGCAACTCTGGAATGTTCATACGGCGTTTTTCCTTAGCACGGCAGCGCTCTGAGAGGTTTAAAAAATTGAAAAGATCAAATCGAAAATGAGCTAAGTGCAATCAAATCTGGATAATAGCATTTTAACTTTTCAAAGTCATTCTATGGAAAATGCATAGCTGCAATTGCAATGTTACAAATCTCCTCTCAGGTTTTTATTTTTTAAAAGAAAAGTAACCAGCGATTTTCCTTCAAACTTTCCGTAAATTTTTGTCACTCATTCAAAAATATTCACCTAAATTTTCGAGAACTTTTTACTTCGGTTGTCTCCTTAAAGGAAAATATAGGAGAAGGCGAGGCATAAGTAATTAGAGATCTTGAATATTTGCAATGAAGCTATACATTTTTTAATTTAGGCCCATGGCCGGATTTAAATAATTGCCGTCAAGATTTTTCGCCCTCACGAGCTAAACGCCGCACGGTGGATCGAGTCATAGGGCAGGCCGGACATGGCACATCACGCGACTTGGTTTGCTCATTTACGTAGTGTTTGCGCTCATAAAACAAATCAGGATACATGATTCTTATGTATTTTTCGTCGCAAATTTCATTTTTGATGACTATTTTCCTGATTATTGGGTTTAGATATGTATTTTGGCACAATTTCAGATAAATAAAGAGATATTGTTTAACAACAGATAAGTTTAAACTTTCTACACTCATTTCAATCGAAGTTTTAAGTGTTCAATGGACTTTTCTCTCCGGTAAAATGTTTAAATATCGTATATAAAACGTATATTACTCATCTCTTTTACCATTCCCCCTCCTCTCCCCCAAAAAATGAATTAATAGAAATCCGAAAATGTTGAGAGGAAAACAGAGGATCTCCTTTCCCCTTCATTCCTGGGGCAACCTTTTTAGCTTTCTAACAAAAGAAAATGACAAGGGGGAAAAATATGAGAGAAAAATACAAATCAAATACACATCAATCAACACAAAGCATGTATTATCAGAGCCTTCCTAATTAAGGGGCCCGCGAGTCACCATTGTACACTGCCTTCATTTATACTTAGGTATCTAATGGAGCTTCTTCGGCTTAATGATTGCTGCTGAAGCTCAAATTACCTCAATTTTCTCTATTAACTTCTAATTTTCCGAAGAATTAAACATAAAAAAAAAAAATCCGATGTCAAAAAACGCGAGTTTTTGGAAATAGTTAGAAGATAGAAAAGAATTTAGGCCATTTTTGACTTTAGCATCAAGTAGTGGATGAAAAATGCTCCATTAGATACCAACTTGATATAATTTTCCCGTCTTTTCAGACGCAAAACAAACGGATCAGTATCATATGCGTCGATTAGGACATTTGAGAGGAAAACCCCGTTATCTGAAACAACGTGGACATTTTTTTAACCACGCAAGGCATGTTTTCTCATGTATTTTTGTCTCCTGGATTCGAAAATGACCTTGGTTTCTCTTTACCATGCACCAGTTTTCCGGAAAATCACATTTCCCGAAAAGTCCATTTTAAGTGGAAAATCTCAATTTTCCGGAAAATCGGTGGGTGTTGGAGATAAACCAAGGTCATTTTCGGACTCAGCACTAAAAATTACATACAGATCACCTATCAAATGCCCAGTGTTTATTCGCCACAGACCTGTGAAATTCGAATTCTCTCGAGCCACCATTTTATGAACTTCACTTTTTCAAAATCATTTAAGCTTTATTCCCAAAAGGGCACTTTGGAGCAGCCAATTTTTCTTGATAATGAATCTTCAGGGATCAGTTGACACTGCTATACAAAGGTTTCCCTGAAATACGCTGAAATAGCTAGTTAAAAGTCTAGCTATATTATTATTTTTACGGTATTGAGGAGGGTACTTTTAAGCAAGAATACCGCTTATAAAAATAGCGATATTTTAACTTGTTATTAGTGAAATATATTCTACTTAAGGAGGAGGACAAGCTACTTTAGTCAGAAATTGTCATAAATCTATCGGAGGGAAATACCAACAGGCGAACGGTTTGTCCCGAGTGAGGCAACATTTTTTCGAGTGCCGCCTGAGCCACTTTAGGAGGCTGTGTGCGTTAAACTGGGTTAAAAAATTGAAAACCAATACCTGTATCATAAAATATAACTCTTTGGGAAGACATTTACATCAATGAAATGACTATTTGTGAGAATCGCCCATGTCCGACTTTTTGCAGGTTTCGATCCACCGTGCGCCGCGGGGGAGGGGTGGGGAGACGTCATGCCGTCGGTACATTCCATACCCGACACGATTTATTTTTTTGAGTTCTTTTCAGATATTTTGCGGTTCTACATTAGTTATGATCATGCACCTGATTCTTCTGGATTGAAGCATGGTTTTCGCGGGAGAGCCTTATCTGCGTTCCTTTCGATCGCACATTTTTTGCACCCCCCCCCCCCCAAAAAAAATTTACCGCCCTGAGCCACGACCGCGACTGCATAATTATTATTATGCCTAAATCCGGCCATGCTCCGGAGTAGGTATGTGATGTGGTATCACGCTAAAATGAAGGGATTTCCTAGCTTTTCACTTGTCTCTTACAGCGCATCGTTAAAAGTGGGAATCAAGCGCGCAACTATGCGGACTTCGGAGTTCAACCATCGGTAGGTGATCATCCGCAAGAGAAAATCGAGCAGGGATGATAGCCATTGCTGTTTTCCTTTCCCTGCTTCGTCAAGAACGTCTCTCCCTGGCGTCTAAAAGTCATTTATTAGCGAGTAGGTAGATTATGTACAGGTTACAATGAGAAAATTATTTCTCTCCGTATTTTGTTTTAATGGTAAATGGAAAATTTTGTAATATTTTATAAATGGACAAGAAACTGTAATCAAGAGATTCAAGGATCAGGACTTTTTTCGTCCACGAAAAAGCAGATACATCCAATCATCAGCCAAATCTAGGTGAAGGAAGGACTTAGATTTGAGGGGAGAGAAACTTTAAATCTCCTAAAATGCCCTTACATTAATTAATTGATCTAAATTGCTCTTCGCGTGAAATTAACCCCCCCCCCCCCCCCCTGCCCTGGGGTTAAGGGATTTGCCCCCCCCCCCCCCCTCCTCTGCCGACCCTTTGAAAAGACGCCCACGACCCTTACGAATATTTATTTTTTTTAAAAAAAAATTCCCGCCATCTACATGAGTAGAAGGAAAAGGAAAAGTTCACAATAGAGTACTTGTAAACTTTTCCTTTTCCTTCTACTCATGTAGATGGCGGGAATTTTCCCCGCCTAGTTCACAATCTGGCAATCCGGAGGGGAACCTGGAACGGAACCTGAACCTGTGTAATTTTCCAACCTATTTTTCCAATTATTCCTCTATACGAACAAAAGGAATCTTAACGGCAAATTCTGAACCAGACGCTTTGATTGGTCCAGAGCGGTTCATTCCAATTATTCCGAGTTGAACCAAAACAAGCGGGAATTTCAAATAATTCCGGATATCCTGTCTATCAAATCGTTTCCGGTAAACAGTGTTGTCAGTTTTATTGATCAAATGCTCGTAAAACTGACAACACTGTTTACCGGAAACGGAAACGATTTGGTAGACAGGATATCCGGAATTATTTGAAATTCCCGCTTATTTTGGTTCAACTCGGAATAAATGGAATGAACCGCTCTAGACCAATCAAAGCGTCTGGTTCAGAATTTGCGGTTAAGATTCCTTCTGTTCGAAAAGAGGAATAATTGATTTTCCTGTTCCGCTGTCGGACATCCATCCGCCATTGTTGATTTGATTGTTTCCGTGGTTTCCGGCATTTCTTCAATTTTGTGCAACACATTTTAATTTCGACATTCTCCGTCTATCACCGCACCAAACCGAACATATTCATCGTTTGACAGAGCTGTAGACGTCAGTTATAACCGAGATAAACTTTCAACGCTTCAATCATGGTAATTCTTTTGTTTTTCTCAAGTTGAAAATTCAATTTAGGCCAACGACCTCGCCACCGGCTTTGTCCATCTCCGAGAAATTCTGCATGTATCCATCTTTAGCTTAGTTAAAATCATCTTCTCTTAGTCCAAGTCTGTGCTTCAACCACATGAGGAGCTCAATTAAGCCATTCTGCACCTTCCTCAACCTTTGTGCTGAATGTTTACAGGTGATATTCCATGAGTGCGAATGGGGCGCACTGTGATAGATCCACAAATCCACCATTGGTACCCTTTAAGTTGCCATTCAGAAACATAGTTGACTCAGCTAATTATTTTTTGCCATTTTTGTTGACTGGGAAGTCAGGTTTTACATCTTTGGATCGCTGCGCAGTATTTTCCGCCCAGTTCCGATTACTGATTTGCGGTAGCAAATGCGGCGTTGCAACTGGCGGTTGCCATTCTAGTTGTGATACCAGCCCTTATTGGTTAGTTTCAGAAAGCAGTTTGGTGATTGATAGTATTTGCCAGCCTCCAAGATCGCTTCAGGCTTAATTTTTTTCAATCCATTTGCTTTCAATCTCATGACTCAAAGCGGTATCTCCACCAGTATTTAAATCAAATTCTATTTCCAGAAGGAACCAGAGCATCTCCGTAAACTTTTCATTGGTGGACTTGATTTTAAGACTGAAGACCAAACGCTGAAAGAATTCTATGAACAATGGGGAGAAATCGTCGATGTCGTCGTCATGAAAGACCCGAAAACCAAAAGGTATGCTTTTCTTTTTGAATTACAATTGAGTATCTGGTCTACATAAGAGCTTTTTCTCAGGGATGTTTCACCAGAAAAGATCGAATCTTTATATTTACTATTCAAAATCATGATTGCCTTTGTTCCAAACAAGAGTATCTGAGCTCAACCTTCACAAACTGCTCAGTGAAGAGATTCATCTTACGGTGAGATAAGTTCAGTTCAGTTCAGTGCAAGTATTGGGAATAGGGATGGTTTTTAATCGATCTCAAAGAATCAATTAAATTGAATCGATTTTTTGAAGTTGATTAATTTCGGAATTGATTTTTTGAGCTGAAACCGAATTACCTACCCATTGAAAAAATATCAAAATTTCTGTCTTTGATGTGAAAGACCCAGGATCTGTATAACCTGAGTTTCATTTCTAGTTCAGTTTTAGCAGTGGTTATGTTTTGGGCACCAAGCTTGGATTTTTAAGTGTTTTTAAATCGATTTCGAAAAACATCGATTTTTCCCACAAAATTGAATAGAATTTTTTCGGAGATTCAAATTGATTTCTCGAAATCCTTTCATTGTAAAAATCGCCATCCCTCTATGGAAACAGTGTTGATCTCTGATTAGCTTTGAATCACCACCACTCAACAGGTTAATTCATGCAGTTAGATGGCAGCACTGATGAGTAGTGACATACTTAAACAGTACTTGATTTTTTTCTCAACATACAACAACTTTCCTCTTCAGTAGCTGAAAAGAAGAGATGTTGGCACTATCGGCGGTGAACTTGTAAAAATGCATATCGCAGTTGCAGTGTTTTAAAATCTCCGCTTCTATTTAATTTTTTAAAGCAGATCAAACCAACTTCATGGCTAGAAATTTTTCCAGAATATTCCCTATAAAGAGATGAAGAAATCACTGAATTTTTAAGAAACGATGTTGAAAAGTTTTCTATGTTGATAACTAAGTATCACCGAAATTTACATTTCTCAGTTTCACCATCAATGTGTGTCTGTCTTCAATAAAGAAGTTTGGCGATACATGGCTTTACTATTAAAAAAGGCCCTAGTCAACAAAACAAGAAAATGCAAAAGGGAGATTTTTGATTCCTCAGACTATAAATTCAGTATTTCAGCTTAGTCTTGGAATACCCAGTCAAGATGCATCATATTAATGTCTTCTTTTGTTGCAGGTCACGAGGGTTTGGTTTTGTAACCTACTCCTCTGCCCATATGGTGGATGACGCTCAGAATGCCCGCCCTCACAAAATCGATGGTCGAATCGTAGAACCGAAAAGAGCTGTCCCCAGAACGGTAAGTTCTCGATGTTGTACCCAGTTAGCTTTGAAATTGACCACACCTTCAAATAGATCTCTAGACAAGGTACAAATTGAAGCATTCTGATATCAGAATCATGTATCTACATGATTCTTAGCCAAAATTCCATGTAAAAAATGATTCTTGCATTGAAAATGACTGAATTCCACACCCAACTATGATATTAATGTTTTTATTTTACATCGGTGATGGGAAATTCATGAGCCAAATCACGCACTACAACAGTTTTGGCAGGTTCCTTCAACGGTATTCTTTCTCCACCCTTAGTTGTTTATAATGTGAACAAAGTGCAACAAGCAAGATGAAGCGCCAAGATTGAGTTTGTTATATTTTTATCTGCAGCGACTTTAACGGCAACGTTCAGTGGGCGTTTTGACTAACGTACTTAGACCATTGCGTTTTCATGAACGGGAGGTTAGAATTACAGTGTCAAGAAATATGAAATATCTTGGTTAGGAGTTAACCCTTTCCGGTAGTTTTCCACGTCGTTAAGTGAGTTAAGGTAGCAGCGATGTTGTCAACAAAGACAGTGGTTTCCAAAGGCTCCAGGCCGCCACTTGCTGGAGCAGTCGAATATACCCGATATCGGGCCTGCACAGAAGTTCACTTTTGGGCGACTATATCCGACATCGGACCTAAACGCGTTATTTTTCACGGCGAATATATCCGACATTGGACCGGAAAGGGTTAATGTCAGTGATCTTCATCGTGCGAATCATGTTCAATGTGAAATTTTGGTTTAGGACCATGTATCAGAATACTTAACTTCGTACCTTGTCAAGTGGTCCATTTGGAACTACAAATTCTGGCTCGGTTCAAAAGCAATGTATATACCTTCCCTAGAATTGTGTCAAGTGTTTTTACATATGAGCTAGAAATTGTAGTTGCCAATTGCAAAATGTCAAATAGACCACAAGGTAGGGAAATAATCAGATTATTACCACCAGGGTGTCATGTCAACAGGTTTGAAATTCTATGAAGAAGACAAGAAATTTGTGACATCTTGAAAATTGAAATCTAAAAACATCAGCTCCATTAAACTGAGCCTTACGGCTAAGGTACAGGGCCCAATGGTTTGAGTTACCCTCTGAATAGTGAACAGAGAAATAATTTTCAAAAAGGAATCGCAATTTTAGCTACCTGAATGATAAACACCTGAAGGAAAAAGGTCAACATGTTTCTGTAATTTGCAGTGAAAATATGGCTGTAAAATTGTTCACTTTCAGTTCTTCACATGTGAATTTGTGTTGTGAAAAGCCAGGGAATTTTGGTCAGGAAAAACCTGGAAAAGTCAGGGAATTTGTTTCCTCCAAGTTAGTTTACAACATGTAGAGTGTAGAGGAAGGATCAAATCATTCAAATGTATGTTCCCTCATCCAAAGCAAATACAGAACACTTTGGATGAATCTGAAGTGTAGAATCTGTTTTTTGGCACAATTTTCTGGGCGCAGGACAAAATATTTACCAACAATAGATTCAAAACTATGATAGAATATAGCCTAGTGCTGGCGCTATCTCTGCCGTGCTAAGGAAGAAAGCCGTATGAACATCCGAGAGTTGCCGTATGAACATCTGAGAGTTGCTAAATGTACCCCGATTAAATGTTTATTTTTGAAGAAAATTGTTGATATTTTTCCTTGAAATTTTCAGACTTTTTAGATCAAATTGCGATCAAAATTAACGGAGAGATTGAAAGAAAAATATTCACATATTTTCTCGAAAATTAGCGATTTGTCAAAGAAATTTGGCAACGCCTGAAGGCTCATATGGCGCTTTTCCTTAGCATGGCAGATCTGGCGTTTCGCCAAATTCTCTGACGGACCAGTGACTTTCTTCTAATGTAGCTCTAAGGGTTCCAAAAACAAGAGAGCAAGCATTGTTTCCAAAAGGAATCATTTTTTACCTGTTGACCATTTTTTTATGCCAAAAATCATTATTACCAACCCTTTTTGGCCAACCTGACTCATTAATATTAATTTTTCAGGCAAGTTTTAAAAGAAGAACTGTATTTACTGTATCATAGAAAATTATTTTAAGGCACCCAAAAGATGCTGGTTCTATAGCTATACACTGCTGCAAGAATGTTTTTTCTTTTCAATGGGAAGCTATCATTTTGGGGCTTAAAAGATTAAAAGCCTTTTTCCATTTTTAACCATAATCAGTTCCTCGATTTGACTTTTCCACGCTAAAGCGACGTTTAAACGAAAACTTGGATGAATTTGACAGGGTTCCTCCACTTTTTTTCTTGACGGTTCCCTCTTTTCGCGATTTGGTCAGTAAGTTTTGTTCCTCTGTTTTGGTATTACTCCTTTCTCTCATAGAAAGTTTTCTGTGTTCATAATTCTTTTGCCTTTTTCCACGGCAGGAAATTGGCAAACCTGAAGCTGGTGCCACTGTGAAAAAATTGTTTGTTGGTGGAATAAAAGACGAAATTGAGGAAGAAGACCTGCGCAACTACTTCAGTCAGTTTGGCAATGTTTTGTCAGTTTCTATCGTTGTGGAAAGAGAAACGAAAAAGAAGCGAGGCTTTGCTTTTGTTGAATTTGACGACTACGACCCTGTGGACAAAATTTGTTGTGAGTATCAACCCAATTCATCAAGATTACCTGAACTGGCGAGGCTTCACATTTTGTGCGCATGTGTTTTCATGCTGCAATGTGCATAATGCTGAAAGCCAAGTAGCGAACACAAGAAACATTTCTTAAAAGTAGGAAACATCAATAATTGTAGACAGTAGAAGAAGTAATATTTGGTCCTGAAAGCATTATCAGCTTAATCTACTTTACCATTGAGAAGGGAATGAACGCTTCTCAATTGGACTTCATTTTGGAAGAAGAAATTACTTAGTGTTGGGTGCAAAACAGGAAATCCTTAGTTGTAATCAGTGAATTGTTTCTGTGAAAATTAGGAATAATCGGAGGAGGGAGAAATCTAAGAATTCTAGAGACTATGGTAAAACCTAAGAAAGAATGAAAACCAAGAGATCCGAGGCGAAACTAATCAAGAGGAGAGCAGTGAGAAAGACCTAGATTTCTCTTTACCCCAGGGTTGCCACAGTCAGGAAAAACTGAGAAATGTCAGGGATCTAAAAAGTCAGGGAAAACCTGGAAATTTCAGGGAAATGATAAAAATGTCATGGAAAAGGGTCAAGGCAATTTTATCTCCTTTCTAAAATGGGTTTAACGTTTCAAACAACACATTTTGCCTGAAAATAATTTCAAATTGTGTCTTTTAGGGCATCTAGCATATCTTCGATCGTCAGGGAACTTTACCAAAATGTGACAGAGAAATCGGGAATATGTCAGGGAATTTCATTTTCTAAATTCTGTGGCAGCCTTGGATCCACTTGAACAGGGTTGCCACAGTCAAGGAAAATGACGAAAATGTCATGGAAAGTTTGTTAAGTCACCATTATTTGCTTTCTGGAGCGGGTTTGAAGTTTCAAACAACAATTTTTTTTTTACTACTTGTAATAGCCCACAAGAGCTAATCCTGCGCTTTAGTCCCATCCCCCCTCTGTCCCTACAACCAGTCTTAGGCAACCATTGTTAGAGACCATTGAACTCGGATCGCCTGGCCGGGAATCGAACCCAGGACCTCCCGATCACAGAGGTAGCGCTACAACCACTACACCAACGTTTTGCCTGAAAACTATTTTCAGTTGAGGCACTAGATGCAAAAAGGGCACTTCTCGGTTGCAGTGTTTCAGAGTCTTCTCTAATATTTTATTCAGTGTAAGGAAAGTAAATGCATCAATTTCACTAAAAATTTCACTGAATATTCCTTATGATTCTGCAAATGTCTATGGAAAGAATTCTGGCAAAATCACCCATTAAATTCTTCTCCAAGGGATTAATTAGCAACAGAGATTCTGAAACACTATAATAGAGGAGTGCCCTTTTCACATCCAGTGCCTCAATTGTGTCTTCTTAACCAACTTTCATATCTTCAATGGAAATGTTGCATGTGTGAGGAATTTGCGATTTGACTGTTGATTTTTATGTAAAAGTTCACGAGAAACGCGATGGTGCCACTGATTTTCTCTGAAATCAACTCCCAAGCTCAAAAAAAAGCTCTTAAGTTGAGGCCAAAATGGGAAGGATATCCCACGCTACTCTGAGAGTCCACCTCTCCATCAAGACGAATTCTCCATGCCAAAGATAGGGAGCGGATACATTAGCAGGGATGCCGTGTTTTTAGTCTTAGAGTTCCCAAATAAAATGGCAGCCCCGTCAGTGTATTTGCTCCCTATCTTTGCATGGAGAGTTTGTCTTGATGTAGAGGTGGACTCTCAGGATAGCGTGGGATATCCCCTCCATTTTGGCCTCAACTTGAGAGCTTTTTTCGAGCTTGGGAGTTGATTTCAGAGAAAACCAGTGGCACCATCGCACTTTCTCGCAAACTTTTGCATAAGAATCAACGGTCAAATCACAAATTCCTCACACATGCAACATCTCCATTGTCAGGGAATTTCATTATATAAAGTCTGTGGGAGCCTTGTACCCACTTAAATAATTTCAGCCTTGCTGGATATACGATTTCCCGTTTTTTTTCAGTGAAAGGCTCGCACAACATGAAAGGCCTGCGGATCGACGTAAAGAAAGCTCTGAGCCGGATCGAGATGCAGAAGCTGGGAAGCCGCGGCGGTGGCGGAGGCGGCGGCGGTTTCGGGGGCCGCGACGGCGGTGACTCGTGGGGCGGCGGCGGAGGCGGCCGAGGCGACTACGGCGGCGGCAGCGGTGGCTACGGAGGCGGCGGCGGCGGCTACGGAGGCGGCAACTCCTGGGGAGGCGGAAGCTCCGGCCCGTGGGAGAACCAGAGCTACAACCAGGGCGGCGGCGGAGGCGGCGGCGGGCCCTGGGGAGGCGATAACTTCGGCGGCGGCTACCAGCAGAGCTACGGCGGAGGCCCCATGAGGGGTGGCGGTGGCGCTCCGGCCAGATCCGCGCCTTATGCACGTCAGTACCTCTCGCATCTCTTCTATCCATGCTTTATTTCGTCACCTTCCAGGCAAAGTATCACAAGCGCCATGCGACGTTTAAAAATTTTCGCCGCCATTTTATTTTTTTACAGAGAAATTGTTCAACGAAGCTGTCCGAAAATTTCACTGAATTTTCTTTGTGCTGCCGATAAAATTTAGTGGAATTTCCGAACAGATTCAACCAACAATTTCTCTGTAAAAAAATAAAATGGCGGCGGAAATTTTTAAACGTCGCATGGCGCTTGTGATACTTTGCCTGGGAGTGACGATCTCTTCCATCCATGCTTTATTTATTTATTCAGGGTGTCTACAAGTCTGGAGTTTCTGGAAAGTCAGAGAAAAGTACTGATGTTTTAAGGGTGGTCCAGAAGTACTAAAAAAGTGCGGAAATTTGCAAGAAGGTCCGGAATTTTTTTCATTTCTCACTGGAAAAAAAACACATTAGATCTAGAGTCCAGACTCTTGAAAACGTTGACAAGAAAAAATACTCTTGATTCAATCGGATTTTTGCTTAAATCAAGAACCAAGCCTCTTAATTTGAGCGGATTTCCTTTTGATATAAGCAAAAATCTGATCGAATCAAGAGTATTTTTTCTTGTCAATGTTTTCAAGATTCTGGACTTAAGATCCAACGTGTTTTTTTTTTTTTCCAGTGCTTCGTCATTTTTGTCGCAATTTGAGCGAGATTTGTGAATTTTATCGAATTTTGTTGAATAGAGGTCCTGAAAAAGTTCTGAATTTTTCTGTTGAGGAAGTACTGAATTTCCTGGGATTGTACTGAAAAAGCACTGTAAAAGTACTGATTTTTGGCCAGCCTGTTTAAGTAGACACCCTGTTACTAATTTATTCGAAAAAGAACCAGAAAATGCTAGAAAGTTTGATGTCATCCAGATAATTGGTAATGGATCAGGAAATACAGAGAGCATCAAGTATTTTTCAACTACATGCAGTTTAGCATGTGCAAAAGAAAAACAGTTGATTCAATTTATTGAATCTGTTGGTTTGTAGAATCAAAAGAGAATCAGTTTATTCGTACAAAAAATTAGGAAATTCATCGTGTTGTGTTGCATATTGTGCAGCATTCCTTGTTGACTGGAGATTTTTTGTAACTTCTTTTATAAGGCTTTGCCTGTTGAAAAAATGAAACTAAATTTCATCTAAAATATCAGGAAAATCTGTAATGAAATTTTCTTAGACACCCTGGACTTGTATAAGGAACAATTTTGAGTTTTGCTTCCAACAGGTATTCTGCCTTACTATGGAAGAACACTGTATGAGCCTTCAGAAGCTGCCATATTTCTCCTCTATAAAAGATGATTACTGAGAACGTTGCAAATATTTTTCTGCAAATTTTTCAGACACTCCTATTGTTGTGTTAGTTTTATCTCATATATATTCAATTTTCAAAGAAAAATATGCATAATTTTCCTCAAAATACATGTTTTATCCAGGGAAAGGCAACTTCCGAATGCATGTACGGTCTTCTTCCCTAGCATAGCAGTATGGCGGATGTTACTTTTTTTAATCAGTAAGAACGATACAAAAAACAGCCCAAATAATTTAATGAAACTGAACACATGAAAATGGGAAACCAAAGCTATAAACAATTAGAATGCGTACCATAATCAAGGGATATCCTCTCTTGTTACATGAATGGGGTTCTGTGGAGTTCTCTGATTTTTATATTTCTCTAATTTTTTCCAGGTTGATGAGGCGGTTGAAACCACCGCGAAAAGTCCCAGGCATTCTGTTGGTCTGTTTTTAGCCTTGGTTCACCGTTTTCTTTTGTTTTAGATGCGTTCTTTAGAGGCATCAGAGAAAAAAGGTTGCTGATTTTTCATGAATTGCCTGATGACCAACTTTCGTCATGTGACTGTCATGGCGGCTCAAATCTGTTGTCATCAAGTTCTTTTCAGATTTATCGGTTTTGTTTTAGTTTACTTCAGGAGAAAGTAATGGTGGGAATGCGTGATACTCGAGACATTGAGGTTATCTCAACACTCAGCGGCCTTGCCCAGCACCTTTGAAAGGTGCTGGGCGATTTCATTGGCCGATGACCTGCCATGACAGTCATCAGGCAATTAGCGAGAAGTCAGCTAGTCTTCAAGAACGATCATCAAACTCTCAACAGTACCCATCGGGTAATCAACAGTTGACTTGATGCCTTCAATGAACCCATTTTTTGTTTCGTTTTTTTAATGGATCATCATTAATTTAAGCGAGTATTATTTTTTGAATAGGTGGTGGAGGCGGCGGTGGCGGCTTCGGCGGCGGTAGCGGAGGCGGCGGCTACGGCGGTGGTGGCGGCGGCTACGGAGGCGGCAGCGGCGGAGGTTACGGAAGTGGCGGCGGAGGCTACGGTGGCGGCGGCGTGGCTACGGCGGTGGAGGCGGTGGCTACGGCGGTGGAGGCGGTTTCGGCGGCAGCCGATACTAATCCTCCGCTCTCCTTCGCAACAATGACCTCTTTATTGATATCTCAGGTGAGTTGGCATTTATTCTGTCGGTAGCCTTAGAGTACCTTTATAGATAGAGTATGGCCATTCGTATCTTTTTACTCAAGGTAGATTAACACAGGTATGGACAAGTTGGAAATTTCCCATGAGCCTCAGTACGTGTCACATGACTTCGTGACGTAGGTTAAAGGGCCAGTTTGACCGCGCTATTCTCAACTTTATTGAATAATTGCTCCATTTAAACATCAAAACACTATCATGCATTAACAATGGTAGGTAATAAGATCCTCGGGAACAATTAAATTATCTCCAAAACTTAAATAACGAATTATTACCAAATTGGAGAAACATAACCAATAAATCACCAGCCAATCACAATAATGAAAGCATAAAAATGGTGGTCGTTAAGGGGCCACTAGAGAGCCAATCACAGGCCGGATTTTCAACATGTCCATACCTGTGTTAATCTACCTTGCTCTTTACTTCAGGAAAGCTGTGCCGCTTTTTGATTGGTCAACGAGTTTTTAAACTTCATGATGCTCTTACAGCAGTAAATAAACAAACAAGATGGGGACTCACCGTCATATTGATAAGAAGCTAAAATTTCACTAAACTTTCAATTATACAGCAGTAGCAATTTAAACTAGCATATCTACGAATGACACATAGAAACACAGTTAAATTGCCATTTCGCCTTCATCACAGTAGGATGTAAGATGTGCATAACCTCACACTTGCTTGCTGATAACAGCCATCTTGATTGTTTATTCACGGCCGTAGGAACATCGTGCCAGCCTAATTTCTCGTGACCAATGAGAAACCGGCACAGAAATGGCCATACTCTGTCTATGAAGGTACTCTAGGTAGCCTGGGTCCGAATTTTGTTGCTCAGTCTATCTAAGTACGGCTGGAAGTTGCTTCAAGAGCGGCGACTAGGTTTTGTGGTCACGGATCAAAGGAGAGTCATAAGTCCCTATCGGAGTGTCTGCCATCAGTATAAACCGGAAACAAGGTTGCCACAATCAGGGAATATCGGGAAATGTCAGGGAGTTTGAAGTAGTCAGGGAAAAAAGGGGTAGTTGCGCTGGTCACAGAATTGTGCCTCGATACTTAAATATTGTAGAGAAGAAAAAAATAGCAAGATCTGTCCAAACAGCAACTTGTGTTCAATATTAACGGAGATACCACGCATTAAAAAACTTGATTTAGGACGCCATCAACCAAGGTTGTGCGTAACATGATATGTACTACTGCGATGGATGACGTCATAAATCGAGTTTTTCAAAGCGCTGCATCTCGGTTAATATGAATGTAGAAAGTTGCTGTTGGGGCAAATGTTGTTATTTTTTGCTGATCCACAATAATGAAGCATCAAGGCACGATTCTGTAACCAGTGCAACTGACACATTGTTAAGTCATCTTTATTTGCTTTCTATAACGGGTCGGAGGTTTCAAACAGCAAATTATGCGTTTGAGTTGAATATTCAATTTTCCCTCCTTAAAGTGGAATTCAGAGGTTAGGTTCCCCTACTTGTGGCCCACCGTCAACCAAGAAGATTTGGGCTCCTATTTGTAACACAGGTCACTCTTTAGAGGACAAAGAACATCAGTAATGAAATCAAGGAGGTTCAATCAATTGGAGTTTCCAAGTAAAAATTTGTTTTCAGTTTTTGAATAGAATGGCACTTGCATCTGAAGAAATTGCTGCACAATATCCGAATAGATTCGGCTTCCGCTAAATTACGTCAATTTCTGGAATAGTGCTTTTTATGACCTCCTTCAAAAAAACGTATCTTTCATCGATTTGAGAAAAGTAGGGCTGAAAAGTGAATGTTTTGGCACTTGTACAGGCCTATTTAGTAGAAATGTTGCAACATTCAGTTTCTTATAGATGGGAGCTTGTTGGCCCGAGAGATGAGACAAATTCATCCTCTTTCATTCCTTTGGGCTAAAAAGAAAAGAAAAAAAAAAAGTATTCCAGATTACAGCTTGTGATACATTGTTGATTGCCTTTCAATTAGTGGCCAATAATTACGAGTTAAGAGACTGATGAGATGTAAGTTCAGAAATCAAGGTATTATACTCAAACTCACAACGAATGGCTAGAATTCGTGTTGCCATGAGTATCTTTAAATTCCTTTTGATTTTCAAGTCTGTGAGATAACTTATGTACATGAGAAAAAATAAGGAATGAAGTAGAAAGATTTTGAGCCTTAGAGATTTTGATTGCAGGGTTTTTTACTGAAAGGCAGCGCATTCGGTGCGCAAGTTCTAAGTTTTCTGCACATGCAATTCGCAATCTCTTCTCTATATCAATTATCTTTGAAAAACTTTCTTCCATGTAGTAATATTTCTCAGAATTCCGTGAATATTTTGATAAAATAAGAGTGTCAAGAATACGGACAGGAAATCCTAAAATTTAGATGAAATCTCAACAAAGTGAATAACAGGCCTCATGTGTTGAATATTTTTTATGATATTTATTATCTTTATTTAGATTGTTTTTTCCTAAATGTGGCAATTTTTTGGAAGGTTTCTTTACAGGATTCGATTGAGATTGTTGTCTTTTTCCATACTGTGGTAAATTTCATAGTTCGTTGAAACTTAGGTCTGTGTGAAGTATTTCCTGTTGTTTTGTTAATTTTCTCAAATTATTTTACTTCAATCTTTAGAATTGTCTGTGACGTACAGCTGACTGTTTATTTAGTAGAAGACTCTCTGCTAACAAGAACCTAGTTTATTTCCGATTTTGGCATGTTGAAGGGACGAGTTCTCAATATTGAGAGAAACATTCTAGATGGTTGCAAATTACGCTGCTCACCTCTTAGGTTTTACGGATAGTTAATGAAATTGAACACATGGAGCTTTCGTATTTTGTTTCTGCTTTACGGAAAGCTGCAAATGGACAATAGTGTTAGTTTTCTGGAGCTTAGATGTTGAAAGTGTACATATTGCAGGAGAAGCAACCTGTATATTAATATTTTTATTGACTTATGTTACTGCAGGTACTCTCTCTTCAGTGATGAGGGCATAGGCAGAAATTAGGCAGTCAGGCTTAGATGGTTGGAGAGAGAGAAGAGACATCTAAGAACAGGATAGCAGGTTGCCTTCAGGAAGGCAAGCAGGTATGATCAGCAGGCGTAGTGTCAGTCAGGAACAACTCAGGAAGATTCAGTCAGAGTATACCACTTCGCATCAGCGTCATGTATTTCTCATAGGTGATTAGTTATTTTTCTTCTGTGTAAAGTAGCTCAGCATCAATATTTCTAGTAATACATTTTTTTCCATCTTTTAAGTCATCTGAGCAAAGAGAAGAAACGTATTCGAGTCTTTGTTATATCATTCGAGACTTGTGTGAAAGCCTGGCTTTGCCACAACTTTTTTAGCTTCTTTTTATGTCCTTCAAGTTACCGGGTGTGAACGAGACCTCTTTTTAAGTGTAGCATCCTGTTAAGTTAAATAATCGAAGCACCTTTTTCCCTGCCTTGTCTCCAGCTCATGACCCCTCTTAATATTTTCTCATTTTCTCCAGCCTTAAACGAAGAGTTACACCTTGTCAAATGATTCTCCTTAAATGAATTCTATATTATGCAAGGTAGAAAGTAACTTCTAGCAAAACATCAAAGTCAGTGCTGCAATTGACGCTTTAAGAAAGTTCAAAAAAGTATGCTTTTTCCGCGTTTATGATGAAAATCGGTTGAACTGAATATTTTCGTAACCTTTTAAAAGTATAAGAGAGTACATTTATTCTACTTAATGTGTCGGAACATTCACTAGTATCTCCTCCTTGCTAATCTGCGTAGAAATTTTTTTTCAAAATTGCTTAAAACGGAAATATTTTTCTTCAGAGGAAGATTCTATTACGCGTTCTGTTGTACTTTGTACCATCTAGGAGCAAGTATAGAAGGTTTAAAGTCTTGTTTTTAACTTCAAGCTCGGCCTGATCTCAGTTATATAGTAAAAATTATATGTAATAAATGAATTTAAAAAAAAATATCTCAGTTCAACACAATTATTCTAAGTGATTCATAAGAAATAAATATTTGAGTCATTTGAAGGGAGGTACCTGGGCAAACGTTCATCAAATTTTAATTTGGCTGTAATATTTATTTCCAAAGTCATAAACAACAGGATAGGATTGGGTGTACCAAACACTACCTATTCGTTATGCCTATCCGGGTAAGAATAGTTATATTGCTTCTGCCGTTCCTTTTTTATTACGTGTCTTGTCATTTTCTAGATGGAAGAAGGTAACTCCACTATGAAGTTGCAAAAATTTATGAAACAATTCACTTTTTTACCGGAAATTAACTGCGAAATTTCATCTTAAATTTCTTCGATTTTAGCTAGAAGTCAAGAGAATAATCAGTGGAATTGGTAATAAAAACTGCACTATATTTTTTGAGTAAAAATTTGAATTGTAAATTTTGCCGCTACAAAATGAAGTTACATTCCCTCATTTCGAGAGTGGCTAGTTACTATCCCCTTTCTCCCTCCGTCTCTAAAATTTTAGTAGAATTAGGTTAGCTAAGTTAAGTCTGGGTGACCTTGTGTGTTGGCCAAGGGCAGTTTTAGCTTTTAACTTGTTAGTTTCTCTCGTTTCTTTGTCTTGTCGTCGAAAACATTTTAGTCCCTTCTTTTTACTATTCCCCTTAAGGACCTTTTGTTTTAAATTAGTACTGGGACGGCTCCGACGCTACGCAAGCAAGACGCGGAATTATGATTGAGCAGTATGTCAGTCGTGTCAAAAATACGTATCCTAGCATTAACTTCTCCGAGTTTAGGCAGCTGCTTTTAGTTTTTAAATGACATGATCTAGGTAACTGAACATTTTCCTATCATTTTGTGATGACCACTCATTTTGAAATTCTATTTATAGGTACCAAACTTTTGTACGACTTTTTTGAAATAAACAAGTATTTTGCTCACTGAATTATTGTTTATCATTTCGCTGTTCTGTATTTCTTCCTGAGTTTTTTCCCACTGTCTTGCACACCATTGGACAGGGTGCAAAACATAAATCTATCATTTCGCTGTTCTGTATTTCTTCCTGAGTTTTTTCCCACTGTCTTGCACACCATTGGACAGGGTGCAAAACATAAATCTATTTGCCGGTTGCGAGGAAATAGGAATCAAAAATCAATTGCTCTGCATTTTTGCAAGCCTTTCTTTTCAAAAATCTGATAATTTGGTGATTAACTTACACAGAAATACAAAAATGTTAGTTTGCAAGGTGCTTCATTGAACAATCAACGGTCTTTGATGATCAAATTTTGCAACATTTTCTCAAAAATGTTCACCTTGCAAGAGCACCTCTTAGCCCTGATTTTCTTACGATCGGCTCTCTGTGAGGTCCAATTTTACAGTAGTCCATGGTAATCCAAGCTATATCTTTTTCCAACTCAACAGCACTTGCTGTGCATTCTTTTAAACTTGGTAAACAACATTTAGTTATCAACGTTAAGCAAACATTTAGTCAAAATTTCAAGTCATAATTTGCACTATTGACGACAACATGAGCGTTTGATGTTATTCATCTTTAAAATTGAAAACAGGGCTGATGAACTTCAACATCAACAGTTTTCTTCTCAAAATCCCTATTTTTCGGCCTCTTAAACTTGGAATTTCATCCAGACGGTCCATGTGTGGATTTTTTCATCTCCCTTTGCACCTGAAGTTTCAGAATTATAAACTCCTTATGTTCAAATACCTCTATACCTCATCTTTCTCGCACCGCAAGGGTTCTTGTACCTAACTCTAGTCTACAGATAATAATAACAACTTATCATAGGTAACCACTTAAAATTTATTTTAATTGTTATTTACAAAAATTCTATAAATTAAGTTTCTCAGGTGACAATGAAAATGAAAGAAGAAAATTTTAAGCGAGGTAGGAGAGATTGATGGTGGAGGTCTAAATGGATTTATTATTATCTCTGAAATGTATTGCAGCGAGGCCTGATTAGGCACATCTTTAGATATGAACCACTCTGTAGATGGGAGGGTATGGATTCGATCGACATGATCGATCAAAAAACAGGAACGTGAACCAATCGACACCGATTCGATCAACAGTAATAATTTAAAAAACCCCTGTATCGATCGACAAACCCCTTGACTCGATCGACGAATCCGTACTTCAATCGACAAACCCGTGAATTTATCGAATCCTTTCGATCGAATTTATGTCTCGATGACTCGATCGACGAAACCGTACTTTGATCGACAAACCCGCGAATCGATCGAATTTTGTCGATGGAATGGATGTCGATTGATTCACGTCGATCTATTCACGTTTTCATTTTTCGATCGATTCGGCATGGGTTCTGTTAAGTTAACTGTCGATCGAATCGGTGTCGATTGGTTCACGTTCTTGTTTTTCGATCGATTCATGTCGATTGAATCCATGCGCCCTCCGGTAGATGAGCACATAAAATAAATAATACAGGTTGCAATACAAATATTTCGATAGCATGGTAAAATAATTGCTGCCGCATTGGAGTGTTGAGCAGATTGCCTATCTCCTAATTGAAAGGGCTTTTCTCAGCGCTTATTGCAATACAATATAAATAAGATGGAATTTTTATTTAAATTTCAAACAGCCTGTCCGTCGTTTGATCGGTTTGAATCGGCATATTAATTGAAAAATTCAATACCTAACGTTTCAATTTCACGGTAAAACGAATTACAACTTGATTTCATTACATTTGTTGCCAAATGTTTCTTGGGTTCCTATTACACCATTTCAAATTGTCCGTGCATACTTTATTATTTTATTTATTAATTTTTTCTTTTTTTTTTAGGAAAGAAAGTAACACAAGCGACTCGAAAATCTCTCAGATTCGTCCTTTTTAGCATTTTTTAGGTACCGGTTTTCTTGTCAAAACTAATGGCGGTACGTCGCAATCGGAGATAAGTGGCTCTAGAATTTTCGCCACAGGAATCCACGATGTTTGTGGGCGTCTGTAGTTCTTGAGGGAGTACGGGGGGGGGGGGGGGGGGGTCGTTTAGGGTCTTTTCATTTCTTTTTCTTTTTGTCACATTGAAATACTTTGATGTTCATCCACTTCGTTATAGAAGAGTGTGCCGTTTTGGCCTTATTGCCGGTGCTTAACTCGATTTCTCTTCAACGGTTATAAATAAATAAGTCTTCTAAAAAATTAAATATAAAATAAATTAATTAAAAAACAAACGTTATATACACTGGTAAATAAGCATCAAGTCTAAATTGCTGTGAATATGACTAGTAGTAGACTAGACTAGAGTAGACTAGTTGGACAATTCATAAAAATTGTTGACTAGTTTATGTACGTTGCACGTCGCGATTAGATTAAACATTTAAATGCGCTCTTCATGGCTGAAGTGTCTTTCTAATATTGACTCTCTACAATATAAAAAAAAAATTGATTTAAATTCATATTCAGCCACAAAATTCATCAGGTTAATTTGCTGTATTTTTTTCTTCTGAGTCGGTATGAATGGGTGAATCGATACTACAGAAATCCTCCGTTTTTCACGCAATCATCAATAATTGGACGTATTCCTATCAAACGGAACTATGTGCATTAAGACATGAGCCCCGAGACCCATTAGAATACATGCAAAACAGGGCTCACGTCATAAAGCACATAGTTCCGTTTGACAGAAATACGTCCAATTAACAGTGGCTCGAGCATTAGAACCGATTTAGTTTTCCTCTGCCTGTACGGAGGAATGGCGTAGTGTGCTTTGCGATTTACCGATCTATCCGCCATCTAAACCTATGGAAAAGGATCGATAAAGAGGGTGTTCGCAACGAACCCCTTAATCGATTCTTTACCATAGTTTCAAATGGGGACGATACCCGATCATTCACGCCTCGCCTTTGGTACAAAGCGATGGACTAAAAAGGCAATTTAAGGAAAACAGAGCGATGCCTCGCATTGCTGCCAGATAGTGCTGAAAAATTTGCACATCCCACCCCCATTTAAACCCACGGAAAATATCCACATTTCATCGCACAATTTGACCGCCTTGTCCTCTGTTGAAACGAGTGGTAGTTATAGATAAATAATAATAGGGAAAATGATGGACTAAACATACTGCCGCGCTAAAGAGGTATGAGTCTTCAGATTTTGCCAAATTTCCATTGATTCATTACGAATTTTCAGGAAAATCTGTGAATGTTTTTGCTCCCATTTTTCAGAGAATATTAACAACAATCAGATATAAATTATCTGAAAATTTCAAGAGAAAATAGGTATTCATACCTCTCCCTAAAAATAAACACTTTATCGGAAGAAACTTGGCAACTCTCTAATATTCATAAGCTGTTTACCTTACCACGGCAGCATAGGATCCCACGCGGGTAATCGTTCGCAACCACTCTTTTCTACCAATAGGATCGCTCCATTTTCCCCTTCTTCTTTCTTGTCTACAGCTTTTTCTATGAACCTCAATAATCAGCCCGCAGCCACCTCGAGCAATGTTGCCGTAACATTATCTCGTTGTTACGGGACGAATGTGGTCGGAGGGCACACCTTACGACTGGACCTTGAGCTCGTCGTTCTCCGCGTCGGACAAGTCGGCGTCGAAAGCGTGGTTGGCGGCGACGGTGGGCGGAGCGAGGGCGGGGCTGTGGGCGGGGGGTCGACACAGGCTGCAGAGCGGGTGGAGGCTCGTCTGATTGCAGGCGAGATGACCAATACCCTGGAGGCCGGGGCCCTGGCCCCCGTGGAGGGAGTATGACGTCAGCATCGAGTCGAAGAAACCGCTCTTCAGGGCCAGACTCCTGCAACAGGGACGTCGATCTTCGGTTAGGATGAGATTTTCACGTAATTTATAAGGTCCAGTTACACGATCAAATTAAGCCATCAAATTGGGCCTCTCATTGGTCGCATCCTCAATTCAGGTCTTTTTCCACCAATCAGAGCCTCAGTTTGATGGCTCAATTTGATTGTTTAAGTGAAAGGGAAAAACACTAAAAATCGTCGTTTCCCTCACGGAAGAACGTAACTGCATTACAATGTTGCTAAATTTCCCCTCGCAAATTGCATTGCCAGCAGCACGGGAAAAATGGATTGCTGATTTAACAAGCACTTAAATTGTTGAAAAATATATCCGACGTGTTTCAAATATACATTTTCAACAGTGAGAAGCTAATTTAGCCACGTGGTGGTTAAATTAGCATGTGTTTACTGCAAAATCTGCATTGAAACATGTTTGACACTTCCCAACTACAAAATTGTTAAATCAGCAATGTCATTTTTTTCCGTGAGGAAAATCGTTGCTATCTCTAACTGAAATTTTCACCGATTTTTCTTCTGATCTTGTGTAAAAATTAGTCAAAAATCACGCCGTTACATTCTTGTGAAAAATTGAATCGTTCGAGTCGATCTTGCAACCTTGGAATGAGTTACGTTCCTTCGCTCGGGAAATATGGCTTAAATACTGGAAGTAACATGATAACAAGATTACAGGATGTAAGTAACAGTTCTGAAATTCACACTAGGGTCCCTTGCAACCTTTAAGAAACTTTTACTATACTGGAAAAAAAAACACATTGGATCTGTAGTCCAGACTCTTGAAAACATTGACAAGAAGAAGGACTCTTGATTTGATCAAATTTAAGCTTAAATCAAAAGGAAATCCGCTTAAATTAAGAGGCTTGGTTCTTGATTTAAGCTAGATTCTGATTGAATCAAGAGTACTTTTTCTTGTCGATGTTTTTAAGAGTCTGGACTCCAGATCCAATGTGTTTTTTTTTCCCGGCCAGTGTAGAGTAAAAAGAAGATTTATTTTGTAAGGGGAATAGCCCAAGGAGATCATCGCGCTGATTGTATCGGGAAAGTCTGAAGTTCACTCTTTAGCTTCTCGATATCTGATTAAAAAAGAAGAAGAAAAGTCACATTTTTCAGACCTTTCCTCTTGAGAATCCTACTTTCTTCGCTTCAGCAAAAGTTTGTAACTGAATTGCCTACATTACGTTTTGGAAAAGGGAGCTTAAAAATGGCAAATTTTTCACGTAGATTGTGAAGTTAGGAGTCAATTTCAGACTTTCAAAATGTGCTCACAGTGATATGTCAGCTATTTTGATCTTCCCGCAAGAATCTTTCCTCTTTTTCCTCTAGCAGGAGCCTCGAACAAACCTTCTTGTCGGCAATTCAAAGCCAAATACCAAAAATGGACCATAAGTCAAGATACAAATTCAAGCATTCTGTTATTTGCTCCGTCTTCAAAAGTTCACGCAGAACACGATTTGCGATATAAAAATGACTGAAATCACCCCCCAATAAAGATACTTATCAAGGTTTTTGTGTAGCATTGGTCACGAAAAATTTGAGTTCCCCGCTTGGATGAAAAACCACAGTCTACTTGAATCAAATATCGAGCTGTGTCCCTTCCCAACCTGTGTCGTTCAAAGTGTAAACGAACATTTGTAAACAAGTACATTATTTACACGTCTTTTAGGAGTCGGGAGTCCATCCTAAAGCATGAGCGAGATAAGTAAATATGAGTTTTTCGAGTAGGCAACTATTCGTGCTCTTCGGTAGGTTTGTTGCCTATCCAATGAAATAAAAGGCGAACTTGAAGAGGACGATATCTACCGCAATTACAGTTCTTATGTCATTTATTGGTCCATCAAAGCTCGAGAGAGACATAAATTTGCGATTTTCGAAAAGGCAACTATTGGTCCTCTTCGTTAGGTTTGTTACCTATCCAGCGAAATTGAGAGCGAACTTTAAGAGTACCTATGATATCTGACAATGATTTAACATGCCGTCTATTGGTATTTCCTTTAAAGCTCGAGAAAGAGGTAAATTTGCGATTTCCGAACAGGCAACTCTTCGTTCAATTCGTGCTCTTCGTTAGATTTGTTGCCTATCCACCGAATTTGAAGGCGAACCTATACCCATGAGTTGAGATGCTGTTTATTGGTCCATAAAAGCTCCAGACAGAGAGAGGGAGGGAGAGAGAGATGAGTTTGCGATTGTCGAATAGGCAACTGTTTCGTGTTCTTTGATAGGTTTTTTGCCTGTCCAGCAAAATCGAAGGCGAGCCTCAAGTCTACCAATGAGTTCAGATGTCGTTTATTGGTCTACCGAAGCTTGAGAGAGACGAATTCAGGGCCGGATTTACCTACTTACCGCCCATGGCCGCCTGTATTTTGCCGCCCCCTTCTCATTCGTTTTGGAACATCAATCAAAACCATCAAAAGAACGTGCGGGAGGGAAAGAGGTGCATAAGACGCGTTTACTCTTGCGTTGGACACATTTTTTGCAAAAGCCCTATCAACACTACCAGCAAATGCTCACGGAACTTAGCGCGAAAGTTAGGTTCCGTAAACCTATCTCTGTGTAGACAAGGCCTTCCATTTATAAGAAATGAACGAAGCAATTATGAAAGACTAAACATAAACGTGGTTTAATAATTTTAACTTCCGCCGCCGCGCCGCGTTGACTGTATTGAGTTTGGCGCAATGCGTGAAGTAATTCTACAGTCTTGTAGGCGCTATGCGTTTCACGCCAACCGCTGTTGAACGCACTATGTTTGACGCAATGCGTGAAGTATTCATTCAGTCTTGTAGGCGCTATGCGTTTCCCGTCGACCGCTGCTGGCCGCACTGAGTGTGTCGCAATGCGTGGAGTATTCATGCAGTCTTGCAGGCGCTAATATGTGTTTCATGCCGATCGCCGCGCCAAGGACTTCTCCTTTTCATCTCAAGTCTTCGTCATCATTCCTCTCTGCGCCCCGCGCCATTCCAGGCCAAATTGCGCGTTTGGTTTCTCTCTGAACTCGACTGATTGAAGGCGCTGTCTCTTATATCACCGAAAGAAAACAAAATTAGAAATTACTATACCCTCAGGAAATGAGAGATTTTGTCGCCTTTTCTCGTTTGTAATTTTTTCCTGAATCCGATTTGTTTACACCTACATTTAAAAAAGTTGCAGATTCTGCCCTCATGGGCCGCGGCCCATGTGGCCTTCCCCTAAATCCGCTCCTTGACGAATTTGTGTTTTTCAAAAGAGGACAATCAGTGTTTCACGGTAAAGTTGATCTCCGTCCAGCACTATATAAAATGTAATTAATATTAATTATTGAGCTATTTTTTTAATATTATCGGTACTTATGTTCAACTTGTTCTGTCCGAAGGCTTGAAGGAAGTACATCTTGTGAAAGTGTGAAATAGACAAAATTTCACTGAAACGCATTAGTGGCGATTCTTAAAAGTTGGCAACGGAGGTTTCCAGTTTCATTCCTCCTCAAGACTCAATGTCAAGGGCAGATTTTAAAAACTTTTTTCCTCTCACGCAATTTTTTCTCGGCTGTGAATTTTTGGAGGAAGACAATGTACGAATAGTGAAATGGGTCAGGTTCTTTAGGCATAGACGCGTGATTTGATTATTTTAGATCAGCAAAATTATCAAGATCCGACAAAACGCTCTCGGCCGGACTCTAGCGAGCCTCGGCCAATATTAAGGGGAATATCGTCCTTCAAAAAACCTAGGATATGACGTCATCCATCACAATCGCACATATCATGGTTTCCTCCTCCTCAGTTGCCCCAGTATTGTGATTCGATGGACGCCATATTTTGTGTCAGAACAGCGTGCGATATAGCGCATCAATTGGTTCCATTTTTTCAGCTACTCGTCATTTTTCTCCAATTTTGAGATCGGAATTCTGCTGTCAGGAGACTGAAGCACTCATTTACCAATTTCAACAAAGAAATTCAACGTAATAAAGGCGTGGTTTTTTCAGAGAGAAAATATCACATTCGAGTGCAGTTTCAATATCAGTATCGAATGCGATGTTTTCTCTCTAAAAAAAACCACGCCTTTATTACGTTGAATTTCTTCGTTAAAATTGGTAAGTGAGTGCTGTAGTCTCCTGACAACAGAATTGCGATCTCAAATTTGGAGAAAAATGACGAGTAGCTGAAAAAATGGAACCAATTGATGCGATATATCGCATGCCGTTCTGACACAAAATGTGGCGTCCATCGAATCACCTTCATTTCAATAATCAGTCAGTATATGTCTATTCTCGTTTTGTGTATTGGTCCATCAACTGTTGAAAAATCGATCATGCTATCCAGACTCCGATGAAAGTCTCTTTGAATAGAGAAAGGCACTTTTAATGTGTTGCTTCGTTGGAGTATCCGCAGCTTCAACAGGCTCACGATATTTCAATCTCTGGCTTCGAAACGACGCCGATCATCTGAACGTATTTATGCTAAAAGGTAGCTACCATGTAAAAATTAGTAAAATCAAAAGGGACTACGAAGCGTGAAAATCCCACGCACACAGCCTCTTCTTTATTTCATTTTTCACATAGTTCCTTTCAGCACGGATACGTTCATTTCGCCTCGTATCAATAAAGCGAAATTTCACGATATCGTGCCGTGCGGTCATCCATAAGCGGCTTCCCGGCCGAAGGGATGAAACGGGAAGATCTTGGGGATGGGGGGGAGGGCTGGAGTCGCGGTAATTGAAAAAAAAACGAGGGAATGAGGATCAGCGGCATTAAAATAAGTGAAAAAAAGGAGAAGAGGAATGGATATTAAGAACCGAGCAGAGTCCGTGTTCCGAAGGAGGAGGAAAACGCGATTGCTTTTATTACGACGCATTCAGCGTTCGCGTTTCGATTCCAGGATAATGAGTTCTTACCCGCGCCAGCTTTTCGCTGTTGCCTTTTTCGATTTTTAAAACTTGGTGTTTAAGGTGATTCGATGGACGCCATATTTTGTGTCAGAACGGCATGCGATATATCGCATCAATTGGTTCCTTTTTTTCAGCTACTCGTCATTTTTCTCCAATTCTGCATTTTTCTGCAATTCTGATCGCAATTCTGTTGTCAGGAGACTAAAGCACTCACCAATTTTAACGAAGAAATTCAACGTAATAAAGGCGTGGTTTTTTCACAGAGAAAATATAGCATTCGATGCTGATATCGAAACTGCACTCGAATGCGATGTTTTCTCTCTAAAAAAACCACGCTTTCATTACGTTGAATTTCTTTGTTAAAATCGGTAAGTAAGTGCTTTAGTCTCCTGACAACAGAATTGCGATCCCAAAATTTGAGAAAAATGACGAGTAGCTACAAAAATAGAACCAATTGATGCGATATATCGCATGCCGTTCTGACACAAAATGTGGCGTCCATCGAATCACCTTAATGCAGTGCAGTGGTAGCGAGGAGAGCACTGTCGGATTTTTGAAATCGTGTTGCCCTCAAAATTCGTCGGAACTCTTTTAGAAGAAAACATTGAGCACTGGAAAAAATAACACATTGGATCTAGAGTCCAGACTCTTGAAAACATTGACAGGAAAGAGGACTCTTGATTCAATCAGATTTAAGCTTAAATCAAAAGGAAATCCGCTCAAATTAAGAGGCTTGGTTCTTGATTTAAGCTTAAATCTGATTGAATCAAGAGTCCTTTTTCTTGTCAATGTTTTCAAGAGTCTGGACTCTAGATCCAATGGGTTTTTTTTTCCAGTGAGATAGCTAAAATAGCAAAATTCGTCGTATTTTCCTAAGAACGAGACTTTATGAGAAAGCCACCGGTAGGTGCGCAAAAAATGACGTAGCTCCAGGCAAAAAACCGCAAGTGACATTATTCCTCCAGAGAGCCAATGAGAACAGAGCTTACAAGTAAAGTGCACATCGAAAAATAAAGGTTCTAAGGGCTCCAAAAGGTAGCCAGCCAACCTTCTAACACCAAAAATGTCACAGCCAATCTTCAGATTCCAGTATCAAACCAACCAATTTAGAC
Organism: Bemisia tabaci; assembly: GCF_918797505.1. Taxonomy (NCBI): domain Eukaryota; kingdom Metazoa; phylum Arthropoda; class Insecta; order Hemiptera; family Aleyrodidae; genus Bemisia; species Bemisia tabaci. Next base: position 15,760,703 of record NC_092801.1, on the reverse strand, counting down.
GGAGGTCCCTTTACTATGGACTGTCACATATTCATGGCTAAATTCTGAGAACCGCGATTCTGGCGTTCAATTACAGCGTTTCATATTTTTTTCAAAACAAAAAATACTAACAAGTACTACTTTATGGCTTCAAAGTTTTTGCGGTTTCATCGTGACAAGGTAAAGCGAAAGAAAAGAAAATGTCAAGGAATAAGAAAGTGATTTTGTTTTATCCCTTTGATTGAATAAAATGAAAGAGAAAATTTGCAACATAGCATTTTGAGTTACGTGTTTTCGTAGTTTAATCATCGCGATATTCTTGGAAATCTTTTCAGCGGTTAGCTGACGACACTCGTGAGCGTAAGTCGCCTTCAAGTTTTTGCGTATGCAACATGGTCATCCATCGATCACGAATAGTTGCATCCAGGCGCCGTCATCATCCTCGCGTTGTTGGTCTTGGTCTCGTTGTTCATTCGTCCGTCGTCGATACGTCTGTTTGACGGACTTGATTACTTCTAGAGTGAAAAGAAGTGGAGATCTCGAGGAATAGCGATACAAAGTTAGTGAAATGAGAGAGGTTGAAAAAGGAATTTTCGACTGAAATAATAACACGAAGCCCCGTCGTTATTTTAAAACTCAACAATTCCTCTGAGCAATGACTAACGTAACGTCCCCTCACGGTTGTTTAGGATGACCCTTGATATATATCGATGGTTAAATTCTAAAAACTAATGTAACGCAAAATACTGCGTTGGAAGTTTCCTCTCGGATTATTTTTTAGAGAGAAATAACTCGTTTTTATTTTTACCAGTGAGTTCCTTTGATTTTTCTTGAAGTCATGGCGATAAAGTAAAAGTGTCCCTCTCTATCTGCTATTGTCTCCCTCCCCTCTACCTCGCTTTTTCCTCCCCCCCCCCCCCCCCCCGGCTATGCAACTTTTGGATTCTTCTGCATTTTCTCTTGGTTAAGTGTTTATGGAATTTTACCACTGAGTTTTCGATGGTTTTTTGATCATCCCGAGCTTCCCTGATTCCTTCAGAATTATGTACATTCTGATTTAATTTTTTTTTACGGAACTTTTGGATTCCTCTAAGATTTTTTTTTTTTTTTATTTTACCGAGTTTTCGATGTATTTTTGGGATTCATCCCAAGCTTCCGAATTACACTCAGTTTTAATTTTTATTTAAGCTGGCTCTGGTACCAAGGCGTCCATTGGAAACGGACTTCGTGCACAGTGCGCAGAAACAATTTTCTTATTCTTTGTATGGACTTTTTTTGGAGTTTAAAGAGTTTTCTAAAAATGTTGATCTCCAGAGTTGATTTCAGTATTTGTGACCGGATCTATATAAAGGGACCCTAGCTTCTGAGAGAAAATTCTAATTGACTTTCTTTATAACTACCACGTTTTTCTACATATAATCAGCTAGGAATTTTTATCCTGGAACCTCTCCGTTTTCCCATTGTCTAATTTGTCTTTCGCTTTTCCTATCAATGCCAATAATCAGCCCACGAGCGTCCACGGAGGCGACTTTTTAGTTATCAATCAATCTGATTGCTCCATTTTTCCTGTGTCTATCAATACCAATAATCAGGCCGTAAGGGCGTCCGTGGAGGCGACTTTTTAGGTATCAATCAATCTGATCGCTTCATTTTCTCTTTGTCCTCTTTTTCTATAGCTTTTCCTATCAATGTCAACAATCAGCCCGTAGTAGACGTCCACTAAAGCAACTTTTTGTGTGGAGAATTCGCGCACTGACTTTTTTTTTTCTTGAGATGTACTAACGTAAAGGGTCGTTTCTTGTTGATTTTTTTTTTCATAAATTTTTACTAAATCCGTACAGATAAAACTCAAAGTCAGTTTTTTTCAGTTAAAAGCGTCGTTTTGCATCGTTAAGTCCAAGTTAATGAAACAATAACAAAACAACTTTTCTTTCACTCAGCTTGATTTTAAGATAAATCCACACAGATTTAACTCAGGAAACCTAAATTTTGTCGACAAGAGGTAACGCTTTAAGTCAAAATACTTACTTTTTTTTATTTACATTTTTTTTTTAATTTACATTTTTTAATTATAATTATTAGTTTTAGTGAGCCTCCTCACACACAGGAAATATACTTCTTGTTTATAAAATGAAATGCAGTTGTATATATAGACAACCGAATAGTCTATAACATGTTTAAAAGTTTACAATGATTGGACCGCGTTAAACAGAAGGGAACCAAGCCACATCAGCTATTGCCAAATTTAATCGGGCAATTTAATTTTTTACATGAAAACGGTTGTGCGGATTTTTGAGCAAATTTCTATGAATTTTCTCCATGATACAAAGGAAATTCCTTAAAATTTTCAAAGGGATCCGCACATACGTTCTCTCGTAAAAAATCAAATTCCCCTGTTAAATTTGGCAATAGCTGATGTGGCTTGGTTCCTTTCTGAAATTTTTTTTCCAGTGCGCGCACCCTTCCACCCCCTCAAACGGGGAAAAGAGTAGTTTACGTGGACCACGGGTTTTTTTAAAAAGTATTTTTTATTAATTTTGGCAACGGTGGACTCGGGGTGAGTCCGGTGGCGGCTGATGGCCGGAGCCAGGTTGGCGTGTGTATTCACTCACCGTGTTTACTCCTAATTAAGCTCACCTTTCCAACGGCGATCGGGGATGCCCAGATAAAGATCACCCCCGACCCCGGGGCCCGGCAAGGAGAATTAGCCCCCGTGAGGGGATGGGGAGGGGGTGCGATCGGGAAGATACAAGCACGTGAAAAGGAATCGGCGGCCGCCGCGCCACCGCACCGCGGCGTGGAATGAATCTCGTCGCCGCGAATGCGAATGTAGGTGAAATGGACATTGCATCCGACGTTGCATGATCCAGCCGTATTATTGAAATTAAAGTAAAAAAATGGACCGCGTTCGTCAGAGAGGAAGCAAACCACATTCTCCAAAAAAGTCGAGTCAAGCATGTTTTTTAATTCCACTAGTTGTATATTTTTCTTACTAAAACCTGAAGGTCGGGGAAAATAAATTAGTTTGCGTAAAGAGGGATTAAAGTTTGTTTTCTAAATTCAGGTGATTCGATGGACGCCACATTTTGTGGCAGAACGGCATGCGATATATAGCATCAATTGGTTCCATTTTTTCAGCTACTCGTCATTTTTCTCAAATTTTGAGATCGCAATTCTGTTGTCAGGAGACTAAAGCACTCACTAATTTTAACAAAAAAATTCAACGTAATAAAGGCGTGGTTTTTTTTAGAGAGAAAACATCGCATTCTATATGCACTGATATCGAAACTGCACCCGAATGCGATATTTTCTCTCTGAAAAAAACCACGCCTTTATTACGTTGAATTTCTTTGTTGACATTAGTAAGTGAGTGCTTAAGTCTCCTGACAACAGAATTGCGATCTCAAAATTGGAGAAAAATGACGAGTAGTTGAAAAATGGAACCAATTGATGCGATATTTCGCATGCCGTTCAGACACAAAATATGGCGTCCATCAAATCACCTTAATTGATATTATTGGATGAGCGCGGCAACAGGGGATGTCGCGGGGTTCTTTTGAAAGTGGCTCGTGGTGACTGTGCGACACTTATGAGGAGGTTTAAAAAAGATGCGCTCCGGCGATGGAGGCGCGGACGCGATCATGAGCTTAATCATAAACAACTTAATCCTCGCCCCTGCCCTTTTTTCCAGCCCCTTCCTCTCGACCCCGCGAGTCGATCGCCGGCCCAGATTAGCGGTTTGTCCTCTCTATTAGCCACGGCAAATAAAAATCAGACCGTCGTCGTCGCGGGGTCCACGCTTTGTCGCCGTTGCCGAACTGCGGGCCGATTATTGAAACTGATCGACAAAGCGATAGACAAAGAAAACATAGGGAGTATGGAGCAATCCTATTGGTTTACATGGTTGGTTCTTATAGACTAAGGAAGAAAATGATGGACTACCTGTCGGGTCTTCAGCGGGCTGCCGTATATTTAGCCCATTACCTACCTCCTATGTCCATTGCCACCACCTGCTTCCACCAATAGGATCCCTCTAAATCCCTTTTGTCGCCTTTGTCTATAGCTTTGTCTATAAGTTTCAATAATCGACCCGCTGTGCCGTTAAAACAGAATTAATCACGTTGAGTCTTATCGGAATAATGCTAATTTCCAGCAAATCTGGCAACACAGCAGTTGGGATGCCCGATCTACTCGAGGGGCCGTCCTTAATTTACGTCACCCATTTTTTTTCCAATTTTTCGACGCCCCTCACCCTTACCGTATCCAGACCCCCTCTTAAAAATCACGTCATCCCCTCGTTTTTTGAGAGGAAACACAGAAAATGGATAAAAATCAGTATGGGTAAAGTCTGAAGCATTAAGCACGTGATTCAGTTCTTCTATTGGGCAGGGCTGGATTAAGGGGGTGGCCACATGGGCCGCGGCCCATGGCGGCAAATCTAAGGGGCGGCAAAAATTTGCAATTTTTTAAAGTGTACGGATAAAAAAGAATCGGATTTATAAAACATAATTACAAACGAGAAAAGGCGACAAAATCTCTCATTTCCTGAGAGTATAGTAATTTCTAATTTTGTCTTCTCCTAGTGATAAAAGAGACAGCACCTTCAATAAGTCGAGTTAAGAGAGAGACCGAACACGCAATTTGGCCTGGAACTCTGCCATCTGAACTCTGACTTAGAGAGAAATGATAACGAGGACTTGAGATGAAAAGGAGAAGCCCTCGGCGCGACGATCGGCATGTATCACATATTAGCGCCTACAAGACTGCACGAATACTTCACGCATTACACCAAACACAGTGTGGTTACTGCGGTCGGCGTGAAACGTATAGCGCCTACAAGACTGCGTGAATACTTCACGCGTTGCGTCCAACACAGTGCGTTCAGCAGCGGTCGGCGTGAAACGCATAGCGCCCACAAGACTGTCAGAATACTTCGCGCATAGCGCCAAACATGGTGCGGCTGAAGTAAAATCATTGATCCACATTATATTTGTTCTTTCATATTGTTTCGTTCATTTCTTTAGTAATGGAAGGCCTTGTACACACAGAGATAGGTTTACGAAACTTAACTTTCGCGCAAAGTTCCGTGAACTTTTGCTAGTAGTGTTGACAGGACTTCCCCAAAAAATGTGTTCAACACAATTAAATGCGTCTAATGCACCCCTCCCTCTCCGGCACGATCATTTGATGGTTTTTATCGAGTTTCAAAACGAATGAGAAGGGGGCGGCAGAATACAGGCGGCCCGTGGGCGGCAAGTAGGTGAACCCGGCCATGCTATTGGGTGTTAAATATATATTTCCCCCTCAAATTTCAAGCAAGATTTTTCAGCCTTTTTGCCTACACGAAAGCTTACGTCATCCTTGGCTTGGTTGCCCCCTTCCGTCATCCATCGCTAGTACGAGGCCGATTTCTTTAAATGTTCATAGGAATCCGCAGAAATGTTCCCTCATTAAAAATTAAATTGCCCACTTAAATTTGGCAATGGCTGATGTGGCTTGGTTTCTTTCTGCTAAACGCGGTCCAAATAAAAGTATGACTTGAAGTCTTCAACGTCTCAAACGAAAATACGTAGTCTCGTACCTCAGCCATCGCACTGGAAAAACACATTGGATCTAGAGTTCAAACTCTTGTAAACATCGACAAGAAAAAGTACTATCGATTCAATCAGAATCCAGCTTAAATCAAGAACCAAGCCTCTTAATTTAAGCGGATTTCGTTTTGATTCAAGCAAAAACCCGATTGAAACAAGATTATTTTTCCTTGTCAATGTTTTCAAGAGTCTGGACTCAAGATTCAATGTGTTTTTTTTTTTTTTTTTTTTTTCCAGCACGATATGATTTTTCAAAAATTCTAATAAAATCATTTGAAGGCGCCCCATGGACGGGGTGAGCAAGAGGTGTAAGACGGTCGATGGGCTGGAGCTCAAAGTCCGGGAGTGGAAAAATTCTTATAAAATCATTTTTTGAACGGACGGGGTGAGGAAGGGGAGCACTGGAAAAAAAACAGCTTGGATCTAGAGTCCAGACTCTTAAAAACATCGACAAGAAAAAATACTCTTGATTCAATCAGTTTTAAGCTTTAATCAAGAACCAAGCCTCTTAATTTGAGCGGAGTTCCTTTTGATTTAAGCTTAGATCTGATTTAATCAAGAGTCCTTTTTCTTGTGAAGAGGAAGGAGCGGCCTTGGGAAGCGCGCAGCGCCCAGAGGGTTGGGCCGCGGAGCGGCCAGGGGCGGACCCCTTAGTGATTTTTTAAAAATGGTCCGCATGTAACTCTGCCGCTCAAGTTAATCAGAGTAGATAAATGAAAAAAATATAAACGTAGGTATATAATTAGGAGGACGTCGAGCGTCGCAAATGAATTGAGCTATTAGGACGGCTCGAACAAAGAACAAAACGATGGCATTTGGTGCGGTTCCCTGGGCCCTCGCGTGATCCGATCTGTTAATCAGGGATGTTCATCAACTGACATCGCGGCTGCGATCATGGTATCCTAAATGAGTAGCATCCCCCGGCCCAGGAACACGCGCCCCTCCTCGACTCCCATCCCCTAATTCGTACTGCCGTGCTGTAAGGAAAAACGCCGTATGAGCCTTTAAGCGTTGCCAAATTTCCTTTGAGTAATCATGAATTTATGAGGATATTTATAAACATTTTTCGTTCGATTTTTCAGGGGATTCCGTTCGTAATTTGGTCTAAAAGTCTAAAAATTTCAAGGTAAAATGTTCATAATGGAGATGTTGCATGTGTGAGGAATTTGCGATTTGACTATTGATTCTTAGGTAAAAGTTGGCGAGAAACACGATGGTGCCACTGGTTTTCTCTGAAATCATCTTCCAAGCTCAAAAACAGCTCTCAAGTTGAGGCAAAATGGAGGGGATATCCCACGCTATACCTCTACATCAAGAAAAAACTCTCCATGCCAAGATAGGGAGCAAATACATTGGAAGTGATGCCGTGTTTTCAGTTTTAGAGTCCCAAAATAAAGTGGCAGCCCTGCCAATGTATTTGCTCCCTATCTTTGCATGGAGAGTTTGTCTTGATGTAGAGGTGGACTCTCAGGATAGCGTGGGATATCCCCTCCATTTTGGCCTCAAGTTGAGAGCTTTTTTCGAGCTTGGGAGTTGATTCCAGAGAAAACCAGTGGCACCATCGTGTTTCTCGCGAACTTTTACATAAGAATTAACTGTCAAATCGCAAACTCCTCACACATGCAACATCTCCATTTTCTTCAAAAATAAACAGTTTATCGGAGGAAACTTGACAACTCTCGAATGCTCATACGGTGTTCTTCCTTAGCACGGCAGCGTAGCTTTTCTGGCAAGAGGGACAAAATCCACGTGAGCCCTGTTTTACGTATGAATCCATGCTTCCTGGGGCTCATGTGGAAATCGAGATGCGCTGAGGTTTCATATTACTTTGTCGGGTATAAATGTTAATTCAACAATTTTTAAATTTTTACCTGAACTTTCCTCGGGTTATCACTCATATTGCTACAGTTGAGAGATATTCTTGGAAAATCCCGCTCTATTTAGATCAAGTCACAAGTGGATTGCGTTAAGCAGAAAAGGAACTAAAGCCACATTAGCTATTGCCAAATTCGATATGGCGATTTAATTTTTTACATGCAAATGGTTGTGCAGATTTTTTTGCAAACTTCGGTGAATTTTCTGCACGGCACGAAGCAAATTTTTTTACCATTTTCAAATGAATCTGCACAGACGTTCTCGTGAAAAAAATTAAATCGCCCGGTTAAATGCAGCAATAGTTGATGTGCCTTGGTTCCTTTCTGCTAAACGCGGCACTATTGGAGGGCGCGAAGTGCTCTCTGGAGGTTGGGCCGCGTAGCATACCACCCTTGTATGTTTGAACGGCATGCATGTTCGTAATTTACGACTCATGTTTGATGCTCACTACATGGACTTTGGCTCAGGCCTGATGTCAGGGAGAATACAATAGAGTATCTCCGTGGGAAAACAAGTGTATTTCCCCGGGAAATAGTGTATTTCCCCGGGAAAACACACTGGAAAAAAAACACATTGGATCTAGAGTCCAGACTCTGAAAAACATCGATAAGGAAAAGTACTATTGATTCAATCAGATTCTAGCTTAAATCAAGAACCAAGCCTCTTGATTTAAGCGGATTTCGTTTTGATTCAAGCAAATATCCGATTGAATCAAGAGTATTTTTTCTTGTCAATGTTTTCAAGAGTCTGGACTCAAGATCCAATGTGTTTTTTCCAGTGCAGTGTATCTCCTCGGGAAAACATTGTATTTCCGTGGGAAATCAGTGTATTTTCCCGGGAAAACAGTGTATTTCCGTGGGAAATCAGTGTATTTTCCCGGGAAAACAGTGTATTTCCGTAGGAAATCAGTGTATTTTCCCGGGAATAAAGTGTATTTCCGCGCGATAGTGTATTCTCCTGGGAAAATCCTGATAGAATGATTTGTTCACCTGTGTTGCTGATCGAGTTGAGCTTTCTCGATTCGCTTGTCCTTGGCGCGCCTGTTCTGGAACCAGATCTTGATTTGCGTCTCGGTGAGGGCGAGGGCTTCGGCGAGCTCGCAGCGTCGGTTCCGGGAGATGTACTCGTTGCGGTGGAACTCCAGCTCCAGGCGCAGCGTCTGCTCGCTACTGAACGTCGTCCGCTGACGCCGAGGTCGACCCTCCTTCCGACGACGACGGGCCACTGGAAACAAACCCGGAAGCATACGAATTATACACAAAATTGGACGCATGCAGCCAGGAATGGCCGAAAATAGCCAACAACAGCCGGAAATGGCGGGAGAAGCACAACAACCGTCTCGATGACGTCATCCAACATTGGCCAATGACGTCATCAGCCGGAAATACTCCGAAATGGATGGGTAATGTCTCAAATGACCGAAAATAGCCAAAAACCATAGAGCACATAAGAGTCGTAATGTAAATGGGAGAGCTGGCGCCATGTTCTGCTCGACGAATTCCGAGCCCGGTGTGCGCCGAGTTGGGGTCGCTTTTTCGATACATTTTCGATCCAAAATGGCGGTGTGGAATACGTGGTAATTCCTATCTCCGTTGTTGTTGTTGTTGTTGTTGTTGTCATCGGATGGCCGGGTACCCGTGTATCGCCAACAATCGATTATGTATCGAAAAAGTGACCCGGCGTCACACAGGGGTCTCGGAATTCGGGACATGGAAAATGCTTAAAAGTGGCGCCAGCTCTCCCAATTACATTACGACTCTATGTACTCAATGCCAAAAACAGCCGGAAATGGCGGGAGAAACACAACAACTGTCTCCATGACGTCATCCAACATTGGCCAATGACGTCATCAGCCGGAAATACTCCGAAATGGATGGGTAATGTCTCAAATGACCGAAAATAGCCAAAAACAGCCGGAAATGGCGGGAGAAACACAACAACTGTCTCGATGACGTCATCCAACCTTGGCCAATGACGTCATCAGCCGGAAATACTCCGAAATGGATGGGTAATGTCTCGAATGACCGAAAATAGCCAACAACAGCCGCAAATGGCGGGAGAAGTGCAACAACTGTCTCGATGACGTCATCCAACATTGACCAATGACTTTGGATTTCTAAATTGACTTTTGAGGCTGTGGTTACATATTGAACCAATCGATATCAATATAATCTCACCTGTGTGATAAGTCGAATACGATCTATAAAAACCATCAAGTGAACATCGGTGGAGGAGGAGTGTATGAGACGCGTTTACTCGTGTTGGCCACATTTTTTGTGAAAGCCCTGTCAACACTAACGAAAGTTCAGTTCCGTAAATCTATCCCAGTTTGGACAGGGCCTTCCATTTTTGAAAAACGAACGGAAAAATTATGAAAGAACAAACATAAACGTGGTCAATAATTTTAACTTCCGCCGCTGCCCGACCGCACTGTGTTGGCGCAATGCGTGAAGTATTCATGCAGTCTTGTAGGCGCTATGCGTTTCACGCCGACCGCTGCTGACCACACTGTTTGGCGCAATGCGTAAAGTATTCATGCAGTATTGTAGGCGTTATGCGTTTCAGGCCGACTGCTGCTGACCGTAGTGTATTTGACGCAATGCGTGAAGTATTCATGCGGTCTTGTAGGCGCTATGCGTTTCATGCCGACCGCCGCACCGCACCGCTCCGTTCCAGGTCAAAGTGCGTGTTTGGTTTCTCTCTTAACTCGACCAATTAAAGGTGTTGTCTCTTGTATCACCGAAAGCCGACAAAATTAGGAATTACTATACTTTCACTCTCAAGAAATGAGAGATTTTGTCGCCTGTTCTCGTTTGTAATTTATTTTCTGAATCCGATTTCTCTCTCTCTCTCTCTTTTTTGATACCTTTATTCAAAAAGTTTGCAATATTTGCCGCCCCCTACATTTTGCCGCCACGTGGCCACCCCCTTAATCCGGCCCTGAGTCATACAGTGTACTCAATTAATTTCATGAATGCAGTAGTCCCCGGAAAAAAGGGTATCATTAAGCACATATAGGCAAATTTCTCAGTAGGGAAAGCAATATTATTGTCGAGTTGGGTCGAAAAATTGGATCTAAAAATTTCGACAAAAACTCATCGTCGCGTCCCAGAGAGGAAGTAGTGTAAGTAGTTAATTTTCGCTAAAAAAGAGAGCGTAACTTTTCAACTTCAACTGAAAATTTCGTATCCTGAAGTTGATGAAGTAGAATTGCAGCTTTTTTTCAAAATTACCCTTGAAAGCTGCAAATGTTCAAACCGCCATTCGGTTTGTTTCAACAATTTTGGCCGTTTTCGTTCTAGAATGTCCGCTTGATGTGCCTTTAAGCTGTAGTATGATAAAATCAATTTCAAGTTTTGAGGATTTATACGTTTATTATCAAGTGGACGGTTGAATTTAACCAGTTTGCGACCCTCCACGGGGGGACGGGACCTAAGCCCATAAAAATTTAATATTGAATCATTACGACGCCATTAAGTAGGAGATTAAAGACAATTTAGGGACCAAAAATTTAAGAGTTATGACTGTCTTACAACCTTTGCAGTTTATGGTGCCTGGAGCTTCGTAAAGTTACTCCTTAAAACTCTGTATTTAGATCAGAAGGAACTATTATCCATTTTGATATGAGCGGTGAGATCCATGAGATCACTTGCATTACAGGGCTCTTGTCACAATATGACGTATATAATTATGCTTAAATGAACTTCGCGGATAGGGTTTGCGTGCAACACAGTTCCTTTTAGCACAAAACGTTCAATAGATACAGTTCCTTTTGATTTAAACGCGTCCCATTAGTTTTGTTCGGGGCACGAAAGTGCCAAAATTTTTAGCACAAAAATTGTTGTATGAATTAAAACTTCCCACTCATATAAAAACCATAATTCGCACCTGTGCTAAATCGTACTTTGGACGTGACCGTGACCGTCTTTGCAGCTTTGCAGTGTGAGAAAAGGACAACATCAATATTGGTGCTCCGGCTCAGCTGTTGCACGCTGTTTACTCTTAAGTAACACAACACAAGATGGAGAATGAATACTGCTTGATTTGGGAGCCTGCCATAAGTGCGCGATTTGATCAAAGTAGACTCTGGTTTTTCTTTTGAGCGGGAAATCAAGCAAAAATTATGAGCTCAGAAGAAAAATGAAGGACATTTTCAGTTAGGAATTCCCAAATTCTCCTTGTAAAAATGAAATTTGTAAACAGGAATTTGGAAACAATGAACTGAAGTTATAGTTTCGTTACTTCGTGAGGGAAAAGACGATATGTATATGAGAATGCTGAACCTTTGTCTAGTGGTCCATTGCAAGTCTGATAACTCGGTCTTATTTTCGAAGTCATCTCATCATGCAACGTTTCCCAAGTTTATGCAGGCCTCGGCCTCATGCATGCTTTGCGTTTTCGTCAGAAGAAGAAAGCATTCGCTCATAATAGGCGTGACAAATACCCTTTATTTCGACGAACGTGGATTGAGGCGGAAAAGGGAGTTAAGGGTGTTTGATATTAAAGAGGAAGAATACTGCCGAGCTAAGGAAGAACACCGTATGAGCCTTCAGGCGTTGCCAAATTTCTTTTGACAAATCGCTAATTTTCCATAAAATTTGTGAATATTTTTCTTCCAATCTCTCAGGTAATTTTGCTTGCAATTTGATCTAAAACGTCTGAAAATTTCAAGGAAAATATCGACAATTTTCCTCAAAAATAAACGTTTTATCGTTGAAAATTTGGCAACTCTCGAATGTTCATATGGCGTCCTTCCTCAGCAAGTATACGGCAGAATAGTCGTGTGATATATTTTCCATACACAAGAGTCATACTGTTATCGGTATCTCTTGAACTTAGACCTCGTGATAACACCCGGCGGCCTGGACATCCGATCGCCGCACCGAATGCATTCTTACCCTACGCATCGAGCGCTAAGGAGGTCACCACTCTTTTCACTTCCGATTTTACTGTCGTTTTTGTGTAATAAATTGCATTAATTTATTCCAAGTTTTCTCTCTTATTTAATTCGTGTTAGAAGCGAAGATAGGAGAAATGAGCGTAGCGGTGATTGTACCGCAACGATGTAATAACAGTAAGATCTTATTCGTTGGTTGTCTTACAGCTGTAACTTCCCCGCAATGAAGAATTTCACCAGTGAAATCTATGCTTGTACCAACCTATTTCATAATTATAATTTCATTTTCTCTTTTTTTTGCTATTTAGAGGAATGTGTGTTCAAAGTCTCAAAATTCCACGGAGCCTTACGGTGGAAAGGGAGTTTAAACTCATTTTTTGATGCTTTTAAGTTGGATTTTATTTGTGAATTTTTCACAGAGCATACTTTCAAACTAGTTTTAGCAGAGTTCATGAATAACTCAATTTTATCAGAAACTGCACTTACCTATACGCCTCGTCCTCCACGCCCCTCAATAAACCAGCCGTTTTATTGCTCGCCATTCAAAAATGTTTAGAGTTCGGATGAACATGCGCTTTTTTCAATTTTTTATGCAACATAGGTAACCTAAACCTCGCAATTGAATTCTATTCTATTCCGTATTCTATTTCTATTTTGTCCAGGGTTGGAATCCTTTTGGACTCGGGCCTGAGCCGCCTCCAGAAAAGAACCACATTCAAATGGAAGGAGTAGCGTTCAGATGATGTTACACAAGGTATGTACCTAATTCGTTCAATTTAAATTGCTAGTATGTAGCTACTGATATTACCTACCTTCAATAGTTTTTTGGGAGAGTTACTGCGTTAAATTTACATTATATCGCCGATGAAACTCCTGAACTGCGTATCTTTTTTGCAGTGTTTTGACTTCTTATTTTATTTTTTAATGACAAAAAAAATCAAAATCATCCATTGGAGTTTTCACAAAATTGTCTTCGCACATGGAAGAACAATCACGGCAGTTTTCAAGAATTGCCGTTGGGTAAGTACCTAGTTTTTGGCAAATGACCTAGCTACGCCTATGAGTGTCACCGTCGATAAATTTATAGTATTTACTCAACGGGCTGATCGTTGAAATTGATAGCCAAAGCGATAGACAAAGAAGGCGTAGGGAGTATGGGGCGATCCTATCGGTTGAAATGGGTGATTCCTATAGACTAACTATCCTATTCCTATTCCTAATGATGGACTAACTATAGGGTCTCCCGTGGGTTGTCGTTAGTTAGTCTCTCACCTACCTTCTTTGTCCATTGCACATACCCACTTCCACCAACAGGATCCCTCCATATCCCTGTTGTCTGTTTTATCTATCTCTTTGTTCATCGATTTCAACAATCAGCCCGCAGTTTTCGATTTACATTCATAGATCGTTCTTTTCGAAGCGTGTATGGGATATCCAATGTTGGATTCCTTTCCAAAGATTCTCATTTTGCTAATACGGAAAATGTCTTTGAAGCATTTTGCCTCCAATGTTTTTTCTTCTTCCTCCTCCTTTTCTTCTTTCCCTTCTTCTTCCTCTTTTGCTCTGTACCTATAACGACCGACAAACCGAGCACATCAGCACGGCCCAGTTAAGCAGCCGAACCAATCTGTTAATACGAAAAGTGTTTTTGAAGTATTCTGCCTCCAATTTTTTTGTTTTCTTCTTCATTTTCCTCTTCCTCCTCCTCCTCTTATTATCATTATTATTTTTCTTCTTCATCTTCTTCATCTTTTTCTTTGCTTCCTTCTTCTTCATCTTCTTCCATTCCCTGGTAAAAATTGGCAGTAGAATCTGTGTTCCAAAATACCATAAACCTACAGCCGGCTGTAAGATTTCCAATAGCTTCTATAGCCGGCTACATAATTTCTTATAGTCTTTTATAGCCGATGACGATTAAGTAACAGCCAGGCGATAAAGTGTATGCTAAAAGTTACTAATTACGGATGCTTGGACTCAGTGAGTTTTTGGAATACTGCTCTCTTTTTGGGCCGTAATCTTGATTTATTTTGCGAGGAAAGCTTCGTACTTATGGTGGATGCCTGCCATTAGGTACTATTATATTAGAGCGCCTTCAGTGTTTCGTATGATACTGTGCATACCTCTGGTGTGAATAGTTGCTTCAAGCGCCATGGCAAGCTGCGGCGCGGCAGGCGGGCAGCCAGCGCGAAACGGCGAAACGCGCATTGGCGCCTACAAACCTAACAGGGATACTTCACGCGTTGCGCAATGCGTGAAGTATCCCTGTTAGGTTTGTAGGCGCCAGTGCGTCGCCGCTCCGCTTTGTGTTAGGCTCTAATATTTAATCTGGCGGAGTCAGCGTTATTCAACTCATGATTTTGAAATGTTTGCACATCCTGTATGGATTATTCTCATTTTAATTGATGAAAAAAAAAAAAAAATATGTATTAAAGGAAAATATAATGTGTGTTTTGTAAATATTAAGGTGGTTCCGTATCAAACTTAATGATTTCCAAAGCACACGAATTTCTACACAATTTCTTATAGCCTCTTATAATCGATGGCGAAAAAGCAACAGCCAGGCGATAAAGTGTAAAGCCCGGCGATAGGAACTATAGCCCGGCTGCATAATTTTTTATCGCTTCGTATAGCCCGGCTGTATGATTTTCTCCGCATTCTACAGCCAGCTATATGATTTTCTGTAGCCTTCTTTAGCCGGCTATAAGGATTCCTATGGTATTATGAAACGCAGCTCTTATCGCCAATTTTTACCAGGGTTGCTCTTTACAGACCGACTAACCGGGCAGAGCCTACTTATGCAGCCGAACTACTCCGGTTCTGTAGGTACACCCGACAGTCCCGTGAATATTTGGCGCCACTACCAAGATTCGAACCTGGAACACTGCCGTGCTAAGGAAGAACGCCGTATGAACATTCGAGAGTTCCCAAAGTTTCTTCGATAAAACGTTTAGTTTCGAGGAAAGTTATGAAATTTTCCTTGAAATTTTCAGGAACTATAGGTGACATTGCGAACAAAATTATCTAAAAAATTGGAAGAAAAATATTCATAAATTTTATCAGGAAATTCGTGTTTCATCAAAGGAAATTTGGCAACGCCTGAAGGCTCATACGGCGTTCTTCCTTAGCACGGCAGAACACTTGTCATATCTTTTTTTAAAAATTATTTTAAAATTTTTTCCGACTTTTTCCCCGTGACCGGTCACATTTGTCAACAACCCCGCGGCAAAGCAGCGAGGCGGAGGAAATGCGTCCTCGCGGCGGCGCGCGGTGGGGGCTGGGGATGAAGGGTGGGGGGTGTCGGGGGAGGGGGTGTTGTCAATCTGGCGGATGATAATGCGCGTGAGATTCCGGGCAATTGGCGGAAATGAAGCGTCAAACGCGATCCTACCGACCATTGTATTCAGCGGCGTAGCTTGCTTTTTGATATATCGATTAATTTACAATTTAAACCCGTGGAAAAAGATCGATCATGAGGGTGTTGGCGACGAACGCCTTAATAATCGATTCTTCACCATAGCTTCAAATGGGGAAATATCGATACGCGATCATTCACGCCTCGCCACTGATTGTATTGGGCCCGGGCTTTGTCGCGCAATTTTCATATCAATTTCCGGTCCGCCTAATATCAATATCTTTCTGCACACTTTACCTTTACACCCATTTATAAATATCCAACCGCTCCCTCCACCCACCGCGTCTCGGTCCCATTTTCGGTCGCCCACCCCTGAGAACGGGGATGTTTTCCCGATGGAATTTCAGGTGCCTGCTGCGGTTACTTCATCCCGCACCTTCAACTTACGCTTGTAGTCGAGTCTTCCTCTCCCCCCCCCCCCCCCCCCTCCAATAAGGATTTGATTCAGGAAACACAACAAAAAAAGAGATAACCTTTAGTAGATATCAACTAGGAAACTTCGTTATTGATGAGTAAAATTAATGTGATTTTCAGGTTTAGAATAATTTTGGAAAAAATTGCACCAAACTAAATTATCAAAAAATGAAATTTGACAAAAAATGTCAAAATATTCGAACGAGGGTGATTTTATTATATTGTATGATTAAAATTAATTTGATATAATTATGCGTTCGCAAAAAACCTTTGAACAAATTAGCAACGAAGTGGATTAGAGAATAACAAAAAACATGCAAAATTAAATTAAACGTAACAAGACCCCTGTTTTGCTCTTCATCAAGTAAAATTAACGTGAATAATTTTGACAGGAAAAAGCCACTGTGGTTTTGAAAAAGCGAAGGACGGAAGGAAACTGTCAACCGAATTGAAAGCTTTTTTGTTTCTTAACAAGGAAAATTTGCAAAACTTTTTGTTAAGAAAAAAATTCGGAAAAAATTAGCATCGAATTGGATGAAAAGCGGTGTAAGAAAATTGTCTAAGTATACAAATCATACGATATCCAATGTAGCAAAAAGCCAAATTTAATATTAGTTTTTAAATACATAAAAAAAATGCTCCTATCAAAGTTTTTAACTATGTCATTAAAATGAAAAAAAGGACTGAAAACTTATATAAATACATCATTACGAGTCCTTATTATTTTATCTTTTTGAACACCTCAAAGCCGTCTTTGAAATGTATTTTTTTTCGATTCAAAAGAAACGTCTCTGAAACATTTTATTCACAGGGTGTCTGGTAACCGGCGAAAAAACAGGGGAAACCTGGCAATCGAGGATCTGAAATGGAAAATTTTGAAAATTTAGTCGAAGAATACGATTCTTGTAAAAAAGCTCGAGTTCGTTCGAAACAATCGGGTTTGGTTGAAAAACCCGAGTTTCGTCGAAAAAGCTCGGGTTTGGTGTGAAAATGCGAGTTTCGTTGAAAAAACTGGGTTTTTACAATTGGCTTTTTCGTAGCCTCATTAATTTTTACGAAAAATAGGATACACGTTCCCCGTTCCCCTTCATCAATTCATTAAGTCCTCAAAAAATCGGCGAAAAACCGGGAAAAAACCAGGAACGAGGTAATGTAAAAAGCTAGACGACACCCAGAGTTATCTTCAAAGCTATTTTGAAAATATTTTTAAGCATCACTGCGCTATAGATCGTATTCGATACATCAAACAGGTGATATTGTATCGAAATTGATTGGTTTAACGTGTAAACATAGCCTGAATAGTCAATTGAGTAATCTGAGGGAACGGGTTTCCAGTGATAGTTTTTGATTCTTACGAGTACCTATAAAATGGTAATGGAAAGTGAAATTTTTAGGAATTTTCTAATTTCCAGCTTTTCCTACTTAAATCCTAAAATTTGTGTTTGAGGTTATGTTCTATTGTTTTGAACCAAGCGATACATCGAACACGGTCTATTAAATCCTAAACACGAATGGAATTCGATACTCACCCCTTATTAGAGTCTCACCTCGACCGCAAACCACATGCCGCTATCAAACATTAATCAGTCCAAGTTGCCGGAGCATCCTAGCGTCTGACTCGTGGGAACTTTTTTCGCTGTTTTGGCCCCAGGAGTCCCAGAACTCGGTGGGAGGAGGGGAGGGGGGCGCTGGGAGGGTGCGCGGCCCAGCGCACCCAAAGGTGTTGCCCAGGTGTCCCGAGGCTTTGGTTAATTAGTGGCTCCCCTAATCGCAATTACCGCACGAAACGCATCCATCAATTAAAACCTGTTAAGAAAGCCGCAGCGTGTAAATGGTTCCCTCGAATCTTCCGCGTTAGGGAACAATGGAGATGTTGCATGTGTGAGGAATTTGCGATTTGACTGTTGTTTCTTATGTAAAAGTTCGCGAGAAACACGATGGTGCCACTGGTTTTCTCTGAAATCAACCCCCAAGCTCAAAAAAAGCTCTCAAGTAGATGCCAAAATGGAGGGGATATGGATATCCCACTCTACCCTGAGAGTCCACGTCTACATCAAGACAAACTCTGCATGCAAAGATAGGGAGCAAATACATTGACGGGGCTGCCACTTTATTTGGGGACTCCAAAACTGAAAATACGGCATCACTGCTAATGTATTTGCTCCCTTTCTTTGCATGGAGAGTTTGTTTTGATGTAGAGGTGGACTCTCAGGGTAGGGTGGGATATCCCCTCCATTTTGGCCTCAACTTGAGAGCTTTTCTTGAGCTTGGGAGTTGATTTCAGAGAAAACCAATGGCGCCATCGTGTTTCTCGCAAATTCTTACATAAGAATCAACAGTCAAATCGCCCAAAAAATGCCCTCGATGGAGGGTATAGATTCGATCGACAAAGAAAATCGTGAATCGATTAACGTGAACCGATCGACAGAGATTCGATCGAAAAATAATTAAAGACCGGTGTCGATTTTACCGATATGAATCGATCGAAAAATAAAAACGTGAATTAATTAACGTGAACCGATCGTCACCGATTCGGTTTATTTAATCGATTTGATCATCGACCGTGCGAATCGATCGACAACACCATGATTCTATCGAATGTTGTCGATCGATTCGATGTCGACTGAATAACGTAGATCGATTCCCGTTTAATTTTTCGATCGATTCATTTCTGTCGAAAGGACAGCGCTTTTTAATTATTTGTCGACCGAATGTGTGCAGGGTTGCATTTATCCATTAAAAATAAAATCTTGTTTCATGTGAAACATTTCATGAAATTTCAGAAAAATATTAAAAATATTTTTCGACATTAAATGCGGTATAAAATGAAAGGCGACCGGTTTTTGCTTTTCGGTATTTTTCAGTGCGTGTTGCATAGCGAGCCCCTGAAATTATGTTTCATATTTTTCACAACTTTGTGAAATTTCATGAAATATTTCACGGGAATTTTCAATGTTTCATATTTTTCATTTCACCCGTGCAACCCTGAATCTGTGTCGATCGGTTCACGTCGATCGATTTTTGTCGATCGAATCCGCACCCTTTACTCCCGATGAAGTGTGTATCAAAGAATAAATGCAAAATGAAACTTCATTTTCCATTAAAATTCAATGATTCCACTGTATTTTAAATTAACGAGAAATTTTTTAGCAAGCAGAACTTTTGATTTCCATGAAACTCGATCCATTTCTGCTGAACTTAATGCGCATTTAATACGAGGTGAATGAATAGAGCGTGCGCGTCACGTGTGTTGGGGCGTGTGTGTGTGTTGTGTGCATCTGTGTGCGCGCTTAATCCGATAGTTTTTATTCCGCGTGGAAAGGTAACGAGATTTCCCCGGGCATATGTTTGGCACGCTAGTAGTTAAAAAATTAAACGAAAAACAGGGTACGGAGTGAACGGAAAAAAAAAATCCCCTCAAAAACTCACAGCTCTGGAAACCGTGTGTTCACTATGACGTATTTGCTTACGCACCGAAAAGCACCTCCACCATTAAAAATCGTCGTCAGAGTTATTGGGCAAGGTATTTGGATTAAATTTTGCCATTGGGAATATCTGGCCGATCTGTAAAAAACACTTATGTGCACAGGAAAAATAATGGTTCATACGTTGCTGTGAAACCGAGCCAGAAATTTTTAATTGCAAAATGCAGTCCATTAGGTAGGATTACTATTTGGTTCCAAAAATCAAACGAGAAGACAGGTCGAGCCAAAAACGAGGACAAAAAGCGGACGTTTTTCACGTAAAAAAGAGGACTTTTAGGTATACGTCAAAAAGAGGACATATGTTAAAAAAAAAGAGGACATCCTCACGTCACTTACACGTCGGCTTCAAATTTGTGAACTTTTCCCCCCTTTTTTCTCTATTTGTAATTATTTGAGATGAAGCTGTACCTTTTGCGCGGAAAATCCACAAACCTAACCAAAAATATGTCTTTTTGATTCACTGTCCTAAAACAGTAGTGAATCTGAAGGTAGGCTGTATTTCTCTTAACGAACGATTCCGAATGCCACTGAGAATTCATCGAAGAGTAAAAGCACAGAGCGACTGTAGCGCTACGACGCGACGAGACGGCGATATGGTAGATGAGGCAGGGAAACAGTGAAACTAAACCTAGGATGAGCAAAAAATTGAGACGAAGAAGACCCTCGAAAAATTAATACAAAAACCGGACTTTTCCGCGTGTTTTAGGAACTTCTTCGGACACCCCGGACTAGAGTACATATGTAGGGAGAGTATGGACAACTCGACTTATGTAGCTCCTAGGGCCCAAAAGGGCAACAGCGTGTGAAACGAAAATTACTAGAAAAGTGCCGCTGTCAATTAATGCATTTGGAAGATGAATCAATATGGCCGACAGCGCATTGTAAACAAGCGTTTTTAAGGATCAAGACTTTGAAACTGAGAAAATGTATGCAAAATCAAAGTTTTATACGTGCTTTCATAATTTTTGATCAGTGTACCTACTCTTGCAGTTTAATTTAGTACCACTGGATGATTCGAGTTCATAGATTGGCTATCCTTTTGGGCCCCAAGAGCTACATGACCTGATCAAACCTACCTACAAATTTTCGACTTTCCCTGTGAAGATACCCTACCCCGGATAGGGTGACATACGAGGGCGAGGGCGAAACGAGGGCGCATGGCAACCCTACAATGAAGATATTGTATGTGTGAGGGATTTGCGATTTGACCATTGATGCTTTTGTAAAAGTTCGCGAGAAACACGATGGTGCCACTGTTTTTCTCTGAAATCATCTCCCAACTAAAAAAAAGCTCTCAAAGTGAGGCCAAAATGGAGGGGATAGCCCACCCTACCCTGAGAGTCCACCTCTACATCAAAACAAACTCTCCATGCATAGATAGGGAGCAAATACATTCAGCAGGCTTGCCACTTTATTTGGGGACTCCAAAGCTGAAAACACGGCAACCCTGCTAATGTATTTGCTCCCTATCTTTGCATGGAGAGTTTGTTTTGATGTGGAGGTGGACTCTCAGGGTAGTGTGGGATATCCCCTCCATTTTGGCCTCACTGTGAGAGCTTTTTTTGAGCTTGGATATGATTTCAGAGAAAACCAGTGGCACCATCGTGTTTCTCGCGAACTTTTACATAAGAAGCAATGGTCAAATCGCAAATCCCTCACATATGCAACATCTTCATCAGGGCAGAGTCTTAACTTAAAAGTATTTTCATGAGAAATCATGCCGAAGAAACGGAGAGTTGCCAAAGCCAGAGAATAGCGGGAAAGCCGGGAATTTGTCGCTCCTCTGACGTAAGGGCGTATCTCTATATCCCCATAAGCCCTGAAAACCTTCAGGTTTAGCGGAAAACGGAGTTACGTCAGAGAAGCGTCGAAATGTCAGGATTTTAAAAAGTCAGGGTAAATCTGTGGACATGTCAGGGAAAATGATGCAAGTGTCAGTGATCTATAGTGTTAAGTCGCCTTTCTTTGCTTTCTAGAATGAGCTTGACGTTTCGAACAACAAATGCCGAAAACCTTTATCAAATTATGTATTTTTCATCATCGGGAATATCTTCAATTATTGTTGGGGAATCATACAAAAATGCGTCAGGGAAATCAGGTAATTGTAAGGGAGGTTCATTTTCTAAATTCTGTGGCAACCCCCAACTTGGAAAGTCAGTGAGCCTTTCTTTTGACTGAAAAACTGTGAAAAGTCACCGAAAATTCCGGGGATTTTAAAATCCAATAGATGCCACTTATTCTTCCGACCATCGCAGGTCACTTTTCTCCGTTCTCGCGATTCAATCCTCTTCAATTTCTTATTTTGTTTACATATTCAGCGATTCCAGTGATTTTTTCAGTGATTCGTGACGTACTCTCTACAAAATTATTTTCTTTTTCATGGTGAAGCACCATTGTCATTGATGTCCATCATTGATGTCCTCCATAATTCCGAGCTCATATTAACATTTTTTTAAAAAAATATATTTCTTCTCTTTCCTTAGGAATTACCGAAAATGAATGAACCTCTTCGCCCCACAATCATTCATATGGTCGGCGATGAATTGTTCTTTTGTAATTTTTTCTTATTTCGTACTAGATTAACCCGCAAGAGGTTTGCGAAACGCCCTTGCGGGGGTTGGGCCGCATAGCGTTTAGGGGGCCGTTGGCCTCTTAGTTCAGATGAAAACGTCAAAATGAACACACAAGCTTTCTCAGAGGAGATTTTTTGAACGAGAAGAGAATCCACCTTGACTCATATATCCATGATATAGATATCCTGATTGTGAGTTCGCCCTGACCCTCCCCCCCCCCCTCCCTTCATACGTGACACACAACAAGGCTTCCACGAAGGAGTCATAAACGCCATGATGATATTAATAATCCCGGGAGGATGCAAATCTCCAATCTTGCCTTGCCAGGTCCCTCGATGAGGAAGCGGAAATACCTGATGGCACTGTCACGCTAAGGAAAAACGCAGGATGAACAGTCGAATGTTGCCAAATGTCCTCTAAGAAAACATCTATTTTCGTAGGATGGTTATGAATACTTTTTCTTAAATTTTGAAGACTTTTCGGGTCAGACTGCGAGCAAAATTCTCCAAAAAATCGAAATAAGAATATGATAGATTTTCTCGAAAATGGAGATGTTGCATGTGTGAGGGATTTGCGATTTGACCATTGAGTCATATGTAAAAGTTCGTGAGAAACACGATGGTGCCACTGGTTTTCTCTGAAATCATCTCCCAAGCTCAAAAAAGCTCTCAAGTTGAGGCCAAAATGGAGGGGATATCCCACCCTACCCTGAGAGTCCACCTCTACATCAAAACAAACTCTCCATGCAAAGATAGGGAGCTAAATACATTAGCAGGGTTGCCGTGTTTTCAGTTTTGGAAACCTCAAATAAAGTGGCAACCCTGCTAATGTATTTGCTCCCTATCTTTGCACGAAGAGTTTGTCTTGATGTAGATGTGGACTCTCAGGATAGCGTGGGATATCCCCTCCATTTTGGCCTCAACTTGAGAACTTTTTTTGAGCTTGGGAGAAGATTTCAGAGAAAACCAGTGGCACCATCGTGTTTCTCGCGAACTTTTGCATAAGAATCAATGGTCAAATCGCAAATTCCTCACACATGCAACATCTCCATTGTCAGGGAATTTCATTATCTAAATTCTGTGGGAGCCTTGTACCCACTCAAATAATTTCAGCCTTGCCGGATATAGGATTTCCCGTTGTTTTTTTTTCAGTGAAAGGCTCGCACAACATGAAAGGCCTGCGGATCGACGTAAAGAAAGCCCTGAGCCGGATCGAGATGCAGAAGCTGGGAAGCCGTGGCGGTGGCGGAGGCGGCGCCGGTTGGCAACGGCTGAAGGCTCATACGGCGTTTTTCTTCAGCGAGGCTGAGTAGCGCACTATGCGCCGCACGCGCTGCCCAGGTTCGACGTCCGGCCTCCTATAATGGGATGAGTGGATAGGGTTACGTCTTCACGTCCGTGAGTTGATACGGTTACGTCTGCCGTCGGGTCAGGTTGGCTCAGAGTGACAGGTGGTGTGTGGAAGAGAGGGGCAGGGTGTAGTCGCGGCGCGGCGCGGCGGTGTCTCATCCCGTGAAAATGATCACCCACCAGATTTCAACTAAACCAGGGTGTGCACTGGTCCGGAAAGTCCGGAAATAGTACTGATTTTCAAGAGACGGTTGGAAGCACTGAAAAAGTATGGGAAATCCCGCAAGAGGGTCCGGAATTTTCTTCGCCTCATTCCACGCGTGATTTTACGATAGCCTGGAAAGTGGAAAGTATGTAATCCCTTGCGCATTGATTCTTCTTATTAGTGCAGTATTCGTTCGCTAAATTGCGTTTGTGCATGCAGCCAGTGTATGCTCAGGCCAGTAATGAGTTTCGAATTTTAGGACTTGGTCATTTTTGTCACGATTTGTACGTGAAATTTGGAATCTTGCTGTCTCTTAAGATAGGTATACTGAAATAGTACTGAATTTTTCCTGTCGAGGGGGTCCTGAATCCTTTGGAAAGCACTGACAAAATGTTGTAAGAGCACTGATTTTTTGTAGTAGCAGCACTGATAGTAGACCCTGTACATACAAATCGCTTCAATGTACGCCAGAAGGTCCTTGGCATCCGCTAAAGCACTTGGTGCCGTATATTTTGGGAATTTTTCAACCTGATACGAGATTGGTTTACGTGCCCGTAAGAGACGGTGCAAGGGACATCCCAGAGCTAAAAAAACACTCACAAAAGAACCTTCGAAAAATTTGAAAAGTTTAGAGTCTCTCTTATAGCATTTTGAGTATGTTCAGTGCTTCCCGTCATCTTGTGAACTCAAAATGAAATCAATAATTGAAGCAAAGAATTCACAACCCCTCTTTTTCCTCTGTAGGCAGTGATTCTTTTTGTATTATTACATTTTAATGGCCTCATTTGATCTATTTTAAAAGAATTATCACTTCCATGCTTCTAAAATTTTATTCGTTGCATTTCCCACCAATCGGAGTGAACCCAAAGAGTTTATTTGGATAAATCTTTCCGAGGCAACAAATAAAAACTAAGTAAAAATCACCAACAGAACGTTAAAAATTCGTCATTTTACGCAAAAGAATTACTTTCAGATTGCGATTTTTCAAGTGATACATTACCTTTTCGAATGAAAACATAAAAAAGTTGCAAGATGTCAGAGAAAACGTAAGTTATGCACTGCATAAGGCACGGTAGAGCCCGTTTCAATTTACTTTTCCTCTTTCGCAGGGAACGTTCCTTCCCTATCCAGCGCAAGCGCAGTGGCGTGGCGTGCTTTGCGATTTATCGATCGATCTGCCATTTAAACCCATGGAGAAGGATCGATTACAAGGTGTTCGCAACGAACACCTTAACAATCGATTATTTACAATAGCTTAAAATGGGGAAATATCGATAATCGATCATTCACGTCTCGCCACTGATCCTGCGCACATGTCGAAAGAGGAAAAGCGACGTGAAATGGACTTTATCTACATATAGACACAAAAAGTCGTTATTGGTTCCATTAAATCTCATGCAGCGGTGTAATTTTGTGTTCATCAACTATAAATCTATACTATAAGCTCCGAGACCTCCGTTCCGTTTCGTTTCAGTCTTTAAAGAAATATGAAGTATATGACGATTTTCTTACTCGATTCTTATTGGTCCAATCGCTCCCGCCCAGAGGGAGATCGGACATATGAGAGTCGGGTATGAAAATATTTTCATTTTTTTGGTTGTCCTTTTGTCAACGCTGGCCTAGGAGAACGCGAAGCGCCCCTGGGGGCTGGGGGCATATTAGATAACTTGTCACGCTTCCCGGTATGTTTGTTGCCTACGACAAAATTCAAGGCGAACCTTTAAGGAGACGATACCCGTCAATAACTTTACGCAGGTTTTATTAGTATGTGTAGCGAGATTAATGCATGTTTTTCGGATAGATTTGCTCCTGCGGCAAAATTGAAGACGAACTTCAGATGAATAAATATTCTCATAACTCTTACAGGGAGGGAGGTTTGAAAGAAATAATTTACTAGTTTTGACTATATGTATTATGTGAATTTCGAAAAACGATCAGGGTAAAAACAAATTCTATATCACAGACAACAGGAACATTATTATAGGGATGACAAGATTTAACAACCAATGAGTTGAACCATGCGAAGAGATATAATGATTAAATATGGCAAGTTCGCACCCTTAAAAGTTAGGCATTTACAAAGATCGATTTTTGGTTCAATCTTATGCATAAGGGGAGAGATTTATTCATTAATGGCCAAGATATTGCCCGCAAAATGTTGACTAAAATGAATAGGTATTTGTATTGCCAATCTTCTCCTCTTATTACATCATCGTCTTACCCGCTAAAAATATTTATCGTACATCATCGTCTTACCCGCTAAAAATATTTATCGACAATTTTTTTTATTTTATATTAATTTAACTTATGTGAACTTCAGTTTTAATTCATGAAGCGGAACATTTTACATAATAAATATGTGAACTATAAAAAAATGATTGTCTTAAACAAACCAAAAACTCGTATCTTAGACCCTTCCCCTATCTTCTTAAACACTTTAAACGGAAGCTTATGATTCACCGAAGGAGTTAGCGCATTCAATAATAAAATATGACAGGTATTGAAGAATCATTGATCACCGAAGACGTAGGTACAGCTGAATCTTTTAAGGGACTAAAATTTACTCGGAAGGGGCACAATTCGTTTATTAGGGATAGATCTTCAATAAATTGCCATCGCCGCGAAGTGACACCCTAAAGGCAAGGGATGGATAGCGGCTAAAGATAATGCGGAGAGTCAGCTAGCTGATTATTGAACTTTAAAGATAAAGAAAATTGAGCGATCCGATTGGTGGAAGCGAGTAGTTGGAATGGACAAACGAAGGATGGAAGACTCGCAATTTGTGCCGAGCACTTGTTTGCGCTTTCCGGCGCTTAAGAGAGGGAGAGATTGCAGTGGACGCGGTTTTCTGGGTATAAATTAACCCATTCGTGATGTTTCATGGCCGACTTTTCAGGGCCGGAGCTAGTTGTAAGTTTGGTCGGCTTCAGTCTTGGTTCTGGGCAGTCGGCTATGCGTTTTACGGAGATCTAGATCGCCGAGTGAGGTCCAACGATCTTAGTGCTCAGAGTGGACCGGGACCCATTCAGTTGCAAATGAGCTTTTGAGCATTTTGAGTTAGTGTCGTGGATCGTTTGTATCCATTTAGTTCATAAGAAATAAAGTATCGCACAGTACTTCTCGAGTTGTGGTCACTCTATCAAGAGCTCTGCTGCTACGTCCCCCATGCCAGGCAGCTCCAAGGATTCTGGACTCATCACCATCTTATTTTGGGTTGATTACATGGTGGAGGCGCCGGGTACTAACAGGAACCCGAGACGAACTAATATCAACCCACAAGCGGCCTTATAGTTGACCACCATATCCCCCCTTAGTCCATAACAACCACCCGTCCCAACCAACAGGATCGCCACATGTCTCCATCGTCTTCTGTGTCGATACTTCCAATTTGAATGATGAGTTCGCGGGGATTCACAATCAATTCACAATCCTATTTTGCACAAAAAACGGTGGTGGCACAAGAGCCCCAACGATTCGAGGCAGATCGGATGAAAATTGGATGTTTATTTATGCATAGGGCCCAGGGAGGATCTCCTGGCGTTCCGTCGAGAGGAAGGGACGCACACAGGGGGCTGACTACCGAGGTTAGGGAGCTACCGAGGGATCGCCCCCTAAACTTTGGCCTAAGCGGCTACTCCAAAATTTTTCCGCTTGGAAAAATTTAGGGATCTATAGTCTGTAACAACCACCCATTTTAAGCAATATGATCGCTCCAATTTCCCTTCGGCTTCTTTGTCTACAGTTTTATCTATCAACTCAATAATCAGTCCGCGACGGACTCGCGGATGGAGACGGTGACAATTGAAGGTTGCTATTACCTTTCCCATTACCTTTACCATTACCATTACCCTTGCCATTACCATTACCCTTGCCATTACCATTACCCTTGCCATTACCATTACCCTTGCCATTACCATTACCCTTGCCATTACCATTACCGTTACCATTACCATTACCATTACCATCACCATCACCATTGTCGTTTTCAGAGGCGATTTTGCGGAGTATGTCGCCGAAGGCCCCCTCGATACCTTCGAACACTTTTAACATTCCGGGCGTTGAGGCGAGCCCTATAAAGTCGATGACGTATACGTGCTTGCGTTTCCCGTGCCAGCCTTTGACCCGCTTGATGGTGACGTTTTTCTTGACGGCATCGATGACGGTGTAGGAAAGGATGGCGACCGTGTCGTGCAGTGCTATCTCCAGGACGAGTTCGTTTGGATCATGCATCCTGTCCTTGAGCAGGAGCTGCACCCCCTTCTGATTTTGCCGCGTGCAGTCTAGACACGGATCCCGCTCCCTCGCTATAGTCACCTACGGGCCCATTGTTGAAAGTTAATTACGTCATTCGTCGTGCTTCCTGCGGGTCTATTATTGAAATTTTGTGTTTGTCGGATGGATTTAGATTGCATAGGTTAAATGGCGGAGCGTGATTGGTTGGCTTTGTTTTATCGCTGCTTTGTCGTGCTTTTGCATGTCAGGTGGAATGGACGACATACTGTCAGAAACTCGATGCCTTCAGCTTGTCGTAAATTCCGCTTGAAAAAGGTACGACAACCAGCAATAAGATATTGTCGACTAATCACGCTCCGCCATTCAACCTATGTTATCTATGCCCGCCCGACAAACGCAAAGAAATATTATATAAAATAATATTAAAGAATTATTGCTAGTTCTATAGTATCATGTGAAATATGCATATAATACACAGAATCCAACTGTAAATGGGAGAATTGGTGCCATGTTTTGGTCGATAACTTCTGAGCCCGGTGTATGCCGATTTTCGGTCACTTTTTCGATACATTTTTGATCTAAAATGGCGATGTAGAATATGTAATAATGCATATCCTCTTTGTGTACATCAGATGGCCGGGCCCCCGTGTATCGAATAAAATCGATTATGTATCGAACAAGTTACCCGGCGAAACACGGGAGTCTCGAAATTCGGGACCCGGAAAATGCATTCAAGTGGAGCCAGCTCTCCCATTTACATTACAACTCTGTGTACCTACTCTATGGAATACGTGCCATCCAGACCGACATTTTTCGGTTTGGTGAACGGAAAGTTTAGTCCTCTCCGTTCCGCTCCGGTCGTTTCTGTTCAGGAACTGAACCCTTCGTTAGCCGTAAATAAAAGATACGAATTTATGCAATCGGATACACGTTCTTCTGCAAAATTTAACGCAGAACTCGATTTGCGCAACGAACATTACTGAAACTAACACCTACATATGTTATTCGATTTATCTTGAACCTAAATTATTTAATCCTCCTGCTCATGGAAAAACCAAAGGTCTGCGCGAGTTAAATCGGGTGCCTTGTTGTAGAAAAAGAGAAAGGGATCGGAAGGAACCACTAAACTGGCCTCGGCTGCGTAGAGTTCAAGCAACCGATGAGCGCGGCATGAAACGGAAGTCCGTGGTCGGGAGGGTGGCGGGGTGTAGGAGGCCGGGCAGGGACAGGGACACTGTCCAAGTGTCCAGCCTCCGTCGGGCGGAGCGTACCAGCGTTCGACGGGCGGGCGTCGCGGCGTGGCACAGGGAGGGGCGTGGCGAAGAGAGCAGAGGGAGACTGCCTCTGGAAGCGGTCGGGGGGCCCATGCAGTGCGGCGCGCGGGAGAAACATTTTCGGCGCGAATTTCTGGTACGCTATCAGCTTTATTATAATGATTTAATTAATTCCTTCCAGGAGAATTTCAACGGTTGTGTGGAGTCGCCATCTTGTTTGTTTACTTGTAACCGTAAGCGCACAGCATCATCCCATTTTTCGCGATAAATGAAAAATCAGCCCTCAAATGGTCATACTATGTCTACATAGGCACTCTTAAGAAGCGTGTATCAGAATGCTTAAACTCGTACCTTTCTAATGGTTTGATTCAGTAAAAATAAAAAAAGGAGGACGGAAAGGAAGGATCTTGGGGCGGGACCCACCTCCATCTTGGAAATATCCTTCCTGGGTTTGAGGTAGCCTTTCTTGTGGAGTTTGTACGCGGTGTTGAGGAGGCACTGGTAGCTCATCTTGTAGCGCGGGTTCTCCGGGGGGCTCCCCTTGTCGATGGTGACGTGCTTGGCGATGATCTTGATGAGGCAGAGGATGGCCGGCGCATTGTCTTGGGTCATGAGCATCCTCAAGATGAATCCCTTATACTTATCGTCCATATTCTCAGGCACCGCGTACTTCGACGGTGGGAGGAACCTAAAGCAAGTCCCAATCCAACTCATCCAGATTACCAGAGACCAACAGGGCCCCCCCATTCCTATTTTGGCAATGGTGGCAGCTTTTACATTCGGGACTCCAACATTCAACTGTTAACTTACCTACTAGGTGGATGCCTAGCAACGTGTTAAGTATTTCGTTTTGCAAACCGTTCATATTGTTTTATAGATTGGTAAACTTGTTTGCCTCATGACCCGAAGTTCATCATCCACCTAGTGGGCAACATGCATGATTGTTGCTCGCATAATATATAATTATCCGCAAGGAAGTGTTGAATCTCCAAAAGTAAAAGTTTCTACCTGTCGCCAAGAGGCCAATGAGTGAATTGACGCCAGAGACAAAGAGAGACCGTCTAGCTTATTGGCCACAGGTAGAAACTTTTATTTTCGGGGATTCGGTACTTCCGAATGAACAATTATATGAGACGATGAGCTTCGGGTGACGTCATGAACCAAACAAGTTCACTGAACATCGGTTTTTTTTGGCAATATAAAAAACTCAACACATTGCTGAGCATCCACCTAGTAGGTAGGTCAACAGTTGGATGATGGAGTCCCAGTAGTAAAAGCTTCTACCATTGCCAAGATACCAATGGAGAGTCTCTCTTTTTTCTCTAAACGTTGGAGTACGTGTATAGCGAGAGTATAGACAGGAGTGAAACTCCGAAAATCCATTAGGCCCTCACCGATGCCTCTCCGAATAAAATTAGGGTCCAAAAGGGCAGCCGACCTATGAATTCAGTGTTATTATTATAGTTGTTACGACTCGGCATTTCGACGGTGTAAGTCGGCAATCGCAAAACTCGGTTTGCGACGTCGCAGACTTCCTGTAATACTTTATTTTTTAAACGGAAAACTACTCAACCGCAATTCTATCAAACTGCAGTGATTTTTCTTCTCCGTGCGAAGAAAATTCTGCAAAAACTTCAAAACATTATGCCAATTTGTTCTCCTTTAAAAAATAACATAGAAGCGGAGATTTTCAGACACGACAAACGAGATATGTGATTGCGGACATAGATTTGTAATGCAGGTATTTGACTCAGGTTTTGCACAAATTTACTCATTTTTGCGGAAGAACGCGCATTTATGAACATTCTCGGCCATCTTGGCGTGAATTGAAATCTGAAGATTGGCAGTGAAATACTGTGTGTTAGAAGGCCAGCTACCCTTTTGAGCCCTAAAGCCCTCCATAAAGCGAGCTGTCCATACTGTCGCTGCACAGGTACTCTACGAAATGTTGTACTACCAATGTGAGTACTCACGTGAGCGGTTAGAGGGGAAATGAAGTAATCCTATTGCTTGAAACCGGTGATGGTTACAAGATAAAGGGGAATGCATACGATGGCTGTCGTGATAGCAGAGAGAGCCGCCGTAACTTTCAAATTTTCGCAATCGAGTTTCTTTCAAAATTCGTCTAATCTCTATCAGATGAAATCATTGAAACAGCTAAAACACCAAATTTGCCTTACTTATTTGTATAAAAACGAGACTTTTGAGAAAACTGTGGCTAATAGCTCAAAAGTTGACGTCGTTTTGGATGAAACATGAGGAATTATTACGCCAGAGAGCCAATGAGAGGAGTAACTTTAAGTGAAATAGTGCCCTTTTTTGCCAATTTCGAGCCTGAAAATTTGATTTTCGCACAGCCAAAACGCAACCGCTTAAGAACGATTGCCATGCCGAACACTACTAGCCTGTATTAAAAAATGAATAATACATTTTCTATGGAGTTTTATTTTATATATTTTAATCCATTTTATTTTTTTTTATCATATTTGTATGTATTTTCTCAAAACTTCAGTTTTACACTCACGGTTTTTTACGCTGAATGAACTAAATGATGAACTAACTTTAGGATTTCTCGTGGATTGCCGATCGTTCGTCTGTTACTTACCTCCTTTATCCTTTGCAACCGCCCTTTTCCATCAATAGGGACGCTCCATCGTCCCATCTTCCTCTTTGTCTATAGTTTTGTCTACAAATTTCAATAATCCTTCCCAAAGCTGCTTTATCTTGTTGCCGGAAAATCTGTCCAAACGTCGAGTTTCGATTCCGATATTAACGGAGATATTGGCTGCCGTTTTAGCCCATAGGAGCTCCCTGACCTATCCTCAAAAATTACCGACATGTCCAGATAGACCAGAGACTCTCTACTGGCCTCTTGGTGACAGGTGGTTTTCATTTTCGGGGATTCAACACTTCGATGTATCGATCATGGACCTTGTAAGGGAGCAACAGTCATCATACCTGCTAGGTGGATGATGAGCTTTAGGTAACGTAATAGCGCTGCCTCCATTCGTCACAATGGCGTCAAAATGGAAGCTCAAAGTGAATCGATTTCAACGATAACTGGCTCAAAGTCGGGACTTGACGCGATTGATGAGTGTTGCAACTCAAAGTAGAGCGGCGCGACTCTTTTTTGATCAACAATCGCGAACAGATCGTATTTATCGATCCCCTTTGAGCTTCCATTTTGACGTCATTTTGACGAGTGGACACAGGGCTAATGAGCCGAATCAGTCTGCGCCACTTCGGTGTGTCGGCGAAATGAAACACTCAACACGTTGTTCATGATCCACCTAGCATAGGTAAGTCAACAGTTGAATGTTGGAGTCCCGGAAGTAAAAGCTTCCACCATCGCCAAGATAGCAACAGAGGGTCTCTTGTCTCTGGACATGTCCGTGCTCTCCCCATATAGGTACTCTGATCAAAACACGACTCTGCGAATAGCAGAACAAAGTCATCACTAACCCATTGGTAAAGTTTGGCCGAGCATCAGAACTCAAAGGGACCCCCCCACCATTTTTTCCCATTGGTCAATGATGAGAGTGACAGGTACGTACCGTTCTAAGTAGGGGCGTATGTAGTTCCACTCGAGAAGAGCGCGGACACGATCCACGGTGGTCCAGTGGACCGTCGCTGCCATGAATCCGCGGAGGGCCGCGTTCCTTGCCGACGCGAGGGTCTCCTTCGACGGGACCCGGCTCCAGACCGCCCCGTAGACGGTGCTCAAGGCCGACGTGCCCATCTGCACGTACTGGTTCTTCCCGAGGGACCTCGCGCGCTTCAATGCGGCCTCGCCCCATTGCGTCCCGGCAGTGCGCCTGTAGAGATTTCGCCCGAGGCTGTCGACTGAAGAAAGGCCTTGCTTGATCACGTTCAGGGCGCGCGTCCTCAGGCGAAGCCCCGAACGCTTTTTCCTTGAGTGCCCTTGTTTTGAAGTCGCTGAGAAGTAGGTTTCTGATCCCTTCGAAGAGTTCCCTGCATTCTTCGGTGGACTCCTCGATGGAGCCTGTTTGCCGAGGTCGCCGCCCGAACTACCCGGATGCTCTCCTTGTACTAGTTTAATTCGTGAATACGCGGAATAAGGGGGTTGTACTGGGATGTCCCTTGTCCCTTGATTCTTCGGTGATTCCGTTATTGGAATATCCCTTGCTCCTGGATTCTTCGGTGAACTAAATGTAGAACTCGCTGAGTAGAAGGTTGCTGGACTGCTAGCAGAAGAGCGCGATTTTGGAGAGTCGGAGACGCTCTTTCGTGGATTGCCCAATCCTTTTGGACTGCGAACCTCGAGGCGAGAATCTGAGCTCGTTGAAAAGTTTGTGGCTGGACTCTTGGAAACGTTAGCTTCTTTACTATCCGTGGAGATTTTTTTTGAAATTTCTGAGAGGTTCGTTCCTGGATCGTTCGAGTAGTTAGTTCTTGAGTTCTTAAAGAAGTTCACTCCTACGTTCTCTGAAAGGGGAGCTCCTGTACTCTTACGAGAGTGTTTTCTCGGATTCTCCAAGCCTGAAAGCCTAGTTGTTTTGCTCGAGTTAGTACCTGCATTCTCAGTGACGGTCGTTTCGCGACTCGTCTTATTCTTAGTTCTTAAACTTCCTGAGGTTTTAGCCCCTGAACATTCTGGAAGGTTAGCTCTTGTACTCTCTGAAGAATATTTTGTTCCTGAATTCTCTGCGAAGTTCGTTCCTGGAATCCCTGTAGAGTTAACTTTTGGTTCCCGCACGATGTTAACTTTTAGGCTTGCTGGAAAATAAGTTTCTTTATCATTTAATGTGTTCGTAATGGGCACTTCCTTTGTTTCTGGACTCTTCGTTGCCCCAGCTCTTGAATTCCCTGAAAAATTTGATCTTGGACTCTTTGAAAAAGTTGCCTCTACTATCTTCTTATATTTACTTGCTGAACTCTCTGAAAAGTCAGCTTCTAAAGTATGTGATACGGTAGTTTTTGAACTCTCTGGAAACGCAGTCTTTAAACTTTCTGCGGAGTTAACTTTTGGCATATCTAAGAATTGAACTTCTAAACTCTCTGATAATTCGTTATCTGAGCTCTCTACATATCTAGTATCACTACCCTCTGCCAAGTTAGTTCTTGAATTCTGCGACAAATTGGCTTTTGGACTTATCAGAATGGTAGTTTTTGAACTTCCAAAAAATTCAGTCTCTGGTCGCACGTTGAGTATAAAGTAGCCTGTCCGAGTAGTTGTCGATCTTTGCGTTCGATGGCTCGACTTTTGGGCTATAAATAAGCTTGACTTTTTGATATCCGAAAAGCTTGAATCCTCAGTCGCCTTCGGTGGTAATTCAAGCTCAGGTTCAAAGACTTTCCCTTTATTCTGATTTAACAAGAGAGAACGCTTAGAGCGATGAAAAACTGTCATTTTTAGTTGTTTATTTAGAGGGGTATATCTTCCCGCGGGGTGTTTCTCTTTAAGACTAATCGATAATGATTGAGAAACCTGATCGAAGTCACTCCTAGTAGTATCCTGTAGTTGATTCGCGTCTACGAGCTTCTTCCTTCTTTCCCGCTTCGTCACTTGAGCGGTTTTCAGAGGAAGGGGGTACGCAACTTGTTGATTGTGACATTTTTCATCAGGGATAGCGTGGACAGTAGCACTTGCGTTGTCTTGTTCGTCTTCATTTATAACCAACGCTTCCGAGCTGGACGCATCCTGAAATTGAAGTAGAATTGGATAGCTCTTATTCACATCTTGACGGTCAATGACCCAAACGACGTATCTCGTTTGCAGTGTTTAAAAATCCTCACTCCTATTTTACTTTTTCAAGGAGAACAAATCAACTTCATCCCTTCAGAATCTACCTTGCACAGAGAAAAAAAGTCACAAGAATCTAACTCACGTCGAGCGCTTCTCCGTTTCAAAAGTAAATCGTGACAGGGAGACTGCAACGTTGCAAACCGAGATACGTGGTTTCGGCGTTTCGCCGGTGGTTTATATACCACATATCGATGGCCAAAATACGAGAATACGTATCTCCGAAAGCGACGATTCAGTCTTCCGTCATGGGTACTTTATTTTATCTTCGGAACACTAATCAACGCGATTTCTTGAAAACTTCCTTGCTTTTTCTTCTCCGTCAGCAGAATTTATGCAGGTTGACTGAACATACGTCTGCAGACACATTTTAGCGAAAATGCGTGTTTATCTATCATTCCGAGGCTTTTTTGACACCAAGCGCATCGTCTAACTGAAATGAGCTTTCGATATGTTATCAAGGAGGCTTTAAGGCACATTTTAACCCTATTTTGGTTTTAGGTAGATGATGCGCTCATAGTTAAAAAAAAACGTTTTCAAAAGTCGACTTTTAAGGGGCATCCGCAAAAATCCTAGGGAATTACGTCGGTAGGGTTTTTTTTGCTACAATTAAAGAAAATCTCCCTGTAAGAGTTTAACAAGGCTTGATAACTGCCCTCAATAATATACGTAGCGTGCGTACAGTTAGAGAGACGTGTTTCTCTAAGAGTTTTGCGGATGCCCCTTAAAAGTCGACTTTTGAAAAAGTTTTTTTTTAAACTATGAGCGCATCATCTAACTAAAACCAAACCAGGGTTACAATGTGCCCTAAAGCCTCCTTGATAACACATCAAAAGCTCGTTATAGTTAGACGATGCACTGAGTGTCAAAAAAGCCTCGAAGTGATAGAAAAACACGCATTATCACTAAAATGCGCCTGTAGACGTATGTTCAGGCAACCGTTTGACACGGATCCAGTGACCTATAGGCCAAATCATGATTATTTCCGTAAACTAAATTGAGTCAACTTAAAAAACCCGCATAGATTCTGGGGGAGGGGGGGGCGGCGGGCAAAAAAGGCCCTTATCGATACCGCTCCTTTTAAGCCATAAAGTTGACTTGTTCTTCTTCGAAAAAATAAAAAAAAAAGGAGCGGAAATTTTGAAACACCGTTACGTGGTCACACAGCTGTACACAGGAACACAGGCACGCGGTCTCTCACTTTCGACACACAATCTCTATATTTCTACGTGTGACAGGATCTGCGAGAAGGGACCTTTCTTCCAAAAATGTAAAATTGAGTATTGGCACTACTGCATTGAAGAAGAAAATCTTGACATTTGTTTGACACACAAGTTTGACTCTGAAAGTTCAAAAATAAATGGAGGATGTGGCGTCTTAAATTTTCATGACATTCACGCAGAAGAAGAGTTCAGACATTTAAACTCAAAATCGTCAATTTTGACCTTTTCCTCCTAACTCGGATCTCCTGGACGATTTTCTCTCGGAAGATATATAAGGTCCTTTTCACAGATCCAGTCGCATATTCTAATGAGCATATCTATGTCGCATACGACAGGAGGCTGAAAATCACCTCGTTGGATAGGATTTTGCCTGCATTTCAATCAATGGGCGTAGCACCAAGGAATGGAATGAATAAATAAATATGATAGGGAAGGAGATGCCTTAACTGCGAATATGACGTAAAAGTGAATCACATTTCATCGGAAAAATTCGCTTCACAGTGACTTCAGGTGTAAAAATGAAGTTTTAGTCGTCTCGAGTAAAGCTTCACTCCGGGTATATTTTGTGGGAAAAAATGAGTTCAGAAGCCCTTTTTTGGCCTCCAGATCCGAGCTTACCTACCTATCTGCGTCATAAGCTACTGAGTAGTTTTTCAAATGTGTATGCGATCGATTACGGGAAAAGAGACTTCAGCCCAAGGAGGCAATATTGTAGTGAAACAGGTTTTGTAGAATCCCTTTATACCCAGAGTTACGACATCTCAATTCTGGTCGGGCTTGGTTGGGGTCAGAGACAACTGGAAGTGGCCTAAAAAAAAAATCCAATTCTAATTGGTTCTCGGTCATGGAGCAGAGACAAGAGACCCTCCACTGGCCTCCTAACGACAGGTGGAAGATTTTACTTTCGGGGATTCAACAGTTCCTTATGGACAATTATTAGGGACGCCAGTCATCACCTCAATTTCGGCTGTTGACCTACCTACATGGTCGATGATGAGCTTCGGGTGACGTCATGAGCCAAACAAGTCTCGCAAACTTCGGCCATTTTCGACTTGTTTGCAAAACGAAACTGCCAACACGTTGTTAAACATCAACCATGTAGGTAAGTCAACAGTAGAATGCTGAAGTCCCGAAAGTAAAAGCTTCCACAATGGCCAAGATACTAGTGGAGGGTCTCTTGTCTCTGTCATGGAGTCACAAAAGAGTGCACCAAGATGGCGGTGGCTCGAATGTGAACATAAATAATGAAAATATAACCTATTTGTGATTTATCAAGAGTAAATTGTTGTTCTCATCGCACCAAAATGAAAATAGATTCAGAAATTATCCACAAATCATTTTCATTTTATTTTATTGCAATTTCCTTGGTTAGGTTTTGATCAGTTTTGTCGATGTTGTTGTTTTTGGATGACAGACATCGCAGGATTCCTTATTCTTATCCCTCAATATCGTCCGTTTGGGTGCACACTTTTGTGGCACCATGGCCAGCCCAGGCCAGTTGATAATCGAGATGTCTTAACTCTGGGTATAAAGGGACTCTAGGGTTTTGCACAGCTAGACGGGTCCTAAAATCGACTTTCGACAGGACTTTAACAAATAATTCGCTTAAGCAGGCGCTAATGCACTCTTGCGCCTAAAAAGAGCGCCGAGTCGCATTATAATTTGACAATTTCTCGCATTAACATAATCGATTTGAATTTTAGATTGCTGTTATCGCGAGCAACTGCGTTATCATTTAATATTGGTACATCTGCGGTCGTCTGTGCGGCGACCAGTAGAGCGTGTGGCTTACCGCGTCAAATTGAAATCGCTGATAATTTTCACGATTTGATTTGAACGGCATTTCAGTTTTCCTAATATCATAACCAATCTTTTCGGCAGCTCTTGAACGCCGAGAGGTAGAAAGCTCGTTTCTTTACTTTCTGCAAAGTTTTACTAATTGCGCCGAACGGTTAACGCAGTAAACCAGGACACGCTACATGTGGAAATTCGTAGCATGGACCACATTCTCTGCATGATTGCGTTCGCAGTAAGAACTTAATCAGCTGTTAGACATACGCAGCATGACTTCCTGTTTGATCGTCATTCAATAAGAGCAGTTTCATTTATCTCTCATGAGTACAGTTTCATTTTTGTTAGCCATTATCATTTCCCATTTTCCTTTTATTCCCGCTGTACTTAGCAATGTGTTTGTGTAAGCAGCGTGCCTCTAGAACACCACCAGGGATGTCCCTTTCCAATTTTCCTTTCATTTTTCAATGCAGAAAATCAGCAAGTACTAAACAATGGTTCTTTCTCGATTTTGTTTTTTTACACCACCATTCCCTGGTTCGGTCCGGTCCGTCGGTGGGACGTTCTTTGCCCCAACATTTTTTTAAAACACACCTGTTTGCTTCAAATACCAATAAATCCATTTTGAGTTTTTGTGGATGAGCTCGCGCCTTCTCAAAAGGAGACTTAATGCCATCAACGCTCGAATTCAGGTTATGAATACTAGAGCGTAGAGAAGTGGTCTGTACAGATTTCTGGACTTAAAGCACCCACGTGATGATGTCCAACGGAACCGGAGTTATGGCAGTTTGAGCTTATTGTAATTCCAAGACCGTGGTTTTGAGGAAAAGCTTTTACAAATTTTAGTTTGCCATGTCCAGGGTCAATAATTATTGGGATCAAACACAACTCTACGCCCTAGGTTTTGTCATGGAAACGAATTAAAACGACCGCATTGCATCTTTCAAAACCCTGGAGCCATTTTTCCGTCAAAATCCTAAAATCTGATTTTTCGACCCGACCCAAAGAAAAATTGCTCTACTGAAAATGTTACTCTCGTGAATTATGGCCCCTTTTCCTTATACGGCCAAAATTTAGGGCGTTCTTTGTCCCGCAATTTTCAAAGAATATTAAGAATATCTATGCTCTGAATATCAATAGCTTGATTTTTAATTTATATTGCCTGAAAATCTTTAACTTTCGAAAAATCGCGTTACACCGCGGCAAGGCGTGCTTTGCGATAAACTATCGATTCTTTACCACAGCCTCTAATCGGGAAATATCGACAACTGATCATTCACGCCTCGCCACTGCGTTATGTAATGCAGCACCTCACTCCTCCTACCTTGGAAATATAAAAAGTAATCTCAAATAATGAGATATGTATGATTTAAAAAAAGACAAATAAATCGATAAAGCTTGTATTCGTGGAGAGAATGATAAAAGTGTCAGATACAAGAGCTAAAGTACCAGTTTGTATAAATGTAAAGGAAATAACTGAAAATTGTTCAGAAATTATTTTAGTTCAAATAAAATTTAATAATTCTTACCCCAATAATGTGGGCTCGGGTAACCTCCCCTCTCCCATTCAAAGTACATATTCTATGAAGGGCCCTAAAAATTTAGGAGAGTAGAAACTTACCGTTTGACTATATACAGCTGACACCACTGCGATGACTACAAGCCAGAACATTATACTGCGCGACCGAATGAAATAAAACACGTGTCAAACAACGGCTCCAGTTTTCGTAACGCGAAAGATCCATCTCAGACACAACTCACAATTTTTCCACTCACGCAACGCGGCTCTTCGAAATTGACGACAAACGAGTGCGAAAGTATATGGAAAAATAAGTGCTCGGACGAAAATACAGCAAAGGCAGATAGTACAAAAACCGAAAAAAAACAGCTCACATAGCGGTGAACACAAAGGCATATGCACTCAGGCAGGCGTGCGTACGGTTGGACGAAACCGCCGTAAGCAAAAAACACTGAAGCATAAAAATGTGACTGAAAAAACTGTCGGCTTTATCAAACGCAGCGAGTCGAACATGTTTTAAATGACGACACAGCCGAGGCTAGGAGGGCCGCGAACTCAACCGCAATTCAAAACCGCATCTAGCACCGAAACCATCGGCGTTTTTAGAAGACTGAACGTAACTGCATTGTTGAAAAACAGTTACGTTCCGTAACTGTATTTCAACATTGTAAAATTTCCACTCGCTAATAAATAAAAACTTGCACAAATATGTTCTTGTCAAAATCGAACCGTCAGAGTCAATTTTTCAACCATGGAAATTTCCTGAAAATGGGACAGTGGCAAGCAGAGACTAGAGTCCCTTTCTACTGATTGTGAGAGTAAATAAAACAGTGCGCATCCATTTCTGATTGATTCCTATATTTTAGGCCTTCACAGTGTCACACATGGGAATAAAGATTACATTTTCACCAATTGCACGGATTATAAACTTCAATGGACCGGGACATTGGGGATACGGCAAGAAACAAATGGAATGAGAGAGGAAACGATGATAGGACTTCGGGAGTGGGTCGATCAAAGATTACAAAAAACTTCCGATTTGTGTAATCTGTATTTCCGTTTCTGACATCCATAAGCCGCGTTGTCTCAACTCTCTCTATAAAAGGACTTTAGCTGAGACATGAGACCGTCCAGGCGTCCACTGGTCTCCTGGCGACAGGTGGAAGCTTTTACTCTTAGGGATTCAACATTTCCCTATGGACAATTATAAGGGGGCTACAGTCAGGGCCGGATTAGGGGGATGGCCACATGGGCCGCGGCCCATGGCGGCAAATCTATAGGGGGCGGCAAATTTTGCAATTTTTTTAAATGTAGGTATAAAAAAAATCGGATTTAGAAAAAAAAATTACAAACGAGGAAAGGCGTCAAAATCTCTCATTTCCTGAGAGTGTAGTAATTTCTAATTTTGTCGTCTCTCAGTGATACAAGAGACAGCACCCTAAATAAGTCGAGTTACGAGAGAAAGCAAACACGCAATCTGGCCTGGAACGGCGTGACTTAGAGAGAAATGATAACGAGGACTTTAGATGAAAAGGAGAAGCCCTCGGCGCGGCGATCGGCATGTAACACATATTAGCGCCTACAAGACTGCACGAATACTTCACGCATTGCATCAAACACAGTGCGGTCATTGCGGTCAGCGTGAAACGGATAGCGCCTACAAGAATGCATGAATACCTCACGCATTGCGGCAAACACAGTGCGGTCAGCGTGAAACGCATAGCGCCTACAAGCCTGCGTGAATACTTCACGCATTGCGTCCAACACGGTGCGGTCTGCGCGGCGCGGCGGCGGAAGTTAAAATTATTAAACCACATTTATGTTTGTTCTTTCATAATTTTTTCGTTCATTTCTTATGAATGAAAGGCCTAGTCCACACAGAGATAGGTTGACGAAAATTAACTTTCCCGCAAAGTTCCGTGAACTTTTGCTAGTAGTGTTGACAGGGTTTTCCCAAAAAATGTGTTCAACACGAGTAAATGTGTCTTATGCACCCCTACCCCGCTCGCACGTTCATTTCATGGTTTTTATCGAGTTTCAAAAGGAATGAGAAGGGGGTGGCAAAATATAGGCGGCCCATGGGCGGCAAGCTGGCGAATCCGGCCCTGGCTACAGTCATCACCCTTTGTTCGGCTGTTGACCTACCCAATAGGTGAATGATGAGCTTCGGGTGACGTCATGAGCCAAAGACATCTCCCAAACTTTGGTTGTTTGCAAAACGAAACTCCCAACACGTTGTTAACCACCCCCATACTAGGTACACCTAGGTCAACAGTTGAATGCTGAAGTCTCGAAAGTAGAAGGTTCCACCATATCCAAGACATCAGTGGAGGGTATCTTGTCTCTGGTGACAAGGAAGTTTTGCAGGGTTATAATGCAATTTACCCAACGTAAACTTTCGTGGAAAACCCGACAAATTTCTGAAAAAATTCAAAAAATAATTTTAAAGGGATGAAATCTAATCAAAATTTGACCAATCCAAAGCCGGCAGTCGAGATTGCGTTAAAGGCAATGCTTAAAGCTAAGATCAGCCAATCAGCAAACGCTAGTTCGCTTGGCAACGTCACTAAAGTCCGTTAAAAATATCCTTCCAAACGGGTCCCATTTTCGGCATTTTTAATTCGGGGTTACTTGATTGCTATGGCTAAAAAAAAAATCTGAAAAAAATTCCTAAAAGGTTAGTTCACTCCGACTCCGTACTCCCAGAAAATTATTTCGTCAGAAAAAAAGGGGGAAAAGGTGGGTTCCACTGACTCACAAATTCCTCGAAAACCATCATGCAAACTGTTTTCAATCTCTTTCACACACGATTCCAGTTATTCAAGCCGTATTTTTCTGTATCGGTTAATGAAGAAAAAAATAGTAAATAGCGAAACATTTCATGTGTAGTGAATGATCATGATTCACGAGATTCTTTCTACGTACATCGAAGTTGTTGGTTTTCTTACATCTTTCTGGCAACACCGGGTCACCGAAAACGAAGAAAAAAGTGTCTGTACACGGCCGCGGGAAGTTCGAAAACGTGTGGTACAGACCGTTAAAGTGTGAATTTCAGACTTTTTTTAGTGTACTTGCCGTGATTTTTTTGTGCTTTTACGACTATCTGTATTTTTTGTGTGCAGCCGATCCACTTTTTACATTTCTATCGATTTCTCATCAAAATTTCACTACGGCTGTAAATTCTATCTGTATTTTATGTGTGCAGCCGATCCTATTTTTAAATTTCTATCGATTTCTCATCAAAATTTCACTACGGCTGTAAATTCTATCTGTATTTTATGTGTGCAGCCGATCCTCTTTTTTAAATTTCTATCGATTTCTCATCAAAATTTCACTATGGATGGAAGAAAACTAGGAAACTCCTCAATTCGATGTTGATGCAGTGATTACTGAACTATAACTAATTCAAAATTGAATACAAGGAACGGTTGAAATCGTGTACCTTCTGCATCAGAAAAAATTGAAATTTAAAGAAGATTTCAAATCTTGGAATTTAACTCAATAAAAATTTTAAAAATAAATTTCAGATTCCTTGTGATTACAATTTTCAAGTATCTACTTACTATCAATTATTAATCTAATCATAAATTATTTTTAAAATCCTCTCTATTCTGACGAAATCATTTTTAAGACGCTCGATTGACGGGGTGAGGTAGGGGAGCAAGACGGCCGATGGGCAGGAGTGAGGAAGGGGAGTTCAAAGGTCAGAGTTTTAATACAGTGGGTCTTTACTTTCAGAGGCCTTTGTTTATAGTCATTGATAGGTGTATGGCCCTGTCTAGGTCGACTTCCAAAAAAGGAATCAAAATTCAGAGTAAGGAGGAATTCATCAAGAATATTGTTTGGCGAGAAATTTTTCTATGAAACATCGTTGTTCATTAACCGCCGACGGGCGATTTCGACGAACTCGCTGGCCGCGAAGCGCTCCGAAGGATGGGCCGCGTAGCGGCCAGGGGGCAAAGTCCCCTAGTTTAATATGAATTAACATTGTAAATCATCTATCTATACTATAAGCTCGGAGACCTCTTAATTTTGCATAACTGTTAACGTGTAGTTCCAGCGTTCCACCGGACCGATTTTTATGATTTTTGCGGCTATCGATGGGCAATTGTCTCTAGATCAGCCCGCAC
Source organism: Bemisia tabaci (assembly GCF_918797505.1). Lineage (NCBI taxonomy): Eukaryota > Metazoa > Arthropoda > Insecta > Hemiptera > Aleyrodidae > Bemisia > Bemisia tabaci. The sequence continues at coordinate 15,716,989 of NC_092801.1, read as the reverse complement.
TATTCAGATTTTCAAAATATGACCCAGGTTTTTTTTTTTTTATATTACGTGGTAAAGTTGCGCATTCTCCCATTTAAGCAATGTAAAGTTATACTTTTTGTCATAGTTCGTTTGAGCGTTCTACTGGGCCGATTTCCGTGATTTTTGCAGTAATCGACCGGTAATAGGCCCTGAATGAGCCCGCTGCAGTTAGATTTTGGAAATATGACCCAGGTTTTTTCATATTAGAGGAGACTAGAAAGCTTAAAAAGGGGGGCAACTTTTGAAATTCCCGCCAATAAAAAATGGCGGGAATTTCAAATTTAGCGGAAAATTGAACTAAGCGGGAAATGTTGAATCTTGGTCTGTTAGTAGGGTAAGGTAGGTGAATGGAAGGTATGCTCCTTTGGCACAGACTATCCAAAAGCGATGAAACGCTTTGTACCGTTTCGTTTTAGGCTCGGCGAGAAGTTTGAAATTAATGCCGATTTTTTTATTCGATTTTTATTGGTTCAATCGCTTCCGGCAAGAGGAAGATTGGACAAATGAGAGTCGAGTATGAAAATCTTTTCATTTTTTTGGTCGTCCTTTTGTCAACGCCGGCCTAAGAGACTGCGGAGCGCCCTCTGTGGAATGGGCCGCGTAGCGGCCAGGGGGCATAGCTCCCTAGCACTCGATAATATAAAATCACAAGAATGACGCGTAACACCCAACGCCTAAGGCACGAAGGGCGTTGGACTGCGAAGCGGTCAGAGGGCGCACCCCCCCCCCCCCCCACGTAGAAGTGAAAATGAATGCAACCTATACTTGGTTTATGTAAGCCGGTAAGCGCTAAGCAACTATGCAACCACCCGAGCGTGGCATAGTATCATTCGAGATTGAAGGCGAACTTAATGCGCCAACTTACGGAAGTCAATTCCTGCAGCGGCTAAAGTTGCTGGATTCCTAGAAAGCGTACTCTATGTTATAAAATACTACGAGTAACGCGTCACGCACAACGCCTGAGGTGCGAAGCGCTCTTAGGGACTGGCCCGCGAAGCGGTCAAGGAGCGTAACCCCCTCCTAAGGGGGTACTAAATTAAATAAATTTAATAATAGAAATGTGGCAACAGAGTCATCTTTTTTGTTCTCAAGTTTAAGGTAGATATGTAAAAATCTAGGAATTAAATCTGAATCTAGTCTTCAAAATGTCTGTTTATGTGGTAATTTTTCCAGAGGAAAGTATTAATTGAGTATGTTTCAAAGAATATTTTTGGAGAGTTCAAAGTATATAAGTCAGGCGGGATTCCACGAATCAGTCGTGGTCGTTTTTCCAGCGATGAAATGAAATGTTGCGGAGTTTTTAAAACGGAAAAGAGCACGCAAGCCGATACACGCGGTATTATTTTTTTGTGAATCTGCACGTAGCCAAATCTCCAGAAATTAAACATATTTTACCCTACCCTAACCCGGCCATTTTGGGCTTTGAAAGGGCAGCACGCATGTGTAATAGCCAAGAACTCGTGACGCATAGATGGCCCGAGTCGCTAAAGGGGGGGGGACACTTATATAGAGTGAAATTGCACACGTAGAGCTGCCATTTCCAAAAATTAAAAAAGAGGACAGGCGGTGCCAAAAGCGAGGACAAAAAGAGGACATATACGTCGAAAAAGGACATTTTTCTAATTAAAAGAGGACACCCTCACGCCACTCATACGTCGGCTTCAAATTTTTGCACTTTTTCCCTTTTTTTCTCTCTCGTATACGGAAAAAAAAAAACTTCGTGCGTGGGACCCGAAGTTTAGATCATATTTTCCATGGAATTTTCCATACATTCTCCTTGATCGAGCGATTTATCTCGCTTGACATAAGGCAATGGAGAACTTGTTTTGATTGTCTGGAAGTCCAACTTCAAATTCTGTTTTCGTAAGGTGTTTCATTTTTCCGAACTTCTTCAAACAATTCAAACGAACTTTTCCATGCGTATCACTTTTAAGGATTCTTTCCACGTTACTTCCATTATTTTTTAACATCAAGCTGTTTTATAAAACTGAAGGATCGTTCTACACGGAGAAAAAAACCTCGTGCGTGCCGACCCGAAGTTTAGGTCATATGGATCTCTGAAGTTTTCAGATTGAGCATATGAACACTTTAGATCTAGATGTCGAGGTTCGGATCACACATCTGAAACTTCAGTTCTTACATCTGAAGTACTTCAGATGTAAGAACCGAAGTTTTTCGGATGTGCGAACCCAAGTTCTTCGGGTGTGAAAACCGAAGTACTTCAGACGTAAGAACTGAAGTTTCAGATATGTGATCCAAACTTCAGCAGCTGGACTTTAAGTTTTCGGATGCTCAATCCGAAAACATCAGAGATATATATGACCTAAACTTCGGGTCCCAGGTCCCACGCACGAAGTTTATTTCTCAATGTACGAGAGAGAAAAAAAAGGGAAAAAGTGCGAAAATTTGAAGCCGACGTATGAGTCAGTGACGTGAGGGTGTCCTTTTTTAATTAGAAAAATGTCCTCTTTCGACGAATAAATGTCCTCTTTTTGTCCTCGCTTTTGGCACCGCCTGTCCTCTTTTTAAATTTTTGGAAATAGCAACTCTACTTGTGCAATTTCACTGTATATAAGTGTTTTTTTTTTCCTTTAGCGACTCGGGCCATCTATGAGTTACGAGTTCTTGGCAATTACACATGCGTGCTGCCCTTTCAAAGCCCAAAATGGCCGGGTTATAGGGTAGGGTAAAATATGTTTAATTTCTGGAGATTTGGCTACGTGCAGATTCACAAAAAAATAATACTGCGTGTCTCGGCTTGCGTGCTCTTTTTCGTTTTAAAAACTCCGCATCATTTCATTTCATCGCTGGAAAACCAACCACGATTGATTCGTGGAATCCCGCCTGACTTACTTTGAACCCTCCAAAAATATTCTTTGAAACATACTCAATTAATACTTTCCTCTGGAAAAATCACCACATAAACAGACATTTTGAAGACTAGATTCAGATTTAATTCCTAGATTTTTACATACCTACCTCTATAACTTGAGAACTATTAATACTACTCAGTTGCCGCATTTCTATTATTAAATTTAGTACTTGACTTCCAACAATTTACACCATTTACAACGTTGACCTCCTAAAATCCGGCTACAAAATCATGCAAAAGCTCCATTGCGAATTGTTTATGACAGATTGATGGCATGTTGAGTAAAGAAGCTCAAAACTCAAGAAGGAAAGAGGTTAACTCAAAAGTTGTGAAACTTACGGAAAGCGGAGAATCTGGACGTGAAGCCGGGGTGCGAGAACGACTTGAGGAAAGTATGGCTCTGCTCAAGCCTCTGGGCGGTAAGGTACTCAAGCGAGACGGGATCTACGGCGTCGAGGCCGCAGGAAACCGGAAACAACCGCCGCATTTCCGTTTCCGGTCGCTCGTCCCCACTTCCGGTTGCTGCGGGCAGCAGCACTTGGTTGTACCAGAACTGCGACCCTACCGCGGGAGGTCCACGCGGCTCTGGCGACGCCCTGTGGGTTGCGTTTTCCTCGAACGAAGGCGCTCGCGTTTTGCAGGTTGCGTTCTCCTCGAATGAAGGCGCTCGCGTCTTGCGGGTTGCGGTCTCCGCGAATGAAGGCGACTCCCCCAGCGCCTCCTCCTTGCCCTTCGTGTCCAGGTCTCCGTAGAGCTTGAGGAAGAACTGCCGGTGCGTGGAGGGCTGTTTCAGTCGTTTCCCGGGTTTCTTTCTTTCCGGGTCTGATTTTGTGATCGCTTCCGGTTCCGCCCTAGGAAGTGAAGTTAAGTCTCCGTAGAGTTTCAGGAAAAATTTATCGCGGTTTGAAGGATGGCGGTGGGTTTTATGGCTTTCTGTAGCCATATCATCTGTCGGCTCAGTGGAGTTAGTCGCTTCCTCCGCCATTCGCACTAAAAAACAATTGTTTGATTCATCTCAAGGATCGCATCTCAAAACCACAAGATTCTGATCGATCAAAATTGGCTGTTCTCATCGAACAATTGCAGGTTTTTTGTGCCATCAAAGAAGCGTTCCCATACATCGAGAAGGCCGTTTTCACTTCTCATAAAAGTTACGTATTTCTTGTTTCCTTTTTGTGTTTTTCGGTTTCTTTTTTAATTAGTTCTTCTTTGTTTGTTGTTTTTGTAATGTTTGAACTGTATTCCCGTTTGTTCGGCTTCGCCTCAACGAGGTGAATATCGGTCGATTATAGTCCATAAGCATCTAAAACTTGAAAACCCTCTGAGAAGGGTTCGACCGATCGCGGAAATGTGGTCTCGGCTTCATTTTGACAGCTTCTTCTCATTCCTGTTACCTCAAGATTCACCGTCAGTCATAAAATTCGTGTTCACACCACAGGAATTTTCTATTTTGAAAATTTTAAATTTTGCACAATCCCCTCGAGTTTGGGTTTACTTTGCTAATCTTGACTTTCCTCTTGAACTGCTAAAATTTCAAAATTATTAATGAAAAATATATCTTTGAAATAATGTCCGTTAAATTTTACACAACTCCTCGCAAACGATAAAATTGGAGAATCGGACGCTTTAATCACGTCACAAGAACTACAAAACGTTCCGAAACTTTGAATTGTAAAAAATTCCACAACTGTTTGTCAAACATTGCACAGCCCCTGTCATCCGGTAAATATTCAAAAACACGTTTTTACTGCGAGAATTTCCATTTCTTTAAAAAATGAATGAAATTAAAAAAAATGTAAAACATGAAATATTTCACAAGTTCCGCACAACTCCTCCAAAGGTTGAATTTTGGTGAACCGGAATCGTTTACACAATGCGTGAAGTTCAAAATTTGAAATTGAGAAAAAAATCCAAAAATATCAAGTTATTTTTCGCAGCCCCTATCTTACGGTAAATCTTGACGAAACGGACACGATTTTACGGGAAAAATGTACGATTTTCTCAGAGTTTCAAGCAAAAAGGAAACAAATGTTTGAAATGAAACAACTCCGAAACATGCCACAATCCCCCGCACGGTGAATTCAGGCGAAAGGGGGTCCTTTTCGCAATTCCAAAATTACCAAACAGATTTTTTTTAAAAAAATGTCGCCATCTAATTTTGTTCACAACCTTTCCGAAAGGTGTTAGGGGTTGTCAACAAAATGTGAACATTTCAATTTCGATCGTCCGCACACGTTTTTATTCCACGCGCGAACTTGCACACCACTCGAGGACCCTCGAATCACCGAAGAGACCGTTGCTGTGGATCGACCACAACGAGCGCAATCCGCGGTAATGATGCAACCCCACGAGCTCCTCGCGAACGCAGGGGTGGCGCGCCATTCAGGGTCCGGGGAGGGCGGGGACTCGGGAGGGATGAAGCAGGGATAGAGCGGATTTGTATGAATATAGCGAGAGTCCGCGCCCATTGGGTGGCGGCGCGGTGAGGGTGGGGTCAACAAGAGGAAGGGGCGCACTCCCGCGACGCCCGATCGCTCGGAGGGTGCTTCGTGTTCTCGGCTCTTGAGAATAATAGAGGGTCTCAGGGTACGCTCCCACAAGAGGCGCGCGACGAGGCGTCGCGCGCCTCGTCGCAATGATTGCAATGGTTTTACACCTAGAGTCCCTTTATAGTGAGAGTAAAGTCAATACGAATCCATTTCTGATCGGTTCCCACACTGAAAAAAAATTTTCGGCGTTTTTACCAAGGTCCGTTGGTATACCTTTATCATCTCACTTTTTTTACCAATTATTGGTAATTTTATCAAGACAGACTGGTAAGCTTGCCTATAAACCGGTATTTTTACTGTTTTTTTCAGGTAAGAATACCACTTTTATTGGTAATCAATTCCCGATAACTTTGCCATTTTATCTCGGTAATTCTACCACAGTCGATAAAAAATATTGGCGTTTTTACCAAGGTCCAGCAAAATTACCGAGGAAGTTCAATAATTTTACCGAGATTTCTCGGTAAAATTACCAATTCCATGTAAATAGTAATTTTACCAAGAAGAAACTGGGATCAAATAGAACCGTGAATTCTTGGTAATTTTACCCTTTTCTTAGTAAATACACCGAGATTTTTTTTTTCAGTGGGACATCCATAAGCCCTGTTTTCCCAACTCTCTCTGTAAAGGGACTCTGTTCACACCTTGACTTTTTAATGGGGTGCCTTTTCGATTATTTTGAAGGAAAGGTCATGGAGCTCCTAGGGTAGGATCGCTTTATTTCCCCTTTGTCCTCTTTGTCTATTAGCTTTGTCTACCAATATCAATAATCAGCTTCCACCAGAAAAATTATTCAATTATTTCCCCTTCGTCACCTTTGTCCATAGCTTTGTCTATCAGTCAATAATCAGCCTCCACCAATGAGATCGCTCCCTATTCCCTTTTTCTATTAATTTCAATAATCAACCAGCTGCCGTGCCAAGAAGACGCGCCGTATGAACTTTAAGAGGTTGCCGCACTTACTCGGACAAAATTACAACGTTCGAGAAAAGTTATGAATATTTCCCTTCGAAATTTTCATTCGATTCGGGTGAAATTGAGAGCGAAATTCTGAGGAAGACATTTAAGGATACGTAATATGCTTCATTTTCCAAGAAAATGGGATTTTTATGAGTAGAAATTCGACGATTTATGAATGATGTTTATAGGGGTTTTTTCGTCATCACGGGAGTGACGTTTCCCGGGCGTAAGATTTCCCCATCTGCTTGGATGCGTTCATCTCCTTATTGTCGCGTCGCGTTGTAACAAATCTCCAAAGCTGAATTGGACGGATTTAATCAGAATCAACCTAACTACAACAGACGTTGCCCAATTTCTTCTCATCTCTTTTTCATTTATAAGGTAGAAATCATGTAAGATATCATGGGATAAGATGAGATAAGATAATCTCATCCCTCCTTCATGGCTAACAGATCCGGCTAATTTACGGTTTATAGATGGCGATGCGCGGATATTTTAGAAACTATAATTACCGCATTAAACAAATTCTCATGTACGAAAAGCGATTATTTTCAGATCTTAAATGTTTCAAAGACGTCGTCTAATCAGAAGCAGTGCTGTGCGAGAAGGAGAACATAGAAATAAAGGGAAAACTTTAAAACTGTAAGAAAGTTTCCTAGATTTTTGACTGAATGCAACTATACGTGCTCCGTGGATGTCCGTGTTGCGGGTTCGAAAAATTGAAGGCGCTCCGGCGGCGCACCGTCCTTCTTTGCAATCGTGGTCATCCGCGCGCGGCGTGTTGCGTCGTTCTGCTTGTTTTCGGGCTTTTGTTCTTTTTCCAGCAATTTTCGCATTTTACCGCCTCATTTGGGCTCCTAACTTTCCCGCAACAAGTTCGTTGATAATCTTTTTGAGAGCGAAATCCTTCTTTCCAGCAAACTTCGAGAAAGTACACGAGCTTAATTGATAATAATTCCATCCCCATTCCCCTCCTTTGTTCTTTCCTCCCTGCTGGTATGGTTGAAACCACTCATCTCAAGAATGGGCGGAAGACGGGACACTGCGAAGGAGGAACATGAGGAAAATGCGAGGCCAACCGAGGTGGAAAAGAAAGGGAACAAAGAGGAATTACAAATGATATAATAACCGGTTAAATTTCCATCGGGAACAAACATGTTTGCCAGACTGTAGTAATATTAGGACTTTTCCTGCTTCGAGCACGAAATAAATAGGTAGGTTTAAGTGGAAGGCCGATGGGGCGCATATAAACGAAAGACTGGGAACCACGACGAATGAGCCACTGGATTCCCCGTAATGATGCGTGCTTTCATCTAGTAACTCGGTGTTTCTACATTTTTTAAATGTATGAAAAACAATCAACAATCAACAACGCTTCACCTACAATCTATTCTTTTCAATGGATTTGAATGAGGAAAAACAATGTTGCCAGATTTCAATAATCGCCAATGGCTTTTATGGGTAAGCCAGAGATAGCAACTCTTTTATGCAAAATGTCCAGAGTCTATTTTTTCGAAGTTCCTCAGCTGTTAAGGTTTTTTACGGTGAATTGAAATGTGTGGAATTTCTGCGGCACTTGTCCTTTTGCATTTTCCCATTTGAAGCTGTGGTAAAGAATCTTGATTGGTTTATCTCGAATATTACCTAACTTTTGCTTCCATTAAGTTAAAAACCTAAATTTTTGTACATGCACTCACCCTTCATATTTTTTGTAAAGACATTAATAGCCTGAGATGCTGAATGTCTCTGATTACTAGCCAACTATATCTTGAACGTATAATCTTGACATATATGTCTTGATATATCTTGATAATCGCGATCATTCAAAATTACCCCCCTCCAAACATCCATCCTGTAAGCTCTGATGATCCAAAGTAATCACCGAAATTTTAAAACTCAAAGCAAGTACCTAAATTTAAAAATTTACGGTAAATTCCTGGTCTCCGACGTAAATTCCCTACTCGCTAATCGTTGTAATAAACTAACGAACCAACTAACTTTTCCAAACTTTTGAAATTGTATGCCTCCATTAAGTTAAGAATCTAAATTTTTGTATTTGCACTCACCCTTCATATTTATACGCCTATGCTGCCGTGCTAAGGAAGAACGTCGTATGAGCCTTCAGACGCTGCCATGTTTCCGTCAATAAAAACCTAATTTACTAGGGAAATCGTTAATATTTTCCGTCAATTTTTTCAGGCGATTTCGTTCGCAATTTTATCTAAAAATTCTGAAAATTTCGAGGAAATGTACGCATAATTTTCTTCAATAATATACATGTTTTATCCGCGGCAATTTGGCAACTCTCAAATGTTCATACGACGTTTCTCCCTAGCACGGCAGTATGCACGCCATTCGGACTACATTTTGCAATTAGGAACTATAAATCCTGGCCCGGTTTGAAAACAACGTAAGTGCCACAATTTTCCCTATTCACATAAGTGTTTTTCCAGAAGAGCCAGAATTTATAGTTCCAAATCGCAAAATGCAGTCCATTTGGCAATCTCGCGAGGAGGAATCGTGCGGTAGCTTGCGAGTAGCTCGCTGACAAAAGCGATGTAATACTCGGTAATACCGAAGTATTATTTACATCTTCATTTTTCATTGTTATAATCCCGGCACTCCTTTTCCTCTGCCCCCTTCCTCCCGTAAGCTCCTCTCCTGCAGTTTTCCTCCCATTCCAACCCCCGCGCCCCTTTTCTCACCCTTTCTCACCCCTTCCTCCCCCATGTCCGCCTCCCTCCTCCTTCCTCTCTGTAAATTGAGTAACTCTCCATCGAGGGTACAACCTCGGTGTTTGTCGCCAAATGGTTATCTGGAGCTTGATTACACCGTGCATTAAAGAACCAATCGACGGCGTAAGTCTGGAATCACATATCGACGGTGTAAGTCGGCAATCACATAACTCGGTTTGCGACGTCGCAGACTTCCTGTCATACTTTATTTTTCAAACGGAAAACTACTCAACAGCAATTATTTAAAACTACCGTGATTTTTCTTCTCTGTGCGAATAAAATTCTGCGTAAACTTCAAAGAATGATGCCAATTTGTTCTCCTTTAAAAAAATAACATAAAGGCGAAGATTTTCAGACTCCGCAAACGAGTTATGTGATTGTCGACTTACACCGTCGATATCTCGTTTACGGCGTCTGAAAATCTCCGCCTCTATGTTATTTTTTTAGAAAGAACCAACTGACATCATTCCTTGTCTTTGCAGAATTTTCTTCGCACAGAGAAGAAAAATCACGGCAGTTTTAAAGAATTGCCGTTGAGAAGCTTTCCGTTTAAAAAAGGATGTATAACAGGAAGTCTGCGACGTCGCAAACAGAGTCATATGATTGCCGACTTACACCGTCGTAATGCTTTTGCCTTATTTTAGAAACACCGTAAGTACCATTAGTTTCCCTTTGCGTATAGGTGCTTCTGTCAGTGGCGTGGCGTGCTTTGCGATGTATCGATTGATCTGCTCTTTAAACCTATGGAAAAAGGATCGATGAACAGGGTGTTCGCAACGAACTCCGTAATAATAGATTTTTTACCACAGCTTCATATGGGAACATATCGATAATCGATCATTCATGTCTCGCCACCATGTTTTTTTTATAATTTTTCAGCACCTGCGCTTTTCTGAACGTGTCTACCTTTGGAGACTTAAACGCGTGAGTAGGAAAGTAGAGAAGTGCAAAAAAATAGCGTCGCTGGTCGTAAACGCAGGTACAACCACTTGAGGAAATTTCCCTCCTTCATTCAATGTTGCTCTATACTTCAACCACTGCCCGTGACCCCCCCCCCCCCCCCACTCGAACCTCCCAACCCCACCCATTTAGTAACCCTCATTTCTACCCCCCCCCCCCCCCCGGCACTGGTTTGCATCCAGATTCTCAGCACAATGCAACGAAAAAATTCAAGTAATTTTGCAATTTAACGCAATAACATAAATTTTACCGACTCTCCAAAAATTCGAGTCTTTTAATTTTTTGTGGCATGTTTTGCAGTTTTTTCTGTATCTAGCATCCATCTGAGTGATTTTTAGAATTAGATACCGATTGTTTTCCATAACTTTTGTGAGTAAGAATGGTCGATAAATCGATTTCTCTTCGCTCTCACTGAGGAGTCACGACGAAGTATTGCCAATGCACGGAAGGAGGTTGAGGGCGTGCTACGGAAAGGCGTTAGGCGTTTCCTTCGTATGGCTTGATACCACACGCGACACGCGCCAGTCGGTGCCGTGCTGTGTGACCGCTTATAAGTATCGCATGCTTTATTAGGAAGTATATCCAACCAGCTCTATTTGCCACTCAACTTTCCGTGATTGCTCGCTTATGAAACTCGAACGGATTTGTTCCGCCCCGATACACATCCGCAAGGCATCCTAGCATAGAGTGAGAACGCGTTTTTACCGGCGCACAGTGGGCCGAGTCAGTAGGAGAGGTCGGACAAAATTTGGAAACTTCAAAAGCTTATAACTCCGTTTATACAAAACTTCAAAGTTCTGAGAGTAGTTTCATGGGTTTTTTCGTGAAATTTTCTTCTAGAAGCACGCCTTAAAATTTGCAATATGACGAAATAAACATCAAAATTTGCCGTTTTAGTCAAAAATTTCATGTCCGACCTCTCTGATGGACTCGATCCACTGTGCGGCGTGCTAAGGAGGAGCGCCGTATGAGCCATCGGACTTTGCCAAATTTCTTTCGAATAATCGCGAATCCCGAGGAAATGTGTGAATATTTTTCTTCCGATTTTTCAGAGAATTTCGTTCGTGATTTGAGCTAAAGTAGAGTACCTTTATAGGGAGAGTATGTACAACTCAAAAATTTAGTGACTAGGTTTGATCAGGTCCCTTAGCCCTTGGGGCTCAAAACGGCGCAGCCAACCTATGAACTCGAACTATCCAGTGGTACTAATTTTCACAATACTTACTACCCGTCGTATACTGCACGTATAAAACTTTGGTTTCGCTTAAATTTTCTCAGTTTCGAAGTCTTCATCCCTAAAGACGCTTGTTCACAATGCGCTGTGTCGGTCGTATTGATTAATCTTTCAAAGGCATAGGTTGGCAGCGACACTCTTCTAGTGATTTTCGTTTTAATCGTTGCCGCCCTTTCGGGTCCTAAGAGCTACATAAATAGAGTCGTCCATACTCTCCCTATAAAGGTACTTTAAGCTAAAGTGTTACCTATAGTTGTATAGCAAGTTGTATGTGATAGTGTGACATGGGCACTAACAAAGCTAGCCATCAAAATATCAAAGTCAGGAGTTGTGATGGGTTTATTCCATGACTTGTACCAATCATAGTACTTGACCTTGAAATTTTGATGGAGTATTTTGTTAGTGTGACACAGGCTATTCTCGTAGGCAACGGTTCAACGTGAAACTCGGATGAAAGCAAGGTGGAAGAAATCAAAGGTGTCACTACCCACGGTATGGGTGACTTTATAAACCAATTTTTTCCAAGCGCGATATTTCGGTTAATATTGGACGTAGAAAGTTGCTGTTTGTACAGACAAGAATTAAGGTGATTCGACGGACGCCGTATTTTGTGTCAGAATGGCATGCGATATATCGCATCAATTGGTTCCATTTTTTCAGCTACTCGTCATTTTTCTCCAATTTTGAAATCGCAATTCTGTTGTCAGGAGACTAAAGCACTCACTGACCAATTTTAACAAATAAATTCAACGTATTAAAGGCGATACTGATATCGAAACTGCACTCGAACGCGATATTTTTTCTCTGAAAAAACCACGCCTTTATTCCGTTGAATTTCTTTGTTAAAATTGGTAAGTGAGTGCTTTAGTCTCCTGACAACAGAATGGCGATCTCAAAATTGAAGAAAAATGACGAGTAGCTGAAAAAATGGAACCAATTGATGCGCTATATCGCATGCCGTTCTGACACAAAATATGGCGTCCATCGAATCACCTGCGTCAAATCACGATTCTGAGCCCAGCGCAACTGACCCAGTGAGCAGAGCACACATTGTCAGAGTGTGCGGGTCCTATGAGGACTAAAAACAAAAAAACAACTCGGTCGGATTTACCTACTTGCCGCCCATGGGCCGCCTGTATTTTGCCGCCCCTTCTCATTCATTTTGAAACATCAATTAAAACCATCAAGTGAACGTGCCAGCGGGGAAGGGGTGCATAAGACGCGTTTACTCGTGTTGGACAAATATTTTGGGAAAGCCCTGTCAACACTACTAGCAAAAGTTCACTGAACTTTGCGCAAAATTTAAGTTTCGTAAACCTATCTCTCTGTGGACAAGGCCTTCCATTCATGAGAAATGAACGATGAAATTATGAAAGAACAGACATAAATGTGGTTAAATGATTTTAACTTCCGCCATCGCGTAGCCTGCACCGTGTTAGGCGCAATGCGTGAAATATACCGACAGTCTTGTAGGCGCTATGCGTTTCACGCTGACCGCAGTGACCGCACTACGCATGATGGAATGCGTGAAGTATTCGTGCAGTCTTGTAGGCGCTAATATGTGTTACATGCCGATCCATCTCCGCGCCAAGGCTTCTCCTTTTCATCTCAAGTCCTCGTCATCATTTCTCTTCAAGTCGCGCCGTTCCAGGCCAAATTGCGTGTTTGGTCTCTCTCTTAACTCGACTAATTAAAGGTGCTGTCACTTGTATCACTGAAATACGACAAAATTAAAAATTACTATACTCTGAGGAAATGAGAGATTTAGTCACCTTTTTTCGTTTATAATTTTTTTTCTAAATCCGATTTTTTTTTTATACCTACATTTCAAAAAATTGCAAAATTTGCCGACCCCTAGATTTGCCGCCATGGGTCGCGGCCCATGTGGCCACCCCCTTAATCCGGCCCTGAAAAACAATATGAAAAAAAAAAAATAAAATATAAAATAAAAATGCTTTAAATGGTATCCCCATGCTTTATTGTAGCCTTCTTCATCGTCTTTCCCCTCAACTACCGCAGTAATTTCTCGATATTTCGGATCCACCGGACGTTTAGAAACTCCGTCAGTTTGAAAGAAACCGCGGCTTTTCAAATTAACCGCCAAAGAAGTCCGCTTTTTGCGCGCGCGTTTATTTATTTCCGGTCTGACCTTTTCCGCTTCCTGCCATAATGCATAATGCACATCCGGTTCTAACCTAGAAATTCGTGATATGAGTTGTCAGTTGTCTCGGTTGTCTCTGATGACATGAAAGAAAAAGTCTATTTTTATCATGATTTGACATTGAGACTGAGTGGAGTGATCATCGAGTGATTGCTGAAGTGCTGAAATCATGAACCAAGGTTTCCCTAAATGAGTGAAAAGATTCTGTTCTTGAGCCAGCTGGCTCATTATGTCCCGTAGTTTACTTAAAAGCTGCGAATTACTCATTGTCCTAACTGTGACTACCTTCTTCTTCTCCTGGTGCTTACTGATCGCTTTTGGTGAGTTCTGATCACTCAATTGACTAATGTCCATGCGTCACTTATACAGCTTTTGCTTTATCCAGTTATTTCATGTATTCTTGCATCCTTCAGGGGTGTACTGGCCCCGGTTGGAGGTTGGGGATCCCCAACCATAAATGCTGCAGAGAGCTCTCGGAGGCCCCATAGAAAAGAATCACATAGAGATTTCGGAAGACTTCTATACGAGCAGAGCAGTATCAGCACCTCGAAGGTGATGCCCCAGTCTTGGACCACAAGGGGCCTCATAATCAGGAAAAGCACCCGATTAGAAGGGGCCCGAATAAAAAGCGCAGGTTCCCACACTTGGCTGGAGTCCAGCGATGGTTCTGGCTATTTAAAACAGACTAGGCGCCAAGACCCCTGACCCTTGACTCAATTTCAACTCCGTCCACTACCAAATGCTCAGCTTGAGTGGTGAGGATTCCTTTCAGCCTCCTCACGTATCAAGTAAGGGACAACAAATAGTGCTTGTGCCGTAATGCTCTTGTATGTTTTCTTTCAGAAACTGATGGAAAAAGCACTAGAAATTTGGTGCAGCGTAGACCTAAAAACTCACTGTACAAACTTGGAGTGATAGTCCCTTTTCGAGATAGATTCGATGAATTGCTTGAGTTTGTTCCACACTTGCAGATGTTCCTGAATAACCAGAGTGTTTGGCATCAAATTTATATTGTGAATCAGGTATGTTTCAAATCTCTGTCCTTGGGTGCTTTCATTGTGAAACTTAAAGACTTAATGGACAGTTTGAAGTAGAGTCCACGCCGGATACGTTCTCCTAGACTGCGACAGATGAGAGTCCGACATCTCTTTTACATATAAGTTAAGTAAGTAAATGCAAGAAGCAAGATTTCTGTCGCAGTCTAAAAGTGCGTAAACTGATTTGGCATGGACTCATACTGATGGGAAAATAAACTAGTTTATATTGATCATTTTGACCACCAGACAAGGTACGAATTTAAACATTCTGATACCTGTTCCCTGTTCAAAATTTATTTAATATTATGATTCACGCAGTTAGTAGAAATTACCAGCAGTAACTCTTAACTAAGATATTAACACTTTTATTCAGCACTGGTTACCAAAAATTTCCTGCTCCCCAAAAAACCAGAGTCCCTGTGAAGCAAATCGCTCAGTGTTCCTTTCCTGCCCAATGTTGTTCCAAATGTGGAGACAACAGTTAAATAGCCAAAGTGCAAAACAACGTTTCTAACACCTGTTGAACCGTGTTGCTACACATTGCTGCTACATCCTAACAGGCCCACCACATCCCATCTCGGGCCCTGGTACCAATTTTCTGGCCCGGGCCCCTAGCACGGGGGGGGGGGGGGGGGGGTGGTCCGAGGGGCCTCCCCCGGGAAATTTTTGAAATTTTTAATCTATTTGGACGCATTATGAAGCTCTTATGATGGAGATTCTCCATCAATTTCTACAGAATAATTACGCCTTTTTGTTTACTTTCAGCACCAAAAACTTTCGAATTGTTGCATTCAAAACATGTATAAATTTTTTTTTGAGGGGGCAGATGATAATTTTTAATTCTATGGGGAGCCGGGCCCCCTGGACTCCCCTTTCGTACGTCTATGGCAAGGGAGTTAAGCCATTGAAGTCGAGGATTCCCAGAAAGGAGCCTCTTAGCATCCGACAACGGAAGAAAATGAAACACAGTTACTAAAAATATCATTCTACGTATACTCAAAATCTTGAAAATCTCTAAAAAAGTAAGAAAAATTTTATGGTGCCCTAGCGTGTTTTTGAAACTATATTCACCTTTTGCGGAATTTTTAGGGTAATTTTTTCACTTTTCCCTACGAGACAAGGGTTACACATGAATTCGTAGTGGTTTGTCACCTGCGTCACGGGCCCCTCCAGGGCCCGGGCCCGGTACCAAGGACCCAGTATCCCCCCCTTGTGGCGGGCCTGCATCCTAAACAGACTGTTTGGGGTGTAGCAGACTCCCCGGCATACTTTATTTTTTCTTTAGAAAACTAGTCAACATTATGTATTGAATATCTTCTCAATTTTTCTTCACTGATAGAAAGTATTTTGCATCCATTTCAAACCAGACAAAGGGCTTGTTTCTCCTTGAAATATTAAAATAAGAGCAGAAGTTCTGACACACTGCAATGAAGATATGCGGTTCCGCACTTTGGTTATGGAGTTGAGCCAAAGCGCCAAGGTTGCTTCATCTACATACTGCTGAGATTGTCTTGTGCAATTCAACTCAATAGATTGTAGGTTTCTTTGAGCAGGAAGTTCGGATTCATTCATTGAAAAACACTAATATCTTGGTTTGGAGTTGTTTTCTTTGTTTTTTGTTACGTAAATGGCACTTTAGGTGAGTGAGAAAAGCTATATCATAATGCTTACAACTCACCTCGTTTAGTGTTCCATTTTTAGTTTCAGTGTCAGTGAGTATATTTAAATGTTGTGTTCCTTAGAAAACTGACAATGAGGCCACTCTATTTCAAATTGCCTTCTGAACAGGTTTTACAGGGTGTTGACTATACAGATACACTAAAAAAGCTTGGTCTTTAAAGCAGTTCAGATGTACAGAAAAGGTGCAAATTTTCTGTCAAGAAGTATGAATGTGTGGAATTTTTGTCATCAACTTTAAAAGAAAGTCTGAGTGAATGCTATTTCCTAACGTTGTCCACTTAATAATGTTCCCTCACTTTGAGTCCTTGAGTCCTTTTTACTAAATGCTATCCACATGTCCTTCCATTTTTGACTCCTCTATGCCCCTAGACACCTGCAACTTCATTGTTTTAAACTTAATAAAATGTTTTATTCTGATGTAGATAGACGACTACAGGTTTAACAGAGCAAGTTTGATCAATGCTGGATTTCTGTTCGCCACATCAGGATCTGAATCTTGCGATTACATTGCAATGCATGACGTTGATCTCCTTCCATTGAACCAACAGCTGCGCTACTCGTTCCCCGCTGCAGGACCACTGCATTTGGCTGCTCCTCACTTGCATCCCAAGTATCACTACAAGACTTTCGTCGGAGGAATTCTGCTGATTTCAAAGTAAGTTGGCCAGTGCTTTAGTTTTGTGATAGTGTTAGCTCATTCTGTTTCATAGATGTCCCCTTTTGAGTTCTTTCATACAGAAAATATGGCTATTAGTGTGGCCTCCATTGATTGGTCCTCCAGCGGACTGATTATTGAAATTGATGGACAAAGCTATAAACACGGAAGACGTACGGAATATGGAGCTATCCTATTGGTTGAAATTGGTGGTTCTTATAGGCTAAGGGAGAAAATGATAGACTAACTATCGGGTCTCTCGTGGGCTGCCGGTAGTTAGTCTATTACCTACCTCCTTTGTCCATTACAACCACCCGCTTCTACCAATAGGATCTCTCCACACCTCATTTGTCTTCTTTATCTATGGCTTTGTCCATCATTTTCAATAATCGGTCTGCAGAATAGGTCCTCACTATGCTCCTACAGCTGTAAGTGAATGTAGGAAAGATGGCGACCTCACAAAACCGTCAGGTTCAACCTCAAGGGCACTGAATGACAATGTCATGAAGTATACCAATTAAGAAGTGTATATATAATATTAAAATACTAAGTTAAGTGTGAATTTATGGTTGCTATCAAAATGTAACTTTTCAAAGGCAACTGGTAAGTATGCATTGATCCAGATAGACAAGGTTTTCAACGGTTTGTCTTGACTGAATAATTTTCTAGACCATGTCACATATTATGAAATTTTCCGTTTTTGCACAGCCGCCAGGCAGGACCTGTAGAGTTGCAGAATTTCAGTGAAAAATAAAATTGTGAAATTCCCGTATTAAATATTTCTGTTTCATGAATGGTATGAACGATCTGAAAAATACAACTGTGCATGATATATTTTGTCACAATCAAGGTAATTATTTTTAGTGCGTCTCTCACGACGCCAGAGGCTGAAATCCAACAGAAGTTAGGTCCTAAACAATCATGTTTCCTAGGAAGAAGAAACAAGAAGCAGATTAAAAATGGCAATCAATGGCTCAAGTAATGATTTGTCAACTTAATTTTTCTGCTCTTATTTGCTCCCAGCGCTGAAGGTGGATTGTGTGCTCTATAAATTACATGAAAACAAAGAGATTCACTTCTATAATTTTCTGGAGGAGAAAGTAATGTTACATTTTTGGAAATTTATACAGTTAAGTGTGGGTTACCTCAGTTCCTAAAAATAATTTTTATATTTTTGAAATATTTTGCAACCTTGTGAATTTCACATGAAACTCCATGGAAATTTTGATTATTAATTGATTAAAATTATCAAAATTAAATTTCAGTTGTTAAGGAGTGCATTTTAGACATTTTTTTCTTGTCCAATGTAATTTTCATGCAAGTTTACCCCATAGCATTTCGCTCAGCTGGCTGGATCTCTCATGTACTACTCATCTGGACCATGAAACTGTCAATATGCAGCTCTAGGTTGCAGTGTCTCAAAATCTCTGCTCCTATTTTATTTTTTAAGAGAAGACCAAACCAACATGACTTCTTAAAATTTTCACAGAATAATCTTCTCATGTCCAAAAAAAGCCTTTGAAGTTTTCAAAAAATGGCATTCATTAGTGCTCCATTTAATAAATGAAGTATGACAGGAAGTCCACAAACCGAGATACGCATTTCGGCATTGTGTTAACATTGATATTGTCCTCTCTATTTGCTTACCATCGTATGAAAAGCTCAGGATACCTAAAGAGAAAACCAAATTTGGAAAACACTTAAGGCCTTGTCACTCTCCTAGTTTTTTATTATCTCATCTGAACCCTAACTTAAAAGTAATTATGTTTTTCATTTTTGCAGGGACCACTTTATTCAAGTGAATGGAATGAGTAACAAATATTGGGGCTGGGGCCTCGAAGACGATGAATTTTACGTTCGCCTGAAACAAGGTGGTTTGACAATTCATCGCCCTGGAAATCTATCTACTGGTATTAATAACACTTTCAGGTAATCTAGAATTATTTTTCTTGTTTGTTAACTTCTCTAATCATCGCAAAATGTATCTTTTAGGTACTTCTGCAAGGCTTTTTGCAGAAATGTTCACCCTAGATTATGAAGAATATGCTCTTAAAATTTCAAGCTTCATGTCGTGTTCTCTGTTTTAAAAATAAAATATCGGAGAAAATTAGGCAATGTTTGTTGCTGTTTTGCTGATTTTAACTGATTAAAACCGTCCAAATATCAGAAGTTAGGGAAGGAGAGCTCTCTGACCCACAGGGAGAGCTCTGCAGACAAAAAATATCCTGATGACAGTTTAAGGTTTTTAATTCAAGCAAAGCAGTATCCATGATTTAATTTCCAAGCATTCACGTCTGAGCAAGTGTTTTTATAAATCTGAAAAACGGGATTGTCAGGAATTTCATCTGATCTGAGACTAATCAGGCAATTTAATGCAACAGACAGGAAATCTGAAGAATCTCGAATCTCTCAAGTCTGATAAAAACACGGCCATCCACACAATCTAACTGAATCTTTGTCTGGTTTGGAGTTCAATTGGATCGCATTTTGAAAAGAGGAACCAAGAGCATTCCAATGTTGCTTGGATTGTGCAACTTACATTCTTCGCTACAAAATCACTGGAATCATGCCAAAAATTAAATGTGTAAGGATAATTTTTGGCTTGAGGAGCCAAAATTAAAAACCAACCAAAAAACCATACCAACCATTAAAAACCAACCATAAAATAAAAGTCAGAGTTTTTATATTTATCTCTTTAATTTTATTCATCCTGATTATTAATATTTTAGGTTTGGTTCCTTATATTTTCTCTTGTTCCGCACATTTTGTTTTTTCTGTTAGTTTTGGATTTCCTTTTTGGTTGGCGTTTTTAATTTTGGTTTTTAATTTTTGTTTATTGGGAGTAAAGATAGAACTTATTTAGGTGATCAGTTTATATTTTGATAAGGTGAAAACAGTGGCACAATCTCAGCGACATTGGAATGCTCCTGGTTCCTTTTTGCAAAATGCAATTCAATTCTCCAAGGACTTATTTTCAATGAAGAATTTTAATGTTAAGCAAAAAGCCATCATACAAGGTTTACTCTAAAAAGAAGTCTCACGTTCTCTACTTCAAATCTTATGTAGAAAACAATTCTCACAACATCAGCCTGATTGTTGAAACTTTAACTGGCTATGTCGGCAAGATAAGACAAGACATAACCCTATCTGCGCCGTGTAATGTATCGATTTTCGATTCTTGCCGCACCGCACCGCAATTTCAACAATCAGGCTGCAGGAAGTTCAAAAATAATCTCCTGAAAGAGGTATTAACAAGCATGTCAAACAAAAATCAAATGGAAGGTAGATTATTGATGTCATTTGTATTTTCATTAATAATTAACCATCATTAATCGTAAACTTTTATAATTTGTTTCATAGGAGTTAATTTTTACACTTCCTGTTTTTTTATTCTTTTTCCTTTTAAAATGTTGAAAAGAGAACTTCTTGCTTAGTGCTATAATTCGTACCTTGCCAAGAGGCCCATCGAATGATCAATGCCTGAAGAATAAATCCCTTTTCTCTTGTCATTTGTAGTAAAATCAAGTATTGGAAAAATGATTTCATTTTCCATTTCACCGGTTCAAATTTTCAATGTGAAAAGCTGGAGAATTCTGATCGTTTTAGTCGAGGAAATTTTTCCTACAGAGTCTTTGGACATACTGTCGGATGATGAAACCACTAGAAGTCATACAAAATCACCGGATTACTTTGCAATTTTACACTCTCCATTAGATTGTAAATGGATGTGCTTATGGTAAAATCAACACAACAAACTTAACGCTTGTAGTTCATTTAAGTATAAATATGTCCAAATGAAGTAAATCTCTTGCAGTCTACTGAAGACTTTAGGAAAAATCATTTTCTTTATTTAAAATATTGTAACTGCTTCATGTACTATTCATCCTGTATTTGAATCAGTGAGTTCAAAAACACACAAACTCGGAAAAAAAAAAAAAATTGTTCAGGAAAGACTTCAAACTGCGCAGCGGGCGAAGAAGTTAGTTTAAGAAAAACCTTTTTGGTGCCAAAGGACAAGTACTTAGAGACTTTTTAAAGCACAAAGTTGAAATCGATACACCATGTTTGATGACGGAGAATTAAGCGTTTAAAAATTTCCGAGTTGGTGTGTTTTTGTTCTCACCGACTTTCAGATACTGATTTTTCATAGTCTACCCTGAAAAATTTATATTTTTCGACCTAAATAACACTTGAATATTTATATTACTTGTTGGTACAGGGTATCCTGAACCGAAAAAAGAAAACCATAAAATCGGATGGTCACCCGTTTCCCTTGAAATGGCCAAAAATTGGTATTTCCAATGAAATACTTCGATTTTTCCCTTTATCCCGTCGCTGTTTCAAGCACTTCTGATTGCAATTTCGAAATTTCCTTTTGCGTGCAGATGCTTCTATCCATAAGTGTTACTAAACCGTAAAAAAGTGAAAATCGAAAAAAACCCGAGTTTGTGTGTTTCTGAACTCACTGATTCATTTATCTACATGAATTAGCCGATGGATGCCAACAGGCTATTTCCGGCGCCCCTCCTGTCTTCTGATCACCCTCTTAGACAGCCCTGCACCACCTGGGTTTTTGACTCTTAGTTTTTAAGATTTCTTCCTGTCGTTTTTCTCTTCTGTAGTCATTCCATCTTGTACTATACATTGTACTTTTTTTAGTGGAAAGTAAACAAGAAATAACAAAACAAAAATAAAATCTACATGAATTAATTTCACGAAGTTATCAAGAAAGTAAGTAACTTCAGATAATACGTATTTTCTTGAAGACCCAGAATTTTGGAACTCTTTGTCTTTTGTTATAAGAATTTAAGTGTTTACCAGCAAAAATACACCATCCAAACTTGGAAACTTAATTTTTTGGCCAAATTTAATGAAAATTTTGCATCCATTCACTTAGGTTTTTTCTTTGTCAGACGGTCATGAAAGATGTGACTCCAATCATAATTATTTTTTCAGGCACTTTCACAATCCCAGACGGAAACGAGACTACTTGAAGTGCTTCAACCAGCGTGAAAGCACGCGCAAAAGGGACAGAATCACTGGCTTAAACACGCTTCAATACTCCCTTGTTTCGACACGCTCCTTCCTGGTGGATCACTCGGCTCCAGTAACTGTACTCAACGTTCGGCTTTCCTGTGATGAAAAACTAACGCCCTGGTGCAAATGCCCTGGCAAGAAACCTTCACTACAAACAAATAAGGATAAAAATGAAGGTAAAAGCGGAAAAGTTAGTTGAATTGACCGTACATGGCTCGACAAAGAATGGCTAGTTTCTTTTTACGCGAGGGAAATTCCAGGTCCTGCCCAACCTGAATTGTTCCTGAGTGAATATTTATGGCCCATTGGCGCTACAGTTTTGCGACTTGTGGGTCCACTATCTAATCATGTGTGAAACCATGGTTATGATGCAACCAAGAGGAACTGTTGTTGTATTCAGCGGCAATAAATTTGTTGTTGTTTTTTTGTAATAGGAGAGTTGTGTCATAATCTCCTCGAAGTTTTGTATCAGCACAAAAACAATCAAGTCAAGGTCATAAAATTTTTTTAAGTGCAGCTGTGATCGATAATCTTCCTAACAGTTTTTCTGCAATCCAGTTGAGGCATTTTTGTTGCCAAGCAAACCTTCATGTATTCTCCTTTTGCTAATTTCTCAACTTTCGCTGTTTCTACTAGAAGATGGCCTGTGTTTGAGCTTGTGTTTCAAAATTTTTATTCTCTGTGAAGGAAAACTTTGCAAATCTTCATCCGGCTATTTTAGATTGTCGATCTTTGGAGCTCTGTCTGTCAAAATCACAATATCACATGATTCAAGTTTTTATACTAATTTATTGAATGATATTGTGTAAGCGAGATGCTCCCTATTAGTCTTCTATTGGTTGACTCATCAACCAGTTTTGGTGCTAGTCTGATGAGGAATCCCCTCTTTCCCGTTCCTCTTTCTTTTGACCGGGAAGAATCGGACATTTTAGGTGTTTGATTTTCGTAAGAATTCTGTACTTTACAATTCTTTACCTCAGTTGTCTTTTGTTTTGTAATCATGGCTTGTCGAGCTGTAATTCTATTGATTTTCTTTGACTTGTGTCCATTCATTGCACAAAATGAAGAATAAAATTAAGTTCTGTCTGCTCGATTAAGTTGAAGCATGAAAGAAAGAGACTCAGAAAAGGCTCGGCCATCAGGCTCACACAGCACAGAGTGAAGCCTGGGTCAACAATGGGATCAAAGAGGTAGCGGTCCTGCTCGTACCACTTCTTTATCTCGGCAAAAAATTCTGTGAAGCGATCTAGCAAGTAGGTGGGACCCTAAATCCAGCGTGTAGGGATGCAGGAAGTTTGTGAATACATCCCTTGACCACCCAGTTGCATGATAGATTTTCCTTCGTTTTTTTTTTCAAAATTAACGAATGATGTAAGCAATTCGAAGCATGGAAGTAACATCTACGCCTCAAGGAACGTTTCAGGAAAGCTACTGAAGTTCCCTGTCTACTGGAAAGATATTTAATATAAAAAAAAATTATCAATATAAAATAATAAATGACCCAGACAACAAATTGATCAGAGGAATTTTATGGAGACAATTTTTATCGCTGAAAAGAAATCAGTTGATAAAAGAGTGTTTTACTTCATTCATTGATTCTGAAAGAACGAAAACAATTAAACACACAAGCAAGAAATTTGATAAATATTGATGTATGATTTGTTGGGACCTTGCTCCCAATCGACTTCTACCTAAAAGCAGTTAAAGGTCAGTAGGTCTACAATTATTTGGTCTACTGTTTGTAGGTCTGTTGCAAAAAGTCTACTGACTTTGCGTCTGAAGAAATGAGTCTACAAGTTATAAGTCTATGTAGAATGAAGTTTAAGCACAGAATTAATCCACGCCCATTCAGTCTACAGAAATTAGTCCACACAGTGTACGTCTGCACCAAAACAACGTCTATAAAAAAAAAGGCGTCTCTGGAATTTCCTATTCAGGAAATCTAAAAGTAATACTTATTTTGCTATGTTTTAAAATGTGGGGAAAGCGGATTGTTGTCAGGGCACCTACTTACGTCAGCTACTTCTCGTCGTCAGAAGAGTTTCCGTCACCATCGGCAGCGTGCCGCTTCAGATGATATCCAATGCTGCGCAAGTATAAGAGTATATCCTCCCTGTCTCTATACTTTGTATCTGCTCACAATTGTTTTGACCTAATTGTGGTTGATTACGTATGAGCAGGGATTGTGTGCTTGACACGCCTGTGTCCAGCCCTGTTTTCCCGTTTTTGTGGTCCCCTTTGCGGGTGATACACGTCCTGCAGCAGCAGTTTGGGGTTCTTGTGTACTGCTTATACAGGGTGTGGCTGTAGCTGATTTGTCGACCATGTTTTGCCTTCCATGGCCGCCATCGTTTCGAGAGCTGTCATTCCTGTCAATGGCACTAGGAACGCCTTGATGGTCCTTGGGCAGTGGAGTGGTGGATTATTGAGGTTGTTCCTTTTGCTTCCTGTCTCCATTGTGGGCGTTTATAAGGAGCAACTAATCTGGTGGTCCCGTTTACTGTAATGAGGTTTGTTTTAGAATTCCATTTTGTTCTCACGAGTAAAGGAGGATTTTAACGGTCCACCCAGCAGCCTCTACGCCAGATAAGGCTCCTTTTACTTCAGGAGGTGGCCTGGTATCCGGAAAGGCACCATTTTTAGACACCAACAGAAGCGCCCTGTTGCCACGAGATCTGATGAGCACGGTTCGCGTCACACCCCGGGTTGGGCTTTTCAGTAAGGACTTCTTGCCACAAAGTACATGATTAAGAAGTGACTCGGGAAAGGAGGTGCGTGAATCACCCTTGACCATAGACAGTCCTCCCTGCTATTTTTTTTTTTTTGGTTTCGAGATCTTGACAGGAGTTGACAGATCTTGTTTTTCCTCCGGCTTAGGTAAGGATTGTGTTCCTATCAATGCTTGAGATGGCATAACCAGTGCGCACCTGTTCCTACATCACTTCCTCTTGCGATAGTTCCTAGAGGATCCGGGACAATTCCCCTGCCTTCCTGTACCTGAGTCTCTCAGCCTAAGGCATTAGATAGTTTTGAAATACTATACTACCAACGAGCCAAGCCTTGATTGTGCGGGACAAGTTAGAAACGATGAAAATTTTCAAGAGAGAGCTGCGACACGGTGTGACAAAAATATCTTCTTTCTTGATGAAACGTCTCCTGACAACCATCATTCTCTTGGACCCTTTGTCCATGCAGAAGTTGGAGATAAGAATGATCTCATGATTTTCAAGCAGTGTGCAGCAATCAACATCCGTAATATCTTAGGGAGACATCCTTGTAGAACAAAGTGTTGTGAAATGGCTTCCTTCAAATTTTCAACTGTGTGCATTATGGAGATCTTGGACAGCAGTTTTGATTGAAAAGTCCAATAAGTGACCCGTCTGCACTTCTGCTTTATCTAAGTCTTCCGCAAAAATAAGGTCAAGCAACAATGGCGATAAAAATGTTGCGGCTTGTCCGGTGTGCATTATAGCTAAATTGATTACATAGCCAGCATTAAAATAAGTTTGGTTCTTCAAGTGAAAGTAGTTAATCTTCAACATTTCACTTGAATCCCCTTCAAAAATGCTTGATGCTAGCAGGTCTCTGAGGGCTATTCTAAATGCATCGCGAGAGACTCTACTTGCATCAATGCCGAATTCTCCTTTAAATGAGAATGTCTCCTTACTTAAAGGATCAAAGTCGTGTGTTAAGGCTTCAGTTGAATCCTTTAGTACACTTGAACGATGTACTGTTATTCGAGTTGTCGTACTTTTGTTAATAATAATAATAATAGCGTTTATTGATGATAAAATCACACATACAATTTGAACAAAAAACTTTACCCAAATACCCCATGGCCTAGGCCGTCTGGGGGAGGTTAGCTTAAAAACGGGCCATGCCCGCATACATTATAAGGATACAAGAAATAAACAAGAATATGAGGATATAATATAATGAAATCAGACAATAATATGATAAGATGAACACAACTTCAGAGAGATATTTCTTATTCTTAATTAATAATTAAATTCCTGTACTAACATCTTACTTTTGTTAATAAGTTGATGATAAGTATTAATGACAGTATTGACATTTTCTTGGCCACAGTCATATTCTGGCCCATTATTTTTAATGGCCGTTGGAACAGAGTAACCATGTTTTATTTCTCTGATATAGTCAACTTCTTGTATAAAATCATCATCATCATCAGAGCCATCTCTTAACGTGGCAATATCAAATCTTGTTTTACGTTTCCTTGTTGATGTTAGTGGACCGGGTTCAGTTGCAATATTCTGATGATAAGTTGGCATTGATGAGGTAGATTGCACAGGGTCCATCATTGGATCTTGATGAAAGGTTGGCGTTGATGATAACGTTTTGGAATTTGCTGTGCGATGAACTGGATTTGACGTGGTCCGTGGTAATGGAAGATAAAGTTCATTTGATTCATCTGATGAAGATTCAGTGGTCGATTCTCTATTCAATTCCGATTTTGACTTCAATTCTGACTTTGTGTGACCTAAAACAACCGAGAAAAAGTACTGATGGTCTGAGAAACCTTGTACAGAATCTCTGAAGATAGTCGCTAGAAGAAAATGAACATATTTCTAGGAAATTTCTCAATTAATAATGGCAGTTGTACTAAAAATATTCTTCGGAAAATATTTCAAAAATTAATTGCTTAAAAAATGTAAAAAATAATTTAAAACATTTTTTTAGGAATACATTATCCCAATAATATTTTTAAAATAAATTTGCGATATTATTTTAATAATAATCACCTACAAATATTGTACAAATATTTTGCTATTAATATTTTGAAAATAAATATTCTTTAAATTTTTTTAAAATAGTTGGAAAATATTTTTTAAAAATGATATATTTCGACCGCTGCAGTTATCCGACCAGATTGTGAGTTTCCTTTTATCTGATACTCAGATGCACTAAGTGCTTTCAAGAGGCACGAAGCTATTTTGTTGCTTCCACGACCACTCAATCCTTCATGCCACAAGAACATACACCCCTTGTTAATGTCCCCAACATGGACACAGAGGTTATAATTTGACAGCTGTCGCAAATAATCCATCCCACCATGGGTCAAGCTCGGAAGAAAAAAAAACCTGTTCCAGATTGATCGACCACACGTTCGTATCACTTGTAGGCAGCTGAGAAGCTACAATATCCTCATCATTTTAGTTCTTGCTTTTTGAGCCTTCAGGTGATGAAATTCTAGATCAGTTTTGGCTTTCCGGTCAGCAGGGTGTGTTTGACCAAGCTTCACGGGTTGCTGTCCTTGGTACATAGCATGCTATTCGAGGTCTAACTCGATTTTCATTTTTTTGGCACTTAGCTCGTTATTGATTTAAGGTCTTCAATCCTGATGTATATGTTGATGCAAATCCATTTTCCAAAGATATTTTTCCTGTTTCTTTCACATATTGACCAGTTCAGGTGCTGTCCTTGGTACATAGCACACTATTCGAGGTCTAACTCGATTTTCATTGTTTTGGCACTTAGCCCGTCATTGATTTAAGGTCTTCGATCCTGATATATATGTTGACGCAAATCCATTTTCCAAAGATATTTTTCCTGTTTCTTTAACATATTGGCCAGTTCAGGATGAAATTCTGACCTTGAGATGAACCTCAGCAACAGCGTTGTCGTATTCGTAACCGTTAAAGGAGTAAGAAGATCCAGAGCAGTCACCCTGCGAATTGAGAGTTCCAGCATCGCTGAAGTGGCCTGTGTACTCAACATCTTCTCGCTCCATCAGTAAAAGTCGATCTCCAGTCAATCTGTATGTCCTTCTTTTGTGGATTTTTTCATACTGGGCGTGAGATAACTGTATGATTTCATCCTTATAGCCGCCCTTTTAGGCCCAGGTATAATCAGCCATCTTTCCACATCCTCTGACGAAAGTAGTTCGTTGTACGTAGCACTGGATGTATGGCACCTGAAATGATGAAACTAATTGAATGGTAAAATTATTCCTATTTTATCAGAGTGATCTGTATATATGTATACATTGCCTATCTTTCTGACGCATGGAGCTCATTTTGTTGATTGTTTTAAATCAGCATTTATTGACCAAATAATGTATAAATATTGCAAGTACAGTGTAGAATAATTGCAGTTAAATTCCATTAAATCCCAATTTTATTTGTATATTTTCGTTGCACTGTGCTACTTTGAGGCAATGTGACTGAGCCATTCCTAACTACTCGAAATATTTTCCATGATCTATTACGAGCCTTTGTCACGCTACCAGTCTGATTGTACTTTACGGACATCAGCAGGAAAAATGGAGAGTCCCCTGCCAACTGTAGATTTTAGGCTCATTCTCACACTGTCACATCACAATTTATACTGTAAGGACTTTAATGGTGGCAGTGGCTAAAAGTGAATTAAATTAAACATAGCTGTCAAGTTTCCTTGAATGATCTTTTTTTAAACTTTTCAACGAGAACTTCTCTGATATTTCAAGGATCTCGGACACATGCATGAATGATAAGAAAAATTTTCTGAAGCAATCCGCATCACCTGGGATTGGGCCTGTTGGTATCCTTGTGGAGGATACATTGGAGGATAATTTGGATAATAATTCGGATAAGGAGAGTAACAAAAGTATTGTTGGCCCCTGATGCTGATGTGGCTGTGCTGGTGTTGTAACTTCTGAAGGCTCTTCTTTTGGATTTGGAAGCGAAGGGGGTGGTTTTGTTTCTGAGGAGGTCTCGAAAAATTTCACCACTTCTGCACTGGGAATATGTTCCGCTAAAAAGAGAGAGAAAAAAATAACTACCAAATTGTTGGGAATAACATGAATCACTTTATTTGGTGGATCTTGAGACCAAAGTTGCCTTTGAAAAAGACAACAGCAGACCCTGATTACCTCCTTATTGATTGCCTCTTTTTGTAATGTACAATTAAACGGCTTCTTTTCTTCTGAGTGTTCTTGTCCCCATGAGGATAAGGCAATGCTTCCTATAAGATTGGTGTGATCGGTAAGATTGGGTGGGAAACACTCAAATCTGAAGGTGAACTTTTGCTAATAAACAAAAAGCAGCAAGAAAAGTTTGAATTAGCTGGATAGGCAAATTTGTTTTATCCCCTACAAAAGTGGCATGTATAACTGGAAATTTTTGCTCTTAACTGGGAATCGAATGATCTAGTGAAGTTCCCACTTAAGATCTCTCTGTTCTGCCAACAATTATGAAGGACTCGTAAGGCAAGTTCAAGAGCTTTTTTCAGTTCATTTTTTTTTATTTTTTTTTTATTTAGTATATTACAATTAGGTATATACAATAAATTATACAGACCGAGAAGATGGTCTTTTACAATTTCGCTTAACAGTTTAGAAGTAACATTTCAGAAGGCACTTTAATGAATAAGACAGAGTATATGATAAAATAGAATAGAATAAAAATAAAAATAAGAATAAAGATAGCAATAAAATAAATAATAGAGGTAAGTATAGAAGAATTAAAAGTAATAGAGCAGTAAATAACAATAGAAACAAAAATTGATTAGGTGAAAGTAGAAGCTTTGGTAAATTAAAGGACGAAGAGATGTGAAATCTTGAGTGAAAAGAATAAGAAATTACAAAATAAGAGAAATTAGGATAGAGGAGGTAGCCAAAAGTGCTAAATGCCTAACTATTTGTACAATTACTAAGAATCTAAGAAATTATTATCTAAAATCCCACCAAGTATCTAAGTTGATCGGTTAATGTATGTCCCTAGTAGCAGAGCTAAATTGACAGAATATACATGAAGTATAACCGTTATATAAAGAGCGTATTTTTATTAAGAATGTATAATCAAAGTATAACAGTTATATAAAATATATATAAAGAGTGCATTTATACAGGGTGTCCCAAAAGTCCCTTCCACCCCCTCTAAAATTTTACCCAAATAATATTTTGAAACGAAACATTGGGGATGTTTGGGGGGGGGGGGGTCAATGTTAGTTACTATTATACGCATGTACTTGCTTAGGCCTGATTAATGCAGCGCCATTGAAAAAGTGCCTACTTCCTTGTCTATTAAATTCTTTTTGATCATGATCGCAAACATTTCTAGAAAATCATCGTAGGAACCGTGACTTTCAGCATCGTGATCCCCCAAGGGGGGGGGGGGGGTAGGGGGATTTCGGGACCACGAAATTCGGATTCCTTATCGGATTACTTATCGGTGCACACCAGCTACACGTGTTGAGCTTTCTTTAGATCTCGATCGTTCCACAGATAACTTAGCGATGTTTTATTAGCACTGGGATTGTAATGAATTCCAATTAAAACTTCTGCTGTTATATTAAATATATTCCTTTTTTGTAAATCTTGGTCGAATGTTTTATAATATTGACGATCTAGTATTTGAGTCAATGCTAGCCTCGACGATTCTTTTCGATATTTCAGCTCCAGTATTGAAGCAGTATCTTCTGGTTGCTGGTCGTTTCTCACGACGTATAAACAGTCATATATTGACGTTGTTAATTCGGACCTTTTGTGGTTCTCAGATTTGCTTTGTTTTCTAGGGACGTTTTTCACCCGACCTCCTACATTTACAAAAGAAATTCCCTTACCTTTTAATGCCTCAGCCTGTAAAGCTCCGCACAAGGCACTCTGCATACTGGCTTCATTCAAAGGTTGGATTAGATTGAAGACAGCATTAATAGAATTTTCAAATCCGACAAATCTGCTCTTAATCTATCAGCAGAAGATGGGTTGCCACGTGTAGCCTAAAAGTATGAAATTAAGTCTTAATACTAAATCTGTTCATTAATCTGTTAATAATGCATCTACAACAATTACAATGTTATACAAATTATTACACAACTTAAATGAAAAAATTGTAACTTATAAGTTTAAAAATTGTGCATTGTAATTTCTAAAAAAAGAAAACTTTGTTTAACGGTTAGCCGAGGCAGCGCTAGGGCCAATATGCCAGGGCAGCAAATCCTGGAACAGGATATGACAACTAAGAATTGAGTGAAAGTATAATTTAAAGATAGATGCGACTATGTTAATTTAATAATCTCAACAAAAATCGGAGGGCGGCGCACGAACTGTATCGCCCAGAAATGGAAAGTCGGGATGGGAAAAATTTTCTTCTCTAAAAGGATAAACGTTTAGGATCATCAAACAATATTGTTTATAACAGACTGAACATTGAATAATACCAATAATAAAAAACTCACTTCATAGAAGGGATGAAGGTTCTTTTGTTTTTCTTTTAGAAAATAAGGGTTTACAAGAAAGGGTCTTATGACAGAACGAAACTTTTTTTTCTGCAACTTTGACTGTAAGATCTAAGACCAAATCTATTCATACAGTTCCATGGTAACCCCTTCCACCGTGGCCCAGACCGTCCCAGCTGATAAGTCTTAATGGCGGGAACATCCCGGCCCGCCTTGAACTCCGAAGGGATCAAGACGAGTAGGATGACCCGCCCTACTGACGCAGCTGAGACAGCCCGAGCCCCGGAGGCAGGGGTCCCGAACCATTACTAACATCTACGCACAGGGACTCGTGCAAAAATATTTCCGGCATCGTCAACATCCAAGGTGTCCCAAAGCGATTCTTCGAACGCTGCTTCAATTAAACTTCTCCCAATGGTCCTTTGGAGATTCGGATTTGGAGATTGGAGATTCCTTTCTACATTAAACCCCGGCTCGACAGGTCTGGAATCTAATTGCCTCCTCCGTCCTGGTAGTAGTGGGGAAGAGTCTAGCACTCCCAACTGGGAGAGGAGATACCCCCTGCCCCTTGGCAGTCTTGAGGGTCCAGCGGAGGTTGCATTCAAGGACCGGTTGGCCCCCCGGCCTAATGGAGGCTCTGGGTCATCCGAACCAAATGTCGGATGGACAGCATAAAAAATGTCATCCAAAATACGATCCCTGATTACCGTTGTTAATGGCACTCTGCAATAGGGGCATGCGTCATTTGTCAGCTGTTGACGACATGAGCCGCAGATATAATGTCCATTTGCTTACTTTACAAACGGTGGCCGCAGAGGATGGTCGAGTATGTCGCATTTGTTGTTTTCAAAAATTTTTGTAATAGTGGTCCGCAATGGCGGTTTCTTGGAGTTCTGTCGCTCAGTCACTGTGAACACAGAAAAAAAGGGGGTTAGGGAAGGGAACGGGATACACGTAAAGGATAGAGCAACAATCACAACTGTTTGTTTGAAGTCTCCTTATCTTTCTCCCTTTGGAGATGTGAGATAACCGCAACCTGGTTCCCGTAGAACCATTGATCGAATTGCAATGTTGCTTGTAAGAGGAAATTGGAGGAGAGATCCAAACGGTGAGGGGCGGAATTTGTGGGAGACACCTTATGTTCCTCAAGGAAGGGAGGGGAGAACACACTGGTCGATGGAGCGGAGGGAGGGGAAGACACACTGGTCGATGGAGCGGAGGGAGAGGAAGACACACTGGTCGATGGAGCGGAGGGAGGGGAAGACACACTGGTCGATATGGGAGATGATTTAAATTTTTTTAAAATAGTTGGAAAATATTTTTTAAAAATGATATATTTCGACCGCTGCAGTTATCCGACCAGATTGTGAGTTTCCTTTTATCTGATACTCAGATGCACTAAGTGCTTTCAAGAGGCACGAAGCTATTTTGTTGCTTCCACGACCACTCAATCCTTCATGCCACAAGAACATACACCCCTTGTTAATGTCCCCAACATGGACACAGAGGTTATAATTTGACAGCTGTCGCAAATAATCCATCCCACCATGGGTCAAGCTCGGAAGAAAAAAAAACCTGTTCCAGATTGATCGACCACACGTTCGTATCACTTGTAGGCAGCTGAGAAGCTACAATATCCTCATCATTTTAGTTCTTGCTTTTTGAGCCTTCAGGTGATGAAATTCTAGATCAGTTTTGGCTTTCCGGTCAGCAGGGTGTGTTTGACCAAGCTTCACGGGTTGCTGTCCTTGGTACATAGCATGCTATTCGAGGTCTAACTCGATTTTCATTTTTTTGGCACTTAGCTCGTTATTGATTTAAGGTCTTCAATCCTGATGTATATGTTGATGCAAATCCATTTTCCAAAGATATTTTTCCTGTTTCTTTCACATATTGACCAGTTCAGGTGCTGTCCTTGGTACATAGCACACTATTCGAGGTCTAACTCGATTTTCATTGTTTTGGCACTTAGCCCGTCATTGATTTAAGGTCTTCGATCCTGATATATATGTTGACGCAAATCCATTTTCCAAAGATATTTTTCCTGTTTCTTTAACATATTGGCCAGTTCAGGATGAAATTCTGACCTTGAGATGAACCTCAGCAACAGCGTTGTCGTATTCGTAACCGTTAAAGGAGTAAGAAGATCCAGAGCAGTCACCCTGCGAATTGAGAGTTCCAGCATCGCTGAAGTGGCCTGTGTACTCAACATCTTCTCGCTCCATCAGTAAAAGTCGATCTCCAGTCAATCTGTATGTCCTTCTTTTGTGGATTTTTTCATACTGGGCGTGAGATAACTGTATGATTTCATCCTTATAGCCGCCCTTTTAGGCCCAGGTATAATCAGCCATCTTTCCACATCCTCTGACGAAAGTAGTTCGTTGTACGTAGCACTGGATGTATGGCACCTGAAATGATGAAACTAATTGAATGGTAAAATTATTCCTATTTTATCAGAGTGATCTGTATATATGTATACATTGCCTATCTTTCTGACGCATGGAGCTCATTTTGTTGATTGTTTTAAATCAGCATTTATTGACCAAATAATGTATAAATATTGCAAGTACAGTGTAGAATAATTGCAGTTAAATTCCATTAAATCCCAATTTTATTTGTATATTTTCGTTGCACTGTGCTACTTTGAGGCAATGTGACTGAGCCATTCCTAACTACTCGAAATATTTTCCATGATCTATTACGAGCCTTTGTCACGCTACCAGTCTGATTGTACTTTACGGACATCAGCAGGAAAAATGGAGAGTCCCCTGCCAACTGTAGATTTTAGGCTCATTCTCACACTGTCACATCACAATTTATACTGTAAGGACTTTAATGGTGGCAGTGGCTAAAAGTGAATTAAATTAAACATAGCTGTCAAGTTTCCTTGAATGATCTTTTTTTAAACTTTTCAACGAGAACTTCTCTGATATTTCAAGGATCTCGGACACATGCATGAATGATAAGAAAAATTTTCTGAAGCAATCCGCATCACCTGGGATTGGGCCTGTTGGTATCCTTGTGGAGGATACATTGGAGGATAATTTGGATAATAATTCGGATAAGGAGAGTAACAAAAGTATTGTTGGCCCCTGATGCTGATGTGGCTGTGCTGGTGTTGTAACTTCTGAAGGCTCTTCTTTTGGATTTGGAAGCGAAGGGGGTGGTTTTGTTTCTGAGGAGGTCTCGAAAAATTTCACCACTTCTGCACTGGGAATATGTTCCGCTAAAAAGAGAGAGAAAAAAATAACTACCAAATTGTTGGGAATAACATGAATCACTTTATTTGGTGGATCTTGAGACCAAAGTTGCCTTTGAAAAAGACAACAGCAGACCCTGATTACCTCCTTATTGATTGCCTCTTTTTGTAATGTACAATTAAACGGCTTCTTTTCTTCTGAGTGTTCTTGTCCCCATGAGGATAAGGCAATGCTTCCTATAAGATTGGTGTGATCGGTAAGATTGGGTGGGAAACACTCAAATCTGAAGGTGAACTTTTGCTAATAAACAAAAAGCAGCAAGAAAAGTTTGAATTAGCTGGATAGGCAAATTTGTTTTATCCCCTACAAAAGTGGCATGTATAACTGGAAATTTTTGCTCTTAACTGGGAATCGAATGATCTAGTGAAGTTCCCACTTAAGATCTCTCTGTTCTGCCAACAATTATGAAGGACTCGTAAGGCAAGTTCAAGAGCTTTTTTCAGTTCATTTTTTTTTATTTTTTTTTTATTTAGTATATTACAATTAGGTATATACAATAAATTATACAGACCGAGAAGATGGTCTTTTACAATTTCGCTTAACAGTTTAGAAGTAACATTTCAGAAGGCACTTTAATGAATAAGACAGAGTATATGATAAAATAGAATAGAATAAAAATAAAAATAAGAATAAAGATAGCAATAAAATAAATAATAGAGGTAAGTATAGAAGAATTAAAAGTAATAGAGCAGTAAATAACAATAGAAACAAAAATTGATTAGGTGAAAGTAGAAGCTTTGGTAAATTAAAGGACGAAGAGATGTGAAATCTTGAGTGAAAAGAATAAGAAATTACAAAATAAGAGAAATTAGGATAGAGGAGGTAGCCAAAAGTGCTAAATGCCTAACTATTTGTACAATTACTAAGAATCTAAGAAATTATTATCTAAAATCCCACCAAGTATCTAAGTTGATCGGTTAATGTATGTCCCTAGTAGCAGAGCTAAATTGACAGAATATACATGAAGTATAACCGTTATATAAAGAGCGTATTTTTATTAAGAATGTATAATCAAAGTATAACAGTTATATAAAATATATATAAAGAGTGCATTTATACAGGGTGTCCCAAAAGTCCCTTCCACCCCCTCTAAAATTTTACCCAAATAATATTTTGAAACGAAACATTGGGGATGTTTGGGGGGGGGGGGGGACCGATGTTAGTTACTATTATACGCATGTACTTGCTTAGGCCTGATTAATGCAGCGCCATTGAAAAAGTGCCTACTTCCTTGTCTATTAAATTCTTTTTTGATCATGATCGCAAACATTTCTAGAAAATCATCGTAGGAACCGTGACTTTCAGCATCGTGATCCCCCAAGGGGGGGGGGGGGGGGTAGGGGGATTTCGGGACCACGAAATTCGGATTCCTTATCGGATTACTTATCGGTACACACCAGCTACACGTGTTGAGCTTTCTTTAGATCTCGATCGTTCCACAGATAACTTAGCGATGTTTTATTAGCACTGGGATTGTAATGAATTCCAATTAAAACTTCTGCTGTTATATTAAATATATTCCTTTTTTGTAAATCTTGGTCGAATGTTTTATAATATTGACGATCTAGTATTTGAGTCAATGCTAGCCTCGACGATTCTTTTCGATATTTCAGCTCCAGTATTGAAGCAGTATCTTCTGGTTGCTGGTCGTTTCTCACGACGTATAAACAGTCATATATTGACGTTGTTAATTCGGACCTTTTGTGGTTCTCAGATTTGCTTTGTTTTCTAGGGACGTTTTTCACCCGACCTCCTACATTTACAAAAGAAATTCCCTTACCTTTTAATGCCTCAGCCTGTAAAGCTCCGCACAAGGCACTCTGCATACTGGCTTCATTCAAAGGTTGGATTAGATTGAAGACAGCATTAATAGAATTTTCAAATCCGACAAATCTGCTCTTAATCTATCAGCAGAAGATGGGTTGCCACGTGTAGCCTAAAAGTATGAAATTAAGTCTTAATACTAAATCTGTTCATTAATCTGTTAATAATGCATCTACAACAATTACAATGTTATACAAATTATTACACAACTTAAATGAAAAAATTGTAACTTATAAGTTTAAAAATTGTGCATTGTAATTTCTAAAAAAAGAAAACTTTGTTTAACGGTTAGCCGAGGCAGCGCTAGGGCCAATATGCCAGGGCAGCAAATCCTGGAACAGGATATGACAACTAAGAATTGAGTGAAAGTATAATTTAAAGATAGATGCGACTATGTTAATTTAATAATCTCAACAAAAATCGGAGGGCGGCGCACGAACTGTATCGCCCAGAAATGGAAAGTCGGGATGGGAAAAATTTTCTTCTCTAAAAGGATAAACGTTTAGGATCATCAAACAATATTGTTTATAACAGACTGAACATTGAATAATACCAATAATAAAAAACTCACTTCATAGAAGGGATGAAGGTTCTTTTGTTTTTCTTTTAGAAAATAAGGGTTTACAAGAAAGGGTCTTATGACAGAACGAAACTTTTTTTTCTGCAACTTTGACTGTAAGATCTAAGACCAAATCTATTCATACAGTTCCATGGTAACCCCTTCCACCGTGGCCCAGACCGTCCCAGCTGATAAGTCTTAATGGCGGGAACATCCCGGCCCGCCTTGAACTCCGAAGGGATCAAGACGAGTAGGATGACCCGCCCTACTGACGCAGCTGAGACAGCCCGAGCCCCGGAGGCAGGGGTCCCGAACCATTACTAACATCTACGCACAGGGACTCGTGCAAAAATATTTCCGGCATCGTCAACATCCAAGGTGTCCCAAAGCGATTCTTCGAACGCTGCTTCAATTAAACTTCTCCCAATGGTCCTTTGGAGATTCGGATTTGGAGATTGGAGATTCCTTTCTACATTAAACCCCGGCTCGACAGGTCTGGAATCTAATTGCCTCCTCCGTCCTGGTAGTAGTGGGGAAGAGTCTAGCACTCCCAACTGGGAGAGGAGATACCCCCTGCCCCTTGGCAGTCTTGAGGGTCCAGCGGAGGTTGCATTCAAGGACCGGTTGGCCCCCCGGCCTAATGGAGGCTCTGGGTCATCCGAACCAAATGTCGGATGGACAGCATAAAAAATGTCATCCAAAATACGATCCCTGATTACCGTTGTTAATGGCACTCTGCAATAGGGGCATGCGTCATTTGTCAGCTGTTGACGACATGAGCCGCAGATATAATGTCCATTTGCTTACTTTACAAACGGTGGCCGCAGAGGATGGTCGAGTATGTCGCATTTGTTGTTTTCAAAAATTTTTGTAATAGTGGTCCGCAATGGCGGTTTCTTGGAGTTCTGTCGCTCAGTCACTGTGAACACAGAAAAAAAGGGGGTTAGGGAAGGGAACGGGATACACGTAAAGGATAGAGCAACAATCACAACTGTTTGTTTGAAGTCTCCTTATCTTTCTCCCTTTGGAGATGTGAGATAACCGCAACCTGGTTCCCGTAGAACCATTGATCGAATTGCAATGTTGCTTGTAAGAGGAAATTGGAGGAGAGATCCAAACGGTGAGGGGCGGAATTTGTGGGAGACACCTTATGTTCCTCAAGGAAGGGAGGGGAGAACACACTGGTCGATGGAGCGGAGGGAGGGGAAGACACACTGGTCGATGGAGCGGAGGGAGAGGAAGACACACTGGTCGATGGAGCGGAGGGAGGGGAAGACACACTGGTCGATATGGGAGATGATTTAAATTTTTTTAAAATAGTTGGAAAATATTTTTTAAAAATGATATATTTCGACCGCTGCAGTTATCCGACCAGATTGTGAGTTTCCTTTTATCTGATACTCAGATGCACTAAGTGCTTTCAAGAGGCACGAAGCTATTTTGTTGCTTCCACGACCACTCAATCCTTCATGCCACAAGAACATACACCCCTTGTTAATGTCCCCAACATGGACACAGAGGTTATAATTTGACAGCTGTCGCAAATAATCCATCCCACCATGGGTCAAGCTCGGAAGAAAAAAAAACCTGTTCCAGATTGATCGACCACACGTTCGTATCACTTGTAGGCAGCTGAGAAGCTACAATATCCTCATCATTTTAGTTCTTGCTTTTTGAGCCTTCAGGTGATGAAATTCTAGATCAGTTTTGGCTTTCCGGTCAGCAGGGTGTGTTTGACCAAGCTTCACGGGTTGCTGTCCTTGGTACATAGCATGCTATTCGAGGTCTAACTCGATTTTCATTTTTTTGGCACTTAGCTCGTTATTGATTTAAGGTCTTCAATCCTGATGTATATGTTGATGCAAATCCATTTTCCAAAGATATTTTTCCTGTTTCTTTCACATATTGACCAGTTCAGGTGCTGTCCTTGGTACATAGCACACTATTCGAGGTCTAACTCGATTTTCATTGTTTTGGCACTTAGCCCGTCATTGATTTAAGGTCTTCGATCCTGATATATATGTTGACGCAAATCCATTTTCCAAAGATATTTTTCCTGTTTCTTTAACATATTGGCCAGTTCAGGATGAAATTCTGACCTTGAGATGAACCTCAGCAACAGCGTTGTCGTATTCGTAACCGTTAAAGGAGTAAGAAGATCCAGAGCAGTCACCCTGCGAATTGAGAGTTCCAGCATCGCTGAAGTGGCCTGTGTACTCAACATCTTCTCGCTCCATCAGTAAAAGTCGATCTCCAGTCAATCTGTATGTCCTTCTTTTGTGGATTTTTTCATACTGGGCGTGAGATAACTGTATGATTTCATCCTTATAGCCGCCCTTTTAGGCCCAGGTATAATCAGCCATCTTTCCACATCCTCTGACGAAAGTAGTTCGTTGTACGTAGCACTGGATGTATGGCACCTGAAATGATGAAACTAATTGAATGGTAAAATTATTCCTATTTTATCAGAGTGATCTGTATATATGTATACATTGCCTATCTTTCTGACGCATGGAGCTCATTTTGTTGATTGTTTTAAATCAGCATTTATTGACCAAATAATGTATAAATATTGCAAGTACAGTGTAGAATAATTGCAGTTAAATTCCATTAAATCCCAATTTTATTTGTATATTTTCGTTGCACTGTGCTACTTTGAGGCAATGTGACTGAGCCATTCCTAACTACTCGAAATATTTTCCATGATCTATTACGAGCCTTTGTCACGCTACCAGTCTGATTGTACTTTACGGACATCAGCAGGAAAAATGGAGAGTCCCCTGCCAACTGTAGATTTTAGGCTCATTCTCACACTGTCACATCACAATTTATACTGTAAGGACTTTAATGGTGGCAGTGGCTAAAAGTGAATTAAATTAAACATAGCTGTCAAGTTTCCTTGAATGATCTTTTTTTAAACTTTTCAACGAGAACTTCTCTGATATTTCAAGGATCTCGGACACATGCATGAATGATAAGAAAAATTTTCTGAAGCAATCCGCATCACCTGGGATTGGGCCTGTTGGTATCCTTGTGGAGGATACATTGGAGGATAATTTGGATAATAATTCGGATAAGGAGAGTAACAAAAGTATTGTTGGCCCCTGATGCTGATGTGGCTGTGCTGGTGTTGTAACTTCTGAAGGCTCTTCTTTTGGATTTGGAAGCGAAGGGGGTGGTTTTGTTTCTGAGGAGGTCTCGAAAAATTTCACCACTTCTGCACTGGGAATATGTTCCGCTAAAAAGAGAGAGAAAAAAATAACTACCAAATTGTTGGGAATAACATGAATCACTTTATTTGGTGGATCTTGAGACCAAAGTTGCCTTTGAAAAAGACAACAGCAGACCCTGATTACCTCCTTATTGATTGCCTCTTTTTGTAATGTACAATTAAACGGCTTCTTTTCTTCTGAGTGTTCTTGTCCCCATGAGGATAAGGCAATGCTTCCTATAAGATTGGTGTGATCGGTAAGATTGGGTGGGAAACACTCAAATCTGAAGGTGAACTTTTGCTAATAAACAAAAAGCAGCAAGAAAAGTTTGAATTAGCTGGATAGGCAAATTTGTTTTATCCCCTACAAAAGTGGCATGTATAACTGGAAATTTTTGCTCTTAACTGGGAATCGAATGATCTAGTGAAGTTCCCACTTAAGATCTCTCTGTTCTGCCAACAATTATGAAGGACTCGTAAGGCAAGTTCAAGAGCTTTTTTCAGTTCATTTTTTTTTATTTTTTTTTTATTTAGTATATTACAATTAGGTATATACAATAAATTATACAGACCGAGAAGATGGTCTTTTACAATTTCGCTTAACAGTTTAGAAGTAACATTTCAGAAGGCACTTTAATGAATAAGACAGAGTATATGATAAAATAGAATAGAATAAAAATAAAAATAAGAATAAAGATAGCAATAAAATAAATAATAGAGGTAAGTATAGAAGAATTAAAAGTAATAGAGCAGTAAATAACAATAGAAACAAAAATTGATTAGGTGAAAGTAGAAGCTTTGGTAAATTAAAGGACGAAGAGATGTGAAATCTTGAGTGAAAAGAATAAGAAATTACAAAATAAGAGAAATTAGGATAGAGGAGGTAGCCAAAAGTGCTAAATGCCTAACTATTTGTACAATTACTAAGAATCTAAGAAATTATTATCTAAAATCCCACCAAGTATCTAAGTTGATCGGTTAATGTATGTCCCTAGTAGCAGAGCTAAATTGACAGAATATACATGAAGTATAACCGTTATATAAAGAGCGTATTTTTATTAAGAATGTATAATCAAAGTATAACAGTTATATAAAATATATATAAAGAGTGCATTTATACAGGGTGTCCCAAAAGTCCCTTCCACCCCCTCTAAAATTTTACCCAAATAATATTTTGAAACGAAACATTGGGGATGTTTGGGGGGGGGGGGGGACCGATGTTAGTTACTATTATACGCATGTACTTGCTTAGGCCTGATTAATGCAGCGCCATTGAAAAAGTGCCTACTTCCTTGTCTATTAAATTCTTTTTTGATCATGATCGCAAACATTTCTAGAAAATCATCGTAGGAACCGTGACTTTCAGCATCGTGATCCCCCAAGGGGGGGGGGGGGGGGTAGGGGGATTTCGGGACCACGAAATTCGGATTCCTTATCGGATTACTTATCGGTACACACCAGCTACACGTGTTGAGCTTTCTTTAGATCTCGATCGTTCCACAGATAACTTAGCGATGTTTTATTAGCACTGGGATTGTAATGAATTCCAATTAAAACTTCTGCTGTTATATTAAATATATTCCTTTTTTGTAAATCTTGGTCGAATGTTTTATAATATTGACGATCTAGTATTTGAGTCAATGCTAGCCTCGACGATTCTTTTCGATATTTCAGCTCCAGTATTGAAGCAGTATCTTCTGGTTGCTGGTCGTTTCTCACGACGTATAAACAGTCATATATTGACGTTGTTAATTCGGACCTTTTGTGGTTCTCAGATTTGCTTTGTTTTCTAGGGACGTTTTTCACCCGACCTCCTACATTTACAAAAGAAATTCCCTTACCTTTTAATGCCTCAGCCTGTAAAGCTCCGCACAAGGCACTCTGCATACTGGCTTCATTCAAAGGTTGGATTAGATTGAAGACAGCATTAATAGAATTTTCAAATCCGACAAATCTGCTCTTAATCTATCAGCAGAAGATGGGTTGCCACGTGTAGCCTAAAAGTATGAAATTAAGTCTTAATACTAAATCTGTTCATTAATCTGTTAATAATGCATCTACAACAATTACAATGTTATACAAATTATTACACAACTTAAATGAAAAAATTGTAACTTATAAGTTTAAAAATTGTGCATTGTAATTTCTAAAAAAAGAAAACTTTGTTTAACGGTTAGCCGAGGCAGCGCTAGGGCCAATATGCCAGGGCAGCAAATCCTGGAACAGGATATGACAACTAAGAATTGAGTGAAAGTATAATTTAAAGATAGATGCGACTATGTTAATTTAATAATCTCAACAAAAATCGGAGGGCGGCGCACGAACTGTATCGCCCAGAAATGGAAAGTCGGGATGGGAAAAATTTTCTTCTCTAAAAGGATAAACGTTTAGGATCATCAAACAATATTGTTTATAACAGACTGAACATTGAATAATACCAATAATAAAAAACTCACTTCATAGAAGGGATGAAGGTTCTTTTGTTTTTCTTTTAGAAAATAAGGGTTTACAAGAAAGGGTCTTATGACAGAACGAAACTTTTTTTTCTGCAACTTTGACTGTAAGATCTAAGACCAAATCTATTCATACAGTTCCATGGTAACCCCTTCCACCGTGGCCCAGACCGTCCCAGCTGATAAGTCTTAATGGCGGGAACATCCCGGCCCGCCTTGAACTCCGAAGGGATCAAGACGAGTAGGATGACCCGCCCTACTGACGCAGCTGAGACAGCCCGAGCCCCGGAGGCAGGGGTCCCGAACCATTACTAACATCTACGCACAGGGACTCGTGCAAAAATATTTCCGGCATCGTCAACATCCAAGGTGTCCCAAAGCGATTCTTCGAACGCTGCTTCAATTAAACTTCTCCCAATGGTCCTTTGGAGATTCGGATTTGGAGATTGGAGATTCCTTTCTACATTAAACCCCGGCTCGACAGGTCTGGAATCTAATTGCCTCCTCCGTCCTGGTAGTAGTGGGGAAGAGTCTAGCACTCCCAACTGGGAGAGGAGATACCC
This sequence comes from Bemisia tabaci, assembly GCF_918797505.1. Taxonomy (NCBI): domain Eukaryota; kingdom Metazoa; phylum Arthropoda; class Insecta; order Hemiptera; family Aleyrodidae; genus Bemisia; species Bemisia tabaci. The sequence goes on along the minus strand of NC_092801.1, from coordinate 15,674,044 downwards.
CCTGCCCCTTGGCAGTCTTGAGGGTCCAGCGGAGGTTGCATTCAAGGACCGGTTGGCCCCCCGGCCTAATGGAGGCTCTGGGTCATCCGAACCAAATGTCGGATGGACAGCATAAAAAATGTCATCCAAAATACGATCCCTGATTACCGTTGTTAATGGCACTCTGCAATAGGGGCATGCGTCATTTGTCAGCTGTTGACGACATGAGCCGCAGATATAATGTCCATTTGCTTACTTTACAAACGGTGGCCGCAGAGGATGGTCGAGTATGTCGCATTTGTTGTTTTCAAAAATTTTTGTAATAGTGGTCCGCAATGGCGGTTTCTTGGAGTTCTGTCGCTCAGTCACTGTGAACACAGAAAAAAAGGGGGTTAGGGAAGGGAACGGGATACACGTAAAGGATAGAGCAACAATCACAACTGTTTGTTTGAAGTCTCCTTATCTTTCTCCCTTTGGAGATGTGAGATAACCGCAACCTGGTTCCCGTAGAACCATTGATCGAATTGCAATGTTGCTTGTAAGAGGAAATTGGAGGAGAGATCCAAACGGTGAGGGGCGGAATTTGTGGGAGACACCTTATGTTCCTCAAGGAAGGGAGGGGAGAACACACTGGTCGATGGAGCGGAGGGGGGAAGACACACTGGTCGATGGAGCGGAGGGAGAGGAAGACACACTGGTCGATGGAGCGGAGGGAGGGGAAGACACACTGGTCGATATGGGAGATGATTTAAATTTTTTTAAAATAGTTGGAAAATATTTTTTAAAAATGATATATTTCGACCGCTGCAGTTATCCGACCAGATTGTGAGTTTCCTTTTATCTGATACTCAGATGCACTAAGTGCTTTCAAGAGGCACGAAGCTATTTTGTTGCTTCCACGACCACTCAATCCTTCATGCCACAAGAACATACACCCCTTGTTAATGTCCCCAACATGGACACAGAGGTTATAATTTGACAGCTGTCGCAAATAATCCATCCCACCATGGGTCAAGCTCGGAAGAAAAAAAAACCTGTTCCAGATTGATCGACCACACGTTCGTATCACTTGTAGGCAGCTGAGAAGCTACAATATCCTCATCATTTTAGTTCTTGCTTTTTGAGCCTTCAGGTGATGAAATTCTAGATCAGTTTTGGCTTTCCGGTCAGCAGGGTGTGTTTGACCAAGCTTCACGGGTTGCTGTCCTTGGTACATAGCATGCTATTCGAGGTCTAACTCGATTTTCATTTTTTTGGCACTTAGCTCGTTATTGATTTAAGGTCTTCAATCCTGATGTATATGTTGATGCAAATCCATTTTCCAAAGATATTTTTCCTGTTTCTTTCACATATTGACCAGTTCAGGTGCTGTCCTTGGTACATAGCACACTATTCGAGGTCTAACTCGATTTTCATTGTTTTGGCACTTAGCCCGTCATTGATTTAAGGTCTTCGATCCTGATATATATGTTGACGCAAATCCATTTTCCAAAGATATTTTTCCTGTTTCTTTAACATATTGGCCAGTTCAGGATGAAATTCTGACCTTGAGATGAACCTCAGCAACAGCGTTGTCGTATTCGTAACCGTTAAAGGAGTAAGAAGATCCAGAGCAGTCACCCTGCGAATTGAGAGTTCCAGCATCGCTGAAGTGGCCTGTGTACTCAACATCTTCTCGCTCCATCAGTAAAAGTCGATCTCCAGTCAATCTGTATGTCCTTCTTTTGTGGATTTTTTCATACTGGGCGTGAGATAACTGTATGATTTCATCCTTATAGCCGCCCTTTTAGGCCCAGGTATAATCAGCCATCTTTCCACATCCTCTGACGAAAGTAGTTCGTTGTACGTAGCACTGGATGTATGGCACCTGAAATGATGAAACTAATTGAATGGTAAAATTATTCCTATTTTATCAGAGTGATCTGTATATTAGGGTGGCCCTTATTTTGGACTTTTTGGAATTTAATGAGCTCCGTCCTGGTAGTAGTGGGGAAGAGTCTAGCACTCCCAACTGGGAGAGGAGATACCCCCTGCCCCTTGGCAGTCTTGAGGGTCCAGCGGAGGTTGCATTCAAGGACCGGTTGGCCCCCCGGCCTAATGGAGGCTCTGGGTCATCCGAACCAAATGTCGGATGGACAGCATAAAAAATGTCATCCAAAATACGATCCCTGATTACCGTTGTTAATGGCACTCTGCAATAGGGGCATGCGTCATTTGTCAGCTGTTGACGACATGAGCCGCAGATATAATGTCCATTTGCTTACTTTACAAACGGTGGCCGCAGAGGATGGTCGAGTATGTCGCATTTGTTGTTTTCAAAAATTTTTGTAATAGTGGTCCGCAATGGCGGTTTCTTGGAGTTCTGTCGCTCAGTCACTGTGAACACAGAAAAAAAGGGGGTTAGGGAAGGGAACGGGATACACGTAAAGGATAGAGCAACAATCACAACTGTTTGTTTGAAGTCTCCTTATCTTTCTCCCTTTGGAGATGTGAGATAACCGCAACCTGGTTCCCGTAGAACCATTGATCGAATTGCAATGTTGCTTGTAAGAGGAAATTGGAGGAGAGATCCAAACGGTGAGGGGCGGAATTTGTGGGAGACACCTTATGTTCCTCAAGGAAAGGGAGAACACACTGGTCGATGGAGCGGAGGGAGGGGAAGACACACTGGTCGATGGAGCGGAGGGAGAGGAAGACACACTGGTCGATGGAGCGGAGGGAGGGGAAGACACACTGGTCGATATGGGAGATGGGTGAGTAGATACTGACTTCTCGTTATTGCTCATCTTGAACATAGAGTAGATTTCATTTGTTACGAGAAGGCTAAATTAACTATTGAGAACTACCCAATGGCAGAGCATACAAATTTACCACCGGTCTTTTGTACACTCCGTCGGGAGTTTTGACTTCTACTACTCTCGTGTTGTTATCTTTCCCTGGAAATGTAAGTAAGACTCGGCCTCGAGTCCATTTTAAGGGGGGCTTTGAGGATCATGGAGAAGAACCAATGTTCCCTCCTCCAGATTCCCGGCTTGTTCCAACCACTTCCCTCGTGGTTGGAGTGTATGAAGGTACTCAAGGGGCCAATGTTGCCAAAATTGTTGGGCATACAACTCCACCAAATTCCACCTATGCAGAAATGGTGGACTTTCCGTGTCATATTGCCTTTCTGGTAACGCTACTAATGGCCGACCAATTAAGAAATGGCCAGGGGGGAGAACCTGATAATCACGTGGGTCAGAGGAGAGTGGAGTGAGAGGACGTGAATTTAGAATAGCCTCAATACGGGCTGTCAACGTTTGAAACTCCTCTTGAGTTAATACACTATCACCCATCACCCGTTTCAGGTGTAGTTTAAAACTTTTTACTGCAGCTTCGTACAGACCCCCCAAATGGGGCCCTAATGGTACATTGAAGCGAAATTCCACTCTGTTATTGTGAGAAAACAATATTAAATTTGGGTCCTCTGACGTAATTAATTTTAAAAATCTATTTGCCGCTCCCTGGAAATTGTTAGCATTATCACAATAAATATATGCCGGTTTGCCTCGTCTACTGACGAAGCGCTGTAACGCAGCGACGAAAGCATCGGTACTCAATTTTGAGATCATTTCTAGATGAATTGCCTTGGTGCTCATGCACACAAAGACACAGACATAGACTGGAGAAATAATCGCATATCGAAGCTGATGCAATTTTACATTGAAATGGCCACAAAAGTCCAATGCCGTTCTGTGGAATGGGGGACTCTGCTGAACTCTTTCAGCTGGTAAATCACCCATTAAAGGAGTTTTGTTTCTAGGTTGTACCTTAAAGCAATAAATACATGACTGAAACACTGATCGAGTCAATCCTCTTGATGCCATTATCCAGAATCTCTGACGTAACAGAGATTGCAGGAGTTGCGGAGGAGCGTGCATGTTGTCCTTATGGTCCTTATGGTTATGGTGGTTGTGGTTATGGTTATGGTTTCTGATCTAGTGAAGTTCCCACTTAAGATCACTCTGTTCTGCCAACAATTATGAAGGACTCGTATGGCAAGTTCAAGAGCTTTTTACAGTTCATGACACCAGATAAATGAAGTGGCAGAGATCAAAACCTGCTACTATTTCAATTTCATTGTCTGATATGTTACGTGATCTTTCAATTTATTGTAAAGGAGTAAGCAATAAGAATTCATACTTAAAATACTGACATCATTTTCTCATTGATAAGTAGTCGATTTCTTAATAATCGCGCCAACGGATGTTACAGCGTCTTAATATATGAAAAATTCAAATGAATGCCGTATTCTTAGACAGTTGATTGAGTTTCCAGTTTTGATTCTTGCAGCATCAAATACAAATTCGTTACTTGTCCCCCCCCCCCCCCAAAAAAAAGAAATTCGTCAATTAAAATTTTAAAGACCCCGGTGGACTGAGATAAATGCTTCTATTTTCATGTGTCTCAATGCAAGTGGATGTAAACCTCTCGACAAGTGAGTGTTGTGTGGTAGTTACATGACAAGTACACAGACTCTTATAATAATATTCTACACAAGAGATGATGACCTGATAAACAACCAAGGAACTCCATTCTTGTGTATGAAGTATTTGTAATCTTAGAGATACTTATTACCTCTCAAGAGAAGGAGACTAACTAAAATTTTTTCTGTACTCTTCTCCATTATACATACAGAGTAGGACTGAAATTTGAAAAATCGGAGCGGTTGGCTCCGCTTTTGCCATGGCCTCACTTAGCTCAAAGTGGCTAAGCGCCCTCCAGTACCCCTGTTGAGAAATGAGAAGACGTAATTGAGTAACAATAATTCTCATTCCTGATAAATTCAAGAGTTTACGTATATCTTTAACAGAAGGTTGGCTTGTTTCTCTTTGAAAAAACAAATTACAAGTGGAAAGTTCGAAACATCTCAATGGATGTATGTGGTTTCTCTCGTGTTCAGTGTGTTCAATCATGTAGAAGGGTGGTCCGAGAAAATTCTACTGTTCAAACACAATGGACAAGAGTTAAGAGAGAGATTTCACATTGGTTGGAGCGGTTGTCATAACCGCCGCAGTAGGGTTGTCTTTTCCTTCCACCCATTGCCACTTGGCATTTTCACCTGTGCGTCTTCTGAGTCTTTTTCTTTCATGGTTGAACGGATTTTTGTTTTTGTCATTAGAAAGAAGTATCAAAAATAATAAAAAGATTTTGTCATAGATAAGCTCTTAATGAACCCAAAGGATTATTAGACCCAAATCAACGAAAAAAGATCAAATAAAGATTACGTCCCTAAAAGTTAATGAAATGTGAATTTCATTCAGCAGAAGGGAACCAATATGTTTATTGTTTATTGTTTATAAGATTCGCCCGTATGAGGGCTTACATTGTTTTCAAAATCCCAGTCTTGCGCCATTATCGGACATGACTTTTCAAAATTTTCGAAACTCATTTCAAAGCATTACTCAAAACTCTCAGTGTGAGTATGACTACTTTACTTAATGCGATCCAAATGTTGTGATCTGTACTGAATTTTGTGATTTGTAATTTGTTTTCTAAAAATTCGTTTAATTGTATTTAGCAGCGCTAACCATCCTTTCTACTCAGGAGAATGTATTTTTGTCCTTCTGCCTTTTCATTATTTTTCAAAGTTCATAGCACTCTCTATTTTTATGACTCTAATTTTGTGGTACTAATTTTAATAAAACCAGTTGAAGTGAAAATAAGTATCATCATTAATCAATCCTCTCCTCCTTCTGGTCTCTTGTTTTTTTCAAGATTGAGGTTTGAAATTTTCTCCAGCAGAATTCTCTGAAAAGAATGAAGGTTTTTTTTTTCACAATTTAATAGGACACCTTCATGCAGAGAGGAACTATCTTCAAATAAATAAAATAAAGAAACACTATATACAGCGCAAAAGTCCTACGCATATAATTCTTTCTAAATTGATTCATTTGTACTTATAGTTCTTTTTAGCTCAAACTCGCACAGTGAGTTCTTTTAAAAAGTGATGCAAATAATAAATGAAAATGAGATGATGGCATGTGAGTTCTTTTAAAAAGTGATGCAAATAATAAATGAAAATGAGATGATGGCATATGCAGCTTGGCTGAACCGACTTTTGATGTAGGTAGCCCTAACTCAATAACGGACTTGAGTTCGGGTTAACAGACAAATGTCAGCATTTAAAACATTTAAAATCGTCCTTTGACCGAAGAATTCCAAATCTACCAAACATTTCTACTTGATCGATATGATACGTCTCTTATTAATTTGACCATGCCAAGATTCCGGGACAATTGGACGAATCATGGCAAAACCAAGAACTACAATGCTGTGTTGAGGAACTTACCGCCTTCGAGAGTTGCAAAATTTCCTCCGATAACAAGTTTTTTCTTGAGGAGAGTTATGAATATTTTCTCTTAAAATGGCTCATCAAAGAAGTTTGAAACGCACTCCCTGAATTTTTTCAATGCATGCAAGAGATTTAGGTACAAAACACTTGAAGAAACAATTTCGGTTAGATCATCACTGTAATAATAAACCAGAGTGAAGGCTTGCAACATCGCAATCAGAGAGACGCTTTTCCTCTCTTTAACCATCTAGAATGAGAGGAGCAAGATCTGGCAAACGGATAGGAGGCAAAGATATCGCTTACTATTCGAACCTAACGGATGTGCATGCTGCATCTGTCCAAAATGGACCACTAGACAAGGTACGAATTTCAGCATTCTGATACATGCTTCTTAACCAAAATTTCACGTAGAACACGATGCGCACAACGAAAATTACCAAAATCAACTCCTTACGAAGGTATTCAATAATTCTTGATGCGTGAATTCAAACCACCCGCTCATGAAAACTCAATGCTCCACGTGATACACATCGCGCTAAACGTTTATCGTGACAGTCTCTGCGTTATAAAAATCTGGCAACCTCAATCTTGATGACACTTTGGCTCAGCTATAGCAAATTGCTTATAGTTGGAACAACACATGGTGGTAAATGAACATTGCTCGATTGAGAAGCTTGCTGAAACCGTTGTAGTGCGCGATTTGACTCTTGTAGAGCTTTGAGTTTCTTGTGAGCGGGCAGTTCAAATTCCTCTTAACCAATGTGAAATAAAAATGTTAATATCTCCGTTAGGAGTTGGTTCCAGTAATTTTCGTTGCGCGAATCGTGTTTTACGTGAAATTCTGGTTAAAGTTCATGTATCAGAATGCTTAAATTCGTACCTTGTCTAGTATTCCATTGAAGGAGTTTCACTGAATTTTCAACGTCGAGCTCAATCAATACGTCCGTTGCAAACTTTTTACCGAGCCAAAAAACGAGTTGTACCCTGTGCTGCCGTCCCAAGAAAAAACGCCGTGTAAACATTCGAGGGTTGCAAAATTTTTGCCGATGATGTGTTATTTTTTAGGAGAATTATGAATGTTTTCTCTCGGAATTCTCAAATAATTTAGATCAGGTCACGAATGCAATTTTCTTTAGGAATCGAAGAATATTTTTTTAATTTTATGAATATTATTTTATTCACCTTTCCCGTACAAGAAACATAAACGACGAAGAAAAATAGTCACAGATCTCCCTAATCCCTGAAAATTCAATTTACAGGCGGCTTCTGGGAGCTCTTAGGGTTTTTTTCCTTGGTAATTTCTCAGACATATTTTCTCCCGATGAGGTGAGAAAAGTGGTGCATTGGCAATGTACCATGGCAGCCCCTTTGGCGAAGAACCTCGACTGATACATCGGACCTGGAGTGTTTTCACACGAATACAAACAAGCGGGAAAGCTCTAATACGTAGGTATCAGAGAAGCGCTCAGTGGTCAGCGCAACTTTAATGAGTCTCAGCCTTAATTTACTACCTATTAACAGATTTTGTTTAAATTTGCAATAATATTCGCATCCTCATCTTGATGAGAGCGGGCAAAGATTTGAAATGCGCGCTACAGATTCAGTAGTCGCCTGGCAAAAGTGGTACCCGCCTGACGTCACAAAACTTCAAGATGGCAACAAAAATTAAACTGGGACATTTAAAGAAAAGGACTGGTGGTTACAAAGGAATACTTACTTGAATGATCATTCATTTTTTCGAACCCTTATAATTTAAAAAAATTTATTTGAAGTACGTATTCGGAGACTTTACACCTTACTGGGAGAACATCATCCAACGCCCAGCATGAGCAATTGAGCATTGGAAACGTCATTCGTGAATCAACGAACCTTCTGAAATTCTTTGAATATTTTGTGACCTTTTTTTTTGGAAGAATGATCCAAGTTTCTAGAGACCGATTTTTTTGAAGAAAGAGACTTATCGAATTGTGTGAAAAGAAATTCAGAATTCAAAGTTTCCAATATCTAGGGGGTATTTTTTTTTTTTAAAGAGGGGAGAGATACAGAAAAAAAAAGAGAATGGGGTTGTTGGGTTATATAGGCATTTCCAATTAATTGTGGTAGTACCCCAATAAATTAGGTTACTGACCCATATATTGTGGTACTACCACAGTATAATGGAAATGCCTGTATATCATCCAACAAATTGGGGTAGTGCCACAATTTTAGGGGATAGCCCCCAACGTTTTTTTTTCGTGGAGAGTGGGAGTGAGAAAAAAATGAAGGAGAACCTTTTGGACGGATTTGAAGATCGAAGTCAGGTCAACCAGTACGCAGCACTGACTTCCACTTCGAATTTATTCTATCTCTGGGTGAGATTCATTCAAAATTAAAAGTACACTAGACCTCGGTTTATCCGAACTAATGTTGCGGTCGGCCGGTTCGGATAACGAAAATTTTGGATAATCCGGAGGCCATTAATATTCATTAACTTTAAGGCGAAAGGAGTCCGCTGAGAGATAGAGCAACCGCCAGGTGTAACGTGGGAAATCCGAGTACGTCTGTGTTGGAAAAACAAACAAGTGGAACGTTGAAAGGGGTTGTGAAAATAGTCTTGTTCTGACGGCTAAGTGAAAACGCGTAAAGAAAAAAAATTGTCCTCCCAAAAATCAGTTCGGATAGACCAGAGTTCGGATAATCTGAGGTAGGTATACTGTATCATCATGAGTTAAAAGAACAGGCAAGATGCACTGTTTAAGAAATGCTGTTGTAGATAATAACGGAGCATCCATTCTTGAACTGACCATGGATGAGACTGCGTTATGAAATTACTTTGATGGCTGCTCTCATAGATTTCACCTTTGGTGAAAAAGGGCGTATGAGGAAAATCAATTATAGTCTTGCTGACAAGTAGTTATTTGTTTACGGAATTTCATTACAGTAGACCTTAGTCTAGATGAAGAAGTTTTAGGTTGTAGAAATTTCAAAGTAGATTGGTCCGTCATTTCTTGGAAAAAAGTAAAACATGAAAGCGAAATGAGCAGCATTCAAAGAAATAAAGGCAGTTCTGGTTAATGCCATTTGCTTATTTCTGCAACTTTTCCATGGTATAGAGTAAAACGTAAAAATTCTATCAACTTCACCAGAAAGACAGGAAACTTGACGAAAATAAATTATAATTGTTACAAAATGTTTATGCATTTTATTGTTCTCAAAAATTGAATATTACAAATATTTACAATAAATTATACTTGATTGCACTTACAACGAAAAGCCTTAGTCAGGGCGTAGGGGCCCTTTAATGTATAGCTGACTTTGAATAATTATAGGTAGACATCGAAATGAAACGTGGACAATAATATGATAAACTTGATTCATGAAGCGGCAATTGCGTAAAAAGTAGAAAAGAAAACTGGAATTCAGCGTCGGGAAGTGATCCATCCAGCAGTGTAAGTGCGAGAGAAGTGTCCCATGCGTCGCAAGCGACCTAGAAAAGATGACGAAAAAACCAGAGGATTAATACCGGGAGATTTCGAGCATGAAAAATTTCCCGATAGAAAGAGGATAAATCTCTTGATAATCGGCATTATTATGGGTTGATAACATTTTTTTCTCTCCTTAAATCCACTGTAAACGATCGACCCTAGACAAGGCAGGATGCCTTGATATTGGAATCGCCAATACTCATTGATAAGTTTCATCACTGATCTTGTTCCTTTAGTTTACAATGTGTTTTCAATTTTAATATTATCACTGCCGATGGTACTATCGATGGTCAAAGTGCAAAACCACACACCTCCATTTGCAATGTTGCAGACTTTCTGTCATACATTATTTTTCCTTTGGAAAACTAGGCAACGTAATTTCTCAATTTTTCCATGATTTTTCTTTTCTGTCAGCACATTATTCTGTATAAATTCCAAGCTATAAAAACGGTGTCTTCTTTTTTTGAAAAAATAGAATAAGAGCAGAATTTTGAAACATCGCAATGGAGATACGTGGTTTTGCACTTTGACCGTCCTCATTTCAAAAGAATCATATTGTTCGATTACATTTCTTGCACTTCTCCTTCATTGGTCCCAAATGTCTTATCGATTCGGAGGGGATCACCCTGATCGAATACGATTACTGAAGAGGAAAACTGTCAAAAATGACCCAAAATAATATACATCTGATCACAAAAATTTATTTTCTACCAAATGAAGGCTGACGAATGGTATTCCGAAGAGCACAGAGAAAGTTTGTCAAACTGGCATTAGGTTGTCAAAAAAAAATAGATTTTCTTAGCTTTTCCCTCACTTTTTTAGAACTCTCCTATCAAGTGAAAATGTGAGTTGATTGCGAAAAATAATTTCCCTAAAATTAGGTTTTTCTTGTCATAGTTATCTTGCTTTATACTTTAACATGACCGCCTACCTAAGGGAATATCTTCATGACACCAACAAAAATTGGTAAATGATTAAGACCAACAAAGGGGTAGTAGCAAGCACACTCCTACCAACTTACTAGAGCGATTCTAATTCTCCCTTTAAAATATTCAATGTATACAAGATAAACCAAACGCCTGGGTTTTCTCCAAGATAAAACAATCAATTCTAAAAAAAGTACAGTCAAAATGAAAAGTAAAAGGAAAAATGATACATGATAATACTACAACCAATTATTAAAATATTCACAGAGTGCAATCAGTTTTCCAACCAATATTAAGTGATTGATTAGCTAGCTTCATTACTAGATTTTAAAACACATGCTACCCAGTAACATCAGTCACCCAGCTGAGAGTTACTACCCTGTATTGTTAGTGCTCTGCGAACGGATGATCTTGTATTAGATAGCATAGCTTCAAAGTGCCGATTACTTTCTGTGAAGAAAGTTGAAAGGAAAAAGAAATCATTTCTGATGCCTGCATACGATTTCAAACTCCCACTGAATGTGGTGTTATTTTGAAATGTGTGCACTACTGCGGACCAGACAAAATTACCTACGAATGTAAAGACAGTTATATTTCAAACACTACTGTTTCGGAGCAGGCAGGTTACGCAATGATACATGCCCTAAATGAACCCTGAGATTTTGATTGGAGATACTGTGATGGATTGAGTTAAGCAAGATAGTCACACCTGCATTACAGTGATCAAAACATAATCTTCAATTTAATGAAAAGAAACCAAACAACATCCAGACTTGAAAATTGATGCAATTGCCTTGCCCATACAAAGGTCATTACCAAAAAAGTTGAAGCAAAAATTTTGGTTGGTTTCCTTCCAAAAATTTAAAGTAGGAGATGAGATTTTGAAACACAAAAATGTAGCTGAGACTCTTTCACTAACTTATCCAAATGAAGATTGAGAAAGGGTGAATAGCTATTTTAAGCTCCTAGGCCCAACTGAGTGAAAGCAGCTTTTTCCCCCTTCTTTTTTAAAAAAAAAAAAACCGCGACAACAAAATTTCTTATTTACATGAGGGAGTGTTTGGCTACTTTCTGTCTTGATATCAAATCCTGCTGGACACTTCTAAATTTCGGGAATAAAATAAAATCAAAAGATTTTGATAATTCAAATCCATACAAAAAAGTGTGATTTGCTTCTGAAATATATCAATGGTGAGAGTCGCTAAACAAGTATCTCGATTTGCGTCAATATTGCAGATTTATTGTTACATTTGATGTTATTAAAAGAAAAGATTATTTATTCGAACTTCTACTACATTTTCTTTGTACTGGACGATAGATGGATGGTTAAAGTAAAAAAAAAAGAAAAAAAGTACAGCTCAGATTGCAACGTTGTCAATCTCCCTTAGTGTTTTATTATTTTAGAGGATTAGGAAGCAACAGTTTCTTTTAAAATAATCTGTGAATTGTCTTCATTTATCCTAAAGAGATCATACAGGATTATAAGGAAATAATTTTGATTAGTTCTCTTTGAAGAAAATAAAAAATAATTAAAGATTTTAAAACATTGCAATTGAGTTACGCATTTACCCATCAATTTTTATAAAAATTGTGAATGAGAACCTTCATAATTTCTCTCTTTACAAAGACAAAACAGCACTGATTTTGAAACATACCAATCGAGATACGCATTTAGCTAATATTGAGGTTCATCCATTTTGTTCATTTACTTTCTGAGATTGCCGATTTTTAAAATTCCCACCGAGTTCACTCTCCTTCAACCTACTGATAATCTGAGGAACGGTGTGAAGTGAATACGCAATGTGAGTTGAAATAATACTGAAACAACAATATTATCCTCACAAATGCATTTTCAAGAAAGCCATTTCATACAAGCTCTCAATTCCAATAATCAAAAGAAAAAAATACAAAATCATATCAGGACAGTGGCAATGATAAAACAATAGTACATGATTAGAAGCTGAAAAAAATAAAGAATTAGGAGCAGAAATGAATAAGTAAAAAATGAAAAATAAATCCATGAAAATGGGAGCGATATTGTTGGTAGAGAGGGACCGGACCAGCTGAAATGAGCGAATAATGTGAGGAAGGAATGCAATGATAAATAGGGGGAGTCAATTTATGAGAGAATTCAACCCGAATCAAGATCAAAGCGCCTCAAGAAAATGGACACAGGGTTGGTGAAAAGATAATATACAAACAGATCAACATAAAAATGAGGTGTTGTATTCTTCGGTGACTCTGCAGTGGACCAGTGGACAGTACGTTATGGCGTGTATGTTACTACATGATCAGCGGCGTGGCGTACTTTGCGATATATCGATTGATTTGCCATTAAAACCTATGGAAAAGGATCGATAAACAGGGTGTTGGCAGCGGACACCTTAATAATCGATCCTTTACCATAGCTTCAAATGGGGAAGTATCGATAGTCGATCATTCACGCCTTGTCACATGATAATTTTTTGTAAAAAAAGATGGGCACATAAAAAATTTCCAAATTTTGCTAATAATTGGGAAATTAGCCTTTTCCTATGCTTGGTAACTAGACTACATTCTGCATTAGATTAGAAACAACTATTTTCAGATCATTCTACGGAAGCACCTTACAGTGTGGGGAAACAAATGGTGCCAACATCGTTTTTAAAAGTGAGCCTGAAGTAGTGCTTCTATTTCGCATAATGCAGTCCAAATCTAGTGCTGAACTAACAACAATAGGATTCAATATTAATAATTATAAAAGTCACTTGAAATTTCTCAGACAACATAAAAGTTCGTTTCGAAATACTAAATATTTATTACCTCCGAATCCGGATGTTCATTTTTAATGTTTTTATTTGTGCTTTGCTTTAAATTCTGACAAGAGAAGAGGTTTGAGGTACTTCATATTTAATACTGTCCTTGAGTCGCTTTATGATTGAGTTGATTCAAATTTTACATTTTGATCCATTGAGTCTCAGTCCAATTAGAAGTAATAGGAATACGACTACATCGAGAAAGGGTACTTGAAACCTGAATGATTAAAGATGAGTGCGACTTGGGCGATTCAGGATTTCGACATACTTACAATAATTTCCTTGGAATGACAAGCGTTTTATAATTCAGAGTCATGCAACATTAGTTGGTTTATCAGTGAGTTATATACACAAGACCAATCCACGAGTATTTACAAAAAATGGAATGAGCAAAAATACTCTCCGTAGTGACTACAATAACCCAAACCACAAAAAAAAACATGGAGACATACTAATCTAAAAACCAGAATCATTGGCATGTTCAAATTTTACCTCCACGTACATTTGGCACAGGCTCTAGACACAAAATAGCAAGCAACACCTATGAGAACAGGTGAATCACATACACCAAATACGGCTAATGTACAATACACGCTGGATAAACAGAATCTATTGTGGGAGGGGAACAAGGAAAGAATACAGGCAGCAGCAGCAATGCCAGAATTCAACTTTAAATTCACCATAGATTTATTAGCTCTAAAAGGGTGGAGCTGTTCTACCGTGCTAGGGAAAAACGCCGTGTAAACCTTCGAGAGTTGCCAAATTTCCCATGATAAAATGTTCATTTTTAGGGAGTGTTATGAATACTTTCTCTAGAAATTTTCTGATTATTGAAACTGATTGACAAAACGATAAACAAGGAAGACAAAGGGGAAGTTGAGGGATTCTACCGTTAGAAGTGAGTGTATTCAATATAAAAAGAAGGCAAGGCACTAACTGACAGTACTCACAAGAGACCCTATAGTTAGTCCTTGATTCTCCCCTTTAGTCTAAAACAACCACCCATTTCAACTATTAGAATCTCTCAACTTTTTACTTCGTCTTCTTTGTCTATTGCTTTGTCTAGCATTTTCAGCCTACCTAATACTGGTGGATGATGGCAGTATGTGGAAAAAAAAAATTCCAAATTTTCAAGAAAACCGGGCGAGTAGCCTACAAATCGAACTTAATTTTGAAATTAGAAATGAACATTTCTGGCTCATCTGTAAAAACAGTAATGTGCTTAAAGAAACTGATGGAACATACGTTGTTTTTAAACTGAGGCAGAAATCGTAGTTCCTAATTGCAAAGTGCAGTCAAATTAATCCTCCTCCATGCACACAAATATTTGAAATTCATCTTTTTTTACGACATGCATAACAAACGCGATCTACGAAAAACTCATGACCATACATAGAAGACCATTTAAAGTTGGAATTCACAACTTTTGCACATACTGCTGTATACCATGGCGGGGAAAACCCGTCTAGCCCGACGGAATCTGAAGTGAAAAGGAAGATGAATTTGGCAATGCAGTTAAATTTCACTCTAGTTACTCCTCACTTTGGGACTTAGAAAGAAAGTTAACTGGAAAAGGTAGGGATTCTTCTACAATTATTTAAGTAGGAATCTTCTCCGATCTCCTCCCTCTTCATACCTCTCTTTGATTACTACAACATTACAGAACTGAGGTCTTTGCAAGATAAGAGCAATAAGTATTTTAAATTCATCAATAAGATGAAGCTGGACTGCGTGTTATGAACCCATCGATTGAAAAAAAAAGGTAATAAAAATCATAGCTTTTAAATGCACAGCAGACAAATTAATATGGTAATTCTTTAGATAAATAAAAATTAAGACAAAAAAAAACGTATGATAAAAGCACGTACACAAGGAGGCAACATTGATCTTATTAATTGTTTTACAACACTCAAACATCCACGACATCGACATAAAATTGCTTGTACGCAACCCGACACCAAAGGAGGCGTTAGTCTCTTCCCTCGTCGAGCTTGATACCCTTTGCAAAAATAGTGTTCAATTTAAAAAGGCCCTTCTGCATTGACTAATCTCAAGATTTTGCCAGTGACAGGAAGTGATCAGGGCCGATGATAAATATTTAAACGATCATCATGCGTTTCTCAATTTTGTTTTTCTCGGAACTTGGATTTATTCGAGAATGCAGCATCTCATTCAGAATTTAAAAATTACGCAAAATGAAAATAAATCCTGGTGGATCCTGGGTGACATCAGTATCAAGCTCGCGTGAAGTAACCTAACCGACCTGGTAACACCTGACTACCTTGAAAATACCGTAAAAGCGAGAAGCTAGGCTGCTAAGCAAAAAATTCTGGTTAAATATACCTATATAATTGAGGAGAGGCGACAAGTTACGAGGAGGATCCCACGCGACTGAGCCGTACTGCAAAGACAACAGAACATGTGAGTGCACATATAAACACAATTATTCGGGGAATTACTATCATCCTTTGTCAACACTGAATTTCATTTTTAGTTCTTGTTATTCCACAATCTTTTACGATACTTATCATTTAGAAGCGGGCCTGAACTTGGAAAAAAGTGTCTATTTCCTTCTTAGAATTCTTTATCATTATTCTAGCAGAATATTTCAATCTTCTTTTTCCATGTACTTAAGGTGATTTATCTGGGGCAGCCTCCGACAGGCACTGGATATATTGAATCAAGTAAATAAAAAAGTTCGGTGGATTTTGAATTTATATCCCAAAAAACAGTATGATAGCCCCTGCATATGAGTCTGAAGAATCATTATCAGCTAAGAAAATTGAAATATTGGAAGAAATGTAAACAGGATTTGGCTACGAAAGAGAGGCTGCATTTGATACAGTGATCAGCCTCAGGATTGAACACAATGTTTCTTTCATAGCCAAATCTTCCGTTCATTAATCCAAATTTAGACATTTTTTTTTGTTGAGAATGATTCTTTAGACTCATGCATTGGCCATCATTCTTGTACTGGTTAGGAAGGTAAAATCTACTAAGATTATTGACTTGATTAATATGATGTATCACACAACAGTTTGACCATGCCAAGAACCTGGGACAAATCACCTTAAATTAAACAAAATGTATTCAGTGTCGGCAAGCTGGGAAAGTAGATTGGTAAAACAAAAATTTGGGGAGTTTTGAAAGGGCATCATGCTGATTCAAAAGCTGATATCAATAATTTCAGCCTTTTTTATTTTATTTGAGAATCAATACTGACTTAGGAAGAATTTCATTTGAATATTCAGTCAGTATATTCAGAAAGGAGCTATTAATTTGAGATTTTTTCCTTTTTTCTCCTTCTTTTTTTTTCTTTCTTTTTTTGAAAGTTCATTTTCAGAATGAAGAAATAAATGACTTAGGTTGTTTTGGTAAAAATCCATACATTAAACTACTTCTTAAACGTTTGATGAAATTTAACTCTCTCTTCAGAGTTGGTAAGAGAGAGAACATAGAGGGTTCAGACAGAGTAAAGCTAAACGACGCAGGAGAGTCTTGTTCAAATATTCATCAAATTATAAAATAGAAGGTAAACATTTCATGCGATTAATAGACGATGGAATGAAATTTTTCTCATTCAAAAATCAAACAGTTAGTTCACGCTGAAAACAAGAAATTGGTTAACAGATTAAGAGGTAACTTGCAGAATTTCTCAGAATTTTACAATTGATGTGACGAGATCTCTTTTCAAGAAAATGGACCACTAGATAAAGTACGAATTTCAGCATTCTGATACATGTTTCTTAACCAAAATTTTACGTAGAATACGATACGCACAACAAAAATTACCGAAATTAACTCCTTACAAAGATATTTAATGATTCTTAATGCGTGAATTCAAACCACCCGCTCATGAAAACTCAATGGTCTACGTGATTCACATCGCGCGCTAAACGTTATCATGACAGTCTCTGCGATATAAAAATCTGGCAACCTCGATCTTGACGCTTTGGCTCAGTTATAGTAAATTGCTAATAGTTTGAACAACACATGATGGAAAATGAACATTGCTCGATTGAGAAGCTTGCTGAAACCGTTGTAGTGGGCGATTTGACTCACGTAGAGTTTTGAGTTTCTTGTGAGCGGGCAGTTCAAATTCCTCGTAACCAATGTGAAATAAAAACGTTAATATCTTCGTTAGGAGTTGGTTTCCGTAATTTTCGTTGTGTGAATCGTTTTCTACGTGAAATTCTGGTTAAGAAACATGTATCAGATCGCTTAAATTCGTACCTTGTCTAGTGGTCCATTCAAGCATTATAGTTTATAGATTAGAGGCTAATTCTATTTAACTGAGCAGGTAAAACTCCAATGATTTCAATGTAAACTGAATATAAATTGACTCAATATGTAGCGTCATGAAATTCTGACCATTTTTAACGAGATATTTATTTTCTTTTGAATGGCTGAGAAAGCAAGTTATCCCTTAGTATCTGAGAAAAAAAAGATCAAACAAGACTTTTAAAATTACTATTTCACAAAGAATACGAAAACAAGGGACGGCAATTTTCTTGTCTGATGAAATGGTGAGGGGGATGGAAAGTACATTGAAAAAAATGTCGGGAAAAATCAGATCCTGTTACATTGGTTAGAGGAAAGGCTAAAAGAACACATCGGTACGTTTGAAATGGTGGAGCTTCTTCAGGAATTTTCTTATTTTTAAAGTCAGTAAAATTTCTGTCTCATAAATAAGAACACCTGTATGGAGAGGAAACGAATGGCACAATGTTGTTTCTAAAATGAGCCGGAAATTTTAATTCCTAATTACAAAATGTGGTAGAGAAATAAGGATGGTATAATAAATCACACAGGAAGCTGAACTGATAAAGGAGGAATAATAAAACAAGGAGAAGATACCTTCTTAAAATCAATGATTAGTCACACACTCACTCTTCGACAGTCTAAGAGCCGAAGGAGCCATAGCAAAGCTGAATGAAGTAAAGTTGTGAAATCTTGGTAACAAAAAGTGGAACAGGGGCAAAGAGGGAGAAAAATTCATATTTTCATCAGAATGAACCCATTTTCAGAAATTTCTCAAGAAAGACCACCGAACAGGGTGAGCAATGGATCACTAGACAAGGTACAAATTTAAGCGTTCTGATACATGTTCCTTAACCAGAATTTCACGTAAAACACGATTCGCGCAATGAAAATTAATGAAATCAACTCCTAACGAAGATATTAACGTTTTTATTTCACATTGGTTACGAGGATTTTGAACTGCCCGCTCACAGGAGACTCAAAGCTCTACTTGAGTCAAATCACGCACTACAACGGTTTCAGCAAGCTTCTCAATCGAGGAATGTTCATTTCCCACCATGTGTTGTTCAAACGATAAGTAATTTGCTATAGCTGAGCCAAAGCGTCTATATTGGGGTTGCTAGATTTTTATATCGCAGAGACTGTAATGATCACGTTTAGCTCGCGATGTGAATCACGTAGAGCATTGAGTTTTCATAAGCGAGTGGTTTAAATTCACGCATTAAGAATCATTAAATATCTTCGTAAGGAGTTAATATCGGTAATTTTCGTTGTGCACATCTTGTTCTACATGAAAATTTGGTTCAGAAACATGAATCAGAATGCTGGAATTCGTACCTTGTCTAGTGGTCTATTAAGCACTGAGCAACATGTTTTTCCATCAAAATTTCAAGCAGAAGACGCTAGACGCATTAAGAACTTATGAGTACGAAAAAACTGTTCGCAGTTCACATTATGAACAGTAATTTCAAACTTGTTGATCGAGATGAATTTGGAAACTTCTAAAGTGTCTTTCGTACTCTACGTAAAATGTTGATAAGAGAACATACAGAGTGATCTTAAGGTCCCGCACCACCCCTGTGCCCCCTCATATTCTTGCCCCTTTTCAGGGTGGCCCCATTAAATGGGGAGGGGGGGAGGTTCCAAAAGTAGTTCCCTTTGACCTGGGAACTCACAAAATTTCAAATCTCTACCTCAATTTGTTTAAAGGTTGCAGGGGTGATGCCAAAGGTGAGACTTGTGGCTTACCCTATCTATTGTGGTGCATAATATCGTACCTTGTCTAGTGGTCCATTTTTCAGTTAGATTTGATGTTGTCAAATTTTATGAATTTGTCTGATCAAAAGTAACGGACATAGTGAGAGCCAAGAGATTAAGAAAAAAAATGGCTGGATTCTTACGGGGAGTGAGGTGTAAAGGGGGATGTAGAGAAAGATGCGAGGGAAAAACAGTGTTGCCTCTGACTGAAGAGAGTTATGGTATCCAGGCAAGTTTCAGAAATTCTATTTCTCGTCACATAAGGACACAAGTTTTTTGACGACAGCTAAACCGTAGGGCGAATTCTTTTCCATTCGCAAATCTTTCTTGAAATTTCATATTTGTTTCTTTGTACTTTTTAAAACTGAAGCTCAAGACGAGAAGGACACATCTCAGTGTTAGAGTCTCAGAATCTCTTTCTACATTTTCGCTCTTCAACAGGGACAAAAAAAGTTGCAGAGAGATGAAAATTTAATCGACCATTCTTCATATTCAGCGTTATCCTTAGCAAAAATCTCAAGTTTCATGCTTCAATAGTTTTATCATAAAATAAGAGATCGTCAACACTGCCATGCTAAAGAAGAAAGCCATATGAACATTCGAGAGTTGCTAAATTTCCTTCGATAATATGTTTATTTTTAAAGAAAGTATTGAATATTTTTCCTTGAAATTTTCAGGAACTTTCGGTGAAATTGTGAGCAAAATTATCTTGATCGGAAGGAAAATATTCATAGGTTTACCAGCGAATTCCTGTTTTATCAAAGGAAATTTGGCAACGCTTGAAGATTTATAAGGCGTTTTTTCTTAGCATGGTAGAATAGGGATCCTGAAACATCATGACGGAGAAGTATTCTTCATGCACTGTCCTTCAAGTCCTCATAAATCGATTTACAGGAGATTCTCAAGGCAACACTGTACATAGAGGTTAGTCACAGACGCAGAAAGCACGATAGCCACATCAACAAAAGAAATGTTGAGTACCTTAACGGAAACAATGATGAGATGCATACTTGCAGTTGCACAGGTTTTAAACTTAACAGTTCCAAGATTAAATTACAAAAATAAATTAAGTAGAAAAAAGGTTCGTTCGAGCAGGTATCGAGTTATTTGATGAGGTTCTTAATATTCTTTTTAATGTTGTGTAAGTTAAAGAACCTAAATTTCGGCCGGAGCGTTGCGTCTTTTCTTACTGTCAACGAGAAAGAGAGGTAAGAGAGGAAGGAGAACGGGAACGGGAGCAGAAAAGAGAAAACAAACATAAATATTAGTCTTTCATACTGAATTTCAAGTTGTTTGGAGACAAGGTACACAAAAAAGGAGAAAAAACATGACATAAAAACGATATGGTCGAGTAAAATTGGCATTGATCGACCTTCACTTTTCAAACTTGGATGTAAAATCTCGAGACTTTGAACGCAAAAATCCAAGCAAGAACAGAAATTAAACAGAAACATATGATGAAAATTTACTGGTTCTGTTGATTCAACTTCTTTCGAAAACCTCAAATAATTCTGCACACAATCAGGGAATGACTTGTACTTCTTTCCAGCAAGACTGAACATTAACAGGGTGTCTAGTTTTTTTTTTTTTTCATTTTGGGTGATCCTTATTTTTGACTGCTAAATCCTGATTTTAAAATTTTTCCAAAATCCTGATCAAACCCTGATTTATTGCGGAGAAAAATTAAAATTTCTGCATAGGCGTATGCGAAAGCAGAACTCTAAGATTTTCTCAAACTCTGATTTTACAACCGATTTTACGACCGATTTTCCCTCCGATCCTGATGAAATCGGGATTAAATCCTGATTGACTTCAAATCCTGATAGAATCGGGGAAATCCTGATGCTAAACACCCTAAAATCTTCATCTGCACAAAACAACTTCTATCAAAGTACATCAACTAATTTCGTATTAACGCAAAAATTTCGTATTAATAGAGAATAATCTTCTTTTTATCATTGCACCAGCTCCATACGAGCTGGGAACTAGTTAGTTGACTAGCTCTAATCAGTTTGCCGCAAAGTTCAGAGTAAGTCTGTCTGCCTAAAAAGGCAATCAGGAATTGTCACTGACTAGGCCATGCTTTGATGAATTTTATGAGGGAATTTAGGAGTTGAAAGTGCCAATTGACTTAGAAAAAAGTTGAATCAGCAGTCGCTTGATAACGTCTATAAATCTGAATTCTAAGAATTCTTTTTAAGATAATAATTTGCTGCCAAGTCTCTGAGAGACGTTAGCCTCACGCTGTTTTTGACTCTGATCATTCTCTTGCGTTGACTTCAGGGTTGAGTTGAGAATTCTGAGAATTGTGGTACTTGCAGAATACAAAAAAAAAAAGGAACTAATTAAAAGATTCTTTGGAAATTGTTTCACTAACGTTAAAGTGAGAATACAGCTATCTAAAAAGACGAAGAAGATTTAATGCAACAGTCAGTGTTTCATGGAAATTTTCCCAGGTTTCAGATCCCTTGAGCGTACACTCAAAAGAAAAACACAATTTTCCTTCAAGATTATGATAAAAACAAATCAGTAAATAGACTTGAACTTTTGAAAATCCCCCTTAATAAATAGATGAGACGAGAAGTGGAAATGGAGGATCGTCAAAGATCTTGGCTTAATAGATTGAATGAATACTTCAATGTCAACATAAAAATTTCCGTGAACATATCCGTTTTTCCCACAAACAACAGTGAACTGAAGCACTTCTTCAGTCAAAGATTTTAGTTAGATCTTTCCAGACCTTAGTGGCCGTCATTCATTGCAAATTTCAAGAAAATTTGTAAACTATGCAGTTTTCCTATGATAAAATAACATTGTCGCATAAATTTTTGTACATTGCGATTGAGAACACGAGTTAACTCAGGAAAATTCTCTACGTTTTAAAATTGAGTTACTTTAATCGCAATAGAGTGGGACTGAACCAGGATAAAGTAATTATGCAATTTGCAGATGACTAGTTACGATAGAAATAAGCTAAAAGGAGACCATTAAACCTGAGAGAATCTCTCGAAAAGTCTCGGTAGAGAAAGAGGCAGAACAATTCGAGCAAATACCCAACATGAAACGGAGTAAAAACCGAACAACATGGAAAGGGGGGTACAGTAAGAACAGGAACACTAACGTCAAAAACAAAAAACCCAAAAGAAAATCAAGAGTCGAAATGCGGCAAAAAATGCGGCGGCAACCCGAAAACTAAAACAAAAACCATGACATAGAATAACCAGAGAGACTTACTTATGCACAAAAATTTAAATTTACAGTAAGTTTAAAATTTTACACGCGGACCCGCCCAGCGGGTGAAGTTGCTAGAGCGCAGGGATGGAGAGCTTATGCTGAAGCTCCATCGCTCCCATTGGCCCGCAACCAATCATCACCGTAAATCTGGCTTTGGCGTCAGGGTTGAGTCGACAGTCTGCGTTTCAGGAGGCAGGTGCGAGGAGGAGGGGAAGTGCAGGTTAGAGAGACAGAGAGATGTCGTGAGTGAGTAAGGGGGAAAAACAGAAAAAGCAATCGTCTCATTAGTTCTTTTCGCTCGAGGTTCATTAACTTCTCGAGAGGCTTTCGGGCCGACATCAAGTTTTGTGTGAAAATTTGATAAAATCAGGCTTTGACGGACAGTTCTGCCACCTCTGCTAAAACTGCTGGTTACATCTGACAAGAGGATTAACATGAAAATAGTGATTTATCACCTCTGGTCTCTGATTGGGTGATGTCGCAGTCAACTGCAAAAGTTCCTCCATCAATGCCTTGTTTTCTTTTGTTCTTTGCAAAAATTGTTTATGACACATCGCGACATTTAGCAGAGCTGGTTTGCAACTGATTTTTGCATCAAGTGTGTTGAAATTTTAAAGGGAATACGCTCATAGTTGGCAGCATTTTGTCACTATATTTCTCAAGACAGTAGTACAATTTTAAGCAAAGGATAAATGTGACTAACAAGAGGTGATAGTACGGGTTCTTTCTCGACAGGAGGAAAAACACATATCTTCTGGTTCGGTAGCAAGCAGATTTGACTGAGGGTGATAGAACCAGTCCTGATTAAGAAAACTTTAGAGTGCAAAGGCATATTTTTAATGCGAGCTATTTCAAGAGTAAACACTCTTTCAAAACCCAATAAATAAGTTACGAACCAATCAGTTCATTTTTGTGCAAAAAGAGAGTGTACGGTTACTTTCTTATCTACCAACTTTCAGCCCTGAGGATGGTGAATCTAATCTAATTTTAAATTGCTTGTCCTCGACACTAGCTTTTCGACAGCAAACTTCAGCTCATCATGGCTGTGGTCTGATTAGAAACTTTTGAGTCTTTCAGAACTAATGTCAATTCATCTTTGACAGTAAAAAATTACTTTTTTTTTAAAGCTACTTTCTTTCATGAATGGCTCTCTGTCTTAGTCCATTGTTTTCATCTCAACATTTTAGAGTATTTTTATGATTTAGTACAAGATGGATGGCACTAACTTGTGTCTCAAAATTGTACAAGAGAAACGTCAATTAACCCCTAGTTGACAGAATCACGGATTAAAGAATTCAGTTATAAATTTTACACATAAAAACATCAAATTCTTATGCTCGGATGATAAATTCACAAAACTTGATGGTCCCCACGGCCTCAGCTATCAAGAGAAGATTGGCTGTAATTAAGGAAAAGAATTGGTTAGAAATTTGAAGAAGCTGTGACAGCTAATACTTCTGCAAATGGATTAACTAAAAACCTGACAACAGCGTTCAATTAGAGTAATTCTGACTTCTGCTGCGCTCTCTTTTTTTGCTCTTAAAGGAAAAGGAAAAAAAAAACTAGTTTCATTATTCTTCAGTTCAGCATTAGTAAAAAAAATGCAAAAGACTCTGTGTTTTAACCCCCGAGACAAGACTTAAAAAAGCCGTTTCAAAAGAAACAAACGAAACATTTAAAGATATTTGAAAGTGAGGGGTGCCTTTAAGAGTTATGTTGTAAAATGCAGAGCCTTTGAAAGAGAATAAACTGATTGAAAGATGGTTCAGAGATACAGGTTTTAAAGATCAATCAGTCATAATTTCCTTTAAAAGAAGGTTCCGATATTGTACTTCATGCAGCCACAAGAATAAAAAATCACACTTTTTTCCCCTGTATCATGATTTTAAATTATGAAATTTCGATCCGTTTATAACGTTCAAAGCTTATCAATACAGTGAGTTTATAACGGCAGCAAATTGGGAAAGTGTGGTAAATTGACTCCCCCACTTTGTTTCCTCCCTCCATCATTAGGAGGGCGCGGAGTTAGAGTCAGCAATTTTTTGAAAGCAGATCCTGTGGTTTGTGTAACCTTGAAAAGTCCTTGACTTTCTTCCACAATCTCTCGAAACAATCTACCTAATGTCTGATGCTGTATCATTTCTTAACAACGAGAATTTTACGTTGACAACAAGTAAAAAGTAAAATTTAAGCACTTTTCGAGCACCTAAAAATTAAGCACTTGAAACATTTTTGGAATGAAGCACTTTTTACCCACTTTTTGAGGCTGTTTGGGCCACAAATATCAATGCTGAATTGATTATAAAATATAAACCTTATAAGTGACGTTACAAAAAAAGGAGCGCAAGAGAACACTGTTCAGGACAACGAGTGAAGCAAATATTTAGGAAGTAAATTCAGTTCGTGAAAAATTGGAGTAGAAAAAAAGACTCTTGGTATAATACCAAATCCTTGCAAAAGATCTGACACGCCTATCTGTACAGAAGAGAGGGGGAAAGATGTTTTGACAGTGAGACAGTTCTAATGAAAAACCATGAGTTTTTCTCTCAAATTTTGGTAAAGGTATGCTCTGAGCAAATTTGAAGATGGCATCTGCTCATTGAAAATGCTCAAATATATAGAATAGGTGAATTCGAGTTGTTGCCATAGTTTTCTGTGAAAGAATTGGTAAGAAATCCACCCTTAAAAATTCAAGAAAAAATGGTGCGTTTGAATATCCAAGGATATTTAAACATCTATGAAATTTTTTTTATCTCCTGACTTAGTTTTTACTCTGAACGACTATAAAAAAGAATAATGAACACTAAAAAATGTTAAATAAAGGGTGGGAGAAACAATCGTAAAATAGAAAAAAACCCATGAGTCTCAAAACAAGTGGTATACACAAATGAAATTGACTAAAACTGTCATCATAAAAAGTTTACAGGTGACTAACAATGGTAATAGAACAATTTATCATTTTACTTAGTCTTCAATGGGGTAGCTAGGATTTTTTCATGGGGGGAGGAGAAAGCGGTTCACAGCCAAAAATTTCTCATGGGGGAGTCCTTGATTTAAAAATTTCTTAAGATCATGAAAAATCATGTTATATGGGGAGTATTTTCCAGTCATGGGAGAAGAGGACGGGGTGCCAAGGCGTCCTGGATCCTGTATCGAGGTGATAATACTTTTTGTATGGTTTGCCTCATGATCGCTGGATGTACGTCAGATTTTCAAACTCTTTCACAAGACCTCTTCCAACTTAATCAAACAATTGATCTCTCCCTGACTCTGCTGTTTATAGAGTGAAAAAATTAGCGTATGACTTTCTTTGTAGACTAATTGAAAATTTGTTTGGAACGTATGAATTCCTGGGCATTCCTGATTTTTTATAATGACAGATTTTATCAATTTCTGCTGGGGAAAACTCTGGGAGGGGATAGACAAAAAACAAAAAAACCCAGTTCATATACAGAAGATTTGGAACAACTGAGAGGGTTATACGAGTACAAGCTTAGAAATCTAACAGAGATCTAAAATTAGAAGGCCATAACATCCATATTCTATATTTAAAGTTTCTTTCAGGATTTTCTTTGACGGGAAGGAGGAAAAACAAAACATGTCTTAGCAGGAACAAGAGCAAAACTTAATTTTTGTCCAATACTTATAAAGAGGGGATGCTCTGTGAATCTTACAATTAATCACAGAAGAGCCGAATTTCTGGCTGCAGTTCAACGGAGGCTAAAACATTTCACCTGGATTTTTTATTTAAAGAGTGCTTGTGGGATTGAATCATAAAATTCTAGAGAAATACAAAGAGAGTGATTATTTTTCCAATTTTTTTAGGAAACTCCGTCAGCCGAAATTGTGTTAGCTGCAGCTGCTTGCAAATTGTGTAAAAAACCTAAAAATCGGTGGCACTTAACTAGATAGTTTACGTATGGCTTTGCACATGACTTCGATACAACTTCAGCTACCTGCGATCCAGACAAAGAGGATGACAAGATTTAATCTCTGGTATTACATTGAGCTCGGATTGAAAGAGAAAAATTAATTGCATTGATGATTTGAAGCAAGAAGTGTTGATTTGTTTCGCAATGATATGCGCGTTGCGGTTTGTTATGACCTTGGATGATAAAATGACGTGCTGAAGGCCGTAAAGACAGTGGCTCTTTTAACTTACTGACTCCTCTGCCCATTTTATGAGTAGTGCTACAAAGAGGCTTTCAAGTCAAAGGAGCAACTCTAAGTACAGCCCCGAGCAATCGAGAGAGGAAAAAGTGAGGACAGAAAACACGACAAGGATTCAGGTGAGTCTGGGATCTAGACAGGAAAGCAAACTGAAAACTAATTAGAATAGAGGAGAAGAGAAAAGGGCCTCCATTACACTCGTTCAAATGAAATTCCGAGGAACAGCTGTTTAAAATTTTCAGAGACGGACATGCCGACTGCTGAAAATGAAAAGATCTTGGTTGAAGCAGAAAAAGTAATAAAAGAGATCGCTTTTCTTCAAGTAAAAAATCTTACATTGTAAAACAAAGCAAACTAACGATCTAATGGAGGGCTTGAAAGGCCATAATTCCTTTTGTCTGTTTACGAGAAAAAAGGTGAAAGACAGAGAAAGTGAAAAATTCAGTGAAACACACTATTTTTAGCCAAAATCACAGATTTGCCCCCTCCATTTAGGATGACTGGATCTTTTCGCTAAATTCCATTGATTAGGAAACTTGAAAATATATAATTTTGCTTGTAGCTGACTGTGAATTCCTAAAAAAATAAGGAATATCTAATTAGGTATGGGAGGACGGACTGAGAGGTGGTTTGGTTTACGTAGTCAAAAATGAAGAAATATTTCCAGCTGAGAAAAGCTAACAGAGAGTAGATAATGGAGGACTTTTTTTTCACATAAAAGGGGAAAGAATAAAAAGGAGGTACCATCTGGCTGGGAGTTCATCACGCTACTAGTTGAATGACGAAAAGGGGAAGGCAAAAATTGCCATTGGCTGGCGCAAGGAAATGCTACATACAAAAGGGAATTTCCAAAGAGGGAGACACAAACAGACGGAGGCTAGAAGACGCAAACATGGGGTAAAAAGTGTCATAATTACCTCGAATAAACAAACCGAATCGAAAGATGAGAATGAAAATTTCACTAGCGCTTCAATCCATTTAAACATTTTAGCGTGAATTTACACATGTATTGTCTATGATCTGTGTCTACTTGCCACTAAAACTAATAGAAAGGTTCCGCGAGAACTCAAGAGGCACTTAAATTAACAACTGGGTAGCAAGGATTTGAGCTATGAGGCGATCTTAACAACTAAGCAGAGTACATCGGGTGAGATGAAATGAGCAACATTTAAACCAACATCAAAAACGAAAAGAAGAGCAAAATGGCAGTGTACTAACAACGAAAAAACCAATCGCGAATAAAAGAAACGGATTATTGTTCCTTTTGATTTTATTTTATTTGGAATGTTGGACGCCATGAAAATCTAGAAAACAAAAGGTAGAAAAATAAATGGTAACATGATATCTATTTTCAAAGAATCATCGGGACAGTTTGCACCAAAGATGCACCAAGTTCTTCGTCTTTCTGTTTTCTGCATTAAGCCTTTCATTTCTTCCTTTCCCCAGATATTGAAAACAGATGACTCATTACTTCACTTGGAATTGCAGGCCATTTCACTAAGATCATGATTCTCAACACTGACACAAATCAGCCTTCCTACTTTTAAGCCAACTTTTCACATCGTTTCAAGTATTTTACACATCTATACAAAACCTGATGAATGCGCTGTCAAGAAATTATGGCAGAAGAACATGAATTTCTGTAAATATGGCCAGTCATTAATGCACAAGAGTGAAGAATATCCTTCGTCACACAAGCAACTGCTCTTGTGAAATAATTTTACTTATTAATTTTCTTTCTCCTGAAGGAAGTTTTTGAATAAATGCTAAAAAAAGGGAAACTTTTAGGCCAGCGCGTACTTTTCACCTTTACACTAGAATCAAAATATATCCTAAATTACAGTAACTAAGAACTTGGTGGCATCCCTCTTTTGGCATTTCGACAGTGATAATGCAGGAACGTATCTTTCAGTTGTGATGTGTCAGAATCTCCGCTTTTATTATTTCTTTTAAAAAGGAGACCAAATTGACATAATGGCTTGAAATTTTCTTCACAGAGAGAGGAAAAATTAGAAGTTTTCGAGAAATGATGCTCAGTGGTTTTCCTTGTAGGAAATAAAATATGACATGCGGTGTGCAACACTGCGAACTGGGATATGCATTTCTGCAGTTTCACAATCCATTTATAAATCTTGTGGGGGAGGGGGGAGGAGCAATGTTTCGTATTGAACGGGATATTCTACTGAATTTGAAACTTCAAGGACACCGGGAGGCAAAACGGAAGTTTTGGACTCTTTGAAAATAAATACTAACAGAAAACAGGACAGAAAAAGACATAAGTAATAAAGAGGAACAAAACACAGTATAAATAATTATACAGTATGTATTGAATTACAATTATGAAACGAAGATTTCAATTGGTGAGTTTATTTATTAAGTCGTTTTTCCAAATGTTAGTCAAAACAGTTGAGAATTGAGAGGCTCTTTCCTGAAATTTTTTATCAAGTTCAAAAATTGTAAAAAATTGTTGTCACCGTACATGGTAACAAACATACATGGTCATTAACGAAAGAGCATGAAGATTGCCTGAAGTGATGACAACACAATTTTCAAAAGAACATTAAAGACTTCTCAGTCTGTCTCAACTTGTAAGGTACATGTTGGTTTTGATGATTTGAATCTTCTTCGAGGGATTCAACAATGAAATTTTTTCCCTAAAGCTGAGGGATAGAGATCAAGGGTGCTGAATGTTCTATAGTTTCGAACTTTCCATGCTTCGAAGCGAATATAGATTTAGTGTTGAAAAGGAGGAGATGATTTTTCAATTTTTGATTGTGAGAATCAATTCCTACGGAAAGTTTTGAAGAAAAAACACAAATGATACTTCAGATCACATTTTGTACAATAGCTTATTCAGGCACGTGTGAAAATGCAACAAAAATTAGGGCTGGACCGATTAATTTTTACTCTTATAATGAAATAAAAGTTAGAGTATTCTCATTTATCTCTCTATTTTTATTTTATTTATTAATGTTTTAGGTTTGATTCCCTACGTTTTTTCTTGTTATTCCCATTTGGTATTTTCTATTAGTTTTGGTTTTCATAGAAACTTGATCGAATTTTACTAATGTAACTTACTCATGACTGCCCAGAAAACTGAAAGGGCTAATGTGGTCTGTCATCAGCCGAGAGTCACGAATGATGAACTCAAAATGCGCAGGGTAAAGAATCAAGGTAGAATACGATATTTTCAAGCCCAATGGAAGAAAGTTTTTTAAGATACAACATTCTGCACCCTTGACAGAACATGATTGTAATCAATCTTCTCTGTGAACATAGAAACACTCGCCGATTACTTGTACTTAGAATCAATGTCATTTTGGTCTGAAGGCGAACAGAGGACGTTTCTAATTCCTCATATGCAGGAGGAGCACTGGAGGAGAGCATCTCTCTTGAAGAAGCGCGAGGAATAAAAACACGTTAATCCTGTGTAGTTCTTGTCATTTCTGCAGGATCCTAAGCTAGGGAGAAAGAAATCGTTTAGATGAGTGGCAAATGAGAACATGAAGAGTGAACTGAATCGAGTACTTACTCC
Organism: Bemisia tabaci; assembly: GCF_918797505.1. Lineage (NCBI taxonomy): Eukaryota > Metazoa > Arthropoda > Insecta > Hemiptera > Aleyrodidae > Bemisia > Bemisia tabaci. The sequence goes on along the minus strand of NC_092801.1, from coordinate 15,643,589 downwards.
TATCAATATTCCTTTGTAGATGAGATGCGATGCGGTGGCGCGCATCGTTGTACTCCAGGTGAAGTCCCAGTCTTAACAATGTTGGATTGGACTCAACCAGTTTTGTAATTTCCATTTCTATCTTATTACCTAAAACTTGTGACCTCTGCAAAAAAACCAACAGTTTTAGAACAAGATGAAATGACCAAGGATTGGTTGCGACAAATGATTTTTTTTCCAACTCGGTTGCTCAACACTGCACTCCAATTCGACTCATCCATCATCGATCTACCAGATGAAAATCAAGCTCGAGATTACAAATACTTTTATCATAGATGCTCTATAAATCAAAAGTGCAAATCAATCACCGAGTTCTATGCCGGCAAATCTGCTGATATTATGCCTAACGGTGATTCCGGCAGCCACCCAATAATTGATTAACCATATTGTATTTATATTTATTTTTTCTCTAGTGATATTTCTATTTTCTTTTCATGTAAATTTTTAATTCTGTAATAATATTATTTTTTAATAACGGCAAATTAACAACAAAAAAAAAAAAAAAAAACCCGGCAAATAATCTCCCGTCACGGATTAATTCGTTTTTATTGAAGGATTTACCACAAAGCAACATCTTTAAATAATTTGATAAGTACTTGATACTTCAGGAGAATTTTCTAATTTACAGCAAAACTTAATCAGGGATCTGAGTGTCATTTTCAGTTCCAATTTCAGTTTTTATGATCATGTAGACCTTATTGTTAACAATCTATCTCAAAATAAAGCCTGAAATTCATCACTTTGTTACTATCGCAATGGATGACATCAACTACAAAGTTTTCCAAAGGATCATATCTCTGATGACACAAGATGAAAAAACTCCTTGCTAAATCAGATCTTGGTACTTTTTATTGAATATATAGGATTCAACGATAAAGGCAAGAATAAGCAATTTGCAATTGATTCTTCTTCTTGGCTTAATAATTTCATCTTAAAATGAACGTCCTCTTACGAGGCAGATTTAAAACTGTAAGTACTCTTTGTTTTTTTACTATCAAGGGGAATTCACTTTTCCATCAATGACCAAACACTGAGATATTATCAAATTTTATTGTATTTACAAATGATTTGCACCCGACCAATTATAAAAGTCTGAGAAAAAAACTAACTAATCTAAAAATTAAGTAATCCAAGGTTTGAACCTTTTAGAAATTCTACTGGTTCTGAAACAATGCGAAATTACTGAAGGCTGTCTATTTTAAGGCTTGAACTTTAGATCAACGAATTGAGGTGAACTTTGGTAAACTGAGAATGAATATACTTAATGGTAGTATTTTGTTCAAGCAATATTGATTCACTTTTTCCCCATTTTTAGATTTGCCCACACCGAACTCTCCTTAACTGGGATTCTTGAAAGTAAAACGGTGCTTTAACAAAAATCTAGGAATGGCAAAAATAGTGAAAAAATATTGAAATGAAATAATATGAAAATTAAAAATGAGTAAACCACATGCATCAACGATTGAAGTTTAGAAAACTAATGCTGTGAATCTGCAGCCAATCCATTCGAGTAATTAACAGTTGAAAGTTGGAAATTTTGATCTTCATGACTTCATTCTTCTTATCATAGAGATTATAAGTCATTTTTTTACGTATATATTTCAGTTTTAATGAAAAAAAAAAAAAAAAAAAAAAAAAAAAAATTCAGTAGAAGATTGTTTGGAAAAACACTAGGATTTTCAAAAATGATCCATCATCGCTGCGACCAATGTGGAGCCCTTACGATTTTCTGGCTGTTGGACTTTCGATTATAGAAAAAAAAAGTTAGAACTAATGTCTGAAATGACACGTTACCTGATTGGTTGCTCTGAATTCTTCAAGAGACCTTTGGTTAAGCAACGATTTCATAAGTCGTACAATACCATCGGGACTAATAAAATTTGTTTCAACACTGGAAATAGAGAAAAATAAATCATTATTTCACGAATCACCTCATTTGCCACTTTATACCTCTCTCATAGATCTTTCCACACAAACTGCTTACACTTCTCTATCCTTATGTATTTGATTTGTGGACTTACTATCGCCGATAAAATTATTAATTCTGCAATAATTCGATTGTCAGGCACAACTGGACTACATTTTACAATTAGGAACCATAATTTCTGGCTAAGTTTAGAAACAACGTGTATTAGTTCAATTGTAGTTAGTGTTAGCATTAGTTTCTCTATGCATAATGGAGTTTTTACAGATGAGCCAGGAATTGCAGTTCCAAATTACAAAATGCAACCCATTAAGCCTGCCCTTCAGGGATGCAGAAAATGCCCGATCATGCCCCCGGGCAGACGCATGAAAATGTGAAAAATCCCCAAAAATGTGGAAGGAGAGAACATGTTGAGGGGCCATAAGTCGGAAATCAATGGAAAGCAGAAGTTAAACATCATCTTCTTTTAGATTGGTGGGAAATTTTGCAGAGAACAAATGAGAAAAATGTGGAGAGCCGGCTGGCAGGCGCATGGAAATGTGGAAGCTCGGAAGATCCTGCACCCCTGCTCCCCTTACATAACTCCAAATTTCAGACATGAATGTTACCTCCTTTGTAAGTTTTGTTGAACTGGACCGCATTTTGCGATTATGAAAAATAAATTCTGGCTCAGTTCAGAAACGACACATGTACCATTAGTTTCCCTAAGAACATTTGTGTTTTTACAGATGAACCAGAAATTATAGTTCCTATTTGCAAAATATGGTCCAATTATCATTCCCTCTCAAGGTTTTGTTCAGGATAATGAGACAGAAAAATTTACATCTAACGTTCATAGACTTCCAATTTGGCAATGCACTTTATTTATTGATGGCCAAAGTGTGAAAAATTGTATCTCCGTTTGCGACCCCGCCGACTTCCTGTCAAACTTAATTTTTCCTTTGAAAACCCGGTCATCGTATAGAAATATCTTGATTTTTTTTCTCTGTCAGCAGGAAATTGACCACTAGACGAGGTACAAATTTAGGCATTCTGATACATGTTTCATCATTAGAATTTAACATAGAACACGATTCTTGCATCGAAAATTACTGAAATCAACTCCTGACTAAAATATTAACGTTTTTATTTTACATTTGTTACAGGAAATTCAGTTTGCCCGGTCACAAGAGACGCTATTCTCTACATAAGTCAAATCATGCCTCGCAACAGTTTTGGCAGGCTTCTGAATCAAGCATTGTTCCTTTCCCACCCTTAATTGATCAAAGTGTAAACAATTTGCTATAGCTGAGCCAAAGCGTTAAGAGTGAGGTTGCCAGATTTTCATATCGCAGAGATTGTCATGGTAAAGTTTAGTGTGCGATTTGAGTCATGTCGACTATTGTGTTTTCATGAGTGGAAGGTTTGAATTCATGCACTAATAAACATTAAATATCTTAGGTAAAAGTTGATTTCAGTAATTTTCGTTGCACATATCGTATTCTACATGAAATTTAGATTAGAAAACAGGTATCAGAATGCTTGACTTTGTACCTTGTCTAGTGGTCCATTCTATATAAATTGTATTGAAAGAAAAAAGAAAAAAAAAACCTGATGTCTGAAAATGAATGAAAATAAAGGAGAAAGTACTTACTTTACAACTTTTAGAGTACAGTTTTTTTCAAGAGCTTCCGCTAATTTTATGGCCGTCCTATCGGTCATACCTGTATTTGTTAAACTTAGGGTTTCCAAGTTTGTGTTATCTTTAAGCGCTTCAAATAACTGTTCAAACTTCTCGTCAGAAATATTCTGAAACAGTCCAAGTAAACATGTATAAATAAGGAGCCAATTACATAAAACAAATTTCTCCTAAAAATGTAAGTATCTTTGTAATTTTTTCTTTTTTTACTCTATTATCTGCCAGCGAAATTTCAATGGATAGTCCATGTTATTTCTTATGGAATTTTACAAATGATTCCAATGAAAGATTCCAAAAGGTGTCTTGAATGATGCACAATTACTAGAAGATTACACCTGTAACTGAAGTCAGCTAGAAAACAGATAGATTCTGAAAACAAATGCAAAAACACAACATTCATTTCCTGACATAAGGTTTTATAACTTCCTGAGTTTTTGCTGTTTGTTGAAAAGTATAATTAGTTTTATGAAACGAAAATACCAACAGATTCTCCTCAAAGGTCAATTGCTTCAAACAATGATAAAAAGCAATTTTTTTGGGGTGAAAAAGCACCTTCTGATCGTGACATTGGTAGTATTGTAGTATTAAACGAGTAGAATCTTAAATTGATTGAACTTACAAGATGAAAATTCTATCAAAATAAAAAAAAAAAAAAAATACGAAAAATTGACGATTGAATGATAAAACTTTGTGGCTTCATTGTCAGAGAAACCAACAATACCATCAATGACCATGATTCCTTTTTCCCGTTCTTCATTTCTTTCTGCATTTTTTAGACAAGCACCAAGTATCAACTCTCAAAAGACTTGAGTTTGCTTTGGTGTCAACATCCAAAATTGCTGTCTTCAAAAATAACACATGAAAGACTTTGAGTTTCCTTTTCATGGTTGATTCTTTTGCGCTCCACTTTCTAAATTGAATATAGTAGTGGCATACAAAGAGTATGCAAACATTAGATCAGAAGGACCAAATTGGTAGTCATACTGCTACACTAAGGAAAAACACTGTATAAGCATTTAAATCCAGTGAAATGTTTCATACTTTTGAGTCAAGTCATGAATATTTTTTTTTGAAACTTTCAGATACACTGGATTAAACTGTGAATACAATTTTTGGAGGTGTATAAGGGAAAATTCGCAAATCTTGGAAAAAATTTGTGCTTTATCAATGAAAATTTGATGAAGTCTGAATATTTATACTGTGTTTCTTATGGGCATTGCAGGGCAGGTTTCGATAATAATTTTTAAATTCCTTGATTTTTCGTACTTTTCTCAGACTAAAAAATTTCCTGTTTTCTTGACCTTTGAACAAAACTTCTGCTTAGGTTTCTTTTCTGTGCACAGGACACAACTACGAAAACTAGTCATATGTACATCGAGGTGTTTCAGAATCTCACCTCCTATTTAAATTTTTTGAAAGGAAACCAACCAACATAGCTACTGGAAAATGATAGCAATTTGTTTTGGCCTAGCTGAAGGTCATTTCTACAAAATTTTCAGAGAAGGTGTGGGTTTGTTTCCTATTAAAAATTAAAATAGGAGATGAGATTATGAGACACTGCAATGTAGATACAAACTTTTGGCTTAATTCTATCCAATTACAATGATCATTGCTGAACTTTGGATGGAATTTGCACTTCTAGAGATTCAAATTATGGCAAAAGGCACTGGAAGGTTGTTGAACTGACCCCCTACTCGGGAAATTCCCAGGTTTTCCAAAGTTATAGCATATCTTTGACTTTCCAAGGGTTTCCTTTGAATTTCTCATTTATTTTCCCTGCGTCTCCATTGATTGCTTCTTGTGTTTTGCTTAAATCTATCTAGTATTTTCCTTGGCCTTTTCTTGCTATTTGCCTGAGCTTTCTCGAAGTTCCCTTTGAATTTTTTTTCAGACTGCCCGAAACCCTAAGCATGGTTGGCAAGTTAATAGAGTTAAGTAACTTTGAAGGGCAGCAGAAAAAATATACTTACTTTAATATTATTCCAGTTCAAGTGCTTGAGGTCGTAATTGTCCTCTTTGACCATCTGGATACTGAGCTCTATATTGGTATCATTTGGGGGTTCCGGGGGGAAGACTTTGGGCTGTGACGCTTTCGTGATGCCGTCCCAACCAAGACCCAGGGGCTGTCCTTTGTTCAGCAGACTCGCGTGGTACTGATCTTGATTCATCATTGAATGGAATCCAAGAATTGCTGCCGCACAGAAATCGCAATTAATCAAAGCTATAAATAAAACATGTCGCACGCAACTTGCACTATCCCCCACTCTCCATCGTCACTTCCTCTTGTCTATTCCCCAGGTTGCCAAATCAAGCAATAATGAAATGAATTTATAAAATCGTCAATAATTTTGAGGTTCCAAAAAGTCATAGAGGGTTAATTACTTGGGGTAAAAATTTGAAAAAATCCTTAAACTCTTGCGAAACAGGCCCTCACCTTTCCTTCAAAGTTTCATTAAAAGAATCAAACCTGAGAGAGAACTATACTAAATAATAGAGCGTCACAGATATTACAAAAGCAGGTCCATTATTTATGAAGTCCTTGACACTCTTATCTCCCAGCATAGGTTTAAGTTTTTAATGGAACTTTCAGAGAAAGGAAGAGACACCTCTCAAAAGGGTTTATCGATTTTCAAAATTTTATAATCCAAATAATTAGCCTTTTATGACACATTTAAGAGTCAAAATGTAATGTCCATGACCAACAGAAAAGGTCTAGTGGAAAATTTTGAGGGTAACAACAATTTTATTAAAATTGAACTAAAAAATCTGCTTTTAACTACTCATTTTTAGTAATCTGATTCTGCAAATGAAAAGTTACACCTGATATTAGGCCTCAGAAGCCCATGATACTCACAACAACTGTTAAATTAATTACAATCATGATAATTCACACTTGGTTTTATCTTAAAAACAATAAAATTAAACTTTAAACTTGAAAAATATTTTATTTGTGTGCCCATTGCTTAATTTTGACAAATGAGTTCACCACTGACGATGCCAAAGGGTGTTGACAAGTACATTGGCACTACATCTTGGCGCCAATTATTTCACTGATGCCTACTGTTGTTTCCGAACAGATGCTGTTACTTGTCAACACTTGTGTGAGGTACCAACCAGCCGCATTAGATTTTATCAAACTAGAGAAGTTCATGTGACCTCATTTGAGCCACTTATCTTGCAAACCACAAATTTTTCCTCTAAAATTTCGAGTTTGCACCTAAGCGAACAGAAAATTTGTGTGTATTTCAGCCCTTCAAAGAAAAGGCTCCATGTACAAATAAATAAATAAATGAATACCTGCAAGGTCGATAATTTCATCTTGCGTGGCTTGACTTAGAGCTTGCTCATACTCATCACCCAGATCAATTGCTATCTGTTCGTCTGCTTCCTTCTGATTCACATTTTCAGGAGGAATCCACTGAACATAAAAGAGAGAACACAGGTTTAAAACAGGTTACAATAAGAGCAAAAATCAAATAATTCATGACACTGCACCTCACACTTGGCAAAGGCATTGCTAGAACGTCAGGCTATGCATTGTTGCCAAAACAACTAAAGACCATTACAAACTGATTGCAGCAGACGTACTGGTCGAAAGACTAGACAGTAAGACCAAGTAAGTTGGAATTTTTGTTTTCTTAGCCAACGTGCTTTAAAAATCCAGAAAACTGGAAATCTCAATACAGAGGGAAAAAGGCTCATTGAGCACAATTTTCCCTCAAAGAGATACGCTGCTAGATGCAACACTAGTAACAACCATTCGGGAAGGCAACTGAAAGATACGTTTGGAGTCTAACATCCAACAGGTCTAAAGACCATTAAATTAACATTTAAAAGTAGCTACCCTCTTGTCTCCTTTACTCATTAAATCTTGACTCAGTAGGATCGACTAGAAAGCACCGGTAAATTTAATTGAGGAAAACTCTTAAATTCTGTTAAAATTATACTTTAAATTCGTATCTTTGTTTCGGTAAACAATATAATTTATTTACTTAACAAAATTGAACAACCTTACTTAGGTTCATCCGCAGCTGCTAGCACTTAATCAGTTGGTAATGTTGGTTCTCATTATATCTGGATTACTTTAAATTTTAAGTTTTAAAGGTTAAACTTTTTTATTTATATTTCTTATTGTCTGACTTACTACGCTCACTATACGCATTAGGAGAGCCTTCCTGTTTTTCTTGGAATGACAATAATATTTAGAACTTTCATGAGTTATTGGTGAATTGGTGAATATTACAGAAAATTTTAGGAACATTTTTATATATACTTATGCTGCATTATTTGCATATTGCACTAATGATAACAATTGTCATGGTTTGACAGACTGTTGAAGCCAAGACCAATCCACACAGGTCAGTCATTCCCGTGGACGAGTTTTGGTACTCTACTGCGCAGTGACGTAGTATTGAGTGCTTGCAATGTATTTCTTATGGGAGCACCCATTGTGACGTAGTATTGAGTGCAGCCGAGTTAGGGCCGGGCGGGGAAGTGGCTTTCAAAAAGATGCGGAATGACTGACCTGTGTGGATTGGTCTTGGTTGAAGCTAATTTAGTGTGGAGAAGAACGTTCACTTGTCGCTCGAGAGTCGCCAAGTTTCCTCCAATTAATAATTGAGAGTTACAAATATTTCCTCTTGAAATTATCAGATAATTCAGATCTAATCACAAATAAAATTCTTCAGGAAATTCAAGGAAAAACATTCACAGTTTTCTCTGAAAATTCATATTTCATCAAAGGAAATTTTGCAACATGTGAAGGCTCATACAACGTAATCTTCTTTGGTACGGGAGTGTACTATGGGAACATTAATTTGCAGTCATTATCAATTATTTGTGTGCTTTTCGATTTCAAAGTTGTATTTAAAAAGACGATCAATGAGAGTAATTAAAAGAGAAAAAAGTGGTTTAAACAGTGAAATTTACCTTTTTGCCACGAATGGTGCCCGCAACATAAGGTTTGAATTCTGGTTTGTCTGGCGTTTCCAAAGCTTGTTTGTTAATGTGTTCAATTAGTTTCTTCCTATTTAGTGGTCCAGTCGGCTTCTTCTCACATTCGTAACTACACCTTTGTGATGGTGGCAACAAATTATCCTGAGAAAAAACAGAAAAAACATGGTAAATTATGGATGATATCATCAAAGTTTGATAGTGAACACTTAATCTCAATTACAATTTTTTCAGTTGTAAAGTTTTTCTACCTTCCCCTTGTCACAATTCAACATTTTCTAGATGAAAGAATGTAACTACATGTACACAATACAAAAGTTTTGCTCGCTAATTGTATTTTCACTTAAAGACTGTTGGGCGTTTTTAGCTAAAAATTTCACTGATTTTTCTACTGATCGCTCAAAAAAAAATCAGCAAAATTTTCGTGAGAAATTAAACAGTCGTATTCTGGTTAAAAAACAGCAATGACCTTGGAATTGGATTACGTTTCTTCGTCTCTGAAACGACAAATTAACCAGAATCGACCTAATTACAGTAAATGCCGATTAATTTCCTCTCACTTTTTACTTTCCTAACAGAACACTAAACAAAGACTCTGCCACAAAATTTTCGATTGTTTTATTTTTCCCTCCTCATTTTTCAGAGGTTGTATTTCTTTTTATATAAATTAAAATGTGTGTAACCTAGTATAAGTTTATCTTATAAGTTAAAACCTAGTATAAGTTTATCTTATAAGTTAAACCCAAGTTTTTTAAAGATGTATCTTACATCTAAAAACATTCTGTACATATTATAACTCTTGTACAAATAAAAAAAAAAAAAAAAAAAATTTCTGATTAAATTCTCTAATATTTAAGAATGATTCGAGGAAAGATCTGCAGAGATACGTCGCTTGAATTACAGTTCCAATAATAAAACAAGAATGGATTTTATTTATTGATTTCTTAAATTTTCCTGTTTCTCAGAAACTAGCTTCCTAAATTCCCTAACTCTCTGGTTCTGCAAGGAAAGGGAGACGGAAACGACCACGGCTGTAAAATCACAGCTGCCACCATAACAAGTGTCGGACAAATCTGAGTTGACAGTCTAACCAACCGACCCTTATTAATTGTGTCTTATTAAGTATACTTAACAAAGAGACTTGGATAAATTTGGAGAACTTATAAATAAACCTCGCGAACTTTCAAGGGGTGCGCATATCACTTTATGAACCATTGCCAACTTGCTTGAGGAGTAAAGAGTTGCTTCACACGGAGAGAATTTAATAGCCTAGGATTACCAGTCGACCGAGCGAGGAAGAGATAATTTCTCACGAACCAGTAAGCATGACTTGAGTTTGTGACAAATCCACATTGAGTGTTAATGTAACAGTGACTACATTTTGAAATTAAAAAATAAAAATACGCACACAACTAATCACTTCCTCATGCGAAATGAGCATGTTCACATCTGATGCAACCTGCTTTCATTAGTCAAGGGTCATTTGGCAAATTAAAAATGTCAGGAGGGAAAATTTGTGCGCCATACTGCTACAAGGCAATGCATACGTCGCATGCAAACAGTCAAGTCGGGCATTTTATCAAATGCCTGGGCAGATAGTCAAATTTTGACCATTTTCAGAGCTTGGTATGTTTTCGACGAAGGGCTTTGAAGCATTCAACGCACTTGGAGTAAAAATTCATAAAATCTACAAAATTTCTTAGTGCTTTTCTCTTTGAATGCTCTTCATTTGTTTTGACTGTAAAAATTTTCAAAATTTTGTTTTTGATGACATTCTGTAATTTTAAGATCTTTTAAGGAAGATCTTCACAGATACCATTGCATGATGCACACTTTTATAACATGAATTATTTTCAACAAAAGTAAGATTATTTTACTTTCTGCCTAGGTATTTGACAAAAAAAAAATGCCCGATTTCATTATTTGCCCGCAACACATACATTTCTGATAAAATCAGATTTAAAATTTTTGAGGAACCCCTGTAAGAATAGATTCATTCTCTTGAACAAGAAGTTGTGTGAGCTACATTTCTGCCAGGTAGTACTAAAAAAGTCGATAATTCATTGACCAATTTGGCAACCTAGATGAGCTTTAAAAACTTTGCCTTTGATATACTTATTTACTGTGATACTCAAATTTTTTTGACATATCTAGTATAGAACAACTTGGTGATTATGTCTCAGATTTAAACTCGTTATTTCTATATGGAGTCTGAATTTAAACAATTTCATGATTCGCTCATCCCATGATCTAGAAGAGAAAATGTCTTAGATGAGCTCCTGACTTAGTTATTAATGGTTGGAGTCAGCATAAGTTTCGAAAAATTTGAGTCTCACCAGAGTAAAACCTACAACTATGCGAGTCAAATTGACCTTACAACAAAATTATTTTAATTTGGCAATTCACCTCCTTCTGATGACAATTTTTATTTTTTCATCTTAAAGAGCATCATACTTAAAATTTGTTAGAGGAGTGGTACTTCCTTAGAAAACTCATCAACTTGGTGACATACCAACATTTGTTTGATGCACAATTTGACTTAGAGAAATGATATTAGCTCTTTGATAAGCAGGTTGTTTTGATTTACTAATTTGCATAAAAACGTGAATATTAATGGCTAAAGTTGGAAAATGCGTACTTGCATTGCAGCAAATAAAAATCTCTTATTATCTTATATTTTTTTAAAAGAGAACAAACCAGAATAACTATTTCAAAATTTCTGTGATTATATTTGAACATGTGAAGAAAATTCAGAGAAAATTTAAAGAAACACTGTAGATTAATTTTTTAGTTTTTAATAAAAATGAAAAAATGCAAACAGATTTGCCATATCGCAAACAAAGATACGCATTTTCCCAACAGCCATCAATATTTCCTTCTGGAACTTCACCTAATTGTACAAATTTTTTTCGCAGCAACATTCTCATGCGAAATCATACACATACCTTAGATTTAAGTTTAGATAAAATTTAGTTGTCTAAATTGGAATTGAAAAAAAAACTTACATCTGGGTCCACTTCTTTTGCAAGAATACTAATTTCTTCTGGAGATAGTTGTGAGAGTAACTGTTCCACATCTAACTCCTCATATTCATCTAAATCTTTGCCATATAATTTTGCTGGAGCCGTCGTCATGGTGGTTTTCTTTGTGGAAGACGATGTCTGCAACAAAAACAATACATCCGAAAATTAATTCGTGCTTTAAATTTGATCAAAAATATACTTGATGAACATTTGGTTACCTTAGATGACAAAGATTACAGCTGAAACAAAAAAGTGCGATGCGCCACTTACACAGAGGTTTTGAAGAGTAAATCTCATGTTAGTCAATAAGGTTGAATTAAATACATTCACATAAATACAAAACTGACCCATTGTGGTTTTGTACTCATTAAACAGTTGAACGAACCCAAGTTACATAAAACTCATCGTAAGAAGGGCGTGAAGATGAAAGAGAAAAAGAGAGAGCAAAAACTGCACAACAGGATAAAACAAAAAATTAAATGATCCAGTTGAGTAAAATTTTGTGTAAAATCTTTCACTTTCTAGAGAGATCAAGATCACTGTTTTCCAATCAACAAAAACCAAAAAAGTGTAAAATATACTTATGCAGGTAGTTTGAATATATATTAAATTCCACCCCACTTGAATACTGATGGTACAAGATAAAAAGATATTTCTTCTGCAACTGTTCGTAAAAAACTGATCGCATTGGGTCTAGATGGAAGGAATTCATGCGAGAGCATAAATCTAACACAAAGTAGAAGCCTTCATATATTTTTAAGATCTTTAAACATGCTCATGGAAGTAAGACGTTAATTTGGCAGCTCAACATGATGCTCGGTGAAGAGAGACTAATTCAGCCATGCGATGCAAGGTCGATGGCTAAACTCTGAAAACTTACTTATACTTAATTACAGTGTTTTAAAATCTTCATATATACTATATTTTAGTACAGAAATACTAGCAAATATTATGAATTAAAATTTCTACTGAATACATAACTGTGACAGAGTAAGAAATTTAGAAAAATTACGGAAAATTTCAAAAAATATAGGAAGTTATTTTTTCCCTCTCAAGCTCTAGAAAAAAAAAAAAGAAAAGAAAAAAAAACGAGAGGAATTTAGTGATGTTGCATTTGGAGATGCTGTTTTCATAGTTGACCATTAGGATCATACTGGCATGTGTAGCTTCCTAAAGGCTCACAGTTTTATCAAACATGAGAATAAAGCGAAAGTAAAAAACTGCGTGGATATTTGATAAGTCTCAGGTACCTATACTGAACATTATCCTCAATGATATAAACGTTTTAGGCTTAGTAGATCATAGTTCACGGTTAACATATGTAATTTGGGTTTCTAAAAATAACAACTTTGAATGCTTTAAATGACTCTTAATGTCACAGAGATTTAAATAAGACTGTTCAATTAGTCCTGGAATCAAATAAAAATCACTGAGATTACTTAAGTACATTGAAAGCAAACTCAGATGAAATTTCGCGGCATGTAATTACCTCTGCAATGATAAAATGGACCGAAAATTTTCCGTGGTGCGAAGCAAATTCCTTGAAATTTTCAAAGAAATCCGAACCACCATTCTCTCGTAAAAAATTTAATTGCCCAGTTGAACTTGGCAATCGCTGATGTGGCTTGGTTCTTTTCTGTTAAACTCGGTCCAAATAGACCACACACCACAAGTGTGATGATTGAATTACAATTTTTACGAACAGTTGGAGGCTGACAAAATTTGCCATTCAAAAACCAATCTAAAGTTTAAGAAAATAGTGAATTTAAGTACCCTTGCAGTTCAACACGAATTTGGGAAAAGTTTCAGATATAATCATCATAAATCAGAGGTATTTCCTCAGCAAGAAAGAATCAGACGCATTCTGTCTACAAGCCCATGATGCCTAAAAGGTTTCGATTGGTACGCTTCATGTTTTCAATTTCACTTCATAGATAAGTAGTTACCGGTTTAAGTAGCAACATTGGATGAGAAGATATGGCACATAGAGCTTTGTGATAGGTAAAAAAATCATGACACAAATTTGGGGCTTGTTACATGGGGTAATTTTACGACTTGAGCGTATGGGTATGAACATCAACACCAAAACTATTGGAGGTCACACAACTTGGTCCAACAGGGGACACTGCATTATTGACTTCTCACTTGACAAGACAACTTCATTGCATGCTTTACAATTGCTCTTAAACCTGCAAGCGCCAATGGAAATTCTTTGATTTCGAACAATCTCAACTTTGAGTGGGAGGAGTGAAGAAGTTTCGCAACAGTGGAATATCAGAATATATCTACACAAGTCACGATTCAGTTCGGTGATTTGTTGCTGCCTAAGAGATGAGGAGTTCCACAAAACAAAGGAAATAATTGGAGGAGGAACTAGGAAGTATTGGCAAGCAGACAGTTGAAATAAAAATCAATATTCTTGACTAACCTCCAAACTTCCTATACGCTAACTTGACTATTCGAGGCCTTTTTTGCAGACGGAATTCCTTCCTTGAATTTACGTCAAATTACCCCCGGCACTAAAAAAGTCGCGGTGACCAAAGCCGAAATGACAACTTAGTAATTAGAACAACAATAATGAAACTAATTCATACGCGAAAAATGCTAATTAGGAGCACGCCCTTTGGAAGGATCACTCGTAAACACGACTAGAAAAGCACAATTTTCTGGCACCACGACCGACTTTTCAACACGATAAATCGGCGATTTCGAACACTTGTTGACTGTAACGTTTACTTCGAAGAAAAACTCAGAATCACAAAAAGGGGAGGCGGATGAAATTTCGCGAATCCTTGCCCAAGCGGATTGCGAAAACCAAACCAATCGATAACAGTCGAGAGAAAACAAAACATAAGTCGTCAGGAGTACAGTGTTGCATTGTGAGCGTGAAAGTAGTAGAAGAAAATACTGGAGGTAAAAATTAAATAGAGTTTCCTTTGAAGTTAGAAAATAGTTTAGAAATAATTATAATTGCCTGCGTGATGGTTTTGAACGACGACGGCAAGGCTGATTTTGTGATTTAGCTTCCCGCATCTCGTGGAAAAATTTTATATCCACAATAATTGAGGTGATTTGGCAACATAAAAGACTAACAGCGCGCTCTGCGAGCACAATAGTGCAACGAAAGGCGGGTTTTTTGAACTGCCGCTTCGTATATGACAATCATGATTGTTTCTGCGTGAGAGGGGCGTTCTTTATGGTGAAAGCTTAAAAACGCATTTCTATCGGGAAACTGGGACTCAAAATTTACGCGCCTTCTTTATTTTCTCTGAGGAGGAAAGACCAATAAATCGTAAGAAAGAGATACCAACAAAATACTTCTTGGAGGTGAAAAAAAATCAGAGGAAATTTTCGACGAATTCTCTTTTCTAGGGAGGGATTCCCTAAGCTTTGGTGTAAAAAAAATTATTGGATATGTTTTATTATTATATATTATATTATGTTTATTATATTATGTTTTATTATTTATATGTTTATTGTATGTTTGTGAGAGTTGTTTGAAAACATAAATACCCAAATAAAGAAAAACTTGAGAAGAAATATTTGCCCATTGGATTTTTGCCAACGTCTTATTGAGGATTTTATGCTAGAACTTTAAGCCGGCTTCCTTTAAACCCCCCCCCCCCCCATCATCGATTCGTTTTTTTTATGAACCCTGCTCCAATTTGATGATCCTGAAGCAATCAGTGACGTAAGAAATATTTTCCACGAGCTTTGGGCCCTGCCGCACCGAGCTCTGAATAACCGTGGGTTGATTTACATTTGGATTGCATTTTGCAAAAAGGAATCAGGAGCATTGCAATGTTGCTAAAATTGCGCAACTTATTTTGTCTTGGAAGAAAAACCTGATTATCCATTAACAGTTTCTATTTTACTCGCTGAAAACTGTAAATTTAAAACAAAAATTATCATGAAAATTTCGTATTTTTTCATGGTTTCAGTAATTTTATTGCAAAAGATAAAGTTGCACAATCTTAGCACCATTGCAATGCTTCTGGTTCCTTTTTGCAAAATGCAATCCACTTCTGACTAAACTTTTTTCTAACTCTTCAGCGAAAAAATTCAAATATGTTGAGATGCGACCTCGAGTTCTTCCTGTATAGTAACCATGAAAAATTTTGCGACGTTCGTCGTACCTTAATCAGAGAAGGTGGGAAGGGGCCGCAGACAGCATTTTAGGACGGCAACGCTGTCATATATTTAACCAATCGAGGCATTATTCGGAAAATTGACAATGTCGCGATTAAATTCAGCAATAGTTTACTTCATCAGCACAACAAGCAACGCTGAAATTCAGTTAGGGCATGAGTGAAACAAGTAAAGCGCCCTTGATTAGTGTCGAATGCGACGAACACTAGGCTTTCATTTTAATTTCTGGATGCAACAATTCGGGCTCCATGGATGCCGTGTTGCATACGCGCGGGATTGAAGGCGCTTTGACTGGCCAGACGCTCACCGCTTTACCCTCTGCGCGGCGCAGCGCCAATGGAGGGCTTTGCTGAAAGAAATCCAAAAAGGAGAGTGATTTCAATTCTGCGAGCCCTCGAAATCGCGAAAAATTAGGTATTCGAACATGACATGTAGATTTTCCTCTAATCTACTTATTTGACTCGTCGTCGTCGTCGCCCCCAACCCCCCTCAAGGAATAATAAATGTAAACGTTTAAGTGCGAAATTTTCGGAGAACAATCCTGATAAATCGCGCGTTTGGAAAAAAAGATGACTATTTTCTTCTTTCTAAAAATAAAATGCGACGGATATCTGTCTGTATCTGTAAAGCCAAGATACACACATATGATTTCCTAAATGCAATAGCGAAAATGTAGCAGTCTGGTAAACATATTACCGTCAAAATTATATTATGCCCTTTCCCTCCATGAAATGTTCCATGAAATGAAGGCTGCCTCCAGTTATGTTTTACTTCCTTCAAGGAAAACTAAATAAAATATTTCCTTGCGATAGGTCGGTGGCAAGGGTCGAACTCGGAATGTTGATTTAAATTAACATGGTGAGCTGAGAATGAAAATACTCTTGGTTTTTTTAGTATTAATGGACCACCAGACAAGGTACGAATTTAAGCATTCTGATACATGTTTCTTAACCAGAATTTCACGTAGAACCCGATTCGCACTACGAAAATTACCGAAATCAACTCCTAACGAAGATGTTAACGTTTTTATTTCACATTGGTTACGAGGAATTTGAACTGCCCGCTCACAAGAAACTCAAAACTCTACGTGAGTCAAATCGCGCACTACAACGGTTTCAGCAAGCTTCTCAATCGAGCAATGTTCATTTTCCACCATGTGTTGTTCAAACTATTAGTAATTTGCTATAGCTGAGCCAAATAGTCAAGATTGAAGTTGAGGATTTTTACATCGCAGAGACTGTCATGATAAACATTTAGCGCGCGATGTGAATCACGTAGAGCATTGAGTTTTCATGGGCGGGTGGTTTGAATTCACGCATCAAAAACCATTAAATATCTTCGTCAGGAGTTGATTTTGGTAATTTTCGTTGTGCGTATTGTGTTTTACGTGCAATTTTGATAAAAAAACATGTATCAGAATGCTGAAATTCGTACCTTGTCTAAAGGTCCATTGAAAGAATTATGAAAAAATACGCGGATCCGCTGATGCACACGGATTTAAATTGGACTGCCTCAGTGACATGACGTCACAAGGTGGTCCTTTTTCTTTTCCTTGGAATCATCTTTTCTCTGTGACCTCTGCAAATCGGCAAAAAATTATGAAAAATTTTCTAAACTCAGCTCAATTGAAACTTTTACAAGCAGCAATAAAACTTTCCAGATGTATCGATTGATACGCCATCAAAACCTATGGTAAAATATCGATTGTCAGGGCGCTTGTAACGATCACCATATTAATCAATTCTTTACCATAACTTGGGATGGTACCGATAGTCGATTTTCACACTTCTTCACTGGTCATTTGTATAAATTAGTTTGGAGAACAATTTGCAGACAATTCCGATGGAAACTTCCGGTCGATTTTACTTTAAAAAATGGGGGGAAAAACATGAGTGTATATTTAACTGCAACGTTGCAATCTGAGATACGTATTTTCCGACCTCAGGCATTGAGATGCACCTGCACTTCTCTTCACGAAGGCCAGAAATTTTTCTCACTGTTTGCGTTTTATTAGCTTTTTATGGAGTTTATGGAAAGGCGATTCTCCGACAGTCACAGCCACCAAGGATGGAATTCTGGGCGCTCATTAACTCCTTTATACGTAACTTGCTGTAAGACAAAGTCACAGCTTAAAAAATAAGTGGTTTGGGACCGCTGGCGAGGGGTGAATGATCGATTATCGCGATAATTTCCCATTTGAAGCTATGGGATAGAATCGATTATGAAGGTCTTCGTTGCGAACAGTCTGTTTATCGATCCTTTACCATGGGTTTAAATGACAGATCAATCGATGTATCGCATACGGCGATGATGAGAATGAAGCTGATTAGCATTTCGGACCATCTGTTGCGCGCTCGCTGCGAGCCAGTCAAAATCTTCCGCAAGAAAAAAATGAGGACCATGACTCACTCATGCCCTATGCGGTTTAAGTACTTCAATTCTGTGTTGCCACACTGTAGTAAAATTATTCCTAATATTACATACTTACTACACGAAACCTACCCTTCGAGAGGTACAGGTATCGGAATATGGACCACTACACTGCCGTGCTAAGGAAAAACGCCGTATGAACATTCGAGAGTTGCCAAATTTCCCTCGATAAAATGTTTATTTATGAGGAAAATTATGAATATTTTTCCTTGAAATTTTCAGGAACTTCAGGTAAAATTGCGAACAAAATTATCTGAAAAATTGGAAGGAAAATATTCATAAGTTTACCAGTAAATTCGTGTTTTATTCAAGGAAATTTGGCAACGCCTGAAGGTTCATACGGCGTTCTTCCTTAGCACGGCAGTATAGACGAGGTACAAAATTAAGCATTCTCCTACATGCTTCTTAACCAAAATTTCACGTAGAACACGATTTGCGGAACGAAAACTACTGAAATTAACTCCTAACCAAGATATTTAATGTTTCTTGACGCGCGAATTCAAACCTCCAGCTCATGAAAACTTAATGGTCTGCGTGAATCAAATCGCGCACTAACCGTTACCGCGGCAGTATCTGACGGGAAAATTTCGCTCAAAAATCACGTTTGGTACATGAAAAAATTCTGAAATCCGGTCCTTAGCTCGCAATCTGCGTAGTTTGTAATACGCTTTTTCATGGTGACCGGCAGTCAGATTTGACCGGAGAGGAACCTACCTTAATAAACAAACGCTTGAAAACAAAGGAAATCATTCGATAGAAAAAGTTAGTTAATAGTTTATCTACTTTGGGTAGTTCTTTCTTACTCCTCTGCCTGTGCCAACCAGCGGACTGATTATTGAAATTGATAGACAAAGCGATAGACAAAGAAGACATAGAAAGTAAGAAGCGATCCTATAGGTGGAAACGGGTGGCTCTTATAGACTAAGGGAGAAAATGATGGACTAATTATCGGGTCTCTCGTGGGTTGCCGTTAGTTGAGTCTATCACCCACGTCCTTTGTCCATTGCAACCACCCGCTTCCACTAATCGGATCCCTCCAAATCCCTTTTGTCCTCTTTGTCTATAGCTTTGTCTATCAATTTCAATAATCGACCCGCTGGTCGGCAGTGACTGAAAAAAGTGCTTGCATCCCTACGCAGTAAGTAAATTTGAAAAAGCGTATTCCAAACTACGCAAATTGCACGCTGAGGAGTGGACTTCAGACTTTTTCAATGTGCCTGACGTGATTTTCGAGCGAATTCACTCTCGAAAACTGTGTTCAGTTGGCTGTATTTCTTGCGTGCAACAGACCCATTTGGCTGTTGAAACATGTTTCAATATCTGGTGTATTTTCAAGTTCAAGACATCTTCGAAAAAGAACTAAAGAAGCGGTAAAGAGACGAATGAACGTGCAGAGATAGACGATAAGGCAACGATTAAGGATACGGCGGGATGTTGTTGGATTATTCTCTACGATTTGGCAACGCGTGTGGTAAACGTGCATGGACCAAGGTTAGATTTATAGACAGCATAATCGAAGTGGGTCACTGGCGACCCTTCCCCCTTTCGTCGCTGGTTTTCCGTGTTACAGCTGATTTTCTCACGATTTCATGGGGGATATCGGGTGCCCGAAGGGAAGAGGGGGAGAGGGAGGAAGGGGGGCATCAAAGGCCACACTGCTTGCTTCTCTCATGAGTGTCAGGTCCGCGAGCTGATTCGAGGATAGGCGGGCTGATTATTAGAATTGATAGGAAAAGCGATAGATAGAGTAGAAGACGGGAAAATGGAGCGATACTATTGGTGGTAGCGGATGGTTGCGATGGACAAAGGTAGGGTGGTATGAAACGTAAAACAGATGGAAAAAATTGGAAATTTCCATGAAATGTTCTCGGAAATTTCCATGAAATGTTCTCGGAAACTTCCATGAAATTTTCTCGGAAATTTCCATGAAATGTTCTCAGAAATTTCGCGAGCCTGTGAAACTTATGACATTGATGACATTTGTGAATCGTATTTTTCAGGGGGTAGGTATGCAACCCGCACCTAAATGCAAGAAACCTTGATCTTTGGCACAGACTTCTTAATTATACATTTTTTATTTAATTTATGTCTTATTTTTATCATTTCCTATTTTATTTATTTTTTTTATTTTTAATTTATTTTTATATATTTTTATAAATTTCTGGCAGTATTTCTAGAGTTTTATGAAATTTAGCCACTCTTCCATAAAGTAACTATTAAAACCCCAAAAATAGCTATGCAAATGACTAGAGTTAATTGGGTATATACAGGGTGATCCAAAAGTCCCGCACCACGTATGAAACTCTTAAGGTTCTTGCCCCTTTTTGGGATGATCCCCTGAAAATGTTCGGGGGCGCCCTAAAAGTTGTTCCTTTTGACCTAGGATCACTCTTAACATTTCAAGTCCCCATCTCAATTTTGTCAAAAGTTACACTTGGTGGCACAGGACTTACAGATCACCCTGTATAAAAAAGCGAAAGGAAAATCTTTTCTCCTCTGATGCACTGCACTCGCAAATTTTTCACGAACAAGTATGCAGTTTAAGAATGCTCCTCCATTTTCAGCACACCGAAATGGATTCAATGTAACAAGGCAAAACTTCAAACTACAAGAAAAATCGAGTCATCTTCTTTCATTTAAATTTTTTTTCTAATTCTGCTCGCATTGCAACGGCGCGGAGAGTCAAAAATGCTGCGGTCGAAAAGGCGCCGGCGCCTGGTCGCTCCAAAGGGGCGACGGATTAGCGATGCCGCAAAAAAATACGGTCGCTCAGAGCGGTGCGGCAGGGATGGTGGGGGGGGGGGGACTAAGGGGGAGTAGGGGGCAGGGGGGGGGGATGGCGCAACTGGATCACGAGTTCGAACACTGGAGCAGTCCTGATGCTGTGCCTCCTCGTGGTCCCAATTACCATTGTTAACCCGCACCGAGGCGCCCCACAGCCCCGCAGCCCCACAGTCCCACAGCCCCACTGCGGGTATTCGTCCATCCTCGAAGTTTGGTTCGCACCACACTGAGAAAAAACTTCGGTCCTGTAAACCGAATGTACGGTGTTCAATACCCTGGTAAAAATTGGCGATAAGAGCTGCGTTTCAAAATACCATAGGAATTCTTATAGCCGGCTAAAGAAGGCTACAGAAAATCATATGGCTGGCTGTAGAATGCGGAGAAAATCATACGGCCGGGCTATACGAAGCGATAAAAAATTATACAGCCGGGCTATAGTTCCTACAGCCGGGCTTTACACTTTATCGCGTGGCACCAGGCTGTTGCTTTTTCGCCATCGATTATAAAAGGCTATAAGAAATTGTGTAGAAATTCGTGTGCTTTGGTGTGAATTCATGTGAAATCATTAAGTTTGATACGGAACCACCTTCATATTTACAAAACACACGTTATATTTTCCTTTCATACATTTTTTTTTCATCAATTAAAACGAGAATAATCCATACAGGTTGTGCAAACATTTCAAAATCATGAGTTGAATAACGCTGACTTCACGAGATTAAATATTAGAGCCTAACACAAAGCGGGGCGGCGACGCACTGGCGCCTACAAACCTAACAGGGATACGTCACGCATTGCGCAATGCGTGAAGTATCCCTGTTAGGTTTGTAGGCGCCAATGCGCGTCTCGCGCTGGCTGCCCGCCTGCCGCACCGCAGCGTGCCACGGCGCTTGAAGCAACTATTTCACACCAGAGGTATTGCACAGTATCATACGAAACTGAAGGCGCTCTAATATATTAGGAATGGCAGGCATTCATCAAAAGTACGGAGCTTCCCTCGCAAAATAAATCAAGATACTACGGCCCATAAAGAGAGCAGTGGTCCAAAAACTCACTACGTCCTAGCATCCGTATTTAGTGACGTTTAGCATACACTTTATCGCCTGGCTGTGAGTTGCTTAATCGCCATCGGCTATAAAAGGCTATAAGAAATTGTGTAGCCGGCTATAGAAGCTATTGGAAATCTTACAGCCAGCCGTATAGGTCTATGGTATTTCGGAACACAGATTCTACTGCCAATTTTTACCAGGGTACCGGCCGTATTATTCGGTTCATGTACCCGCTCTCTCGTTTCTGGGAACCGTATCCTCGGTTGAAGCAACCGAGCAGCTTATTCGTTAGTTTTGTTCGGTTTATGTGCTCGGTTATATGAACCGAAGGTACGGTTCCTAGAACCGAGAGAGCGGTCGTATGAACCGAACAATACAGCCGGTATTGAACACCGTACATTCGGTTCATATGATCGAAGTTTTTTTCTCAGTGCACAGATTCACTAAGATTCACTATTATTACATCACGCAACGCCCCTCGTGCTGCCTGCAGGCTGCGGATCATTGATATTGATAGACAAAGCGATGGACAAAGCGAAAATGTAGCGATCCTTCATTCTGCCGTGCTAAGGAAGAGCGTCGTGTGAACATTCGAAAGGTGCCAAATTTCCCAAAATATAACACATGCATTTTTATGAAAAGTAATGCAAATTTTTCCGGTTGCGTTCATGGCTGCGATGGACTAAGGAGGTAAGTAATGGACTGTGGGCGTGTGGGCCTGTCGCAAACTTCAGTTAAAGTAAAATGAAGAGTTACTTTTCAGAGAAAATGGCAAGAAATTTGAGGGATAAATTTTTCACTTTTCCTTACAAGACAAGGGTTACATGTGAATTCGCAGTGGTTTTTCACCAGTAGCACGGGCCCCGGAACCAGGGACCCAGTATCCACCCCCCCCCCCCCCTTGTGGCGGGCCTGGCACAGGTGAACATTTCATGAGAGGGAGTCATTCCATTTAAAACTTGCGCTGCGCACTAGGATGCTACACAGCATTCAACATGGCAGACATTACCGTGCGCAAATCGGACGGAGGCACCGTGGTGTTTATTAACGCGAGGAAAACGTAAAAATAAACACGCCGGTTGATGAAATCACGTCTCGTCACGTGTCTTTTGGCGCGGTTGGCGCGGCCATGTTGAATATTGCGTAGCATCCTAGTGCGCAAGGGTTGGATAGAACGACTCCTCTTACAAAATGTTCACCTGTGCCATAGTATCGATTTTGAGGCGGAAATCTTAAAAAAAAAAAAAAAAAAAAAAAAAAAAAAAAAAAAAAAAAAAACCATAATTCTTACACAGATTGTCAAGTTAGGAGTGTTTTCAGACTCTCCCTATGCGCTCACCGTGATTTTTGAGCCATTTTCTCTAAAAACTAACTCTTCATTTCGCTCTAGCAAAAGTTTGCAACAGGCACATTACTGTCCGTAGTCAGTCTGAATTTCTGCTTTTTTAACAGCCTTTTTCCTCCTTTTTTGGTGAGCTCGACCGAATACAGAACTCTTTTGGAGAAGAAATTCCTAGTTCCGGGTTGAATTTTAGAGTTAATCAAGCTACCATTCATAAAATTTCTCTTCAGATTCGTTCAAAACCGTACTAGCAAGCTGAAAATTGACTCAAAATTCTGAAACATCACGGTCGCGACACCAGTTTTTGCTATTCCGCTATCGATAAGTTGATATGCGGCTTGCTGAGTCACCCAGCTGAACAAATCTTACGACACAGCCGTGTAGATACCTGCGCGATGACCTCAGAACGCATGTTGGAGCAGCTGGGAACTTCGTACGTAATGATATAGCCATTTAAAACGCTACTTGGTCCGATAGAGTTAAAAAAAAAAAAAAAAAAAAAAAAAAAAAAAAAAAAAAAAAAACCTGTAGCAAAAGTCAGGGAGGCGGCACGGGAAAAAGTTGTAGGCCTAAAATACACGCGTTTTCGCAAAAAAGATCTAATCACGTAGGGAAACCATTTTACAGGGTGTCGGTGTCCCAAAGTGATTGACAGAAACTTGGAGCTCGAACCTTAAGTCTGGAATGAGAATATATATATATTTTTTTAAGATCCTTTTTCGTAAGCGTCATTTTATGGGAAGTGAGGGGGGGGGGGGGCGACATATCCTCCTTTGAAATTTCTCAAGCGAGAGAATATCATGAACAAAATAGTATTACGGAGTTCGGACCAAAGAATCGACCCCTAGGGATTCTGCCTTTCGATTCATGGGGCACGCTATAAAAGGACTTCTTTACCGTAACTCCGTTTAAATCATGCTCCTGCAAGTCAGCGGACTCATTGCTGAAATTGCTAGATAAAACGATGGACCAAGACGAAAAAGGAAAAATGAGGCGCCCCTATTGGTAAAAGCAGGTGATTGCAGTGAAAAAAGGAGGTAAAGGATATATATACTAACTAACGGCTACCCACGAGAGACCCTACAGTCAAGTATATAACACGTAACGCACTTTTTTCGATTTTTGAACTCCCCCTCCCCCTTGTAACGCACTGATAACGCTGCCCTATACCCCCCTTTTGAATTACGCAATGAGCTTGTTCAGCAATTCGTAATTCTTGCATTTTTGGAAACTAGAGAGTGCACAGAGTTCACAGGAATTTTCCCCGATTTTTTTGAGCAATATTAACCCACGAAATACGAGTCCAAAAGTCCGTATTTTGGGCTCCCATTTAAACGCGCGCCGCTTGGCCCATCTCAAAATGGCGCCCATTTTCTCCGTCCGGCGGTGGCCACACTTTCGACCCGGCGTGCCGGCGAGGTACCTCTGCATGCCTCTGCCGTGTGTGGGTCGGATAAACAAACGAAGATTGATAACACAAATGATCCAAACAACTCGAAATCTCTTAATTTCTATTAATTTAAATCCATTTTCGACTTCAACCAAGCATTTGGCAATAATATTCATCGTATTTTACAACCAGGAGCCACGGCCTATCGCCTCATTTTAAGGTGCATTCTGAAAATCAGTCTTACAAGTCCAGTGTCCAAACCCAGACTTTCTTCTTTTACTTTTTTTTGACCATTCTCTTTTCATTTTCGCCTCAAATCAAATGTTTTGCAGTTTCTTTGTCTTAAGTATGCGGTCCTGAATTCATTCAAGAGTTAGAAGTTCACCATTTATTTAGTAATATAGCCTTTTAACCTCTCAAGCTTTACCGATATGATCTCATGTAGTTCGAGGTTTCTTTGGCCCAAACCAAGTGATTACACATCTGATGTGTGTCTTATGGCTCTTCAAATTCGTAGTTTAGAACTAAATCAGAGACTACAGTTACTTAATCCAGTTCTGCTCTCGTGTTCAATGTTTGTCATAAGTGTTTGTTCGTGTCTGTTCTTTATAAGTGACCGCTGTAGTGCATATACACAGTTATGCTATCGGTACAGGTATTATTTCTTGTTTTCTACAGTCAGGACTTTCTCTTAAGCGCAATAATTTACCAAAGAAATGCACCTAGTTGCGTAAATAATTTGGTGTATAGATATTCTGTTAATGTCTCCTTGCGGTGATGCAAAGTTTCTGAGATCTGTCACAAGTGGATTTTGCATTTAGACGGTCACTCTTGTCTGATAAAATTACTGCTCTAGCAGCTTCAAATTTATACTTTGATCTCTGATTCATCACTAAATGACACTCATGCGGTGTCATTTATCTTTAATCAGTTCAAAGCTATTTCGACAATGAATCATCAAAGGTCCGATCGAAGAAGGAATTTTCTGGTGAGTGCTGCGACTGAACCGACATCACAACTCTACTTTCAAAAGCATCAACTTATAAAAATTTATCGAAGTGGTAATGGTAAGAGGAAATCATGGTAGTGCTCGCTTCTTTCATGAGCAAATTGTGCGCTCAAAATTTCAAAATCTACTCACCTGCATGTATATTTGAAGAGGAATACGACATGATATGTAGCAGGCTACACTTCATCTATGAATAATACGTAAATTTGTCTTGAGAGCATTCTTAGGAAACTTCCACAATTTTTAGTCTTGTTCCTGAGAGAAAATTTGGAGACGACTCTGCTGGTATTCCCAGGGTTTTTTCAGAAATTTTGTACTTCATAGGTATCATCAAATACTTAAGTATCAACAGATATTGTACAAGACAGAAAATTTATTTGAGGATTCCTGCTAGTATGTTGTGTTTCCTGCAGAAACAAGGATCATCATATTTCATGGAATGAAGTAATCAAAAACTACTTACTTACCTACAGCTTGGTCAGTTTCATGTCTTCCTAGAGTGAAGAAAATATTTTTTTTTTCTCTCTATTTAAGAATTCAGGGTGAATCAAACCTGTCCAACAAACATTTTAATAAAATCCCTTTGTTCAAAAACACCTAAGAATCATTTCAATGGTAAAGTTGCCAACGATTCTTGTTAAAAGTCCGAAAGTCGGCTGGTTTACTGAATTTCTCAGGTACAGATGGATGGAAGGATTTTGAAAAGACATAGAATTACATCCTCCCATAAGTATAAGTCAGGAACATGGTTAAGGTTATCTGGGGATGACATTTGTAACATTCGTTGCATGATTTTATAATCGAAGAGAAACAGAAAGTCTGAAACTTTGTAAATCTACGTTAGTGGTTTTCTAGTTAGGCTATGACATTGATATGCTCGTTTTGTTATCAATTAATCTCCACAAAGGTAAGCATACTTACAAAAACTGTACCACAAGAGATGCGAATGTAACTTGTGATACCTAAGTGACTTTACAAATCTTACCTGTTAAACTACCAGCTGCCCGATTATTGAAACTATGTCAGCCCGACATGAAAAGACATAGCCCTATCATATCCATGCAATATATTCGAATTTGATGTCTTGTCAGGTTGCTCTAAGCCTTCAATAATCGGCCTGCTGATTAGTTGCAAAATATTTCCACTTCCAGACGAATGATCATGTCTTGGTTGATGCTTTCGATAGTAGAGTTGTGATGTCGGTTCAGTCGCAGCACTCACCAGAAAATTCCTTCTTCGATCGGACCTTTGATGATTCATTGTCGAAATAGCTTTGAACTGATTAAAGATAAATGACACCGCATGAGTGTCATTTAGTGATGAATCAGAGATCAAAGTATAAATTTGAAGCTTCTAGAGCAGTAATTTTATCAGACAAGAGTGACCGTCTAAATGCAGAATCCACTTGTGATAGATCTCAGAAACTTTGAATCACCGCAAGGAGACATTAACAGAATATCTATACACCAAATTATTTACGCAACTAGGTGAATTTCTTTGGTAAATTATTGCGCTTAAGAGAAAGTCCTGACTGTAGAAAACAAGAAATAATACCTGTACCGATAGCATAACTGTGTATATGCACTACAGTGGTCACTTATAAAGAACAGACACGAACAAACACTTATGACAAACATTGAGCAAGAGAGCAGAACTGGATTAAGTAACTGTAGTCTCTGATTTAGTTCTAAACTGCGAATTTGAAGAGCCATAAGACACACATCAGATGTGTAATCACTTGGTTTGGGCCAAAGAAACCTCGAACTGCATGAGATCATATCGGTAAAGCTTGAGAGGTTAAAAGGCTATAATACTAAATGAATGGTGAACTTTTAACTCTTGAATGAATTCAGGACCACATACTTAAGACAAAGAAACTGCAAAACATTTGATTTGAGGCGAAAATGAAAAGAGAATGGTCAAAAAAAGTAAAAGAAGAAAGTCTGGGTTTGGACACTGGACTTGTAAGACTGATTTTCAGAATGCACCTTAAAATGAGCCGATAGGCCGTGGCTCCTGGCTGTAAAATACGATGAATATTATTGCCAAATGCTTGGTTGAAGTCGAAAATGGGTTTAAATTAATTAAAATTAAGAGATTTCGAGTTGTTTGGATCATTTGTGTTATCAATCTTCGTTTGTTTATACGACCCACACACGGCAGAGGCATGCAGAGGTACCTCGCCGGCACGCCGGGTCAAAAGTGTGGCCACCGCCGGACGGAGAAAATGGGCGCCATTTTGAGATGGGCCAAGCGGCGCGCGTTTAAATGGGAGCCCAAAATACGGACTTTTGGACTCGTATTTCGTGGGTTAATATTGCTCAAAAAAATCGGGGAAAATTCCTGTGAACTCTGTGCACTCTCTAGTTTCCAAAAATGCAAGAATTACGAATTGCTGAACAAGCTCATTCTGGCCTGAATACCCCTCCCCCATTTTCCAAAAATCAAGAAAAATATTCCTTCGGGAAGGGCGGGATTTTCGATCGTTTGCACGTTTTTTTTGGAAGTCCCCCCCCCCCCCTCCGACTCGGATTTGTTACGAAACGCTGGATTTGACCCCCACCCCCCCCCCTTGTAACGCACCGTAACGCTGGCTCAAATCCCCTTCCCCGTAAGTGCGTTACGTAATACTTGAGCGGCCCCTTAGTCTATGAAAACAACCCATTTCGTCCGATAGGATCGCTCAATGGAGATGTTGCACGTATACGGAATTTGCGATTTGACTGTTGATTCTTATGTAAAAGTTGGCGAAAAACACGATAATGCCATTGGTTTTCTCTGAAAACAACTCCCAAGCTCAAAAAAGCTCTCAAGTTGAGACGAAAATGGAGGGGATATCCCACGCTATCCCGAGAGTCCACCTCTACATCAAGACAAACTCTCCATGCAAAGATAGGGAGCAAATACATTGACAGGGCTGCCACTTTATTTGGGGACTCTAAAACTGAAAACACGTCAACCTTGCTAATGTATTGGCTCCCTATCTTCGCATGGAGAGTTTGTCTTGATGTAGAGGTGGACTCTCAGGGTAGGGTGGGATATCCCCTCCATTTTGGCCTCAACTTGAGAGCTCTTCTTGAGCTCGGGAGTTGATTTCAGAGAAAACCAGCAGCACCATCGTGTTTCTCGCCAACTTTTACATGAGAATCAACAGTCAAATCGCGAATTCCTCACACATGCAACATCTCCATTTTCTCATTGTCTTCTATGTCTATAGTTTTGTCTATCGATTTCAAAATTTGAAATCGTTCTTCGTTGAAAACGGTAACACTGGATGAGGCTCCCCGTCAACTCGGCAACTACGCACTGATGATGCTACGGGAAGCTGCCTGGGGGAGGGGGGGGGAGCGGCGAATTGGGGATCTCCAATTATAGCCAACTGGAGCTGGGCCAGCCGCCGCCGGGCTCGGGCGCCGCCTCAGCCCCCCCCCCCGCAAACGCCGGAGGGGGGCGGGGGCCCCTCCCGCTTTCCCCGCCGCCCCGCGCATCCTCCCCGACGGCAGTTTCCCGCGACTTTCCGCTTTTCGCGCCTGCGATCGCACTTCCCGAAATTCGGACCGAGACATGCGAGGTGGCTCCCGGTTCCGCGATGCGAGTGGGGCCGGAGAGAAGAGGAGGGTATGAATCAGTGGCGTGGCGTGGCGTGCTTTGCGATATATCGATTGTTATGCCATTCAAACTTATGGAAAAGGATCGATAAATAGGGTGTTCGCACCGAACACCTTAATAATCGATTCTTTACCATAGGTTTAAATGGCATAACAATCGATATATCGCAATTCATGCCACGCCACTGGTATGGATTCGATGGACAAGGATCGATCGAAAACCGAAAACGTGAACTGATCGAAAAAATTAGATCGATTCACGGGTTTTTAGATCGATTCAAGGGTTTGTCGATCTATTCACGTTTTTATTTTGAATTTTGTTTTCTCAACTTGGGATATGCGACTCTTGGTGCCGTAAAAAAACGAAATTCCGGGTCAAAGTGTTCAGTGTTTTTGACAAAAGAGTGTCATCTATTCTGCCATACTAAGGAAGAACGCCGTATGAACTTTCAGGCGTTGCCAAATATCGATTAATAAAATACGAATTTCCTGGTAGAATTACGAATATTTTTTCTTCAATTTTTCAGATAATATTGTTAGCAATTTCGCCTAAAATTCGTGAACATTTCAAGGAAAAATATTCATAACTTTCCTCAAAAATGAAAATTTTATCGAAGGAAATTTGGCATCTCTCAAATGTTCATACGGTCGGCGCTCTTCCTTAGCACGGCAGTATTGACCAAATTTTTCAAAGCGCAATATCTCGGTTAATATTGAACGTAGGTAAAAAGTTGGTGCTTGAACAGGTCTTATTATTTTTAGCTAATCTACAGGAATGGACCACGAAAACAAGATTCTGTGACCAGCGCAACCAAAAACAAGAGACCCTCCACTGGTCTCTTTGCGACAGGTGGAAGTTTTTACTTTCGGGGATTCAACACTTCCTTATGGACAATTATAAGGGAGCAACAGTCATCACCGTAATTTCGGCTATTGACTTACCTACATGGTGAATGATGAGCTTCGGGTGACGTCATGAGCCAAAAAAGTTTCCCAAACTTCGGTAATTTTCGGCTTGTTTGCAAAACGAAACTGCCAACACTTTGTTGAACATCAACCATGTAGGTAAGTCAACAGCAGAATGCTGAAGTCCCGAAAGTAAAAGCTTCCACCATGGCCAAGATACTAGTGGTGGGACTCTTGTCTCTGAGCGCAAAGAAGATGTTGCATGTTTGAGGAATTTGCGACATGACTGTGGATTCTTATGTAAAAGTTCGCGAGAAACACGATGGTCTCACTGGTTTTCTCTGAAATCAACTCCCAAACTCAAAAAAAAGCTCCCAAGTTGAGGCCAAAATGGAGGGATATCCCACCCTAGCCTGAGAGTCCACCTCTACATTAAGACAAACTCTCCATGCAAAGATAGGGAGCAAATACATTAGCAGTGATGCCGTGTTTTCAGTTTTGGAGTCCCCAAATAAAGTGGCAGCCCTGTCAATGTATTTGCACCCTATCTTTGCATAGAGAGTTCGTCTTGATGTAGAGGTGGACTCTCAGGGTAGGATGGGATATCCCCTCCATTTTGGCCTCACTTTGAGAGCTTTTTTTTGAGCTTGGGAGTTGATTTCAGAGAAAACCAGTGGCACCATCGTGTTTCTCGCGAACATTTACATACGAATCAATAGTCAAATCGCAAATTCCTCACACATGCAACGTCTCCATTGACCCATTGCTACTCTTCTTTGGTCTTTGCGGTAGACAAAACTGAAATTCCGAGGCTTCCGGAAGATGGGCAACATCAACATCCGGTCAGTGGAAAAGCTCCAAGCGACGGAGCCAGTCAAGTGGGAAAAGGCTCGTTTGGCGACTCGACCGGAGCGAGGGAACTTGAACTTTGAGCGTTGTGGAGCTTGCTTGGTGCGGTCGGTGGAGCAGGACGGAAGTCTGCCGCGGTAGACCAACGCCGTCGGTTGGGGGGGGGGGGGGGGGGCATGACGCATACGGAATGACTGGATACTCCTGCCGTCCTGAAGAAAAGAACCGTGAGTGCGTTTCTGCGGTGAGCCACGGTTAGCACACGCTCTTAAGTGTCTCCAGGCTCATCCCACAGTGGACATACGGTTCTCTTCCGTAGAACGTCAGACGCGGTCGCCGGTCGTCGGTCGTCGTCGCCGTGCGGAAGGAACCTGTCCAAGGTGACGAAGGTGTACGGGCGGGCGGGTAAGAGGTGCCTCGCGTTGATGCACGCCCGGTTGTCGGCTCGCCGATGGCGGTTCTTGAAAATTGGCAACAGTGTTCGAAACTCACAGGCGCCAACGCGCCAAATGCGCCTAAAAATCGGCCATGGCGCATGAGAAATGAAGGCTCTGCGCCAACGTGGCCCCTAAAAATTGCCCCTCAAAAATCTGGATTTTCAGGAAGTCATATAAAGAAAGAAAAACAAATTTATTTGAATTGAAAAAACTCGGAATCGTCAGCACTACAATAGAAAGCTTGCTTTTTCTATTCTTCACCATTTCATTCTTAGTGCTTTTGTTTTCCCCAAGTTACAGCTACTTACTATTTTTGTTACGAAAACATCTTGCGTCTAACTTTTCACTAAATGCGCCGTAATAAATAGGCAAAAAGTCAATTGGGCCCCTAAAAAATCTTCAATGGCGCCTAAAAATCGGGCTTGATGCGCCATATGGCTCCTAAAACTCAAAGGTGGGTTTCGAACACTGATTGGCAACACTCTTTTCCTCCATTTATATGTATGTAAAACAATCGATTCCTGGTGAGGCAGCTTGACACACCGAAAATCGATACTTTTATTGGATTTAAATGGAAGAAAAACAGTGTTGCCACTTTTCAAGAATACTGTTTTTCTCCATTTATACGTATGTAAAACAATCGATTCCTGGTGAAGCAGCTTGACGCACCGAAATCGATAATTTTATTGGATTTAAATGGAAGAAAAACAGTATTGCCAAATTAGATGATCGCTATTGCGGCTCGCTACTTCGAGGGCACCGAGAATCGATTTTTTCAGAATTTTGTCTCAGAGAGTCGGCTCTATTACCTCTGCGGCTGGCTATTGAAATCGATGGAAAAAGCCATGGACAAAGAAGACGGCGGGAAAATGAAACGACCCTATTGGTGGAAACGGGTGGTTGCGATGGACAAAGGAGGTAAGTAATTAATTTAACTAGATGTATTCAGACCAAAAGGAACTATATCCATTCTGACATGAACCCTGAGATCCACTACAGTACATACATGTCAGGGTCGGATTTACTTACTTGCCGCCCATCGGCCGCCTGTATTTTGCCGCCCCCTCCTCATTCGTTTTGAAACATCAATAAAAACCATCAAGTGAACGTGCCAGCGGGGGAGGGGTGACACGTTTACTCGTGTTGGACAATTTTTTTGGGAAAGCCCTGTCGACACTACTAGCAAAAGTTCACGGAACTTTCCGCGAAATTTAAGTTTCGTAAACGTATCTCTCTGTGGACAAGGACTTCCATTTATAAGAGATGAATGATGAAATTATGAAAGAACAAACATAAATGTGGTTTAATGATTTTAATTTCCGCCGCGCCGCGGAGACCTCACCGCGTTTGGCGCAATGCGTGAAATATTCCGACAGTCTTGTAGGTATGATTTTCACGCCGACGGCTGCTGAACGCACTGTGTTTGACGCAATGCGTGAAGTATTCATGCATTCTTGCAGGCGCTATCCGTTTCATGCTGACCACAGTGACCGCAATACGTTTCATGCAATGCGTGAAGTATTCGTGCAGCCTTGTAGGCGCTGATATGTGTTACATGCCGATTGGTCGCCGCGCCGAGGCTTCTCCTTTCCATCTCAAGTCCTCTTCATCATTTTTCTCCAAGTCACGCCGTTCCAGGCCAAATTGCGTAATTGGTTTCTCTCTTAACTCGATTAATTAAAGGTACTTTCACTTGTATCACTGAAAGACGACAAAATTAGAAATTACTATACTCTCAGGAAATGAGAGATTTTGTCGCCTTTTTTCGTTTGTAATTTTTTTTTTCTAAATCCGATTTTTTTATACCTACATTTAAAAAAATTGCAAAATTTGCCGCCCCCTAGATTTGCCGCCATGGGCCGCGGCCCATGTGGCCACCCCCTTAATCCGGCTCTGATGCATGTTAGGGCTAAAAGTCAAAATGGATGTAGTTCTTCTTTATTTAAACGCGTCAAACTGACTGCAATGCAGGAAAAGCATTAGAACCTTTTCTATCTCATCCATACAAGCACCTATCTGCACAAAGAGAGACTACATTTTGCAATGAGGAACTGCAATTTTTGGCTCAGTTCACAAACAACGTATAGGTGCTATTACTTCCCCTTCGCACACACGCGTTTTTATGGATTAGCCAGATATTGAAGTTCCTAATGGCAAAACGTAGTCCAAATATTATTTCTAAATTGAGCCAGAGATAGTGGTCCCTTCTTGCAGAATTTAATGCACTTGGCAAAGATCAACGAACTGAACCCCACTATCAGACGACGGGAGTGCTTCTACCGACCTCCTGCTAAAAGTATATAAGGCTTGTTGATCATTTTTAATTTCAGTTAAGGCGGAGTTTCTTATCAGAGATAAACCTTCGAACGACGAACTTTGACGCAAAAGGTGGCTCCAGTGGATAAAAAACGCAAAGGTTTCGATACACGATCAAATTCCCGAACCAATTACCATCAAAGTGTCGGGAGTCATCAGTCTTAAAATCATTAATTCGCGTAATTTTAAAATGAAAACTTGGCAGAAATGTTTCGTGCGGCAGGAAAATATGAATAGTGGCACTCCATTCTGATCAAAATTTAACGGCCCGTCCAATTTTATGATCAAAGAGGACTGTTGCATGGTGACCATCAGTCATCAACTGGTCTGCTTTGATCAGAATTGGTTCGGAATTTGATCGTGTATCCAGACCTGAAGGCAGAGTACCTTGAGCAGTGTAGCGTCCGTTGCGAAGATAAAAATTTAATCGAGTCTCATGTCATCACAGCCTCAGTTTCAAACTGTGGTTCAGCACTTCAGCTGCGATCCTGGGCACAGCTGTTGTTGTTGTTGTTGTTGTTGTTGTTGTTGCTGTTGCTGTTGTATCAATAAGGTGTATCAGAGCTGTTAGGGTATTATCATCTTCGACATGGGATTTCAGTCTACGTTCGTCTTATGCTTAGTGGTGGCCGTCATCGGCATGGTTGCCTTCCCCTTGCCACAAGACAATTATGATTATATGGGCGACGAGTGTCCGAGTCATTGGTGCCCTGCGTTCAACTTTTCAATATTTATGCACACCGCAGGTTCGTAGAGAAGTAAGTAATCGATTATTTTGTGATGTATTTCCATTTCTTAATTATCGGAAGTACATACTTACTTTTTCATTACCCACGTTACAGTCTGTAAAAGCCTAGTAGATGTCTAAAATTGCGGTTTGAATTAATAAATGTTATTTAAAATTCAATCTTTTAATGGTGTTAATTTCTTCGATCCCCTGCTCAAAGCCAAGAAATTGGTCAGTTGCGCAGGTCACACAATCGTGTTTTTATGCTGAATTCTTGTAGATCAGCTAAAAATAATAAGATCTATACAAGCAGCAACTTCCTACGTTCAATATTAACCGAGATATCGCGCTTCGAAAAAATCGTAACTATATTTCAATGTTGCCAAATTTTCCCTCGAAAATTGCATCTTTACCGGGAGAATCTCGGAAATTTCTGACCTGAAATTTCTCTGATTTTTCTTCTGATCTCAAGCAAAACTAGGACAAATTCAGAACAAAAATTGCACGGGTACATTCCAGCAAAAGATTGAACTTCAAGCGTCAATTTTGCAACCTGGCATGGAGTTACGTTTCTTCGTCCGGAAAACGACAAAATGTGCTCTTATCATTAATCATAATCGGTGCGGAGATGTGGCGCCATCTGGGAGGAGCGGCGGCCGCGCAGAGACCTACTAGTCGTCCGCGGGTACTTCCGCTCATCGCATCGGCTGATCCATTGCCCTGTTTCCATGCGCCGCGCGCCGCACAACGGATGAGTCAATAAGCGAGGTCGGACAATATTTGGAAAATTTAAACACATGATAACTCCGTTTATACAAAGCTTAGAGGTTCCACAAGTGGTTTCACGAGTATCCTCGTGAAAATCGCTTCTAGAAACACCCCGTAAAGTTTAAATTGTGACGAAATAAACATCAAAATTTGCAGTTTTAGTTTAACATTCAATGACCGACCTCTGTAATTGACTCGATCCACTGTGCACCGCTGCCGCTAACTCGTCTGCCAATTCCAGGGTTGCCATCGAATCTAGAGACTTTAAATCCCTGAAATT
Source organism: Bemisia tabaci (assembly GCF_918797505.1). Classification (NCBI taxonomy): domain Eukaryota; kingdom Metazoa; phylum Arthropoda; class Insecta; order Hemiptera; family Aleyrodidae; genus Bemisia; species Bemisia tabaci. The sequence goes on along the minus strand of NC_092801.1, from coordinate 15,607,928 downwards.
TCCCTGTTTTCCCTGACAAATTTTGACAGAATTGCCTGACAATTGAAGATATGCCGCATGGTTAAAAGGGCATAATTAGAAAGAGTTTTTTTAGCAAAATTTGTTGTTCGAGACGTTGAACGTTAAACGTTAAGTTGGCAGAAGAGTGGTAGGTAATTGGCACTGTACTTGACAGCACTGTTTTCATGGTCTCTCTGGAGGAATATTTCACTTTCTGCTGTTTTGCTTGATACCAAGTAATTTTTTGCGCATTTACGGCTTTCTCATATGTCTCGTTTTCATGAAATTAAGATGAATTTTGCTGTTTCAGCTACTTCAGTGATTTCATCTAAAAGAGAGACGAATTGTGAAGGAGACTCGATTTCGAAAATGTGACACTTACTGCTTTCTTCGCTATCACGGCAGGGACAGGCTAGATCCTCACCTGCGGGCCGATTATGGAGATTGATGGACAAAGCTATAGAAAAAGACGACAAAAGGGATTTGGAGGAATCCTATTGGTGGAAGCAGGAGGTGGCAATGGACATAGGATGTAGGTAATGGACTAACTAACGGCAACCCACTAAAGACCCGACAGTTAGTCCATCATTCTCTTCCTTAGTCTATAAGAACCGGCCATGCAACCAATCAGATCGCTCCATACTCCCTGTGTCTTCTTTGTCTATCGCTTTGTCCATCAATTTCAATAATCGCTCCGCTCGCTGATTTTGCATCATCCTTCTCCGATCCACCGTCCACGCATCGACTCGAGCCCACCTGCGACAGCCCCCCCCCCCTCTCCTTATCCCCCACCCCAGGCCGATGACCCAGTCCAGCGAGACAATGGGCAGTTGCAACTGTATACATACAGCCGGTCGCACCGGGATAGGTAAAAGAAACGCATACGCCATCCAACAACGTGTCACAAGATGGGGATCCCCATTAGGATCCGCGGTAGGAACACCCCCCCCCCCCCCCCGAGTTCTTAAAATAAATGTGATGTTAACTTACTGCCTACGAGTACGACACTCAGCTTTGCAAACATTGTAAGTTTGACGGCAGAAAAATGAACATACCTGAAACAGAGAATCAAGACACCAATTTTAGAATTTATTCAAAATTTCTTGATCAAGATTCAAAAAAAAAAATACTACCTCTAACCGCAAGGGGAGCGCGAAAGTAAAAACACTGTAGTGTAACTCTTACACAAATACAAAAACAGTGAGCGTACCAATAAACGGAGCTATGTACATTATGATGACGTGAGCCCTGTTATGCATTATTCTCATGGGTCTCAGGGCTCATTTTTCAGTGCACACAGTTCCGTTTGGCAGACCTACGTCAAAACAAGGTTCTGTAAACCCCTTTGCATCTTTTATGTGTCAACCTCATTTTTTCAAAACCTACGAGGTTGATGATTTCCCATTACATTCGTTCGAGTCTTCCAGTCGTAAAAGTCGCGCACAGAGAATACGACTCGATCACGGAGGAATAGAGAAAATCAATTCACCCGCTGACAGGCTGAGGTTGTCGTCTACGCATCGCAGCCCGCTTTTAACCGCACTTCGACATCGATCAATTTGAAGGGGAAAAAATGGCCCCAGAAATTTATGTATGGATTTTACGACGCGACTTTCTCCCGAGAAACCGAGGTGTATTCTCGGAACCTCGCGAATCGATAGAATGGCACCGAAGCTGAAAATGCATGGACGATCAATCCATGAGCAGTGTCTTTATGGCAGTGGCGTGGCGTGAATTGCGATAAATCGATTGTTATGCCATTTAAAGCTATGGTAAAGAATCGATTATTAAGGTGTTCGCTGCGAACACCCTATTTATCGATCCTTTTCCATAGCTTTAAATGGCATAACAATCGATATATTGTAATTCACGCCACGCCACTGCTTTATGGCCTCGTTTTTATAGGCTTCGTCAGGTCTGTCAGGCTAAGACCGGCCTGTTTAATAGACTGCTCTGTCGTGTTACCACGGAGAACACACTAAAAACAAATTCTCGGCGTTTTTACCAAGGTCCGTTGGTACCTTTACCATCTCACTCTTTTTACCAATTATGGGTAATTTTACCAAGACAGGCTGGTAAGCTTACCTAAAAACTGGTATTTTTACTGTTTTTTCAGGTAAGAATACCACTTTTATTGGTAATCAATTCCCGGTAACTTTGCCATTTTATCTCGGCAATTCTACCACAGTCGATAAAAAATATTGCAGTTTTTACCAAGGTCCAGTAAAATTACCGAGAAAGTTCAATAATTTTACCGAGATTTCTCGGTAAAATTACCAATTTCATAAATGGTAATTTTACCAAGAAAAAACTGGGATCGAAAAGAACCCTGAATTCTAAGTAAACCCTTTTATTCTTAGTAAATACACCGAGATTTTTTTTTCAGTGCAGTGACGCTAAAATTTTATAAATCAAGTCTCTTTCGAAATGCGGCTGTTGCACGTTAGAGATACAGCCGTGTGAATAGACTGCTCGAGCGTAAAATGGCATGAAAATCACACTGTGGGCTGATTTTTGAAATTGACAGACAAAGCGAGATAAAGGAGACATAGATATTATGGAGAGATCCTAATGGTTGGAATCGGTGATTCTTATAGACTAAGCGAGAAAATGCTGAACTGACTATAGGGTCCCTCGTGGGTTACTGTTAGTTAGTCTAATTACCTACTTCCTTTGTCCATTGCAACCACTCAATTTCACCAATTGGATCCCTTTATATCCTTTTTGTCTTAATTGTCAATGGCTTCATCTATCAATTTCAATAATCGACCCGCTGGTCCAATTATAGAGGTCTGACATCTTCTACTCAGAGCGCAATTTGCGTAGTTTGAAACAAATTTTTCTCAAATTTCCCGCGTCTGGGGGCCGTTTTCCAGTCACCGTATCTGGCTCGCGGAGACGGCGCGATGCTTGAAGTATTCCTACCGTTTTGCAGGCGCTTCCCGCGATCGTTTTTCGCGCGAAGTTCAAAGTTTTGGATTATTCTTCCGGAAGGTGAGGTCCCTCTTCTCAGATCCGGCCAAAATTTTGAAGAAACAAGAATTTCTCTCATATTCACAGGAATGAAAAAGAGCTAGGCCTCTTTTCCGCCGACTCAGAGATTTTAACGCAGAGTAGAAAAGTTGGATGGGGCGAAACGCGCGATACAATTATCTCGACTTCCAATTAGATAAAATTGCATATCCGCGAAATGAAGGAGAACACGGTGATCCATATCATCCAACCAATCGGTTCGTCAACCAACCTCTCAGTTCGTGTTACAGAACATTCAGTTCGTGTTACAGAACATTCAGTTTGTGTTACAGAACATTCAGTTCGTGTTGCAGAACATTCAGTTCGTATCACCGAACTTACGAGGTCAAAAGAACTGATAAAAGAAGTTCGGTTACACGAATTAAAAAATCGGGATTATTCTGAAGAACGTACGCTCAACACACCAATTTTTAAAACTTATGACAGGGATTTTGATATTTTTTTAAAAATTGGTGCGGACGGATTGATTCCTACAAAACTAGTGCGAAAGCATTCAATTGATTTAATTGACTGCGATATAGCGTTGAGTTTATAGAACACCGATGCGACCGCATTTATTTTTATAGAGCATTACTGCGAACGCGCTATTATTTTGTTATAAATTACTGCTAACGCGCATATCCATCATTGTGCGTGGACCGACACGCTTCTTGTATTTCTACTTTTAGTACTTACTGCCTGTATTTTTAGTCCATATGGATTGTATTTTGCAATAAGAAACTACTATTTCTGGCTCCTCCATAAAAGCACTTTTCTACGAGGGGCGTTCAATAAGTAAGTATCCCCCCCCCCTCTAAAATCCATAAAAATGGACCAATTTTAAAAAACTTGGGCTCAAAATCTTCCTTAGGATATTTTGAGTTCAACAAAACAAACCGCAACAAAATCGGACTATGTGCGGCCGAACGCGAGCCGTTTGAACGCGCCGAGGTGCTCGACGCTCCCGCCGAATCTGCGAGGATTTGAAGTCCGCTACAGGAGAAGAGCTTCTCTGCCAAAGCTTCAGTCGTTCATCACTGACGAAAAATCAAAGAAATTTTTGTAGAATAAGGGGTTTCCCTCACTTATCCACATAACCAGCTCGATCAAAGCAAGTCTGATACTGAGACTAAGACTAAGAGAACAGCTTTTGGATGCCTCGTGCGTGGAAGTCTTTCAGCTGACCGCGGATGAAAGAGTGGACGGCTTGTTTGACCTCTTCCACTGATTCAAAATTAACTCCTCCAAGTTCAGATTTCAGGAACGGGAATAAATGGTGGTCTGGTTTGCCATTTATATCGTATCTGAAATCTGAACTCGGAGGAGTTAATTTTGAATCAGTGGAAGAGGTCAAACAAGCCGTCCACTCTTTCATCCGCGGTCAGCTGAAAGACTTCCACGCACGAGGCATCCAAAAGCTGTTCTCTTAGTCTTAGTCTCAGTATCAGACTTGCTTGGTTCGAGCTGGTTATGTGGAGAAGAGAGGGAAGCCCCTTATTCTACAAAAATTTCTTTGATTTTTCGTCAGTGATGAACGACTGAGGCTTTGGCAGAGAAGCTCTTCTCCTGTAGCGGACTTCAAATCCTCGCAGATTCGGCGGGAGCGTCGAGCACCTCGGCGCGTTCAAACGGCTCGCGTTCGGCCGCACATAGTCCGATTTTGTTGCGGTTTGTTTTGTTGAACTCAAAATATCCTAAGGAAGATTTTGAGCCCAAGTTTTTTAAAATTGGTCCATTTTTATGGATTTTAGAGGGGGGGGATACTTACTTATTGAACGCCCCTCGTACATAGGGCAACCAATGACATGTATGTTGTTTCTGGTGGAGCCTGAAATAGTGGTTCCTTATTGCAAAATGCGATACATATGTACAACTTGTGTGACTTTTTGTGTTAGTGGAAAAAAAGGCATGGTATACACTTTCCATTTTTTAGAAAAATTTTGAGAGATCATTATCACAGATCAGGAGGATGATTGGGGCGGTCAAAGATGATAATACCTAATTCTTCCCATTAACTTTAAAACTTTCACATAACAAATCAGGCCAGAAAATTGTAATCATTAATTGCAAAAATAACTCGTTGATTAAGTTCCAGTACAAAATAACACTACATAAATCCTCCGTTTACCATACAATTATGAAAGATCATAGATTAAGCTCTTAGAAATCCCCACGACAATTGCGGAATAATTGAACGATGCTCCGAATTTTTCCACAAGCTTTAAAGCTTCCCTCCCATTCAGAGCACAAAGGTGTTTAACAAGCGTGTCCTGCAGAGGTCCTAAATATTTCCGCCCGAAAACCGCAATGACAACGGTAACCGTACCGAATAGCGAGTCGATGTGAAAAAACCGTTTTATTACACAGCATTTCCACAACAGCTAAGCGGTTTCAGGTGCGGAAGGTAGCAACGGGCTATTAGCCACTCGATACCAGAAAAAACACATATTAACACATCATCCCCATCGTAGTTATGCGGTTGTTGGTGAGCGAGGGAGCGGACGGCCATTAGCCGTCAGATTTGAGAAAACCGCATATTCGTGGAGCGTTTCAACGGTGATTAAGTGGTTTTTAGTGGGTTTGGGAGCGAAGGGCTATTAGCTGCTGGATTTGAGAAAAACCGCATACTTCCGCAGTGTTTCCACCGTGTTTAAGTGGTTTTTTGTGGGTATGGAGGCAAAAAGCTATTAGCTGCAGGATTTGAGAAGAACGGCATATTTCTGCAGCGTTTCCATGGCGTTTAAGTGGTTTTTGGTGGGCATGGGAGCGAAGGGCTATTAGCCGCTGGATTTGAGAAAAACCGCATACTTCCGCAGTGTTTCCACCGTGTTTAAGTGGTTTTTCGTGGGTATAGAGGCAAAAAGCTATTAGCTGCAGGATTTGAGAAGAACGGCATATTTCTGCAGCGTTTCCGTGGCGTTTAAGTGGTTTTTGGTGGGCATGGGAGCGAAGGGCCATTAGCCGCTCGACCTGGGCGCTAACAAGGCGTAAACGCGCGAACACACGCCGAGGCACAATCAAGAGTCACGCCCTCCGCGCTTAGGAAAACCGCCGTATGAACATTCGAGGGTTGCCAGATTTCCTTCGATTAAATGTTCATTTTTGAGGAGAGCTATGAATGTTTTCTCTTGACATTTTCAGATAATTTAGCTCTAATCGTCGACAAAAATCTCTGAAAATCCGGAGGAAAAATCTTCACATTTTCCCCGGTAAATTCACATTTTATCAAAGGAAACTTGGCAACGCCTGAAGGCTCATACTGCGTTTTTCCTGGGCACGGCGGCGTGGCACCATCAAACTGGATCATCAAACAGACGAGGAGAGATCCTATCGCGGTCGGTCAGGGCGGCCTGTGGCCTGTGTGGTAACCCTTTCCCATGACGATGTCCGAATTACGAAATCCTCCTGCTCCGGTCCGCAGAGGCACGGCGAAAGATCGATTATCGACATTTCCCCATTTGAAGCTATGGTAAAGAATCGAACTTTAAGGTGTTCGTTCTGGACACCCGTATATCGATCCTTTACCATAGGTTTAACTGGCAGATACATCGATATATCGCAAAGCACGCCACGCTACTGTCGGTCCGGTGTGTGCATGGGAACGCCTCAGCCGTGACTTTGGACTCGCGCAACTCAGAGCCCCGCATCGGAGTAAAATGAAATGCATTCTGTAATTGGACTGCATTTTGCAATTTGGAACTATAAATTGGACTACATTTTGCAATTTGGAACTATAAATTGGACTACATTTTGCAATTTGGAACTATAAATTCCAGCCCGGTTTAAAAACGGCGTATGTGCCATTAGTTTCCTTGAGCACATAAGTGTTTTTCCAGAAGAGCTAGAATTTATAGTTCCAAATTGCAAAATGCAGTCCAATTCTGGCCCGGTTTGAAAACAACGTTTGAGCCATTAGTTTCCCTACGCACATAAGTGTTTTTTCAGATGAGCCAGAATTTATAGTTCCAAATTGCAAAATGCAGTCCAATTAGGAACTACAATTTCTGGCCCAGGGTAGAAACAACGTATGTGCCGTAAGTTCCCCCTGTTCATGAGTGTTTGTACGGATGAGCCCGAATTATAGTTCGCAATTGCAAAATGTAGTCCAAATGTCACCGTTGTCGTCCGCGGAAAAAGGGGCCTTAAAAGGGACAGGGGCGGATCCAGCAATTCGGCAACAACGGATTCCCTCCATTTAAACCTGTGTCAAATAATCGATTCTCGTCGGGGCACCTGGTCCCTCCAAAAATCGATACATTTCCATATGTTTTAATGGAGAAAACAGTGTTGCCAATTTGCTGGATCCGCCAATGATAAGGGAGGGTATGGATTCGATCGACGTGGATCGATGGAGTAATAAAAACGTGAGTCGATCAGCGTGAACCGATCGACACTTATTCGATCTGCATATTAAAGAACCGCCGTGTCGATTCGAGTAACATGAATCGATCGAAAAATAAAAACGTGAACAAATCGACGTGATTCGATCGACAAAAACCCAAAAATCGATTGGCAAACCCGTGAATCGGTCGGCAACTCTGTGAATCGATCGAATCTTGTCGAGCGAATCACATCACGTCAAATCGTTCACGTTTTTATTTTCGATCGAATCCATACCTTCCCAAATTTTAAGTTTAGAGATTGGTAGAAGAGGGTAATATTTTGTTTAAGGCAGCAGTAAATAGAGCTTTTTCAAAAATCAGAAAATAGTCTTCAACTGACAATACTCTGCCCATGAGGGTAAGTATTTAAGGTGATTCGATGGACGCCATATTTTGTGTCAGATCGGCATGCGATATATCGCATCAATTCGTTCCATTTTTTTTTTTGCTACTCGTCATTTTTCTCGAATTTTGAGATCGCAATTCTGTCGTCAGGAGACTAAAACACTCACTTACCAATTTTAACAAAGAAATTATACGTAATAAAGGCGTGGTTTTTTTAAAAAGAAAATATCGCATTCGAGTGCAGTTTCAATATCAGTATCGAATGCGAAATTTTGTCTCTAAAAAAAACCACGCCTTTATTACGTTGAATTTCTTTGTTAAAATTGGTATGCGAGTGCTTTAGTCTCCTGACAACGAATTGCGATCTCAAAATTGGAGAAAAATGACGAGTAGCTGAAAAAATGGAACAAATTGATGCGATATATAGCATGCCGTTCTGACACAAAATATGGCGTCCATCGAATCACCTTCAAGAACACTTCAAGAATCAGAAAATTGTCTTCAACTGACAATACTCTGCCCATGAGGGTAAGTATTTAGATAAAACACCATATCGTTACCTACTCTGTGGTAGCCGGTGTCAATACGCGCTTGCTCTGTGGACTACTCATCATTCCGATGTGTCATTCATACAAGGAATGCGCGTTTTTTTCTCGTTTATTTCCATGAATCAGCGCTATCACTAACCGAAAATACATCGAACTCATATGGAACTTGTGCGAGCGAATCGATAACACTGATCGCCCTACGAATCAAGCGGCGTAACGCAATCAGTTCACGAGTTGGGCCCATCGATGATTATTTCTTTCCGGTTTAGCATTGCCTTATTCTGCTGTGATAACGAAGAGAGCAGTAAGTGCAGAAAATGAAGTTTTGTGAAAACAGCCTCAGAAGCTTCTCACCGGAACATTTTACTGACAGAAACCTCCGTTCTTTATCAAACTGCTACTAATAATCATCCGAAAGACTACTAGAAATCGTTTGGATGATCAAAATCGATCGATTTTATTCCGATTACATAAAAAGGGTATCATTAATTTCCATGATAGGCTAATGTTAGGCAAGACAGTCGTAAGTGCTATCTTCCGCATGTTTTCGCTTGGTTGTGTTTTGGACACACAACAAACACATTTTCAGGTTAGAAATTGGCAGAGGAGGGCGGCGGCGGCACTTTACCTGAAAGCGCTGTTTCCATTGGCTCTCGGCAGGAATAATGTCACTTACAGGTGTATTGCCTGAAACTAAGTGTTTTTTTGCGCATTTACGGCTTTCCCATATGTCTCGTTTTCATGAAATTAAGATGAATTTGCTGTTTTATAGCTATACCCGTCATTTCATTAAAAGAGATTAGACGATTTTTAAAGGAAACTCGATTTCGAAAATTTGACACTTGCTGCTCTCTTCGCTGTAGCATTGACTTGACATTTTGCCCTTGAATAAAAGGCTTTAGCATACGCCGGTTGACACAAATAAATTGATTACGCTTTAAAGCAAAGCTGAGACGCAAAATACGTACGTAGAGCCAAGACGTAGTGATACATTGGGTACCTATTAATCATCCGTGTAAATGTTTCTTAATATAGACAAGTCTCACGGCATGGCTCTTATATCACATGATCACATTAAATTGGGATTTATATGATATAATCACACCTTCATTGATTATTAATTTTACTCTCTAAAAGAATGTCCCGGTAAACATTTTTTCTTCCGGGGGCTAAAAATTCAAAATCTGCGGAGATTTTTGACCTAATCGATTCGATATATCGCATGCCAGTTCTCGACCACGTCACTTAAGCTTGACGAATCACCTTAAAGGTCTATATTGTTCGCAATGAACCATGATTTAGTTTTTTTGGTCTCTAATCAGGTCTAATAATGGTCTGTGCAAGGTGGCATGAAACGTAAGAAAGAGATGAAAGATTGGAAATTTCAGTGAAATATTTCATGAAATTTCACGAGCCTGTAAAATATTTCATATTTTTCAGGGGCTAGAGTATGCAACCCGCACTTAAACACACAAAAAAGGAAGAAAGTCCCAATTTCAGGGTGTCTACTAAAACAGGCTGGTCAAAAATAAGTACTTTTACAGTACTTTTTCAGTACATTCTCAAGAAATTCAGTACCTCCTCTGACGGAAAAATTCCGTACTTTTTCAGTACCTCCATTTGACGATAAATTCGAAAAATTTCAACGATGTGAAATTGCGCCAAAAATGACAACAAATTGAAAGAAATTCCGGACCTTTTTGCGGAATTTCCGCACTTTTTCAGTACTTCCGGACCGCCCTTAAAAAATCAGTACTATTTGACTCGGACAATTGTAGACACCCTGCAATTTTTAAATTTTGCGAAACATGAAAACGAACCGGTATTTTTCAATATATTTCATAAATTTCTGTAATTTCATGAAATGTTTCACGTGAAATTTCAAGAATTTATTTTTCATGAAATTTTGCCACCCTGGGTCTGTGCATAGGTCTGAGGGCCGAGTATTACGGCGGAGTGGTCCAACCTCCCTTGGGTTTTGAGACGCTTTGGTCGGTGCTTCACGGTCGTTGATGGATGATGGAACCGAGCGGTGAAAAACTCGGTTCACTCCGTTGCGAAACGCGCGGTTGGTCACTTGATGAGCGGGGCTGCGGAGCAGCATTCCGGGCGAGATCCGAAGCAAAGCCGTCACGTAATTATCATTACGGGAGTCGTCATTCGGAGCCATCTCCGTCTCCGTCCTCTACTGCCGTGCTAAGTAAAAACGCCGTATGAGCGTTCCAATGTTGCCAAATTTCCTCCCATAAAATGTTCATTCTTGGGGAAAATATTAATTTTTTTCCTTGATATTTTCAGGAACTTTAGGAGAAATGGTGATGTTGCAAGTGCGAGGAATTTGCAATTTGACTATTGATTCTTATGTAAAAGTTCGCGAGAAACACGATGGTGCCACTGGTTTTCTCTGAAATCAATCCTCAAGCTCAAAAAAAGCTCTCAAGTTGAGGCCAAATGGAGGGGATATCCCACGCTATCCTGAGAGTCCACGTCTACATCAAGACAAACTCTCCATGCAAAGATAGGAAGCAAATACATTGACAGGGCTGCCACTTTATTTGGGGACTCCAAAACTGAAAACACGACATCCTGCTAATGTACTTGCTCCCTATCTTTGCATGGAGAGTTTGTCTTGATGTAGAGGTGGACTCTCAGGATAGCGTGGGATATCCCCTCCATTTTGGCCCCAACTTTGAGAGCGTTTTTTGAGCTTGGGAGTTGATTTCAGAGAAAACCAGTGGCACCATCGTGTTTCTCGCGAACTTTTACATAAGAATCAATAGTCAAATCGCAAATTCCTCACACATGCAACATCTCCATTGCGAACAAAATTATCTGAAAAATTGGAAGACAAATATTCACTAATTTTCCTGGAAATTCGTGATTTGTCGGAGGAAATTTGGCAACACTTGATGGCCTACGGCGTTTTTCCTTAGCACGGCAGTCCACGACTCAGTGCCTATGTCGTTCTTCTTACCGTAAGGGCGTACCTCAATATCCACGTGAGCCCTATTTCGCACATAGTTTTACGCTTTCCAAAGCTCATCTGGAAACAGAGATACGCCCTTACGTCAGAGGAGCGAGAAGTAGTCGGGAGTCGAGTCGACTGGGAAATTTGCTTCACGTTAGGGGACATAATTATGACAGCCGCAGCCCACCCACGCCACTCGTCATCAGCGGGCTAATTATTGAAATTGATAGACAAAGCTATAGACAAAGACGACAAAAGGGATATGGACCTAAAAATGGACCTTGGACCCTAGCCCCCCCCCCCTCCAAATCTTAGCGTGCCCCAAAATCGTTTGACGTGCATAAGGAGACCATAGATATTGTGTTCTCTGCATATTTTGAATGAAATCGAACGGATAGATTCTGAGATATCGCTGTAGACAGATTTGGGGGACGCCGCGCCGGAAGGACGGACACACATTTTTTCAAGTATGGTTATTTTAACTCCAGGGCCCTTAAAACGTCTAGAAATGATGAAATTTCAACTTTTTTTTCCTTGGAGGATGACAATACTTCCTCTCTACCCTAAGGGAGCGAGAAAGTAAAAATTGGTGCGAAGAGGAATGAGTCAGGGAGGGAGAAAAAATTAAAATAAAACTAGATTTATTGGGTGGAATAAGGTCACTGGCAAAATCGAGTCGTCAGGAGGGACTACCAGTAAACGACTCATTGTGAGCAGTATTCACGCTAGGATGTTGGATGAAGTCATAGAGTACATAGAGTCGTAATGTAAGTGGGAGAGCTGGCGCCACTTTTAAGCATTTTCCATGTCTCGAATTCCGAGACTCCTGTGTGACGCCGGGTCACTTTTTCGATACATAATCGATTGTTTGCGATACACGGGTACCCGGCCATCCGATAACAACAACAACAACAACAACAACAACAACAACAACAACAACAAAGGAGATAGGAATTACCACGTATTCCACACCGCCATTTTGGATCGAAAATGTATCGAAAAAGCGACCCGAACTCGGCGCACACCGGGCTCGGAATCCGTCGAGCAGAACATGGCGCCAGCCCTCCCATTTACATTACGACTCTATGTACTCTACGGATGAGGTCACGATGAAATAGGCCGGCGATCAACTTTGAATCGGGGTGAACGTTAAGTCTAACTATTTATCGGATTCCGCTCCTTAAAAGTTTAAGTCACTCCGTGAAAAGAGTAGATTTTACCCCGCATTTATGGTCCTAATTTCGCTTGGCATTCATGTCACTCGGGGTTCTCGGGGGCTATGAAGATTCCGGCACCGGATTTCACTGCTAGATTTTTAACAGTGTGTCATTGGAGTTGTACCCGAAACGTTTTGATCCTCCTCTGGGTCCCGACTGGAAATTGAAGGCGGTGTTGATATGATCGGAGGTGTGTGGAAACACGTGAGGACAGCCGGCGGCAATGCAGCCAGGGCCGCGTTGGCGAGGCAGCGTCGAAAACCTCGAATTCGGCCGCCAAAAGCCCACGCCCACGCTTAATAACGCAAGCGGAAGCGAAGACGACGACGACGCGGGTAATCGGACGCTGCGCTGCGTGCGCGGCACCGGTGACCGCGCATCCATCATCATTCAATTTCCGATCGCGCGCCACCGCAACTCGTCGCTTGCCGCACAGTGAAACGGGCCTTTCGACGAGGTCGGACTAGATAGAGTCCCTATATACTGAGAGTCAAGACAATGCGAATCCATTTCTGATTGGCTAACCGGATTTTAGGCCTTCATAGTGTCACAAACGGGAATAAAGATTACATTTTCACCAATTGCAAAGATTATAATCTGGAGTGGACCGAGGAATTTCGGGTTCGACAAGGAACAAACGGAATGAGACAAGGAACGGAGAAAGGAATTTAAGAATGAGCCGATCAAAGATTACGAAAAACGTTCAATTTGTGTAATCTTTATTCCCGTTTGTGACTCCATGAGGGGTGTTGTCTTGACTCTCAGTATACAGGGACTCTAGGACTAGACAGGACCGGATTAAGGGGGAGGCCACATGGGCCGTGGCCCATGGCGGCAAATTTTGCAATTTTTTTAAATGTAGGTATAAAAAAATCGGATTCAGAAAAAAAAAATTATCAATGAAAAAAGGGGACAAAATCTCTCTTTCCTAAGAGTATAGTAATTTCTAATTTTGTCGCTTTTCGGTGATACAAGGAATAGCATCTTTAATTAGTAGAGTGAAGAGAGGAACAAACCCGCAATTTGGCCTGGAGCTTAGCGGAGAGAGGAATGATGACGAGGACTTGAGATGAAAAGGACGAGCCCTCGGCGTGGCGGTCGGCATGTAACACATATTAGCGCCTACAAGACTGCACGAATACTTCTCGCATTGCATCAAACACAGTACGGTCTACAGCGGTCGGCGCGGCGTGAAACGCACAGTGCCTACGAGACTACATGAATACTTCACGCATTGCGCCAAACACAGTGTGGTCAGCGCGGCACGGCGGCGGAGGTTAAAATTATGAAACCAAATTTATGTTTGCTCTTTCATAATTTTTTGGTTATAAATGGAGAGGCAAAGTTCCCTGAAATTTTGCTAGTAGTGTTGACAGGGCTTTCGCAAAAAATGAATTCAACACGAGTAGGTAAACGCGTCTTATGCACCCCTTCCCCTCCGGCACGTTAACTTGAGGGGTTTTTTTTTGATGTTTCAAAACGAATGAGAAGGGGGCGGCAAAATTTGGGCACAATACAGGCGGCCCATGGGCGGCAATTAGGTAAATCCGGCCCTGGGACTAGAGTCCCTTTACACGAGCTACATATCGACGGTGCAAGTCGGCAATCACATAACTCGTTTGCGGTGTCTGAAAATCTCCGCCTCTAAGTTATTTTTTTAAAAGAGAACAAATTGACATCATTCCTTGAAATTTATGCAGAATTTTCTTCGCTCAAAGAAGAAAAATCACGGAAATTTTAAAGAATTGCCGTTGAGTAGTTTTCCGTTTAAAAAATAAAGTATGACAGGAAGTCTGCGACGTCGCAAACCGAGTTATGTGATTGCCGACTTTCACCGTCGATATGTTTATGCGAGGCTCTAAACCTAACTTCAGTCGAAACCCGAGTTTGAAACCAAGGTTCAAATCACGGCGTAAACGATGCGGAACTAACGAAATGTAGGTTTCCGAAATTTGTGTTTGAAACCTTATTTTACACTAAAGACTAGGTTTTCGCATTCCGCATAAACGAACTGGAGGTTGAAATTCCACTTGAAATGCGATTTCCAGGTGGGCGATCGGAAACATGGCGGATTTGTTATCACAACGTTCGTAAACAACTGGTGCTTTTCCTACGATTTACTGTAATTTGGCCATTATTCAACATTTTTTATAACCATAATTTTAGTAATTGTTGCTTAAGCAATTGTACGTAATTCCTTAAGTCATATGCGGCTTATTTATCCTTAGCTTAACATAGGACGTTGTTTTCTAGTTCTAGTGAAGGTGTTTAGTGTCAAATCGAATTCGGCTTATAACTGCTTTTTCAGAATCTTCTTGCTGAATTTTACATTACCCTAAACCCAAGTTTGGTGACTCCAATCAACATTTTATGACTAAAAATACGGAACGAACGGTCGTGGTTTTACTCGACTCCAATCGAGGGGCTTGGAGGACAAGGCGCACAAGTGCAGATTTTGAAAAAATTGAGTTTTCATGATGTCAAGTAAAACTAGCCTTAATGCATGCCTATGCTGTGAAAAATTCGCTCCCGAATTCCAATTTTCAAGCATCAAAAAGTCAGTTTGAACTTTCTTTCCACCATAAGGATCCAACTTCTCCCATCGACTCACTCCACTGTACGCCGCGTCGCCTCTTCGCGCTACGTCACGCGACCCCCGACCCGTACGCGCGATGACGTCATAAATACGGTCACGACCCTCCGGCATTGCACCTTCTTCATCAGTGACGTCATACAGCACGTGCAAGTCGGATAAAAAAAGCAAAAAGTATTTTTTCCCAACTTTGGTCCTCCTTAGTCATCTCATTTTTTATTGTACGCGCTTTGTAAGGTCCGTTGATCTCCCCGGAATGCTAATTAGTGCTTGTCGAATGGAAGATGTGCAAGGGCTATCAATTCCGTAACACGAGCTCTGCGTTACGTAATAATTAAGCAATGCACCTCGATTTTTATCTACGGACTTTTCTGGAGCGACTGAACTTAATGACCCTTCCATGTAATTATTTTTTTCGTGCGAACGGTGCTATAACTCATTGGACACTGTCCAAGTCACGTTCGGTGTGACGAGATGTTCGCGAATTCAAGCTTTCCTTGCGGATCTTTTAAGAACAGCCTGAGTGAATTGGATCGCGTTTAGCAGAAAGGAACCAAGCCACATCACTCGTGGCCAAATTTAACTGGGCGATTTAATTTTTTACAAGAGAACCTGTGTACGCATTCATTCGACAATTTGAAGGGATTTGCTTCGTGCTTTGCGGAAAATTCACTGAAATTTACACAAAAATACGCACAACAGTTTTCATTTAAAAAATTAGATTGCCCAATTGCGTTTGGTAGCAGATGATGCGGCATGGTTCCTTTCTGCTTAACGTTGTCCAATTTAACTGTTGCGTGTCATCTGTTTTAAGGAAACCAAGCTTTGAACTTTTTAATATGTATATGATATAGTTTTTCGGGTGTATCTTTCAGAATCTGAAATGTATTTATAGAAGGGTTTAAAGCAGTGGCGAGGCGTGACTGATCGATCATCGATATCTCCCAATTGGAAGCCTTGGTAAAGAATCGACTATTAGGGTGTTTGTTGCGATGCGAACACCCTGTTTATGGATCCTTTTCCATGGGTTTAAATGACAGATGAATCGATATACAGCAAAGTACGCCACCGGCCATCCCACTGGTTCAAAGGGGATAAATAGTTGAGTTCTGTGTTAAAAAAATAAAAAAAAATAAAAAAACACAAGAAAAAATTCGACACGTGAAATCTGCCGTGCTGAGGAAAAGCGCCGTATGAGCATTCAGACGTTGCCAAAATTCATTGGACAAATCACGAATTTCCGGGAGAGTTTGTGAATATTTTTCTTCCAATTGTTCAGAGAATTTTGTTCGTGGTTTCATCTGAAGTGCCTGAAAAGCTCCAAGTAAAAATATTCACAACTTTCCTCAGAAATAAACATTTTATCGGAGGAAATTAGGCAACTCTTGAATGTTCCTACGGTGTTCTCTTTCAGCAGCAGTAAGGTGGATTCACGGAAGAAAAGTTTAAAAATTGTTGATAATCAGCAACCTCACAAAAGCTTTTTTTTTTTTTTACTTCTTAATTACTTAAGAGATATCCTCGGTTTTGACGGGCCCTCTCTGCGAAAGTTTCCTAGTTATGATCTCAAGTCTTCATGGCTCAATAATGAAGATGCTTACTTTGGCAAGTCACTAATCTGAATAGAGCTAAGAATCCTTGAAGATCTTGATGGGAATACTTTTTTGCAATTAGCAGAGTCAATAGGGACTAATTGCCTTCGCTATTCTGCCGTGCTAAGAAGGATCACCGTATGAACATTCGAGAGTTGCCGAATTTCCTCCAGTAAAATGTAACTTTTTCAGGAAACTTGTTAATATTTTCCCTCGACATTTTCAGATGCTATAGATTAAATTGTGATTGAAATCCTGTAAAATATTAGTATACAAATATCCACAAGTTTTCCAGGAATTTCGTATTTTATCGAAGGAAATTTGGCAACACCTGAAGGCTCATACGGCGTTTTTCCTTAGCACGGCAGTATCTTGCCGGTCAAAACGACAGTCATCGATGCGAGACTTATCGGATGTTTATGACTTCACGAGTCATTTTACAGTGTAAAACACTTCGTGACTAATGGGTTCTCCTCAAATTTGCACGATGAACTAAAAGGTGTCCGCCCTCTTCATTCTTCCTTACCACGCACGCAGGAGTGCCTACAATGGTGTCAACAATGGTAAAAGTACCTAACCATGATCTCGGTTGCCAGTTCCGAAGTTAGAAAATCTCCTCTCGAATTGTATTTTTCAAGAGGATACCAAAAAGAAAACAAGAGCAGCAATAGAATTGCAGGCCGAGTGGCACCCCCTATAATTATGCGAGTCGTCTCTGATTGGCTGATCCGCCTGGTACCCACCCTCTGGGCCCCTTATGGAAAATAACGTGGGGCTCATTTTTCATCGAAAATATCTCGAAAACAAGGAAAAATGAGTCGAACATTTCAGAAATCAACTCTCCAGATTTTCTGAAGAGATTGATGGGTAATACATGAGACTTCATTTTTCAAAAACACGGTATAATTCGACGTGGAATTTCGTTTTTTAAATTTGAATTATGACTCTTGGTGCCGTGAAAAAACAAAGTTCCAGGTCGAACTGTTCGGTGTGTCAGAGAAAAAAGTACCATATCGATGGTGTAAGTCGGCAATCACATAACTCGGTTTGCGACATCGCAGACTTCCTGTCATACTTTATTTTTTAAACGGAAAACTACTCAACGGAAATTCTTTAAAACTGCCGAGATTTTACTTCTCTGTGCGAAGAAAATTCTGCAAAAACTTCAAGGAATGATGTCCGTTTGTTCTCCTTTAAAAAAATAACATATGTAGAGGCGGAGATTTTCAGACACCGCAAACGAGTTATGTGATTGCCGACTTACACCGTCAATATATTACCACGAGAGACCCTATGGTTATTCCACCATTTATCCCCATAGTCTATAAGAATCACGCAAATTAACCAATAAGATCGCTCCATACTCACTATGTCTTCTTTATCTATCGCTTCCCTGGTAAAAATTGGCAGTAGAATGTGTGTTCCAAAATACCATAGACCTAAAGCCGGCTGTAAGATTTCCAATAGCTTCTGTATAGCCGGCTGTACAATTTCTTATAGCCTTTTATAGCCGATGGCGATTCAGCAACAGCCAGACGATAAAGTTTATGCTAAACGTTACTAAATACGGATACTAGGACTTAGTTAGTTTTTGGACTACCGCTCTCTTTATGTGCCGTAGTATCTTGATTTATTTTGCGAGGAAAGCTCCGTACTTTTGAGGATGACTGTCATTCTTAATATGTTGGAGCGCCTTCAATTTTTTATGACACTGTGTAATACCTCTGGTGTGAAATAGTTGCTTCAAGCGCCGTGGACGCTGCGGCGCGGCGGGCGGGCAGCCAGCGCGAAACGCGCATTGGCGCCTTCAAACCTAACAGGGATACTTCACGCATTGCGCAATGCGTGAAGTATCCCTGTTAGGTTTGTAGGCGCCAGTGCGTCGCCGCTCCGCTTTGTGTTAGGCTCTAATATTTAATCTCGCGGAGTCAGCGTTTTTCAACTCATGATTTTGAAATGTTTGCACACTCTGTATGGACTATTCTCAATTTAATTGATGAAAAAAAAAATATGTTTTAAAGGAAAATATTATGTGTGCTTTTGTAAATATTAAGGTAGTTCCGTATCAAACTTAATGATTTCCAAAGCACACGAATTTCTACACAATTTCTGATAGCCTTTTAAAGCCAATGGCGATAAAGGGTAAAGCCCGGCGATAGGAACTATAGCCCGACTGTATACTTTTTTATAGCTTCGTATAGCCCGGCTATATGATTCGCTCCGCTTTCTACAGCCAGCTATATGATTTTCAATAGCGTTTCTTTAGTCCGCTATAAGAACTCCTATGGTATTTTGAAACGCAGCTCCTATCGCCAATTTTTACCGGGGTTTATCTATCAATTTCAATCTATCAGCCCGCCAGATCTAACGTGCGTTTTATTGGAGGCCTCTTCCCGAGAGGCTACTTCCAGACATGGTAAAAAATTCGGTGCGAAGAGGAGTGAGTCAGGGAGGGAGAACATATTAAAATAAAACTAGATTTATTGGGTGGAATAAGGTCACTGGCAAAATCGAGTCGTCGAGTGGGACTACTAGTAAACAACTCATTGTGAGCAGTATTCACGCTTGGATGTTGGATGAGGTCACGATGAAATATGCCGGCGATCAACTTTGAATCGGGGTGAACGTTAAGTCAAAGCTATTTATCGGATTAAAAAGACAAATAAAGAGAAGAATAAGAAAAAAAACCGCGATTTCTGAAGTGGCGACGACTGTTAGAAACAAGCCTAAAAAATTGTAAATTTCAAAGAGACTCCTCTTGAAATTTATGGAAAAATACGTTAAATTTATAAAGACCACTGTTGAAATTCCTGTTTCAAGAGACATTTTTTTTAGTATTCATTACAAGAGTTAAAATTTAAATTTTAAAAAGTGTTGAAAATGCTTGAACAATGTGCAGGGGCTTTTCATAATTTGAAATGTTTGACAAAAATGTTAG
Organism: Bemisia tabaci; assembly: GCF_918797505.1. Classification (NCBI taxonomy): domain Eukaryota; kingdom Metazoa; phylum Arthropoda; class Insecta; order Hemiptera; family Aleyrodidae; genus Bemisia; species Bemisia tabaci. The sequence continues at coordinate 15,588,333 of NC_092801.1, read as the reverse complement.
CAAACTTTTGAAAAGTCAGTTAGTTCATCTTCAGCATCTTAAGCTAGATCTTAGGTTTTTGCAGAAAATATGAAGAGTGAGTGCAGATACAAAAATTTAGATTCTTAACTTAATAGAAGCAAAAAATTTCAAAATGTTGGTTTTGCACTCTGTTTTTGAAGGCCTCTATATACTTACGTAAATTTTACCAGACGCGCATTTTACTTAAAAACATGTATCTAGGAAAAAAGGTTTCTTAAAATGGAAATTTTGACAATTTTTCTAAGAATATTTGAGACACGCTTTTAAAACGATTGAGTCGGTCCTAAATAGCAACAACTGTTAAGGGGAAAACCCTTTAAGAAACTGTTACATTTTAAAAAAGGTATATTCTTTACGGTTATAATTTAATTGAAAAAGAACTTATTTTTCTGAACATTTACGCGTGGAAGGTAAAATTTAATCAAATAAGTTTTGAAAAACTTTTGAAAGACACACTTTAGATTTTTAACGCATAAAGTAAAATGATTAAACACAATTAATTACTTTGATTTTGTGATTTATATAATGAAAGAAAATGTTCGCCGAGCTGCAATGCCGCACAATGTGTGCATTAGGAATTTTGAAGTGTGTACTAATATTTTTTACACACTGAATTCACACAACACCACTCAAGAAAATTGCATTCGCACATTCAGAGCTTTACAAGATTTTAAACTTTCAACAACATTTCAGCGGAATAGATAGAAACATAGGAAATAGTGGAACCGAGTATCAGAGAATTCATGAATATTTCGTCGCTTGGCTGACATAAGGGCGTGCCTACACATTGAGATGAGCCCGGAAAAGCATTGAATTGTATGGAGGACAGGGTTCATTGCAGAGTGTAGTTACGCCTTTATGTCAGGTAGGCGACGATTTTTACGACGTACATATAGGCAGTTTTGCTCATAATTTGCGTGCCATTACATTCCAACACGTGCCGAAGATTTCACTACTATTTTTTTACGCAACAGTGGTCACGAAGAAGAAAATAGATAAAAATAACGCATCGTCACATATTGATGAAGCTGCCTGCTGCAATTGGTCAAGGACACCGAGGCGAGAAGTGCATTCCATGAAAGTTCGAAACAGCGTTGCAGTTCATCACGACGCGTCGAGTTATTGCGCTATGAATTATGATCACAAGTACATTTTCCTCTTTTGTAGAGAAAGAAGAATGACACACAGTAGCTTAAATGGACCGCGTTTAACAGAGAGGAACCAAGCCACATCAGCTATTGCCAAATTAAACCGGGCAAGTCAATTTTTTACGAGAGAACGTTTGTGCGTATTCCTTTGGAACTTTTATGGAATTTGCGTCGTACTATGGAAAAATTCACTGAAATTTGCACGAAAGTCCGCCCGACCGTTTTCATATAAAAAATGAATTCATCCAATGTAATTTGGCAATAGCTGATGTGGCTTGGTTCCTTTCTGTTAAACTCGGTCCAAATGGACTGCATTCTGCAATTTGGACCTATAGATTCTAGCCCGGTTTAAAAACAACGCATTTGTCATTAGTTTCCCTATGCACATAAGTGTTTTTCCAGAAGAGCCAGAATTTATAGGTCCAAATTGCAAAATGCAGTCCAAATGTAGGGCCGTCAGGGCCGGCGGGCCCACGGCTCTAGGGGACCCAGTCGTCTGTTGAAATTTTTAATTTTTTGTAAAAATGTTTTCATGCTTTCTTTCAGATACGAAAACATAATTTACTACACACGTAAACCTAAATGCAGTGCAAATGTTTATTTTTAAAAACAATTTTATGCATAATCAAGCGCACAGAAGTTCGACTGTTGATTTCCGCGACTAGAGAACATCATTCCTTAATAATTGAGCTATCAGGAGCGGGGTTTATATATAGGGGGTTGGGGGGGGGGGGGGGGCCGCCAAAATTACAATTTTTGAGCGGGCGGCCCGCGCTGGTAAATTCCACCACTAGTCACTGATTCAACACCAGAGAATACACGCAGCTTCTGATACATACTTTGAAATCAATTTGTTGTCCCTTGATATTTACTAAATTTCTTTCTCTTTTTTTTTGGTTTTGCTTTTCAGCATGGTTGACCTTAAGATTTTACGATGCAGTTAAAATTTGCGTACTCAACTGTATCACGCTCCGCCTGCGCCAACGTAGGAAAAACCTCGATGAGGTTGCGGAGTATCTTTTTTGTTTCGTTTAAGCCCATTCCGCAGTTTCATGCACAGCCATTTCTACTGGTTTCCTTTTTCTTTTCTGATACCGTCAACGCTTCACTTCAAAAGCTCAGCGAAACGACAGGTTTATCGTTTTCTGAGACTTAATTTCTATTTGATGACTTGCTTTAATGGTCTTTTAATTTATCCATTTTTAGGTTTAATTCATTAACCATTCAATTAAAAGTGGCGGATGGCTCATAACGTTTTTTTTACATTTTAATTTAGATTTTTTTTTTTTTTTAGGTGACATCTTAATTTTTTAAATCTGATTCTGTTCGTCTCATCTAGATATACATCGTCGCTTCGCTGTGAATGATGTCGCAGATTCGTCTTTTGAGAGTTAAATTAGTCACATTAGCCAGAAAATTGGAAATACTAAAAGGGTGGCGTAGCAATTCTCTAAATTTTAAGGTTTAGTTAATTTTCTCAATTGAACTCACGTTCGTCTCATATAAATATGCCGAATTATTTAAAAACCAAAAGGAAAAGAAGGGGGATAATCGGAAATCGAGCCAAACAAAAATCACCCTTACCGGTAAGCGAAAGGTTCACGATTCTCGATCAGGAGATCAGCTCACACTATCCTCGACACAACCACACAACTTAATCCAAAGGGCGTGAACACAACCGAAAGAGGGCGGGAAAAAAATAATCAAAACACTGTCGGATTTAAAACCCACGCACGCGGATTCGAAAACCGCCGGAACGGCGGCTGAAAAAAATCCCAAAAATCAGGAACAATCCACACTCATAATCGAAAAATTACGAGAAACCGCGAACTGACGGAGAGAACTGACGGCACGATCAGCTGATCTGGTCGGCGCTTGGCTGTTGACTGAGGAGCGGCGTCGAGCGGGCAGGAAAGCGACGTCTCACGAAGGATAAGTTGGGGGGGGGGGGAGGGGGCAATGGGCATTGGGGGTCGGGGGGGTTATCGGGACCGAAAGCGTGATGTCATTGTCTAATTGGTGCACGATTAGCGCAGCGCCTGCATCGACCGCGGTGCGTTTCGCGTCGAAGTCGAGTGTTCTTACTCTCGCTAGGTTTTGGAACCATTTGAGTTTTTTCGATATTATTTTATTTCCTACTTTCTCGCTCCCCTTGCGAGGGGAAGTGTTGTCATTGTAAAATTTGTTCTGTAGAAAAATTGAAATTTCGTAATTTCAACAATAAAAACACACTAGAATACAAGGCTAGAGGAGACATAAAACAACCAGGACTTTTATTGTTCTTCTTAAAACTTTTTCTTACCGATTTTTCTAAAAATTGTTGTTGATACTTCACTACAGCTGTTTCGAGCAACCGCTCATCGTTAGGTGGTTGAAAAAATGTATAAATACTAAAATTACGATGCGTTTTCGCGATCGTGAGTGGCTTCATTTTAGTTTTTATACATTTTTTAACCACCTGACGATGAACGGTTGCTTGAACCAGCTGTAGTGAAATATCAACAATTTTTAGAGAAGCCGGTAAGAAAAAGTTTTACGAAATTCGATAAAGTATGGCCGATAAAGTTAACAACAGAGGTGATACGTTTATTGTTGTCTGCATTCGGGCTGTTGTGACTCTCTCTCTTATCATTTCGTAATTTCTTGGCGTTTTAAGGTGGAGTTAAAAGATACGTCCTTGAAAAAATGTGTCAGTCCGTTTGGCGTCCCTGATTTCTATGTACGATCATGATTCAAAATCGATTCATTCACGCTCATTCAGAATGGGCATGGATGACCATGTTCATGCTCCCCGTAAGTATGCACGATAAGTGATTTCGAGGTACGACAGAATTTGGAGGGCTAGGGTCAAAGGCAAGATTTTGACCAAATTACCAGAATTTACACCGACAGCTGATTTGTTTGACTTGTAGGTTGTGGAGCATATGCTTTTAATTCTTTATTTCTTACTGTTATTCAATTGTTTAAGCTCTATTTGAACGTTCTGTGTTATCTTATTTTTTACTTCAGTACTTTAACTGAGGGGCTTGAGGGACAAATGGGATAGGTGCAGTTTTTGCTACTTAAAGTAGCACTTGTTCATGGCCGGATTCAGGGGGTGGCCACATGGGCCGTGGATCTTGGCGGCAAATTTTGCAATTTGTTTAAATAAACGTATAAAAAAATCTGATTCAGAAAAAAATTACAAACGAGAAAAGGCGACGAAACCTCTGAATTCTTGAGAGTATAGTGATTTCTAATTTTGTCGTCTTTCGGTGATACCAGAGACAGCACCTTTTATTAGCTGAGTTAAAAAAGAAAGCAAACACGCTATTTGGCCTGGCACGGCACGGCGCAGCGAGCAATAATGACGAGGACTTAAGATGATAAGAAGAAGCCCTCGGCGCGGCGATCGGCATGAAACGCGTATTAGGGCCTGGAAGACTGCATGAATACTTCACGCATTGCGTCAAGCACAGGGGGTTCAGCAGCGGTCGGCGTGAAACGCATAGCGCCTACAAGACTGTGGGAATACTTCACGCATTGCGCCAAAAACAGTGCGCTCAGCAGCGGTCAGCGCGAGACGCATAGCGCCTACAAGACTGCACGAATACTTCACGCATTGCGCCCAACACAGTGCGGGCAGCTCGGCGGGCGGCGGAAGTTAATATTATTAAGCCACATTTATGTTTGTTCTTTCTTAATGTTTTCGTTCATTTCTTATAAATGGAAGGCTTTGTCTACACAGAGATAGGTTTACGGAACTTAACTTTTGCGCAAAGTTCCGTGAACTTTTGCTAGAAGTGTTAACGGGGTTTTCGCAAAAAATGTGTCCAACACAAGTAAACGCGTCTCTCCCTCCGGCACGTTTACTTGATGGTATTCATTGATGTTTTAAAACGAATGAGAGGAAGGCGGCAAAATATAGGCGGCGAATGGGCGGCAAGGAGGTAAATCCGGCCCTATACTTGTTCAAAGTTTCAAAATTACATGGAGTCTTATGGTGGAAAAAAGTTCGGACTCACTTTTTGATCACCAGGCAAGAGGCTAAAAATTCACTTTTCGATACTTAAAAATCGAGTGGTCACAATGCAGATGAAACCTCTTGATTTAAATAGTCCGAGTAGCGGGATAAATCACCCGAAAGGGCGACCTCAGTCGCAGCCTTCGCTGGAAAAAAAAAAAAAAAAAACACATTGGATCTAGAGTCCAGACTTTTGAAAACATTGACAAGAAAAAATACTCTTGAATCAATCGGATTTTTGCTTGAATCAAAACTAAATCCGCTTAAATTAAGAGGCTTGGTTCTTTATTTGAGCTAGATTCTGATTGAATCAAGAGTACTTTTTCTTGTCGATGTTTTTAAGAGTCTGGACTCTAGATCCAATGTGTTTTTTTTTTCCAGTGTTGGTGTCACACTGAAGAAAAAAAAGTAACGGACTATCTAGATGTACCGTCCGTTTCGGGCTCAGAGGCAGAAAGTTCCGGGTGCTGAAGCCGAAGCTTCGATTGCACCTGGTGCTACGCCCAAAACTTTCGGCCTTTGAGCCCAGAGGTACCCCACGGTATGTCTATGTAGCTCGTGGGTAAGTATTCAACGGCCGGAGTTTTTTTTCGGTGCAGGTTTTTCAGAAAACACTGGAAAAAAAACACATTGAATCTAGAGTTCAGACTCTTAAAAACATCGACAAGAAAAAATACTCTTGATTCAATCAGATTTAAGCTTAAATCAAGAACCAAGCCTCTTAATTTGAGCGGATTTCTCTTTGATTTAAGCTTAAATCTGATTGAATCAAGAAACCTTTTTCTTGTCAATGTTTTCAAGAGTCTGGACTCTAGATCCAATGTGTATTTTTTCCAGTGAAGATAAAGAATCATCCGTTTCAAACCAGAAAAAAACCTATGTTTTTTCCCATCAACGGCCCAACAGACGCAAAATGAAGCCGTTGGCTACTCTGCTAGGCAAAAACCACTTAACTTGATTAGGATCATATATCAGATACGCGATTTTTACTAAGCAAGGCGATTGAGTCGTAACGAAAGTTGCCGGATTACGCGATAACATGTGGACTATTTTACATGGACTTGGATGGAAAAGTGCTGATTTTCCAGCACTATCTGGCATCATTGGCGCAACGAACCGCTCTTTATAACCATTGATATTTTCTCACCCGGCGCAGCGCCTAATTGGTCGGATGATTTTGAATAGTCGAGCGATAATTGAGGCCAATTTGAGCCTAACGGCAGCGCCTACTGTTTCAACAAGTGCTAACCGAACGGTACAAATTCACCGCACTGGTAAAAAGACTTAACTGCTATAAGTCGTTTTTTTATATGGGAAGTGGAAAATACTCGTGAGATAAGGGCCACGTTTAAATGCAGTTGGGTTTTATTTCTATTTAATCGTGGAGTTGTCAGAGGAACTAACATGGTGAGGATAAACGACGGATGCTCATCTGAATGTTGACACATTTTCCGCGAAATATTTATTTTTAGTGCAGTTAATTATATCATCTTTTGAAATTTTTAAAAATATGACACCAACAGCAAAGGCTGTCAAAATAACGTTTAAAAAGAATAATAAATTTTAATAAAACAACCCTTAACAAACTATTAAAATGTTTGTTCTCAGAAACCGTCTACGGTGTTATTTTTTATGCAAGATTTACGAGAGATACAATTTTAGTAATAAAAAAAAGTGTTAAGAAAACTCGTAAAAGATCTACTGGATTTTTTTAACGGCTACAAAGTTAGTAAAAACCATTAAAAAGCAGTGATTTTCCAAGAGACTTTTTAACGTTTCCACCAGACTTAAATTCTTTGTAAAAAAGTAACCCGAAAGAGTTCCCTGAAAAATATTTTTGACAGTTTGTATTTTTATTTTTAGCAAATTATGTTTGAAAGGTCATTGCTACGAGAGGAATTGAACGGCAAGTAAAATTCGCTAAAATTTTCGAAGAAACATCCTTACATTTTTTAAAAAATTCGTAAATTATCATAGAAAAGGCAACGTTTAGATGTTCTTCCATTTGCAAGGTGGAATGCCTCTCCGCATGACTACGGTGCAAAGACAACTGTTTTTCGGTGTAAACAGTTGCTCTTGTTGACTCAACTAATTTTCTGGTGTCTTTGAATGTCCCGAGAATTTTCACCGCGGGGTAATTTGCACTTCACGGCGACAGGTTTTAATAGGGACTGTCTCGGTCAAGGTAATTGAAACATAGTGCGCAGTGGCGTGGCGTGGCGTGAATTGCGATGTATCGATTGTTCTGCCATTTAAACCTATGGTAAAGAATCGATTATTAAGGTGTTCGCTGCGGACACCCTGTTTATCGATCCTTTTCTATAGGTTTAAATGACATAACAATCGATATATCGCATAGTACGTCACGCCACTGATAGTGCGCACTTCCGTGAAGTAATATCGATGTCTAAAGTGTGAAACCACGTATCGCCATCGCGATGTTTTAAAATTCGAAGTGGCTATTCGTCGGTACGGTACCGAGGGATAAATGGCTATTCGTCGGTACCGTACCGATGAATAAATAGCTATTCGTCGGTACCGTACCGATGAATAAATAGCTATTCGGCGGTACTTTGATTTTAGTACGTAAATTATATTAAAGATATGATTTCTTAATAATATTTTGGTGGAAGTTAAGAGCTAAAAATTGGGTGAAAGATGGAAAAAAAACCCAACACGAGTTGTAAAGAAATATTCTCCAAATTTAATTTATGTATTTAATACTCTCACATAATACTGAAATGTACTACTCTGTAGTCATCATCAAGAACGCTTCTTTTTTCGGGTGGTGGGGCCTTTAGTTTCATTTGCAGATGTTTTCTTTCGTTTTCGTTTTTCGGGGGGATTTTCCACAGATTGTCGGTCGGCAACGGTGCGATTAAAGGAACAAAGTTGTCTTGCTGGCAGTTTAGGTCGCCCTCGTGAAATGACTTTACTCTTAAATTTTAGCTTCGTGAAGCTCTCTGCACTGACATTTTCGTCAGATGGAGCAGCAACAGAAACCGAAGATTCGCTAGTGGTGGAATAGCTCTCTGCACTATGATCGTTGTTAGTTGGGGCAGCAACAGAAACCGAAGATTCGCTGGTGGTGGAATAGCTCTCTGCACTATGATCGTTGTTAGTTGGGGCAGCGACAGATACTGAAGATTCGCAAGCCGTGGAGCAGCTACCATGAACTGACAATAGTTGTACATTTGTTCCAGTCCTTACCATGTTATCAATCATCTTGAATGAACTTAAATAACTGTTGAATTGCGTGGTTCCGTGGTTTGAGGTTAGGCTAGCAATGTTTAAAACAATGGGCAGAATCATGTTGTACTTTTCACGCACACTTAGTGCCTTTACACTTTGTTCACTCTCCTTCAAATCTCCAGAAAAACCATCAGAAAATTCTTCCAACAGTGCATCAACCTCTGGGCATTCTGTATCTAAGCAACCATTCTTCGGTACCGACGAATAGCCATTTATTCATCGGTACGGTACCGACGAATAGCCATTTATCCATCGGTACCGTACCGACGAATAGCCATTTATCCGTCGGTACCGTACCGACGAATAGCCTCATCCTTTAAAATTTCCGCTCAAATTTTATTTTTTCGAGGGAAAAAAAGCCATCGTTATAACTTGAAATTGCAGGATATTCTTCCAGTAGAGAAGAAAATTCTAGGCGATTTTCAAGAAATTACATAGACTATAGTTTTCCCAAGAAAAAATAAAGAAAGATTGCGTTTCTTGAAAATTCAGCGCGTGATCGCAGCGAACACCTTAATAATCGATTCCTTACCATAGGTTTAAATGGCAGAACAATCGATACATCGCAATTCACGCCAGCCCACTGAATGCGATACCTACACGAGGTGAGGCGCACGCACGGACGCACGGTGTCGAATTTGGAGAAAGTTGATGCTTTCTTGACAGTCAGTCGATTCCCGGTTATAATCTCTGTTATAATCCGGGCGCCCTCACGTTCTTGTTGGGTTGCGATTAGTGTTGCTCGGTGTTTGGTGCTTGTCGCACTCGGTCAACATGAGCCTTCGGTGCTGGGAGGGGACGGGCCATTGAATTCTAAGAGGGTTTGACGGATTCTCTCTGTCTAGACAGTTGTTAGCAACAAATCGTCGTTCTTCAGATGTAGAGTCCCTTTATAGAGAGAGTTGAGACAACGCGGCTTATGGATGTCACAAACGGGAATAAAGACTGCACAAATCGGACGTTTGCTGTAATCTTTGATCAACCCATTCCCGAATTCCTGTCTCCGTTACCTCTCTCTAGAGTCCCTTTATACTGAGAGTCAAGACAATGTGAATCCATTTCTGATTGGTTCCCGTATTTTAGGCCTTAACAGTGTCACAAACGGGAATAAAGACTACAGTTTCACCGATTGCAAAGATTATAATCTGGAATGGATCGGGGAATTACGGGTTCGGCAAGGAACAAACGGAATGAGGGAAGGAACGAAAAAAGGAATTCGAGAATGGGCCGATCAAAGATTACGAAAAACGTTCAATTTCTGTAATCTTTATTCCCGTTTGTGACTCCATGAGGGGTGTTGTCTTGACTCTCAGTATAAAGGGACTCTACCTCTCTCATTCCATTTTGTATTTTTTGGGGCAATTTGGCAACTCTCGAATGTTCATACGGCGTTCTTCCTAAGCACGGCAGCATTGCGGTGTCTCAAAATTTCAGCTCCTATTTCAATTTATTCCAAGGGGAAAGCCAACTTCATGCGGCTTGATTTGAAAAACATATCGATGGCCACAGTGTGACACCCACTTATCGACGGTGAAACTACCAAACCACGTATCTCGTTTGCGGTGTTTAAAAATCTGCGCTTACATTTTATTTTTATGAAGTAGACCAAATCAATATCATTCCTTAAAATTTTCACAGAATTTTCTCCGCACGAAGAGGAAAAATCACAGAAACTTTCAAGACTGGACGTTAAGTAGTTTTTTATTTAAAAAATAAAGTACGACAGGAAGTCTGCGACGTCGCAAACCGAGATACGTGGTTTGGTAGTTTCACCGTCGTTATCCTATTGCAGCGTTTCAAAATTTCCATTATTATTTTATGTTTTCTATGAGAAGCAGGCCAATTTTATAGCTTGAATATCATAATGTATACATTGATTTTCTGCCAACAGAGAAGAAAAATCTTCCAAGTTTTCAAGTAATTATGAAATTGTTAACATAGTCCGGGAAACGATAAATTCTTCATGCTAACGTCCGGGCCTCGTATAGCTCCTTTCTTTCTGGGTTGGTTCCCATGGTTTTTCGGGGGTTTTTATCGTTAAATAATTTTTCCAGTAAAATTCGGCAACAAAGATGACCTCTCTTTCGCTGGTGGTCCCATCGCGACCTTGACAGTGAAACCGGTCGCTGAAACTTGAAAGTCCCAATAATTAAAGACATCCCCCTCCCCAACCCAAGAAGAGAAATATAATAAAATGTTACAAAAACTCGCATCGGCGAGCGCTATGACATCTGCGGTATTCGGGTCACGTGATATTCAATATTTTCAGGACCGGCGGGGTCCCACGCTACATGATACATGTCTAGAGGCATGGATCAGTGGCGAGGCGTGAATGGCATATCGATTATCAGATATTTCCCCGTTAGAAGCTAGGGTAAAAGAATCGATTATTAAGGTGTTCGTTGCGAACACCCTGTTAATCGATCCTTTTTCATAGGTTTAAATGGCGGATCAATCGATATATCGCGGAGAACGCCACGCCTCTGGCACGGATATTTGATGCCCGTGAGGCTTCCTATTCACTGAAAAAAAATTCTCGGCGTTTTTACCAAGGTCCGTTGGTATCTTTACCATCTCACTTTTTGTACCAATTATTGGTAATTTTACCAAGACAGACTGGTAAGCTTACCTAAAAACCGGTATTTTAACCGTTTTTTTCAGGTAAGAATACCACTTTTATTGGTAATCGATTCCCGGTAACTTTGCCATTTTATCTCGGTAATTCTACCACAGTCGATAAAAAATATTGGCGTTTTTACCAAGGTCCAGTAAAATTACCGACAAAGTTCAATAATTTTACCGAGATTTCTCGGTAAAATTACCACTTCCATAAATGGTAATTTTACCAAGAAAAAACTGGGATCAAATAGAACCCTGAATTCTTGGTAATTTTACCCTTTTCATAGTAAATGCACCGAGATTTTTTTTTCAGTGTTTAAGTCGTTTCGTATCGATCTGTGGAACTACAAAACCACGTATCTACAGAGACAGTATATTTTACCATACCCCTAACTACCGTCTTCCCTTTACTGCTATGTTACGGGAACGGGGAGAGAGCAGTGAGATGCGGTTTTATTGGTCGAACTTTTTTCCGTAGTCCGTTTTTCCATGGCAGAGACGGTGCCGTGCTAAGGAAAAACACCGTATTAGCATTACAATGCTGCCAAATTTCCTCTCAGAAAACAATTATTTTTGGAAGAAAGCTATAAATATTCTGCCTTGAAATTTGGAGGAGCGTTATGAAAATTTTCTGTTGAAATTTCACATAATTTAGATTTGATCGCAGATAAATTCTCTGAAAAATTCGAAGCAACGAATTCACAGATTTCCCTGAAGATTCGTATTTTATTAAAGGCAATTTGGCAACAACTGATGGCTCTTATGGCGTTTTTCCTTAGCAAGCGGCAGCACACCTTTCATCATCTTGATTCCCTGCGAGTCCGGGGAAACCAGAGTGACAGAACAAAAGGCGATGGGTAAGCGACACTGACACCGGGAAAAAAGCTGGCTTAACGGTGGGTAATTCTGCCGTGCTAAAGAAAAACGCCGTACGAGCCACTGAGTGTTGCCGAATTGCCTCCGACAAACCTCGAATTTCCGGGAAAATTTGGGGATATTCCTTCACAGATTTTTTGGAGAATTTCGTTCGTAATGTGATCTAAAAAGTCGGAAAATGGTAGAGTAACTGCCCTCTTTGTGCCCCTCTCTGATTGGTTGTCAGTTTTAGATTATCATGGAGCTCGAATGCAAACAAACCCGACCCAGAGGAGTACGTATATTGTCAGCTGAGAAATGAATGATAATCACAGTCAAAGGTTAATGTTCGGCAAAAATATATATATCCCTTAGAGGTCGATCCGAACTCAATTCAGAAGTTGATCATAAAAAAATTTCCATTACATCCAAAATCACGTCTAGAACTTTGTAGAACTTTGTCGCCATCTCCTTTGTTTACATTGGGCCAAACTAGGAGCGGAGGGGCTGGGTTTGTTTACATTGGTCCAACTTCGGGGCTCCATGATTGCCGACCAATCAGAGAGCGGCACACTTTTTCTGTAGTAAAAGGATTGAGAAGGCAATAGGGCAATACTATTTAGTATACAGTACTCAGAAAAGTTAGAGTCCCTTTATACCGAGAGTTAAGACAACTTTGGTGAGATGCCTAATCATTCTGATTGGTTCTCGTCATTTAGGCCTAACGAGTGCACAAGATGGCGGTACTCGAAGTGAACAGATAATGAAATATTACCTAATTGTGTTATCAAGAGTTATTGTTATTCATCTGAAATAGATGAAGAAATTATTCACAAACAAACTAATTCTGATAATGAATCAAGAGAGTGAGTTTGTGACGAATGCGGATCCGATCAATATCACTAAAATCGTTCGTTTGGGTCAATCGTTATTCCCTTGGCCATCCATAGGGGCTGCAGTCATGATATCGAGTTGCTTACTCTAGTATACAGGTACTCTGGAAAATGTTAATGAAAAATATTCATAGCTTTCCTCGAGAATAAATATTTTCTGAGAGGAAATTTGGCAACGTGCGAATGCTCATACGGCGTTTTTCCTCAGCGCGGCAGAACTCGTGTCCCGATCCCGAAGGCGGATCAAGCGGTAAGTTTTCCGACTCCCCGTCCCGGTTTACGTTTATTTCCGCTCCACTTACTGTCAAAGCCACCCGGACCTCGAACCTCGATGCCTCAGATTGACGCATACATCCCATCACTCGCTGCCAAATCCGCCGGTAAATTCCTGGGGTTACGTAGAGTACCTATATTGAGAGAGTATGGCCACTGGGCCCCATGGAGAGGCTTAGGACCCAAAAATGGCGGTGCTTTGTTTTGGTTTTTGTGGATGGGAGGGGGGTCATTGCCGACTTGTGACGGTTATCACCAACCACACTTGCTACCAACCTTACTACATCTAAGATAATTTTTCTCAAACATTGCACACGATTAGCCTTAAAAATATGTAAAGATGTCGCAACAGTGCATTTGAGTAAATTCCTCGTTACGATAAGCAAAGAAAACTACATTTTGAGTCATTTTGCATTACATTAATTTATGGCGTCCGCCATTTTGGGGTCTTAAGGGCTCCATTCAGTCTAAGATGGCTAAGCCAATCAGAGGTGGTAACCCCAGTGTAGGGTAACCTCGAGCTCTATTGCTTATTGCCTCGCTGAGGAGAGCGAGAAGCAAAGCAATGAGCACTTGAGTTCGAGGTTACCCTACCCCAGTGGCCATACTCTCTCAATATAGGTACTCTAGGGTTACGCCGGCATCCAATGGACCACTGGACGAAGTGCACTGCCGTGCTAAGGAAAAACGGCGTATGAACCTTCAGACGTTGCCAAGTTTCCTTCGATAAAAACCGAATTGACTGGGAAAATTGTGAATATTTTTTTCCAAAATTTTCAGGCAATTTTGTACGCAATGTAATATAAAATATCTGAAAATTTCAAGGAAAAACATACACGATAGTCGTCGAAAATTCTTGTTTTATCAAGGGAAATTTGGCAACTCCCGAATGTTCATACGGCGTTCTTCCTTAGCACGGCAGTGCACGCCCCTGGCCGCGCAGTGCTCCCGTTTCTCGAAGAAGTTCCGAATGCCGGAACTTTTTAGATTTTCCTGATTTTCCCCGGAACTTCTGCAATTCCCGAAATGTTCCGGATCTTCTGCATTTTCCGGAGCTTTCCATAAAATGTGCTTGAGGTACAATTTTGAAAAGAAAACTTATCGTATTGCTAGGAATTGCTTCCTGTCTACTAGTCTATTCACAATAAATGGAAAGGGGAGAAAGAAAATTCTAATACACTCCCATCGAAAATTGAAAACTTCCCAGTTCCCCGCGCGGTCTAATCTCTGAGAATTTCACTTGAAGGCATAAAAGTGGTGACATTTTACGGAAAAATATGAATTCAGGAGGAAATACGGAGATCACCTCTCCGAAATCGGACAATTTATCACAAAAAATTATCAGCGCAAATGCTGGTCTACACTGCCGTGCTAAGGAAGGACGCCGAGACTTGCCAAATTTCCCTTGATAAAACACGTATATTTGACAACATTCGTGCTTATTTTTCTTGAAATTTTCAGATATTTTAGATTAAATTGCGTACAAAATTGTCTGAAAATTTTGGAAAATAATATTCTCAGTTTTCCCAGTAATTTAGGTTTTTATCAGAGGAAGCTTGGCAACGTTTAAAGGCTCATACGGCGTTCTTCTAGCACGACAGTACACCGGGGAATCTGGCGGTGTCCCGGAGTACAATTGCTATTTTGAAAATTTACCTTTTCAAAACATGCATTTTAATCGGTTAATCCATCGCTGAATTTTCGAATGCTCAAAAATTCGACTAATCAATTACTCAACTGCGGGCTGATTATTGAAATCGATAGACAAAGCTATAGACAAAGAAGACATAAAGCTTTCCTATTGGTTTGAAATGAGTGGTTCTCATAGACTAAGGGAGAAAATGATGGATTAACCGTCGGGTTTCTCGTGGGTTGCCGTTAGTTAGTCTATCACGTACTGACTTTGTCCATTGCAACCACCAGCTTCCACCAATAGGTCCCCTCCAGCGGGCCGATGATTGAAATTGATAGACAAAACTATAGACAAAGAAGACAAAAGAGATATGGAGTGATCCTATTGGTGGAAGCGGGTGGTTGCAATAGACAAAGGAGGTAGGTAATAGACTAACTAACGGCAACCCACGAGAGACCCGACAGTTAGTCTATCAGTTTATCCTTTTGTCAGGAACCACCCATTTCAACCAATAGGATCGCTCCATACTCCCTATGTCTTCTTTGTCTATAGCTTTGTCCATCAATTTCAATCATCAGTCCGCAGATCCCTTTTGTCATCTGTGTCTATAGTTTTGTCTATCGATTTCAATAATCGGTCCGCCGGTCGAAAAACTTATTTCGCTCTGGGCACCAAGCAACGCTGCGCGAGAAAGGACAGAAAACCGTTTATACTAGGGAGGGGGGGAGTTTGCGGGGGGCGGGGGGGTCGTGACCGGAGGCTCGCATCCGTTGGGCGCGAGCGGTCAGCAGCGAATTACACGCAAATGATTCCATTACTCCGCAACTCCGGAGAAGCCATTCATGACTTACTCCGACTTACAGGAGCGGGGGGGGGGGGCGGGGAGAGGGGCTGGGTGTATGGAATACCCTCAGGAAAGACCAAGTCCGGGGGCCCTCCTGACTAATTTTTAAAAATCTTCAACCGTTAAACGTAAACACACTGGAAAAAAAACACATTGGATCTAGAGTCCAGACTCTTGAAAACATTGACAAGGAAAAGGACTCTTGATTCAATGAGATTCAAGCTCAAATCAAAAGGAAATCCGCTCAAATTAAGAGGCTTGGTTCTTGATTTAAGCTTAAATCTGATTGAATCAAGAGTATTTTTTCTTGTCGATGTTTTTAAGAGTCTGGACTCTAGATCCAATGTGTTTTTTTTTTTTTTTCCAGTGCATAGTCAAATGATACGCGAAATACGAGGCAGTGACGTGGCGTGCTTTGCGATATATCGGTTCGTCTGCCATTTAAACCTCTCGCAAAGGATCTATAAACAGGGTGTTCGCAACGAACACCTTTTGTATTTTTCTTGCCCCCCCCCCCCCCCAAAAAAAAAAATAACCTGCAAGTTGTGGCTCAAAAAAGGAGGATAAATGAGTCGGGTGCACTAGAAAAAGAAAAAAAAACACACATTGGATCTAGAGTCCAGACTCTTAAAAATATCGACAAGAAAAAGTACTCTTGATTCAATCAGAATCTATCTTAAATAAGGAACCAAGCCTCTTAGTGGATTTCGTTTTGATTCAAGCAAAAATCCGATTGAATCAAGAGCATTTTTTCTTGTCAATGTTTTTAAAAGTCTGGTTACTGGACCCAATGTGTTTTTTTTCCAGTGTGATGCGGTTGGCAACAGAGCTAATAAATGATAGTAAGAATGTCTGTGGTCGGCACTATCGAAGAACGGAAAACAGGAAGAGAAACGCTGTGAAGCGTATCGCCGCACTCGATAAAAACGCCGGGACCCTGCTGCTCGATTGTTGAATCGATATCGAAAGACTTTGATCGATAGAAAGCATTGCTAGGATAGGGATTTATCGATTAAAATCAATCGACAACGATTCAAGAATCGACCCGCAGGACACCGATGGACTAGCGCCCTCCATTTCCACAAGACCTTTCGTGATAGCAACGGAGCTCTTCCATGCATGCCGCAAGGATATTTGATTCGTCAGATAAATGATCAAATGTATGTTTATTTCCTATGCTGAAAAAAGCAGCGGGAAATGCGAGTCATCGGTGCGTTTTTGCAGAGACTGCGGGCTGATCATTGACATTAATATACAAACCAATAGACAAAGAAGACAAAGAAATAAATATGGAGCGATCCTATTGGTTGAAACGGGAGGTTGTCATAGACTAAGAAGGAGGAAAATGTTGGACGAGCTATAGGGGCTCTTCTAAATTGCCGTTAGTTTATCACTTACCTCCTTCGTCCATTGCAACTACCCGCTGCCACCAATGAGATCGGTCCATTTTCTCATCCTCTTGGTCAATTGCTTTGTCCATAAATTTAAATAATCAGCCTTCTGGTGGACAACCTGCTAATATATCGGTAATGGTAGGAAATGCTGCCTTCGAGGAAACTAACCAAAATTCTGCTACTAAATTTTGTAGGTATACTTGATGATCTAGTGGGAGACAGCCAAAAGTTTCAAGACTCAGTGCTTTTAGGAAAGACAATTGAAAAGGAGAGGGTAGGGAAGGAAAGGAGAAGAAAAAGAAGAAAGGCAAAAGTAGAAGAGGAAAGAAATGGCGGTAGAAATACAAAAGGGAAGAGAAGAAGAGCAAAGGAGGAATGCTAATAAATAAAAGAGAGAGTTGGTAGAAAGCAGATAGGAGAAAATAGGAAAAAAGGGGGGAAACGAAGTAAGGAGAGATCATGAAAAACATACTACAAAATATCTAGACGCCAAGAGACAGCAAAAGAATACATTAATGTTCTCCGTTAATTTTTTACTCTCTTTCTGGATCCTTTTTTCGTTACTCATTCTTCCCCCTCTTTCCTCCTCTCCTTATCCTTCTCCTATTTGTTCGTGTTCCTCAAACTTGCTCTGCTTCTCCTATTCCATACTCTTCTTATATTATTCCTCTCTTCCCATTTTCCCTCACTTCTTACCTTCCGTCATCGTCTTCTTCTTCTTCTCTCTTCCCGCCATTCCCTTCTCCTCTTTTCCCCTCTCCTTCTTTGCAGAAGTTCTTATCCTAGTTGGCAGTTTCAGTCAAAAATTTCATGTCCGATTCGACCTCTCCGATTGACTCGATCCACTGTGCGCCCGGCCGAAAAAGAGCCCCGCGAATGGCGCTAATTGATACTGCTCGCTCACGGGTCGTTGCGTAATTGCGCTGGATGTGTGAGAGAGGACGAGGCTTGATGTATGGGTGGCAGGCAGCGCACACCGACGCACAGTGGATCGAGCCAATCAGAGAGGTCGGACATGGAATTTTTGACAGAAACTCCAAATTTTGACGTTTATTTCGTCACATTTTACATTAGGAGAGGTGTTTCTAAGAGAAAATTTCACGGTAAAACCAATAGGATCACTTTTAGAACCTCAAAATGTATTGTATAAAAGGAGTTGAAGGTAGGAGTCCCTTCATACTGAGAGTCAAGACAATTTGAATCCATTTCTGATTGGTTCCCGTATTTTAGGCCTCCACAGTGTCACAAACGGGAATAAAGATTAAATTTTCACCAATTGCAAAGATTATAATCTGGAATGGACCAGGGAATTACGGGTTCGGCAAGGAACAAACGGAATGAGAGGAGGAACGGAGAAAGGCACTTGAGAATGGGCCGATCAAGGATTACGAAAAACTTCAATTTGTGTAATCTTTATTCCCGTTTGTGACTCCATGAGGGGTGTTGTCTTGACTCTCAGTATAAAGGGACTCTAGTTGAAGGCTTTTAAAGTTTCCGAATTTTGTCCGACCTCTCCTATTGACTCGATCCGCTGTGCGACGCGGCACCGGCACCGGGAACCCGAAAAAGACACCGCGTTAATGAGTCGTGGGACGACGAGAGGCGAAACCCCGCCCCGGAGCTGCCGGGCTCCGTAGCCGGAAAAAGCGGAGGAGCAGCCGTCCCGTCCACGTCACGACGCGGCGCGTATTAGGTGCTGGCGGATCATTGAACGCTCCGAGTTCAGATGAATGGATACACGGACAGCACGGTAAAGATTGAATGGAGATGTTGCATGTGTGAGGGATTTGCGATTTGACTGTTGTGTCCAGGTATTTAGAGCTGAGGTTTGAGGGAGCATCATAAACGGAGCCGCATCGGCGCGCGAGGCGGAGGCCCGGCGCGGACTTTCATGCCGCTTCGATCAGTGCGCCGGGGGAGCGCATATGCCGTTGAGGCGGCTTCACCTGGTGAAGCCGACTCCCGGCTCCTTTTCTGATGCTGCATCAGTTTTGATGCTGAGTCCAGCATCAAAATTAGCGGCTTCAATTAGCAGACGCGTCGGACGCCAGCGCCCCGGGCCCGGCTGCCGGTCGGCTAACACCCTTCCTCGGCGTCCACTTCTTAGAACTTCTCGGCGAGGCGTGGGCCGCCGCCAAGACAAAGGGGTGTTCCGCGAATTCATCGCCGAGTCCGAGGGTCGCGGTCTTCTGGGACAGCCCCGTCGGTAATTAAGCTGGGTGGCGGGTCCGAAAATTAAGGCCGTATCGGGCCGCAAGCCGACGGTCCGGCCTCAGAGGCTGAGGCCCATGAGCCAGCATCAAACCTCAGCATCAGCGCTTGAGGCTGGCTCGGTCGGCTCTCCAGCATCGGGCTTCAATGCCCGAAGCCGGCGGCCGGCAGGTTGAGCGCATCAGGCTCGGAGCCGTATGCCCGAACGGCCGCTACCTGGGCATACGGCATTGATGCTGAAGCTACGAGTTGATGCTGTACAGCATAACCTCATGAGGCGCCTCAAATGCCTGGTTGTGTCCTATGTAAAAGTTCGCGAGAAACACGATGGTCCCACTGGTTTTCTCTGAAATCATCTCCCAAGCTCAAAAAAAGCTCTCGAAGTGAGGCCAAAATGGAGGGGATATCCCGCCCTACCTGAGAGTCCACCTCTACATCAAGACAAACTCTCCATGCAAAGATAGGGAGCAAATACATTGACAGGGCTGCCACCTTATTTGGGGACTCTAAAACTGAAATCACTGCAACCCTGCTAATGTATTTGCTCCCTATCTTTGCATGGAGAGTTTGTTTTGATGTAGAGGTGGACTCTCAGGTTAGGGCGGGATATCCCCTCCATTTTGGCCTCACTTTGAGAGCTTTTTTTGAGCTTGGAAGTTGATTTCAGAGAAAACCAGATGGTACCATCGTGTTTCTCGAGAGCTTTTACATAAGAAACAACAACAGTCAAATCGCAAATCCCTCACACGTGCAACATCTCCATTGCTGATTTGACAATTTTGTGGTCACAAAAAATGACTGCAATGTTTCAATGTAGATTTTACAGTGAAAACATGCAAATGTACCGTGCAATGCACATGCGAATGCACCCCCGTGCACTGGGAAAAAAACACATTGGATCTAGAGTCCAGACTCTTGAAAACATTGACAAGAAAAAGGTCTCTCGCTTCAATCAGATTTAAGCTTACATCAAAAGTAAATCCGCTCAAAAGAGGCTTGGTTCTTGATTTAAGCTTAAATCTGATCGAATCAAGAGTATTTTTTCTTGTCGATGTTTTTAAGAGTCTGGACTCTAGATCCAATGTGTTTTTTTTTTCCAGTGTGATGATAGACTAGCTAACGGCATCCCACGAGAAGCCCTGAGCAGTTATGGTGTTATACAAAAAATTACATCAAGATAGAATGTTACGGATGCAGGAAAAGGACAAATACCGCACAAAAATGGAAGGCATGTCTGGTCTTATTTACGTTAACGGTAAGAGCCATGTTCATAAATTCAAGCTCATGAGCTTTTATATTTCGACGAGGATCAGAAATTTTGCCATCAAGAGCTAATATTTTAGAATTGTTCAATTTTAAAAGTCTTCCCACTAAAAGTTCTTACGATAAACATTTTTATGAGGATTTATCACGCAAAAAAAGCAACAAAAAAAAACCAACAACACAGAAAAGCCATCGATACTTCAGGAAGTTTTGAAACCCAAGAAAGCCTGTCGCCCCAATATTGGCGGTATTCCATTTAACGGGTATGTTCTCTCCTAAATCTTCTAATGTGGAACAACTTTCTTCCGCGTAAGTGCGTCCAAATGATCCTTCATATCGGTAGGTATGGTATGAGCCCTCTCATAATCGAATAAAACTCTCCTGCCATAATTTCAACTTTCCTGTGCTGAATTAAAACCCGTTTTCATATTTTCACTTTCCTAGGGCTTCACTAACGTTCTCAGGGCGTTATCTCACCACCAGCAGGGTAATAAGCGGGCAAGTGCCCCATACTTTCTTACGTGCGGTACATGTGGTTACACGTCTTATTATCGCTTGTTCGAGAGGGAGGGGGGAGGGGAGGTCATTAACGTCTTAACGTAAGTAAGGAGCGACGCGAGAGTTCAAAGCTCTGCGCTGTCTTAATGTGCGAATTGAAAAGCGGCATCGTTGCCAATTTGTGTGCTTATTATTCTTTTTTAACCCTGGTCGGGCCGACCGGAACAGTGCGAAGGAATTTTAACAGGGTTGTAAACTGGAAAAAAATCAAATTGGATCTAGAGTCCAGACTTTTGAAAACATTGACAAGAAAAAATACTCTTGATTCAATCGGATTTTTGCTTAAATCAAAAGGAAATCCGCTCAAATTAAGAGGCTGGGTTCTTGATTTAAGCTTAAATCTGATTGAATCAAGAGTACTTTTTCTTGTCGATGTTTTTTAAGAGTCTGGACTCTAGATCCAATGTGTTTTTTTCCCCAGTGTAGTGCAGTTTCATCAGTGGAGAATTTTCTGGAAAAACCAAAAAGTTCATTAAAATGTTTGGAGAATAATTTCTGATTGGGGAAAAAGCTTGTCAAAATCCGACCAATCAAAACCCGTCAGTCGATGCCTCAGCCAACCAGCGAACGCCGTTCCGCGGCCGCCTGGAGCAGCCTGATTGTTGGAATTTATGTCGGCACGACGAGAATCGAAAATCGATACATTACACGGCGCAGATAGGGCTGGATCTTGTCTTATCTTGCCGATAAAGCCAGTTAACTTTCGATAATCAGGCTGCTGGCTACGTCCTCGGAGCCCCCAAAAATATCGTTTCAAACAGGTCCGATTTTTGGCATTTTCAAAACGAGCTTCTTTGTCATTTAGGGTTTAAAAAAATGTGAACAAATTCCTTTGAGCTTCATTCACTGCCTATTTTCAAAAAATGAATTGAAAAAATTGGACAATTTGCTTGTGGAAGATGAGGTCGCTTTTCGCAGACCCTATCACAGTTCTACTTTCAATTGGACTGCATTCAGCGATTAAGAACTAACATTTCTGGCTAATCCGTAAAAACACTAAAGTGCATAAGAAAACTAATGGTACATACGTTGTTTCTAAACGAAGTCAGAAATTGCAGTTCCAAATTGCAAAATATAGTCCAATCCATATACGTCGTCAACCAAAAGGAGACTTCTACTCCCGCGCTAAGGAAGAACGCCGTATGAACCCTCAGACGCTACCAAATTTCCATCGATAAAATACGCATTTTCAGGAAAATCTATGAATATCCCTCCCCCCAATTTTCGGGGAATTTAATTCGCAATCAGATTTAAACTATCTAAAATTTTCATGAGAAAATATTCACGAGTCGCCTTAAAAATGAAACATTTTTCAGAGAATATTTTGCCACTATCGAATGTTTTTACGCCGTTTTTCCTTATAGCACGGTTCGCAGAACTTCATTCGTAATTTTTTTTTTGCTCTCCACCGAAAGATCCGGCAACGGAAAGCAAAGTCTGAATCGGAGTTTGAAACGGAAGTGAATCAGCGTGGGAAATCGAGGGGGACAGAAATGATGAGAAACGGACGAAGAATGATGAGGAGTCGGTTAATTACCCTATTACATACGTACTCAAACGTACATCGAAATCGAAGAGAGGTGGCCGGAAATAAAGAAGCGAAAACAGGTGAAGTTACCGCCCGCTTCCGCTCAAGAAATCAGGTTTCTACTTTGTAACCGCAGCTTTGCTTCGAGTTTCCTTCTTAGAACTGGAGAAATTAAACCGCTAAAAGAGGACGAAAACGGTAATTGAGAAAAGACGTTTTTTTTTTTTTTTTTTTTTTTTTGATTTTTGATAATTTGTTGATGAGAGGAAGTCTCCCCTTTTTTACTTGAATATTTTGAATTTTGCTATCGGCAGCAAATAAAAAGTTTCTTTGAGTAAAATAAAAATTAATTCAAATTGAAATAAGGGACGGGTATCGATAAGAGCCGTTTCTCGGCCCTAAATTTTCTCAACTCCACCATTTTTTGCCGATGGACCACTAGACAAGGTACGAATTTCAGCATTTTGATACATGTTTCGTAACTAAAAATTCACGTTGAAAACGATGCGCACAACGAAAATTACCGAAATCAACTCCTTACGAAGATATTTAATGATTCTTGGTGCGTGAATTGAAACCACCCGCCCATGAAAACTCAATGCTCTACGTGACTCACATCGCGCGCTAAACGTTATCACGAACGTCTCTGCGATAAAAAAAATCTGGCAACCTCAATATTGACGCTTTGGCTCAGCTATAGCAAATTGCTTATAGTTTGAAAAAAACATGATGGGAAATGAACATTGCTCGATTGAGAAGCTTGCTGAAACCGTTGTAGTGCGCGATTTGACTCACATAGAGCTTTGAGTTTCTTGTGAGCGGGCAGTTCAAATTCCTCGTAATTAATGTGAAATACAATTGTTAATATCTCCGTTAGGAGTTGGTTTCAGTAATTTTCGTTGCACGAAGCGTGTTTTACGTGAAATTTTGGTTAAGAAACATGTATCAGAATGCTTAAATTCGTACCTCGTCTAAAGGTCCATTGAAGGTATATAAGATACGGATTGGTCAAGTCCAGATTTAGAACTGGCCTATAATCATGGGTCTGAAGGCCGATTTCGGTAAAAAAAAATGAAAGTGCAGAATTGAAAGTTTGCAATCGAAGGTCGAAAAATCCGCATTTTCGCCAAAATTGGCCTTCAGATCATGTTTAGGCCAGTATTACACCTGAATAATGACCGGAAATGACCAAACCATGATACGTTTCATAAAATATAGACATCCAATGAGCAAATAATCGTAAAGTTAAGGAGAAGTGCCAAGGTGGACCCCAAAACAGCTCTTTCATCTGCGTAGAGAAAGCTAGGGGGTACAAGGTACATATACGCCCTCAGGCCGCTACGCAGCCCAAACCCTAGAACCCCCCTCCCCTGCCCGGTCCGTAAATTTAAATAAAGACTTATCTGGGAACTATCTCCTATTGATGGCGCAAAATTCATGAAAATCGGCCCAGTAGATCTTTTAGAACGAATTGTGACAATAACTGAAAATGTACATAAAATGGGATAGTTCTCAGTGTTAGCTCGTAATATAAATAAACCTATGGGTTATAATATATGTATCCAAAATCTGAATAAAACAGGCTAATCTAGGGACCATAATTTGTCGATAATCATGGAAGTCGGTCCAGTAGAACGGTACAGGACGAAATGTGACAAAAAAATGAACATTTAGAGGGTCAGAGAACTCATAGTAATGATAGTCTCAAATTATTCCAGCTATATTTTTAGTTCTACTGAAGGGTGTGAATATCTTCTTTTTCTATATCGTCCCCTTCCGGACAAAGTTTCACAAGCGCCATGCGATTTTTAAAAATTTCCGCCGCCATTTTATATTTTTACAGAAAAATTGCCGGTTAAATCTGCTTGGAATTTTCACTAAATCTTGTTGGCAGCGCATGGAAAATTCAGTGAAATTTTCGGGCAGCTTCGTTAAACAATTTTTCTGTAAGAAAATAAAATGGTTGCGGAAATGTTTAAACGTCGCATGGCGCTTGTGACACTTTGGCCGGATCGTGACGGTGTAATACGGATATAATATTGACATGCGACAAAATGGAGGTGGACGCGGTGAGAAAATAAAACGAGGATAAAACCTGAAACTCATCTGATGGTTTGGGTTCGAGTACATCGGGCGATCGGTGAGGTAGAAATGTATCGAATTCAACGAAAAGAAGCCATCTAACGTCAAGCGTTCCCTTACACTCTTATTGACTCACTGCTTCCATGGTGATTAGTCTCGGGTTCCAAATGGATTGCAAGTGGATGGCTGGACTGCATTTTGCATCGAGGAACTGCAAATTTTGGCTCATGTATTAAAACACCAATGTGCATAGGGAAACTAATGGTGCCTTTGTCGTTTCTGAAACTGAGCCAGGAATTGTAGTTCCTGAATACAAAACGTAGCCCCAATGTGATCCAGAGTAATATAATCGATCGTAACTCACAAGTTACACTTTCTACGACTTTCGTCGGACACAAAATACGTAACGTCGAAGTAGGATCTTTCCCGAAAAAAAAAAGAGAGAAAAAAAGGGGAAAAAATATACACATGGAAGTTTAATTGAGGTCTCTTATCCCTGTCTAACGACAACCTTATGCGCAAAGTGACCGAAATTTGCTGACAAGATTGACCGAATGACCACTCAATCGTTGGAATGACTGATCGGCCAATTAACGGTGATTCTGGACTATGTTGCCGAACATAGCTCCAAATTTTTGTAAAAATCCGATTTTTTCTATGAATCGTTCCCCTCACGAAAGAACGTAACTACATTCCAATGTGTCCAAATTTCCTCCTGCAAACTGCATTTTTACCAGGAATTTTGGAAAATATCTATCTGAAATAGTGTTCACTGATTATTATTCGGATTTCGTGCAAAAATCAGACAAATTTTGGACGAAAATTTAAGTGGTACAAATTATTATAGAAAAAATTAAATTATTTGAGTCAGTTTTGCAACCTTGGGATGGAGTTACCTACGTTCCTTCGTGTAGGAAACGACGACTTATCGAATTCATCGAGTGAACCGCAGTTCATTTAAGTGATTTCTGAAACCGCAGCCAGGAAATCGGGTACCTGTGTTTTTTCCCCATCTTTTTCAAATGGTTCCAGTTTTTTTCTCTCTCTCTTTACTGATGTAATTGCCTCGTTTAAACCCGATGTAGGCGACGCGAAAATTAGATTAAACGTGACTTCCAGGAGACGGTATAATCGACGGTTCGTGCTTAGGTCAGGAGTGAACTGCCGCTCTAAGGAAAAACGCCGTACGAACATTTTCAGGTTGCCAAATTGCCCTCGATAAAGTATTCATTTTTAAGAACAGTTGTGGATACTTTCCTCTGAACGTATTAGATACGTAAAATCAAATTTCAAACAACATTCTCAGAGAAATTGGAAAAATTCTTCACAAGTTCCTCAGAAAATTCGTGTATTTTATTGAAGGGATTATGGCAACGTCTGAACGCTCATTCGGCGTTGCCAAATTTCCTTTGATAAAGTACAAATTTACTGGGAGAGTTTTGGATCTTTTTCTTCCAATTTTTCGGACAGTACTGTTTGCACTTTCATTTAAAATGTCTGAAAATCTCAAGTAAAAAGATTCAGAACTTTTTTCCAAAATGAAAATTTTATAGGAGGAAATTTGGCAACTCTTCAAAGTTTATACGGTGTTTTTCCTTAGCAATGCAGTATGCAAAACTCATGACCCAGAGACTTAGCAAAAGTGTTCGAAACTGGAGGTAAACTGGTGTTATTTCACAATATTTCAGCATCCGTTTCTATGCTGAAAGAAAGTGACTTAGGCAGTTATGAAGATTCCGAAGATTGTGAATCAATAAAATAATCACTTGAATCAAGCTAATTTATAGCATAAGCTAGTATGTAATTTAATTTAAATATTCCTTGTAGGTAGTCAGGACGGAAATCAGCAAAATCTTCAGAGAGAGATGTCCAGCTGGCTCTTAGTAAAATGCGATTTGCACAGACATTTTGCAGAGGTGAAATCAGAGACAAGAGACCCTCCACAATAGTATTTTAGCAATGGTGGAAGCTTTTACTTTCGGGACTTCAAGATTCAATTGTTGACCTACCTACTTGGTCAATAGTAAACAAAATGTTGGCAGTTTCCTTTTGCAAACACGCCAAAGTTTGGGAAATTCGTTTGGCTCACGACGCCACCCGAAACTCATTATCCACCATGTAGGTAGATCAATATCCGAAAAAAGAGTGATAACTGTTGCTCGTTGCTCCCTTATAACTGTCCATAAGGAAGTGATGAATCGCCGAAAGTAAAAGCTTCCTCCTGTGGCCAAGGGACCAGTAAAGGGTCTCTTGTCTCTGAGTGAAATGCAGTCAAATCCTCTCGTCTGGAAAACGATTAAATATACAACATTCGCTGGAAAAAAAACACATTGGATCTAGAATCCGGACTCTTGAAAACATTGAAAAGAGAAAGGACTCTTGATTCAATCAGATTTAAGCTTAAATCAAAAGGAAATCCGCTCAAATTAAGAGGCTTGGTTCTTGATTTAACACTGAAAATAAAATCTCCATGTATTTGCTGAGAAAAGGGTAAAATTACCGACTGTTCAGGGTTCTATTTGATCCCAGTTTTTTCTTGGTAAAATTACTATTTATGGAATTGGTAATTTTACTGAGAAATCTCGGTAAAATTATTGAACTTTCTCGGTAATTTTACTGGACCTTGGTAAAAACGCCAATATTTTTTATCGACTGTGGTAGAATTACCTAGATAAAATGGCAAAGTTCCCGAGAATTGATTACCAATAAAAGTGGTATTCTTACCTGGAAAAAACGGTAAAAATACCGGTTTTTAGGTAAGCTTACCAGTCTGTTTTGGTAAAATTACCAATAATTGGTAAAAAAAGTGAGATGGTAAAGGTACCAAATGACCTTCGTAAAAATGCGGAGAATTTTTTTTCAGTGAAGCTTAAATCTGATTGAATCAAGAGTATTTTTTCTTGTCGATGTTTTTAAGAGTCTGGACTCTAGATCCAATGTGTTTTTTTTTTTCCAGTATTATCCTGATGTTGCGACCTATGAGAAGAAACTGAATCTTACCCCATGATGAGATCGAGTTGGGCCGGATTCGGGTTGAAGATCGAAATTGCAACTGGTCTTACCTGAAACAAAGAAACGAGGAGGACATGATTACACGAACAGATGATAATCATAATACCGTTGACTTAATGACAGCCTCGCAAAATTGGCCGACGTCTGCATAAATGAATGCAGCAAAATAAATTTAGCGGAGGATGGCGCTCGGTAATGTCTGAGTAATTTGGGTTGCACCGCACTAAAGACAAACCGCAGCGGCTGTTTTTAGTCTATCGGCGTGGAGACGAGTTTATTCTGTGATCTTTGAGATCATAATTACCAAGAAAATGGCGAGGAATTATTGTGACCGCAATTCGGAGGCGTCATAAATGTGAGTTCTCCAAAGACTGAGGAGGTATAAATAGTTTTACTCGTGGTGTAAACTTATAATGGCTCCATAGCCGGACGAGAAGTTGAGTTGCCATCCAACCAGTGGCCCGATTATTTAAATTGATAGACTACATGTACAAAGAAGATAAACGGGATATGGAGGGATGCTATTGGTGGAAGCGAGTGGTTGCAATGGACGAAAGAAGTAGTTAATAGACTAACTAACAGCAACCCGAGAAAACCCTATGTTTAGTCCGTCATTTACTCCCTTAGTCTATAGGAGCCGCCCATTTCAACCAATAGGATCGCTTTATTAGTACGGTGGCTAGTTGCAACTTAGTGGCAAATCGTGATACAGTTTAGCGGTTTTCAGGGGTCAAAGTAGATGACATTTTAAGAGTTTTGAGTCGAAGAGGCATTTCGAATTTAGTGGCAGATCCAAGATGGCGGCCATTCAAAATGGCGCCCGGGCGCGTACTTTGAGCCGCTATAGATCGAGATCCACTGAACCGATTTAATTTTTCTTTTTTTTGTTTAAAAGATAATTTAAAGGTAAATATAAAAAATTACAAAATTTTTGATTTTGACTATATACAGGGTGTTTTTTCCACAAAAACCGGTTTTTCAGAAACCCAAAAATCGTTTACATTTAAATAACTTTTCAGGATGGGCGTACCAGCAATTTAAGATGTGTTTATTCCGAAAGTGCTTGTTTTTAGCTTTCCAACGGTATATTACACTATGGGTCTGTAATTAGCAGTTTGCGTAATATCTTAATCCGCGCGGCGGCGGCACGCGATGGACCTCCGAAATAGCAGTGTACCGCATACGCCATATCGCTCTAGTTCCGCTTCTACTGAACTGATTTCAGATTTTTTTGTTTTGTTCGGAAGGAGTATCAACGGAGAAATTTGAAGATAGCTAAGGAGGGTCTGAGCCCCCGACTCCTTTTTTATTCAATATAGAAAATGTCTATTTTTGTGCTATTCAGTGTTTTTTCCTTCTAGCACGTTGGCTTAGTGCCAAAAAAAGGGCAAAATGCTGCAAATCGTGTTATACCACTTTAGGAGGTCAAACAAGATGACATTTGAAGAGTTTTGAGTCGAAGAGGCATTTTCAAAATGGTGGCAGATCCAAGATGGCGGCCATTCAAAATGGCGGCCGGCGCGTACTTTGAGCCGCTATAGATCGAGATCCACTGAACCGATTTTATTTCTCATTTTTTGTTTGATAGATAATTGAAAGGTAAATACAACAAAATCACAAACTTTTTGATTTTGACAACATACAGGGTGTTTTTTCCACAAAACCCGGTTTTTGTGCATTGATAAAAAAGCTTTTAACCCATATATCTTTTAAAATCGCATTATTAAGGCCCCTTTAAATACTCGCCATGTAAAAGAGCGTCTTTTGAGCTTTCCAACGATATATTACATGATGGGTCTATAATTTAAGGTTTTCGCACCACTGCGATCCGCGCGACGGCGGCACAGCGCGGGCCTGCATAAATTAATCCAGGGGCATATGTTGAAAAGAAGCCTCCCGTGGAATAGTGAATGTAGCAAGTGTGAAAAGTGGCCTAATCTCTTCTTTTCGATGTGCAGAAAAATAATTTAGATGTTATCTAGCTCAATTTTGCGTTCAACCCCTCCAATTCAAGATGGCGGCCAAAATGGGGGCTCGGGGGTTGAAGATGTTGGAATTTGTTTTTGATGCCGTGTTAGGGGTCTATCACTATGTAACTTTGGTCGTAGAGTCCGAATTTGAGGTCCAAAATTGTCTCCGGCTCAAAGGGATGCCCAAAATCCAATATGGCCGCCAAAATTTCCACGATAGGGTCAAATCTCCGAAAGTTGTGTAAAACTGCCAAGTAGTATATCTTTCATAGGGTTTTCTGGGTCGTAAATTTCACCGATGAGGTCAGAATTTCACTACAGGTTTATTGAAGCCCAGAAATTTCAAAATGGCGGCCAACATGGCTGCCGCTCAGATAGTGAGAACGGTAGAGAAATTACCATGCATACAATGATGAATTTTCGTGCATGTTATGTACCCCGCTGATTCTGTGTGTAGTCATCAAGTACATCGGAGTGGTAGTGATAGTTGTCGGTAGCACATCTTGGACATGTTCAAGAACGTATTTCCTGATTTTTCCTAAGAAGATACTTTTCTCGCTTGAAGGACCAAATACAAAATTGCCAAGTAGTATATCTATAGTGAGTAGTAGTAAGTGTATTACAACTGCCAAGTAGTATATCTTTCATAGGGTTTTCTGGGTCGTAAATTTCACCGATGAGGTCAGAATTTCACTACAGGTTTATTGAAGCCCAGAAATTTCAAAATGGCGGCCAACATGGCTGCCGCTCAGATAGTGAGAACGGTAGAGAAATTACCATGCATACAATGATGAATTTTCGTGCATGTTATGTACCCCGCTGATTCTGTGTGTAGTCATCAAGTACATCGGAGTGGTAGTGATAGTTGTCGGTAGCACATCTTGGACATGTTCAAGAACGTATTTCCTGATTTTTCCTAAGAAGATACTTTTCTCGCTTGAAGGACCAAATACAAAATTCTGAATACAAAGGTCACCCTTGGGAGTTCAGCGGACAAAGGGGGATTCCAACTTTGGAGAGCGGGATTCTCACCACGATTTTAATTTTTTTTTTTTTTTTTTTATTTTTTTAAAATAAAATCAGATAGTAAGCTGAGATTTAAGATAAATCGATACCAAAAATTCCACCATCAGACAATCCCGCAATGACAGAAAGGTAACTTCTCTACCGTTCTCATTATCTGAGAGGCAGCCATGTTGGCCACCATCTTGGTTCTTAGAGAACTTTTATCGGCCTGTTTCGGTATTTGGACCTCATTTGTGGAATATGCGACCCAAAAATCCAATGCAGGGGCACCTCACTCGAGGATACGAGCCTCAACAAAATATTTCACTCCGCAACGGCAGCCAGATTGGCCGCCATTTTGAAATTTCTGGGCTTCAATAAACCTGTAGTGAAATTCTGACCTCATCGGTGAAATTTACGACCCAGAAAACCCTATGAAAGATATGCTACTTGGCAGTTTTACGCAACTTTCGGAGATTTGACCCTATCGTGGAAATTTTGGCGGCCATATTGGATTTTGGTCATCCCTTTGAGCCGGAGACAATTTTGGACCTCAAATTCGGACTCTACGACCAAAGTTACATAGTGATAGACCCCTTACACGGCATCAAAAACAAATTCCAACATCTTCAACCCCCGAGCCCCCATTTTGGCCGCCATCTTGAATTGGAGGGGTTGAACGCAAAATTGAGCTAGATAACATCTAAATTATTTTTCTGCACATCGAAAAGAAGAGATTAGGCCACTTTTCACACTTGCTACATTCACTATTCCACGGGAGGCTTCTTTTCAACATATGCCCCTGGATTAATTTATGCAGGCCCGCGCTGTGCCGCCGTCGCGCGGATCGCAGTGGTGCGAAAACCTTAAATTATAGACCTATCATGTAATATATCGTTGGAAAGCTCAAAAGACGCTCTTTTACATGGCGAGTATTTAAAGGGGCCTTAATAATGCGATTTTAAAAGATATATGGGTTAAAAGCTTTTTTATCAATGCACAAAAACCGGGTTTTGTGGAAAAAACACCCTGTATGTTGTCAAAATCAAAAAGTTTGTGATTTTGTTGTATTTACCTTTCAATTATCTATCAAACAAAAAAAAGAGAAATAAAATCGGTTCAGTGGATCTCGATCTATAGCGGCTCAAAGTACGCGCCGGCCGCCATTTTGAATGGCCGCCATCTTGGATCTGCCACCATTTTGAAAATGCCTCTTCGACTCAAAACTCTTCAAATGTCATCTAGTTTGATCCCTGAAAGCCGCTAAACTGTATCACGATTTGCCACTATTTGCCCTTTTTTGGTAATTAGCCACCGTACTATATACTCCCTATAGGCCTTTGTCGGCCTCCTGTGGTGTAGTGGTTGTAGCGCTGGCCCTGTGACCAAGAGGTCGCGGTTTCGATTCCCGGCCAGAGAGATTATACTAAGGCCTTTTGAGAAAGATTCTGTACTCAGGAACCGATTAAGGGGTAAAAAACTGTCAGCTTTCACTCCTCCATTCCGTCGTTCCTCTGGCATAAGAGCGTATAGCCTGTGTCACACTATCCAAGCTAGCCATAAAAAATCAAGGTCAGGTATTGTGATCGGCTTATTCGATGGCTTGGACCAATCACAGCACTTGACCTTGACATTTTGATGGAGTGTTTTGATAGCGTGACGCAGGCTTATCTCGATTTCCGCATGAGCCAGAGGAGCGACGAAATGGAGGGGTGAAAACTGACAGTTTTTCACCCCATAACCGGTTCCTGAAGGCAGAATCTTTTTCAAAAGGCCTCAATATAATCTCCCCAGTGGGCCGATTGTTGAAACTAATAGACAAAGCGATAGACAAAGAAGGCATAGGGAGTATGAAGCGATTCTTTTGGTTGAAAAGGTTAGATCCTATAGACTAAGGGAGAAAATGGTCGACTATATATAGGGTTTTTCTCGGGTTGCCATTAGTTAGTCTATTAACTCCTTTGTCCATTGCAACCACCCTTTTCCACCCACAGGATCCATCCATACCCCATTTGTCTTCTTTGTCTATAACTTTGTCCATCAATTTCACCAATCAGCCTGCAGCGGGCCGATTATTGAAACTGATAGACAAGGCAATAGACAAAAAAGAGTGCGACAGTGCTCTCAGAGGAGTATTTTTAACAGTGTAATAATTTGTGAGCACCACTTGACGTCGGCGGCCCTCGCAATTAGATTTTCCATCCTCGTCCTTCCTCTCGTGCTGGGACGTTCCTCTGACAGACTCATTGCTCCTTATGTTCGTTTATCGAGCATTGTCTCGCCGGGCTCCAACAATGGGCACTCCGTCCGACGAAATTACCCGCGGTAAAAGAGAGTAAGGACGCCGAAATCCGTTCCTCACTTTCGACGCGACGCCCACTCGCTTTTACGGTCCCCCGCCCTGAGGCTCGAAAGTCGAATACTTAATCGAACGAGCTCCATCGATATATCCATATCTTAGAGATGATGTATAAATACGAGCCATTCGATAACAGTTCCATGGTCGATATCGGGGGACGGTACCCCGGATGAGCTTGAAATTGTGAACGAGTGAAGAAATGAGGGAATGGGGAAGAGAGGGGATGGATTGGGGAGGAAGATGAAATGTGGGTCATCCGATTGGGTTGATCCTTAATCACCCAAGCGCGATCGTTCCCCCGAGATAGTGACGATTCTTGAAAGTTACAGCAATACTGTTTTTCCTCAATTTAAATTTATGCAAACCAATCAATTCTTGGTAAGGGAGACCGCCTCACCAAAAATTGATATTCTCAATGGCTTTAAAAGGAGGAACCACGTTATTGCCAATCTGGAAAATCGCCACTGCCCCAGAATGACCCGGTAGGGAACGGCGCGGCGTTACGAAATGCAACAAAATGAGGATTTCAACAAAAATGCCGCCATCAGAGTGCCCCACTACCCCTGCCCAATAATAGCACAATAACGCTTTGAGGATGTTTATAAAATATCTCTGGAAACAATAAAATGGACCGGAGACGTTTCATCGAAAGGAGGAAAAAACCAAATACGATTACAATGGTGTTTTGAATCCGTGAAACACCACTGCGCATTCATTTTTTTGGCTATACGACATGGACGTCCGTCGATAAGCGCTAGTTAATACAAGCGCTGTCTGACGTGACAGTATCAAAATTTTCAAAATAGCGAGCCAACCCGGCCATCACGGGCACTAAAATTGGCAGGATCACTGTCCTGGATGTGCGCGGACATCCGTTCATGAGTTCTCGGGGGATTTCGCGGCCAAGTTTCAGTGTCGTGGCTTGTTTTCGATACATAGATTGATCTGCCATTTAAACCCATGGAAAAGAATCGTTGAAAAGAGTGTTCGCACCCAACACCTTACCGCTCGATTCTTTGACGTGGCTTCAAACGGGGGGAATATCGATAATCGATCACTCACGCGTCGCGACTGCCAAGTCTCGCCACCGAGGTCAGACTGGACTGGAGCCGACCAATTTTCCTAAATGTCAAAGCTAAATCCGCAGCTGGAACCACAGCCGGCGCGGTGCGCGACGCGACGCAGCGGTTGAGCTTGTGCGTAGCGGCTCGCACTTGCCTTTTATAATGGCGCTTTCTCACGCGGCTGTGGCGCACAGTGGATCGAGTCAATAGGAGAGGTTGGACATGAAATTTCAGACTAAAACTGCAAATTTTAATGTTTATTCCGTCACATTTTAAACTTTAAGGGGTGTTTCTGAGAGAAAATTTTACGAGGAAACCAATGGAACCACTTTTAGAACCTCAAAGTGTTGTATAAACGGAGTTATAAAGCTTATAACTCCGTTTGTACACAGTTTTGAGATTCTAAAATTATGGTTCCGTTGGTTTCCTCGTGGCACTTTCTTCTAGAAACATTTTTTAAAATATAAAATGTGACGAAATTAACATCAAAATTTGCAGTTTAAGACGATTTCGTGTCCGACCTCTCGAATTGGCTCGATCCACTGTGCGGCGGCGGCGGCATGCTTGGCCCGAGACAAACGCCCTTTTGGTTCATTACCACCTCATTACTGCGTTGTCGGGTCGGGGCTCAGGTGAGGGATATCCAGCTACCGGCGAAATAACTTCCAAGGAGAGGAGGAAGATACTGAAGAAGGAGGAGAAGGCAGGAAGAAGAGGTGGAGAACGGAGAAGATGGAAAGTAATAGAGGAGGTCGAAGAGGAGAAAAGAGGGGGAAAAGGAGGAAAAATGAAGGAGGAGGGAATTAGAGGGAGAAGAAAGGAGGAGAGAAGAATATGAAGAAAGAGAGAGAAAGAAGATGATGAGGACGAGGACGAGGCCGATGATGAGTGAGAGAGGAAAAGGAAGAAAATCAGCTAGTAGGTAGAGGAAAATGAGGAGGAGGAGAGAAACAGGAAGGCATAGAGGACCGAAAAAAGGAGGAGGACGAAGAGGCGGAAGAGAGATGGAGGGAAAAAAGGAGAGGGGGGAAAAAGAATAAGAAAAATAAGAAGAGAAGAGGAAAAGAAAGAGAAAGACGAAAAGGAGTAGAGACGGAAGCAAAACCGACGAAAAGGAAGACGAGCAAGAAAAAAAAGAGGAGGGGGGCTAGAGGGGGTGGCAAATAAAATAGATAAAAGGAAGGATGAGTAGAGGGAACGGAAGACGAGGATGAATACGGAGAGGTAAAAGATTTGTAACACAGGTAAACGAAGAAGGAAAGGAGGAAGTAAAGAAAATGAAAAAGAGAAGGAAGTGATAAAGGAAAGGGAGGACGAGACAGAGAGGAAGGGGGAAGACAAATCAGATAAGTAATTGTATTCGTATTCTCGTCGTTATTCATCGATTGGTTGCACCGCTCAATTAACAGTGATGTTTTGTCAGGTGAGAGAGCATTACGCAGCTCCTTTGTGAAGAAAGGGTAGGAAAAAAATTACCGGTCGAGATTGCATTGATCACGGAAGATCTAAACAAAGAAAGCCCCAGTCGAATAAATCCAGGTCAACCGACAAAAGGAGGCTTCGAATGTTGATTGAGACGCTTGGACGTTGGATGCAACTATTGCTGCTCGAAGGACATCCATGTTGCGTGGCCGAAAATTGAAGGCGAAATGGCACTCCGTGTGTTCAAAGCAGCATGCTGCCGTCGAATTCTCCGTCTTACATGTTAGCAATTTCGAACTTTTACAAACAGTTTTATTTTCCTATCTCTCCGAAACTTCAATGCAGATAGGTGCACTGTGCAGTTCGCTTCGTTCCATCCGATCAACTCGCACAATAAACTTTTTTAATCATGTTCTAATACTAGAAAAGATAGAGAGGAGTCTTCGTGCTTCGATGATACGAGTCACGAACGAGTTGGTTTCCTCGATTTTTGAGAAAAATGTATGGAATACCTTTCCTCACTTAATTATTGTTTAAAGCGCGACTAAAATAATCTCCCGTTCTAAAGATAGCGTTTAATGGAGTCATTATTCAGCTTGACATTTCAATGTCGCCTTCCTTCGGGCTCAATGTTTTGAGTCGTAAATCGCACAACGCGACGCGAAGATGCGTAGACTGAGCTACATCCAAGCCGACTTTCTTTCGTAAGAGGATTTTCACCTCCCGAGAATTTTTTTACGGTAAATTTCAATTTTGGCATCGACAGAATCAGTTGTTTGTTGAATTCTTTTTCACCGATCTTTTCTCCGGATTACACTTTTCGAGGGCAATAATCATTAAATTTTCATACAATTTCTCGTGTCTTGTGTGCGCGGGTTGAAAACGATGGCAAAACGGATCACTCGGCAGATTAGGACATCCCTCCAAGAGCCCACTTCATTCAAATTTTGGAAACATGACCCATAGGCACAAATTTTTGAAAGAAATTTAGCAACGCCGTATGAACCTCCGGGCGTTGCCAAATTTCCTTTGATAAAACACGAATTTCCCGGTACATTTTTGAATATTTTCTTTTCAATTTTTCAGATAATTTTGTACGCAATTTCACCTAAAGATTCTGAAAATTTAAAGTAAAAATATTCATAACTTTCCTCCAAATTAATCGTTTTATCCGAGGAAATTTGGCAACTCTCGAATTTTCGTACGGCGTTCTTCCTCAGCACGACAGAGTAGGTCGTAAACGGAGGCATTGAAGCGCGGAAATAGAAACAGGGGACTCGCGGAAGAGGAGCGGGGACCAGTGGCGCGGCCGGCGTGCTTTGCGATATATCGATGTATCTGCCATTTAAACCCATGGAAAAAGATCGATAAACTGGGTGCTCGCAGCGAACCGCTCAATAATCGATTCTTTACCATGGTTTCAAACGGAGAAATATCGATAATCGATCATTCACGCAACGCCACTGGCGGGGACTCGGAGTCGTTGACGGGCCCACGAAAATAAATCCCGCGGAGCCTTGGATGGGGAAACTGATGTGACAGAACTCACAGACTCTCGAGTCGATGGACCAAGAACAAAGACTTGAGGACGTTGCTTCCACGGCATCGTCGTTGTCTCCGCTGTCGCCTTTGTCTTTCAGCCTCGTTTGAGAGCTCTCGAAGAAATGGTCCGTCTTCGGCGTCTTCGGCTGGGCTGGAGGAGTGCCAGAATGGACGGATGCTCCGCGGAAATGACGGACGAACGCGGGTAGAGTTTGGAGGACACCGACTTCGACGCAGAAAAGTCCTTTCTGCGGGCTGGTTATCGAAATGGAGATGTTGCATGTGTGAGGGATTTGAGGTTTGACCATTGATTCTTATGTAAAAGTTCGCGAGAAACACGATGGTGCCACTGGTTTTCTCTGAAATCATCTCCCAAGCTCAAAAAAAGCTCTGAAAGTGAGGCCAAAATGGAGGGGATATCCCACCCTACCCTGAGAGTCCACCTCTACATCAAAACAAACTCTCCATGCAAAGATAGGGGGCAAATACATTGACAGGGCTGCCACTTTATTTGAGGACTCCAAAACTGAAAATACGGCAACCCTGCTAATGTATTTTCTCCCTATCTTTGCATGGAGAGTTTGTTTTGATGTAGAGGTGGACTGTCAGGGTAGGGCGGGATATCCCCTCCATTTTGGCCTCACTTTGAGAGCTTTTTTTGAGCTTGGGAGTTGATTTCAGAGAAAACCAGTGGCAACATCGTGCTTCTCGCGAACTTTTACATAAGAATCAATGGTCAAATCGCAAATCCCTCACACATGCAACATCTCCATCGATAGACACAGCAATAGACAAAGAAAACAAAAAGGATATGCATGGTAGAGTCCCTTTATACCCAGAGTTACGATCTCTCAATTCTGGTCGGGCTTGGTTGGGCTCAGAGAAAACTGGAAACTGGCCTAAAAAAATCCAATTCTGATTGGTTCTCACCCGTGGGGTCACGAAAGAGTGCATCGAAATGGCGGTGGCTCGAATTTGATCAAAAACAATGAATATGTAACCAAATTGTGCTTTATCAAGAGTGAATTGTTATTTTCATCGCACCAAAATGAAAATAGATTAAGAAATTATCCACAAATCAGTCTAATTTTATTTTATTGCCATTTTTTCGGTTCGGTTTTGATCAGTTTCGTTAATGTTGTTGTCTTTGGATGACAGACATCGCAGGATTTTTTATCCTTATCCCAAAATATCGTTCGTTTGGGTGCACACTTATGTGACACCATGGGCAGCCAAGGCCAGCCCAGGCCAGCTGGTAATCGAGATGTCTTAACTTTGGCTACAAAGGGACTCTAATGCATGGAGGGATCCTATTGGTGGAAGCGGGTGGCTGCAATGGACAAAGCCGTAGGTATAATAGACTTACTTACGGCAACCCACGAGAAACCCGATAGTTAGTCCATCATTTACCCCCTTAATCTAAAGGAACCAACATTCAACCGCGTTTCAACCAACAGGATTGCTCTATACTCCTTATGTCTTATTTGTCTATAGCTTTGTCTATAAATTTCAATTATCGGCCCGCTGAAAATTGGGAGCAACTACTCGCTTCTTTCAGCTCACTCTTTTCCAAGTGGAGGGCACACCACATATCGAGCAAGAACATATTGGCTATACGATGGTGCCACTGGTTTTCTCTGAAATCATCTCCCAAGCTCAAAAAAAGCTCTCAAAGTGAGGCCAGAATGGAGGGGATATCCCACCCTACCCTGAGAGTCCACCGCTACATCAAAACAAACTCTCCATGCAAAGATAGGGAGCAACTATATCCGCAGGGTTGCCGTGTTTTCAGTTTTAGAGTTCCCAAATAAAGTGGCAGCCCTGTCAATGTATTTGTTCCCTATCTTTGCGCGGAGAGTTTGTCTTACGTAGAGATGGACTCTCAGGATAGCGTGGGATATCCCCTCCATTTTGGCCTCACTTTGAAAGCTTTTTTTGAGCTTGGGAGATGATTTCAGAGAAAACCAGTGGCACCATCGTGTTTCTCGCGAACTTTTAAGTAAGAATCAACAGTCAAATCGCAAATTCCGCACACATGCAACATCTCCATTTCAACCAGTTAAGGCTCAAAAATGATGTTCAATAGTTCAGGTTAGTAATTCTACCCTTTTCGCTACAACAAACAACAAACACACAAACGCAACATGAAACACAAGCAATCACAACAAACACATCAAACATAACAAACACGTCATGAAACACAATCAAACACAACAAACACATCATGAAACACAATCAAACACAACAAATACATACGGCAATTTGATATCCATATATCGATATATAGTAAAATAGGATCGATTATAGCATGTACGGTGATATACATCGCAAACAAAGGTGCCTAGCAACGCATGCATTTGTTGGAATGAAAAACGCGGTAGGAACATCCAGATTTTGCCAAATTTCACCTTGTAAAACATTAATTTTTGTTGAAATGCATAAAAAATTTGCTTCGAAATTCTTGGATACAACAGATTGAATTGCAGATAAAACTCTGCGAAAAATTCAAAGGAACACATCCACGAGTCTTCCTGAAAATTCCGAATTATTCAGAAGAAATTTGACAGCGCCTGAAGGTTCGTGCGGTGTTTTTCCTCGGGGCAGACTAAGCTTCCGTGCTAAGGAAAAACGCCGTATGAACATTCGAGAGTTGCCAAATTTCCTGCGATAAAATGGTTATAATATCATGAATATTTTTCCTCGGAATTTTCCAGAGCTTTAGGTGAAATCGCAAACAGAAGAATCTGAAAAATTGGAGGAAAAATATTAACGAGTTTACCTGCAACTTTGTGTTGTATCAGAGGAAATTCGGCAACGCCTGGAGGTTGATACGGCGTTTTTCCTTAGCACGGCGGTAAGAGCAGTCAACTTACAACCGAGAGCTGGTAGTGCTTTACAGTGGCGTGGCGTGAATAATCGATTATCGATATCTCGCCATTTGAAGCTATGGTAAAGAATCGATTACTAAGGTGTTCGCTGCGAACACCCTGATAATCGATCTTTTTTCATGGGTTTAAATGGCACAACAATCGATATATCGCAATTCACGCCACGCCACTGGTGCTTTAACGGGGCTTTCGTGACACTCCTCGTGAGGCCGTTAGAATTCTTATCAGCCGAAAGCACTTTTTCTCTTCCTGTTTCCCCAATAACCGTAAAAATGTTAATGGGATCGAGCACTAATCGAAAAACTTTTCGCTCTCAATCCTCGAGGCTGTTTGATAACGCTGATTGGTTGGTATCTATGAGACCACTTTGAAATACGCAGGGCTGGCGGATTTATCAATCTTGAAGGTAATGGTCTCAAAGGTGACATAATAATGTCATTTTTTATTTCAACCTGCCCCTAGAATTTTAGTATACTAGCGGCAACGCGGTCAAATGGCGCACGACCTCAACAAAAAGATGACGGAAAAGGGCCTCACATATCTATACTATAAGCTCCAAGACCTCCTAATTTTGCGAAACTGGTAACGGTTAGTTCCAGCGTTCTACCAAGCCGATTTTTATGATTTTTGCGGCTATCGACGGGCAATTGTCTCTAGATAAGCCAACTCTTATCAGATTTTCAAAACATGGCCTAGGTTTTTTATATTAAGTGGTAAAGTTGCGAATTCTCCCATTTAAACAATGTAAATTTATATTTTTTGTCATAGTTCGTTTGAGCGTTCTACCGGGCCGATTTCCAAGTTTTTTGCGGTAATCGACGGGTAATTGGCCCTAGATGAGCCCGCTCTATTCAGATTTTAGAAATAGGACCCAGGTTTTTTTACAATCACGTTATAAAAGTGAGTGAATTTTCAGAATGCTCCGAGACTGCTACCGCTATGCGCGGGAGGATGCGCAGTGGTCAAGGAGGTTGCGCGGTAGCTGTGTAGCCTGCGCATCAGCTCTACCCTTATCTACACAAGATTCGCTCTTTCCTCAAAACGAGCGGTGGCCGAGTCGTCAAAGACGTCGGATGCGTCCACTAAGACCATGGTGTGGGTTCAATCCCCGTCTCCCGATGTACTTGATTATTACCTGATTGTCAAAGTTCGTTGTTTTACTGCAATATTCCATCAAGCAGTCATTCCAAGACGCGTCCTTCAGACTTCAAAAAAAATGAGTGTTTCTTTATTCATCCAAACCAAAAATTATATTATTCTAAAAGTAAAGTATATCTCATATCGTAATTTTTTAGGGGAAAAATAAAACTGACACCGATAGGAGGGTAAAAATAGGGCCGCGAAGCGGCCCATTGATGGCGCGGAGCGCCTTCAGGGGGTTGGGCCGCGTAGCGGCCAGGGGGCGTAGCCCCCTAGTTTCGACTATAGACTGATTTATGATACATTTTATTTAACGCTTCGCGCGGAGGACGATAATGGTTTATTCTATAATCTATTTTTTTCACGGTATTGTAGTTTTCTCGAAATTTTGACTCGCGAGTTCTTTAATCTCAACGGTCCTCATCTTTTTCGGGAACTTAAAAACGTATCTACATACTGCCGTGCTAAGGAAGAACGCCGTATAAGAATCGAGAGTTGCCAAATTTCCTTATTCAACAAAATGTTTCTTTTTTAGGAAAGATTTCGACGGTGAAGGTACCAGACTACGTATCTCGGTTTGCAACGCTGTAGACTTCCTGTCATACTTTATTTTTTAAATGGAAAACTACTCAAAGTCAATTCTTGAAATTCCCTGTTTTATCTTCTCTGTGCGAAGAAAACTAGGTGAAAATTTTAAGAAACTATATTGATTTATACTCCTTCAAAAAATGAAAAAAGGGGCGGAGATTTTTAAACATTGCAAACGAGAACGCGGTCTGGTAGTTTCACCGTCGATATGAATATTTTTCCTTGAAATTGTCAGGGATTTTAGGTAAAATTGACAAAATTATCTGAAAAATTGGAAGGAAAATATGCCTACGTGTATTAGGAAATTCGCGTATTATCAAAGGGAATTTGGCACCGCCAAAGGTTCATACGGCGTTTTTCCTTAGCACGGCAGCATAGAAAAC
Organism: Bemisia tabaci; assembly: GCF_918797505.1. Lineage (NCBI taxonomy): Eukaryota > Metazoa > Arthropoda > Insecta > Hemiptera > Aleyrodidae > Bemisia > Bemisia tabaci. The sequence continues at coordinate 15,546,383 of NC_092801.1, read as the reverse complement.
AGCTAGGCGCTTCTCTAAAACCAACGAATGAACGAATTAGAGCTTTCCTGCTTGTTTTTTATTGAGGGTTTTAACATACATATGAGAAAGGCTAGCTATGAGGCAACTCTCTAAAGTATTCACTCCATGTGAGAGATACTCCCCATATGCATTTTCGTCAAAAAAATTAAAACGTGAGATTGCGCGTATCAAGAGGAACTATAATGGTTGAAAATTTCAAAAACAAAAGTAGGTAACACTACAGGAAAAACAAACTACTCCTGAAGCTGATCCAGTGGCGTGGCGTGCTTTGCGATTTATAGATAGATCTGCCATTTAAACCTATGGAAAAAGATCGATAAACTGGGGGTTCGCAGCGAACACCTCAATAATCGATTCTTTAGCATAGCTTCAAATTGAGAAATATCGATAATCGATCATTCACGCAATGCCACTGCCTGATCTACTGACTAGTTTTAAGTTATCCTATAAAGGTCATTCGCCTTCCAGTTTCACTTTGAAAAAATGCAAATAAATGAAAATGCCTTTACGACTTACTGCCCAAGTTATTTTCTATCAGTTGGTCATATTATAGGGTGCGTCAAAAACAATGGAAGTTTGAAATGTCACTGTCCCCAGGCGGCTATTGGTGCGACTTGGTGAACAAACATTTTTGTCAAAATTTCGGTTAATTTCGTCCATCTTCACTGGTGCCGAAGGTCAAACCCAAATTACGGAAAAAAGATTTTCATACCGCGGTGGCACCGATCGCCAACTGGTGACAGAGGCCTTAGAATTTTTTCTTTTTTTTATGGACATACCTAAATATTGCACATTGCTATTTTACAAAAAATCTCAATGTTGATACGTGCTGCTTGCTAGGTTCATCATGGTTCTTGCTGGCCCCTAGAAAAATACATAATGGCTTTTTTTTTTTTTTTTTTTTTTTTTTTTGTGACGAGAACTTCAATTGTTTTCTCCATTGTGTGAAAATTGAATGTCCTCCAAAATACGTTAATTCGGTTGACTTACTAAATGAATGAATGAAGAAATTTGCGTATAAACAAGGCACTCAAAGAAAAATTGCAAACCTCCCCACTTTGTGATACACGTGCAAAAATGACAATATGAACTGATTGACACTCAATCCGCTCGCTTTTCTCGTCAAAATAATGGGAGATCCACCGGAAACAACGACAGGATCTCCATTATCACTCATGAAAAACGGGCTGCTATGATTATGCCGCGCTAGCAGAGGCGTGGCATGCTTTGCGATAACTCGATTGATCTACCATTTGAACCTACGGAAAAGGATCGATATACGGAGAGTTTGAAACGAACACCTCAAGAATCGACTCTTCATCATAGCTTCAAATGGGGAAGTGTCGATAATCGATAATTCACGCCACGCCACTGCGCGGTAGGAAAGAACGCCTTGCGAGCATTTGAATCTTGCCAAATTTCCTCAAAAGTTCCTCTCGGATAATTTTTATGTTTGAAGAAAATCATGAATGATTTTCTTCGAAATTTTTGGAACGCTTCAGATCACATTATGAACAAAACTTTCTGAAAATCGGAAAAAAGATATGCACAAATTGAAGATAAGCTATTTACAGAATATTCTACTGACAGAGAAGAGATATCGAGGGAATTTTTCAAGAAATAAGTTAAATGGTTTTCAAAGAAAAAATTGAAGTATGACAGGAAGTCTGCAGCGTCGCAAACGAAAATATGTGGTTTCACATTTTGGCGACGATAATTTTTACAGTTTTCAAGCCATACACTTGGCTTGTTTCTCTCAAGGAAAGCAACAAAGGAGCGGGAATTTTGAAACCCTGCGATGGGGATACGAGATTTCTCACGTAAGCCATCAATATATTGTCTCTGGTTGCCGTTTCGGATCGGATACAGGTGCATTTTCTTGAACCATGCAGTACCATGCTGTCCGCCAGAAATTCAAACAACGTCAATCCTTTCACTCAGTATTTGAAAGCAGTATCAATGTCATCACGTCTGTCAGTTGGGAGGGGGGGGGGGGGGTGTTCGTTGAAAAAAGGGCGGACGGACAACGAAAGCGTCGAAAGTGAAGTGGAAATCGGAACCGAACGGGTGGAGACGGAGAGATGACGGCATGATCGGAGCGTGTCGTGCGTCCGATGTCGATCGTTGAGTGTTGAATGTCGGTAGCCTTGAGGAGCCGAATCGAATCAAATCGGGGATTCCCGTCGGGACCCCTGATGCCTCGATGAGAACGTCCACATCAGTGGCGAAGCGTGAATGGTCGATTAATGGACCACTAGACAAGGTAAGAATTTAAGCAATCTGGTACATGTTTCTCAATCAGAATTTCACATAAAATACGATTCGCGCAATGAAAATTACTGAAACCAACTCTTAACGAAGATATTAACCTTTTTATTTCACATTGGTTCCGAGGAATTTGAACTACCCGCTCACAAGAAACTCAAAGCTCTACGTGAGTCAAATTGCGCACTACAACGGTTTCAGCAAGCTTTTCAATCGAGCAATGTTCATTTCCCACAATGTGTCGTTCAAACTATAAGCAATTTGCTCTAGCTGAGCCAAAGCGTCAAGACTGAGATTGCCAGATTTTTATATCGCTTAGACGTTCATGATAACGTTTAGCGCGCGATGTGAATCTCGTAGAGCATTGAGTTTTCATGAGCGGGTGGTTTCAATTCACGCATAAAGAATCATTAAATATGTTCGTAAGGAGTTAATTTTGGTAATTTTCGTTGTGCGTATCGTGTTCTAAGTGAAATTATGGTTAAGGAACATGTATCAGAATGCTGAAATTGGTACCTTGTCTAGTGGTCCATTTGAAGCTATGGTAAAGAATGGAGACATTGCAAGTGTGAGGAATTTGCGATTTGACTATTGATTCTTGTGTAACAGTTCGCGAGAAACACGATAATCCCACTGATTTTCTCTGATATCAATTACCAAGCTCCAAAAACGCTCTCAAAGTTGAGGCCAAAATGGAGGGGATATCCCACGCTATCCTGAGAGTCCACCTCTGCATCAACACAAACTCTCCATGCAAATATAGGGAGCAAATACATTAGCAGGGTTGCCGTGTTTTCAGTTTTAGAGTTCCCGAATAAAGTGTCAATGTATTTACTCCCTGTCTTTGCATGGAGAGTTTGTCTTGATGTAGAGGTGGACTCTCTCAGGATAGCGTGGGATATTCTCTCCGTTATGCCCTCAAATTTGAGAGCTTTTTTTTGGCTGAAAGTTGATTTCAGAGAAAACCAGTAGCACTATCGTGTTTCTCGCGAAGTTTTACATAAGAAGCAATAGTCAAATCGCAAATTCCTCACACATGCAACATCTCCATTGGTTACCTATTAAGATGTTTGTTGCGAACATCCTGCTTATCGATTCATTTCCATGGGTCAAAAGGTAGATCAATCGATAAATCTCTAAGAACACCACGCCACTGGTGCACGCTTTCTATCGATGACTCGACTCTCGATCTGTCTCCGTTTAACCGTCCGCAATCACGTTTCCACCACTTGGAGTTGACGGGTTATTCGGACGTACTTCTGCCTAACGGAACTAGAGACGTGCGGGAAAGAGGGGGTGTGCTTGTGGTGAACTACAAAGGGAACTATGTAGAAAAGGGCGCGATTCTTTCTTGGGAGATGGAAATCGGGATTTTGTATACACATTTCGGTAAAAGTCCCTGACGACTGAATATATGCCAAATGGATAAAAATACATAATTAGAAATAGTTCTCTGGCGAAATTCGTCGTTTGAAACGTCAAACCCATTCTTAAAAGCAAATACAGGTGACTCAACAATTTTTCCCTGACATTTTCGTCGGATTCCTCAATATTTCCAAGTTTTTCCTGACTTTTTAACTTTCCTAGACATTTCCCAGTATTCCCTGACCGTGCCAACCCGGTCCGTTACGGCCTCAACGTCGAGGGCTTTTTTGAGCTTTGGAGTCCATTACAGAGAAAACCAGTGGCACCATCGTGTTCCTCGCGAAATGGACTAATGGACAAGGCACGAATTTCAGCATTCTGATACATGTTTCGTGACCAAAACACGTAGAATACGATGCGCACAACGAAAATTACCGAAATCAACTCCTTACGAAGATATTTAATGATTCTTGATGCGTAAATTCAAACCACCCACTCATGAAAACTCAATGCTCTACGTGACTCACATCGCGCGCTAAACGTTATCATGACAGCCTCTGCGAAAAAAAATCTGGCAACCTCAATCTTGACGCTTTGGCTCAGCTATAGCAAGTTGTTTATAGTTTGAACAACACATGGTGGGAAATGAACATTGCTCGATTGAGAAGCTTGCTGAAACCGTTGTAGTGCGCGATTTGACTCACGTAGAGCTTTGAGTTTCTTGTGAGCGGGCAGTTCAAATTCCTCGTAACCAATGTGATATAAAAATGTTAATATCTTTGTTAGGAGTTGATTTCGGTACGTTTCGTTGCGCAAAACGTGTTTTACGTGAAATTCTGGCCAAGAAACATGTATCAGAATGCTTAAATTCGTGCCTTGTCTAGTGGTCCATTTTACAGACGAGAAAGTCCTTGAATCTCAAATTCCTGAGAAAGGAAAACTACTCCATTCATGACTAAACAACCTCATTGAATATTTGTGGATAGCACACTGAGCGCGAATGGAGAACACGTGGCAGCGTTGTTGAGTGTTCCTAACCAACCAGGCATTGTCGGACCTGGAACAACTTTCAATGCTGATTTCATTGCGCCCATCAACCGACCGGCTGTCCTAATGACAATGAAAGTCTTCTCCGAGTTACGAGCAAGGACAATCGTGCGAAATCGACGCGCCAATTGAACATACACTTTGTCTCTCCAACATTCTTTTATTTCGTGTAGCACAATGTCAGTCGACTATCCGCTTTTCGGCACTGAAAAAGAAACTACGGGCTTTATAGACATACCGTCCGCGTTTCGGGTTCAGAGGCCGAAAGTTCCGGGTGCTGGAGCCGTAGCTTCGATTGCTCCTGGTTTTACGCCCGGAGAGCATATAGAAAACATATTTAACCTCCAATCAAAAGAATTAATTTTTTAATAAAATATATGTTGAACAAAGTACTTTACATTGTAATTATCACTTTGTCAATAGGTTTAATGAATCTTACGTATCTACATACATACATATGAGTCGCTTTTACAGCGCTCTTCGGCGCTCTGCGACGCCCAATCGCCACAAAGCTCGGTCTTCCCACAGGTCATCAGGGAGTTGACACTCCCTCATCCCACTCAACACCCCCTGTCGCCAACCTCTCACTGGGCGTCCCCTACGTCTCCTCCCAGGAGGAACCCAATCAAGCATCTTTTTTGGCAGCCTCTCTTCAGTCATCCTATTGACATGACCATACCAGACAAGCTGTCTGGTCATGACGTCGAACACGATGTCATTTTCGACTTCCATTATCTGACGCACTCTATCATTACGGACCCGATCTCTCCTAGAAATTCCTGCCGACCGTCTCCAAAAATCCATCTCCGTTGCTCTTAGCATATCCTGTGTCCGTTTCTTCAGCTGCCAAACTTCACATCCATATGTTAATATACTTTTGACTACAGCGTTGTATATCCTCCTCTTGTTATCTTTGGAAATCCGCTGATCCCAGAGGATTCCATTTAACATCGCTATAGCCTTCCTTGCTAAGGTGTTCCTTTCCCTGATAGCTTGATCCGTCCTTCCATCCTGGGTCAACCGCACTCCCAAGTACTTAAAGTGCTCGCAGCCTTTGATCTGCTGCCCATCCTCCAACTCAATGCTTTGCTGATCACCGCCAAAAGTCATCTTCTCAGATTTGGATATGCTGACTTCCAAACCCCACTTCCGATATTCTTCTACTAACTTGCGCATCATGTATTCCGCGTCATCTTGATCTTGAGCAACCACAACCTGGTCATCAGCAAAGCACAGAGTGAATAGAGTTTCAAGATCACCCAAGGGGACACCCATACCAGAGCACTTCCGTTTCCATTCCTTTAGCACACACTCGAGGTAAATTTTAAATAATGTTGGCGACAAACAACATCCCTGTTTTAAACCCTTAGTCACATAAAATCCCGCTGAAAACCCCCCATGATACTTAATTTTGGTAAAACTCCCTTTATAAAATCGCTTGACAGCATCAATCAACCCCCCGTTAAAATTAGATTTTTCCAAGGCCTCCCAAAGTTTCACCAACGGCACACTGTCATACGCTTTCTGGAGATCCACGAAAATTAAATGCAGCTCCTGAGCTACGGCCATTTTCTTCTCAATGACCTGGACAATAACAAAGAGGTGATCTATCGTAGACCTGCCAGCTCTAAAACCAGCCTGCTCCTCTGCTTCGTGATCCTGCCATTCGTCCTCGATCTTCGCTTTCAGTATCTTCCCGTACACTTTGCTTATTGTCCCGGTCACTGAGAGCCCCCGGTAGTTGTTGCAGTCGTCCTTCCTTCCCTTCTTTTTGTAGATGGCCTTGATCCAGGACTCCTTCCACTCCCTTGGTACCTCGTCACCCCTGATGCATTGTTGCATCAGTTTTCTGAGGCACTCAAAGAGCTTGGCAGTCCCGTACTTGACCAACTCGACAGGAATCCCACCAGGACCCGGTGCTTTGTCATTAATTAGCTCTTTAAAAAAAAATAAAAAAAAAAAAAAAAAAAAAAAAAAAAAAAAAAAAAAAAAAAAAAAAAAAATAAAAAAAAAAAAAAAAAAAAAAAAAAAAAAAAAAAAAAAAAAAAAAAAAAAAAAAAAAAAAAAAAAAAATAAAAAAAAAAAAAAAAAAAAAAAAAAAAAAAATAAAAAAAAAAAAAAAAAAAAAAAAAAAAAAAAAAAAAAAAAATAAAAAAAAAAAAAAAAAAAAAAAAAAAAAAAAAAAAAAAAAAAAAAAAAAAAAAAAAAAAAAAAAAAAAAAAAATAAAAAAAAAAAAAAAAAAAAAAAAAAAAAAAAAAAAAAAAAAAAAAAAAAAAAAAAAAAAAAAAAAAAAAAAAAAAATAAAAAAAAAAAAAAAAAAAAAAAAAAAAAAAAAAAAAAAAAAAAAAAAAAAAAAAAAAAAAAAAAAAAAAAAAAAAAAAAAAAAAAAAAAAAAAAAAAATAAAAAAAAAAAAAAAAAAAACGCTTTTATTATGTCACAAGTGTGGATCTCCAAGTTGTTCATTCTTCCGTTATCCGTGCTGTTGTCTCGAAACTCTGGGCGCCTTTCCGTCAAAAGATCTTTAAAATGATCCTCCAGTTTTTTAAGTGATATCGGAGAGAAACGATGTCGCGCTTCATGTCTCTACGTAAACCTTTAATTAACTTCCAGCTCTCAGCACTTTTTCTCCCCCTAGGTAGGTGTTAATTCTAGAACAGTTGCTTTCCCAAGCTTCATTCTTCTTCCGTGTTATGAGGCTCCTAACTCTAGACTGAGCTTTCCTGTAAGCAACTTTATCTTCAGCCTTCTTAGACGACAGAAATATAAGATGTTTTTGCCTCTTGAGATTTATCTCGTCTTCAATTTCTTCATCCCACCAGTAAGGATGCTGGTTTTTATTACTGGTTTTGCAAATACCTAGGGCTTCTTTAGCTGCAGAGTGGATACATTCTTTAATGAAATGATATTGTTCTTCAGTGGTACCCGAAAGCCCATCCCCCAACTTCTCATCCAAGCGTTTCCGATACAGAGCCTTGACACTAGGGTGCTCCAAACTTTCGATGTTGTATCTTACCTCACGCTCTTGCATCCCCTGTTCCTGCTGTTGTTCAGGCACTGGCTCTACATCCTTAGTTCCTTTAACGGGAAACGCTATATCTGCTCGGAGGAAATGATGGTCACTGCCGCAAGACAGTCTCCTGCACACTCTAACTTGCTGCAATTTCAGCTTAGTAGAGTGCTTAACAATCACATAATCGATGATGGATTTCAATCCTCGCGTTGGCTGGACCCAGGTATACTTATGGATGTCTTTGTGTTGGAAAAAGCCATTCAAAATTACGTATTCATCTTACGTATCTATTAATTAGAATTAAGTCTATAAACATTCAAGAAAAGTATTCAACCTTTGGATGTGGTACGGATCTGATTAAATCCTTGCGGCTCATTGTGGGTGATTTTTTTAAATAAAAAAATAAACTGGAAATGATAGTCAATAAAATAGCAGCATTTTTCGCATTTGCAGGAGTCTCATTACTCCTAAAATGAAAAATTGGCTGAAAAACTGGAACCAGTCGATGCGATACATCGCATACCGTTCTGACACAAAATATGGCGTCCATCGAATCACCTTAACTTCAGAAATTTTTGTTACGTGGAATCGTGTTCTCGGCGAAATTTTGATGAGGCAACAAGATTCAGAATGCTTTCGATCGTAGCTTGTCTGCTGGTCCATTCGCGGAAGCTCAACGCGCTTGGTTCGCGGCGCGTCGTCGACCCGCGTCACGTCACGTCACGTCACGGTGCCGTCCGCGTTCCTGTCGTGGGTCCGCGCGGCGACGTCAATTGACGCACGACGCCGACGTGATGTTTGTTGATCCACACGCGAGTCGCAGCACCGGATCTCCGATAATCTCCACCGTTGCCTTTGTTTTCATGGGCCTTGTTTCGTGTAGAGTACCTATATTAAGAGAGAGTATGGCCACTGGGTCCCATGGAGAGGCTTAGGACCCAAAAATGGCGGTGCTTTGTTTTGGTTTCTGAGGATGGGAGGGGGGTCATTGCCAACTTTTGACGGTTATCACCAACCGCGCTTGCTGCCAACCTTGCTACATCTAAGATCATTTTTCTCAAAAATTGCACACGATTAGCCTTAGAAATATGTAAAAAAGTCGCAATAGTGCATTTGGGTAAAGTTCTCGTTACGATAAGCAAAGACAACTACATTTTGAATCATTTTGCATTACATTAACTTTATGGCGTCCGCCATTTTTGGGTCCTAAGGGCTCCATTCAGCCTAAGATGGCTGAGCCAATCAGAGGTGGTAACTCCAGTGGCCATACTCTCTCAATATAGGTACTCTAGTTTCGTGTTTTCAGTGTGTGGCACCCTCCCACAGACGCTATAAGTGCCACGTCACAGAAAAGCGATATATATATCGATTTTTTCGCATTGAGAGCATTGAAAGAGGTTATGTCAATGTTATTGTTTGGATCCAATTCGATATAATGGAGAATCCCTATGATGACGTCGCCACTAATAGCGTCTATAGGGAAAGTATGGTCACAGCGGTTACCATCTCTGATTGGCTCAACCATCTTAGGCTGAATGGAGTTTTCTAGGGCCTAAAAACATAGAGTGCATAGAGTCGTAATGTAAATGGGAGAGCTGGCGCCATGTTCTGCTCGACGAGTTCCGAGCCCGGTGTGCGCCGAGTTCGGGTCGCTTTTTCGATACATGTTCGATCCAAAATGGCGGTGTGCAATACGTGGTACTTCCTATCTCCTTTGTTGTTGTTGTTGTCATCGGATGGCCGGGTAATACGTGGATAATACGGTGGAATACGTGGTGATTCCTATCCATAGAGTACATAGAGTCGTAATGTAAATGGGAGAGCTGGCGCCATGTTCTGCTCGACGAGTTCCGAGCCCGGTGTGCGCCGAGTTCGGGTCGCTTTTTCGATACATTTTCGATCCAAAATGGCAGTGTGGGATACGTGGTAATTCCTATCTCCTTTGTTGTTGTTGTTGTTGTTGTTGTCGTCATCGGATGGCCGGTTACCCGTGTATCGCAAACAATCGATTATGTATCGAAAAAGTGACCTGGCGTCACACAGGAGTCTCAGAATTCGGGACATGGAAAATGCTTAAAAGTGGCGCCGGCTCTCCCAATTACATTACGACTCTATCTATACTATAAGCTCCGAGGCCTCCTAATTTTGCGAAACTGGTGACGCTTAGTTCCAGCGTTCTACCGAGCCGATTTTTATGATTTTTGCGGCTATCGACGGGCAATTGTCTCTAGATAAGCCAACTCTTTTCAGATTTTCAAAATATGGCCCAGGTTTTTTTATAATAATAGTGGTAAAGTTGCGAATTTTCCCATTTAAACAATGTAAATTCATATTTTTTGTCATAGTTCGTTTGAGCGTTCTACCGGGCCAATTTCCAAGTTTTTTGCGGTAATCGACGGGTAATTGGCCCTAGATGAGCCCGCTCTATTCAGATTTTGGAAATAGGACCCAGGTTTTTTTACAATCACGTTATAAAAGTGAGTGAATTTTCAGAATGCTCCGGGACTGCTACCGCTATGCGCGGGAGGATGCGCAGTGGTCGAGTAGGTTGTGCAGTAGCTTTGTAGCCTGCGCATCAGCTCTACACTTATCTACACAAGATTCGCGATATCTACCTCGAGACGAGCGGTGACCGAGTCGTCAAAGACGTCGGAAGCGTCCACTCAGCTCATGGTGTGGGTTCGATCCCCGTCTCCCGATACACTTAATTAATACCTGATTATCAATATTCGGTGTTTTACTGCAATATTTCATCAAGCAGTCATTCCAGATCGCGCCCTTTAGACTTCAAAAAAAATGTTTGTTTCTTTATTCATGAAAACCAAAAATTATTTATTCTAAAAGTAAAGTATACCTCATATCGTAATTTTTTAGGGGAAAAATAAATAAAACTAACACCGATAGGAGGGTAAAAATAGGGCCGCAAAGCGGCCCATTGATGGCGCGGAGCGCCTTCAGGGGGTTGGGCCACGTAGCGGCCAGGGGGCGTAGCCCCCTAGTGTAATCTATGCTCTACCCCCACGGAGGTACTCTACGTCTGGTACTTGGGTTCGGGGCGATGGACTAGCGACTAGCGACCGGCGACTGGCGGTTGGTGGCCGGCACGGGTACCGATTGAGGTTATGGCACATCCCCAAAAATCCCGAGTATTCTGTCGCGCGGCTGCGCGTCTGGAGCGTCGCCGTCGCCGAGGTTAATTTAAAAGATGGGATCATCTCCGCGGATCGGATCGGGCGCTGCTTATTTATAACGGCAAAGGTCAGAGCTGTTCGACCCCCAGCCCCAAGAGAAACGAGAAACAAGACACAAGCGCGGGACACTTGCCTTTACGCCGACAGCCGGCGCTCATCGCCACCAACAACGCCGTGGCGCACAGTGGAACAAGTCGATGGGTTCCCAAACCTTGAGTGAATTTTGACTAATTAATACTAGAGTACCTTTATAGACAGAGTATGGCCATTCGTATCTTTTGACTACAGGAAAACTGTGCCGCTTTTTGATTGGTCAACGAGTTTTTAGGCTTCATGATGCTCTTAGGGCCGTAAATAAACAAACAAGATGGCGACTCACCGTAACATCGATAGGAAGCTAAATTTGACAAAAATTTTAATTATACGGCAGTAACAATTTAAACTAGCATATCTACGAATAACACACGAAAAAAACACGAAAACATTGTTAAATCGCCTTTCACCTTTATCACAGGAGGATGTAAGATGTGCATAACCTCAATCTTGCTTGCTGATAACAGCCATCTTGTTTGTTTATTTACGGCCCTAAGAGCATCGTGTCAGCCTATTTGCTCGCGACCAATGAAAAACCGGAACAGAAATGGCCATACTCTGTCTATAAAGGTACTCTACCCAAACCTTGAGTGAATTTTGACTTGCAAATACACTTTATACCTTTCTGTCTTTCTTACATACATATAAGTCGCTTTACAGCACTCCCTCGCGCTCTACGACTCCTAACCTCCACTGCTCTCTTTCAAACCACAAATCCTGGGGGATTGAGCACCTTAACATTTCCGCTTCAATCCCTTCCCTCCGACCTTTCATTGGGCGCCCTCTGCGTCTTCTCCCAGGAGGAACCCAGTCAAGGACCTTCTTCGGCAACCTGTCTCCTGCCATTCTCTGGACATGACCATACCAAATGAGTTGTTTTGTCATAATGTCATGCACGATGGTCTGCTTGGCATCCATGATCTCCCGTACCGTCTCATTCCTGACGCGATCCTCCTTTCTTTCTTTCTTTCTTTTTTGTCCCCTGCTGGTTTAGTGGCTTCGTGTCTGGCACCTTCAGCCAACTAGAGACGGTATTTTATTGTCCATAGACATCGAAGGGATTGACACATCCATGCTCCAGGCTTTCCTTCAGGGAATAAGGCCGAGCAGAATCTGTAGATCCGCTCTTCGATTTTGTGAAAATTTGACGCCACTGCGGGGATTCGAACCCGGGACCTATGGACCTACAGTCAGGCGCGCTGACCATTAGGCCAAACTGCAAAAATGCCTTCCCGAGGATATAAATCAAGAAAAGAGCACAATGCGCGCAATAAAAACGTGAAAAAGTAACTCTGAACCGAAAAATGTACGCAGTTCAAAAAGCGCAACTTCCTCAAAGAGCGCCCGCTGGTCTCGCGCCGAACCGCGAATGACGTCATCCCGCACCAACCATAGAAACGAACACGGGTTTCTAAGACTTCCATCGAATGTCTTTGTAAGTACTCCTTGTATATGATGAAAAACAATAGGAAAATCAAAACTATAGAACATAAAGTTTCAGATACATATAGTTATAGTTTAGAACATATAGGTTCTGTGCTGCACAGACAGTATTAAAAAATTGAATCACAATCAAGTTATCTGTAGTAACTAAGCAACAATTACACACTGAAATAAGTTTTTTTTGCCAAAAATTAGTAGAAAATGAGAGGAGATACCGACTTGACTGCCGCAGTGCATCACTGTTATCATTTTCCCGCCATCACGGCGCGTTTGAAATTCCTACGATGAGCCTTTGAACTTTTTAAAGGCGTGCTTGTCTGGGATTTCGGCTCCAAAAAATACTCAATATGAATTACCACGTAATCTACTCACCTGATAATTTCAGAATGTTACATAAAAAACACACGGTTTAGCAACACATTGGAGAAGTCGAACAGAATGTGGAAACTTTAAGAGCTTTTAACTCCGTTAGTACAAAACTCCCAGGTTTAAGAGTGGTTCCATTGGTTTTCCGGTGAAATTTTCTCAGTTGAAATTCAAAATTTGACAAATTGAAGTTCAATTTTGATCAAAAATGTTATGTCCGACTTCTGCATAGACTCGTGTCATTGAGCGACGCGGCGCTGCGCGGCGCGGCGGTTGCCCTGTCCGAACCCATTACAAGCGGAACCTTGGTATACCGACCAAGCGGTTCGTCTTGATAATAACGCCAGCTGTTCTGCCATGCTAAGGAAAAACGCCGTATGAACCTTCCGGTGTTGCCAAATTTCCTTTGATAACACACGAATTTCCTGGTAAACTTATGAATATCGCTCTTCCAATTTTTCCGATAATTTTAGTCGCAATTTCTCCTAAAGTTCCTGAAAATATGAAGTGAGACCATTAATATGTTTCCTCAAGACTGCACATTTTATGGGAGGAAATTTGGCAACTCTCGAATTTTCAAAAGGCGGTTTTCCTTAGCACGGCAGTGTTGTTGCGAGAGGATTTTATGAGTTCCAATGTATTTACGAGGAAAACAAGCAGAGAAACAGATCTCGCTTTTTTGTATCGTCGCCATTTCATTACACACAGTAGAACTCGATTGTCCGCGGTGATCGGTGCCGGAGGTACCGCAGACAATGGCGATTTTGAAAGTTGGCAATACTGCTTTGCCTCCATTTAAATCCATTAAATATATCGATGTTACGTGAGGCAAGTTGCCTCACCAAGAATCGATTGTTTTACACTCATTCAAATTGAGGAAAAATAGTGCTGCCAACTTTCAAGAATCGCCAGTGACTGCGGATAATCTACACTGAAAAAAAAATTCTCGGCGTTTTTACCACGGTCCGTTGGTACCTTTACCATCTCACTTATTTTACCAATTATTGGTAATTTTACCAAGACAGACTGGTAAGCTTACCTAAAAACCGGTATTTTTACTGTTTTCTTTCAGGTAAGAATACCACTTTTATTGGTAATCAATTCCCGGTAACTTTGCCAATTTATCTCGGTAATTCTACGACAGTCGATAAAAAATATTGGCGTTTTTACTAAAGTCCAGTAAAATTACCGAGAAAGTTCAATAATTTTACCGAGATTTCTTGGTAAAATTACCAATTCCATAAATGGTGATTTTACCAAGAAAAAACTCGGATCAAATAGAACCCTGAATTCTTGGTAATTCTACCCTTTTCTTAGTAAATACACCGAGATTCTTTTTTCAGTGTGAACTTTCGAACGGCGCGGCGGATCAAAAAAGTTCCATGCAAGCCATTTTTGGCAAATAGTGCGGTAGTACGGGAAGTATAGATTCGATCAACATGAATTACAAATTTGCTAGAGAAAATTTTACCGCTGCGTCTGAGAGTGCTTAATGAGCTGCGTTCGCAGTATTTTTATAATTTCTTTCCGAAAGGTGAAAATGTAGAAAAAAATAATTTAGAAGTGAGAAAATCTGCCACCTTGTGACGTCATCTAGCGGCATTTCTTATCTAAACACATGTATTTCAGCAGATTAAGTCATTTAATCATATCTCCTTTAATAATTGTTCATTTTAGAAACCAAGGATATTCGCATGCTCAGTTCACTTGGTGGTTTCTTCTTAAAAATGAAATTGAAAAGATATTAGACACCTGCAAATTCTCCATTGAAGGGAAAATAAAAACATGAAGCAATCGACGCCAAATGCGACTTTTCGCGTCACTTCGATCGGTCGTGCTTGGATCAGGTGCATTTTTGTGAGTTTTAATTTCTAAACAGCTTTTCAACATGTCCAAAATCGGCGATTTCCTGAACCCTCGAGCGGGAAAAAGTTGTTGACATCGGTGTCATGATGGGGGCGACGGCGACAGCCTCATTCATCAGTTTGGACCAATCACAGAGCTTTCTCCCAGATACACCAACCCCTAGTATTCCGTGGGGTACGGATTGAATCCCAATGATGACCCTGGTGAGCACCAATCATCCGTTCGGTGAGCCCCGAAACCGAGGATCGGGCTCATGGAAAAATCTGGATTCGCTGGATCTGATTCGCGGTTCACATGCTCTACTAGATCGGGCGAGAAAATTTGCTTCAATTTGCTCTGCAAATTATTAAGAAACCGGTGTCGATTCAAACGCCATGAATTAATCGAAAAAAGAAAAAAAAAACTAAACGTAGACCAATCGACAGGGTTGCCAGCCAAATTATTTTTTCCATTCCCTGACTTTTCCCTGACTTTCCAATATTTTTCCCTGACTTTTAAGTATGGGTCTGACGCAGTCTGTTAAGGTTTATCTACAGCTGCGTGAAGTAAGAAATTTCTCCGCGCAGGGGGCGCCACCGCTGTGTTTTGATTTTTTGGTCCACGCTATTAGAGTCCATACAGCCCCTAGTAAGTTCTTGAGCTTTTATGAAAGTCAGGGGAACTTCTGTTTAAATCGAAGAGTCATAAGTTCTAGCCATAACATTCTTCTTCCTATTGACACTAAAAACGACGTAAAAAGAAACTTCTGAAGCTCTGAAATTTGATCCCAGAAAAAAGTAGGGTTAAGCATGATGGCCTTGATGCAACCAATCGCGATGGATCGCTCTCAGCGGTTGCAGATATCTCTCTCCCACCATGAGCTGTCTCTCTCGCACTTACAGATATCCCGTAAGAGAAACTGGGATCAAATTGTAGCTTTTATTATTAAACTTTCAAAGCTCGCGTTTGTTTCTAAGGATTCCAGACGTATGCTGCTAGAACTTATGAGTCTTAGAATTTAAGATATCTATTGTGATATTTAAATAATCACTGATTTCGGAGTCGGATTTTAGCAGCGCGACGTGGTGGATTTTTTCAGAACTATAGCTGAAGATTAACCTTAAAGTGAAAATGAGAGTCTCGGGCCCGCAACGCGAGCCCGAGACCGCCCGCGCCTAATTCCACGAAAAATCAGAAAAATCCCTGACCAACACCGAAATTCCCTGACTTTCCCTGACTTTTCCCGGTTGATTTTTTTCCCCTGACTTTTCCCGGTTTTCCCGGTCGCTGGCAACACACCGACAGCGACACGATCGACACTGAGTCCACGGAAAAAAATTGATCGATTGACGGGTTTGGCGACGGAATAGTTGTCGATGAAAGAATTCGCTTCAGCCCACTCTGGAACAATCGGGAATCGATGGATTAAATATCGCACGGATGACGTCATGACCGGGAATCCAAGATTCGGTGTCGAGGAAAACCCAACTACCGTGATAACGAGGAGAGCAGGAAGTGTCGAAATTGAGTTTCCCTCAAAATTCGTCAGATCTTGTTTGGATGAAATCACTGAAACGGCTAAAACAGCAACAGTCTTCTCACTTATGTATGAAAACTATAGTCACATGAAAAAGCCGTAAGTGCGCAAAAAATGACGTAGTTTCAGGCAAAGTAGCAGTAAGTAACATTATTTCTCCAGCGAGCCCTCTTCGCTATCACAGCAGTCAAAGGCATGCGACGTATACGACGTATAGGGTATGAGGAAGAACGAACATGCGAGAGTTGCCAAATTTCCTTGGATAAAATATATATTTTGGAGGAAAATTATGAATATTTTTCCTTGTAATGGACCACTAGACAAGGTACGAATTTAAGCATTCTAATACATGTTTCTTGACCAGAATTTCACGTAGAACACGATTTGCGCAACGAAAATTACCGAAATCCTCTCCTAACAAAGATATTAACATTTTTATTTCACATTGGTTACGAGGAATTTGAACTGCCCGCTCACAAGAAACTCAAAGCTCTACGTGAGTCAAATCGCCCACTACGACGGTTTCAGCAAGCTTCTCAATCGAGCAATGTTCATTTCCCACCATGTGTTGTTCAAACTATTAGCAATTTGCTATAGCTGAGCCAAAGCGTCAAGATGAAGGTTGCTAGATTTTTATATCGCAGAGACTGTCATGATAACGTTTAGCGTGCGATGTGAATCACGTAGAGTATTGAGTTTTCATGAGCGGGTGGTTTGAATTCACGTATCAGGAATCATTACATATCTTTGCCAGGAGATAATTTCGGTAATTTTTGGTGTGCGCATCGCGTTTTACGTGAAATTTTGATTAAGAAACACGTATCAGAATGCTGAAATTCGTACCTTGTCTAGTGGTCCATTTTCAAAAACTTTAGATCAAATTACAAACAAAATTATCCGAGAAATTGGCAGAAAAATATTCAAAAATAGTCCAGTAAATCAGTCATTTGCCAGAAGAAATTTGTCAACGCCTGAGGGCTCACAAGGCGTTTTTCCGTAGCACAGCAGTATAGGTACTGTAATGCGGCTAGCGGTGCAGTCAGGTCCGCGGATTCCTGTTGATTGATTTCGCATCGGTATCAATCGGGATCGGGTGTACGCGAATGCCGACTGCGAATTGCGAATGCGAATCGCGAATGCGCGGTATTGGCGCACGGAGTCGTGAGGAGGACTCAAGGCCCCGGATAATCTCGCCGCGTTTTGCCGATCGTCGACCGGATTCCAGGATTCTGCGGATGTCTTTCGTTTTACGCCACTTCCGATGATGTCGCATGCCGTAGAGTACCTTCATAGACTAATGCCGCAATCACACGCTGAATTTAGCAGCTGAATGTGGAAGTCAAGAGTCATCGCCCAGCGGCTGAAATTCAGCAAATTCGAGTTATTTTCATCCAGATGTGTATCAAATCTACTCGAATAGTTCAGACAAATCCAACATTAGTCCCATGGTTGCTGAGAATCGTTGCTGAATTTTGCGCGTCACGCGCAAAATTCAGGCATCGGGCCGATGACTTCCAAATTCAAGCCACATTCAGCGTGTGATTGCGGCAAAAGTATGGCCATTCGTACCTTTTTACTACAGGAAAACCGTGCCGTGAAAACTGATTGGCCAACGAGTATTTAGGCTTCATGATGCTCTTACGGCAGTAAATAAACAAACAAGATGGCGGCTCACCGTAACATCAATAAGAGAGCTATTTGACAAAAATTTCAATTATACGGCAGTAACAATTTAAACTACATATCTACAAATAGCACTGAATAGCACACAATAGGACTGAAGACATGCCTAGAGCAACTGAGATGGAATTTCACTGGAAAAAAAAAAAAAAAAAAAAAAAAACATTGGATCTAGAGTCCAGACTCTTGAAAACATCGACAAGAAAATATACTCTTGATTCAATCAGAATCTAGCTTAAATCAAGAGCCAAGCCTCTTAATTAAAGCGGATTTCGTTTTGATTCAAGCGAAAATCCGATTGAATCAAGAGTATTTTTCCTTGTCAATGTTTTCAAGAGTCTGGACTCTGGATCCGGTGTGTTTTTTTCCCCAGTGTTTGGCCGACTGGACTTTGTCTTACCTTAATGGGGACCCGGCGCAGGGTGGTTTTGGTAGTCCGCCACTCATGGTAGTATTCCTCCATGACCATAGCGGGGTCCGTTCCTTTGAAAAACAGGGCCTCGCGCGGCCGAATCGGATCGTCCCTTCACTTGGGCACCCGCAGGTTGCAGGGTCGTCGCCGGAAACCGAAAAAAGTTCGCTTCAACTTTGTATTCAGGGCTTAACCGCTTTTTCCGCTTCCGAACTCGAGATTACTCTGAGAAGCAATTCGTCGGTATTAGGCCTCCGTTTCTTCCCAGACTCTGATTTTTCACATCATACACCAGGAACCTCGGTTAGAGTCCCTTTATACTGAGAGTCAAGACAATGCGAATCCATTTCTGATTGGTTCCCGTATTTTAGGCCTTCACAGTGTCACAAACGGGAATAAAGATTACATTTTCACCGATTGCAAATATTATAATCTGGAATGGACCGGGGAATTACGGGTTCGGCAAGGAACAAACGGAATGAGAGGAGGAACGGAGAAAGGAATTTGAGAATGGGCCGATCAAAGATTACAAAAAACGTTCAATTTCTGTAATCTTTATTCCAGTTTGTGACTCCATGAGGGGGTGTTGTCTTGACTCTCAGTATAAAGGGACTCTAGAAGTAGCGTACGAAACGCCTACTAAAAATATCAGTACCTATTACGGAGGTTTTTCCTCCGTGTGAGGGGAATGATCTAAAAAATGAGGTTTAGAAGTAATGTAGAGGCGAACATATTTTCACGCGCTACGTCGAAGCAAAGAAATTCCGGTTCTATCATTGATCGGGCATATTTAATCAGTGGAAGTATAAATTCAGCGATTTGTTTACTTTCGATTTTTTAGTCAAAGAGACCAGAAATTGCACGTGTCTCATCTCACGAGCATGTACAAAATTGACTGATTAATGCACTAAAATATATCACATTCGATCAGATGGACGGCGTTATCAAAAATCGACTTAGTTACATTTCACGTTGCCGTCCTTTTCTCTCATATTATACTTCCTTAA
Organism: Bemisia tabaci; assembly: GCF_918797505.1. NCBI lineage: Eukaryota > Metazoa > Arthropoda > Insecta > Hemiptera > Aleyrodidae > Bemisia > Bemisia tabaci. The sequence goes on along the minus strand of NC_092801.1, from coordinate 15,527,099 downwards.
CAGAAAACTGAAAAAATAAAATACGTAATTCCTTGAAACTTGTTAATTTGATGAATCTCCCTAAGATCATGAAAATACTCAACTTTCTCATCAGGATGCTTCTCAGTTACCCGTTAAAAATGTTATATCTGAGCGGAAATAGACAACGTTTCATGTAGTTAGACTAGTTCTAGTTAAATCGGACCAATTAATTTAGTTAACCAGTTAATTTAATTAATCAACTAATTTAAAGAGGCGGAGGGTAGTCTTTTCCGCAACCGGGAAGGTAGTTAAGCACGGAATAAGCAAAGTGGTTGGCACAAAGGAAAAGGAAGTAAGTAAGACAAAACATTGCTTTGAATCATTGGAAATTAACATGTGAATCGCCAACGTTGCATAGGCTAATTAGTACGGGGAAAACCTCGAGAATTCAGCGTTTCAGCCGGCATCTGAGTATCATTCTGAAATTCTTTGGAGCAAGATACATAAAAATTGAAGAGTTTAAATAAAACTGGACTAAAAATAAAACTATTTCAGCCGAGGCGCTATCACAGCAAATGCCACTGAACTCAATTCGAAAATAGATTGAACTTAGTCCGAGAAAAAAAACCGTTTCAGATGGCGGACCATCGGACGTCCTCAGGGGTTGGATTGTGAAAATAATAATAGGGTGGTTGTATATTTATATTCCTCAATGGCGGGGTGTTTTATTTTATTTATTCATGTTTTTAAAATTTTGCTGTGACGTATAGTTTCAATAAAATTATAGGGCCATACTGCACACGCTATCAGCCGTGCTACACGGAAAGGTACCGCGTGAGCCTTCACACTTTGAAAAATTTCCTTTGATGAATTGCGAATTCTTACAGAATCTGTGAATATTCTTCCCTTAATTTTTTACAGAATTTTTTCCGCCTTCAGATTTGAATTATCTGAGAATTCCTAGGGACAATAATCATAACTGTCCTCAAAAATTAACGTTTAATCGGAGAAAGTGTGGCAACTCTTGAATGTTATATACTTATATTTCTCAATGGCGGGGTGTTTTATTTTATTTATTCATGTTTTTAAAATTTTGCTGTGACGTATAGTTTCAATTAAATTATAGGGCCATACTGCACACGCTATCAGCCGTGCTGTACGGAAAGGTACCGCGTGAGCCTTCACACGTTGAAAAATTTCCTTTGATAAATTGCGAACTCTCACAGAATCTGTGAACTTCCCTTAATTTTTTAGAGAATTTTTTCCGCCTTCAGATTTGAATTATCTGAGAATTCCTAGAGAAAATAATCATAGATCTCCTTAATTATTAACGTTTAATCGGAGAAAATTTGGCAACTCTTGAATGTTCATACGGTGTTTTTCTCTAACACGGCAGCAACGGCAGCAATTTACCCGGGGGGGGGGAGGGAGGGGGGGTATACAATTAATACTCAAATAGTAATGATAGGAGATGGAGGGGGAAAATAATGCACAGCAATTTGAAAAAGCGGATGAGATACTAAACGATTATTACTAAAAACGCAAAAACTTTGGTTAAATTTTAAAAGTACACAAAGTATTACGTAAGTACTGTAAGTAAGTTCAATATAAAGTACTTTGAAAAATGAACTTGTATAGACTGCCCAGAGTGTATTATTATTACCATGCTCCTTACTATTTTTAAGCATAGATTAAACATTCATTATTATTCAAGTACTGTGTGACGAGAAATAGTCATTGATAAGGTTCAGTCATTCAGAAAAAGACAAAAACCAGGGGACGTTCTCTTTCGTTAAAATAATGGTAAGGGTTAGTTAGGGTAAAGCTCGTTAGCTCCCTTTCCGACTGTCGAAATGGTCAGAATAAAATTGGAATTGTATATAGTTTTGAGAAAATGTCTTAGATTGTGTATAGAATAATCGGACTACATTTTGCAAGTCAAAACTACGATCTCTAGCTCATTTTAGAAACAACAAATGTGCCATTAAATCTCCTATGCAGATGGGTGTTTTAATACATGGGTCAGGAATTATAGTTACTTATTTCAAAATACAGTCAAACTGTTGGTTCTCGAGTGCAGGAATGCACAGTGATTCTGATTTAAAAATACAGTAAAAATTGCAAAAATATGAATTGGAAAAACCTTTTTTGGTTAGGCACACTATACATCTAATTAAATATGTGCGCAGCGGAAAGGTACAGAACTACGTTTTAAGGAAAATTATACCGTTAGATTTGCAGTTAGATTTAGGCTCTTGTTTCTTGCATGAAACTGGTTGAATTCTAAAATATGTTGGTTCAAAACTGGTGATACTAGGTTAAAGTAAAGATAGGTGACCTAAACTGCATAAGATATGAAGTAATTGGAATGTATTCATTAAGTACTAGGAATGCAGTGACCGGCTGGGTGCAGTTTCCTATAGAGTTTTAAATATGTAACAAGGTGGTAAATTTTTAAATATATGGATCTTCAAATTTATTTAATTTTATGCTACATATTTTTACTCACTTGAAAAAGTGCGTACGTGCAAATAAATGTGTCTGTACCTTTTACGATGAATTAACATCCTTGTTTCCGAAATTTTAATCGGAATCTTAGGATTGGATGTTGTGTAATACGTATCCTTCGTCCTATTTTAACCTAAACTTTAACAGTTAGTGATAAACCAAACATTCCAAAATATCCTTCAGGAGATAATCGTGTGAAATCCAAAAATCCAACTACACACGCGGCAAATCCAAAATAATTTTGCACACATTCAGCAGAGGAAAAATTGCGATTTCTTCCTTGTTTTACTTCATTTGTAATTTAACAAAACCCAAAAAGTCAACGATTTACGCCAGAGGATAATCATGTCAAATCCGACTGTATGATGTGAAATCCCAAATAATTCAGCTTATAATCGAGAGGAGTAAGAAAATGGCGAAAAAATGGAATTACAATGAAACCGCGAATCAGAGTCACCGGAAGAAACGGTCAACCACTCGGGACGCGAGAGCCACTTTCCGGGGGGACGAAAAACCGCAAAAACTAATTGAAAGGGGTTTCGAAAATTTCCAGCACGTTCAAAAATTTTTTGCGCGAAATTCTCGAGAGCGGAGACCGGAGCGTAAACGCCTCAAAATCAGACCGGGGACTGCCTTTCGAGTCTCTCGGGTCCAAAATGGGGAAGAAGTTCCCCCCCCCCTCCCCCTGGGCGGGTCCTCGGCATGCTGGAGGGTTCACGGGAATCAAAACAGAAATATATTCGGAAATTTATGAAAATGGGCGAGAGACGACGAAGAACAGCGGCGTTGCCACTCCGCAGCGCAATTCTATTTATTGATTTTAGAGCGTAATTGTCGGTTAATAACTGAATTTTGTCGCAAATTTGGCAGCAATGCAGGGACAGTGGGGGAAGTGCGTCAAAATGATGTTGCCGGCTCAATCGAAACAAAGAATTCCGGGAAAGGACAGAATTGAGCTGCGGGCCGATTATTGAAATTGATAGACAAAGCTATAGACAAAGAAGACGAAAGAGATATGGAGAGATCCTATTGGCGGAAACGGGTGGTTGCAATGGAGAAAGGAGGTGGGTAATAGACTAACTACCGGCAACCCACGAGAGTCCCGACAGTTAGTCTATCATTTTCTCTCTTTGTCTATAGGAACCACCCATTTCAACCAATAGGATCGCTCCATACTCCCTATGTCTTCTTTTTCTATAGCTTTGTCCATCAATTTCAATGATCAGTCCGCAGAAAAGAAGTAAAGCACAGCAGTCATTGTCAAATTTCATTGAGGTGATCTAATTTTTAACAGGAAAACGGTCGTGCGCAGTATTTTAAGAATTCCGAAGGATTTCCTCTTTGACTTGAAACAAATTCCTTGAAATTTTTGAAAGAACCCGTACAACTGTCCTTTACTGGAAAACAAATTGTTTGATGAAATTTGCCGATGACTGATGTGACTTAGTTCCTTTTTGTTAAAAGGGTCTATTTCATGTTCATGTGTTAAAATTGAGGCGTTTAGTACCAGGTGTCGTACAATGACACGGGCTCCTCGAAATTTACGATGACAAGATCTATAAAAAGGTGTCTTTCAGTTTTAAAAAAATTGACTTTGACAGGGTTAGAGAAACTGCACAGCGCTTTGCGAAAAGGAACCGGTAAAATTACAAAGCTGCTGAAAGCAAAACAAAGCAAAAAATGAAATTCACAGGATGATACATCCTCGTTCATTTGACATTTTTTATGTATATGCAGAAGGGAACTGTTCAAGGTTTCAGATTTTTCATGCACGACAAATAGAGAGGTTGCATAATCTTAGGAGTATTACCTACACTTCCAGCAAAACTTAGTCTAAGTGCAAATGAGGTGCAGATACTATAGAGATACTGTACTTTACCTTAAAGCCTAAATACACACGGCGATTAATCGCCGCGATTGAAAGACGACAGCCAATGAAGAGCCTTGATTTCGATCCATTGACGTCGATATATCGAAATCAAGGCTCACCATTGGCTTCCGTCTTTAAATCGCGGCGATTATAATCGCCGTGTGTATCAAGGCCAGAGGAACGTAACTACATTTCATTGTTGCTAGATTTCCTCTCGTAAATTGCATTTTGTGAGGAGAATCTTGGACATTTCTGTCAGAAGATTTCACTAACTTTTCTTCCGATTTCACGCAAAAATCAGACAAATTTTAGACAAAACTTTCACAGATAGGTTCTTGTACAAAATTGAAGTGTTTGAGTCGATTTTGCAACCTTGGGACGGAGTTATACGTAATTTCGTTCGAAAAACGACGATATTTAGGTATACGCTGCCCATGCGTTGTCTCAAGGCACACATTTGAAATTTTCGTCCCGAAATGGAGATGTTGCATGTGTGAGGATTTGCGATTTGACTGCTATTTCTTATGTAAAAGTTCGCGAGAAACACAATGGTGCCACTGGTTTTTTCTGAAATCAACTCCCAAGCGCAAAAAAAGCTCTCAAAGTGAGGCCAAAATGGAGGGGGTATCCCACCCTACCTGAGAGTCCACCTCTACATCAAAACAAACTCTCCGTGCAAAGATAGGGAGCAAAAACATTGACAGGGCTGCCACTTTATTTGAGGACTCAAAAACTGAAAACACGGCAGCCCTGTCAATGTATTTCCTCCCTATCTTTGCACGGAGAGTTTGTTTTGATGTAGAGGTGGACTGTCAGGGTAGGGCGGGATATCATCTCCATTTTGGCTTCACTTTGAGAGCTTTTTTGAGCTTGGGAAATGATTTCAGAGAAAACCAGTGGCACCATCGTGTTTCTCGCGAACTTTCACATAAGAATCAATGGTCAAATCGCAAATCCCTCACACATGCAACATCTCCATTCGGCGAAAGTAGGCGATTTTATAACTCATTGTCAGTATTGATGATAATCGAATTTTCCATGGAAAAATTAACTTTATGTTTTTCATTTTAATTACAAGTTATTAGTTCATCAATTCCGTAGAAATCCTTCGATATTCGAATAATTCTCCTTAAAACTTTCATTTTTCTCCCCTTCGTCTCTAATTTCCTTTACGTAAAATTTGAATGAGCTTAAAATCCAATATGCCACACATCAAAATAGAATTATACGTACAGGGTGTTCGAAAAGTCCCCTCCCCCCCCTCTAACTTTTGACCTAATTGAGGTAGAGATTTGAAACTTGGAGGGTGTTCCTAGATCAAAGGGAGCTACTTTTTGACCCCCCCCCCAAAAATTTTTGGGGGCCCCATTTTGGGGGGGTTACGGACCCTAACTTTTAATTTTCAAATGGGAAGACCCCCTTTGTGATACCTCGTTCGAAAGAGCATAAAAAAAGAAAATTTTTCGCGCAAACCGGAAGTCATTATCTCAAACCGTTTCAAAATGGCGGCCGGTCAAAGTTCCAAATGGCCGAAAATTGGCACCTCTGCTTTTTGCGCATGGATTTGCTTGAAACTCGGTATCTGGGGGTATTTTGGCACGAGAAAAACGAATTTACGTTAAATTTTCAAAAAAAACCCTAATTTTTCAAAATGGCGACCGGTTTAGGCTCAAAAAGGCCGAAAATTTGACAAACTCGATTTTTTTGCCAATGGATTCACCTGAAATTCGGTACATGGGGGTATTTTGACCCGAGAATAACGAATTCAACGTTAGATTTTTAAAAAAAAAACCTAATTTTTCAAAATGGCCGCCAATTAAAGTTCAAAATGGTCAACAATTGGCAACCTCGACTTTTTGCCAATAGATTCGCCTGAAACTCGGTGAAATAACGTCGAATTCGTTTGTTTCCCACCCAGATACCCTCAAACACCGAGTTTGAGGCGAATCTATCGGCAAAAAGTCGAGGTTGCCAATTGTTGACCATTTTGAACTTTAAATCGGCGGCCATTTTGAAAAATTAGGTTTTTTTTTTAAAATCTAACGTTGAATTCGTTATTCTCGGGTCAAAATACCCCCATGTACCGAATTTCAGGTGAATCCATTGGCAAAAAAATCGAGTTTGTCAAATTCTCGGCCTTTTTGAGCCTAAACCGGTCGCCATTTTGAAAAATTAGGGTTTTTTTGAAAATTTAACGTAAATTCGTTTTTCTCGTGCCAAAATACCCCCAGATACCGAGTTTTCAAGCAAATCCATGCGCAAAAAGCAGAGGTGCCAATTTTCGGCCATTTGGAACTTTGACCGGCCGCCATTTTGAAACGGTTTGAGATAATGACTTCCGGTTTGCGCGAAAAATTTTCTTTTTTTATGCTCTTTCGAACGAGGTATCACAAAGGGGGTCTTCCCATTTGAAAATTAAAAGTTAGGGTCCGTAACCCCCCCAAAAATTTTTGGGGGGGGGTCAAAAAGTAGCTCCCTTTGATCTAGGAACACCCTCCAAGTTTCAAATCTCTACCTCAATTAGGTCAAAAGTTAGAGGGGGGGGGGAGGGGACTTTTCGAACACCCTGTATACGTAAAACGTAGACTTACTGCTTACTGCACTGGTATGCGCTGATTGAAAGCTCAACAGAGGAATATTGAACATACCTGGAACAAAGAGATAAGACACAAGCGTTAGAATGATCGGTCAAAAGTTCTGAATGCATGAATCTTTACAAAATTAAATTCACACTATAAGTTTTGCAGATCCTTGACTCATTAAAGTAAAAACCTATGGTTGCCGCCAACCCCAAAATTGTGTAGTGACGATTAAAAAAAACAAAAACAAGCCAGCTCTACACACAGATTTCTGCATGAAGTCACGCAAACCTTAGGTCCCCGTCTCCTTCCCCCAATGGCGATCGATTCGTGGAAGTTGGCAGCACCTTTTTTCCTCCACTATGTATGTAAAACAATCTATTCCAGCGGGGCGATTATTGAAACTGATGAACAAAGCGGTAGACAAAGAAGACATAGGGAGTATGGAGCGATCTCATTGGTTGACATGGTTGGTTCTTATTGACTAAGGAAGAAAATGATGGACTAACTGTCGGGTCTTTAGTGGGTTGCCGTTACTTAGTCCATTACCTACCTCCTATGTCCATTGCCACCACCTGCTTCCACCAATAGGATCCCTCCAAATCCTTTTTGTCGTCTTTGTCTATAGCTTTGTCTATCAGTTTTCACTAATCGGCCCGCTGGTAAGGTAGCTACTTAAAATCGTTATTTTTGATGGATTTAAATGGAGCAATTACAGTGTTGCCAACTTGCAAAATCGCCACTGGCCTCTCTCATGTATTTCGCGAACGAGGCGCCGCGCCGCACAGTGGATCGAGTCAATTAGAGAGGTCGGACATGAACTTGTTGACTAAAACTACAAATTTTCATGATTATTTCGTCACATTTTAAATTTTAAGGGGGTCAAATGGAAAAAAAACTCCACGAGAGAAGCAATGGAACCACTTTTAGAACCTCAAAGTTTTGTAAAAACGGGGTTATGAGCGTTTAAAGTTTCCAAATTTTGTCCGACCGCTCCTGATGAGACGATCCACTGTGCGGCGCGGGATTAAAATGAATCCTCCCCGGCGGGGAATCGAACCCCGGTCTCCCGCGTGACAGGCGGGGATACTTACCACTATACTACCGAGGATTGACGATGAGCGGCAGCAAAATTTTACGTCTAGTGTCGACGTCGATGCAAACTAGAGAGGCGGCTGTCCCGAAAGTTTACGGCGAGGGATTGCATAGCTCACAGGGGCTCACAGAGTGTGAGCCAGCACTAGCAGGTGATAATCGAAACACCGTTCGCGTGCGTGATAGCAGTGGCGTGGCGTGTTTGCGATACATCGAATGATCTGCCATTTAAACCTATGGAAAAGGATCGATTAACAGGGTGTTCGCAGCGAACACCTTAATAATCGATTCTTTACCATAGGTTTAAATGGCATAACAATCGATACATCGCAATTCACGCCACGTGATAGGCAGAGGCGAGAGGTGAATGATCGACTATCGATATTTCCCCATTTGGAGCTGTGGTAAAGAATCGATTATTAAAGCGTCTTCTCTCCCGGATTCAAGAGAAATTTCTTCTTGGTGGCAAATTCAAGAATATTTCTGCCCGAATCAAGTCACCTTTTTTTTTTCAGAGTAGAAGTCTGCCGTGCTAAGGAAATACGCCGTTCAAACATTCGATAGTTGCCAAATGTCCTCAAACAAAATGCTTATTTTTAAAGAGCGTTATGAATACTCTCTCTTGAAATTTTCAGATAGATTAGATCTAACTGCGAGCAAAATTCTCTGAAAATTCAGAGGTAATACATTCATAGATTTCTCTTAAAATGGAGATGTTGCATGTTTGAGGAATTTGCGATTTGACTGTAAAAGTTCGCGAGAAACACGATGGTGCCACTGGTTTTCTCTGTCATCAACTCCGAAGCTCAAAAAAAGCTCTCAGGTTGAGGCCAAAATGGAGGGGATATCCCACGCTATCCTGAGAGTCCACCTTTACATCAAGCCAAACTCTCCATGCTAAGATAGGGGGTAAATACATTGACAGGGCTGCCACTTTATTTGGGGACTCCAAAACTGAAAACACGGCATCACTGCTAATGTATTTGCTCCCTATCTTTACATGGAGAGTTTGTCTTGATGTAGAGGTGGACTCTCAGGATAGCGTGGGCTATCCTCGGCCATTTTGGCCTCGACTTGAGAGCTTTTTTTGAGCTTGGGAGATGATTTCAGAGAAAACCAGTGGCACCATCGTGTTTCTCGCGAACTTTTACGATAAGAATCAACAGTCAAATCGCGAATTCCTCACACATGCTACATCTCCATTCTTATTTTATAAGAGGAAATTTTGCAACGTCCGAAGGCTCCTCCGGCTTTTTGCTTTAGCACAGAAGAAGTATAAGGCGCTTTTTTCCAGTGATAAATATTGGATTTACTATGATCGCGCATCGCCGGCTCCAGACTCCGAAGGCGACGAACGCAAATTGGGACTCGCCGCCCTCGTTGAAGTCGGAATAACTCCCAGACAAGCCCCGCCCCCCCCCCCCCCCCCCCCCCCCGGCCGAAACAACGAAAATAACAGTTTCTCTTGTACCCAACCGACCGCCGGCCGTGCAACAGCAGTCTCCTCTTTCAACTCCTCTTTATGACAACCTTTTTTCCGCCGGAATTGCGAGGGGCACGCCACGCCGCAAAGTGGGATGAATCAATAGAAAAAGCCGAACGAAATTGGAAACTTTGAAAGCTAATATCTTCGAAAATATGAAACGAAAAAGTTGAAAAGTGGCTCCGTTGGTTTTTTCGTGGAATTTCCTTTATTAGAAGCACCTCCCTGAAAAAATTGTGACGGAGAAACATCAAACTTTGTAATTTTAGCCAAAAACCCGACCTCCGACCTCTGCCTGATAGTTCGATCCCCTGTGCGCCGGGGAGATGGGCCTTCGACTTCCTGCACACTGCCGCGTTGGGGAGAAGATCCAAGCTCGGACAGCGGGCCGATTATTGAAACTGATAGACAAAGCGATAGACAAAGAAGACATAGGGAGTATAGAGAAATCCTATTGGTTGACATGGTTGGTTCTTATAGACTAAGGAAGAAAATGATGGACTAACTGTCGGGTCTTTGGTGGGTTGCCGTTAGTTAATCCATTACCTACCTCCTATGTCCATTGCCACCACCCGCTTCCACCAATAGGATCCCTTCAAATCCCTTTTGTCGTCTTTGTCTATAGCTTTGTCTATCAGTTTCAATAATCGGCCTGCTGGCTATAATAAGGCCAATCTGCCATTGGCAAATAAACGCCCCCTTGGCGCGTCGGAAACGCGCCCCCCTTACAGATAGAAAAAATAAGAAGAGAAAAAAAATTACGACCGAGAATACATGCGGAAAATTTCTTAAATGAACGGAAGAAGCGAGAGAGTTAGGGGGTAAAGAAAGGTGCTTTTACACATAGCATGATAGTGGTGAACAGAGGTCCAAGAGCTACTTTCTGAAGCGTAATCACTTTTCGGTGAAATTTTCAACTTTGTGTTGACATACAAGCGCTTTATTGTAATTGAAATGGTTTTATTTATACAGGCGCCTTTTTAAGACTAGGTACACGTCATATATTTACATTGTAAGAAATAAAATATTTACATTGTGCATAACTTGGAGAAAAGTGTATAAATAAAGTATATAATCAAGTGACAAAAAAAAAGGTTTGATTTTCTGGTATTTTAGGGAACATTGATAGGTTGTTCGATAAATTCTTTAACTGTGTATCTGGGGCAGCATAATAATGTCTCTTTGAGAACAAAACTAAATTTTTTCGATCCCTCATTCTTTAGTAGTAACCTTGGAGGTTCCGGAATAGCGTTAAAAAGGTTTAAGGCAATGCTTTTCATGAGGTATTTATCTTTTTTCGTTACATGATTGGTTTTCCTATTGAAAATGTGCCTTGTATCATGCTGGTGGGTTGGAAACATGCCCTCATGACTTACATGTCCCTCTTTCAAAGCTGTTGTTATTAATTCGTACATATGCATTTGGGACTGTCATCCCCCCTACTCGTTTGAAGCACTATTACGAATAAGACAAACGCAAAAAAACACGATATGGAAATATTGCAAGGGAAAGGATGTGCGTTGACGACGGCGCAGAGATAAAACTATTCGTACTCGATGGACGTCCGTGCTGCATCTGAAAAATTGAAGGCGCGATGACGCGAAGCGTGAGCTCTCATAATGCCCTGCTATATACGGTCAATGAGGTGTCGCTCGGATTCGGGAGAAAAGTTGAAAAAGAGATCCGAACACACCTCTCCTACCTCCGGCTGTGTTACTTATGTAGTGATTAAAGCACACTTACGAATAAGACGAAACGGAGACAAAACAATATGGAAATTGAGGGAGGGAAAGGATGCAAGTTTACGACGGCGCAGAGATACAACTATTCGTACTTGATGGACGTTCGTGCTGCATCTGAAAAATTGAAGGCGCGATGTCGCGAAGAGTGAGCTCTCAATGCTCTGCTATATGCTGCCAATGAGGCGTCGCTCAGCTCGGGAGAAAAGTTAAAAAAGAGGCCCGAATACGTCTTTCCTGTCTCCGGCTGTGTTGATACTAGTTCTATCTTCTTTTTTCAGGTTCTTGTCTGATTCTTTTTAGGATGGATTTGCAGACCCACGTCTTGAGCTCGTGTAATCCGTAGCACTGGCTCTGATGATCGAAAAGATGTTCCTCAAATCATTAGCTGGTTACGATCATTGGCGGATCCAGCGAATTGGCAACACTATTTTTCTCCATCAAAACCTGTGGAAATGTATCGATTCTTGGAGGGGCCAGGTGCCCAGACAAGAATCGATTACTTATCACCGGTTTAACGGAGGATATCCGGTGTCGTCAAATCGCTGGATTACAATCGTCGTATTTTTTTCTCCGTATATTACTGCGTTAATCTGAAGTCTCCACCATGGATTCCCACAATGGACCACTAGACAAGGTACAAATATCAGCATTCTGATACATGTTTCTTCACCAAAATTTCACGTAAAACACGATGCGCACAACGAAAATAACCGAAATTAAATCCTTCCGAAGATATTTTATGATTCATGGTGCGTGAATTGAAACCATCCGCTCATGAAAACTCAATGCTCTACGTGGTTCACATCGCGTGCTAAACGTTATCATGAACGTATCTGCGATAAGAAAATCTGGCAACCTCAATCTTGACGCTTTGGCTCAGCTGTAGCAAATTGCTTATAGTTTGAAGAACACATGATGGAAAATGAAAATTGCTCGATTGAGAAGCTTGCTGAAACCGTTGTTGTGCGCGAATCTGACTCACGTAGAGCTTTGAGTTTCTTGTGAGCGGGCAGTGCAAATTCCTGGTAACCAATGTGAAATAAAAATGTTAATATCTCCGTTAGGAGTTAGTTTCAGTTATTTTCGATGCGCGAATCGTGTTTTACGTGAAATTCTAGTTAAGAAACATGTATCAGAATGCTTAGGTTCGTACCTTGTCTGGTGGTCCATTCATTTTTGGGGGGGGGAGGGGGGGGAGGTTGCACTTTGGAATAAAATTAAGTGGACAAATCCAGTTCTCAAACCCGCTTTTCATGCAGGACCTCAATTTTAAGTCCTGTTACAAATCTTCAACTTGACAGTCTCATTACCGATCTCATATTACGTAATTTGATCGATGAGCCGACCAGGAATGAAACCAATCAGTCCCTGGATTAATGACACACTGGACAGATCAGTCGTATGATCGATACCGAATCAATTTCCTCAGCGGCGAGGCGTGAATGATCGATTATCGATATTTCCCCATTTAAAATCATGTTAAAGTATCGATTATTAAGGTGTTCACCCTGCGAACACCCTGTCAATCGACCCTTTTTCCATAGGTTTAAATGGCATAACAATCGATATATCGCAAAGCACGCCAGGCTACTCTGCTGCGCTAAGGAAGAACGCCGTATGAACATTCAAGAGTTGCCAAATTTCCCTCGATAAAATGTTTATTTTTGAGGAAAGCTGTGGATATTTTTCCTTGAAATTTTTCAGGAACCTTAGGTGAAATCGGGAACAATAATGATCTGAAAAATTGGAAGAAAAATACTCATAATTTTACCAAGGAAATTTGTGTTTTATCGATCGAAATTTGGCAACGCCTGAAGGTTCATACGACGTTTTTCCTTAGCACGGCAGTACCGATCTCCTCGCTCTTCCACTTGGTTCGATTCCAATTCGGCGGGCGGCCGGACCGCAGAAACCAAAATGGCGTCGCGCCAAGAAGAAAAAGGAGAAAAGGTCCCGCTCGCGAGTGCGAAAATTTGGCGTAATCCGTCGCTTGGCTGACACTCGGGCGTAACTACACGTTGAGATGAGCCCGGAAAGGCATTGAAATGTATGGAAGACAGGGTTCATCGCAGAGTGTAGTTACGCCCTTGTGTCGTTTCATTCGCAAATTTCAATCGAGCGTAACCTCCCCTCTCGGGGTTGCCAGATCTGGTTGGACTACATTTTGCAAGTTAATCGGGACGTCCAAAGTAGCAAAATGAAAATATTTTATGAAAAAAAAAAAAAAAAAAAAAAAAAAAAAAAATTAATGGAAAAAATTTAGAAAAAGTAGCTAGCATTATGGACGGTAGACCGAGAATTTAAAGCGAGTGTCACTATTTGCCGAAGGAAATAGGTCTATTTCCTGTCTATGAAATGGATCCATTTTCCGTCTACAAAATTGATAGGGTTATATCCGTAAGAAAAAATATCCAAAAACCCGATGGAAAATAGAGGAAAATTGGATATTTTCTTCAACTATATTTCTTAGAAATTTAAAATTCAGAAAACGGATGGAAAAAACACCGAATGTAGACAACAAAATTGTCTGTTTTCGTTGTATTTAGTGTCCAGAACACAGACAGAAAATAGAAGTTTTTTTAAATAATTTTCTTACTTCTATTTGATACATCTATTTTCTTTCTATTATATTTTTCTGTCAAGAAAACAGACGATTTCCAAATTAGTGCTAGACAGAAAATAGTCGAACCTCATGCTACTTGGGGTGCGAAAACCGCTATTGTCCATTTTTCCAATATTCAGTTTTTTTCAGTTGATAATACTTTTAACGAGTCGATACAACCATAAAGTGATGAAAGGACTCGTTTTGGGATGAAGGTAACCCGGTGACGAGTTTTAGTTCCACTTTCGAGTTTCGTGGTTGCTTCCACCTCCGAAAAGTATCATCAACTCAAAACAACTGAAGACTGGAAAAATGGACATCAGCGGTTTTCGCACGTCCCGATTCAATGGGTCACTAAACCTTGTTTATTTTATTAAATATTCTGAAAATACAATGTGAGTAGATAACGTGGTGATTTTTCCGCATTTTTATGGAGCCGAAATCGCGGAGAAACCCGCTTTTGAAAAATCTAAAAACTGCAAGACATTTCAAACGCACCCGAATGGCGGGAAACTGACGGTGTTGACGCACTGCGGTAGTCATATCGCAATCTTCTCTCATTTTCCTCTGATGTTTGTTTAAATAAAACGTGTTCCAATGTGGAATTGTTGCTCGTTTATTACAGCTAACATATGAATGAGATTCAATTCTATTCAATATTTCGACTTTAGTATTGTTTTCATATACGAAGAGTAGATAGACATTTGACGGAAGTCGTGGAAACCCTTGCCCGCTTCTGATTGGTGCCAGATGACATCATTCGGCGCGGCGCGAAACCGGGGCGTTTTAAATTTGCGTATAAGTTGAGCGATTTGAACTACGCATTTCTCGGTTATTGAGTTACTTGTTCCCGTTTTTAATTAACGTATCGTGTTCTACGCGTCATTTTCCTTCAGTAAACTATATTCGCAAGTCAAAATTCGTTCATGGTTTAGTGACCCATTGGGGACTACAATATCTGGCTCAGTTTAGGAACAACGCACGTTTAGTTTGTTTGCGCGTTTTTACGGATGAGCGAGAAATTGCAGTTCCTAATTGCAAAATGAAGTGCGGTTGTAAGATCCAGGTCCGGTAGTCTCGATTATCCGCTGCGCACAGTGGATCGAATCAACGGGAGAGGTCGGACATGAGATTTTTTACTAAAACTGCCAATGTTGATGTTTATTTCGTCACATGTTAAACTTTAGGATGTGGGCCGAAAGGGAAATTTTACGAGGAAACCAATGGAACCACTTTTAGAGCCTCAAAACTTCGTATGCGGAGTTATCGGCGTTTAAAGGCTCCAAATTTTGTCCCACCTCTCCTACTGATTCGATCCATCGTGCGGCGGTTGGGCCCGGAGCTAACGCGGATAATCCGGAACTCATTTCGTCATTGATCTGGAAAACTTTAATTTAGAAGATTTTACTAAAACACTTGTCAAATAATGGACAGAAATGTTGTATAATTATTTAAAAATTATTTACCTAGAAGAGGTTATATTGACCAACATCGATTTGACTACACTTTGAAATGGGGAACTATACTTTCCGGCTTATTTTTGAAGAGACTTATGTCTATAGGAGAACTACACTGAAAAAAAAATCTCGGCGTATTTACTAAGAAAAGGGTAAAATTACCAAGAATTCAGGGTTCTATTTGATCCCAGTTTTTTCTTGGTAAAATTACCATTTATGGAACTGGTAATTTTACCGAGAAATCTCGGTAAAATTATTGACTTTCTCGGTAATTTTACTGATCCCCGGTAAAAAGACCAATATTTTTTATGGACTGTGGTAGAATTATCGAGATAAAATGGCAAAGTTACCGGGAATTGATTACCAATAAAAGTGGTATTCTTACCTGAAAAAAACAGTAAAAATACCAGTTTTTAGGTAAGCTTACCAGTCTGTCTTGGTAAAATTACCAATAATTGGTAAAAAAGTGAGATGGTAAAGGTACGAACGGACCTTGGTAAAAACACCGAGAATATTTTTTCAGTGTAATGGTACATACTTTGTTTTTAAACTGAGCAAAAACTGCGAGTTCCAAATTGCAAAATCAATCCAGTTCTGAGAGAAACTTATCACAAAAGTTTGCGTCATGAATCTTGACGTTTCTGGACTGCGATCTTTTCTGTGCGATGGAAGAGAGTGTTTCTCACTGTCAGAGTTGAATGGATTGACCCCCAAATTTCCTCTTACTCCGTTAAAAAAGCCACCGAAAAATTACCCGGGAATAATCGAAACTTTACCGTATTATTGGTATAAAAATTATTAAGGCCGAAAGGACTAATGACCAGCGAATATGATTGGTTAATACGCTAAAAAGGCTTCACCCAAAATTGATGGGTTTTCATAGGAAGTTTGGCAACGCCTAAAGGCTTATACGGCGTTGCAAAATTTCCTTCGAGAAAATACGAATTTATTGGGAAAGTTATAAATATTTTTCCTCCAATTTTTCAGATAATTTTGTTCGCAATTTGTCGTAAAATATCAGGAGATTTCAAGGAAAAATATGCATGACTACCCTCAAAAATAAATGTTATGAGTGGCGGTAGCCACATCCGGGCAAGTCACGTATCCACCAACAATAAGCAACACAGCAACTTGGGGTAAAGATTCTTTGCCCAAGTTTTCGGGAGGTTTTGGAGTTTTTTATAAACGTGTAATTTTCATTAATTCATATGTATAAGCAACTGTATACGGACACGAAAAATTGAAAAAAAGCATGTTACAATCTAAGCTAGTTGCGCGCTATGAGGAGAGGATTTTAAACTTTTTTCATGTGCCCATCGTGATTTTCGCCTTATTTTTGCTGAGGAGAGTCTATTTTGTTGGCTGTATCTCTTGCACGCAATGATAGCATATTTTCTTAGCCTCGACGCCTGAGATAACATAAAATTTGGCAACATATCTAAGGTGAGAAACGAGACAAGTCGTTCATCACAGGTGTTACGTAATGCTTTCACGTGTGCCCGCTATAGAGCTTTTTCTCGCTTGCAGTGGAGGCGCTGCGAAAATCAAAGTGCGCGGTGCACGAGAATGGGAACTGGGAAGTGACGTTATGAATGTAATAAATGCAAATCGGTTCCTCATTCACTAGGTGGCTCCTATATTTCAGAAAAGGCAACATAATCGACGTCCGGAGACCAGATAGAAGTCGGGAGGAATAAAAAATTAGGGTGAGGGAGGAAAGAGCTCCCCTAACAGTCTGTATGAGGAGGGAGAGATCTATACATAACTTTTATGAAATCTGACTTTAATGCAAATCAAATAGCAGCAGCAAATTGAGCACTTTTTCTTAACTTCCTGACCATGGAGAGCCAAAAATATTCAGAGCATTTTTAAAAAAGGTTAATTCGAATTTTAAAATAGGAAAATGTAATAGACTTAAGTGTTTGAACTTTGAAGGTTTCTCTTGACTGGATGGCTCCCGTATTGCTTACATACTTAGGGATCAGTATCATTTCTTTAAAACATATTCATTATATATTACTTACATTCAATAATGCATGAAATTCAGAAATATTCAACAAAACCGGGCGTCGCTTTTTTTTTCAACGTCGGCGGTATAGGAGTGCCACGGTTATCGATCAAAATAGACTATAGGTTCGATCCCCGGTGGAAAATTTTGCGTAGCAAGTTTTTGCATAATTAATGGACCACTAGACAAGGCACGAATTCAAGCATTCTGATACATGTTTCTTAAACAGAATTTCACGTAGAACACGATTCGCGCAACGAAAATTACTGAAACTAACTCCTAACGAATATATCAACCTTTTCATTTCACATTGGTTACGCAGAACTGCCCGCTCACACGAAACTCAAAGCTCTACGTGAGTCAAATCGCGCACTACAACGGTCTCAGCAAGCCTCTCAATCGAGCAATGTTCATTTCCTTCCATGTGTTGTTCAAACTATAAGCAATTTGCAATAGCTGAGCCAAAGCGTCAAGCTAGAGGTTGCCAGATTTTTATATCGCAAGAGACTGTCATGATAAACGTTTAGCGCGCGATGTGAATCACGCAGAGCATTGAGTTTTCATGAGCGGTTGGTTTGAATTCACACATCAAGAATCATTTAATATCTTCGTAAGGAGTTAATTGCGGTGATTTTTGTTGTGCGCATCGTGTTCTACGTGAAATTATTAAGAAACATGTATCAGAATGCTGAAATTCGTACCTTGTCTAGTGGTCCATTCTATCCTCTTCACTTCCTCACCGTCGTTTTTAAACATTGGCGGATTTTAAAAAATTCAAAACTGGGACGAGTCCAGTGTTTGACACCTTAACATGCTCAACATCTGTTCCCCCATCTCGGTTCCTTGTCCCTCTGTTCCTCCTTCCATATTCCCGGTGGAGAGAAAACCCGACTACCGATGTGTTCGCAAGCAGTGTCATTATTTTTAGAGCCCGGGTTCAAAAATCTCATTAGTCGACGCGGAAAATGAAGGGATGCCGACTGACGCACGGAGAAAATCGTATGTGAAAAGCACATATCTCGATTTTCTCGTGAGCCCTGCTTTACATATAAATCCTCGCTTTCTGAGACTCATGCAGGAATGAGATACATCCACGATTTTCCTGTCGCACGAGCGAGTGACAGGTGCAAACTGCGAGGGGGAGGGGGATGCCGTTTCAGTTTCGCGAGACACTGCGGCTACGAACAAACGGACTAAATTTTTCAATGAGGAACTGCATATTATAGACGCTATGAGTGGCGACGTCATCATGGGGATTCTCCATTATATCGAATTGGATCCTAACAATGACATTGACATAACCTCTTTCAATGCTACCAATGCGAAAAAATCGATGTATATATCGTCACCTTCCAGGCAAAGTATCACAAGCGCCAAGCGACGTTTAAAAATTTCCGCCGCCATTTTATTTTTTTACTGAGAAATTCTTGGTTGAATCTGTTTGGATATTTCACTAAATTTTATCGGCAGCACAAAGAAAATTCAGTGAAATTTTCGGACAGCTCCGTCGAACAATTTCTCTGTAAAAAAATAAAATGGCGGCGGAAATTTTTGAACGTCGCATGGCGCTTGTGATACTTTGCCTGGAAGGTGACGATATCGCTTTTCTGTGACGAGACACTATAATAGCGTCTATTGCGGGCTCAATTTATAAACAACGTTTGCCCCACACGGAAAGAATGGATTGCTGATTTAACAATTAAATTCTTAAAAAATATGTCGGACATCTTTCAATTGTACCTTTTACGATAGTGGAAATACGTGTCGCTTCATCGCTACCGCTGTTTCCCTATTGCGAGTTCAATCCGTCAAATTTTTTAGGCGTCACGATGGCCCAGCCTCCCCAATTTTTAGGCGCATTCGGCGCATGGCGCCCGGGGAAGGCAGAACACTGATTTCTCCCTATCTTTGCACAGAGAGTTTGTCTGGACACAGCGGCGGACAGTGTTCGAAACTCACAGGCGCCAACGCGCCAAATGCGCCTAAAAAATCGGCCATGGCGCCTAAAAAATGAAGGCACTGCGCCAACGTGGCCCCGAAAAATTGCCCGCTAAAAATCTGGATTTTCATATCGGGTAATTATTCGAAATTTTCAGCACTACAAGCGTAGGATTTTTCTATTTTCATGATTTCATCCTTTGTGCTTTTGTCTTCCCCAAGTTACGGCTACTTACTAGTTCTGTTACGAAAACATCTTGCATCTAACTTGTCACTAAATGCGCCGTAATATATAGGCAAAAAGTCCATTCGGCCCCTAAGAACTCTTCAATGGCCCCCAAAAATCGGGCTTGATGCGCCACTTGGCTCCTAAAACTCGGAGGTGAGTTTCGAACACTGGAGGCGGACTATCAGAGCAGCGTATGGGATATCCCCTCCATTACAGCCTCAATTTTGAGAGCTTTTTTTGAGCTTTGGAGTTGATTTCAGAGAAAACCAGAGCCACCATCGTCTTTCTCGCGTAATTCTATCCGTATACAAGAAAATACTTTAATCGCAAATCCCTGACAGATGCAAGAAAGAGCTCCATTCCCTGAAGTTTCCCGGTGCCGCGAATGGGTCACTAAACCTTGTTTATTTTATTGAATATTCTAAAAGTACTATGTGAGTAGATAACGTGGTGATTGTTCCGCATTTTTATGGAGCCGAAATTGCGGAGAAAACCGCTTTGGAAAAATCTAAAAACTGCAAACCATTTCAAACGCAACCGAATGGCGGGAAACTGACGGTTTTGATGTACTGCGGTAGTTATATCGCAATCTTCTCTTATTTTCCTCTGATGTTTGTTAAAATAAAACGTATTTCAATGTGGAATTGTTGCTTGTTTATTACAACAAACATGTGAATGAGATTCGAGTCTTGAATTCAAAAGATGTAACTTCGACTTTAGTATTGTTCTTATACACGAAGAGTAGATAGACATTTGACGGCCGTCGTGGAAACCCGTGCCCGCTTCTGATTGGTGCCGTACGACATCATTCGGTGCGGCGCGAAACCGGGGCGTTTTAAATTTGCGTATAAGTTGAGCGATTTAATCTGCACATTTCTCGGTTATTGAGTAACTTGTTTGCGTTTTTAATGTGCGCATCGTGTTCTACGCGTCATTTTCCTTCAGAAAACTATATTAGCAAGTCAAAATTCGTTCATGGTTTAGTGACCCATTGTCTGACTTCCCCAGTTTTCCAGACTGTCGGCAACTCTTAATATGATCTAATTTCATTTATGGATAGTTTACTTAACTGGTCATATTTTCGTTTGGACCGCACTCGATAAATCCCCGAGCCGCTCGACATAAACAGAACTAAACTGACCGACTCAAGAGCATCTCTAATGACAGCAGAGAGGTCTGCACAGTTTCTCAGCGCCGCACAGTAGTGGATCGAGTCAACCAGAAAGGTCGGACATGAAATTTCGACTAGAACTGCAAATTTAGATGTTTATTTCATCACATTCTAAATATTAATGGGGCTTTTAAAAGAAAATTTCACGAGGAAACCGATGCATCTGTCGCAGGCAACTAGTAAAATTAGGCATTTTATAAATGCCTAGGCAGATGGCAGATAGTTAAATTCGTAGTTTTCCTCTCGAAGGAACGTAAATCCATTTCAATGCTGCCAGATTTTTCCTCGTAAATTGCATATTAACCAGGAAAATTTTGGGCATTTGTAACTGAAAATTGCACTGATTTTTCCTCGGATTTCATGCAAAAATCAGAAACATTTTTGATAACAATTGCATTGGTACAACTTTCTGCAATAAATGAAATGTTTGAGTCAACTTGGCAACCTTGGAATGGAGTTACGTTCCTTCGTGCGGGAGACGACGAATTTTGACGGTCTATAAAATTTTGTGAATTTATGGCGAAGAGCTCGCGAGTTTTCAATATTTTTGGAAAAATAACTCATCAAACCTACGAACTCTTCTTGTCTCTTCCTCCTTAATTGCCTCTCATATTTTTAAATGATGAAATTCTAAAAATTCTGTATTTCATAACATGCTGAAAATTTCCAGATAAGTGTCTGTGTGGGAGCTAAAAATGGTTTAAAATACTATTGTGCGATGCAAATTTTTACTGAGAATTTTTTCTTACAGGAGAAATAAATTATTTTGTCTGAAATTAGGAAAAGAAGCAGAGTTACAATCTAAGTTGGAATATTTGACTATTTGCCTGGGCATTTGACAAAATGCCTAATTTTACTATTTGCCTGCGACGGATCCACTTTCAGAACCTTTGAATTTTTAATGAACGGAGCCATGAGCTTTTAAAGTTTCAAAATTTTGTCCGACTTCTCCCGTTCACTCGTTCCGTTGTGCGCCGCATTGCGGACGGAACGAACGCGTATAAAAGTGCGCAATTTTTTTTTCGAGCGGACCGATTGCCCAAAAAGGAGTTTTTAGCGGTCAAGTGCGAAGCGCCCCTCCCCCGCTCACCAGAGGGCGCCACCGCCGCGCCAAGAACTGAGGTTGCCAAATTGTTCTGAAAAATCAACACATCGCACCCCCGCGCCGTGATGAGAAAAACTCCATATGCACTTCAGGGTGTTGCCAAATTGTTCCCATCCTACCGGACGTGCAGCAATGCTACACGGAGCTTTGTGCCAATGAATTGAATCAAAGGAAGCTAAAAACTAATTTAATGAAATAATACAAAGAATTAGAAGACAGGTCCTTCCGATTTCATTTATTATCACATTGTTCCTTATGATTTAATGGTTCATTCTCGTAAGGTTCTTTTTGATTTCATTCATTTCAAGGTATAATACAATCTCGATGGACCAAGAGCTAGACTACATAACTCCGTTCGCGATGTTACAGATTTCCTGTCATACTTCATTTTTTCTCTGGAAAACTGCCCAAACAGCACACTGAGTAAAGTTGCTGCAAGATTGAACTCTTGCATTTCGATGCAAGCTTGCAGAAGGCTTGCAGCAAGCTTGCAAATTCAAACCGCAAATTCATAGCGATCCTTTTGGTTGAAATGAGTGGTTCTTTGGGACCTGGGGACAAAATGATGGACTAACTATATGGTTTCCCATGGATTGGCGTTAGTTAGTCCATTGCCTACATCTTTCGTCCATTGCAACCACCCGCTTACATCAACAGGATTCCTCCATACCTACCCTTTTTGTTTTCTTTGTCTATCGCTTTGTCAACCAATTTTCAGCAATCACCGCAGGTGCGTGTCAATTGTAGATGATTTAATACTCTTATCTATTTATAATGTTACGGAATTTTTCAAATTTTAGATTTATTATTTTATGAGGATCGTGAAATAGACCACAAACATTTGACCGTATGATATTAGCCTGACATTCAACAGAACACTGTGGAAAATGTTTAAACGGTTTTTGTAGGTGTGTTGTCAAAAGTAAAAATATTAATTTTTCAGGAGAGTAATGATTTTTTCGAATTCTCAGATACTTGAGAATTAGATCAAATTGCGAGTAAAATTCTTCGAAAAATGGAGGTTAAAATACTCATGAGTTTCCCTTGATACTCGTGTGAAAAACAGGAAACGTTACCCTAGGCTCATACGTCGTTTCTCCATAAAACTCGAAAAAAATATGCAATTTAATGCATGACTTGCCAACCGTGCCAAAAACCGCGACTAGCGCGCACGATCTCGCAGGCGCCAGACGCCCTCCAACGTTGCCAAATCGCGCGTTTCATTCGGGTGGATTTGAATTTGATGCGGAGTTACCGCCGCGATGAACAAAACTTTGGAAGTTCGTAGGGATTGCCATTGTAGTTAGGCGGTTCTTGACTTGAGAGGAAGGTTCAATGGGAGATTCGGGAGATTTTGCAAAGGCGCACAGCTCAGTCATCGCTTCAGAGGCCGCTCTTTACATTGATGCCAGTTTTCATTGTATTTATGATTTATTTTTTGAATTTTATGAAAGTGTAATCCATCAAGTAGGGTCAGCTAATTTCTTATTCACTTTTGTGACATTTCAATAGATTATCAAAGGGTCATAAAACACATCGAAGCATCGCATCGCATCGCAGGACATCCAATTTCACGGGGAATATTATGAGCATGCTGAAAATTTTCAGAATTACATCGTGAGGGGGCGTTCATAAATTACGAGAGGCACTGTTTTGACATTTTTGACCCCCCCCCCCCCTCTTCCCACTTGTAACGCTCCGTAACGCAACCGTAGACCCCTCTATAATAACTGAGTAACGCTTGATGGACCCCCCCCCCCTTAATAATCCCAAAAACCGCGGGATACAGTTGAATACCTGTAGCCAGACAAAACTTGAAGTAATTGTAATGTGACTAGGGGGTCCGCCCCCTGGCCACTACGCGATCCAACCCCCGGGGCGCTGCCCCCCCCCCCCCTAAAGGCCGCTTCTTGCTATTCTTACTCTCCTTCCTCACCTCGTCCGTCGAGCGACTTAAAAAAGAGGGGATATGATAGTCAGCGACGTATAAGGATGCGTATTTTAAATGACAAATAAAGTAAAAAAAAAAATGGGGATAATACATGCATTTTCTTGATTGGTTGGTATTGTTTCTTTATCAAAAGTGACGGGTACGTAACGCTGGCACTAAATCGACCCCCCTCCTCCTCCATGTAACGCAGCGTAATGCAGGCTCATACCCCCTCTGATTGATTTGAAATAGGTATTAGTACAATCTGAATTGAAAATGCTTCTGTCACAACCAGACAAAGGGCGGAGTCTATAGTTGGCACTAGACAGGCCAAATGTTTTAAAAAGGGAGGGCATGAATAAGGGAACCGGTAATGGATTTGAGACCTGAAAAATATAGTGAAACTTTAGAAGAATGTTTCAAGTTACAATAAAAGTCACGCTTAGAATTAAAATGCCGAGAGGACGGAGATAGCGTACCTTTACAGGGTGTTCGAAAAGTCTTCTCCACCCCCCCTCTAACTTTTGACCTAATTGAGGTAGAGATTTGAAACTTGCAGGATGCTCCTTGTTAGAAGAGAGCTACTTTTTGAGCCCTTAAATTTTCGGGGGCTCCCCTTGGGGGAGGGGGGGGGGGCAGATCCCAACTTTTTTCTCAAATAAGAAGACCCCCTTGGTGAAACCTCGTTCGAAAGAGCCAGAAAAAAAGAACATTTTTCGCGCAAACCGAAAGTCAATATCGCAAACCGTTTCAAAATGGCGGCCGGTTAAAGATGGCCGAAAATTGACACATGAAAGGGAAATAATTGAGTAAATTTTAATATTGCACATATAACTCAGTATTTTTTAAAGGAAAAAAAGAGGTTGCACGATTTTGAAAAGAATGCAATCACGCTGGTTCCTTTTTGAAAAATGCGATCCAAATTTCGGTTTTCGCGAGACTAAACTCTGCCTAAAATGGGAGGACACGATTTCTGGTCCGTCTAACCGAATCGTTCAATCATGTAAGACTGATTTATTTCCAATAAACATAAACGAAGTCCGTGCGGGGGGGGGGGGGGGGAGGGATCTATAGGTGTATTTAACAAAAAGAAGAAAAAAATTATAAATAATTGTAGGATCGACACTTTTGTTTAAGTACATATGAACTGAAGTTCTCCGGGTACTCCTCATAGCATTTCCGAAGGGAACTTGAAAGTAGAACGTTGTTTCCGGAAAAACTTTACAACGAGATATGATGGTAAGCCCTATTTTTTCCGTGCTATTGTGCAACACTGCATCGGGCGTCGAACGAATGTACGTTACTTCCCATTTTTGATCGTGAGCACGCGAATCACAAGGAAGCGGAAAAAATTTAAATCAACGCGTATGCGCAGTGTCTCATCTGAACGCGATAGTAGACAATGGAAACTTTGTTCATGGCTGATTCGAGGGGGAAAAAAATTAATTATAATCCTCCCATGACTCATCTGATATCTCATCTGATACAATGCAGAACATAAGGTCATTTTGACTGTTAAGTATCTTTTTCATTCACAAACGCATAAGAAAGATGAAGTTATACGATTGGAAAGAATGTTATGGAGGGGTCGGGGGGTTACGCCCCCCCCCCTTCGTTTGAAAAAAAAGAGGAAGAGAAAGAGAGGAACGAAGGAACATGGGAATGAAGAAGGAAAGACGCTTACATTTGGTAATTAGTCATGACGAAATTGGTTCAATCTGCATTATTCAGATATGCTTCAAAATTCAAAAATTATTTGGGAGGGGCCTACGCCCCCCCCCCCCCCCCCCGGTCGGAGGAGTCTAAATCCGCCTATGATATGTGTGCAGAGCATTGAGGAGCATGATCCTTGAAATTGACAGACAAAGCAGCAAGGAGATAATGGGACGATGCAATTGGTTGAGGTGGACGGTTGGAACACGGACAAAGAGTCTAATAATCAACTAACGAAACCCCTAGAGGCACCCTATAGTTACTCTATCATTTTACCCTAAAGTCTATATAGCACCTACCCGTTTCAACCGACAGCGGGCTGATTATTAAAATTGATGGACTAAACGATAGACAAAGAAGACATAGGGAGTATGGAGCGATCCTTATATGGGTTGAAATTGGTGGTTCCTACAGAACAGACTAAAAGAGTAAATAATGGACTAACTATCGGGTCCTTCGTGGGTTGCCGTTAGTTCGTCTATTGCCTACTTCCTTTGTTCATTGCAACCACCCGCTTCCACCAATAAAATCTCTCCATATCTCTTTTGTCTTCTTTGTCTATATGGCATTGTCTATGAATTTTAATAATCAGCCCGGTGGATCGCTTTATATTCCCTTCTTCGTCTTTGTCTATCGCCTTGTTAATCGATTTCAATAATCAGCCCGCGAGGGGGTGGGGGTGGGGGTTGCCTCTGGTGCTGGGATTCGCTGGAGTCCCTTTATACTGAGAGTCAAGACAACACCCCTCATGGAGTCACAAACGGGAATAAAGATTACAGAAATTGAACGTTTTTCGTAATCTTTGATCGGCCCATTCTCGAATTCCTTTCTTCGTTCCTTCCCTCATTCCGTTTGTTCCTTGCCGAACCCGTAATTCCCCGGTCCATTCCAGATTATAATCTTTGCAATCGGCGAAACTGTAATCTTTATTCCCGTTTGTGACACTGTGAAGGCCTAAAATACGGGAACCAATCAGAAATGGATTCACATTGTCTTGACTCTCAGTATAAAGGGACTCTAGGATTCGCATGAGTTTTCTCGCTACGGAGTGAGGGGAGGGGGAGGGGAGGGGGAGGGATGATCTTGGACCGAAGGAGTAATGAACGAGGATACATCGGGACCGCGTCTACATTCATTTCCATCACTTTTGAATATGCCCGCGCCGAAAAAGAGGGGCAGGGGGAGTGCAGCGGGGGGGCGGACCAAGGGGGAAGACTATAAATAGGCACGCGGTTGTGAACCGGGCTAAAAATAGCCCTCGGGTGGGGTGCGCGCGGAATCCAGAAAACCCGAGTCTCCAAGTACCAAGTTGCCGTATATCCACGAAAAGAGGAAAAAAAGTCGCACACATACCTACACTGGAAAAAAAAACACATTGGATCTAGAGTCCAGACTCTTGAAAACATTGACAAGAAAAAGGACTCTGGATTCAAGCACACGAAAAAAAAAAAATTGGTGATTCAACAATAGACGAATTTAGTGTGACGTCACATCTCGATTTAATTTCGATATCTCGAAAGTGGAAACGTGCACCAACAAACAAACATAGAGGAATCTGCGGGATTTAGGCAGGGGGGGGGGGGATTCGCTTAATGACTGTCACTGATATACATACATACGAGTCGCTGTTATAGCGCTCTTTGGCGCTTTGCGACACCTAATCGCCACAAAGCTCGGTCTTCCCACAGGTTATCACTGATATTACGAGCTTATTATACAATCAATTCTTGTGATTGTGATCTTGAACGTTTCTGTAAATGGCTAGCTTTCATACTCTTAAAGTCCCATGGAGCAATTTTTTAGTTTCAGGCAGTTTCAGCACTATTTCGTCAATTGTTCATTTTGGAGGTTATGTTTGTTTGTTGGGGCACATTTCGACTTTCGAGATATCGAACCAACAATATCGCTCCGTGACGTCACCACTAAATTCGTCTATTCAATTGCTAAGAACAGTGAGTGCAATGTTTCAACGCAGATTTTACAACAAAAAAATGCTACTTCACTGAGAAAAAACTATGGTTTATAAACCTATTAGAGGTAAATATGAAACACCTATAATAGTCGTAAATAAACTAATGATTCTCGGTCTGTGAACCATACTAAGGTCTCTGTACCTAATTAAGGTACCCCGTACCATAACTAAGGTATATGTGCTATTATTATATGTAGAGGTACTACTATTAGTGGTGTTCCATATTTACCTCTAATAGGTTTATAAGCCATAGTTTTTTCTCAGTGTTTAACCACCCCCGTGGTTAAATTAGTTTACAATGTGGTTAAAGTAGCATTTTTTTGTTGTAAAATCTGCGTTGAAACATTGCACTCACTGTTTTTAGCAACTGAATTGTTGAATCAGCAATTTGTTTCCCTCGTGCAGATTTAAGCTTAAATCAAAAGGAAGTCCGCTCAAATTAAGAGGCTTGGTTCTTGATTTAAGCTTAAATCTGATTGAACCAAGAGCATTTTTTCTTGTCGATGTTCTTAAGAGTCTGGACTCTAGATCCAATGTGTTTTTTTTTTCCAGTGTACTCCATGGAGGGAATCAGCGAAGAGCTTGTTTCGAAAAGTGCTCGATCCGAGGGAAGAAATGGACTACATTTTGGAATAAGGAACGGCTGTCAATGGCTCATCTATAAAAACACTTATTTTGCATACGGGAACTAATGGTACTAACAGGGGTCTACTTCTTTCCACTCCTCTACCACTTTCTCCCACGTAGTTTATGAGATGCATTTGATGTGGCGTCGTATATAAGTGATACTTTTTACAGGACAATAGTAAAATTCATCACTTTGACTTCGAGAATAAAGCCTTACAATGGATTACAATTTTTGGCCGTTCTGGCAAATTTACAGAGCAGAAGAGATGACTGTGGGATTTTCACGAACTTTAAGGTATAAAAACTTACATCGAAATTTGCAAAATCTGTGATCTATTTTCTTCTGTATTTTACATTTTTTTGAGCAGTAGGTAAATCATTGTAATCTCTTGTGAAGTTGTGACGATCTATTCCCTTGGTCAAACAGATGAATTTCACTCCAGGTACACAAAAAGTGTCCTTTCTATGACGCTACAATTGGACCGCGTTAAACAGAAAGGAACCAAGCCACATCAGCTACTGCCAAATTTAATTGGGCAATTTAATTTTTTACGCGAAAACGGTTCTGCGGATTTTCGTGCAAATTGCAGTGAAAATTCTCCATAGTTTGGAGCAAATTCCTTAAGAATTTCAAAGGAATTCGCACAAACGTTCTCTCGTAAAAAAATGTATTGCCCAGTTAAATTTGGCAATAGCTGATGTGGCTTGGTTCTTTTCTGTTAAACTCGGTCCAATTAAGGCTTACTTGAGCTTGAGCCGCTCTCGATTACAGTGTAAACTATATAAGACTAAATTTTGCAATTGGGAACTACAATTTCTGACTGATCCGTAAAAACGCTTATCTGTTATAAGAAAACTAAGGATACATACGTTTTTCTAAATTTAGTCAGAAGTTGCAGCTCCTAATTGCAAAATGTGGTCCGCAAAAGGACTATCCATAAGGAAAGAAGCTGTTTAAGGAAAGGTTGGACTAAATATTGCGATTCGGAACGACAAGTACATACTTGTAATACATCTAGCTCCTCTGTAAAACACGTATGTGCGGAAGGCAACTAATGGTGCATACGTTGTTTCTAAACTGAGCCAGAATTGTAGTTCCTAATTGCAAAATGTAGACCAATTATTGTGAATATGACCTGTCATTTTAAGGGTATTCAGAGTTGGATTACATTTTGCAATTAGGAACTACAATTTCAGGCTCATCCATGAAAGCATCTACCTGCATAGGGAACCTTATGGCATGCATGTTGTTTTTAAAATTAGCCAGAAGTTTTAGTTCCTAATTGCAAAAGTCCAGTTAATTTACGGGTAGACTACCACAATTTTACGCTCATTTGAAAACAAAGCATGTGCCCATCGATATCTTATACAGATAGGTCCTTTTACAGATCAGCCAGATATTGTACTCTGTCTCATATTTTAAAATGTAATCCACGTTGGAAATTGACATGAATATCTTGGCCGAACTCTATGTATAGCCTCAAGGTAGAGGCAATGGACTTGTGGATGCGAATTTAAGGGTTCGGATACAATGTGTCATAAGACTGAAATTTCACATAGAACACGATTTACGCGACAAAAAATTGCTGAAATCAAGTAAAAACTACGATAACAACATTTTTAGGTTGCGGGGTCATTTGAATCATCCCCGTTGATAAGAAAAACGAGGAGTCTGCTTGAATCAAATTGCGCACTACGACGAACAGTGGAACGAGTAAATCGGACATGAAATTTTTGACTAAAACTGCAAATTTTGGTGTTCATTTCGTCACATTTTATACTTCAAGGGGTGCAACATATAGACAATTTCACTAGAAAACCAATGAAACCACTGGATCCTCAAAGTTTTGTATAGACGGAGTTAGAAGCGTTTAAAGTTTCCAAATTTGGTCCGACCTCGCCTATTGATTCGATCCACTATGCGACGGTTCGGCAAGCCTCTTTTTCGAAGAATGTTCCCTCCCCGCCTTGTGTTGTTCAATGTTTTATCAACGTGCAACAGCTGAGCCAAGGAACTGGAATTCAGATCGCCAAATTTTCATACCACTGAGACTGTTACGGTAACGTTTAGTGCGCGATTTGACTCTCGGAAACTTTTGTTTTTTTTTTCATAATCGGGAGTTTTGAATTCACGCGTCGCGAAACATCGATGAGCTCTGTTGCGCGAATCGTGTTTTCCGTGAAATTTTGGTTGAGAAACAAGTAGGTACGAGAATGCTTGAATTCGTGCCCTGTCTAAAGACTGGTTCATTAGGACAGGATTGCCACGGAATTTAGAAAATAAATTCCCTGACATTTCCCTGATTTTGATAACATTCCCTGAAAATTGAAAATATATACCAGATGGTTAAAAAGATATAATTCAAAACGGTTTTCAGGCACAATTTGTTGTTCAAAACGTCACACCAATTCTCGGAAGCAAATGAAGGTGACTTAACCATTTTTCAATTACACTTTTGTCATTGCCCCTGACATTTCCAGGTTTTCCTTGACTTTTTAAAATTCCTCGACGTTTCTAGGTTTTCCCGGATTCCCAAGTATCATTTTTCAACGGAAAAATCGGGATATATTGCAATTTTATCGGCGATAAAATCGCTAGGATCATCAAAATCTCGCAATTTATCCTCAGGATTTTATCGCCAGGCAATTTATCGCGATAAATGGTCATTTAATCTCGATTTTATGAACGAAAGTTAATCGCGATTTCATCGAACAAAAAATTGCGACGTGTAGCGATTTAATCGCCATATATCGCAATTTTTAATGCGATAGTATCTCGATATATTGCCACCGATATAATTGCGATAACCAACCGCTAAAATCGCTATTTATCGCGATCACTGCTACTTGGGATGGCAACCCTGTTAGGACCGAGCCGCCAATGGACCACTAGACAAGGTACGAATTTCAGTATTCTGATACAAGTTTCCTGACCGAAATTTCACGTAGAACACGATACGCACAACGAAAATTACCGAAATTAACTCCTTACGAAGATATTTAATGATTCTTGATGCGTGAATTGAAACCACCCGCTCATGAAAACTCAATGCTCTACGTGATTCACATCGCGCGCTAAACGGTATCATCAACGTCTCAGCGATATAAAAATCTGGCAACCTCTGTCCTGACGCTTTGGCTCAGCTATAGCAAATTGCTTATAGTTTGAACAACACATGGTAGGAAATGAACATTGCTCGATTGAGAAGCTTGCTGAAACCGTTGTAGTGCGCGATTTGACTCACGTAGAGCTTCGAGTTTCTTGTGAGCGGACAGTTCAAATTCCTTGTAACCAATGAGTAATAAAAACGTTATTATCTTCATCAGAAGTTTGCTTCATTAGTTTCCGTTGTGCGAATCGTGCTCTACATAAAATTCTGGTTAAGAAACATGTATCAGATCGTTTAAATTCGTACCTTGTCTGGTGGTCCATTACTCGCGAATGATTTTGGACGCGGAAAAACCCGTCGGTGAAAATTTCAAAATGTTGAATCTTGAGCCACTTTTCGAGTTGTGAAAAGTTGGTGGGTCGCAATTCGGGAGAGGCGCGAGAGCGCACCAGAGGCAACGATAGGGGTCGATCGAATCGATAAAAATGTCAACAATTTCGCCGCTCGACATTCGGAATTCCCGACTTTAGCGTGCCCTTGACATACGCTGCAGGGTCACGCGCTTGTCGCCGCGACCCCCTCCACCCCCCGGTTGGGGATAGCCCCTCGCCTCAGGGGACCGCTATTACTGCCATGATAGCGAAGAGAGCCGCAAGTGTAAAAATGAAGTTCTGAGAAAACGGGCTCAGAAGCTTCTGACAAGAACGTTTTATTGAAAGAAGCCTCAGTTCTTTGTCAAATTGCTACTAATCGTCCGGAAGACTCCTAGAAATCGTATGGTTGATTAAAAATCGACTGATTTTATTTCCATTACATAAAAAGGGTATTTTTCATTTTCATGCTAGGTTATTGTTAGGCAAGACAGCCGTAAGTAGTCGTATTTTGTTCGCCACAACAATTGTTTCCTGTTACCGATTTTGTGTTATTTGCGTCACTTTTTCACAACCAACGAGAGCAAAGCAGCTAGAAGTGAGGTTAGAAATCTTGTTGACAAATTTACACAACAGTCGTAACAAAGCTCTGAGGACGTTCCGATTGTTTCGAAACAATGTCGCAAAACGTTGCCAAATTGTGCAAAATAATGAAACGAATAAAAATAGGCCACGCCCCTTAACATAAATAACATTCGAACAAAATACGACTGTTACGAGATGTTCCGAGTTGTTTCGTCGAACAAAATACGACTAGTGCTATGTTCTGCATGCTTTCGTGGTTGCGTTTTGGACGCACAACAAACACATTTTCAGGTTAGAAATTGGCAGAAGAGGGCGGCACCTTAATGGAAAGCACTGTTTTCATTGGCTCTCATGCACCTGCGGCTGTCTTGAAAAAAACTGTCATTTTTTGTGCACTTACGGCTTTCTCATACGTCTAGTCTCCATTAAATTAGGATGAATTTTGCTGTTTTAGCTGTCTCGATAATTTCATCTAAAAGAGTTTAGACGAATTTTGAAGAAAACTCGATTTTGAAAATTTTGCACTTACGGCTCTCTTCGCTACCACGGCAGATTAGTTTCGCGCGGGGTGATTCGATCGAATTAACTTGATGATTTTTGACGTACATTTTAAATTTTACTGCTCATTTTACCGTTTGGTGAGAGGAAATTTGAGTATTGGGTGGACGGCGTTATGCAAAGGAAGTACTGACATTGCTGCTTGCTTTGACTGTAAAGATAAGGAGTCCTGCGATGTCTGTCATCCAAATACAATAACATCAACAAAACTGATCAAAACCTAACCGAAGAAATTGCAACAAAATAAAATGAGATTCATTTGTGAATAACTTCTTTATCTATTTTCATTTTGGTGCGATGAAAATAACAATAGATTGGACTACATTTTGCAATTCGGAACTATAGATTCTAGCCCGGTTTATAAGTAACATATGTGCCATTAGTTTCCCTATGCAAAGAAGTGTTTTTCCAGAAGAGCCAGAATTTATAGTTCCAAATTGCAAAATGCAATCCAATTGAAATATCCTTCGTGCACGCTGGCCTTTTCGATTTCCGTTAACATTTTTGCAGTGGTGAATGCATAGCTGAAGTGCGCTCCAGCTAGAATTGTATTTAGCAAATTGGTGGTTTTTATACGAGGATGAAAAATAAACAAGTGGTAGGGAATAAAACAGAAAAATATGAACCATGCAATACGAAAATCGGGGTATCGGAACTTGGTTGTTTTGAAAACGCCTTCAATTGCGGCGTGATACCTCACGCATTCCGGAGAGTTCAAATAGTTGTATCATTGCGCCTTAGAAATGCGACGGAAGATTACAATATTGAAGTATTTCTATCAAACGGAACTATGTGCATTATGACGTGAGTCCTGTCATGCGTTTAATCTTATGGGTCTCAGGGCTCATGTCTTAATGCACATAGTTCAAGTGGCGTGGCGTGAATTGCGATAAATCGATTGTTATGCCATTTAAACCTATGATAAAGAATCAATTATTAAGGTGTTCGCTGCGAACACCCTGTTTATCGATCCTTTTCCATAGGTATAAAGGGCATAACAATCGATATATCGCAAGGCACGTCACGCCACTGCATAGTTCCGTTTGATAGAAATACGTCCATATAAATGGACGTATTGCTATCAAACAGAACTATGTGCAGATGGGGAAGATGGGGGTGCTGTCCCCCCTGTCTGCTCGTTTTTCATCCAGATCTGCTCCACTCCCTTTTTATTGACATTTTGTTATCTAAAACCACATTACTGCTTCCTGACGAATTTGATTACAGAAATCTTATCATGCGCATTTTCTCCAGTGCAAACGACGCTCGATAAAACACGTGACTCGCCAGTCGCCAACCATAGGCTACTTTATCAAAGCTTAAATAAATGAATAAAAATTGGTGATTCAGTGTTGCTCCTCAAAGACGCAATAAAAGTTTTGTTTCAGTAAATGCACAGAGATTACAAACCGCACTGTATATTTTCGCGTTCATAACTTGAGGTATCTCCTTCTTTCATAGCCAGCTTAAAAAAAGTGAATAATTTTTTAAAGGACTGTTGTGTACTTCTCCAAGCCGAGTCATATTCAGCTGACTGCTGTTTGTATGCATTTCAAAAGGCTATGCTGGTCGAGCAACAAGATTTCAGATTGGAGGTGTAGGTAAGTTTCGAGGTTTTACATTGAGGTGCTCATTGCGGGAGAAGATCGAGGCATCCTTTAAAGCACCTACAGTATACTTGCGTCATTTTTCGATAAAATTGCTGGATTTCATCGATAAAACTCACAATCAGATGGCTTTGTTGGAATAATCGTACCATACACCTGATCGGTCGCCAATAGTTACCTACTTCTCAATATTGCCGTGAGAAGAAAGAAAAAAGACTAAAAAATTCCGAGGGTATTTATTTATACACATATATACTTGTCATGCATCACTAAAACATCTCCGTTGGAAAGCGTATTTTCTTATCTAATGAGCTCAGCGAGGGCTCGTAAGGAACCCAAACATGGCGCAATTGGCGCAGGTTGCAGTGAATAGATGATTTAGTGGCTACGTCATTCGTTATAATATCAAACGAACCCTTGGTTCAAATGTAAACGAACAAGGTGGTACAGTGCGTCCAAGTGTTTCTTACAATTGAAAGTTCTCGTGTTTAAAGAGTCTTCAATTGATTTATGACCGGTCAAGGACTAAATTTTAATAAATTAATACAATTAACTCATGAAGAATTCGTACATGGGGTTATGGTACTCGTAATATGTTTTGGTTTCAACGAAATGTTCGATATTTTATCGAATGAAGTAGTCACTAAATCAGTCTATTGCAAAGTACTCGGTGAAATTATTGCTACTGTTCCAGCTTTGTGTTCCAGCAAACGGCGTTTCATTATCAGTGCTCGCCAAAAATATCATTTCGAGCGGGTCCCATTTTTGGCGTCTTTCAAAATAAAGTTTCTTTGCAATGTATAGGATTAAAAAAGAATCTGAAAAATTTCTGGAAGCTCAGCTCACTTCGTCCTTTCAAAAAATGAATTAAGAATAATGGGTGCCGCTGACACATTGATCCATACACACACACACAACCTCCTTCTCACCCACACACCCTCACACACCCTCTCACATGTTTTATTACAAACTCGCGCTACAAAGTTTGACTTTTTCAGATGTATCTTTTCAATTAAGGCTTTAATGACAAACTTTTGAAATTCTGGAGGACTAATGTCACAACCTGAGAGTTAATCTTTAAGGTTTTTGAAGTAGAAGAGTTAAGGAGACGCGATTAGACGCTTGGAGTGCTCGGACGAATGCGACTACATTTTGCAATTAGGAACCACAGTTTTAGGCTTTTTTTAGAAATACCGCAAACCCGGGATTTAATGTTCAAGGTTTTAAGATTAGAGATCAGGTGACGCTTGGAAGAATGGAATACGGTTTGCTACGTAGGAGCTACAGTTCCTGGCTTCAGTTCAGAAATAATGTATGTGCCATTAGTTTTCCTATGCACACATTAGTGTTTTTTCCGCATAAGCCAGAAATGGACGTATTTCTATCAAACAGAACTATGTGCAGGTGAGAAATATGGGGTGTGCTCTAGAAAGCTGCATAAGAAACAGTGTAAAAGAGGGCGTGATTCCTTTTGAAGTGGGAAAATTTGAAAATGCCGGTGACCTGGACAAGAAAATTTATTTTTCTTTTTTTAAAACAGATCGCCTTTTCATTACAGCGGAAAGCTTACGTAAGACTCGGCTTGACCCCCCTCCCCCTCGTAAGGCTCCGTAAAACAAGTTCGGACCCCTCCCCCTCCCCCTAAATGCCTTACGTAATACTTGAACAGCCCCTCATTGCTTTAGTCATTTCATTATCCTTATAATTTATCAAGCGTTATAACCTAGCTCTAGGTATCAATTATTATTACGCATGATTTTGTCAACGACACGACACATGTAATATTTTTCGTTCAGAATCTGATAAAATTTCATGGAAGCTCATAAAATTCTGGCCTACTGATGATTTTACAATTACTTCCTACAGCTGACCACTTTTCATGCCAACATCTTGTCGTTTCCGTGCTCCGATCCCGAGTCCCTGTCACAATTTCAAAGAGGAGTCAAGTCCAACAAAGCCTCGTTTCTGCTACGTATTTTTTCAAAATTTCGAATTTACAAACGTAAGTATTCAAGTTAATTTTTCTTGATTTTTTTTTATTGATTTCATTTTTCTTGATCCTAACGAGCGATCCTCGTAATTTTTTTGTTTTTTCCCCATCACTACGCCTACACTGAAAAAAAAGGATTGCTAATTCACCGATATAGGGTGGAGCAAAATTCGCTTCACTTCGTAAAGCTTTCTTCTTATCCGTGCACGGTGTTGAATCAAGTGAACGACTAGCACGAATTGCTACACCGATTTGCTACATCTGCGCGCCTTCATGCAGTTAATCTTGCATCGAGTGGCTTGGAAGTGTAACTGCATTTTTTGGTATTGGCACTTTGCAAATAGTAAAAATAGCTCAATAGTTAGGCTGAAATGGCGGAATGTACGGAAAAATAACGAAATTTACGGAAGAATAACTAAAAAGGTAACATACGTAGCTTTTTAGGTAGCAAAATCACCTACACACGTGTGTGTAAGTTAACTGAAATTTGTGTACCGATTTTACCTTCATGGTTTGCACGTTCGTTTTTTAGCTCACCATGCAGTTGAAATATCCAAGTGCACGGCAATTTCAGCAATATTTTTTTAAAAGCTAATATACTAGCTTCTTAGTGTTAGTTCATGTAGATTTCAAGCAAAATACTGTACCACGTATGAAACTGAGTTATTTAAAAAAATATAGTTTCTACGAGTAAAAAATAACGTTCACACTAGGGCAAAAAAAAAAAAAAAAAACTCATAATATAATGGACACCCTACCTGCATGTTTCATCTTCAAAAAATTTTGGTTTAATGTCTCATGATACATCAGAAATGTTTGAAGTATGTCTTATTGATTTAAATGAACAGGTGGAAATGCCCACAATGATGCAAATCGATTTAATATTGCAGGCGTGTACGTTATTTTGAAAAGGATTTATTTGGAAACGACGTTTTTGAAATTGATAGGTAAGTGCCTGAGTGTGTTTCGCGGCCTGGTATGTGTTGGTAGCAATCTTCCCGCGATAACACCAAAGGAAGTCGTGTAAAATTGGAAGAAAGGGAAATGACAAAAAGAGAAAGAGAAAGATGAAAGAGAGGAAAGGAAGAAAAAATAAGACAAAGAGGAAAGAGGTCTATGGAAAAGGGGATAATAGAAATAACTGGACCTCATATTGCAATTATAGGAACTGCACCTTCTGGCTCGTCCGTTAAAACACTCATGCACACAGGAAAGCTAATATAGTGTATACGCTGTTTCTAAATTAAGACAAAAATTGTGCTTCCCAATTGCAAAATATAGAAAAATTCAAAGAAGAATAGAAATAATAGGGGAGAGGAAAAGTCTAACGAAGATTATAAGAAGAGAGAGCGTTCAAATAATAAGACAGAGGAAGATAAAGAAGAGAGAGGATTGGAATTCACTTTGTAATTAGGAACTACAATTCCTGGTTCATTTGTAAAAACACTCATGTGCAAAGGGAAACTAATGGTACATGCGTTGTTTCTAATTTGAGATAGGAATTGTATTTCTTGTTCTCAAAATGCAGTCCTATTCACATTAACAAAACAATTGTTTTACTCACTTGCCCTGAGTTGATACCACGTTTATACCGAGGGAATACCATATAGGCACCAACTTGGCTCCATGCTTCACTCACCAACATGACCATTTCCAGCAGGGTGTATTTTACAGTGCTGGTAAAACACAGTGCAGTGGTAAACTACAGTGCAGTGAGGTTGTTCCAAAAACGCCGATTTTGGCCCCCCCCCTGGATTTGGCCCAAACTTTGCTCAGATATTGTACTAAGTGTCCCCGATGCTTGGGCAAAATTTCAGCCCCCTCGGA
Source organism: Bemisia tabaci (assembly GCF_918797505.1). NCBI lineage: Eukaryota > Metazoa > Arthropoda > Insecta > Hemiptera > Aleyrodidae > Bemisia > Bemisia tabaci. Next base: position 15,489,061 of record NC_092801.1, on the reverse strand, counting down.
TAATTAGGGGGGAGGGGGCAGGGGGGCAAAGTTGCAATTTTTTCAAAACTTTAAAAATCGATATCTCGCGAACGGTTTGAGTGTAAGTGTTGCGGTTTGCGCTAAAAAACGTTAAAAAATATTCTCTACACGAATATTGATGCTGTTTGCATGGTTGCGTAATTTATCGTAGTCATAAATCGATTTTTTCGATTTTGAAGGTTCGACTTTTTTTCGTTTTTCGTCTCTCCTCTCCAGGCGATCGTTGCTATGTGAATAAAAACCAGTTGAGGTGATTTTCCATGAAATTCTGCATCTACCACACTTTGTTTGACCTTGGGGAAACGATTCATTCTTGAGTTATAGCGATTTTTCTGCGCGTTCCCGGTTACGCGCGGGCGGCATATCGGCGGCGCTTCATCCCCCCCGGGCGAGGCAGAGGTTGTTTCACTGCTAGGGCCTTATATTAATGCTGTAGGCTGTAATTATTGATATTTTCTCCTTCCCCCACCCTTCCCCTCCTATAAATATGTTTTTTATACTTCGTTATACAGGGTGTCCCGGACCACCCGTACCAGGTCTTTTTCTCGGTTGGTTTAGGTAGTACGAAGTGGGGGACCGCGGGGTTAAACAGGGAATTGACCCCAAGGTATCCGAATTTCATGGTCCCGAAGCCCCCCTACCCTCCCTTGGGGGGTAAAAGAGGGAGGCACAATGTCTCCCGACTTTAGGGATCGTGACCCCCTCTTTACCCCCCAAGGGAGGGTAGGGGGGCTTCGGGACCATGAAATTCGGATACCTTGGGGTCAATTCCCTGTTTAACCCCGCGGTCCCCCACTTCGTACTACCTAAACCAACCGAGAAAAAGACCTGGTACGGGTGGTCCGGGACACCCTGTATAACGAAGTATAAAAAACATATTTATAGGAGGGGAAGGGTGGGGGAAGGAGAAAATATCAATAATTACAGCCTACAGCATTAATATAAGGCCCTAGCAGTGAAACAACCTCTGCCTCGCCCGGGGGGGATGAAGCGCCGCCGATATGCCGCCCGCGCGTAACCGGGAACGCGCAGAAAAATCGCTATAACTCAAGAATGAATCGTTTCCCCAAGGTCAAACAAAGTGTGGTAGATGCAGAATTTCATGGAGAATCACCTCAACTGGTTTTTATTCACATAGCAACGATCGCCTGGAGAGGAGAGACGAAAAACGAAAAAAAGTCGAACCTTCAAAATCGAAAAAATCGATTTATGACTACGATAAATTACGCAACCATGCAAACAGCATCAATATTCGTGTAGAGAATATTTTTTAACGTTTTTTAGCGCAAACCGCAACACTTACACTCAAACCGTTCGCGAGATATCGATTTTTAAAGTTTTGAAAAAATTGCAACTTTGCCCCCCTGCCCCCTCCCCCCTAATTATCCGAGGGGGCTGAAATTTTGCCCAAGCATCGGGGACACTTAGTACAACATCTGAGCAAAGTTTGGGCCCAAATCCAGGGGGGGCCAAAATCGGCGTTTTTGGAACAACCTCTTTTCTCTAATGTTTTATTTTTTATTTTTCCTTTTTCACCGGAGAAATAAACTACTTAGCGTCCTTTTTCCCGTAAGTTTGCCATTGATTATGAAGATTACTCTAAAAATATTACAAGTTGTTGATGTTGTCGAAAAAATAAAACATCTGAGAACTATCCGTGCAATTATGGCCAGATTCTTTTTTAAATTTTTTATTGATTTCTTTGTTATAGGCAGTGAAAAATACTCTATTTACATGGCGCTTCCCTTCAGATTCATTCGTCATGGCAATAATCGGCGGACTCCGGCGGATGTCTTTGTCTAGTGAGTCAAAAAGGTTATCATCTCATAAAAATCAATAATTTTAAGCAATTGCCAAAAGAATTGCAATAAGTTTTTAAGGAGAATGGCTGCCAATAAAACTCTTTATGATATTTTAGGAATAGGAAAAAACGCAAATGGTGAAGATATTAAAAAAGCGTACCGAGTTAAATCCAAAATTTTCCATCCCGATAAAGGGGGTGACAAGGAAATTATGGCTCTGCTGAATAAAGCATATGAAATTTTAAGTGATCCAACTGAACGGAACATATATGACGGAAAATGGTTTGACGTTGCGAAGGATTTTTCTGATGATTATGATGACTCTAATACTCGGGAAGCCAAACCGACTTCGGGATCTTTACCAGCAGCTGGCGATGCCTATTCTCGTGCGTTTAAACTCCTGCATGCAAAATTTGTGGAAGAATTCCGTAAGGAGCCATCCAAACAAGGTTCTGCTTCCTCTTGCTTAAAGCCGTTTCGTTCGACCGTTTTCTCGAGCGCTGAGCATGGCGCCGAAGATCTATTTTCTTTCATTAAAGCTAATAAGGACTCAACAATTAACCTGGATGTCCAGCCTTTGACTCTGAGAACGGCTTCTAGATATTTTATTAACTTCGTGCAAGGAGATACAGACGGCTTATACAATGTATGTAAAGCGTTTAATGGAAAATTAAAGGAGCTAGAAAAGGCCGGACAACAATCCAGCTTCGAATTTCAACTGTACAGTGGGATGTACGAGATTCTTCTCGTAGCATATAAGGACAAGGCACCCGATGAAAAAATCTTATTTTCATTGCTTAAAATCACCGACTTTGCAACACAAAACATCAAGAACACCATGACTTTTTTGGGGCCCTTATTTCAGAATAAACATTTCCGGGACTTGTTCTCTCTGGCTTTGCATTATTTCTGGCTATCTGAAGAGAGTGCATTGAATAAATCCTACACGAAGAATTTTAGAGGCAACGACAAAATTGCTGAGCTGATCGAGAAACTGAGATCAAAGCTATCAGAGCTCCGAGCATGTCGTCAATCGAGCAGGTCGCTGATTGAGGTCCTCCAGCATGCAAGTGTATTGCTCGAGTTAGAACGTGATTTGGGTGAGGATGCAACGGATCTTGATGGGGACACTGACTGGCAGTCCTCTCTTGATGAATTATCTGCAGTCGCTATCAAGATTAATGAAAAGTTTTATCGAGAGAAAGCATTCCATTTGCTCGACTGGTTACCGTATCTCCAAGAGAACGCTGGGCAAAGAATAGTAGTCAACACGTTGCTGCAAATCGGGATTGCGTTCCTGAAGTCGGCTAGGATAGAGCCGGACCCTTCCGTCCGTATGGCCGACGAAAAAGTCGCAAGTCAACTCCTCTTGCTGGCAGTTCAGATCGGCCACCACGCCGAGCCCGACATCGAGCTTTACGCATGTTTACATGGTGTCAAATGTTTGTTATCTTGTAAGTATATCAACCCTCATTTCGAGCAAATCCTGCACGGGATTCAGGCTCGGGCCCTTTGGCTGGTAGACTTTTTCCCGTTTTTCCAGCCCCCCAGATCTAATGCTGATGTCTTCACGGGCAACAAGAAGCCATTGTACCTCATGCGGGGACTCCTCTATCATTTAATCGATCGAGCATGGGAGCAAGACCTCCAGGACGACGCAGAGGCTCCAGACCTATACGTCGGCGGCCATAGTTTAGTGCGAGTTTTTTACCACGCCTTCGAAGCGTGCTTGAAAAATTGGTACAAGAAAAAACCCGACCCAGAGCTCGAGAGACAGTTTGGTAGGCGATTGATGCAAGTATTACTACTGAGTAAACAATGGTCCGAGAACGACATCAATTACAACCTCAATGCACCTTGGCCGCTGGATGATTTAGATGAGGAGGGCTGGACGATACTCCGACCGTCAATCCTACCGTCGGCTAGAAAAGCTAATATCCCGACGTTGAAAACGCTCAAAGGGTTTGGATTGGATCATAAGACCGGAGAGATATCCTTATTCCTCGAGTACAACGGAGAAGATGACAGTGACACTGACCGATTATTTACTTTCGATGACTTACACGAGCTCGTGCGTGGAGGTGTGACGGGTGCTGCATTCAGTTTAGATATGACCGATCCCAACATGCCTTATCACCCCTTCAATAAAATGTGGTTTCGACCTGAGAATCTCTACCATTCACGACTTCTTCACACGATGTTTATTACAGACTACCTGTTGAAATTTCTCACCGTCGGCCAGGAGGTACAACGCTGCGATCCTTACGATTACAGATCCCTGGAACAACTCATGGCCCGCCTTCCTGATCATCTGAAGAAGGTTATCGACGATTTCCACGCCCATCGCCGAGGAGAGGATAGGACAAATCGTTTTTGGATCGAAGTGGAAGAGCTGCTTTTTGACACGGACAATGACGAGTCGTACGAAGAGGGGAATGTTAGGCTGTTCGCTTTTGGGCGCATTCGTATGACGGTCAAAAGCTGTAGAATGGAGCGAGACGTCGAAGGGAACCTTATTGATAAGGACGGTGAAAATGAAGGCTGGGATTGCTACGTCCTATCTCGAGAGCAAGAACAAGACTTATCCTCTGGAAAAAGGGTCATTGCAAATTCAGCACTCATCATAGTCAAAGATTCCTTTGAGCTTATTTTTTGGGAGAACCAGAGGGCGACCCACAACTTTTCACTC